>NC_080640.1:10556678-11892511 GCF_027579445.1 Ammospiza nelsoni
TTCTCTGCCTGTTCAGTTTAATGATGGGTGCTATCACAGGTAAATAAAAATTCCCATTTTCTATGTCAATAACATTTTTCCACCTCTGCAGGATGCCTTTAACATAAAACAGGAAATCTTTAACATTCTCCAAGAGAAAAAAAAAACTCAGAAAGAAGTACAGAAATTGCTCATGATGTCATGTTCATTGTGAATTAAGTCCATGAATGAATAAAACAGAAGGGAATTTGCTCAAGAATATCCATTAGTATCTATTTTGCTGAGATGATTTATGCCAGAAACATAATGCTTTTCTTTCCTTAGGTCCTTCCAGTATGTTTGCTTTACAAAACAGTTGCATAAAAGATCTACTTTCTAACTGTTTGGAGTAAGAAATGACTCCATTGTGAAAAGAGGTGGGGAAAAGTGTCTAAACCTTTCTAGGTGGAAATAATTCTAAATTGAATTTTACTAGTCACTGCAGTTTTATTAACACAGATAAAATAAAATAAAATAAAATAAAATAAAATAAAATAAAATAAAATAAAATAAAATAAAATGTGAGGGAGAGAAAGAGGGAGAGAGAAAAAAAAATTCAAAATCCTATTTTTGTGAAGACTGGTGACTTGCATAAAAGAAGATTAATCTTGTTTGGGAATAACAGGAAGTACATAATAGAAAATAAGGGTAAGATTGATCCTGAAGTTATCTTTGTTGCCAAGCTGCTTATGCACAAAGGAGGGGAAAATTATTCAGCTCATCTCTGATAAATTATTAATCTTTCCTTATTTCCTTTTTTCTCTTTTTTTACAATATTGTTAATATTTGTGGCACAAAATAAAAAGATCAAAGCAAGTATGTGTTCAGCAGCACATGGTTGATAAAAAGTCATCTGCCACTGGAATAAACATGCTTTTTTTCTTTGTATTAGTAGTATATAATAGTATTCTATTATAAATGTTGTAAAAAGTTAGATTTATCCCTGATTTCCAGCTGAAGGTTTCTGCACAAAATGTGTCAAAATATATTCTTAGCACAATCAAAAAGTCATCAGTTTGTTTTCAAGCTGATTGGAAAGAAGCTCTGTGTAATCAAGAGGAATTACAGCCTGGAACACAAAAATAATCGTTCTGGCACCAAGTGCAGATCCGAGTGTGGAGTCAGACGTGCAGCCTGAGGATCCCTGGTGTCCCTCAGAAGAGCAGCTATATAATTACTCACTCCAATGCAAGCACTAATGGTATTTTTCATGTTCGATGCAGCTGAATCCCGTGTCAGCTGCAGGGCCCAGTTTCCTCTTTGGCATGGGCACTTGTTCCATTAAGCTGTTTGGCTCCCCAGGAGCTTTGTTGACAGCTACTCCTCTCCTCCCATACTGACTCTGACGAAGAGTTCGTCTTTCTCCTTCTCTCCTGCTCAATATGTCCCCTGCCTGATGGACAGCTTGGCTCTGGAGGTCTGTAAGGAGCAGTGGCACCCTTCAGCTGCAGGGGACTGCTATTGACCCTGCCCTGGGCTGGGATATCTGAGAGGCTCCCTGCAGTCCTTACCCTCTGAGAGCTCCTGGGTGACATCTCAGGTGTGACTCCTATGCTTAATCACCACATCTTGGAGCCTGACCTTGCAGCTGATAGCAATCTCTATCGAAATGCTCAGCCAGAGGCTGGGAATTGGATGTGGAGACTGAATTACCCTTTGCCTTGGGAGGAGGTGGCTCAAAGCCTGCAGAGCTGCAGGGACACGGGGAGTGCAATGAGGGAATTTGCAGCCTGCCTGGTCTTGCCTGGTGTGCTGGGAGCAGCTACGGTCAGTGTGTAAAAATGAAATGTTAAAGAAATGTTAAATTTTTATTCCTTGCAGCTTACTTCATTCAAAAAGTGCAGTTATTCTCTGCTTTTGGCTGGGGTAAATTCAGTTTTCTGCAGGGTAGCTTGCATGGAGCAATGGATTGTGACCAAAAGAGTGTTGATAACAAAGGGATGGTTTTGTTATGCTGAGCAGGGCTTGCACAGCCACCCCAGCCTTCTCTGCTTCTCACAGCCCCCACGGGCAAGGAGGCTGGGGATGCACATAGAGCTGGGAGGGATAGCTGGGACAACAGGCTGCCAGGCACCAAAGGGATGTCCCACAACATGTGACATCATGCTCAGACTATAAAGAGAGGGGGAAAAGGAGAAAGGTGGGGGAAAGTAAGTTTAGAATTATGGCATTTGTCTTCCTAAGTACCCACCATGTGCCATGGAGCCCTGCTGTCCTATGGCTGAACACTGGCCTGCTGGTGGGAAGTAGGGATTGAATTCCTTATTTTGCTTTGCTCTTCCTCTTAAACCATCTCTATCTCAACCTGTGACTTCTCTCACTTTTGCCCTTCAGATTCCCTCCCCAGTCCATTCTGGGGATGTTGTATTTGACAAACTTGGTGGCTTGCCTTTGAAATATCGTGTACCAGAAGTGACACAGAGACACACAGACTCATAAGGCATGAACCATAGCAGGTCATCTATGCCTCTTCAGGTTTTTAGGAATGTAAGAATGGAGGAAACTTGGATAATTCCAGAAAGGTAATGAGTGGAATTTACAGAAAAAAGCCTTACAGACCATCAGAATCTCAGATATCCTTCTTCCAAACTGCTCTACACAATTTTTGTGCCTTAAATTCTGGCTTTAGGAACAATCAATCTTTCAGATGTACATGACTTTTGAGTGTTCTTTTGTTTAACTGTCATAAAGGGACTGCGTAGCTCTTTGAAATGATGTTAGAAATCATTCTGCCTAAGTGACAATGACATCACTTTCTGTCTCTTTTATCTTGCAGTTCTCTGAAAGGTCACAGTATAATTTATGAAAATCATGATTTTGTCCTTTTTTCTGATTGATTTTCCTACTGTAGATTTTTTCTCTATTAAATTGTGTCACTTCTTTTATCTTTTGATTAATTTTACTCCTTTTCACACCAAGTCTATTGTGGGAATTTAATTACAGCAGACTTGTAATTGCTGATTTGGTTTTAACTGGAAGTGTGTAATTGCTGTATTATCAAGTAATTCAGTCACACTATGTAAAACTCAACATATCAGATGCTAATCTGGCTTTATTGGAGATACCATTTTCTTTGTTTTGAAAGTGATTATTCCCTACCTCTTGAATGGTTTCCTTCTAATTCTTTCTTAATACAAGGTGTTGTTTTATCTATTTCTTTCTTTAGACTCAGATGATATAAAGCTCTTTCTCTTTCCACGACCAGACCATTTGGGAATCATCTTTTTGTTCCATTGCTTGCATCAAACAAAGTTCTTGCCCACCAGATTGTGCTGATATGCATTGTTAACATTTCAGAGGATGCCAAAAATTCTTTAAAGTCTTAAGTAAGATTTCCAAAGCAGCAATGATAGTTCAGCTTATTTTGTTATAAAAATCAAGCAAGTTAAACCAATGTCATGTGTTTAACTTCTTGAAATCAGTTTTATACAGTTTTTCTCGTTTATCATGTGAAAACCTTGTCCTTACAACCACCAGATACTTTAGAGTCTTCAGGAATGTTTTTTAGCTCTCCTGTGATGCTCTAACTGTCCTTCCAGTCTACCACTCTTATTAACACTATTCAATATTTTCTGTGCCTATGGACAGACCATAAATAGAACTGTGGCTAATCTCCAAACCAGAATTATATATTTTGTGCAGTCTTTCAGCAATTGCAATATAAGTTGTACACACCTGTCACTTAAGAGAAGATACATTGGAGCAGAAGTGATGCATGAGCAAAAGCTACTTGAAAAGACAGCACAGAAGCAAATGCCATGTGGTGAGGTTGTGGTTCAATGAAAAACCCTTTTAAATCAATCTCTGCTTCACTTTTGCCAGTTTCTAATCTCAACACTACTGCTGGATTGCAACTTTATCATGTTGAATGGACATACCTTGATGCTATAAACTATGTCTAAATGTGCATTAAGTAGTTGCACATTTCCAAGTGCCAGAACCAAATGAGAGTTATTATAGATTTTTGTTTTCCATTCTAAATAGATTTGAACCTTCATTAGTTTCAAATGTAAGATTGGGGTAAAACCTATGACAATTACTAAGTGAAAGCAGTTGTCAAGGCTTGCTTTTGTGTGGAGATGAACACAGCTGGCAGAGCAGAAAGAGGAGAATGTGGGAATAAAGGGAGTGTGGGCGACCCTGAGAATGGCCCTGCGGTGGCTGCTGGAAGGGCTGGCAGGGTGATCCCTCCCAGCTTGAGGGGACAAACCAAAGGAGGGTGGCACAGGGCAGTAGGTGAGGCACTGAGACAGGGGAGGGCTGGATGCTGGTGCCTGCTGAGCCTCAGCTCTTCCTCCGTGACAAATTGTTTACTCTCTCTGGGTGGAATTCATCTCATCTAACTTTAGCGATCAAAAGCAATGCTTAACTACTCATGGATTTTCTGTTATGCATGTGCTGAAGGGAAATGTGCACCAAAAGAGGACAAGGGTGGCTAGGAGAAAGTTGTTCTGTCAGGCTGCACTGCTGGAGATAGAAGCAATAGCTGAATTGAAGATCTCTGGCACCAGCAGGGGTGCCTTTCATTTATTTTCATGTATTTGCTAGGTTAAGACTGGAGGTCTTCAGCCCTGGGCACTTTCCTCTTCTTGGGAAATAGATTTTTATCTATGGGGCAAATCTGTCCCGGCAGTTCTTTCTTTTAGTTACCTAAAATAGATTCTTAGGGCTAATTCCTGGAATGGCTTGTCTACCCTCTGCACTGCCTTGGAGGCTCAAAAAGAAGAGCTCTACCTGGAGGTTTCTTTTTCTCAGGAAGAGACTGCTCAGGCAGTCAGCAAAGAATTTTCCCAGCCATCCTTTTGGGAAATTAGTTTGCTTTCATTCCTGCCCAGCCCAGCAGGAGAGGTAGGGTGAAGCACTGTCCAAAAGCATGATAGATGTGGGTCGAGCCAGACCTGAGAACTGGCCTGAAGCATCTCTCTAGACAAAGAGGTCCCTGGCTTGGTGACAGGTAGGGAAGAAAGCTGCTGAATTCAGCCACGCTTTGGAGGGTGATAATTAGTGCTGTGATACATTTGTCAAATGCTATAGGAACCAATATTGATGTCAGAAATTAATCACACCTGAAAGCCAGTGGCCAGGTTTTGCTCTGTGTTACTGAAGATGTAGGTGAGTGTTCATATGTGCCTCTGTGGTTATTTTATATATATATTTATAGACACACATCTGGGAAGTGACCTTTTACTCATGCAGTTTTGGCCCTGAGGACGAGGAAAAAATTTCCAAATAAGAGTATGAATTGCTAAGCCTTTTTTTTCCATTAAATAATTTGTTGTATTTCTAAAGGCATGTGAAACATTCTGTTCAATTTTATGGGAAAAAGGACCCACTGTGTTTGTCAAGGCTGAAAAATTGCTTGGAAACCTTTTATCCAGGAGGGGATCTGCGTGTTGAGGGAAGTGTGGAAGCAGTAAGAGAGAGCAAAATAAAACAGATGGAATTGCAATCTGAAGAGAAATGTTTTGACAAAGACCTTTGAAAGGTTTTACCTCCACTTTGGTGCAGGATTAGAAAAGCTCTTAAACATGAAAAAGAATTACTTCAAAATGGACTAGTTATCCTGTGAGGATGATAAAAATTTTGGTGGATTTTCAGGTAAAGCATTTTATTGCAAAATGCTCGGATAATCTTAATTGCTAGTCAGCGGTTCAAGTTGGTGGCAGATGAAATTTGCATGACACGAGATGGTGCTGGAAGATATGCATGTTTTGCACCAAGTGGAAAGATCATTGCCATGCCCAGCAATACTGTAGAAGCAGTTTGCGTTTACATGATTAATCTGGTCTTGGTGTTGGTTCTCACTTTTACAGCTACCTCGGGTTTCAGTTCACTAAATGGCATTTTGAGATCCTGACATACCTTCAAACCTGGAACAAGCATATTATTAATTGCTGTGTGGTTTGTGGCTTTTGTTTGGTTTTTTTTTTTTCTTTTTTGATGTTGTTGTTGTTTTGATGTGGGGTTTTTTTGGTGGGTTTTTTTTTTTGGGTGAGCTTTTTTTGTTGCTGTTGTTGTTGTGGCTGTTGATTTTGTGAACAAATATAAATCAGAGTGTGTGGACTGCTGCAGTACCAGGAGCTCCTGTTGTTCTGAATCCACGAGAACACAAAGAGGCTGCCCCACATGGAGGGGTCTGAGGGTTAACAACCCCTCAGTGGTTACGGGGTCATGTGCGGTGGGACATCTGGGAGACCTGGGACAGCCTTGGGAGTGTGGTGAACCATTTGAAAAGCCAACAGTAGGCAATGCTAAACTGGCAGCTTGCCTCACAGAATGGATGTGGCCTTATCTTTCTCCTCCCTGCAGCGTTCCAGCAAAAGCTAAATTGAAAAAATTTACCTTCCGTGTTTATGACTTTCACCAAGGTTTCCTAAATATTAGCGTGGGAGGTAGAAAAGCTAATTTTTTACCAACATTTTGTAATGATAGTTATTCCCTCCAGTACTTCTAAGGAAAGAAACAATTTTTCATCTCTATGCTCTTCTCCAAATTATCATACCAGGGATGAGTATTAAAAAACCACCTCTCTTATTCATGAAAAACAAATAAGACCTTTTTCTAGTTCAATATTTAAAAAAGAAAAAGGAAGTGTTGTAGTGAACTGAAATAACAAATGAGAAATTTATCAGAAGGGGAATAATGTTGGGCAAAAATATTGTATTTATGACCTATGTGGATGGATTTGTCTTACTAATAATGCAGCTGACATACTGAGTAGACCTTTTGGAAAAGGAATAATATTGGTTGCCACTGACAAATGCTTTGAACTTACTTGGAAGGGAAATGGAGAAGTATTCCAATTGCACATTGAAAGTATGTGGCCTTCTTTTACCTTGCTTGCAATTCCATCAAAGCTCTGGAAGTGAGGCAGAATGGAGCTGGTTCTCCACTTGGCTGGAGATCCTCTCTAGCATCAGATACTCACAAACTAATATAATAGAGGACTCAAATTAGTGAACTTTTAAATGTGACACAAATGGGGCCTGGACCCCTTCACAAGGTTCTTTGGGTTGGTTGGTTGTTTCAAAAGATGCTTGGTCTTTAACATAAATGACTCATGAGCATTTATCACAGATTCCATGTGCCCCCAGTTAGACTCTGGTTTGGTTTTGGATTTTTTTCTTGATGTTTTTGGGAACAGGCTGTTGTATCTACATCTTAATTCTTTGGAAATGGTGGGGGGTACAAGATGGCAATACCCACCTAAACTACTAAATGCATTTAAATAGAGTTTCTTTTACCTTGTGACATGGGCAATTTGTTGTACTCAGAAGGTGCCAAAGCCAGAGTGCCTTTGTGAAGAAATGTGCAGCCCCTGGGAACTTTAGGCTGAGTAGGAAGGTCAGATCTTGGGCACTCAAGCTCAGAGAACAGGTCTAGAAGGCCTGACCTCCAATTCAGTGTGTGTGTGATGTCATGGCCTGGGTTTGTCAGAGGCCTTAAGGGAAATAGCCTTGTCCCTCATCCCACTTTTCTCATCCCCTTTCCTTGTTCCCACTGAGACACTGCCAAAACACAGCAAGACAGTGAACATGCCTGCAGGTGAAGAATGCAGGGAGCTGCCTGTGCCACTTCCCCAATCCTTACATGCTAAAATTAATAGTATTGACTCTGTCATACCTCATTTTTGGAAAAACATCCCACAATTAAGGGCTTAATTTTGACTTGATACCAATCACAATAAGGGCAGCCAAGATCAGGTCTTAATTTAGGCCAAGCCTGGATATTCATCTGCAAAGTGTGGCTAAAGAAAGTCTGCTTGTCCTGAGGCAGAGGCTGATGTGTGGGGTAAGATCTGCTCTTGGGGAGAGAGCCATTTTCTGCAGGTTTTGTGGTCTCTTTTATCCTGTGGTGCCAACAGGTGCATGCAAGCCCAACTCTGAATTTCTCCTTTACACTTTTCATGGGAGCTGTGCCCTTCTCATGGCAGCTACAGCTCATCCATGGAGTGGTAAATTGAATTTTCATATATTTCTGAGAAGTGTTGAGCCAGCTCTTGGGTGCATTAAGAGAGCTGGCCAAAATCCTATTGACATTACTGGGAATGCTTGATAACTTGTGCTGTGGTAAGTGCTTAAGCCCTGATGCTCTATAGATCTGGGCTTAAACTGATACCATTGCAAGACGTTAATAACAAGGTTCTGTCTATTAAATCATTGATCAGCTCTTGGGCTGTCAAAGCCCACCGTATGGGAAAATTGCTGTCTGAAAAATGAAAAAAAGTAGAGAAAGTAGAAGTTGAGCAACTCAACAGCTCTTGAAATCATGAGATTCATGGCTCAGTTGATACCTGGTGAAGATATAGCTTTTTTTTTTTTTTAAGGACAAGAAAAGGCTCTGTTAAAAACCTGTCTTTCAGGTAGAGTTTTATGGAATGACTGGATGGAAAATAAAACCCTCATTCTAATAAAAGGAAGTGTTAGTTGGCATCATGATTATTATCTACACCACAGATTACAGCTGGGGCTGAATTGCTGGAAGCCCACACCAGCTGTGTTTTCAGGCAGCTCTATCTCAATTGTTTGTCCCACCTCTCAGTTCTGTCAATGGGTTTTTAAATTTTTTTCCATGTTTTGCAGTGAGGACACTGCATCCATAGGTGTGGGTGAGAGGGTTCCTGTGGCTAACAAGGCCACTGTTACTCCAACCAGTGTCTGGTGTGGCTTCCATCAAAGGTGACAGGACAATTCTTCCTTGCTGTCAGGCCAGCAGCCCTGGTAGCTGTCAAAGGCCAGCAATCTGACTGTGAAAGACAGAGCAGGGGTGGCATCTGTTCTGTCTGCCTTTGAATTGCTGCCTTCACAACTAGCCTGGACTATGGAGGTACTGGCCTTGAGTTTAACTTCAAAATCAGCAAAAACCAGCCCTTTTCTGTTTGCTGGGAGGCACAATGAGGGATTGGAATATGTACAGAAATCACTCGCTGCTTTATGATGTGTGGATTAATGAACGTATTAAACCATTCTAAATGATAGATAAGGAAATTATTTCCACTGTAGCTTGAAAGAAATAAAACTGCCCTGTCTAAAATTTAGGAGGTTTAAAACTTTGCAAGCTCATCAAAAGTACATGGGCAACAAAGAGGGACAAGTTTACAACCATCTACGGATCACCCTAAAGTTTTAACATTCATCATTTTTCTGCTTCATTACTGTTAGTGTTTCCCATAAGCTTTGAGAAACAAGCTAATTCTTCCAGAAAAGAAGAGTAAATACAGGTCAGGCTAATATGCTTTTATGGTCAGTGCTGGGATTTTCCCATTTTATTGCCATTTTGCACTATTAATTTTATATCATTGACATTGTTGTCTTCATTGCTCATGTCTCACAGCCTTGAAAAGGATTTACTGTGCTGAGAAATTCAAGCGTGAACTGAAATGGGATGAAATTCAAGTGTGGTTCAGTTGGACAGTACAAGTCCTATGATGTGACTATTTCTGGCTTTGTAAAAGGAGCAGAGTGTAGCTTTTTTTTGGTGTTTTCATCTGCAGCTGTGACTACTTTTGACCATGGCTTGTGTGTGAAAATGTTTATATCAGAATATGTGCAGCCAGGTGTGTACCTGCAGGTGAGTGTGACTCTCCTGTGCAGTTTTCTGTAGTCACAGGCAAATATTGTCTTGTGAATGTATGATCCTGACTCTTTCTGTATGCTTGCACCAGCGCTTTCATGGAGATATGGTTTTATGTATTTTGACATAAAGAAGTGTGGATTCCAAAGAGGGAATGGTGCTCTGTGCAGAGTGCCTGCAGAACTATTCATGCACACCCCATGCAATAAAGGGTTTGCTTGAGCATGGCAATTGCCAATAGAGGTTCACACAATATTAAGTAGCACCAGATCATTAATCATTTGATTCAATCTTGAACACCTGGAAAATGAAAGACACGGGTCTGCTTATTGGTGCCTGGAGTTTTTCTTGTGGTCTTGAAAATCAGTCATAAATAGGTAATAGGCTGCCCTTAACCTGATGCGCTGGATAATGGGCAGTAGAATATGCTCATTTGTGGCATTTATGTAGAAAATAGCAGCTGGTTTAAAAAGAGGCTGTCAGGTCACATATGAGGGAAGAAGTCATGGCTTCAGTGGGCAAGTAGAAGAATAGAACTGCAGGGCAAGGGAAGATGAGCAAGAAGTCAAGGTTCTTTGTGTGAAAGTGATGAATACCTACCTCTGGTTTCCCAAGAAACAGTTTGTTCCCTCCTCGGCTACTTCCTGCCTTTCACAAAACCCTTGTGTAGTTTTCTGATGCTCTAATGAATCACTCTATCCTGTTCAAGCACCAGAAGCCTCTTGACCTCATAAATTCAAACTCAGAATTATAACTTTCTACTGTTCAAAGTGCTAGTTATGTAAAACTGAAGAGTCCTCTTCTGGACTGTGCAACGTCCTCGTGTTGCCTGCTCTTGTGAATTTTTGTAATTCAAGACACGACTAAAATCAAAGCAGGAAAAAAAAATAACTTCAGTTTTCAATTCTCATGCCCTTCAGAACACACACCACAGAATTCCACTCAGCAAACCTGCAGTCATGTCAGCATAATTGGCAGTTATGAATGGAACTGCAGTGGTGTCTTTCATACAGCTAGAGCGACAAAAGGATTTCAAGTTGTGGCAAATCAAAGAATGGTCTGGGCTGGGAAGGACCTTACAGATCTTGTTCCAATCCCCCTGCCGAGGGCAGGGACACCTTCCACTAGACCAGGTTTCTCAGAGCCCTGTTCACCCTGGCCTTGGACACTTCTACATCATCTCTGAGCAACCAGCTCCAGTTGCTCACCACCCTCACAGTAAAGAATTTCTTCCTAATATCCAGTCTAAACGCACCCTCTTTCACCTTAAAGCCATCCCCCTGTGTCCTATCCCTACATGCTCCTGCAAAAAGGCTCTTCCCAGCCTTCCTTTAGCCCCTTTTAGGTACTGGAAAGTGCCATAAAGTCATTGCAAAGCCTTCTCTTCTCCAGGCTGAGCAGCCCCAACTCTCTGCTGTGTCTCTGGGTATCATGGATAGAGAAGGTAATTCTTTAAAAAAAAGAGGTATTAGACCTTTATAAACTGTGGTCAGGAAGAAAACTCTTCAGCTGTCTTCTCCTTCCTGTAATATAAGGATTTATTGCTGTCACAATGGTAGTTTCACTACCCAGAAGCAGTAGCATGGCCAGGCCTTGACATTCAGGTGCATCAGAACTACATCAGTTATATTTAAATTAATACACTCAGATGATTTTTAGCTGATTGATAATATTCTATTTCTGATCAATAGTTCAGTTACCTTAATAGAATTTAATGTTCCTTGTTCTTTGCTGCACCTGTCTTAACCCTACCTAGCACTGGGTAAAACCATTAGAATACTACATAATATTGATATCTGAAAAATGCAGCAGTTATCACAATGGTAGAGTCCCAAATCATGACATGCATGCTTTCCTGCCCCTCATTAACCACAACTCACCAGCTGATCTGACCTCTCCATATGCTGGGCCCTGTCCTTCACCTTCTGCTTCTCATTGTGGAGATTTCAGTTGATTTTCTTTTTAATTAATTTTATCTAAGACTTTTCAGAGTCTTATCAGTAATTAATTAATAGGGGTGCCCTGCTCAGCTTGTCTGTCACAAGGCAAGCAGATTCTTAGTCTGGCCTGCTCACCCAGTTATATCAGCCTTCATTATTTTAGCAATCAGAGATCTCTTCAAGAAACCACATAGATTCATTAAGCAGATTGTAGCATCCAGTCTGCAGTGCCTGTTGAATGCCAGGGAAATAACTGATGGTGGTGTTGTCTTGATTAAGTGATTATACATGAGATACTAGAATGTTTGGAAAAAAAAAATTATTTTCTTTTTAATAATTTAGATTCTCAAATTACTTATGGCTCTATCCTTGAAACCTGGTATGTTTAAAACTTTTCACAGGCAAATGTGGTGTTAATTTAGAGGATCTACTACTTATATGAAACATGAACTGAAGTGGAAAATGGGTGTGGTGTGAATTTCTGCAGGGCAATCTGTGTGGGTCATGGCATCTCTGAGATGCAGTGAGACAGCAGCAAGGCAGAGGTAGAAGCAACAACTGTCATATTAAACTGTGCAGAATAGTCATTGAGGAGCCACGATGAGGCTGCAGTTGCTTTTGGACTAAGAAAAAATACCTGCACTAAACCTCCTGCAAGAAAAGAAATATCAGTGACTTTATGGTAAAGCACCTGTTGCAAAATGATCTGAATAAAAAACACCTTCTGTTCCATGCAAATTCAAAATTAGTTAAAGTTATCATGTGGTGTTTTTTTTTTTTTTTTTTTGTTTTTGTTTGGTTGTTTTGGGTTTGTTTTGTTTTGTTTGTTTTTTTTTTTTTTTGATAAAACAAATTTCAATGGATGTGGTAAAGTGTTGAATATAAATGTCACTTATAACAAAAAAAAACTTCAGTTCTAAAAAACTGAAATAATCCAGCTATCTGTTCAGCTTTTAGAAATAAAATTAAAAGATATTTTAAAAAATGTCACTCTGAAAAAGAGAAAAAAATGGTGTCTGAAAAAATCAAACCACAGAAAATACCATTCAGAGTAATTCAGCAGGTACTTAGGGTGTTAACTAGATCATCACATGCACGGTTTGGTTTTATCAAGCCTGGCATTGTGACCAAAAATAGTTTCAGTGTGATAATAACTTTGTCATCTCCAGGTTTCAGCAAAGCAAATATTTTTAGAAGCATAAGTTCAGCTGGCTTTGAGGCAGAAGACAGCCTGTGTTCCTTCACCTCATCCTAATTTGTAACTAAGGCTGAGGGAGCTGCAGCCATGGACATAAAGTAAATTCTTTTACCATCAAGCTGGGCTCACATGGGCAGCAGTTTGTTTCCTGCTCACATCACACCAGAGCGTGGTGAGGAACTTCTTAAGTGCTGCAACAATCCCTGGTCTCTCTACTTAATGCAGAAAGCAATTTTATGTCCCTATACATGATATCATGTGCTCAGAACCAGCCCAACCTAGCTATATTTTATGAAGATGCTCTTTCCTGCACACTGGTCAGTAATTTTTTCTCCTTGGCTTGCCATTTCTGACTGGTCATTTGTTATTGGTCTTGAGCAAAATTCCTTCTCTGCCTGGAACAGGGGGTGAGGTATATATCTGCAATCTGGCTGGGAAATGATGTAGTGTGAAAATGAACCTATTATAAGGGGTATGCTGAGCCCAAGCTAAAATTATTTATGTGGCTGTGCTTGGTTCTTCCAAGTGCATTTGTTCTCTGACAGGAATGTTCCTACTTTCCCAGCTGTGGGTACACAGTGAGAGTTTTCCAGGCATCTACAGGTTACATGGCTTATTGAGAAATAAGATCTGGAAGCAGCTTGCCCACAGGCAATGTCAGTTCTTGGTCTGTTTGGGAGTCCAGGGGAGGGCATGGGAGAACCTCCAGGTCATAGAAAATACACTCACACTGCCTCAATGGGCCTGATTTCCAAAATAAATGTCTTTGATGGATTTCTGGATACCAGTGGCGCACCATGGAGATCAAGGGAAACTAGAAAGCAGCTAATGACAAGTGTCTCGAGTTAACCATGCTCCAAGTCCCCAGGAGTGGTGCTTCCTCAGAGTACAAGGCACCCCTAAGACTTGTAGTTTGGATCAGGACTAAGGTCTGAAAAACACCAAATCATCTGTCTCAGATCGAACCTCTAACCTTATCCTCTATAATGTGGTGCTGTCTGCTCCTCACATTCTTTCTCCTCCATTGTCCATTCAGTGGCAGAACTCACATTTGACAAAGGGAAAGAATTCCATTTGGCATTCACTGGTCACTGCTACAGATCAGTGGCATTTACCCAGGGAGATGTCAGGTGGTGTCATGGAGGTGGAAGAAGTGATTCTTAATTCATTGAGGTTAACTTGGGAAATTAGCTTAATTTGCAATTTATGGCCCTTGACCATCATGTATTGCCTGTGTAAAAAAATTCTTGCTGCCAGAACGATAATTATAACTCTTCAATAATGTAAAAAGATTTTTTTCTGCTTATTCCAGCATGCTAGAACATGGCTTTCTTCCCATGCCAAGTGAAATTTAACCCTTTTTAGAGCATTCTTTATTAAGAATGTCTTTCCTCAAATCCTCCAAGGATATTAACTCAGATTTAATATTGTCATGCTAGGACTTGATCTTACATGCTTAGGATAGACACCTTTGCAACTCTGTACTGCAGATGTGGCTTAACAGCAAGCCTAGACAATTTCTGTAAGCTAAAATGAAACTAGGAGAAGTGCAGGTGCTAACATGGGCTGTTGTTATGAGGGGGGAATTTAATTTCCAAACTAGATTCTTTGACACTTTGACAGGTCACTTAGTCACAGATGCAGATGAATGTAATTATACCCAGGAAGTGATTGCTGAAGTTCTTTTATTGATATGCATGCAGGAGAGCCAATAGGATGGGTTCCTTTTTTCTTTTCCCTTAAAAAAATATTCCCTTAGGGATTTATATGCCTTGAGTCAACTTGTCAATCCTTATAACAGGGATGCCATGGCATAACTAATGTGGAGGAGGTTTAGTTGAAAGCAGGAAGATGTGCAGAATAATTTTGCTTATGAAAATAAGTCAGTGTTTCTTCTCTCTCCTTCATTCATACCCCGAAAGCCACCTTCATGCAGAGTGGAGGTCACACGTGCTGTCCCATTGCTACAAGCAGCAGGCCAAGGTCAGCTGAGGTGCTGATGGGATCTGGCAGTAAATATGTGACAGCTCTCATCCTCAGCTCCTCCTACACCAGACCCACAGGCAGTGTGACTCAGAGCAGGCACAGCTAGAGATCTGTGTGTGGCTAAGTATAGCAGCTCGTCCCTTTGGCTCTGGGGCACTTTGCTGTCGTGTCGTGGCCAAAATGATTAAAGGCCACACAAGCCCTACTGGAATGGGGCATGGCTGCCCATTTTAGAAGCATCACCAGATGTGTAGAAAGAAGAATGTCTTAGAAGCATGAGACTGATGACCTGTAGGTCCAGAATGGGTGGGTGGCAGCTCAGAGGAGCCATAAGGAGGCTGGGAAAAGCACAGCTGAAATGGCAGACAGTAAGCTGGGTCTGGAAAAACACATAGGTGTGAAAATGGTGTCCCACAGCTGAATTCAGCCTCCCTTCATTAACCCTAAAGGAGGTTCTGTGGAGCAGCACCATCTGCCCATTCCTTATCCTTCAAAATCACTGCTGAGCTTAAAACACACGGTATTATCAAGGAAGCAAATTATAATAGTGCAGTTTGTTTATGGAAGTCTGTAATTGAATTCAGCATTACCAAAGATAATACACTGGAGTAAATGGCCCATCAGCCAAGGACAATGGAATAAAAATCATTCTAATCCGAACTGAAATAGCCTTCATATCTTCATTGGCTGATGTGAAGATGACTGGTACATCTGCAATACTATAAGATGTTAATAATATCTATTTTGTTATCAATGGAAAATAAGTTCACATAATTTGGTCTTGAGTCTTATGATGAGGTGATTCCAGGTAAAAATAATAAATAAAAAGAAAATGTCTTCCCTTGTTCTAAGTCAAGGCTCTTTTAGAGTACTGTAAAAGCAAATCAAGCAGAGTACTTGGTAGCTCTCATTAATGGTGCTAACCACTTCTTACTAAATCAGAAATTCAATTGGGCTTTTCCAGCAGTTGAGGTTGTTCTCTGCTTCTCTGCTTGTAATTGCTTTTATAAAGAAGAATCAGCATATTGAAATGTGTTCAAGACCACTTGTCAGCCTGTGAAGCAAAATGCCAAGGCAGTAAATCTTGATTGAAACTCTGACTTGATGCTCAGCCCTGACCTCCTTAATGCTGATGAAAAGATTGATTGGTGTGGCAGGACATGGTGCTCACTCTGCAGTGTGAGCACTGCAGGGTGACCCAGGTACACTCAGCCCAAGCCCCACTCTGGTGGGACATGGTCAGATAACCTCAGCTGTGGACAGGTTTAATTATTTGCAAGTTTAGAATTAAAAAGAACCCAAACAAACAAACAAACAAAAAAACCCTCCAAAAATAATCCCAACAAATAAAAATACTTTGCATGAGGATGAGACCATGGTCAGTAATAGCTCACAGAGGATGCTGACAACAAGAGAAGCTTGGTTGCATGGTCTGAAGGAAGATGTGGAAGCTAAATGTGCAGTTTTTCAGAGAAATTATTTTGGAGCCTTTCCTCATCCTCTGTGCACTGAAGCTAAATGTGACTTTCCCTGCTCTCTATGCTTGAAGGGTGTCCACTGGCACTTTTTTACTCACCTCTGTAGCTTCAATTCATTTATTTCCATTACCCTCTGGCTTCATTCTTTTCCCTTCTGGAACCCAGGGACTGGAAGGGAGGCAGTCACATGCATCCTTCATCCTAAAGCTCAGTCCAAGTAAAGATGTCAGAGGGGAATCAGGGGTAAGCCAAGGCCATGATATAAAATGTGTTGGCCTCTGGCAGTGCTGTCATTTAATTGGGACTGGAAAAACCCAATATAACTCCTCAGGTGAATGGCACCACTTTTTCATGTGCCTTCCCTTTGTGTCTACAGCTTATGTACTTG
Organism: Ammospiza nelsoni; assembly: GCF_027579445.1. NCBI lineage: Eukaryota > Metazoa > Chordata > Aves > Passeriformes > Passerellidae > Ammospiza > Ammospiza nelsoni. The sequence goes on from NC_080640.1 coordinate 10,573,260, forward strand.
GCCTATAAAAATTATAAGCTTTGTGGAGATTTTTATGTGAATATTCATGGGTGAACACAACTGTTCTGTACAGTCCTTGCCTGATGTATGATGTTATTTGAAATGAGATACAGCAAATTATTAATAGAAATGAAAGACAGTATGTCAAAGACTGTTGTGATTCATAATAATGGTGTGATTAATAGCAAAAGTGATAGCAATATCAATGACAGTAGTAGTGGAAAAAGATGAGGAATAAAGAGAAACCTCTCCCAGGATTCAGGTCCTCTCTGCTGTAATGCATAAATAATAGGAAGAGTCACACTGAGTGAAGCCAGTGCCTACTTAGACCTTTTTGTTGCTTTTGGCATATATATCTCCACATATATATATAATAAGACCTTAAGAGAAGAAAAAAATTATGCTGTGCTTTTCTGGTAGATGTTCCCAGACCCAGAGACTTGTGTTTTGGGAATTTCCTGCGATAGAGATGACATCTGTGTTTAATAATTCTTTAAAGATTTTTTTTCCCTCCAAATGTGAAACAGTATAACATTTTGGTGTGATCCATAGCCTGCAGAAAGGAGTTCCAAAGTTTAACTCAGAGTTATGTGATGAAGTTCTGGCTGCTCTGAAGTCATTGCCTGAAATTTCATTATTCCCTCTAATTCTTGCATTAGGAGAGGCAGAAACCAAACATTCCTTATTTTGCTCTCTGGGTTTTTTGAAAGAATTTCCTTCACTCTGGCAATTCCAGAGCATCCATTTTTGAGCACTAACTGATGTTGACAAGTAATCACTAGGGGAATTATAGTTAGAATAATATATATTTGCCATATCAACCAAGTATGGCTCCTTCCTTCAAATGTTCAGTCTCAGAATCAGTGAATTATAACTAGGTCATGGTAACAAAAGTAAAAACAAATAAATAGATAAATAGATCAATAGCAATAAATCCTCCTACACCATCACTTTCCCCTCCTGTGCAGCACATCTAATGTTCCACAGCTGCTGTTTTCTTTTGCTCTCCGAAATGAAATTGATGCATTCTGCTGTAATGTTGTACATTTGTTGCTCTGGGTATTTTTTGTCTATTAGGTTATTGGTGATTTGGTAAAATTAAAAAATTAAAAAACGAAAAAAGTGCTTTTAAGACCAGCTTCTATTAAAGGATAGGTCCATTAAGTAAATCAGCACTGCAGTCTTGGTGATGCATAAGGTACTGATCATTCCTTTTTGGAAAGGATGTGGATGACTTAAGAGGGGATTCAGAAAAGTGAAAGATTAAGCATGGGAAAGGACTCCTCCATGAAGAACTGTGAGAAGAATGTGATAGTTTAGAAAGGAAATGGTAAAAGCAGCCAATATAAAAGATCAAATAGTGAAACATTGTGGTGTATTGACCCTGGCTGGGCAGCAGTGCTACCAAAGCTGGTGTATGACTCAGCTGATGGAGAACTAAGGATATAATGAAAGGCTCATGGGCTGGGGGCAAAGATGGGAGGGATCACACACCAGTGACTCTCATGGGCAAAACAGATTCAATTCAAGGCCATCAGATGGGAGACAGGGAGCAGGAGATCTGATCTGGCCATCCAATCTACCATTTCAGGCTTGTTTCTATTGCAGTGCCTGGGTTTCCAGTACAGAAAAGCTCTCAAATATGCTTAATAATGAGCCTGTGAGAAGTCTATGCAAATGAATAAAATATTAAAGGATTAGCTTCACTTTTAGTGTATCTAAATCTAGTCCACTTCAGAATTGACAAATTTGTATTAAGCAAGCACTGATATAGGTCTCCAACTTTAAGTACATGTTTATAATCCATTGAAGTGGATTGAGATCAATAGGTTTGAGGAATGTGCTTAAAATGAAGAGTATACTTGAGAGCTTGTAGAGTCAAGGCCCTGGTAAAGAGCTCATCAAAGGTTTTCCTAGATGCAAAGATGCACTGATATAAATTTGAAAGTGATTTGCAATTGATTGGATTAAACTCGTCTGAAAGTTTGTTGAATGCATTTGAGAAGAGGGAAAGTATGAAGGTTGAGAGTCAAATATTATTAAATCTAGTCAGTTAAAGGCACTGCCACTCTCCCACCTCTCTTTGCTCCTATCCTGAAGACCACTGCCCCCAGGACAGTACAGCAAACAGCCAGGGAGTCAGAGCATCTTCCTCTGCTTCCACTGTTTGTGTCAGTGTGTTAAGGATGGTAAATAAATGGATATGAATCACTCAGTCTTGAATGTCTTAACGCAAAAGTGTTGACACTTTTGTATCCAATCAATTTAACAGGATTAGAAGTCTGCAATGACCCAAACCTCCCAAAGTTTCACCTGCAAGGCTGTTCTGGGGATGGGAAGTCACTCCTTTAATATTCTTTATTGAATTAATATTTGTCAGCCAAACTGCAAAAATTGTGTGTATGCTCACAGCTCATGGCAAGCACAGTGTAAATCATGTTAAATTCACAGTTCATTGGAGAGCCATGTCTTTGAAGCATGCTCCCAGAGTTTAATAAAAAACTCATAAAGCCTTTAACTCCCGGCCTTGCCTGCACACAGAGTATTAGCATACTTTATCATAGTTCTGAATAGGCACCGTGCTTGTCAGACATGGTGGATGTCAAAAGAGACCTCAGAAATTAGGATATGGTTCCAGAAATCCATGGCTGGGATGTTTGTGACTTCAGTGGCTTTCTATTCTTTTTCATGTGTTAGTATCTATCACTCACTGAATTTCAGTCCTTATTCCCATTCTCATGCATTTTGTTCTCTTGAAACTTTTCTGTAAATGAAAATAGTACCTTAGAAATCTCTCTGTGTTCATTTCCCCCCCTCTGTAGCTCCTGGCAACACAGTCTAGTTCAAATTGAGTTATTTTTATTAAGCCTTTGATTCTGGGGGAAAATAAGAACTTTTTTTTCCCCAATATTACCGGTATGAGATCCTCACATGTTTGAGTTCAATTCATTTCCCTGGAAATTCTTACACAGATGGTCAATAGTTCATGCAAGGAGGCAGCAGACCATGTAAACGAGCCTCTGGATTCAGGCATTATTATTACCAGAGTGGCTTAGTATAAGGCCAAACCCTCTGAAAAATTGCTCATTGCTATTGCTGGCATTCAAGCCCAGTCTAATTTAGGATTTTCACAAAATCTAGAATAAACTGGATTGCTGGAAACATTATTTCTGCTGAAGTTTATATATGTGTATGTGTGTTTGTGTGTATATATATATATATATATATATATATATAGTTGTAAAAGACAATCAGAATTAGTCTCGTCTGAGTATATTTTAGTAATTTTCTAAATATTTTTTATGTCTCAGCTATTTTCCATAAGTTTTGAAGTAGATGGGTTTTATTACTCCTAAAATATATGCATGCTATAAAGTGCAAGCAATAGGAGATAAATATGTAGTATGTAGACTCTAAGAGGAAAGACCAGACACAAGTAATAGACCCCCAGTTAATCATAAGGCAACTGCCCTTTCAGAAGAGGGATTATTTTATTTTTATTTTTGGCTCTGCCCACTTTTGATCCAGGGTTTGAGCACAAGTCTCACTACTGGATTTTAAATCTCTCGGAGTGTTGTGCACCGCTCTTTAGTCCAGCACTGACAGCTTCACAGCTCTGCAGTCTCATTTCTCTAAAAACTTTCCTCTAGTGAGATCTCCCTGGAGTCCTAAGGAACAACAGCACTGCTCTTACCTTACACCAGCATCTGGCAGTCAAAGCTTCTTATTCATCATGCCTTAGTTTGTTGCCTCTACAGAGAAATGCAGCCACACTGCCTGCAAAAGCCATTGAGGTTCAGAGTGGGAAGAAGAACATCAAACTTTGTCAAAAGAAAGGCAGAAAAAATGCAACGGTGCTGGAAACCAACTTCATTCACTCTAAGTGGGTTTTGGTAATGATCTTTGACAAGATAAGGAGTCAGCTGGGTGAGTGAGTGGAAACCACCTCAAGGCACATGTTGCTGCTCAGGCCTCTCAGAGAAGGTGCAGGGGTGAAGGGCTAATCCTGGTTCTTGGGGCAGAGTAATTCTGTGAGGCAGAAAGTGGGGAGAAAATGTGGCTCCAGTGCAGAGCACTTCTGCTCCCTTTTCCACTCTCCAGCTTAAGTTATCAAGGGAACAAAATAAGCCAAACTAATATCACTCTCAGAGAGAAATGGGGTTTTCTGCTCTGCTGTCTACTTAAAATTCTCTGTGTCACTGATAAACTTGAGATGCCCTGCTGTGTACCTCTTTCTTTTATTGAGCTGTGATGTGAAGTAATGGGAAAAATGCACAACTGCAGACACTCTTGGGCTCTCTAATGGTTTAGGAGACGTACTAGAAACTGTGGAATTCCCCAAAAATCATGTTGCACACTGTCTGAGGAGAGACCAACCACAAGACTGCACAAATGCATCTCTTAACAGACCTCAGCTTATTCATGGCCTGCTGCAAGAGCATTGGAGGCAAGCTGTGAGCAGGTGAAGTTGGCTGACACATTCCCAGCAAACCAGAAATGGTCATTCTATGTATTCTGTGATATCAAACCCATTTCAGGTGTTTACAAATATAATCTCTCTTCCAAGAGATTCAGAAGTGCAAGGGGCTATTTATAAAACAAGAATCCATTATAGGAGATTAACCCCAAAGACCTCAATTCTTGCTCTGGGAAGCTCTGATCCACAGATTTCTGGATCTGGAGGGCTATTTCTTGGGGATATAAATTCTGCTTGCCCTCTCACTTATGCATCTGCTGTGGGATGGAGCTAGGCACAGAACACCAAACTAAAAAGTCTTTTTCTTTTGATCCATCATGATTTTCTTAGAAACTAGCACTGATTAAAGCAGGAGGGCTGTCTCTGTTCCTGGTGATCCACAGCTAGCATTGAGTAAATACTAAGCAGCCCCAGGTGAGAGCAAGTGTTGGTATGGATTAAATGTCCTACAGCTAAGGAATAGGTTGGAAGGTTTGTATTTCTTGTGCAAACAAAGGACAACCTCTGTCCTAAACCACTCTTTGTGCCTGCTGTGACATTTTGGCTCTGTGTTATTTGTGTGTGTCATGGTTCTGTAAGGTGATGGTCAATAGGGATTGGGTAGGAAGGGGAGAAGTTGCATCTTTACCTTATCAATGATGATCAAATCAATAGTTATTTCGGTGCCTGAAATCACAGTTGTCTCATTAAAATTTCAGTTATGGCTTGCATGTTCTGCTTCTTCCGTTCCTTCCCTGGTTTTAGGGCAATGTTCCCAAACTGTGTGCAGGAGGTTACTCCTTTCATTCAGGCAAAATATGCAATTTCACCCCCCCACACACGCACATTTTCCCCCTGCAATGTCTCTTTAAACACATAAGGATTTATATCTGTTAAAAATCTGTGTTTGGCAAGAAAAGAGAGAGCACTAACATTTAGAAAAGTGGGAGGATGAATCTTCACTGGAGATACACAGTCGATAAAGAGACTTGCAGTGACCTGAATGTAGGTCAGGTTAACCTCTGTGAGAACAGAGACAAGAATGAAAGTAAAGTAAGTTAGAGGAAAAGGCAGCAATAAAAATATGTGCTGCAACCATTAGTTGTGGTGCTCTCAGTTCCTAAAGATCCTGGGCAATCCTTTCTTTGTGTCCTGTGCCAGGATGTGAAGACACAGGACAGATTCATCCTGTGCACTTGTCTTGCAGCAAACAGAATAGGTCTGTTTTCCTGAGCAGGGAAACTGAGTTGTGAATCAGGAAAATGGGCTCTATTGGGACATGAGCTAGAACATGTCTGGGGGTAGAAGAAAGATCTCAGGAGCCTGGGGCTCTGTTCAGTTGCTGACCATTATGATGCCATTTCTCTCTCTGACCATAACACTTTGGATGGAGACCCTGATTCATTGTTTTATGTCATTACAGAAGCTCTGCATACAGATTGGTAAGGTAAGAGGCAGGGTTATAAAATAATCCAACTATTTATGTCCTTCATTACCCATCAGCCTTTGTAATTCTTGGCTTTATGTATTCCAGGCTGGCACACTTCTTACTGGGAACCATAAAAGAGAATTTGGATGAACTGCAAAGTAGATGCAAGAATATTTTACTTCCTTAATTTTTACATTTGTCATGTCCAAGATGTCAGGAGGTGATGGAAGAAATTTCTTTACATGTGATATGGGGATGCTCATGGGGATTTTTCTTGCTCTGCAGAGGTGGAAAGGTATCAACGGTTAGGGGTACATAGGAATGTCATACTCAATTAATTTTGTGAAATTACACTTTGAGGTTGTGTTTAGAAAATGAATTAATATTGGTGAAAAGCACTGATATCCTTGGATAAAGGGCAACAGAGAAGAACACATTGTTATTATTAAATTGTTGTAGAAATCCTCTCTTTTGCTTTGACTGAATTATTGCAGTGAGTTTCCTTGGTGATATGACGTAGAATTTACTGGAGTGTTTGTGTTGTATAATTGAAAATGACACTACCTTTATTAAACTGTCTGTGGGACCCTTAACTCTTCTCTGTGCTGCAAACCAGCTTTGCCAGTGATTTTTATCAAGGGTCTTGAGCCAGTAAAGGGGAGGCTGTTCAGACAACCACAACAGAACACCTGAATTATGAGAAGGCTGAGCGAAAAAACACATGCCTTATTTAAGGCAAGTGAAATAATAGTAGATGGATAATGAATGAGGTGGAAGGCTCAATTAATCACTCTTTAAATTGTTGCCCACTGATAAAGAAAAGACTGCAATTATTAGTCATCTCATCCTTTTCTCCCTCAAACTAAGAACGTTATGTTCAGGATGTTGAGACATCCTCCTCAGTCACTGGTTTGGAGCCAGGTTTGTTGGCATTACCAACACTGGGTGTCACAAATGGCTGCTCATTTACCTGAGTAAATACAGTTAATGCTTCTAGTTCGGTTTTTCTTACATAGATGTCTGCATAACAAATTTCATCTCAATCAACCCTAATTGCTGCTTCTAGCTGGCAGCAGCCTTCCAAGAGGGTGTTTAGGGAGTGAGCAGGCTGTGGAGGTTAGATCTGGTCAGAGCACACACCTAGGGATCAGTGACAGGGCTTGCCTTTCAAAAGCTTGAATTAAACATGAGTGCTGGAGACTAATACAGTGGTTTGAATTTTCCTCATGCCTGAGATGTTAGTGTGCTCAGAATAAAGGTGTCCAGCTTGTTAACTGTTAGTGCAAATCATCAAGCTCTCTTTTCAGCAGTGCTCTCTGTTCCTGTGCAGCAGGGTGGCAATGTGCTTCACAGCCGAGCTCCATCCTGCAGCAGCACTGATTTTATCACCCAGGGTGTAGTAGGACCCTTACATTTGAAGTGACTGCAATGCAGCAGTTTTTCTCTTTGGTAGTGGGGTTTACTGGTGTTGCACCACTGGTACCCTGTGGAGTTTGTCAAAGGATTGAAAACCTAACTGTGTTTTCCAAGCATGCACTGATCTCAAAAAGAAATTACATCTTCATAAGAATATAATCACTCCCTTGTCAAATTAAATTGAGTAAATTTTCTCCTCTTAAATTAAGTTTGATTTTTGTAATGACTGCTTAGTCCTACCGATGTGGGTGTAAAGGCAATATAGATATACTTTGATTGAATATGGATCCTCTCCTGAATACATCAACTTGATTATATATCTCAGTGAATCCTTACTAGGAAGCTCTTGTTTCCTTGAATCAAAATGGTTGCTTCATTGCCACATCATTAAAAAAAATCCAGGAGCCTGATTAATAGCTGGGCTTCAGGCTTCTTTCACAAAGACAAGAGAAACTCTGCAGAGTAATCAACAGGAACATTAAATATTGGTATCTGTATGGCTCTGATGATTTGTAGGTTCTCATTCTGGGATGGGATAGAATAATAGATAATGGAAAGAATGAAAAATTATTGTACAATATAAATATATATTTAATTAAAGAAATTTAAATTACTCCCCCATAAGAATCAGGAAATTGTGTTGCTATCAATCATAGATGATCTTGGATATTCGAAGTCTTAATTGTTTGATTAAACAAGAAGCAAATGTATTCTGGATGTTCTTTCTGTGAGGTCTTAAAATGTGGCAGTTTTTTGTTTTATATTTCTCCATAAACTTCCCTTTGACACTCTGGAAATTAATATCTTACTAGAATGCTTAAGTTTACAGAGGTACAGAGCAGGCCAGATGGAGCAATTCATTGAACCCCACATGTATAAACCCAACTGCATTAATTGTCTGTCTGTCTGCCGTGGGTGAGTCCCTTTGCCTTTGAGCTTCAGTTTGTGAAGTTACTGAGGTGTCAGATTCAAACTGGCACAATCCAGACCACCAGGGATGAGGGCAGAGTGTGAGCCAAAAATGATATTTTGGTAGTGATTTGTTTATTATTTGCATCTTCCCAGCCTCTTGGGGAATGCAAGCCTTGTGGAATGGAAAGAAGAGCAGCTGGATGAGTTGAGGTCAAGGGAGAACCAGGACACCTTAGATCAAATTTTACAAATCTTTTGTCACTGCAATGTGATAGATCTGTAAAATTAGGCCCTGTATTGGTTTGTTGCTCAATCCAAGGAATTAAATTATTTTATCTCCATAGCTGGAAGATTCTAAGTTAAATTACTCACCACTGGGACTGTTCCCTTTTTGTTATCCAACAGAGAAATAATGTGAAAGGACAATAGGAAAAACAGCTGAATAATAAAATAACTGGGGAGGGGCAAGGGGGCAGTGGTCCTGTTAAACTCTTGCCTTGGATTATTTGGATTTTTACCCTGCAATCAGTGCTTGGGAAGGTTACAAATGCCAAGAACTGCACACAACCTGTGTATCTACTCCATCTAATTGCAAGCCATGTTCAGTTTGAGAGTGGAGGTATAGCTGTTGATCCCTTCTGACTTCCAGTTGAATTGAAATGTTCAATTGATACATAGCAGGTCACAGGTTCCTCTCATTCACAGGGAAAAGTGAGTGCTTTTGCAAACAGACCTGCTGCACAGCTGAGCCAGGGCAGATATGTTATTCCTTTTCTTCCATTGAGTTGTGGTGAATTGTTTCAGAGCCCAGTGGACTCCATCCAAAGCCTGCCTTTAGTTTCCAAGGTCCAGGATCATTATGGGAATTACCCATGGTTGCACCCAGGTGGCAGCTAAATGTCTTATAGGAGCTGGATGAAAAATATGTCAAGACTTATTGAAAATCTTTTGCTTTAATTTGGATTAACCCTCAGTGTTAATTACACTTTCAGGTCAGGCTCTGTCTCCTGTTAGCTCATGAAATTGGCTTTGTGACACCAGCATTGCAGGAGACATTACATCAGTTCAATGTGCCTGGATTGCATTGACTTGCTCCTTCACATCTGCATATTTGTGCATAATCCTGGAGTGTCCATTAAACATTTCATCCCTCCTGGAAATGGCTCCAAAGCAGTTCACCACATTCTATCACTTACCATCTATGGATGTGCACAGCCTGCTTACCATTACTTGGAACTAATGATTTCATATCCCAGTGTACAGTGCATTTAAACTGTGAACATGTCTAAGAAGCTCTATTCCTTTTTGAAGCCTTATGCCCACAGGAAAGAATGAAAGGAAACATATGTGCATTTTTAAGAAGGAGCAAAAAAAAGGATTGCTCTCAGGAGACTTTCTCCTCAGATGCTGCGATGAGTAATGCTCCTGTCAATTATTGGATTTTTCAGAAACAAGCTAAAAAAATGCCTAATTTTAGCTTAATTTGCTTTCTTGGATTGATGTCATTCCTACTCCTGCGAAAATAGGTATTCCCTGTGGAAATGAACAGCTCTCAGCTGGACGAGAAATCAATGCCAATCAAGATCACAGACAAAATTAAGGACTTCCCATCCTGTGCCTTCAACTTGAAATTTTATTAAGAATTGTGGAGAGACATATTGAAGCAGTTGTGAAGTTTCCCCCCACAATATTAGCTTTGGAACATTTTGTATAAGTCACAAAGTACTAAAAGAATTAATTTTGTTCCTTTTAGCTATGGTTTCTTAGCATAGTACTAGGGACTATAATGACTTGGTGGATTGATATCCATGATTAAGTATTTGTTCTTGGGAAATGGAGAGTGTAGCATGCTTGTTGAGTGCTTGTTTCTTTTAAAATTTGTGTTAATTGCTTGATAGTCATATGACTCTTTTTTTTAGTAAAATCCCTCTCACAGGATGAGAAGTCAGTGCAAGATGTAAAAAAATTGCCAGCAATGCAGATTTATGTCTGTAATTTAAAAAAACAAAAATATATTTCTCTAGAGCACGTTCATTAGCTAGGACCCTTTACTGCCCTATGAAAATTACATGCGTGTTCCATCTGCCTATTTTATGTCCCTGTTTTAGAAAGGAATTTTGATGCCAGGTTAGAGATGTTGGATGCATAATTTTTATATGGTTTTATAGAGCTTCAGTGATGTGAGAATCCTACCTTTGGTGTGTTTAAAAAACCCATGTGACTTCTCTAAAGAGCTGCAAGGGCTAGGAGTTAGCTACTCTGCTTTGGAGGGTTTTATGTCTTTTTGTCCTGAATTCCACTTCTTGACTCAATACTGTTGGGTGGACTCTGCAGCGATTCACCACAGAAGCATCTGCATTGTTATTGTGGAGCAAATTGTTCAGGTCAGATATTTAACAGACAGGTGGTCAGAGGACATGGGGCTATTCCACATAACAAGATGGAATGCTACAAGTCTGCAGAAATTCATGCATGGGTATTATTTGCTCCTTTATTTGGTTTAAATTGCTGTTTTAATGAAAAGGCTCTGCTCCTGCTGCTGTACCTGGGTACAGCACAATGTCTTCCTTTGGGAGTAGGTGAAGCTGCAAAAGTTACAACAGCTAATTTCCTTTCACATTTGGTGGGGCTTATGCCCTTAAATCAGCACAGACTTAAAGCAGATTCTTTTCTGTCAGTAAGGAGCTCTAGAGTCAAACAAAAACATTGCATTAAAGGTATTTTATGTTTCTAGTAGCTAAAAAATATCTTGTGGGCAGATGTAATATGGATAACTTAAAAAAAAAGCTGAAAAATAGGAAATTCTTCACAGAAGTACTCTAAGATTTTTTACCAACATGTCTTTACATCTCTGTTTTCTGAACCCTTGATAAAACAGTCACAGCGCAAACAGGAAAATGTTGGTGAGATTTAAGAAAAAAAAAAGAAATTGAAGAAAATAATTTACCTAGAGGGAAGGTTAGAGAAAATGAAAAATAGGAAGGGAAAAAACAACCAAACAACTCACTAAGCTAATTTCACCCTCTGATGTGTTTGGTATTCACATTATCCAGTGCAATCTGGTACGCAGGCTGAGGACATAATTCTACATAATTGTAAATTTATTTAAAATTAATGAGACTGCCAGTTTACATTCCTCTGACAATATTTTATATGCTTAATTTTATGGATTGATCCTGTGTACTTTTTGGGTTTTTTAGTCCAAGTATCCTTGTGATCATAAAAGGAGGAAAAGAAACCAAATTGCCAAGGTTTGCAGCTGACCCCTTCTTGCCTTGTGTCCCCTGCACTTTTACTCTCCCTTCACATAATTTCCAAAGTCTGTTTTCTTCCAGCTAATGCAGCAGGGCAATGGCTGGCCAAGAGATGTGAGAGCTGAGGCATGGATCTTCCTGTGCAGGTTAACAGGTTTTTTTAACCTGAGCACAGAAAAGTTGTTTCAACAAGTTAAATGTTGAGGTAAATAAAATAGAGAAGGTGGTTTCAGCCCTCGCCTGTATTGCGGATCTCTGAACAGCCACCATTTCTGCACTTATTGCAGAACCCCCAAGAGAGCCCTGCATTGTCAAAGAGAATAAATTGCTTCTTCACTTGTAGAAGTGGCCCCTAAAGTTCAGCATTAAGGAGTGAATGGGGAGGCATCACAGGAGAGATTTTGCTGCCACTGTCTATAATAAGGTTAAAAGGTAACCTCATCACATTCCTTAACTATCTCCAGTGGGGATATCTAGTATAAAGTGCAAGGATGGGAAAGTGCTCATTAATTTTAGACAAAATCATAACAAGAAACAGTAGCTGGAAATAGAAACTACATGAATTAAAAATGAAAATAAGATTTTTTCCTCCTTAAATTTTGGATTCATTTATTTTCTTAACAGCAGAGGTAATTAACAACATTGGCTGACTGCTTGGAGGAAGAAGGTTTTCCATTGCCTGTAGTGTTTAAATTGCAATGAGATTTCTTTCTAATTTCTTTCTTTTTAACCATTCCACAAGATACTGAGCTGAGTAGAGGAATTCCTAGGTGAAATGTTGCCAGTAATAATATCAAGACTTTGAGGCTGCAGGATCACCCTGGCTTTTTGACTTCCAGACTGTCCTTGCATTGTCCTCTCCCTGTAAATCTACTATCTATTTCAATGGCTTTTTTTCTTCTCCACAGGCTCCTATCTCTGGCCCCAGTGCAATGAAGATGTAAGTTATCTCCTTCCACACAAATCAGCTATTCTTTACTCCATAGTATCTGCCAGTGAAGGTTCTGATGTGTAGAGCCTGGAGCTCTCTAGGCAGGCAAAAGGAGATGAGGTAGAAGAAGGGATCTATTTAGCACCCATATCAGGAATAAACACTCATTTTCATCATGAATTTGCCTGTGTTTGTCATCACTGCAGCCTTTCATTAGGAGGATGACAGCTGAGATTCCTGCATCTGCCATTTCCATGGCACCCCCTGCAGTAGGTTGCTCAAGGAACGCTCTCTCACTTTAATCATTGCTCTGAAGGATTGGGCTGTGGGTGGAACTGGGGCTGTTTGTGGTGAGACATGGAAGGGGAGAGAATTAAAAGCAAGTTTTCTGTGCTAATGCTTGTCAGCTTAGCACTAATATATGTGTTCCTGAACTCTTGACTCACTTCTATATTGATTTGTTTGTATATGTGGAAGCTCGTGACAAAGGAATATCGTCCACCCTTCCTCCTGAAATATGGCTGCCTGCGTGGAGAGCGTGACTGGTATTTAGCACCAACCTGACAACATGCATTCCAGAAACAGAGAAGGGAAAAGGACAGCTTTACCTGAACTAGAGGGGAAACTAAGGAAGTAAAAATTCCTGAACCATTTGGGAGCCCATCTAAACATCATAACAGTGTGGTTCCTTCACGCTGCCCAGCAGGTTTTATACCTCTCTAGATTGTAGACATAGCAATCTGGACTTTTTAGCCACACACTTCAAGATTTTGATATTCTCTATTTACAAGGAAAAATTATTTCAGAAAGGTGATGGGAGAGCCCACTAGACAAGGCTGTATTGGCAACCAGCTTGCCTGTCAGTGCTGTCCCTTGGCAGCAATGTGAAGGGACACAGAAGTGCAGCTGTTTTCCCTTTTGGGGAGAAGATTTATCTGATGAGTCTTCTATCATCTGTTTTGTAGCACAAGGTGTTAAGAGTTGAAAAAAGTGTTGGTTAAATGTAGATAGAAGCCTCTAGTAGTGGCTTGGACACGGTGTGGCCTTGACTCAAGATAAAGAAGCACTGAGGCTCTGCTTTGCACACTTCAATTTTTCCTGCCTTTGCTGGCATATGTACCAGGGGAGATCTCACATACGTTTGAGTCAGAGAAATGATTATCTGTTTATCTTGCTTTCCTTTCAGAACAGCACAATGAAACCAGCAGAACTCTTGTCCCTCCCCCTCCTCCTCTCTTCCTCCCAGATAAGCCTTGTTTGAGGAAAATTAGAATGCGTTGTGGATAAAGGAAGGTGACCCTAGGTCTTGGATCTGTTTCCTTCATTAGCAGTGAATCGGCATGTAGTGATTGCTGCTGCTGGTGTCAATGCTGGAACGTTTAACCAGGCAGAAGAGTTTACAGATGCCAGAAGAGAAAGCCAGTGATGCACGTAATATATCCATGGAATCATAAACAGCTCAGACAGGGGCTGGTTATTGCTTAGTTCAATATTGTTGTTTAATAGCAACTCTAAATATACTCTGCTGGGTTAAATATTGTACCATTAACTCCGGAGATAATGATCTTCCCAGACTGAATGAGACAAAATCATATTATTATGTGTTATGTTTCTTTGAGCTCCCCATATGTGAGCAGGGTAATTGAGGGGACTGGCAATTCTGTAAGCCATTTTGAGGGTCAGATCCTCTCATTGTACCTCCCTCCCCTTTCCTAGGGAGGGCAGAAGAACTTACTCTATGAACACAAAACATTAGATGAATCTGCTTTTTGCATATTTGTAAAGCACACATCAAACCGTCATCTCAGCCTGTGGATATTATCAATCTCATAATTATAAGATATGCATTCCACAGCAGTAGCTTCAAAGGTAACAATTCATCCAGGCCTTTCCTTCACCCTTTCTAATAAGTAACTGAAGGAAAAAATGAATTTTCTTCCTGTTGATCTTTTTCTCTCCTGGCTCTCTGCACTAGAAGAAAAATTAAAAAGGACTCAGCAAAGAAAGGAACCCTGTTTCTGAAAGAACAGTAATGTCCCTGGAAAATGTCCCACCCTTAAACCCAGCTGAATAGTTCAATGAGAGCATAGATCACACAGACAGTTGGAGTGGAAGTTTTTATGATATTTTAAGAATACATCTTTAGCTGGCCAAACAAAAGCGAGATCTGGAGGATGAAAGAAATGCCTGCAGTTTACCTTAGCTGGCAGTAGCCTGTTCACTTTACTTATATTGTGCTTTTGGTGTCAGTGTCCCTCCTTTTCTTTCTCATGTTCTCAGCTGCTATTTTGTCCAGTGCTGTATTTCAATGTTTCATTTAAAGGATTATTGAGTTATTGAGGAGAGGAAACAAGACATTTATATGTTTAAATATATACATCTATACATGTGCATGTGTGTATGTATGTACACATATGAAGTTCTAGTATCAAAGCCAAATTTTAGGTAGACTTTTCTGTTCCCTTCTGAGATTACTCTTTTACTTTAAATTCAAAACCTTTAGAGAACAGTCTGGCATTGTTTAAATTCACAAAGTCTAGCAAAGGCTGGCATCAGCAATCAGGAGGCACTTGCACCTCAGTTCTATTATATCTCTTCAAATGACCATTTTAATTTGCATGACAGACACTTAAGCTGTACAGAAACTCCACACAGGCATATTACAAGAGCACTGTGCTGGTAAGTTATATGAACATTCTCTTTTAAACCCTGGAGCTTTATGAATCTCTCCACATCAGCTGTTTGGTGCTTTCCTGGGTAAAAATGGTAAATCGGGAACTATCCAACAAGGACTATAAACAGTTGTTTAAAGCTTAATTTTTACTAATCTATCTGCAGAATTACCTCTGCAAGTCTTGCTTACTGGGGGTATTCAGCACTTGCACTTATTCTCAGGTTTGGTTTCTTTTCACCCTTTGAAGGTCATCTTTGAGGCAGGTTATCTTTTAGGCCTCTTCCTTTGTGGAGATGAGGATTTATTTTTATTGCTTTTAGAAACAGGTTAGATGTCTCTGATTTGCTTGCTGGTATCTTTTTTAATTTCATCATGGGAGCCTTGCCACTGGATTCACTGTGGTTTTGAGTCCTAATTTTATTTTCTAGGTAAAACAAAGGACAAATCTGAAATGTTTTCTACTTGAAGTGTCAGGATACTTTCTATTCACAAGCCTGTTGCTACCAGTGAAACTACTTGAAAAATAATTTCTGCAAAGTTCTATTGAACATATGCAGATGTAGCTGTTTGGTATGGAAATCCTCATGTGATCATAAGCCATGGAATAATTCATGATACAATAGTAGAGACACACTGAAAGTGTAGGCTTGTTTTATCTGAATGAGAAGAGATTCCCTGTCCAAAATAAGTTGCTTCTATGCTCTCTTTGCAATGACTTATGCATTTTTATTGAGCTCCCATTATTCCTGTTATATATTTTTTCCATATTGTAGTTTTTTGATTTGTCTTAATTCCCAGATTGAAGAATATACATTGGTTTGGGATTTCTGTTTATTCTATTGGATAAATATTCCATTGAATATAAATATGCTTTTTTCCCCTATGGAAATTCTAATGTAGACTAATAGAACATAAAATAATGGAAATAATGCATGGGCAAAAATCTACACTATTTTTTTTAATTACAATGGTTTTTTAAGAAAACAATTGAAGTACTCAGATCATTGGAGATTATAATAATTTGTACTAATTCAAGACTTTGTTATCTTTATGTTTTCTTTGTTTTGATTTTTTTTTTCATTAGCAAATCTATCCTATTTTACTGAAAGTAGAAAGAGACAAAAATTCCACGTGGCACTGTATTCCATTGCAGAAATACTCCAAGCCACTTCAGTCCTCATTCAAAAAAAAAACCAAACCAGTCCTCAAACAAAAAAAAAAAACCAACAAAAAACCCCAAAAACCACAAAAACCCCCAAACCAACAACAAAAAACCCCCCAAACAACCAAAATGCACCTTACTCTTTGCTGAATTCCTATAATGTAGTGTAAATACAAGATCATAACATGAAGAGGCATCAACTGTCCTCATAATGGATAAAATAGAAATTATAAGAAGTTACCGAAATTGGTGTGGACTAGATATTCCTTTTTATGAATGGTATAGACATTGACACTGAAAGAAATGTCTGGCTGCCTGAACTGAACCACACTGTGTATAGAGGCTTGGAATATATTTGGAAGAAAAAACAAACAAATAAAGGCCTGGATTTAAATAGCAATTGGGAAAACACACAACCTAGGTTTGCTAAAATTTGGTTCGTACTATGCAAATGTACATTTTTTAAAATATAAACATGCCTCTATACAAACAAAAAGCAGATCAAATTTTTCTTGTTCATTAAAGCATTTGGTGTAGGACTACATGAAGATAGTGTTGAAAAATGAAATAACTGGATAAAAGAGAATATTAAATTGAGAAGGTTTGAAATAGGAGAAGGAGAAGAAATAGGCTCCTAGCCAACTTACCTAAAAACTGGTTTTACACTCATTTCTGTGTAATATTTACCTTAGTCACTTTGGTGCTGTAGGAATTTGCTGATGGTACAAAATTTGGAGATGGCAATAGAGAGAAGCGTTGGGAAATTTTTCAAATGAACTTAGTGACCTCCAGGGAGGTAATAGAAATGGAATGAAATTCAAGATGACAAAGGGCAAGTCTTTACATTGTGGGACTAATCATAAGATTTTTCTCATTTATGTGGAAACCCTGCAGAGGAGCTGAAAGAGGAGGAAAAGAAAATGGGTTAGTTGGGCATAGGATGAATCTGAGCCCTCACCTTGCAGAATTTCAGACAACACAAATAGGATCCTTGAGCCTATCAAGATAAGTAATTTCAAATGAAGACAGAAAATACTGAATTCTATGGCAGAAGGTAGTGGCATAAAGCAAACCACTGCAGCTGACAAAGTTATGGTGAGATGTTATTTGGAATCCCAGGCTGAATCCTGGTGGCTCCTTGAGGAGAAAGCACAGGGGTTTAAACAGCTGCAGGTAAGGTCTACCAGGAGGATAAGATAGATAGGGCAAACTGACAGAGACTGGTTTGGCAGCCACAGTGAAGGCTGAGGAAGGAGGTCAGGGAAACTCAAATTTTAGTATTCAGATCAATTTAAAAAATTGGAAGACATGCCAAGAAACTAATGAGACTGGTGTATCTACTAAAAATTACATACAGCCCTGGCAAACTGGAATGATTTCACTGCGTTTCAAATGCACCGGGATTCCCAAAGCCTGGCAGGGAGTCTGATCATGAAGGATTTTGTATGTTTTCTTCTCCTGAAAACTGTGTGTGTCCTTTCTGTTGTTCTTTAGTGAACAGCTTGGGGGTCTAATGCATGAAACAAATATGCGGACAGAGATCAAGTGTAAAAATCTATTTTGAAAGCTGGGGGGTATCTCACTGACTATCATGCACCATGTGATAGCTAAATTAGGATGAAATACAGCTGAAAATATTTCAGGAAGGATAATTTTCTGATGAAATGAACAGATGTTCCCACTGTAGGTAACTCTCTTTCCAATAACTTGGTCTTTCAGAGAGCAGTAAATCCTTGGCGAGAGTCAAGGAAATGAAAACGCTGTGCACAAGCAGTGTGCGCCTTAGTAGTTCACTGAATCAAGCCTTAAAGCTACTACAAAAGACTCCATAATGTAAAGAAAATGCCACTGATATGATTGCTTGCTTTATTCTTGGAAAGCTTGTCTTCCCTAGAAATCTGTTACAATTCCATCATATCAGACTACATATGGACAAATATATAAACAAAGCATTTTTCTTCCACCAGGTGAAATTCCTTTTTAGCTTGGGAAAGACAAGTTAGAAGGTATGACAACTAACTGTGGACAAGGAATTCTGTTTATGGTATCTTCCTTATTGCAGAGCTTTTTTCTAATGGGCCTAGAAGATATCTCATTATTAACTTGAGACAGTGACTAACTCCCACAGGCTGCTTCCAATACATCCATCTGTTTTTCTCGGTGAGGGTGCAAAGAATTTTTCTTCTTCCCGTTGCCTTTCTTCTGTATGGATTTATATTTGAGATCTACAATGATAAATTCACTTGGGAAATTTGTAGGGTTACCCAAATCACATCCCAGCTTACAAATGGATAGCTTTGCTCTGGCAGAGCCAGATACAGAATATCTGCTCCTCTGTGTACTGCAGCATGCAGTGGCACACAGAGCCAGAGGGTTTGACCACCTACAAATTAGCTTTTTTTCCATTTTTCTGCAAGGAATGAGGTGAAAGTGCCTTCCAGTGTTTGCATAAATGTTCAGAGATGGTTGATACCAGCCTGTCAGGTCACGTGGAGCAGAGCAGGAGGGCAAAGGTGGTGCCTCATGGACTGACTCCCAAACAAAACAACTGGGCATCCAGACCAGTTGTCAGCTGGCAAGTGCTGACAAATCCTGAAGTCAGCCTGATGATTTTGGTTCAGAAAAGGAGGTGATGAATGATGGATTTGAATATGGACCTTCCCTTTTTTCCCAATTCATCTTCCACTGAAGCTAAAGAATGATAATGAGCAACCAAGCAAAAGCTTCCTCCAGCTGTCTGGGGATTGTGTCACCAAGTCAGATGGCAGTAATTTAACTTTTCCCTCTCATAAGGCCAGTGTATACTGGCACAAATTTATTGTTTCTTCATTACTAAGAGTTTACTAGATGCTTTGTTGTTCTTGGGGGGAAAGGCAATATTTCTTGCTTCCTAAATGTGACCTTTTATTTCTGGGTATCTTTCAGCCATTTATATTTTACTTGAATAAGATAAATATGTGGAACATTACAGGACAAAGTCTCAGTGGATGATTAAAAAGGATTGTCTAGCATGGTGAGGAATACTTAGCTGTGTTATTACCTAAATCTTCACATAGAATACATTCACAGAGCTGTGATACAGCACCATATGGCTGTAGAATATCACCAAATTCAGCTGGGGGGGGGGGGATGGTTAGAAAGTAATGAATTTTTAGGAAAACATATACCAAATCCTTAATTATACAATTAGTGATGCTTGCTTAGACATAATGACACTGATATTCACAGAAGTTCTCACCACAGGCACTGCATTCAGGGAGCCAGGGCTGTGAGAACACAGACCCCAGGATAACATGGAGCATGTACCAAGACCAGTTTGTTTGCAAGTGATGTGAGCACTTCTTGTTTTGCAAAAGGGAAAATCTGCTCTAGATTTGCTCTAATTAGTCTCCTGTCTCTATGGTTGCAACTGAATGATGTGGAGCTTTTTGTGCTGTAAATCTCTTTTTAGTCTGTGCAAAGTCTGTAATTTATTTTCAGAGCAGCTGTGTTTTTCTGATAGATAGAGAAACATCTGTTTTAGTAACTGTATCAGTACAACACATTCCTGATGGCTTTTCCACCACCTCACTATGCTCTGCTATCACATCTTTTCCTTGTGAGAGGAAGCAGGAGGGAAGGACCTTTGATCTTTGGAACCTGTTAAGGTTAAGGATGCTACATGCATGGTGCCTATCTAATTAGGTGAAAACACAAACCACTCTTTTATGAAACCCTTTGAAATAATATCTCTGCTCCCTGCAAACAAGCAGGCTCCTGATATCTTTAAAAGAAGCAGGCTAGGAAAAATATTCCAAATGAAGCTTATGCAAAGTTTCTTAATAAGTACAAGTTACTTATTGGAAAATAGCTCTCATACCTGCTAGTGGTACTCTGGTACTCTTCAAATTGGAAGAATGTGTTACACTGGGTGCACAGGGAACTACCTTAGGACTGGTAGTGCTCATTACTTTATCAGTAATTTATTAATAAATTAAAATAAATCATTATTTTATTAGCGTCTCTGTGACTTAAGCAGTATAGCTCACTTATACCAAACACAGAAATTCTGCAGATGCCACAGACACTGAGAAGAATTCAAAATGAACTTCATGGATCATAGGAAATGTGTGCAAGAAAAAAGCCTGTGATTCAGCAAGAGCAAATGTAGCTATGACATAGGAGATGAGGATTATGGTCCGTGGTGTTACCAAACAACAGGAAGGAGTAATAAAGCAGTTCAGAAACTACAGAGATATTTTACCTAAATGCAGAGAAACTAATGTAGTGTATTAAAAACCCTCAGCTCCAATGCTTCCTCTGCTTGTAGGCTTCACATGTTGAGAAATATTAGGAAAAACTGAAAACAGTGTTGAGGGTGACCAAAGAAGTGATCCCAGCATCTAAAGAGAGACACAAACATATGAATTATGGAAACTTCACTGGAGTTTTCAAAGACAGGGTTAGATTAAGTCCAGTAATTTTCCAATATGATCAGGGAATAGACTAACTGACACCTCAAAGTCATGTCCAGTCACAATGCTTCCCTAATTTTGTTTCTTTTCTGAAACAAAAAGCTGAATTCCCATCACCCTGAGTGAGAATCAGGATAAGTTTTTGTACCTGAATTTAGAGTAACATTGTGAGTTCCTGTAGATGAATATTAGGGAACAACCCTGAAAGCTATTTTGATCCAAAAACTGGAGGAGATCCTCAGAGTATTTTTGGAAGTATCCATAGAATTGATAGAATTACACAGGATGGGATTGCCTGATATACAAACTTCAGGAATTAAAAAGCTGGAGTCAAACCACATCCAATTTGCACATGATATTTCTAGCTCAATAATACCAAAAAATGAAGAAGATTCATGTCACTAAAACAGAAGATGCTGTATGAAGTTTTGAGTGAAACCTCTTAGTTGGAGGATGAGGGACGTGCAGAGTGAAGGAGGATGAGTTCTGATCCTTAGACCAGCAAGCTCAGCAGTGCAGGATGTTGTTAGGTGGGCTGGCCTCCCATTGCTGGAGCTTTCATTTTTATTTTGTCTGTAGAGCAATATCTGCAGGTGAAGCTGCAGTGGCACTGACTGCCAGTCACACCCCAAAGCTGCTGCCAGTGCTCAGCACAGTCTCAGTTTCTGGGCTTTCCTAACATCTTACTGTGCTCTTGGAAATGATGACAGGAGAAATTAAATTCCAGCCTATTCCTTGAACATCCATATTTTATCAAATAACCTTTATTTTTTTCTGTCTGTAGCTGCTCTGCCTGCATCTACCTTTGGAAGCTTGTTATGGTTGTGATGATGAGGCAATTTTGTGCCAGTCATCCCAGGAACTGCTTCACTCCTCTCATTACCAACAAAGCAGCATCTATTTTTAAGACGTGAAGCCAAAAGAGAAATGTATTCCTCTGCTTAGGTATCCTACAGCACCAAGATCAATTATACAAAATCCATGCTCTTGGGCTTTAACGACTGTAGATAGTGGGGATTTTGGAAATTAGATTGAAGTAGTTAAGTGTTGCAAATTTCCCCTCTTGAGCAGCTGTGGCTTGATACGGCTGCTTAAAGGATTCTTTGGCAAATAGATTGCATCTCCTAGTGGGATTTGTGCTGTGAATAAATAAATTTCTATAATCAACTACTGATACCTCTGCAGTCTTCGTAGCCTGCCTTTCAACTAAATAGACACATGTATAAAAATTTCTGTTCATTTAAAGTTAAGTAAGGCATCAAACTGGAATGAAAACCCAATATCTAGCAAAAAAAATCATACGGCTTTTACTTTGTTTTGTAAATTCATGAATTTTGTTAGTGCCTTGGCCTATTTAATGCTAGCTAGGTGTCAATCAAAAGCAAAGCTTGCTTGCCAGTGGGAGTGCTCTGGAAGTAAGAGGTAGCATCTTGGAACATCTTGCATTTAAAGAGTGATATGCCCTCAGCTTTCCAAAGATGTCTAATTTCCTTTTAAAGTGGTTCTGTCACAAGCCCAACAGCTCTCTTGTTCCAAACAGAAGCAGAATTAGGCAATGCTAGTTGGGAGAAAAAGGGAGCCTGAGGGGAGAAATTCCCCAGGCTAGACAATGAGAGATCTTTATTCATTATATTTATGTTTAAGTTGATAGTTGAGCTTCCAGAATACTGATAGATTTGGCTGCAGTTTTGGCAGGTCTTACAGGGTTGGTTTTGGTTTGGTTTTGTTTCTTTTTGTGTGTGTCTGTTTTGCTTTCTCTGACCTTTGGAAGGCCTTGACTCTTTATATATACCCAAATAAAAGGGTACTAAAATCTGCTCACTTATTTCCTGAAATGGGAAGAAAACTCTTCTGAAAATACTGTTTTCATAGTAGCAGCTGGTATCAGGCACAGGGCCGGGGAACCTCTGCAGTTACAATTTTGAGCCTTAATATCTTCTGACATAAATAGGACTGGCTGTGAGAAATACTTCCATGGTTTGCATGTTGAACACTGTTGATGATGCACAACATTGTGACTGCACCACTGTTTTTCCTTAAATAACTTCCTCACTTTGAGTCTTGGCGTAGTGATGCCAGTGCCTCTCTCAACTTGGGGAGCTCAGTGCCAGCCAGTGTGAGATTATCTGTGAACCCATTAGTGCTAGCTCCTGGAACATCTTGCTCTTCATCTGCCAGCTGTTATAGCATCTGATCTATTTTCTTGACATAGCTAGACTAAATAAATAAGTACCTCATGCTCACACTTGATATCTATCATTTCCCACAGAAACGTTTGTTCTTTGATTGCTCATTTTTCTTCTTCTCTATCCTCTCCCTAGTCCCTCCAAGTACTAACCTAACCTAGAAATGGAGCTTTCTAGAAATGTTTTCCCAGGCTTGTCTCCACCTTGGAGAAGTGAATGGTATTCTCTTCTCCCTTCAGAAAACAAAGCATCTGTTTTCAGTTGCACCACTGTGGTGCTGAAACATCCAAGCTCGAAAGAAAATAAAGTAAGGGACACAGATGGGTCTGCCAGCTCAGAGCCCAGGAACAAGGCTGAAATTCAGTCCTAGTTCTGGGAAATAGGCTGTTGCCATTTCTGATGGGAAATAAAGCATTTTAGTTTCATAGGAAAGCCATGTAATGGTGCAAAGAATAGAACTAAATTCTCCAATGTCTTATCTCCAGTGAATCTGAATTAGTAGAGTAGTTTGTCTTGCTCTTTCCTCGGTTTTGGCAGCATGGATCTCATTCTAAGTCCCTTAATGTAATCACAATACTTCTGTTTCCCCAAATGATCTATTACACTAGCTGAAGAGAACTACTCCTTTTTCATTAACTCACTTAATATTGTACTTGATTAAACACGAAGGGCCTGGAGCTTACACACACATAAATGTATATATAATCAGTCTGAGAAATCAGATCTTTGCACATTTTCTACTTGTTTGACTTTCATTGACTAGGACTGAGGCATTTTAAAAGCCAGGGAATTGTCAGCTGTCACTACTCTGTCACAGTAATTTGGAAGCCAGGCAGCAGAACTCAGGATTCCAATTGTGGTGATATGAAAGCTGTGCTACCAATTCCCAAGGTAAAATTTCAGTGGGGAAATGGTAGGAGAAGAGCCTCCTCTGCAGACAGGTTGCAACTAAGACAGAAGACTTTGAACAAGCAAAGGAATATCTCAGTTCACTGTCTGAATCTGCTGACAAGGGGAATTACTGCCTTCTTTTTACAGCCCTTCTATTAATACAAATCCTTAATATCTCTTCTCTATGGTTTTCCATGGTAAAGCTCAAAGCTTCTTCCTGCCTTTATTCGAGTCCTTGCTTACATCTTGGGATGGTTGTCATCTTTAATGGATCCAGCTCTCATGACACTATCAAAAGCCTGTAAAATTTGGAACTTGTCTTAAATCCTCAGCTGGAGTCTGAGGCTGTGGAATCAATTTAAATTGTATAAAATGAGTGTTTGTAGCCCTACTCACAGTTTGGAGTTTGTGCAAAGTGTGCTGAGCAGAGAACACATTACTTTCCAGTGCTCCAACAACCTGGCAATGACATCCTTTGAAAGATGGGTATAAGTGGCTTGTCAAAGACAAATTCAAAAGTAGATGTCTGTTTGTAAAAGATGACTGAGGGGTCTGAGTCCCGTGGAGCATGATGGAAGCTTTCTCTGTGCTGCATCTGCTTATGAGAATCTCCCATCAAGTGCCTGCAGCAGATGAATGGTGCTCCCATTGAGCAGCAGTGATCAGAAGGGTGAGTTTCAAACACCTGGGACACCCTGTGTCCTGGTGTATACCCTGAGCAGTCACCAGCCCACCTTTCCTTTGCATGACAAGAGGGTTTGGGGTGGGAGATCTCTAATGCTGCCTGTGGATGGATCCCTGGACCCCACTTTGCGAGGAAGGTGAGATTAACTTGAGTCTGTGCTGGCACACCTGTTTAAATCCAGTGTGCTTTGGCAGCAGTGCCCCAGCTGCTGGTGCCAAAGAGGTGCTGAAAGAAGCCTTGAGACTCAGAAGGTTAGTGCTGGAGGAAGAGCAGCAGGTGCCAGGAAAAATGAAAAACAAAGAAAAAGAAAGAAACAATAGCAACCATGAATTTTTGATGGCAGCACTTTGTGTTCAGCAACTAATGCAGCAAGTACTGCCCAGCTGGCACGGACAGGAAGAAAGTCACAAATAACTCCCTTGACAAATTAAACTCAATTTTCTCCCGGTATCTTTCCCCATTTACAGCCTCAGAAATTGCTCCCATGTGCGAGTAACATTTGTTTTTTAACAGTGTGGATTTGATCAGCATGTCTGCTCTTGAAGGATTGTTATTAGGGTTGGCTTTCCCATCCCACTGAACCTGTAATTTCACAAATAACACCTATTGCAGCTTCATCTTCAGAGAGAAAAGAGAGAGAAAAAGCTGGAAAAGAGCAAGGGTGTAATTTCTAGCAAACAAAGTTTAGGGCCAAATTTGTAGCTACTGAAGAACAGAGAAGCAGCCAAGAATGGCACAATTCCCAGCTGTTTCTGTGTCTTTTTCCTCTACTGAGGCAACAGGTGCTATGATTTATCCAAACCGTAGACAATGATGATTTATCCAAACTGTAGACATTTACTCCAAAGTGGTGCTCAAGTTTTGGTCAGGAGTCCTTGAATATGTCAGAAGAGATAATTCTTCATCCTTGGCTCATTTTGAGTTATTTAGCTATTTCTTCAGATAGAAAATTGAACTGCATTGTATATAATGAAGCATGTATTAATGCAAAGCTCTGTCTAGATAGTCATGAGGTGAAAAAAAAGAATGCCTAACAAATGAATTCTCCTCAGCTTCATCTAACTGGAAGGGGGATCTGCTCAAAAAGGCCTTGGAGTGAAAATTTTTTCCTTTCTTTTGTTCTTTTAGCATATCTACTCCCCATCACAATGCTGTGAGAGGATCAGCAGCATACAGCTGCCACAGACACAGGAGGAGCATCCCTGAACCCAATCTTGTCTGTACAAGCCAAGGTGGGATAAAACAGTGCAGGCACTCTCTGCAGTGATACCTTTGCTCTTCACACCTGTTTTTACAGTAGTTTTTGATGAAATTGACTTTACACCCTCAGGTAGTAAGATTAGCTAATGCATAGTTTGGGGTGGTTTTCTTTCTGTCTCTCCTCTTTATTGCCTCTGCGGTCTTACATACAGTATACATTCCATTTCTCAGTCATAATTTGAGCCTGTGTGTTGTTGTGGCACTTCCCAGATGACTAAAGCTCATTAGAGTTGTAGTATATGTTTATAATCACCTTAACTGGGTAAGAAGGATCTCAATATGTCAATAAATGTAATATATCCAGGCCCATCCCTTTAATATCTCAGCCTGATGGGCATAACCTGACCTCTGAGACAAATTCTTCTGAATCCCACTAAGTTTATAGAGAACAAGGTATTTCCAGAGGAAGATGTAAAACTAGGACCAGAAGACACTTTTGGATTTCACAGGGATTCCACTCACCTGGAATCACAAGCAGGCATATTGTTTAAATTCCTTCATAAACTTCTCTACATTTTTCATCTTGAAAGTTGCTTGGCCTTTCTGGAGAACCCAAAAGGGATTTGAAAGGGCAAAATATATCCAGAGCATTTGATGATGGTGACTGCACAGCTTTAGAATAGAAAGCTACATGCTGTATGATGTTTGGCTTTGCTCCTGCCTTGAATGCAGCTGGAAATCTTGTAATTGGAAATTATAAAATAAGGGGGAAACCCACAGCTTTTCAAAGGCATCATATCACTCCTTTCTTCTCCCAATGAATAGGGTTTTTCTTCCCAATGAAAGGTAACTTTTGATCTCTAAGAAAGGACCTCCAAAGTATGATTTCTTTCTCTTTTCCACCTCCCACAAAGTTAAAATGTTATTTGTCAAAGAACAACAATGAGTCTCAGATGTTGCTCCATCTTTTAATCTATTTTTGCTTGAAAGAAAGAGAGTGGGAAATGTTTACAAATAGTAGTTCTCATTTTAAATATCTTGGAAGCCTGGGCTTTGCCTATGATGGTGGGATGGATGGGGAAGCTGTATGTGGAATATAAGAGTTTAAGAACTCACAATCATCACTTAACAGTCAGCATCCACCTCCCAGGCAGTCAGTCTGGCCACGGTTTTGTATGGACACGAATTTGTGCTGCAGTCAGGCATGAACATTAAAAGAGGTCCTTCAGCTTGTTCTGTGAATAGGAGAGGTTTAGGTGGGTTAAAGGGATGCTTTTAGCTATTTCCTCTCCCCCCTGTGCCTGCAGGAAGCAGCATATGGAAGATGTCTGCTGCGTCAGTGCTCAGCTGTTAGCACACTTACGAATTTTTGGTACCTTTTGCCTTTTTAGTTGCCCAGATGACTAAAGTGCCTAACTCTCTAATTTCTATAAGGAATCAAATCCCAGGAATCCTAAAGAGGGGATGACAGGGAAAAGGGACTCAGTCCTTTCATTTGCTGCCATACAATTTTGAGAGAGTAGCCAGAGAAAACTAAATTCTGGCTTACCTGAGGGGGGCCCTTGAGCTAGTCTGCTAGTAGGAAATGAGAATTTCCTACTATAGTCAAAAATAAAAAAAGCAGGTGTTTATAAGAATAATTGGTTACATTCTGGTCACATCTGCTCCCTTGGCAGACCTCATGAGATACCCTCTGGCTGGGAAACTTTGCGATTCAGATCTCCTTTGGACAATGTGCAGCTGTAGCAGTGAGAAATCTAACTCTGAAGAAGTCGAGGCTATTAAAGATACTACTGTGATTGAAAATATTTATATATATATATACTATATATATAGTATTATAGTATTATATATATATATATTATATATATTATATATATATATAGTATTATATATATATATTATAGTATTATATATATAGTATTAATACTATATATATAATATATATATAGTATATATATATTATATATATAATACTATATATATATAATATATATATATATACTATAATACTATATATATATACTATATATATAGTATTATAGTATATATACTACTATAATTGAAAATATATACAAGCAAGCTTTTGATATGGTGGTTCACAACACAATGGGTTATAAATATGTCTCTCTCTTTTTCCTCTGTCCTCTTCTACCCACAAGCTGGCATCTGCTGCCAAGTGCCAGACAGTACAGTCCCATCAGTATATTTTAGACTTTCTTTCTTTGTGAAAGGGAGTTTGCTTTTTTTGTTGTTAGTATTCTTTTTTTTCTTCCAAGTGGAAAGGCAACAAGCACTGGAACCTCTTCTGATAATAAGATCTTGGGAGCCAGTCCATCTGTTTCTGTTAATATGCTACCCCAAAAATGGTCAATTTTAACAACACTAACCACCAGCAAGGTCCAGAAGTCCTTTTCAGTAATTACATACTTTTGGTCTTTAGAAAGCACATAGCCTGCTGACCCTAGAGAAATAACATTTTATAGAAGGGATCTTTACTAGCAGTAATTGGCCAGCTGGAAATTTCCCTTGGGCAAGTTTAAAACACATCTTCTTTATCTACAATGGAAAAGAAGTTTATCCTATTATCCTCCCAGACATGAAGATGTACTTTAGCCTCACAGATAACTTTAAAAACATTCCCATTGTCGAGAGCTCTGCTTATGGATGGGATGGCTCAATATGTTTAATAATTATCACACAGGGTGCATTTGCAGAAAAATGGGAATTTTGTGGCTTGGCAGTTCATGTATTTCTCAGCCAGATCTGCCATTTGCTGTCACATTTCTAGACTCTTTGCAGCATTTTAGTAAATAATTAAAATACCAGGTCTGACTCTCCACTCCATTATAGCTTTTATAGCAGTGGAACTTCTTTGAGCATCTCACTTATGGATATTATCTGTCACCTCCTGGAGGAAGATGTAAAGCACAGAAAGGCCCTGACTGGCAAATCAAACATCGTTAAAGAAAGTTTCAGATAGGAATAATAATTTTGAAGAGAAATACAGAGAAGAAGCAGAAAAAAACTATTTCCTCATCAGCCACAAGTCATCTCAAGGATAAATGATAATATCAGAAGAGAAACCAAGTTACTTTAATTTCAGCATGAGATTTTAATAAAAAGTGTATTCTTTCCTCTGGTATTGTCACAATTAGTTTCTAGGAGGATAATTGGAATCAAACATGATTGATTTAATGTAGGAAAGCAAGCAGCAGGGATAGATGAACTTCTGAGCCACAAAGCTCTTTTTTTTTCCCTTTCTATTGTCATCAGGAATAGTAATTAAAAGGAGGCATACCTCACCTGCCTTCAAGATATGATATTTCAGCAGAAGTGTCGCTAAAATTAATGTTGTACAAGTTTTGTACCAAGTCTCAGCATCTATTTAACTTTTGATGTCTTTCTTTTGTGCTGGCAACAAAAAGCACATTCCCTCCATTAACAGTAAGACCATTCATAGGAAAGATTGTCCACTGCCTGTGCTGATGGGTGTGGGGAAGGGGCAGGGCCAGGGAGCATCCCTGCTGAGCTGCTTCATGGTGCTCACCAAATGCAGGTTTGGGGTCTGCCCTGATGCAGGGGTGGGATGGAGATGCTGGTTTGACATGGAGAACCTGCCCCATAGGATTTTCTCACATCCCCTGGTAGACATAACAAGATATTTTAGTCACAAAGCCACTGATCCTTTAAACACCCCTTGGATGAAGGCTATTCTGGCACTTTTTCAAGAAGGAGTTTTCACCAGCCAACATCCTTTTCAGCATTTTCACCCAGACTAACACCTGCAACAAACCCAACCCGATGTGTGTTTAGCTGCTGTCTGTTTAGAGCTGTTCTCTGGGCAGCTAAAACAAGGGTGGATCTGTAGAGTGAAATGTTGCTGAGAAGGTATGTGGAATTTGCAGGAATTTCAGGGAGCTTTACTTTGGATCAATTTAATGTTATCCCATAAGCTGAAAGCCTATTAGCAGCTGTAGTGGCTTGGTTTCATGCTAAAGGAATTGAATTCACATGTTCCAAGGCAATGTTGGGATGTAAATTAAAACTCTGGAAATGGGGTTGATCAAGCAATTAACTCTGTTTTAACAAGATGTTTTATTGCAGATGCAGTCTCAGATACTGACTTCTAGCAGCAGACTTCTAATGTGGACACCTAGTCCTCTCTTCCCCTGTCTTAAAATATTCTACGTTGAAAATTTTGACCTTCCATTTATACAGATCTTGGCAATAAAGGGTGTCCTATCATGCTTATATCATGGTCTTTCATTTGCCACATGGAAAGAAAAAATCCTCCCCTCTTTATTGTTAATAGCAACTGTTGTAGTGCAATGACAATTGCTGTGTGAATTACTACAAAAAAAAGGAATATTCATTATTGTAATTGTTTAGAAAACTGCAACTTTTGTTAAATAAGTATGAAGGCAAGTTTGGAGAGTTTCATCTTGCTATTTTTTAATCTAAATAAGTGTAATTTTAAGATCCAAGAGACCAAAACCCCTATTATTAACTTCCAGAAACATAAATTGTTTTGTCAAGTTATTAGTGGAACTGACAATTTGACAGGTTTTTGTAAATGCTGACATGACGTATCCATACTTAAGTGGTTTTGCTCTGCAGGAAGTAGATTAATTCAGACTCCTTATTGCCCCACAAACTGTCATCTTAGGGAGATGGTTTATTAAATTTACCTGAACATGAAATTAAAATGTGAGTAATGTCTTCTTATTTGATATGTATAATTTGTGATGATAGTGAGAGGTGTGTGTTTTGAACATTATGTACAATGAGAATTTGGCTGCAATTAAGGTAAATAGAGGATGAGGAAGCAGTGGGTATGGAAGGCATTTCATGACAAATTAGTCCTTTTAGTCCGAGAAATGGTGAATAACCTGGGAGGATCTGAGATTTCTCTGGCTATTGAAATTGAACGGTCCTTAGGGAAAGTAAGGGGGAGATTGTCCTTCAAAAGCAGTTTCTGAAGACATTGACTTTCTGCCATTTCTTCAGTGAAATCTCATCCCATTTACAGTACTGACTTATGCTTTTATTGTCCTAAACATGTACAAGAAGAAAATTTTCATTGGAGCCTACCAGATCCCTCTAATTTTATGGAGGTATTAGCCATACTAGCATGGTAATCTCCAGAAGCGGGGCCAGTGACAGGGTAGTAAAATTCAGCTCTTCTGAACTGAAAAAACTGATGGTGCAGATTCATATCAGAATGAATCCTTGTACCAGTGCTTAAACACGTCCCTTTCTTCCCCTTGATGGCTCAGAAGAGATTTTAAGTTACTACTCTGTTGTGTGGAAGACATTTAAAAAGTAAAATCTTCTAGACAGATCTTTAAGGAAAAGGATTTAAATTTTGATATAAATGATAGGAATGAATTAATGATTTGGAAAGCTTCTTAAAAGAGTTAATGCAAAAAATCTTCCGGTAAAGCAGTGTTCTGGCTAAAAATTAACATGCAGAAATCCAAGACAATTTAAAATTATAGTTCCCATAGCTACTGTAACTCATCTAGAACCTGGTTAGGCAGTCCTTGATAAAAGTGCATCTGTCTGTGTCTAATTTGGAGTTTTGGAGACGGACATGTTAACTCCTTAGTGGGAAAAAGGCAGATAAGAACTTGTGATTTCAGCTGTCCTCATACTCCTTCAGTAAGCATAACATGACTCAGCTAAATTTTAGTTTAAAGGTTAAACTCTGTCATCACCTGGACACATTATTGCAGGAAGAAAAGGCTTCTCAGTTCAAATGAAGGAATCAAATTGCCTGCAGGGGTCTTGTGTGGGGACAGCCCAGAGATGCCATGGGGATTTTCATGCTGCAAGGGGATGCATTCTGTGAAGGAATTGTCTGTCTGCTGCAAACTACAAACATCCTTTCTCTTGGGCAAGGTGATAACACAAGAATGAATAAACACCAGTTCACATTTCCCTGCCTGTGATCAGAGAGCCATCAATCAAACCTAACCAACTGCACCAGAAAAAAAATAATTAGCTGTTAGATGTGTGTTTTAAGCAAAAGCATCTTCTCTGCCTTTGGAGACAAAATAAATCTTAGTGTCCTGATGATAGTCTCTGAAATTTGGTGGTCTAGATAGATCAGGGAAAATGGAATCTTCTGTATTTGACAGCATAATTATTATGCTCTGTCAGATTTATACAGCTCTTTCATAAGGAACACTTAATACTTCATACGGATATTACTTTTCCCATCAAATATCACTTTAGAAAAAGTTAATAATTTAGGACCCTTTATATTAAAAAATGGCTAATTCAACAGATGCATGTGATATCATAATCAGACATTGCATGAAGCCTCTAAAACTTTTTCCTTTTGCCTTGAAGCAAATCTGGTGTTTATACCAGACTCTCCCAAGCTTGCTGATCCTGAAATTCAAGAGTTATTTAAAGCTTTCATACAGAGGATGGATGGTTTCTCCCTTCAGTATCATTTTGTCCTGAGATGGCCAGCTTACTCTCTTTACACTTTCTTTGCTCTGATGTATCCCTGCCTTCATTAGAAAAAATCCCAAACTATTCTTCTCTATAAGCCTTGATTTTCAGGTTTATCCAAATTTCACTGTCACAAAAAAAATCTCCTGTAATATGTACTATCAATATTACTTGGAATATTACTTTGAATATTACTACTCAATATTACTATACTCCAATATAGTTCTTAAAAGCAGCGTTGGCGCCATGTGAACATAAGAAAGTTTTTAACTAGTTCAAGCAGTGAGTGTTTTCCTGTTTCAAAAAAAGATAATTCAGGATATATAATAGAAGATTTGTGGGAGGGGAAAAAATTAAAATCCATTAAGGTATAATGAATTCAATTTGTAAAAAATTCATAAATGCATGCTGAATAGAAGCCTGGATGGGACTCCACTGTTAGAAGCAAATATAAATTGAGATGCTTTTTTTTAAACTCAGCATCCATAAACACACATGTACTTACTTAATATTTATATAGATGTAATAAGTATGTAAATGAGCTTCTTTCCTAATTTGTCACCCTGAAGAAAACAAAGTGCTGTGAAGCCCTGTTGTTGGTGGAACTGGATTTGGAAGGAATAAATATCCAATGAGAAGTGTTTTAGGACATCACTTAGGCTCAAATCTCAGTCTGTGAAGTCAGAGGGAAATCTGGATAAGATTGAATAAATAGAAGATTTTTTCTGAAGTGCCTTCCATGGGACCTTAAATATTTCATCCTTGACATTACAAATGTTCTTGCTCCATCGGGGACACCACTGCCAAGTATCCTCGTTGATTCTCAAGTAAGAGAGCTGTAGCATCGCTTCATTTTTCACTAATCTATGGAAGAGTACAGCACATTAAATGGAATTAAGGGATGCATGTGTCATCTCCCCACAGCAGCTCCTGAGACACCCATCAGTCTGTGCCTCCTGCTCTGCACAGCCCATGATAGATGGATGCAATCCAGAGGCTGTGATGTTGTCCAGCTCAAGCTGAATGTCACCAAGAGCCAAATGGACACGTCTGATCAGCCTGGGATGGATGAGGATTGTTGTTAATTGTTGGTGCTTTTGAAAAGCTAAATTGCTTTGTATCTCAGGAGGAGGTGAAGTCACACACCACACAAAAGGTGGGTAGGTAGGAGGTTTTGGTAGACAAGACTTGCTCCAAGAGACATTTGAAAGTTTTTCTCTCCATTTACCAGGCTGGGAGCTTAGGCACTTACTTTCACAGTATTACCTTGCTCAGTACTTAAATTATGAATGACTTGAATTTTGCTGTGCTTTTTTAGGATCTATGAGTTGTATCAATAATGGAGTACAATACCTGAAATTTGTAAGGTTATGAATCATCTCTCTGGAGATGGCTCACTTGATTTGATTCAGAACTAAGGAATAACTTAAAACAAGGATCATGACTGCCTGTGGTAAATGAATGACTTTCCCACTTGTGTCCTGTTCACTTCTAGGCCATAAACCAGCCTGGAAATTTGAATTATGGTAGATGCTGATAGGCAAGCAGAGATCTACATTCTTTGGTAAATCTGGTTCCAGGTAAAGGGAAACTCCAGGAAAGGGACATGTAGTCAGCTCATGGGGGCAGCATTTGCCATTACTGTGTGCACACTCACTGCTCTAACCTCCCATCCCACAATCACCACTGTTAATTTATGCCCTTCCAGCCACGTCCTGGGTCTTTCAGCATATTTCCCTTCATTTTTCATTGCATTGCTTCCCTCCAATTAGAAAAATGACAGTCACTGTGTATGATCAGAAACAGCTGCAAACATGAAGTGCAACCCCCTAGGGAAAATTGCTCACTGGATTTGCAGTTGAGGGAGATGGCACTGACCTTGGTCTGTGCCCCTTTAAAGATGTGGAGTCCTCAGATCTATTGGTTTGCTTCAGATACCAGCAGCAAAAAAAAAAAAAGAGACATTCTTCCAGAGCTATGAAACACATTTGCTCAGAGACTAAGCAGCATATCAAGCCTTGAAATATGTGGTCTAGTGAGTTTCTTAAGGATATTTGGCCAGCACAGAAAACATTCAGTCATCCTAATCTTTAAGGATTGAGGAAAATGACTGTCAACATGTGGAGGAAAACTGCAGGGTGAATTGAGCCCATCCTTCTACCTCGTGCCCTGGCTGGACAGAAAGCTGCTATTAAGAAGAGTCAGAGAGGCAACTGCTGATGCCAATAAGGGATCTTTGCCACTAAATCCATGCCTGGGATACATCTTTGCTAGGTGATGCTTTGCTTCACCAGGCCAAGGGCTAAATCCAAATCACTGATAATGAAAATGTTTCTGTAAATATGCAGTGGTTATTGCTATGCTGACAACTTTTTTAATATCCTGCTATGATTAATTGACGTGCTTATCTCACACTTGCTAAATTCTCATCTAAACGTGTCATGCCTTCATTTTATGTCTTTTTCTTGATCCTGTGATGCATCTGAGACAAATATTAGAAAATTTTGTTATTCTGGAAATCAGAAGCATTTTCCTCTTCTTTTCCCCCTCTTTACCAAACCACAGCCACATATGCAAAGGTTCTGAATGTGGGTAAGCAGGACTGGAAACCTTTGTGTGTTACTCCATGGTTGAAGAGTCTATATATCTATCTTCTATATGGAAAAAGCATATGTTGTGCCAAAAAAAGAGAGCTCCTTGAGAGCATGGCTGAATCATCAGTGAATTTCAGAAGAGGAGCAGCAGTTTCCACAGCCAGCAGTACCACGTGTGTCACAGAGACAACATGCCATGGGAGTGCTCCTGTGGTCCACCCTGACTGCCTGGGACTGCACTTTCCAGGAGGAAGAAAGGACAAAAGAAGTTACAGACAACAGTAAAAATGGAAAATTTGGGTTATAGGATTGACATTTTTGGAAATGAAGGTGTAGTGTACCTTTTTGCTATCAAGAAAGCAGCTTTTTATTGGATGGCAATTCACTAGAATTCAGCTACACCAGTTCAAATAAAAAACAAATATTTATAACTTCTAGGAGAGAGAAGAGAAAGAATAAGTGAGCTTTTGAGATATTGCAGTAAAATATTTTTTCTCCATCTTGATTGGTATAACCATTTCAAATTGGTACACCATTTCAAATTTATGCTACAACTTTTTTTATATTTTCATATTTTTATTATGATTTTCTATGTTGGGAGTATACAAGCAGACTCATAAGGGTCAGGATGTCTTTGAACAGGATTCATACTACTACAGGAGGGGAGCTGGTATTTTTGTTTATCTGCTTCTAGCTTCTGAACATACAGAATACGCTGTTGTATTTCAATACATTGCAGTGTTATCTTGATATAAGACAGGCTGTGGTTGTGTTGACCTGCTTACACATTGCCTTCAAGCAATGGAGCAAACTCAGTGTGTTATAGTTTTGTCAGGAAAAAAAATCGTAGTTGCATTTAGAATAATACCATGCTCTTTTCTAATAGACACGCTCTTTTCTGCTGTGTATTGGATCTGTATGCAAAAGCCTTCCCTGCTTTTTGAATGTGGAGTACCGTGTTGCACAGATACTCCCAATTAAATACATAGATGAGACAGTTTTATCTTGAGGTACAGTTCTGGCTCTTGCCATGGGATTGTTTGTCAAGGCTTCCGTGGCACTGTCCATTGAGTGGGTTTGTGCATTTAAAGGGTTGT
This sequence comes from Ammospiza nelsoni, assembly GCF_027579445.1. Classification (NCBI taxonomy): domain Eukaryota; kingdom Metazoa; phylum Chordata; class Aves; order Passeriformes; family Passerellidae; genus Ammospiza; species Ammospiza nelsoni. The sequence continues at coordinate 10,609,066 of NC_080640.1, forward strand.
TTCCTTTAGGCTAAACCAAATGTTTTAACAAAAGACGCCAGAGCAGTGGTGCAGTCTGAGCTGGAGCTGGTTTTGCCATAATTGCAAGTTACCAATTTGCTGCATCTGTGGATGTGAGCAGAGGCACAGTAACAGCCCCAAGGATGCTCCCAGCACAGCCCAGCTCAGCCAGTCAGCTCAAGCTCAGTTGCAGCAGAGCTGTTCCCTCTCATAGCCAGGGTGAGCCAGAACTCAGCATCCCAATTACTGGGTGCCAGTGGGAGGTGGGAACTCAAAGAGCAGCAGGTTGGCTTAAAAAAGTGTGAATAGGTTTGGTGGCTCCTTAAATCAGCTTGCTGAGAGCTGATGCTGTGGCATAAAGGAAAGCAATGTCACTCTGATACTGGCTTAACCTATTCCTGGCTGGAGAACCAGGGGGTGGTGTGAAAACATCAAGCAAATAACCATGCATAACTATTGATTTCCTCTTTTTGATGTTCACTTTTCTCTCCCCGCTCTGTTCAACACCTTCTTTGAATCTTCTTGGGGGCAGTATGAATTCATGGAGAAAGGGAACATGCCAAAACAAAAGAAAACATGAAATGCTGCAGAGATCAGTGCAGACCTCCCTGGGGTTTTATTGACTGAGTAAATGACTTGAATGTCAGCAGCTAAAAGGTAAATTCTCAAGTCACATATTATGAAAAAAGAAAAAAAACAAACAAAACCCCAACCTCACATAGGAATGAATAATTGAAATCTTGCAACAGGCATAGGAAAAACTGAATTCTAGATTAACTCCAATGGCTGCAGTTTGAAAAGCAGCTTAATATAGATAACAGCAGAATAAGAAGATGCAGCAATATGAAGGGAAAAAGCAGGTACATTTCAGAAGAAAGGATGTTGAAAGCTGCATACTGAAAAGGGAAAGACTTGGGAGTTTAACTTAAGGGAAAAAGTAAAGTAAAAAATAAAAAGGCACCCTGTATTCAGGTGCATTTCAGGATACCATAAGTATTCTGAGCAATCTTGTAAGAGAAATGTTGTATAAATCAAAGAAGGTAGTGTTATTGCTAGAAGGCTTGGGGAACGAGGGCCATGCTCACAGCACTGTTCAGATTTGAGGAATAAAATTGAGAAAACATGTAATCACTGTTGAAGGAAAAGCAGTGCTGAGCAATCACAGATTAGTCCTGATTTCCAAGATTCAACTACACTAAAAAGAGTAAGAAAAGTCAGACTTATTTCTCCCTGATAAAGATAAGAGCTCCATGGGGACCTACACATTTCTGATAGAATCACCAAAGAAGCCTGAGAAAATGTGATCCAATTATATTATTTAAATAACCAGCAAGTGGGAATGTTTGGCTGGATGTGTGTCTAAAGGGAATTTCAAGTGAAGCCTTGGATTTCAGAATTAAATTGCCAAAATCAGAATATTACTTTTTGATGGGGAGGGTCAGAGAGAGAAAGAGAGCTATGGAGCTGAAGAGTAAGAATGAACAAGTCTTTTTAAATATAACAAAATTGTCCTTTTTGGTCATAAAATTAAACAGTGACCAGATGGTGACTCACTAGAAGTAAAAGCTGTGTGTGGTTCATTGCACCTCTCCATTCACATCTTACTTTGCCATGTTTTTTCTTGGTGTGCCCAATTTCTTGGTGTGCTTCCTAAGAATCATGGTGTTCTTTATGGCGGAAACTTAGAGAAATCAATGTTTTATTTTGCACATAACTCCAAAGCTGTGTGCAAAAAACATCATTGCTCTCTATTTTTATTCCTTTTTGTTTTGCCCCTTTGTGTGTGTGTGAGAACAACTGTAGCTTGGTACAGGTGCAGAGGGAAAAGAGGATGGAAATGTAATCTGGAAGAAGCTGTGAGGGCATGAAGGACCTGGTGAGACGTGCCTGGTATCATCTGTTGTTGTTGTTCCAAGCAGCCATAGCATAAGTGACATGTGTTTCTTTTAAAAAGTTTCTCCTATCCCATCTGTTGGCCATATGGGTGAAAAACATGGTTTTCAGCATGCCCACACCTACTCACTGGCCAACAATCTGTCCTGGCCTAAACATGGCTGCTGACTGTGCCACAGCAAATTGTTCTTCTTAGAAACAGCCGAGGGAATCTCTGCCTCTGAGATGGGCTTCAGGAAAAATTTGAGAAAAATGAACATATGCAGCAGTCTATTTTGAGCCAGTGGGATTCTTTAGCTTGCCTTGCTGCTCTTTCAAGGGATAGAGAGAGATATTTTGCTGGATTTTCAGTCAACTGGATCAAGTGAGATAGTTTTTTGAAAAGGGCCTGTGCAGAGAGTTGGTGTAAAGTAGGTTGGCCCCATTCCTGATGAGAAGAAACTAAAAATGGTTCATATCTTTAAGTCCATCTCAGATTTTACGCTGGATCCATATGCATTGATTTGGTGCACTGGAAAGTTTGCTTTAGTGGGAATTTGCCTTGCAGTTTTATGCCTTTGATACACACTGGAGAGTAGTGCTGGTGCTCCCAGAGCAGAATTCTTCTTGGTGGAGCCAGAGTATGTGAAGAACACACTTGAGCACTGCCACAAGTCTCCACATTCCCAATGGATCCATGCTCTCCATCAGGCAGTTCTCTCCATGTGCATGCTGTACATCTGGGAAAAGCAGCTGGCAAGAAACATCCCTGCAATGAGCAAAATGCAGACATAGCTCCAGCTGTAATGGATCTTGTCAAATTAAAACTCCTCCATCCCTCTTTCTGCCCCACCATTTCAGGCATTTCTGCTGAGGCTGGGGCTTTCTGAAAGGAGGTGCAGCCATTCACATGGCACAGAGACAGCCACAAACCCCCTAGTTGTGTGCCTAGCCAATCAATCTGGAGACCTGATCCAAACACAATTAATATACAATTAAAAAATCATTTAAAAATTCTTTACTGATATGGTTGGGTTTTTCTCTTGAGGTTTGGACCTTGACCTAATTTAGCACCTACTTTTGATACTCCTAAGTATCAAATAGTGCTTTTCACAGTTAATATTCTTTATGTGTTCCTTTCAGTCTGGAGAAAGTATATTCCCATTTGCAGGGCAAAGGTTTGAGTTCATCTAATAGTGAATATTTGTAATTTTCATCTGTGGATGTAATGTCTTTAGAGAAGTTGTTCTCCCAGTATGAAAATGTTATTGCAGTTTTCAAAAACATTACAATTTCAAATTTGTGGCTCAATAAATCATTTCAGTCTTTATGTGCTGCAAGTCACTGGGCAAGAGATCTCTTATGTCGTATGCATTCAAAAGAAAAGAGAACTGAGAACAGAGTCTAAAATCTACAACATGATTAGGTTTGGAACACGAACACCACAGCTTAAGGGCCCAGCAAACCTTGACCATGATGCTGTTATCTTGCTTCAAAAGCTGTAGCAATCAGGAAAGACCTGCACAATGAAAAGCAGTTAACAAGGGAGAAGCTACTTCAGCTGATGCCCAATCTGAGAGTCTGAATCTGCTAATTCTCTGCCTGACTACCTTCAGCTGTTTCATGCTGTATTTTAGAGGGTGGTTTCTTGCTGCATCCATTAGGTGTGCTCCTGCTTTTTTTCAGGAGAAGGAGAGGTAGAGTATCAGTCAGAATGTTATGCTGTGAAGCTGTGCATCTCCATATGCAGGATTGTGAAGCCCATGGATATAGTAAGTAGTCTGAATCGCTCGTTATTCTCTTAATCATAGATGCAAAGTGCAGGCGCCTGAATTCAGCAAAAGATGCAATTGTGTGTGCTCTAAATACAGCTCTAAGTGGCTAGAAAATGTCAGTATTCCCTATCAAAGAAGTATGGAATAATATATGAAATGGAATAACACTTTGCTGATTCTACTTATTTCTGGTCTTCAAGGGATATTTTTTTTTCCAGGGTTACATGAAAATTATTGTGTGGTTAGGAATATATTATTGCTGTTGGAAATAATAATTGCAGTTGGAAGCAAATTATCTCTGAGCCTGTACAAATGAAGTTGTTTTCCTCTCTGTTCTAAGGCGTGCAGAAGTCTGTTTTCCCAAAACAAAGGGAATGCCGGTTCTCTGCATTATTCCAAATAAATACAGAGTCCCTGTTTGCTACCAGTCATCTTCCAGTGCTATAGAGGTGTTATGATTCAGTTATTAAAGTTGTTAGAAGTGCCTCTGCCCAATTCAAGGTGCAAATGAGACCATATGCCAAAGTTAATAGTATGGATTTTGTATAATAGTAAATATGAGATGGAGAAAGAAATCGAAAAAGAGGTGGGTGGAGAGAAAGAGAGTGACAGAGACAGATTAAATGGAAAATATCACCACTCTGTGAATCCCAGTGGTGTCCCATTGATCCTCTCCATCTGGTCTTGGCGGTGAGGGTGCCCCAAACCGCAGAGTCAAAGGGTTAATGTACATTTGGGCCAGGTGGGAACACACAGGTACCTGCCCTGGTGGGGAGCAAGTTTGACACCATCTCTTGCAGCAGACTCTGCATCTGTTGCATCCCTCTGCATCACATGCAGTGCTCTGCTGTGAGGCCTCAGCAGTGGGTCTGGGAGCACTTGGGGCTCTTTGATGGGTTATGGCATTTCCCCAGCTGCTCCTGGTGGGAATGTCCTGTGGATGTGGCCTTCCCAGGGTGGGGGGTGACAGCTGAGCCAGTTTGTGTGAGGGAGGAGGGGTGCTCACTCCTCTGAACAGATCTTATGCCATACCACCAAAATTCTCCTCCTCCATTCTTGGCTGGTGAGGGGAAGTCTGTGCCAACGTGACCTCAGCAGAAAAGCTTTTGAGCTATGGCCTCCCTGACCCCAAAGCCAGTCAGGGATGATTTTCAGGACAGCTGCTGAGTTTGGCTTTCATTTGGATGCATTCTGCTCCCTGAGCCTTATTTGCTTTTTCCTAGAACTGAGGTGGTTGAACAATAGTGTCAACTCTATCTTCTCTCAAGTTCCCTTAGGCAGCTGAACTCACAGTCCAAGGTTCCACTCTGCCTCTTCAGGGTGGGGTGGGTTTTGGCGTCACAACTTCTTTATACATTTTTGCCATAATGGGCAAAAATCCTTCATAAAGATGTTTAAGCCAGGAATGGTAACATTGACAAGAGGTAGGCTGGTGCTTTGGATGTGCCCGATCCTTCCTTTTAGACAGCAAGATATCTTGAAAATCCCAGCTATCTAAAGTGGGTGAGAGAGGAGTGTTCTCAGGTAGCAGAGCAAGCTCTCATAATATTCCCCTGCTAATGACTTTTGGGAGGGGATTGACCTTTTGTTATCTCCCTGCATTGACCTTTTGTTATCACCCCATAGAAGAGCAAATAAATTGCCCTTAAAGGTCAGCTTAGGAGGAAGCAAGAGAAGGGGTGAAATGGGCAGCACCACGTCCTGGTGTTCCTTCTTGTTCTGGATTTTTATATTCAAAATCAGCAGGATACATTTTCCAAGAGAAAAGCTATCAATGTCAGAATCCTAATGATCAAGAGGTCATAGCAAAAACTGGAATATAGATTTCAGTTTTGAAAAAAGATGAAACCAAAGGAAGGCTTGAAACAGATTAAAAGATTAAACCTGTCAGGAAGCACAGGAGTTACTGCCAAAGGTCTCTTCTCTTTTTTTTTTTTTTTTTTTTCTCCTGCCTGTGGTTACCCTGCAGACTGGTGCACCCTTCACAACATGGGAAACATTTTTCCAGGTTGTTAACTAACATTATGAACCTATTTCCTTCTGGTGGAACGTGAGATTTTATTGCTGTTAATCCCGGATGCACAAACAAGACTGTGAAGGAAAAAGAAATCCCATCATAATAAAACAGATTTATTAAATTGGAGCTATTTGCTTACAGACTGAAGCTGAAATTAGAAAAGGCCTCATTGCCTTGGATAACCTGGTTCTGAGACATGACTTTTAATAAAACACTTACACAGTTCTCTCTTGCAGTGGAGTTAGTAAAAAAATAAAAAAATAATCACCCAAAACAAAAAACCAAACAAGAAAAAAAGCCAATGAAAGAAACTGTTCAGTGTGAAAGGAACCATGCTTTGCACCCTAGCTAATCATACTGAGAGAAGGATTTTCATGGTAGAAGAATCCCTGATAAATTATCATCTTTGCTTACCTCTTCTTGGCGTTTCTTCACAGCCCTGTTTCCTTGGGTGCTCTAATGTGTTTGTGGTGTTCTATGTGGTCATACTGAGATAGATCCACTTAGCAAATATGTAGTCCTCAATTAAGAAAATATTAAAAGTCTGTGAGTTCTGTTCAAACACCTGGAAAAAGGAGTTTTGGTATTTTTACCCCTGCCAGTAATGGCTGTTAAATAATAGGAAGAATACTAAATAATGGGAGACCTCCTCAGTTCTCTCCTTAGTCCTGCTACTTCTGCATGATCCTCAGCAAATGTGTCTGTATTTAAAAAGGTTTTGTAAAGCACTTTTCTTGCTTTATTTGGCTCTTAGCTTATTTCATGCAATTTTTTTCCCCTGGTGATTACTTACCAAACTAGATATTTGTTTTGATTTAGAAAGTTTTTTTCACAATGAAAGCTTGATTCTTGTGTTGAGGGTACTTCCCAGTGGCAAAGATGCCCTATGGTCGTTTTTGGCGAAAGATTTGGGATTGATGAATCCACTTTCATTCTTTATAACTGAAGCAGTTGGCATTTAGAATGGGTTGCACAGGTGACAGCTGATGTGACCTCAGTCCAAAGGAAATTTGTGTCCTTCTTATGCCTTTCTGCCCCTAAAATTCCATCAGAGCTGGAGGCAACTGTTGTAGTATACTTTGGACGCTTTTCAAATCTCTACCCAAGCCACCTAATGGAAATACAGGTTACTGTATGCTCTTGTCTTCCCCAAATCCAGATGCTTTCTGTTTGGGTTGCATGTGATTAACTATTAGGGTTATTTCTTAAGTGAATGTGATATTGCAGGGCCCTACAGGATGGCAAAGGTGTTAAAGTGGTGTCTGCAGAGTAAGAGGCTGAGGCTCAAAGCTGTTGTCCTGTTTGGGGGATGTCAGAGACACACAGTGCCTTGGTTTAGGAGGGGATAATGACCGTGGAATTTGGAAAGGTTTGTGCTGCAGGTCAGCGATGAGAGTCAGCCCAAATATTTCCTCTGTGAGTGTGAAGAAAACCCTCTGTAGTGACACTGAATTGCCATTCAGAGAGGCAGAAATCTACCTGTAGTTTCCCTTTGCTCTCCTGTTCCTCAAAAGCTGCATCCTCATCCTCCAATCTTAGCTGCATTTCATTTCTTCAGTTAGCTAAATGCTTTGGGCAACATATGTCTCAGTCAATGAAGGTTAACAGGATCAGATCCTCAGCTGGTGTCAAGCAGCATTGCTCCATTATCATTGAAGAAATGGCACCAATTTAGGTTTATTCTATTGTATTTTTCCTGAGGATTAGTATCAGTAATGGGTCTGTGCTCATTAAATGGTGTCTTCCTGACTCTGCTTTTCTCTGCTCCTGTGGAAATACATTCGTTTAAAAGTTCAGTCCTTGTAAAATGGAATGTGCAAGGCAGCTCTTCTCTGAATGGAAAATGATCTGGTTTGTTACAGGAATGCATATGTAAAACACTGTTGGGAAACACTATGTTAAAACTTATTGTTACCAAATCCTCCACAGTCTGAATGGGAAACTTTGTTAACTGAGAAACTATTTTCCCTTGGCATTTTGTAAGAGGGTCTTAAAGACGTCAAGAGGAGGGAAGTGGGTGTTGATGAATTTTATAACAATGAGTCATTTTAGCTCTGGGATAATTTTTGATAGGCATGGATGGTTCTTTGCCATTCCAGGACGGATTCAGACTTCATCTGGATCGGTTTCACCAGTGGCCAGGACAGACAGTTCCTTGCTTGGAGCTCTTGGGCTCTGGGTCCCTGTGGTGGGAGGTGATGGCAGCCAGTGTGGTACAGACTGGGCGTGGGAGGTGAGAGCTCAGCAAAGGGAAATGGAGGAAGAGCCAGGATGGTTTGCTGCTGCTGCCATCTCACTCTGGTAGCCAAGTGGCCTGGGCTTGGCTCAGCTAACACAGGAACATATGTTTTCTCTTAAAGCCTCTTACAAAGAGTCCCCTCCTGTCCTGAATGGCTCAGTGTTGCCCCAGGCATGAGCCACTCAGGAAGAGGTGTCCTCTCCACGGTCTCTCCTGGAGATCACATAATATTAATCTATGTTGGTGCCATGGGGAAACATAAGTTTCTCCTAAGGGCTCTGTTAAAATTCAAGAATCCTTGATTTAAGAGAAGTTAGTGGTTAACCACCAGCTCAGCCAATGCTGCTACATGATCAAAGTAGATTTTAAATAGCAGTTTGGTGTACTGAAACTAGGCCAAGATCAATGCATGGCATATATTAAACTCGGGGCAGAAATCACATTTTCTTTTCCTGCCCTTATCTTTGCACTTCTGACCACACTTTTTCCAGGCCTGGTAAAAGAAAGTTGTCTGCCCAGAAGATGAGAGCTCTCTCCAGGAGTCAGTCTGAGTTGTGCTGAGTGCCCTGCAGTGCTCTTGCACATATGTATCATCTCTGTGCCTCTCTTGTGCATAACAGGAAAACTCTGGAGTTTAAATTAGGTGAACTTTTTTTGCTTTGCCATTTTAAATATTTGATGGCATAGTGCTGCTTATTATATTTGTATCCTTTGCATTGTTGGGTTCCTGTGGCATTCAGATTTGTTTTTTAGTTTTCTAGGTTAATTTTTGTGTTGTGTTTTTCTCATGTGACTTCATCTCTCTGCCTGTGATGATATTTCAATTATTCACAATCACTGCTATAACACAAGACACCTAATCAACCTGGATTCTTTTGACATTGTTTGCACTATATATGCCTAAGCTCTTCTAGATGTGGAATGTGGAACAAGATCTGATGTCACAGATTTTTCAGAGGCACAGTGCCTTCCTTGTTCCCATGATCTAGTCTAAATTCAGATAATTTTAGGAAATTATCTTTCACCTATTTTCACACTTAGTCACTGTGAACTCCTAAAATCTATTCTGGCTCACTTTCAAATTAAGAACTAAACACAATCATGATCTTCTAAGTGAAATCTCCTACTTGCCTTAAAGCAAAACCATGATCAACTTTGTCTTACTTTTAAGATGGGAACTGTCTCATAGTGCTCTTGAGAGGTATACACTCTCCACCTAAGAAAACAGACAGCAAGTTTCTTCATATATTCATGTGCTTTGCAATTCTAGTAGCACTTATCAGAAAGCAGTACACAGAAACCAGAAACAGGTGATGACAGCAGAAAAATCTCCCTGCTGACTTCAATACCTCCCCACCATCTGGAAAGGCACAGCAATAGCATGCCAATATTGAGTACGTGTTTCTGTGTGTTGTGCCATGGATATGGACATCAGGTCTCTTCCAGGGGGAGATTCTCTGCAGAAGTTCCCTGAACTTGAGGGAATTGTGCTCAGGTGAAACAAGTCTGAGTGAGCACAGCACTGATGCAGGAATGTGCCAGCAGCAGGATTTGTACTAAAAGCCCAACCCCAGAGCAGCTCCTCACACCTGGATGGCCCTTTTTAATGACTGACTCCTGTTGGTTTACACAGTAGACAGCACCCATTTTATTTATTTCTCTCCACTTGCATATTGCTGTACATCTTAGAAATAACAGTGACTGGTTGGGCGCACCTTGGGGGAAGCAAACATTGCCCCATCCTGCAGGAGCAGCTGGAAGGTGATCACAGACTTCATGACAGGAAGGAAGGAGAGACCTCCCCTTAAGCACCTGCAGAGCCAGGAACACTGCTCAGCAGTGGGACAGCTGGGCATGGACACCCAGACAGAAGAGAAATGTCGCAGGAAACAGGCAGGACTTCCATGAATTTATTGAGCCCCAGAGGGCCTCTGAGCTGACAGCAGCCAAACTGACAATAGGCTTTGCCCTTGTCCTCCACATCTGAAACGCTCCAGGCTGTAAAACTTCCTAACACTCCTTTCTCCTCAAATCACTGCAAGTTTTCCCTTCTTTATACAATAATTTTATCCAGTAAACCCTGGCTTTTTGGTTTAAAGGCATGTAGGAGAACTTGTGAAGGAGACAATGAGGCTGATGGATGGGATGTTCTGTGGCTCTGCTTGGTACTGAGGGGGTTTTGGGTAAGGGCAGTGAGCAGGAAGGAGAACTCAGCGTTTCCCTGGGGGCTGCAGCTCTGCGTGGGCAAACCTCGGGATGCTGCTGCAGTCACGCGGAACCACCAGAGTTATTCAAAAACTTCCTCACATGGATGACTCCTGGCTGCTTTTCTTAAAGCGTGACTCATAAAGCCCTTCTTGAGATAGGTACCAGTCATCATAAACATTGTCAAGAGGGAGCAGGGAAATATTGAGATCACTAGAAAGTGGAAAACTTGCCTGTGTAAATCATACACAGTCCTGCCTGTTCTCAGATCCAGGTGATTTTTATACAGTTAAAGACAGGGGACGTGGGGGGAGAGAGCACTAAGAAGATTTTGGCATGAATTTCCATCATCTGTCTCTAGTTTCCAGCAGTGTGTTGTCACAGATGTAACTTTATAGCACCTTCTGTAAGATGACACAAGGGCAGGTCTCCTTTCCTCCCTCTGTTCCCTTAAATTTCAGCGACAGTTGCTGTACTTAAATCCTGCTCCCATTTTTATAACAGTGAAACCTCCTTCCTCCTTCTGGCTAATTGGTGCTCTAGCAGCAGGAGATTGTGTGCCAAGACAGCAGAATTCCCTGCCTGCTCAGCATCTGCAGGCTGCTCACACATGTAATGTCAATATGAAGTTTAAACATTATAAAAGTGGGCCTAGATAGTAATTGGTTGAAATACATACAGTGATATCAAAGCTTTTAGCGTTTCATGGTTTTGCTGAAAGTTGTCATCCTCTTAGAAACAACCACAAGGTTATATGAAAATGAGAGATTATATATTAAAATTTCAAAATTGGTAATAGTTGGTACAGAATTGGTAATTTCTGAGACAAACACAATGTTCTGAGAGGATATTTTTCCAAATGAAGTATCCTGTATTCCCACTTTAACAAGTACGTGTATGTATTCACACTGTCCAGAAACTTTCTGTTTTAGTGTAGGTTCGAGATTAAATTTTTGTCATCTTTTCTGGATGATGTGCTCTTAGAATCCTCAAGACATTGAGGACAAACTAGGCAGGCCGTCACAGCAGCCAAGGAATCTCCCTGCACTCTTCAGGAAACTGTTTCTCCCTGAGCCCCAGACTGTGTGTTGGATCCATGAGAAATCAGGGAATCCAGGGATTCAGTCTCAAACCATAGCTCACCTCTGATCTGTAACCCCTTAGCTACATCCCCAGTGCACTGAAATCCATCAGGAGCATCCTGCAGTCCCCTGTCACCTTTCATCCTGTGTATGGGGAGGGAGCCATGACAGGGGACAAAGTGAATTTGAAAGCTGTGCTTGTGGGAATGGTTTATAGACAAGAAGATGGATGTCATCTAATCAACCCACAATAAGTCCCCGCCTGCCTCACGCTGTGTTGTTCTTTTGCTGTCCTCTCTCATTCATTCCCATTATCACCCAGGGCATCCCTTTCCTCTTCTGCACTCCCAGCTCCTGAAAACCCAATCTGCATTTAGTAAATAAGGGACAAAATGAGTTCTCATTCACATGACTGACACTTTGGGTTTGAAATGAGAAAGCCTCTGTTGTTGATGCAGTGCCCAATTTAAAGCAATATCACCTTGACAGGTGATATTGATAAAAGGCATGGACAAAATATCCTGTCTCGGCCAAGGGGGGAAAAAGTGTCATCTAAAATAAATTCAAGCCTCAGAAAAAAAAATATACACAAATAAATGGCTGGGGATTGTTTTTATGGTTCTATTCGCTGGGGCGAGTCATCAAAACATAAATTACTGCTTATTTGTGACAAACAGAATGGCCAGGAATGAAGGTTGCAGGGACAGAAAAGATGCAAACTTGCTCATGGAGTTTTTTTTTTTTCCATATCCATTGAAATGTGCTGTGTGAGAAGTCTGCTTTCAGAACTTTGGGCTTGGCTTTCTTGGTGCTCTGATCTTCATTTCTGTTAAAAAATAAGTCAATGTACTTATCTTTCGCCTTTGTCCTCCTGAGCTTTTACTCATGTTTCAGCTTATAGAAATGCAAACAGTGTCCTGCTTGTTTGTTTTTTAAAGAAGCATCTTGCTTAATGCTTTGGCTCTTTGCTGCACTGCCTGTCAGTGCTGCAGGAGAGCTGCTTCACAGAGGAGGGAGGTGACTCTGGAGCTGGTGCTGTTGGCTTATGAACATCCTTTTCACCTTCAGTTGCAGACTATGACACAAAAGGCTTTACTATTTCAAGACCCCATTTGAAATGCATCCAGTCACCACCATCCAGCAGTAATTGCTACCCTATACCTAAAGTTCATAGAGTTTTCCACCCAGATGAAATGCAGCATTTTGTCTGGGCAGCCAAGCTGCAAGAAACTTGTTTATAGGTGGCAGAAGGGGAGTAAATGCTGGGGAAGGTGATGTTGGGTGGCAGAATGCCCATCACAGAGGTGAATCCCCTAGCCTGGGCCCAGCTGATCTGTCCATCTAGCCAGAGTAATTGGCCAAGGCAAAAGAAGCACAAAACCCACAAAAAGCTTCTGGGAGTTGACAGATGGATCCATCAGTTCTCCACTACTTGCCCAGGCTGTTGCAATGGGAGACAGAATATCAGTTGGATATAGAAACAAGTATGTGGTGTTCTGCAGTGTATGAAATCATCATCCAGGAAATCATCTCCCTTCATCTGGATGGTAAGGAGGGGGGAAAATTTTCCTATTAAAGACATGTGGTAGCCTGAACACCTAAGAAACTGTTGCAGGGAAACACTGTAAAGACATCTGTGAGATGCTGGGCAGTACATCAAGCAGCAGTAAAGCCCACATTAGGCTCAGTAACACCTGTGAAGACAGTCTGAAAGCCATGATGTAGCTCATGGGAATAACTCACATCAGGAGTTGCCAGATGTGGGGAGGAACATGTGGAACCTGTGAATCAAAGGGAGGTGTTAAACATAATCATGGCTCTCTCACCCTCAGGGTTTAAGTTTTGCTCCAAAGTCAGTTTGAATCTGATTTCGGAGGAAGGTTTTTACTCACTCTGTAATGCATTGCAAAATCCAGCAGGTAGAACTCATTGAGGAAAATTGCTTCCCACAATGATATATGGGATCATTCAATCACATCTCTGTGCTATTTAGGGGAAATTATCCATGGGATTGTGTCATTAGTTTAAAAGCTGCCTTGATTGTTTTTCTGTTACGATAATTTTAAGCTGCGCAAGAGTATTAGTTGGAAAAACAAAAGGAGTCTAACTCCTTCCATATTGCTTAAATCTGGTTTCCAGTTAATATTTTCCTCTTCATTCCTAACAGCTCTGTTGAGGAGTGGAGAGAAGAGTGAGTTGGGCAGTGACTTTGTGAATAGAGCTGCCCTCTGTTAGTCAGGTGCTCAGCTTTCATGGGCTTATCCTTCAGCCACTGCCCTTGTCTGCCCTTGCTACATCAAAAGGAACACAGCTTTGAAAATTTCCAACCACACTTTTAACTAATGGCAAAATCCATGAAATAACAAAGTGTTGGCAAAGGAGAGGCCCTATTCACATTAATCAGTAATGTAAGCTGTTTCCAGGGGAATTTGTTTAATCTAAAGTCTCTAGAGAGAGTCAGAAAGGAAATGTAGAATAAATGATGGAACTATTCAAAACTAGGGGTACTTAATTACAAATAGAATTGTTGGAGCATTGATGAGTTGCGAGCTGGTGGAAATCAACTTTCTCTTAGGGAAAAGTTCTGTACATCAAAGAGAGAAACTGAATTGATGATAATGGTAAATAGTAATGTAAGCTAAAGACTGAAAGAAAGACAATGAAGGCAGATATGAAGGCATGAAGGGAATTCCTGGGTGACCTTTGGCAAGTCACTTTAGCTTCTAGCAACAGAATGAAGTATTACAGCCATGATGCTCAAATTTGGTAAGGGGAAAAACTGTAATGATCTTGAAGGGTGTGAGTAGTCTGACAGTAAGTGCTCTCTGCTGCACCTCAGAATGCTCAGGATGCAGCCTCTGTCTTCAGCTCAAGCCTGCTTACTGAGCTTTTCATAACTGGTTTCTCCCTTGAAATTTGGATGCACGTTAAGATAACACAGCCAAGCACTTTGTCCCAGGATGGGTGACCTGGACTGGCAGCTGCTGCAAGAGCAGGCAGGCTGGGATGACAAAATTTTTGTGCTTTATTAGTCACAGTGATCTTGAAGCACATGGCAGGACCAGGAGCCTTGGCAAAAATGCAATAATGCAATGCACTAAGTGCTGTAAGGGCATATTTTGAAGAGGGACACCTCTATTTCATCCATAACAAAGCAGAATTGAACTTTACTTGTGATAGACCAGCTGCACTTGTTTGCTCTTTTATGAACAATGGTTCTTGACAAGCCTGAATGTCTCCAGATAAATAGAAATAATTCAAACATTTGTAGTCCTAAAATTGCTTTTCCAGTTCAATTGTAAATTAGATTTTTCTGTTTGCAACCATAAAAATTATCCAAAGTGGGTTGATGCATGTTCAGTTAGCAAAAAGATGTAGCTAGAGCTATCATAGTCTCTAAGAAAAAGCAGAGCTTCTGAAGTTGCCTTGGGCTCACTTGCTTTCCACCAGAGGGAAAATGTGGCACTGTCATGCACTACCAGCATATGAATGCTTCTTGAATTAAGTCTGGGATAGAACAGCAGCACCAATGTATGGAGTTTGAAACACACACTAAGAATGAGGAACTCTGATGGGAGGAGCATTTTCTCGTGTCTTTTTAATTCTTCAGCAAAAGATATTCAGTAGTTAGTAGAAGTGTTCCTTCTTTCTGTCCTCTAATGTTATCCCTCAGCATTCAGGAGGATCAAGGTCTTAAAGGAAATGTCTCCCTGAAATGGATGTCATAAATCAGAGAAATATCCAATAACAAAACATTTAAAAGCATTCAATTTATATGACCAGAACAACACATTTATAGAACCACACACAGTCAAATTTTCAGAGCCAACTCCAAGGGTGCCTCAAACCACTGTAAGGTACCAAACAAATATTTGGATGTAAATAATGCTGAAGAATAGTTGGAATCTGAAAAGATTCTGGCAACAGAGACTGCGAAATCTATTTCATTAAAGGGCTTCTCCAAACTTTGGATTTTTTTGGATTTGTGTTAAATACAATTTTTGCAAAGTAAGATGTTCTATTATTAGAAGAGATGGGATGTAAATTTTATCTATTCAGAGTTTGGATTTTATGCAGCTGGGAATAAGGCAATCCAGGATTCTGTCTTCCCTAGACTTCACTGTCTCCTGTTGCCAGTTACCATTACAGTAACCTTAGAAGGGACTTAGTTGTTTAAACAAGCGTCCTGTGCTTTTTGAGAAGTCCTAGAAAATCTTTAGAATGTGCTTTTTGAGATGTTCTAGAAAATCCTCGATCCATAAGAACATGTCTAACAGGTGAGAAACTCATACCTGGCAGCCCTGTGCATGCTTAGCTCATCAGCATTTGTGTACCTGACTTATCCTCTCTCTATGCACTGTTGAAATTAAATCCTGTTCCCCCATATTCTAAACCCACAGATCCTGATAAAAGCATGAATCCCTGTCCCTACAGCTGGTGGTGGCAATCAGTAAATAGCAAGCTCTTACAAGGAAAGAAGTTCTGCCCAAGGACAGAGGTATTACATACACTAAATCCAAAAGTCCCCTAAACAGAAACTCTGAGTGAAAGCAGCAAAAATTGTCAAGACATACCCAATTCTGTGTAAGCTGGATGTTGCCAATTACATAAGAGCTCAGTTCAGCTCATCCAGGCTTTTTGGCAGACATGGGAAATTTCAACAGAATAGGAAAGTCTGCAGAGAAGGCATCAAAGCAGAAAGCATATTTAGTGGGGCATACTTCAAAAGAAATAGATGAACTTTATGCCTGGATAAGGGAAAAAAGAAAAGTTTTTGGAACAACAAAATCTCATCACTCTGATCAGAAATCATGCCTTATATTCCAGTATTTCAATGTATTCCCTGCAAATCAATCCTAGCTGTTTGTGTATGTGCTCCATCCTGGTCACTGTTATTGTAAAGAATTTCAATAGCAAATATCTATAGAAAGAACTATCCGTAAGATAACCATTTTTCAAGTTCCTTATTGGGAGAGACTGGGAAAGGCTGACTTTAATGAATATACTGTCTGTGAGCTCATCAAACAATAGATATTGGGACCCTGAATAATGTATATTTTATGCACTGCAGATAGGCATCCACTGTGGATTTTACCACAAAGCCTAAAACCTCACAATATGTTATTTCTGTGTTAATCTAAAAAAGCTCTTTTTCTGTCTAAGCACCACTAAGTAGTGAATTGCCTAGTGATCTTGAATATAAGGACATTTGGCATCTGGTTTTGATGGAAAACAAACCCCATCATCTGTCCATGCCTTGTAATTATCCTTTTTCAATTATTTTCCTGTCTGCGTGACTGAAAAATTATCCACCTGCAGCTGGAAAAGACAATCTCCATTTCATCCTCCAGAGGTAAAACATTCCACAAAAGATCAGGACTGCATCTCAGGCAGGGTGCCTCTACATTAGCTAAAGGTGTGTGTTTTACACATCTGCCTACTTTGCTGTATCTCAAAAGACACCAACATGAACTGTAATTATATGTATTCAAAGAGAAACAATATCCAGCATGAACATGTTTATGACAAGACTCTCTGATTCAGAATTCAATGTAATATGAGCCTGACTAATTGAAATCCTTGTGTTTCTAATGATCATACATTCCCACTTCATGAAATCAGCATAGCAGTATTACATTCCGATTGTAAATCTAATTTGGCTCTTGTAAATAATGAAAGAATTCATGCGATGCTTTTTAAGTGACACTTGCTCAATGATCAGTCATGGGGGCCCCTTGGAATGAGAGGACAGCTTCTAAAATATGGGGTAGCTCACATGGAAGGCATTACCATAGGAAAAGCACCTCTGAGGAGGGCTTGACAGGGTGCATGTGACTTATCTATTTGGAAGATGCAAGATGTAGAGCAGCTGACTCGGCGGGACCCAAGGAGAAATGTGACAAGTGAGCACCAAATACCCAGAGATGCTACAAGTGCTGAGTGATAGCAACATTTCAGCATAATCCTTCTCGGGAATGGTGTCATATCCCCTGATATATAGTGAGCTGGTGTCTGGCTTTGCTCTATAGCACAGAAAATATGCAGACAATAAGAGAAAATATTAGTGTGTGTGCATGCATGTGTGAGACAGAGCGGGCAGGGGAATACAAACCAGTGACCTTTAATGGAGGAGTCAGAAGCAATCAACTTCACATCATAAGATCAACTGAATGTCAGAAGCTTTTCAGAGTGGCAACACTGTTGGATGTTCCCATTTAGCTTAAATTTTTGAGCTTCTCAAGTAGGGAGGTTCCACCAATATATTTTGAAAGCTCCTCTGGAACAATGGCAAAGTTGCTAGACAATGGTGTCTTTGTACTGGGATGCCTGCATCTGGTAAATTTACAAGTATCATCCTCATTTTAACAAAATCTAGATAGATTACTTTTTTTTGTGTGTGTGGGGTGCCTGGGGGGTATCATAACAACTCAAAGATCCTCCCCTCCTGCCTTTGAGGGAAGAAGTTTATATGTCACACTTACTTACCCTGTATTACAGCTATTCTTGAGCAAATGTAAGGTGTTTTGTGTTACACACACAGGAGTCTGTAAAACAAATGAAGATTTGTCTAGTCCTCCTTGCTTCATTTCAGTTTCTCCTAGGTTTTGAGGCTCTTGTGTTTCCAATTCTTCCAGGATATTGCTCTGCAATGCATTTGCTTTTAAAGTCTCACTTTGTTATTGTTACTTTATTTGGGGTTATTTTTCTCCATAGAAGTTGAGCAAACTTTGAAATTCTGGAGTAGGCAGTACCAAAGCAGAACAAAATGGTATTTTCAGCTCTTCTCGCTCCAGGTTTTACAGGACTAAATATGCCTTTTTACCCTTTTCTCATCAAAACCATCTCCAGTTCCAGAAAAACTGCTGCTGTGGGACCAACAGGTACTCCTGAAGTATTTTTCTAATGGAAAAGTTTTCTGTGAGGAAATGGGGATCTGACTAAGCTGTTATATTTCACAGACAACTCTTGATTACACAGGACTTTTCTGTGCTTCATTTCTGAGAGGCTCAGGAGCAGTGCTTCAGTTTCACAATACAGTAATGTGCAATTCAGTTGGCTCAGTCTAATCCAATCCATTGCAAATGCTTTTACAAAGCATTTGGGCATTATCAAGAAGTTTGAAACCTCTGGTTTCTGGAAGACCTCAAATCTTCAACCTTTTAGTCAACTCAGTTTGAAATTCTGAGTTTTAGTCAGTTGTAACATGGGTGGATGGATAATATGCTGAAGTTAAGTGAAACTGTGGTGTTTTTCCAGAAATTCTGAGTTTAAATTGCCATTTAGATTGAAGGGAGCTATGGCCAGGTTTATGAGGAAAGTTTAAAAATTCTGCAAGAAAATAATAAAAAACCATCGTTAAACTATGATGCACCAAAGTCCAGACAGACATCTCCTATTTTTGTTGTCAGTTTCTTAGGTAATTTGCAGTTGGAGGAACCCGGGAGCTGTATCAATGTCTAATAAATACTTAAGGAATCCCAGCAGCACTCTAAGCTCTCTTGCTACTCTCTTGCATTTGCCTCAATTGCTGCTAACAATTATTGCTTGCAATTGCTCCATGGAGGGAGGAGGAATCAGTGCAAGAAGAGGTCAGAGAGCTGAGAACAGAGCTGATGTGCAAACAGGCTTGCACTGTTGTACGTGATGGTGTTGTGATCCTGGGCACCAGTTAATTTTTGGCAGTGCTGCAGTTTCTGTGCATTGGTTTTGGTGATGCTGTTGAAGCTGGAGATCAGATTTAGAGGGAAAAAAGGGCTTTTCCCTGCGTTAGTGTCTGCTCAGTGAGTATCTTCTGGGGGACATAAAACCCCAGATGTCTGGAAGGCTTTTTGCTCACTTGAACTGCAGATTCAAGATAGATTAAGATATTCTGTGAGTTTTTCAAGAGCGTGGTTCTGATCTTCCATTATGCCTTGTTTATCTGTATTTTTGGACTCAAGAAAGGTCTTGATTTCAATTGCTTCTATCCAAGCTGGGCTGTGCCCTGAACATGCATTGTCTCTGCAGACATACTTGTGCATGACATGCCAGTTTCTATGGGAAAGAAGCTGGCACAAGGATCAGAAAGGGACCAGAATTATGTTTCATCACATCCCCAGCCCGAAGCACCAGAAAGTTACACTCCCAGTTTGTACCCAAGTTTACTTTTTATTTAGACACAGCTAGAATTTCTCAAAATTAATCCTTGAAAGGTTTGTTATAAACCATTAATTTTGAACAGAATCCAGTCATGATCACATGCACCAGTTTAATCATGCAATGGCTACATCTAAAATCTACAAAGACCTCAGCCTTCAAGTCTAAGTCTTCTATAAAGACATCAAAGTTGAGCATTATTTACATTGTACAACGTGCTCTTTCTCCACATTAGAGCTGGACTACTCCCTCCAGAAATGTGCTAAATGCTCTTTGCAATAAAAAGCAGCTTCTGGCCAGAACATGTTCCTTTTTAACACTCAGGTCATAAAGTGCCTATTAAAAGGACATTAAAGCCAAAGAAAATCTATCCAAAGCACTGGATAAGGCCCACGCTGGAGAATATGCTATATAAGCATGCTCATAAATCATTAAAATTAAGATTGGATCTATCATTAATAAGTAAAGTTCAAGGACGGCCTTTATCTTGTTAAGTTATCCAAATTTTGCTGTCTATTAGCATGCCATTTAGAATGTAAGAATGGCTGTAGGGTTTTTTTCACCCTTCTTCGTAATGACACATTATGCAGAATAAAAAGCCTTAGCAACTGTTCTAACATGCAATAATAATGCTGGAATTATTCTTTGGGGGAGGTTGTTGTATTAAGCAGCAAGTAATTAATGGCAAATTGCACTGGAAATTCTTGGAAAAAAGACAAATTACACACGCTTTTGTACTCATACCCAGCAAGTCCCATGTAATTAACAATATTAAGATAAATACGAGAAGAATTATTAATGATGAGATTAACTTCACACTGTAGTGCAAACAGATGTATTTCATCCATGTATGTGGTAGGAATTGAGATTTAGTTGTAATTACTAAAAATATCTGACATTATTTCTTGGTGGAAATTCACCACAGAGCTATCGATTATTATTCGGTCCCTGACATTTGTGCTGTGACTTCTGTCTCCACAGATCAGCTTTGCTGAGTGGATTGAGGGGTATTTTGTTGGAGCTGAAACTGCTTGAGAATATGAAACACTCACTCTAGATGATGGGGGTCAGACCCTCAGTAAGCACCAGGCTGCAGGGACCAGGCAATATATCATAAATTACTGTCAGAGAAGGGGCTCACCCACTTAGCACTCTATTCATTTCAGGTTCATGAGTTAACTCACCATTAAAAAATGAGAACAAGGAGGGAATTGCCAGAAATGAAAAGGCAGCACACAACAACAGAAGGCAACTATTTCAGCCAGGAGGGGAAGGTTGGTGTACCCAGACAAAATTACAAAGGCAAGAGGTGTAATTAGCTGAATAATTTCTCCATTGGAATTAGTCTTCAATAGTGGAAGTAATTGTTCTGTGCATCCTGGATATTCTAGACATAGGAGGAAATCTAAAGACTGCTTTGGGATTCAGAAAAAACTTTTCAGTTTCTTGCTTTAGTTCAGTGTCTTTGTACCTCAGTTTCCCCACCTATACCAACTTGCTATGGGTTCTCAGGCATTCCAAAGAATGTTGACAGTATGAACTAAGTGAGGGCAGTTTTACTCTTATTTCCAGAGAGAATCATGTCTGCTAATGTCAGCTGAAGGGTCATTGCCTTGAAAGAAGGTCCACATGTCTCAAACCACTAAGACCATTTCTGCTGTGACTTCCCCAACCACTGATTTTCCTGCCTCCCTAAGGAGCTCCTTGAATTCTGTTTAATTCTGGGATGTGACCAGCTATTACAATAGACTTTGCCTATGTTCACCTTGATGCAGGCCCTTCACATAGCTGCTTTGAATTTGGGGATGAGCAGAACATCACTTTGGTGCCAACTGTGAGCTTTTTGCTCAATGAAACCACGACCAGGAAGAAAGAGGGTTGTGTTTACATGAGCACAGAGGCGTAGGGACAACTTATAAACCCTGCCTCATTCAACCTCACTGACACAGAGGAGCAAACACTGGAGCTTTGAGGTTAATTAATCAAGGCTCTCAGAAATGCACATCCTTGTGGCTTTAGGTGCTTTTCCTGGTTTGAACCCACCTCAAGCTGGCAGGGTGGAGGGACGTGAGTGACTTCTGCCTGCTTTGTTCAGCAGTGGCAGGACCTGGGGACCTCAGCTGAGCCTCTGTTTCTTTAGGCACCTACAGGAGTTCTGTCAGAGCAGCAATTGGCCATCCCAGTGGGCAGGCTCAGGCTGAGTGTGTGTGTGAACACAGATATGGGATGGAGCCTGCTCAGGGCATGCTGCCCCATGCTCAGCTGGACACTGCAGGGTCACAATGTGCTTGGTGCCTGCTCTCATCCTCAAAAATTCCCTTTCTGAGGGAAAGGTGAATGAAAGGATTTCGTTTTCTCTGCCAAGCAAGTAGAGCGGTGGCTCTCATGAGTCTTACTCAAAGTCATTCAGCTTTTTGCTAGCCACAGGAATAAAAGAAAATTTTTCTGCTCTTGAATTGTTTCCCTTTTATTTTTTTTAAATATAAAGACACTTCTGTGGCTTTTTCAAGGTAAAATAATTATCTCCTGAATGTAGAGGTGGCAGACTGTGTGTCCCTTCAGGGACTTTTAAAGCTTTGCTATGGGGTCTGTATTTTCTGATATATCTGTGCGGTGTCTGGCACAAAAGGATTCTACTTTTGGTTAGGGTCTGCAAATTGGTCCTTGAAGGGAACATGAGGGTACTGTATCATTATTAATGCAATTTTATGTATTTTCATATGAGTGCACTGCAATTCTGACAAACTACATCCCCTTTTTAGGATTTAAAAACATCTTTGTGCAGCCTGAGCCAAGGCAGACATAGAGGTAGGGGACTGTTATAAGAAACAGTGAAGGCCTCTGGAGACAGGAGGAAGCAAAACTATTACAGAAGAGAGGACCTCTGGGATACATTTTCTGTTATTCTTCTTTTACAGTACTGAATTAAGTTGTTTAAACCTATAATTTGAAGGGTATGTTGAGGAAAGCATGCTTCCTGAGATTGGTTAATGCACTTTTTAACCTGTTTTTTGTGGTAATAAGACAATTTTTTAGCTGTCTCTGGTGGTTACATCTCACACTTCTTTTCTGCCAAGATGATGCTTCATTTTTTGTTAAACTGTGGAATTTCCACAGGTCTTTTTAGTTTCTAATGTGCCTGACAACACAAAAATGAAAGTACTTGGGAACACATAAATAATTGACCCTTTGCATTTTTTGAGGAACACAGAAGGTTTACACTTAAAAGCCCTCAGGAAATGAAACATTACTCATGTGTGACCTCCACGGTATGCTGCTCTCTTGACTGAGCACATCCCTCAAGCCTGGCCTCATGTCCTCAGCAGTAATAATGACTGAGAAGACACCAAGACTAATGATTTTTTACTGTGCCCACAAAAGTGCTGCTTTAGCAGCTGTAACTTCTGTTTTAAATGAGGATGTCATCAATGCAAAGGGCAGCTCTGTATTTTTCTGTGACTACAGCAGTACCATTATTGTTCAGAAAAATGACAGAGGAATGGATTTACTGTTTTCAGGGCTCCTCAATCAGTCACTGGATTCAGTGGAGAAGTGTTTGCCTAATTTATTGAGGAAGCAATCAGTCACCAGAAAATACATCCCATCCATTAAAATAAGTCTTTGGGCCTCTGCCCAGTTCAACCAACTGACCTGACAGGTCTCTGTGAGGGTAGCCCAGACTGCCAGTCCCTGACATTTGGTGGTTTGGGGTTTTTTGGTTAGTGGCCTTGGAAGTAGCGTGGAAATGACAGCATGGAGGACACAAATCTTGAGAGACATCTGGGAGATGCACAGAGAAAAGGTGTAGGGGGATACAGAATGGGTAAATGAAGATGGCTTAGAATGTAATGTCATCCCCCAACGAAAATGAAGATGGCACAGAATGTAATCTTATCCCCCAACGGGTTGCAGCTGGATCAATTACTAAAAATTAGGAGCAGGCCTAATATTAAAAGGCCACACCTGTAGCCAATAAGAACAAGTGGTTCAAAAGAATGGATTGGTGGGATCAGGAGTCAGATGATGACTACTGCAAGGACCAAGAAGTGTCAGTGCTTAGAAGAGCAGCTTACAGAAAACATTGAGGAGGCACAAAACTCTGGCAGTATGGAATCCTTGCACTATAATGATAATAGAACTTGATATGTAAGACAACAAAAGGGGTTTGATCTTTGTTTGCTGTGGAGAGGACAAGGACTTGTGGGCTTACATTCCTGAGACAGACATCCAGGTGAGGCTTTAGAAAAGAAATGCCTAACAGGAAGGATCACTACAGGTTTTGAAGGTATTATCTAAGCATACTAAGTACAGTTGAGTCAGTCAGTTTTCAGACCAGGCAGGGTGTGGGATTCCTCTGGGCCATTATGGCAGCTTGGATGGATTTCACTGTGCCAAGATTTTTATGCACCTTGAAAGAAGCGTTCAGAAAGCAGGAGGATGTTGAGGTTTACAAGTCTCATAATCAGCTCATGCTGGAGCCATCCCAGCCTTTGTGGCTTCAGGCCCCTTGCCCAGCTGGGGGATAGAAGAGAAGGCAGCCCACAGCCAGAACCCCATGTCCCTGGCCTCTACCAGTTGTCATCCTTCACAGTTAAGGCCACACAGGGCATCCTATGATCCCTGCAGGCCTTGTTACTGAGGTTTAATTGCGTCTTGCAACCACTTTGCAGATCCCTCTCCTGAGAGTCAGCATCTCTCCATCCTTCATTTGCCATCAGGGGTCAGTTCCAGGAACCAGAAATGGTCTGTGCCATTTCCAATCTCTTTTGGAGGCCAGGATTTGGCTATAGGTAATAGACAGTGAATTTAACCACAGGAAATGAAGAAAATCAATGCACACTGACCTGATCCTTTCTCTGCTGTTCTAGACCATCATAGAAATGTTGTCCTTGCCCATGGCTTGAGGGGAGTAAACCCAACAGCTCTTAGCAGTGTCTGGTGAAATTCACTGACCTCCAATCCCACAGCATCTTCAGGAATAAATATATTTTACTGCAAACTGATCTGCTCCACAGTGATCATTTTGTAGATGACTGCTTTGCTTTGGAGAGTCATTTACTTCTCCTTCAAAAAAGGGCTAACAACAGCAGAATAAATAATAGGTTAAATAGCCATATAAGCTATAATAACAGTCTAATGAAAACAATTTCCAAGGTTGAACACTACTGTTTCATATGTGCCTTTTTGATTGAATGTCCTGAATTTGTACTCTCATGGACAATAGTAAAAGAGGAAAGAATGGAGTAATAGATATTTGGTATTGCAAACCTAACGTATTTCACTTCACTGATTTTGTTATTTTTCTTAACAGTCATCCCTGAAATATTGTTATGACTAACATCAACTTTCACTAAAAGGAAAAGTTAGTTTTGACCCCTCATAGTCACATAAAAAAGTGAACTTGTGAGATGGGAGCAAAAAGCTGCAAGGCGCATTCTTCTTTAAAAAAAAATGAAACAAAGCAAAAAACCCGAATACCCAAAATGCGCCTGAAAAGCCCAAGTGTGAAACATATTTTTCTTCAACTTTTCTCCTTTTAAACTCATGTCATGATTTTGAGGCACATGACTCTTGGTAGCTGAAATCATTAGATTAAAAATACCGTGGATGTCAGCAGGCAAAGAGATATCACTTCTAACAGGCAGGTCCGTTCTGCAGCGCTGTTGTCATGCTATTGATTTCTTTTGAAGTCTGCATCTTCACTATTGACTTTCCCAGCAGTGGAGATATTTCCTGTATTTTTTTGTATCAGTCCTGCTGGGATCTAGAGCTCAACTACAGTCCTTGCCCTTTTTATTTGTATTTCAAGTGTTCTATATAGCTGATAGCTGTTCCATATAGCTGATCAAAAGATTCCTGTAAAAACTTTAAAAAAATCTGTAAAAAAAAAAAAAAGAGGCCATTTCTAAACTAAATCCTCAATTTTGAGTTAAATTCTACATTCGTGTCAGAAAAAGTGTCTGTTGAGAAAATATATATTTTTTTTCAAAACATTTAAAGTTCAAAATCTTACATAGTTACAGGAGGAAACTTTTGCCCTGAATGAAGACCCTCCAGCCTTTTTCCTCTGGGGTACATCTCCAACACTTAGTGCATCTCCAGAGACTGTTTCTACTCTCATAAGCCCCATATATATAATTTTCTTTTCCCAGAAGCACTGGAGGTGCATCCTGTAATGTGTTATTCTCAAGATGCTTCTTTTACAAAGGTATTTGAGGCATTTCAGCTACAGATCCCATGAGGTACAGTGAAAGAGCTCAATATCCTCCCCAGTACTTTCTGTCATGGTTCCACTGTGTACACTAATCCTTCCAAGTAGGTGACTTCAGTCCTGGGATTTTCTTTCTCATTCTATTGATCTGACAAAGTTATTTTTTAAGCTCCTTGACATATTGTAAACCTTATCTACTCATTCAGGCTTTTGCTGGAGACCAGGAGTTGGAGAAGGTTCAATTTGATTTTGCAGGTGTGAGGGAATTCATTTGAGCTGGTTCTTAGTCAATTTTGTGTCTTTTTAATTGATGCTTTATCAGTCTTGTACATACATCCAGAAGGAACCTGCACTGGGTCATTTTTTATGGTGTGAAAAATAAATAAAATTACATCATTTCCCTTCATCCCATGCATACATTTCACCCGTGGAGTCTTTTGTAAAAATACTGTGGATTCTTCTGGGGTCACTAACTGTCCCAGAGGTCAGTTGGGACAGAAGGGAGTTCACCTCCCTAGCTACATCAGGTGTTAGTCTGCCCCATGGCACATCCCTTTGTATAGAGATGAGCTTGCCATATTTGACATTTTCTGGTGCCATCTCTGGTGTGCAGAGGCAGAACTGTGAGGGCGAGTCCAAAAACATTTTCCTTGAAAATGGAACGATGCCATTTCACATGATGGTTTCTGTGGGACTTCTCTAAAGAAACTTATTGTTTTCCTTTAAAAAAATAGTGAAAGAGAACATAAAGTTGGTTAAAGAGCATATGCTTAGCCATATTTGAAATTTCTGTTCATGAATGGCAGCAGTAGTGCTGCAAAGCTATAGGTTTGCTATAGCCAGATAGTTCAATTAGCAGGACTTTATTACGAGCTGAATCTAGCAATCATAAAAGAGACAGGGCTCCATAAAAATGTTTTAAAAAACTAACCAACTTCCTGATAGAAGCAAGTATCTGCCAGACACAATCTCCACCCTCCTTTCAGCTCATATCATGTATATAACTGTTGAGATATCTCTCGAGGATCTTAAGGGCAAAGAGACCATTACAATCAATGATTTATTGTGTCAGCAAGCGTATGTATTTCAGGAGGCTCACCACATCCTTTCAGAAACATTTCAGGTAATTGCTCCTTATTATGGGTTATTTTTACTGTTACTGAGCCATTTAAAATGTGGGGCTGAGTAGGAACTTAGTACAGACCTTTTCCTTGAAAGCTTTTCCTAAGGTATCGTTCACAGCGTGTGCATATGGAATCCTTTGGTAAAGGATGGGTTAAAGTTGATGTTAAACTCCAGGATTCTTTCTAACTAGCTGCCTGAGAAAGAAGTTTTACATTAATTTTGCAGGTGGCTGGGATTTTTCTTTCTGCTGAATGTTTTCTCCATTTTCAACTTTTTTTCTGGTTTATTTACCAAAACATATTGGTCTAGACAAATCCCAGACTGGGAATGGAAGACTCTTGCTGAATTTCCAAAGAGCTGATTGGTGTGAACATGATGTTGTTTGAATAAGCACTATATGTAAAATCAAAACTTTCATTTGTACTTTTTCCTTTGTGATTCCAGTTTATATGACCAGCATGGCCTCATATTGTGCACGTTGTGAATATTTCTGAGAATTTTTGCAAAAATACCCTGAATGTATCCAGGGCTCATAATTTTTTGATCTAGTTCTCATTTCCCTCTAACTTGTTTCTGTCTTCTTATTTCACTCTTCAAGTTCTGTGCTTTCTCTCCCATGTTGATAAAGGCTCTTTATGAATTTCTATTTCTTTTACATTCCTTCCTTTCCCCTGAGTTCCTTTTTTCTTCTTTAGTTCTTTGATTGCTGCTGGGGGCTAAGGTTATAATTTAGTCAGCCTGTTCTGCTCTGCTGCATAAAAAAATCCTCTCTTTTCCTGGACAGTAAACAATCCATGAGCCTGCCTGTCTTTTAGCTTACTCTTTTTAAAAATTATTATTATTCTGGAGTCTTGTTCTGCTGCTTCAGTGTCCTCTCATCATTCAGTGGAAGTGCCTTCCTTCCTCTGACCTCCCTGCTTCATGCCTTACACTGGTGGGCTGCCTGTGACACAATGGAGTGGGAAGTCTATTGTTAGAGATTGTGAAGAGATGATCAACCCCAGGGCCATCTCTTCAACAGCCATACAGACAGGGATACCTGCTCCTCTTTCCCTGCGCCTCTAGCTGGAATTTGAAAGTCTGAATCCCCAGACTTTGAATTTGAAAATTCCAGCTCTTGCAGAAGGACAGCTGCAGTGGAGCAGATGTCAATTTGTTTCAGTGAAATGTGAATGAGAACCAGCAAAGAAAGGAGACAGAGTGAGCATCAGCAGGGAAGGACCATCTGAGCAGGGGGCCTGGGCCACCCAAAACCCTTCTGCAGCTACAGGCTGATTAAGCCTTCAGTCATGTGCCTTAATGAACATTTTTATGGTGAATCACCACTCATTAAGTTTGTTTCCAGGATGACCATCAAAGAGAGATTTTGCACTTTTGCAACCAAGGGTAACAGATCAGTGATCAAATCCTGACTTGTTGATGCTCAGCAACTCATTTAAAATCTTTAGAACCTTAATTCTGTAAAGTGACAATGGCAATAACCTTTTAGCTGACCTTGCTAATTTAATATTATGAAGTTTAGGAGCTGTCTGACTGGACAGACACTGGATATCATGATACAGAAACCACACAAAAACTTGAATTCACAGTCCAATGATTGTCCAGGTTTGTGACTTCATAGGGTAATGTACCAATGCCTCTAGTTCTACACTAGAGGTCTTCAAACTCTGTAGTTTAGCAGGCACTTAGATTAGGATTTTAATCTTGAAATTGAGACTCATCTGAAGTCCTCATGGCACAAGTAACTTCACTGGTATACACAAGAAAACATTGTGGAACAAATACTTTAGAGCAAGTGGGAAAAATTAGGATATGAAAACCAGGCAGCAATTTTGTACTCTTACAATTCAAAGACACACTTTCTATATCCATTTTTTATAGAGAAAAAAATCAATTTGTGCCTCTATACCTTTGCTTACTGTCCTAAGCAGAGATACTGCTCCTACATTAATAAAAGTACCTTAGCCTGGAAGAAAGAAAGAAACTAAAATGGAAAGCAAAGATAATTGCACATCACAGGGAGCACATTAAGATCCAGCAACTCAGAAGTTACACAATTTGCAGAAAGAGTAGATATTAATTAGGAGGGGGCAATGTTTCCCTCTTAAAAACAAGTTTGGGGGTTTCAGGAGCACTTTTAATATCAAGAGACCCCTGTTTGCAGAAGGGTCCTGGCACTGGATGGATGGCTGGTTGCCACAACTGTAAGAGCAAACTCCAAAAGTGTGAAGCACAAATACAGGCATAGCCTGGGGAAACAGATTGACTTGAAAAATGTAGACAGTCTGGTCCTCTCTCACATTTTACTTTATTTGACCTAATTACAGCTGCATTTCATTCAAGGATGTGCAGCAGAAGTGCAAAGGTTTTTTTCAACCAAGCTTAGAGCAAAAAATCTGTACCCTCTCCAACTTCAGGGAATACAAAACATTGTATAATTCCCAATTTTTAGTGAGGATAAGTACTACCTCTAGCTATCACTCCTTATTCTTTATGCCGCTAAAAATTACCAATTCACTGTAGTTATCCCAACCTTATTAGGACATCAGCCTCACTCCTTGTCTGCTGATATTTACAAAAAACTATCTTACTCTTGCAAATCTCTGGGACAGAATTCTTGTATTTCCTAACCAACCTTCAAGCCTTTGTATGAGGAAATCTGGACTCATACAGAAATAAAATATCTTTCCCACATTTATGTAACCCACTGACAATGTGTGTGAGATTTATCCTGGTATTGCCTGTTCTTATAGTACTGAGTTCAGTGTCTGGCTTTGCCATTGAGTTCTGTGCTTCTGGATCTTGAGGGTGTTTGAGTTTTTTTTTTTTTTCATCTGCATCAGATGGAGCCATCACAGATTTGTGCACACACATTTCTATTTGCATGCATGTACATAACTTTTCCTCTTGCATAAGGTATGCCAGTGAATAAGGAATATATTAAGGTGTATGCCCTCCTTTTGCATACATACTCAGTCACAACCTCACACATCTACACTCTCCTATTGTTAATGTGTGTAAGAGAGCATCTTTGTGCTATTCATTATTATTTAGTATCTCTTGATAGTTTTTAGTCTTTAGAAAAATCTCAGATCCTCAAATACAAAAAAGAGCTCCCATGAAAAAGTGTAGAGATAAAAGTTTTTCTTTTAAGATGATAATAAAAAGTAGAAGGGACTGGAAAAACGTACCATTACTATTTATTTCTTCATCTCCTTTTATTTGCAAGATTCATTCAAAACTGAATAGTTGATGGGTAAGTTAACATGGATAGAAACAGATTTTAAAATTGATTAAATACCAATTTGAAGTTAACAACCTAAGAATAGGCCAAATCCACAGAGACTACTGAAACAAACATCAAAAGACACATTTCAGGGCAGACAGTGCTAGGAATTAAAAAGGAAATTTGCTATTGATTTTGGGTTGCTTTCTGTGGCAGTTCCATTATTGCTCAAGTCCAAGCAGTTTGAAATTTTCCTCCCACCACTTTCCTTGTGTGTTGTTGTGTCTTCATGGTCCTCTCACTGCTCCTGCTACCTTTAAAAAAAAAAAATATTGCTGTTTTCCAGTGCTAGACTTGAGTGGAGAATTTCTATGAACCCTTCAGAGAAGGTCTAATCACCATAAACAGCCTAAATTTACCTGCAAAAAATATAAATCCAAGTCAATAGTGTTTAGGAATTTTCTTAGATAAGATAGGAAAGAATTCCACTTGATGGAATATGGAAACCAAGGTGTTCATGATCTTGTCTTCAATGCAAACAGAATAAATTCAACATAATTTAAATGATTTAAACAGGTCAGATTTTCAGAGACAGAAAAAATTATGAGCTAAATTTGCAAAGATAAAACATTATCAATTGGAAAATGTAAAAGATAATTGGGACTTGTTTACGAACATTTCAATTATTGTGCCAAAATGTCACAATCACATACTTCAAGGAAAACACTACTCTGCTTAAAAATACACCCCACTCTACTCTGAATGAAAAAGAAAGCAGCCAAATTTGTGTATATATATATATATATATATATGTATATGTATATAAGTTAAATGGAAACAAAGAGACACATGTAGAAATTTGTAGTCAGCAGACATAAAGTTAACACCAAAATTATTTTTTAAAATTATGTCAAAATCATAAGAAACATAATAGCATATTAAATTGCTGGGAATTCTCAAAATGACTGAAATAAAATTTTCTCCATATTACTAAAGCAAAGTTTTCTGCCCCAGATTTCAGAGTCCATGAATATTAACATCAGACGTGTGCTGGTTTTGGTCAGGGCTGAATCAATTTTCTTCACAGTGGCTGGTATGGGGCTGGGTTTAGGCTGGGGTTACACCATGATCATGATGATGAAATAATTGCAAGTACAGCCTGGGATAGTGTCAAAGAGAACCTTTAAAATCAGCAGATTTTAAGAGAGCTTACAGCTAAGAAAAAGAAGTGATCAACAATAATCAATACTGATTGATTCTAGGAAGGCAGGGAATGTCCCAGAGAACTTGAATAAAATCACAACAGTACCAATACTTCAAAAAAGACAACAGGCTGATTTAGGTAATTACAAGTTTGTCAGCCCACCATCAGTTCTGGGAAAGTAACAGCATGTTTGACATATAACTATAGTAATAAGAGTTAATGAGGGGGGAATAACAAATGCCAATCAACACATTTTTATGAAAAGGGTATTGTTTAACTGAATTTATGCTATTATTTAAAATGAAATTTTATATCTGTTTTATCAGTGTAATATTGTTGCTATAATAGACTTTCAGACATCTGGAATGATACGTGGTGTATTTGTAAGCCAGAGTGATATAAAATCAATGGGGCACACACTGAATGCATTGAGACCTAGTTCTCAAAATCTAATTACAAAAAGAGAATTTTTTTCAAATGTCTGTGTTTCCCACAAGAATCTGCTCAGAGAAACACTATTCAACAAATATATCCACAACTTGGAAATAAAAACCAGAATGTAATTATGGATTAAGTCTATAAATAACATGAGCTTGGGGGAGCATGGAAGGGAACAGATTGCTGAGTGATCTGGCTGTTTGAAGATATCGAGCAAATAGCATGTGCTTCAGCTGAGCCAAATCGAAGTTTATATGTCTGAAAAATAATAATAGAGGTTATACACAGAGCATGGATGACTTTTGAAGGCAGTGTCAGGAAAGAAGTCATGGGGACCATAGTCTTCATGCTTACTGAGCATGGTTCAAAAAGCTCGTGTAACCTTAGCATTTGAACGTGAGAGAAGTCAGCAGGGATAGTGAGGTTAAATTAACTCTACATTTGGCACTGGTGAGATTGCTACTGGAATACTATTTGCTTCTGGTGTCTAAACTTCAGATGGATATTGATGAATTGGAAGGGATTCAGAGAAGAAGCACATGAATGCTTACAGGCTTGGGAAACGTGCCTTGTTGTGAAAAACTCAAGCAACTCTATTTAGTTATCAAAGAAGGCTTAGAGAATGGCCTGATTGCAGTCTAAATACATCCACAGGGGGAAGGGAAGGGGCAGAAGGAATAAATTTGATAAGGCTCTGCAGTGTAACAAACTAAGGTGAAACAATGACTGGTAGTTCAAACAAAATAAATTCAGACTAAAAACAAAGTGTGAATTTGCATAGTGAGAAAACTAACCTCTGGAACAACTTGCTAAAGGCTACAGTAGATTTTCCATCATTGGAAGTTTTAAATTCAAGATTTATCTCTTCTAAAAGGAAAAAAAAAAAGACAAGAAAAAACATTATGGTTCTTGGATATGGAATCAAAATGAGTAATATGAATGCCTTGTGTTAGACATGTCATGCTAGAAAATCACTGGGGTCCTTTCTGCCCTTAAAAAATCCATGAATCTTTTTCTCCACACTGAGTTCAGGGAATGAAATTGAGCCAAGAGAAATAGAGCCAGAATATAAAGTAAAACCCTCTAGCAGTGACTTCCATTTATTTCTGGGATGATGTTCCAAGATGAGAAGGGGGGAGGCCTTACTGGCTTATTTAAAAGAAAGGTAGTAAACATAAAGGGAGAAATATCTCAACACTGAGATGGCAACCAGGGAAAAAAAATCTCAGACACCTTTTGTTATCCTGGTTTTTCATACTGAGGATTTAATGGAGCCACAGCTGAAAATCAAACAACACACCTTAAAAATATGGTTTATTCCCCAAAGCTGTCAGTCCCAGATATTTGCCTGCTAGGAAAAAGGTAATCCACCTTGCCAGTGGTGACCACTGTTGCCATCACTACTTTATACATTAAACTGAGAACTGAAAGGTGGAGTTGGCCAAATTCCTCCCCAGCAGAAACATGGAAGAGACATGAGGGCACTGAGAGTGTTTCTCTACCTTGTTGACTGGAGGTTTGTTTGAAACCTGTCCCTCTAATTATTCTCCCAGTAATTATTGATCTCCCACCCTGCCCCAGCCTGTTTCTTTAGCATCCTTTCACCATGAGCTGACATCTGCTTTCTGAGGGCAGTCTGTCTTTTAGTGGGACATGAAAGCAATGTATCAAAAATCAAGGTTTACCCTTGATGAACGTCTGGAATGCATTGCTGTCAGTTTATATCTCAGTGGGTAAACATGGAGGAAAACAGGCTATTTCAGCTACAAGTAAATATTCCCACAAAAAGAAATGGGTGTAAATTTTCTACAGCCAGCTTTCTGCAGTTCTAGGGAAAAGCCTAAATAGCTTAAAGATAGATTCTGATATTCTTACTGTGATTACCAGCAGCATCAAAGAACTGATGTGGCTGAGGTTCTTTCAGGTTGTGTTTCTGTGACAGACTTCCATTTCTAACTTTACATTACATATTCCTCTACTTTGGGAGGTCTCTGGTGGCTGTGTAGTTCTTATGCAGTATAAATCCATATGCCTAATGCAGTCTGTCGTATTCAGAAACTCGCCGCTCCTGTATTCATGACATGCAAGCATCTGTCGCTCAAACCTGCTCATAAATCTAAATTCACTAATAGGGCTTCTACATGTCCCTATTCATCAAGGAGTAGAGTGGTGACCCTGGAATAAATGGCAGCAATGATGTAGTTGCAGCTTATAAAGTGGCAAAAATTCTGTTGCACCAGAAAGCTGAAAAATCAAATTAATATAAAACCCCCAAACCCTGCATGTTAGCAGTCATTTTCAATGAGAGGAAAATTAATTGAAAAAAGAAAAAAATTAAGCAAATATATTACTTTTTCCAAACCCAGATTGTGACTACCAAGCCTGAAAACATGTTCAGTTTTTATAATTCCCACAATATAAATTGTCAGACCTTTCTGTTTCTGTCTGCCTGATTTTCTTGTGGAGGAGAAAGAAAAAATAGAACAAAATTATGTGCTAGACTAAAATGTTACTTTTCTCTAAAAAAATAAAGTAAAAAATAGTGTATGATCTATACTAAGGCTGTGACAGTTGTTGTCTGAATTTTAGGGATTCTGAGTGTTGGTGGCTCCCTCCAAAAGCAATGGGACACTGGTGAGCAGTGGGATTTTACCTGAGACTGAGATTTCTTAAAGGAGAGTATTTGAGGAGGTGCTGAGCAATATTCACAGGTACTGGTATATTTTAACCCGGCTCTCTTGAGCTCGCTGAGCTCTGCTGGCTTGTGCTCCAGGCAAAGTTACAGAGGTTTTGGTTGTGCAGCTAATTGACTGAGGCTACAGCATTAATTTGCTGTTGATGAGGTCTAATTGCAAGTGCAGAGTTTGCTGCATTAACATCATTTTCTGAGATGAGCTGAGTACTCACCACAGCTGACTGCACTGTGGGGTAACGCCAGCTCCTCTTCCATCCCAAGTAAAGTGACATGAAACTGCAAGAAAACTTTTGTCTTTGTGTGTGTGAATGATTTTTGTTCTTGCTCTCAGAGCATGCTGAAGACACTTCAGTGTGGCAGTTTGATGGGTCACCTTGTCCAGTAGATCCCAGCATTAGGACCGGATTTAAGCCCAGCTGAGCATCAGTGTAACTCAATGCCCATCCGACACTGGTGGCACTTAGGTGTGGCCTTGAATATTTTCTCATCTTTTCTGGGCAAGAGTGAGGATTTAGATGCCAACAAGTCTGTAACCATCAGCCAGGTGCATGGCTGGTGTCAGGCTCCCTGTGCAGGAGTTCTGTTCTGGGGGCATGGCCTGGTTTTGCTGCATGGTAGCTCAGGAGCTTTTTCCCATGCACTTAAATCGTGTGGGGTTTACATCATCTCCCCGAGGGCTGGGGCTCCTCAGGGAGTAGGATGTTGCAATGTGATGTGCAGCAATGCCAAAATATTTTAAATGTCTGAACTTTAGCCAATTAATTTTCAAGGACAGGGTATTCTCAACTGGATCCTGGTGTCTCTGCAGCAAGAACACCTCTGACTCATCAAAATCTTCCCAAACCCAAATTGATTTCTTCTTTCTTGCTTTTTTTTTCCTTTCACTTTGGCCACCAAAGTCAACAGAACAACCATGATTTCCGCTCTCAGGAGGGAGATTATGATGGCTCTGTGGCAGCATTATTGTTTGGGAGGGGAGCTTTCCTCTCAGGTGGATTTCTCCAAATGCCAGGGAGCAGCTTTGTAGAGCTTCCCCAGGGCACCAGGACAGTGAGAGCAGAACCAGGGAGGATTCCCTTTAATCACTCACCTCAGGTGAGCATTGCTAGTGTTGCACCACAAGAGTGTTGCTAAATCTTTTGTGCAATGCATAATCCTCCTGAGTCTTGGTCCTTGTGTCCTGGCATCTCTGGTGATGTTTTGGGTCTGGATTTAAATGTTGCCCTCTCAGCCTTAATCCTCATGTTTTCTGGAGTGATACAGTGAAAAACTGACAGCTGCTGGTAAGCTGTACTCTATTTTTCCACTCTACTGCAAAGAACAGGAAATTAAGGGTTGTCACATCAGAATTCCCTGAAGCTGTGTACCCTCCTCTTGGTCCTTTTTTTCCTCACAGGGTATCCCACCAGTTTCCACAGAAATAGAGAACCATCCCTGAAGATAAGTGGTGCTTGCAACAAATGCAGAAAACTGTGTCCTTTTGGTATTAATGTTTTGGAAGTTATTCCATGGTTCTGACTGAACCTTGAGCGTGGTTAGAGCAGGATCCTATCACAAAGTTTAGAAGCAGTGCTGGAGTCTAAAGCTTGTACATAGGAAATATGTCCCTGTATGAGCCCAGTTCCAAGGATGCAGAACACTTTCAAAGCATGGATTACATTTTGATTCATATTTAAAATACCCCAAAATGTTAGTTTACTAAATATTTTCCTTTACACTTAAGTCTCTATGCACTAAAAATAGTAAAAAGACTGATTAATATTTTACAATTCTATTTTTAGCTCAGGAAACCTTATGCTTCTATTTTCCTGATTATGCCAGCACTGATCACAAATCTGCTTAAAGTGAAATGGTGCTCCAGTTTCTGGACAGTAAGAAAATGCTTACAACTTCAATGCTTCAGAGAGCAAAACATGGGAAGGATTGTGGAGACAAAGATGGGAAAATAAGGACAAGGATAGGTAGAGTATAAAGTAAACATTTTTTATGGTAGTCCTAAAGAGCAGGTCCTTCCAAACAAGAGGGAAGGAACCTGGTGGAAACTGTTCTCCCTTCTTCTGTTTCCCAGACAGGATTGATAGAGATTTGCATTCTCCAGATGCAAATCTGAAGTCATGTCCTAGTGCATGCTCAGACAAAAATCACTTAAAAAGAAAATAATAATCCTATTTGCTGGATAATTAACAGTGAGCAATATAATTCTGTGCTTTATATTTTCATTGAATTTTTTATCTCATAGAAACATGGACAAAATATATTTCAATTATACAGCTATGCATGTCTTTATATTAGGTGGAAAAGTTTTAATAGATGTTTCAGTTATCCATTTATTGATCTTAATGTATTTTTAATATGCAGGCACCGGTCTCAGCTAACTGAGCTATATCTGCTTCTCCCTAGTTGAGTTTCACAAATTAAAAATAATTCTTTCTGTCTTTGAATAAATAGTATATGGTGGGCTTCTGTCTTGTGGGCAATATGTCCTGTGAGCTGCCTTTCAATTTATGAGATTAATCTGTGCTCACAAGAGGAGATCTGAATGTGAGCAGCAAAAGTTGGCTATAGACTGCAAGAGAAACAAGATCAGAGAGATATGGTGACCTAGGACTTTTTTTTTTCTATTTCACACACCATTTGAGCCCTTCTTTTGGCAGAAAGAAGTCCAAAGCTGAAAACCATCTGTTTAAATAACTGTTTAAATAACAGTGTTGTTCCTTACTTCTGCCTCAAAAAGAGATTTCCCAAAAATTTTTAAGAAAGAACAAACTAAAAAACTACTGAATTTGGCTTTGAGAATCTGGTCTGGACCTCCTCTCTTGTGACCTATATAGGAGGTCACCATTCTCTATAGGATCTCTAAGAGTCTACCTAAAGATTGTCACTTGAGAAATGTGGTATCCTATGGGCTATTGTGCATAAGATAACATTTTTCAGTGTTTGCAATTACTCATATTTAGTTTAGGCAGATGAATGTGGGAGGATTTGTTTTCATCCATTCCAGCTGTGTTTTTGCCAGCCACGGGGCTCGCTGGTTCCTGATTACAAGTGTTTTGCATCCCAGTAATTACACAGGGATGACCTCTGTACCAAATTACACTTCCCACAAAGCTGAGCGGGCTACAATCGTTTCTTTTTCCTTGTTTGATTCAAAAGTTGAGTGAATTTCTAGACCCTTGATTCAAAATCAGTGAGGAACTTTCTCTTAGCCTTTTGATGTGGGCGAAGGGTGGCAAGCACTACATTCGCTTTTTTCAATTAGTTATTTTTCAATGCAGTTGTTCTGGTCATTTGAACACAGGGATAACTGTGAACCTTTATCCTGTGATGATCTGGCTTACTCCAGCAATTGCCTTTGCATGTTGTGTCTTGTTCTTTATTGGTCAAAGGGGGCAATAATTCCTATTTTGTAGAAAGGGGTATGGATTGATTGTGGTTATTCCCAATGCTAGGGGTCTCAAAGGAAATATCCTTTGTCTTGGTGAAGCTAGGATCTGATTGTGTTGAAATATCTTTGAAAATATAATCTCTTATAGTAAGGGCAAGGACATATTGCCAAGAGTCCCAACATGGAACATCAGCAATGAAAACAAAAATGTTATGAGATTTGATGTACAAAGGCAAAATACAACAAAAAAAGCACCCAAAAAAGGTATTAAATCATACATGAGGCAGGAATCCAAGAAGTAGCAGTAGAGAAAAGTGAAAGGAAAATGGCTGTGTGTCATTGGCAGACAGTGAACAACAAGGAGAAAAAAGGAAGAAATTAAACTTGTTAAGTGTAAATGACAAAATCAGTATCAGAAAAAATATTGAATATACTAGAAGTGCTGAGCATGAAGCTGGGGTGATAAAACCTGACCCTGAGATTAGCTCAGCTGGTTAAAACATGGTGTTAATAACACCAGTACTATGGGTTCAATGCCTGGATGGGCCATTTAGTGAAGAATTGGACTCAATGATCCTTGCAGGTGTCTTCCAACTCAGAATGATCTGTGGCTCTGTGAAAAGACATGAAAAGTTAGTAGCAACCGACCCAGTAGTAAATGTGACAGATTTTTTAGTGCAGTGAATTTGATTAGGTAGATGAAGATGCCATTTCTTGTTATTACTTTTCGACCCCTTCTCTTCACTTTCCAGAATAATGAGGAGAAAAAAATTGGGAAGAAAAAAAACTTTTTGTCACGGAGAAAAGAATGTCCCTCGTGCAACATCTTTTACCTGCTCAGCTGTAGCGTGGAGGTTATGTCAAGTATTTTTGGTCTCTAGTCATGCATCTTTAAGCAGGTGATTCATCAGGGGAGCAGGGTGGCTGCACACCCTGTATCAGTCCAGTGGAAGCCACCCTGCCCTGGGAGCTGGGAATCCATCCTTAGGGGCAGCTGCCTCCCCAGAGGGGCTCCAGGGAAGTGAGGGACATCTTCCACCTGCAACCCAAAGGAGAACTGCATGCTTTTCACTCCCACCACCTCAGTTCTGTTGAGTTGATGCACCTGCCATCTATCCTAGCAGGAATATGCTGCAGCCAGCTTTTTCCTAAGCCTGTCCTGGTTTGTTGCAGTTGTATGCTGAGAATTATGTAGGGCAGAGTTTATTTTCCCCATGCTGAGGTAGCTCACAGAGCATTGTTGCCCACAAGACAGAAGCCCACCCTCTGCTATTTATTGTAAGGAGAGTATTTTGTCATATATTACAGAGCACTGATATGCCTTTCCACCTCAGTGGCTCATGAGGTAGGGAGCTAACATTTTCATTCATACTTGCATGAAGTTGAGGATACATTTCTCTTCACAGAAATATGCCAGCAGTCTGTAAAAAGAGTAGTTTTCCTACACAAAATAAAAATGATCTTTCACTGTTCTCCAAAATTGGGGTTTTCCATGCAGAATGCATGAGTGTATTCCTGAAAATTGAAAAAAAAACAAAAAAACAAACCCAGGCTCTCATCTCAAACTAGGGAGAATTAAGAGCCTGTGCCCTTTGTATAATTAGTTGACCCATGCATGGAAGACAAAAGGTGGGAGACCAGAACATGCATCTATGAAATATACTGCTTTATTACTGAACTTTCATAGGAATGGTCATAAAGATGCTTAAAGAAGGGAAACAGGATATTGCACTTGGTGCTACACTAAATGAAAAACTGATAAACATGAAATCCATTCCCAGATTTTTCAATTTGTGTCTCTCTGGCAAATTTGCTTCCTTTTTTTAACCTGTGTCCTTCTGCCTCGGCAAGTTCCTTTATAATCTCCAGGTTCACTAAACACATCACAAAAAATATGCAATTCCATGGATGAACTCTACATTATGCTATTCTATATGTAAAAATGCAATTGAAAGGATAATTGTGCCTTTGTGTTAATCCACTTGTAAGAAAAACCTGTAATCTGCCAGAACAGAATGTATAGGTTATTAACTTGTGTCTGCACCAGACTTTTGACAGCAGGCCATGAAGCATTAATAAATAGATATATTTCTCATGGGTTTGTAATTCATTTTCCCAAACTTATTAAAAAACATGTATCTGCAGGAGCAGAGGTGAAAGTTTGAAAACAATAAAACTTTCAGATCTATAAAAATGACATAGTTATAATAGAATATTTCTAGGACACTTCTCCTTTATTATGTAGGTATTATCAGGATGACATGACATAATGTCTGTAGATAGTGGGAGAAGCATTTGTGTGTGTGAGGGTGGCAACACTGTGCCATTAGCTCTCCAGCAATTAGCAAGAGAAGGGGCCCCTAAGATTATGGCAGTGATTCACACAGAGAAGCAAAATCAGGAGAATTTAGAATTTTTGTCATTTTTTTTTATGAGCTGTTCAGGGAGAAAAGAAATAAATACGAGTGAGAACACTTCACCTTCTGCGAAGTTATGGACTTGCTTTGTATTTTGACATTACTATTAATGTCATTCTCTGTGTTTTGACTATCAGTCATTCACTGTGAGTTCATCTTAACATCATTTCCACTTCTGCCAGCACCTCCTCACCATTGGGAGAGTTCTGGGATCCAAATTGCTACTGTTAGCAGTTCTTTCAGAAGACTAGACTCTTCCCCTTGAATAGGAAATAAGTGTCTGTATATTCCTTTCCTAGACAGATGTATGTCACACTGCAACCTAAGAAAGAAATCCATCAGATTCCTACCTAAATCCATGCATTTGCAGCTAATGATGTTTGGGAGAATGTCACCTTGCTAGAATTGGTGCTGTGTTGACTTTTTCCTTTCTTTCAGGAATGGGCTGCATTCTAATTTAACAATCTCTATAATTTCCTAAGCTGTCTTCTCAAATGGTCTCTTTTAAATGCTACAATCAATGTGACCCTCCTATTTTCAATAAGGGATGTTCTGAACTCAGGTATGCTGGCTAGAATGGATGAGGAGAAAATCATAAAGCAC
Organism: Ammospiza nelsoni; assembly: GCF_027579445.1. Taxonomy (NCBI): domain Eukaryota; kingdom Metazoa; phylum Chordata; class Aves; order Passeriformes; family Passerellidae; genus Ammospiza; species Ammospiza nelsoni. The sequence continues at coordinate 10,649,696 of NC_080640.1, forward strand.
TGAAAAAAAAACCCAAACAAGTACACAAAGCAAAAAGCAAAGGTAAAGCCCATGTTGTTATACAGCTGCAGTAATCCATGGCATGTGTGGTCTCTTCTAATTACTGAGAAGCTGGTTTATGGATGGACTGAAGACAGCAATTGCTTGCTGTCAATGCCTTAGCAATTGTAAAACTAATTATAGCCTGCCTTAAATGCAAATAATTAACAACAAGTGTCTTTTCAGCCTTTTATTCCTCTGTTTATCATTTTGGAAATGCTTTATCTGGGAATGGGCACATCTGAGCAGGAAAAACAGGCAATAATTACAGAAATCACAGATGTCCCAGACAGTCTGCACCAGTGGAATTTCTCTCCAGAAGTCTGCAGAGGTTTTGCCCCTATTTTTCACAGCATCTGTTAGAACAGTTGGATTAATGATGCCTATTTACAGGCATAATGCCTGTTGTAACATCTCTGGAAGTATTATGCTCCTGGAACAGGACTCAGTTCCACAGTAAGAGAAATTCATTTATGTGTCTGCATTCAGTGTCACTGGATGCCTCTGCAGCTGGGAGATGTGGTCACAGCAGAGAGTGGAGTCCAGAGAACACCTCAGTTCAGTGGGTACAGGGAGCTGAGCACCTTTCCATGCTCACAGAAATTCACAGCTTCACTCTCCTAGGGCAGGGGGAGGTTTGGGTGGCTGCAGATGAGAAATTTGCCATAGTGGGAAGGTCCTTCAGTGATCTCAGCAATGTTTGAGCCACTAACCATTCACACCTCAGTCTCTGAGTACCAATTCCAACACTAGTCTGGAACTGAGCATCTCATCTAGGGTTTTACCACCTTAGTCTTGGTGATGGTCCTTAGCTCAAAACACTTTAAATAATCATCCTAAATATGTACACTGTGGGTATATAGGCACCCTCCTAAAGTGGATATCTCTGCTCCCTCTGGAGTCCAGGGACACAACACTTTGTGAACGTGTTTTATACATCCTGTGGTGAAGAAATATCTTAAAATTAAATAAATCATAATCTGTAAGTACCTGCTTCACTCTAGGCTTTATAAACAGCATCAGTTTGAAACCCAAGATGATTTTCACTGCACCAGCTTAACGAAGCATTAATAACTGCACCCAGAGTCTAAGCTGCCATTAAATCAGAGTCACTCCTCTAAGACCAGCCATCAATTCATCCACAAATTAAGAGAGGTATCCACTCAGGATACAGCAAATAATTTCCCAAACTCCAGGGGTGATAGGTTTCATTGGTTACAAGAGGAGGAGAAGGTTTCCCCTATTGTACAAATTGTGCTGAGTCTTACGAATTTTGTTATACACATCCTCTTGAGCAATTAATTTAGTTTCAGGTAATAGGAAGCTTTAATGCTCTGAAGCAGGTGTTAGGGACCTAAAATACTCTGTACTGTGGAGAGTTGAAGGTTGCTTCTCCAGTCTCTGTCCTTAATCAACCCTTAAACTCAAGCCTTAAAATGCTAAGGTTTAGAGAATGAACCCCATAACTTTAAGAAACTGGGGCTTATATTTGGTATGAGGAAAATGTTCAGGTCCCTGTCTATTCAGTAAAATATATATAATGTTTTCTTTCCTTCCTTTATATTTAGATTTTTACTTTTGGGTTTTCTGTTTGTTTGTGGGTTTTGCTTGTTTTCATTGTGGGGGTTTTTTGTGAGTTTATTTGGTCTTTGGAGGAGTTTTGAATTTTTCAGATCAAATACTCTTTGGAATCAGAGGTTTCAGACAGGCACCAAATTGAAAAACCACAGTTCTTTAACCTTTTACTCAAGTCACCTAGATTACAAGAGATTTCCACCGTGCATTTTCTTGTGGAGGAACAAACAAACAAACTAACATTTGTGGAAGCATTTTTTGTGCTTCATCAGGCTGAGCACTGTTAGATGATTAGGTTTGCATTTCAAGGAGTAATGCCTGCCTGAGTGGGTCATTACAAGCAGCTCATACAGGAGCATAGGGAGGATTTTTTAAAGAGGGAGGGCTGTCTGTGGTTCTTATGAAGAAAAAGGGAGGGGTTGCATGAGAAGGTTCTGCTGGATCTCTCCTGTAGCTTTTGGATTGCATGGATGATTTTCCAGTTTGTTGAGAGGCAGCCCAGACCTGACTGGAATCACCAAAGACAGAATCCTGCAGTGGGAAACTGCATGGGATGTCTCTGGAGAGGCTCCAAGGTGCTGGCAGCTGCAGGAGCTCTTGGAGAAGCCCCTCAAGTCAGAGAGTTTCTCTCTCTTTCTGTCCCCACACTGCTTTTGCCTACTGAAACAGCCCAGGAGTATGGGCCAGGGAGCAGCAGGAATGTCACCATCTGCCATGTAGGACCTCTGGAAGGGAGCAAGAATGGCTTGGAAAGCTTTTCTAACAGGACACTGGGGACAGAGACAGCACAGTAAAAGCCACTGGGTTTTAATGGCAGTTTTGGGAGGGGAATGGAAAAATAACTGCTTTTTTTTTTTTTTTTTTATTTTCAAGAGCTGACTACTTGTCCCATGAAAAAATCTGATCTTTATTTTCTGAACACATGCTCCAATTGGTGACATGTGCTTGGACAATTTGTTCTGAAAAGCAGGAAGTATCATGTGCAATAGTAAATTGCAACCATGATCCTTGCAAATTAAAGTGACTCAGAATTCATCAGGTGGCCCTCAGTGATAGGTACCAATTCCATCCAGTCCTGGAGACAGTGTTGTGTCATTTTTTTCTTGTGCTGTTAATTTAGATTAATGGCTTTTATTGTTGGTTGTCATATTTGACTGATTGAACAGTAAAGTTACATTTCATTTCCTCTCTTTCATTATGACACTCGATGAGAAAAAATACAAATGAATTCACATTTAATTGTAGCATAGAATTTTTTTTTCTTCTAGTTTCAAGAATAAGCACAAAGAGCTGTGCAAAAGCAACATCTAGGTTGGTGATTGCATTAGTGTAAATTCTCTAAATGTTTGCTCTTTCTGTCTGTGGTGAGTAGTTGAGACAGAAGTTGTTTTTCATTGCCAGTTAATTACTTTCTGTGATTCTGAAAATGTCTACAGAAAGAACTGTCATAGCACTGCAAAGATATATTTTTTCACTGCTTCACTTCTCTCCCCAGATTAATTTCCCCCTTCTGTATAATCTTAATCTCACTCTCTCTGACCTACCCACAGAGAAGGGAAGAAAACCTTAGAAAGAGGGCAGGTGTTAGAAGTCAGTGCATGTACAAATTTAATTGGATACACAGAAAAATGTCAGTACTAGAAGCTGATCAATCAATCAGTGCTAGCAACTACCCTCATGGACTCTTACAAGATATGAAAAATTGAAAGAACAGAAATGTCCTTACTGGGCTTTTTCTGAGCAGCAAAATGGTTTCATTCTTCTCTCCTGTATCTCAAAATATGTTGGCCAATGTTCCAGTGCTGAAGGACACCAGTGGAGTAGCTTTGAGCTGGTCAGTCACAGGCCACTGGATGTTATGGGGAGCTGAGTTCAGTGGAAAAGCCACTTAAACTGCTTGAAGCAGGGAAGGAGCTTCCAACCCTGAAACCCCCACCCATGACATTGGGCTGTAGGGAAAGCAGAATAAATTAATTGACGTGTATGTTCTGCAGAGAAAGTGGAGAAGATATTTCAGATCTGCAGGCTGTAGGGCTTGGGAAAACAGGAAAGCTAAGAGGAGGACTAGTGAGGGGATAATAATAAGAAACTTGTGAAATAAAACCATGAAGTCACAGAATTTCTGATTCCTGTCAGTGATTTTTGTCCAAGGACATTACTTATTTTGGTCTATTGCTGCACTGCTCAGGAAAAACAGGGCCTGGGTATGTGAGTTTTGAACACAGAAGAGTATACACTGAAGGGATTACCAGTCTCATATCACTGGTGATTTTATTTTTCTCACAGTGTAAATGAGCTTCCAGGACACTAGATAATGGATCACAGTCTAAAACACAAGGAAAATAGATCTTCTAAGTTAAGTAGATTCTTTAAAAATAAAGCTATTTTTTCAATGTCAAACACTTTCAAAAGGAGCCAATTCCCTGATCTTCTTGTGCTACTTAAGACCAGGTTTTATTACTTAAGGTCAGGTTTTATATCTCTGCTGAACTAACCTAAGCAATCCTAAATCACATTTTTAAAAGTCTTTTTTGTTTAAAGAAAAACATATTGTGTATATATATAATTTTCAAAAAACTCACTGGACATTGTGTCCAACAGTAGCACCTGATCAGATCTGGAGACATTTCTGATCACTGTCTACTCGACAGTCCTTGAAAGCCTCAGGTTAGCAGCCACTACACCTGCCTGAAATGCTGAGTGATCACACTCTCTCATTCCATGGTAACCTGCTTTCTTGAAGTCCTTACATTTGTTTCATTTTTCCCTGGAATAAATTCAGTGCTGGTAAACATGGCCGTAACAGACCAAAAGACAAAATGCAGATGTCTTGCTGTGCCTGTGCCCATGAGAGGTTCTGCTGTGCAGTGATTGTATAAACAGGTGTAAGGGCAGGATTAGAGGTTGTTGGGTGTGCAAACAAGGGAAGTGATGAGCCAGTGAGTGCTGTCCAACAGGGCAGGTAACAGGACATGTCATGGTGTGGGATATGCTCCTTCCTTTTCCAAGATCTGAAGAGCTAAGGGTGATTTCAAGGAGCTAAAACTTCTTCTTTCCTTGCTCTAAAAGCACAGAAAAATCTATGGCAGCCCTTAAAGGAAAAGCAACATACTTCCATCTACTTCAATAAGTGGATGAGGAGTATGCAGGACAGAGAGGGATATGTTCAGGGGGAGTTAATAGTCCTAGCTACTTTCTCCACTGCATTTTTAAAATGTCTTTAGAAGGAAGTTTCTTAGTTGCTCTGGAATGTTTTTCTGTGCAATCAGGTCATTTTTGTCCTTGGTCAATGAGTTTTGTCACTGGAATGTAAGCCGTCAGGCCTGTCTGGTCTCTTTTTTTCCATAAAAAGTGAGCCTGTGGTTTTCAAAGTGCAAACCATCAGCCTTAAATCAGTACTTTGCTAAAAAGCCACTGGCAAGAGCATTCTGGAAAGTTTAGGGGTGAAAATAGCACTTACCTGTAAAGTCATTTTGTGAACTCAAGTTGATATAAGGCAAATAATTCAGGAAAGGATTAGGCACTTGCATGAATATGAATAACACCAGCAGTTGCACAGGAAAAGAGAAAATTTACAAGGGTTATCAATCCTTACACTTCAGAGCATGGGACCATTTCTGGGAAGAAATATTTTGCTGCCTATACAGCCCTTAATCCTCAGAGGCCTCAGTGTTTGACACCAGCCTTTAAAGCATCTCTGAGTGGCTTGGAATGAGGGTCACAACAAAACTCAGGGCAAGGTGTGTGAGTTTCTTTAGGAGGTTAGAAAGGCAGAAGGGCTGGCAAATCCCATGGATCCCCGCTAGTCCTGATGTAGGGGCTGAACAATTCAGATGTTTTTCTAGGAAACTATTTCTGTTTCCAACTGGAGGGCAATAATTCTTTAAGTATGTTGAGGGTCACTGACACATTTCCCTCAGAGTTAAATACAGTGAGACCTTCCCCACCTTTGGCTGGGGAATTTTACTGAGTTACCACTAAATCATAAAGCATGGGGAGAAAAGATCTTCCTTGACCCCACAGTACGCACTGCCACCTGAATTATGAGTTCCACATTCCAGATGTGGAAAGCTCATGCTGTCCTCACTTCCCCCCTCAAATTTACACTCCCTGGGGACACAGAGAGTCACTAACAGTTTGCACAGCTGCAGTGTTAAATTGCTACAGCAAAATTTATAGAAAGACCAAGAGAAGTAAGTTTGTGCTGTAATGACACGCTAAATAGTCATTTTCTGTTGCTTTTCACAGAAGGCAGAGAGGAGAGATTAATCATGAGTGTAACTCTGCCAAACTGTGTAGAACTGCACGGGGGGGTTGTCCCTTGTGACTTTGTCTTGACTGAGGGGAGAGGGTCTTACCTTGAATTGCTTCAAGTGCTTGCTCCCCAGCCCAGATGATAAAATGGAGCTTGAGGCTCTGGATGTCCTCCAGGGTTTCCAGTAGGAGTATTTCATTGCCAAAAATACACCACGACCTCATGCTTGCCAGCCCTCATTTGCCTTGATGTCTTGAGTGCAATATCCTGGATTTCATCAGGAGATACCGATCCGATATAGGGAGACAGTGAAGCCAAGGGAATTATTTTGAATTCAAACCCTCTTAAGCACAGCATCATGTCATGGTGAAACCACCAGCTGAAATGAAGACTGACAGTTTAATTTCTTGAAGTACTGGAAAAGAAAAGACATCTGCCATGATGGCTACTGGCTTCCACAAGCGGAGGGTAATAGACTGTGAGGTCCTTTTCAGCTGAAGAAATTAATCCTTTTTTGCCCCCTAATATACCTGTCATTTTCTATGAGTAAGTATGTTTTTTAGAATCTACAGCATGGCTATTTTCTCTCTCTATTCCTTCTCTGTCTGCCTGTAACCTCTGCTCTGCATGGACTTTACAAATTTGCCAATGCAGACTACCTTGAGACAGATGAGACAGAAGTGAATGTGGCCAAAAACAAAGATTTGAAAAGATTTGCTCAAAAATGTGGGGTTGTTTTGTTTTGTTTTCTTTTAAATAACCATTTCTTAGTTGAAAATGAACAGGAGACTTCTAAATAATAAAGTATTACTACTACTAGTAATACTAGTAAAACTCAAACAGTAACAGTCCTTCTCTACACGGCATGGCATTTAGTAAATTGCTATCTTCTTCCCTGATTCAATGAAAATTTCCAGTATCTTGAATCTATGAAAAGAAAATTACTTCAAAGGGAAAAAAAAAATAAAAAAAATTGAGATCAGGAAAATTAACTGTGAATTTCCCAAGCAGCAGAGCCAGAGCAGTCAGGCTGCGTGTGCACTCGAAGCTGTTGCAGCTCCCTTTACTCGGCCCAGCCCTCTGTGCGCCTGTGGCTGCCTTGGATCCCTGCCCGGGCTGGTGAGCAGCAGCTGAGGCTCTGTGCCCCTCGCTGATGGATCCAGCCCTTCCTGGCTCACTCCTTTATCCTGGCAGTTCAGTGAGACTTGCAAGACATCACCGTTCCTGGGACTTATCTCCCTTTCAAATGTGTTTGAAATTGGCAAGTGTGTTCAAAAGTAATTAAGGGAGGAATGACAGACAGTTTGACAAAGTATCCTATTTCCTTAGGAAATCAGGCTAAATAAAGGGGATTGTCATGCAAAATCATAAATTTTCCCCAAACAAAAACTTCTTTTGTTCCCTTGGGCATCAAAGATTAGCAAAACCTGGAAGAATTTTAAACTCCAATTTAAACTTCAGAGCTTGCACTAGCAGTTTACTATTGGATTGTCAATTATCTTGGTCTTTTTAATTAACTCTGCTTTTAGGCTCTGGTACAATATTTATTTATTCTCTTTTGAAAGCAAAAAAAAAAAAAAAAAAGGAGCATCAAACTTAATGGAAACAAAACTAGCTTTCCATAGAGGGCAAAAACCCATAAACATAATTTCAACCAACATTTGAAGATTTTCTTTAAGGTTTTCCATTAGTGTGGTCTAACAAATGGTGAGAAAGTGATTATTTTCTAATATATGCTCTGGTTCCTTCCTGATCAATGCTTTGTTTGTAGGCTTTTCTACCGGGCTCATTTATAGGGTGTTTTTGGTGGAGAACTGAAGGTGCTGTGAGGCAGCCCATGGTGTGTAATTCTTCAGAGAGATGTAGCATTTGAAAGTAAAGTCAAAACTGACCTCAAACAAAGGGAAGTAAAAGAGGCTTTTCTGCCCAAAGCTGTGACCACAGGCCAGAAGACGTGAGGATCACAGTGCATCAAGTGTAACAAACACAGAGGAATCCCCACAAACTCTGTCCGAGTAAATGCAGAAGTTGGAGGCTGCAGTTCGGTCATGAAGATCAATTGAGAGCAAGAGAAACGGGATAAAGGAGCTCTCTCCTTTGGCCTGAGCCTCAGTTTTCAGGATCATCTTTTCCTGCAGCACTTCTGTAACTCAGAGAGTGTTGGCACTTGCCTTCCACGCTGGGAATTGGCTGGAGAGCTCCACGTCCACAGGCTGAGCTGAGGCAGAGCAGCCGCATATTGAGGCTGTAACCTCTCGTGCTCTTTATGGCTTGAGAGATGAGAATTTTCATGGAAGCTGTTTACTGCAGAATGCTTAAGCAGAGGCAGAGTGAGACCAGTACTGCCTGGAATTTGCACAGATAAAATCGGACTTTATGTAGGAGCCTTTGTGCCCGAGGTTTTCCTCCCCCATGCAAAACAGGTGAAGGTTTGCCTGGAGAAACAGGATCGCCCTCAGGAATTCCTCATGATCTTTCTGACACACTAAGATGGAATTTCCTAAAAACTAGTGCTGATATGAGATCTTTTCAGAATCAGAGCCAACAAAACCAACCTTTTTTTTTTTCTTGTGTAGCCCAGGACCTTTGAGATGTTTTATTTAATAATTCAGTGAAACTGGATGTCTAAGATATATTTATTTTTCTCTCTCACTGTATGAGTTTCAAAACTTTTGACCACTTCTTCATTTTAGGACTATTTTTTGAATATCATTAATTTTAAAGTTCCCAGGGATGAAAAAATAGCAAACAATAGCTTGAACTATTTTAATAATGTCTGACTGATGACTAAACACATTTTGCAGCTCTTTAATAGAATTTTTTTTTAATGAGACCATGTCTTCTAACAAGATCCCAAATTACAGTTTTAATCTTTACCAAGAGACAATTTCCTTTCCTTGCACTGTGTTGGTGCCTCACTGTTACTAGCAATAAAGAAATAAATAGAAGCAACCTGATTTTTTATTATGTTGCAGTGGTACTCTGAAATCAGAACCTTCTAGGAGCATGAAGATAACTGAGTTAATCAATGGACATTTGCAGAGGGCAGACAGGTTCCAGCATTTTCCTCTGTGTTTCTTTCCTTTCATATGGAAATTTACTTATAATCAAGCTGATTCCAACATAGTTTTGTGAGGAAACAGGTAAATCAAACCCATGTCTGCAGGATAGAAAATATGATGTGTCTGCTGGGACTCCTGTTACAGAGAAGGAGGAAGGAGAAACTCTTATCTTTTTTTTTTCATAATGAATCCTTATTGGATCAGAAGCAAAGTTGAATCAAAGGTCTTCAACTACAGAATTAGAGGAATCATTACTAAAGTGCAAACAACTGTACATTCACACATATGTCTTGTATAGAGTAATATCTGGGAAGGTGAAATGCCTTATATTCAAAAATATCCATTTTCACTGCTCCTTAGTGCTGTTATCAGAAAAAAAGAGAGATAACATTAAAAAATCAGAGAAGCAGGGGAGCCAATAACATATACTTTATATATCAACATGCACCGTGTGTGTGTACTTCCATCTATACATATCAAAAATGTGTGGGGTTTATATGCATATACATATCCATATATATATGCACACACAATGCTCAAAAAAGTAATGTAGATGTTCTGCTATGGAAATGTAGGATGCTGGGAATGATTTATAACTTCACATGAACCTAAAGTATTTTCCTGTTTATTCTACATCTGTAGAACTGGGCTGCTGCTGGATTGCATCAGAATGTGTTTTCTTATGAGCTGGTGAAAAATTGTGACCTCTGTGGAAATGCTAACAGCACATATGTGATGCACAGCACTGGAGATAAAATCAGGGCAGAGAGGACCTTAAAAGCCAGGGTGGAATAGGGTGAGGGAGAGGAAACACAATAGATTTCAGAGTTGAAATATCTTTGAAAGGTGAAACAGGGAGAGAGAACAGGGTCACCAGAGTGAACCATGAAAGGATCTGTGCTTTACATTGCATCCACAGATGCTCCTTCAGTTTATATCTGAAATCTTCACCCACTCTGAACTGAGTGGTAAAACAAAGTTAATTGCTCAAGCCTCCTTGTAGAACAGTAAAAAGCCTGAGAGTGTTTCTGTCCTCAGTAAGTGAGGAGAGGAAATGTCTTAGAGTCAGAATTGCTTGCAGTCAGTGGAGTTTGATGTTGAGCAGCAATAATTGCAGAAGCTTTCATGGGAACAGCTGGGTGTTAAGGATTTGTCTGTGCTGCTTTCAGAGGCCCTTTTGACCATCTTTGGAACTAAATGCCTATATATTGGGTTCAAGTGCTTTGGTAGCCATTTAGGACTGGATCCAGCTACCCTGCTTCAGGATGACCAAACTCATCTTTTAGATAGAAAGAACATCTATTACAGTGATTTTCAACATTTTCCTTGAGAAAACTATTTTCTTGTCCATACTCAGAATTGCTGAGCTTCCAAGTCTCCCCATGTTCACCCCATCAAGCTGGGAGCAATATGAGATTGCTGAAGCTGTTTCTGGCCACTGTCAATGAACCAAAGACCAAGCAAACTTCATCTTCCTTACAGCTGCTTTTACTGTCTCCATTTTCAGATAAATAGCAGCGATGGAAGGGACTGCAGTGGCAGGAGAAGGATGGTTTTGAGAAGCAGTTGACTAAGGGTTTAAATATTTGCCTGCTCCATGTCCCAGGATATGATCTGTACACTTTCTCCCTGTCCTTACTCAGATTTGCAATGTTCTTGTGGCAGGTGAAGTGCTGCTTTGTGGGCTGCCAGTCCCTGCAACGGCTAAATCAAAGTGCTCTGCTGCACTGAATTCTGGCATTATTATTCAGTAAATTGTGTCTCTTCCCCTCATCTGCTCCCTCTTGATACTTCTTGTTATTTACCAGCCACTGCCTCTGACTCCAGAGGAATGCAGCCCTGATATCCAAGCGGAGAGAAGCATGCTGGGGGACAGAGGTGACTCCTGAGGCATCCCTCACCCAGCACATCTCCAGACACATTAACAATGCTGCATCCAGAGCTGTTTATCAAGTGCCACAAGCAGCTCCTCAAGTGCTGTTGGATGTACTTGTAACTCTGCTAGACTGTAAAGTAGAGAAGGAGCCAAATCCCAGCAGCTGTAGTAGGCTGGGAGAGCAAAGGCAGCACAGGCTAGAGATTAAATCCAGTAGTTATAAACCCAGCCAGAACCCCCTTAGCTTTCCAGTGAATAATCCTCTGGTCTGCAATATTAATTCACCAGTTTGGAGATATTTCCCCAACCAACAAAGTTCATTCAATCTACTTACATGTCTCTCCCAAGCTTGGATCTGATTTGGGATTGGGGCATTGCTAGCTTCCCGTAACAAATCCATGGTATTTATAGAATGATTTCATTTCAACTGGGTCAACCTCTGCTATGCCCTAAGAGGTCCTCTTACCTGGCAGAAGAAATATTTCATTCTTTAATAATTTTCAGAAAGGAAGGACCTAGTCTGAACCCAAAGGCTGGCCAGTCAGTTTGGGCTGTTTTATTCTATTTCTTTTGAAAGTTAACTCAGTTCTGCAATGTCTTTTTGCTCTGCAACCCAAAGGATGATTAGCTTAAGAGCTGTGGCTGTATTACGCTTTCAGGGCAAGCTATAATCCTTGTAAAAGCTTTTCAATCATGCTCCAAAGTCCTCTAGGACAGGTAACATGTGTTTATTTAACACTTTTCTCAGAATTACTTGATTTTTACACATTTGTGACTAGGAACACACTTTGATGAGCCTGATATTGGAGTTACTGGGGAAAGGCCTGTACTCAGTGACTGCATTCAGTGATTATCTGACAACACAGCTCTTTGAGAGCTATTAATTCTCTGTCAATATTTTTGACATTGCAACCTTCTGGCTGCCTTCCTTTTTAGCCTGGTCAGTCATCACTCACCTAGCTGAAGTGGATTTGGAAAACCCTTCCCCTGACAGAAAAAAAAACTTAAAAAGGGGAGGAGGGGAGAAAGTGAGGAAGGGAGAAGAATGCAGACAAAAATGGATGAGTATTTAACCTGAACTCAGGATTTTAAAATCATCTCCTTACTTTCCATCTTGGGATGCTGAGCACCAAGTGGACAATTACTGGCATATCCCTGTGAAGGGCTGAGGGTTAAGTGTCTGTTCCAGAGCTCAGAGAAAAACCTGTGCAGAAACTCCCTCTGACTTTACTAAGCTAAGAATTATGCCTCTGCTGGGATAACTGTATTACAGCAATTTGCCTGTTGGCACTTGGGGAAAGTGGAGCCAGGACAATTTGGCCAATTTTAAAAATAAAAAGTCTGTTTGTTGTTTTGCAATTGCTTCTGGCAAATGTGGACTAGTTGATGGGATTGGTGGGATGGTTTTGGCAAGGTACCTTGTTTCTTCAGGTTCTCCCACCCCTCATCTGTCCATTTTAGCAAGTTTTGCTAAATTGGCAGCATCCAAAATATAATTAAAATGGGGGGGAATCACATATTTAGAGGCAATGAAGCCAAAAGCTCAAATGCAGTGGCTTTTACTTCTTTGTCAAATTTAACATCTACTATCAAGAGTAAAAACTGCAGAAATTTACTGCAACAAAAAAGGGAAGAAAAATAAATAGAAGTTTTCCTCATCTTAAGTGTATCTGTGTCAGTCTTCTAACCTGCAAAACCAAAGATTAAACTGTGGCTTGGGAACAGAGAAACAGGCCATTGAGAGAGAAATTATTTGAAAAACGTTTTGCATTGATTCAGAAGGATAAGGCATTGATTCAGAAAGATGCAGTGATATGGGAGATGCTGCTTTAAGGCATATGGGCAATTTCCTGGTCAGTGTCTCCAGGTGCTGTAAGGCTGAGTGGTCTGTGGCCTCCCTTTGCCTCTCCAGTGTCTCTTGGAATAAAAGAAGGGAGGTTTTGCTCAGAAGCCTCGTGCTATATTTAACTGGTGTACAACCCTAAAAGGGATTTTGTGAGGTGTGCAGCCCACCCTCCCCTCCTGCAGCTGCAGCAGGCTGTGTTTGACACAGGTGCTGCTCTGGAGCAGTGAGATCTGATGGAATTGGAGCTGAAATAAGTGATGGATCCCATATCAAGTCCTGTAGTCAAAGCCAGCAATGCACAGTGTGAGTATAGCCCTAGCCCAGAAGTGGCTTTGGGGTCATATTCAGAAGAACCAACTTGCAGATGAACAGGTGAGGGACATAATTCAGCCTGACGGTGCAGGTTCACAGGGGAACTGGGTGCCACCAGTGTAAATCTTGGGCTTTAGTGTAAAACTCCAGCCTGATTTCACTGCCTCGTTTCTGGTTCCATCCTGATACCTGGCATATATTCAATTTCTTTACAGTAATAGACAGTTTCTTCATCTGCTGCCCTTTCGGTGTGTGACGGCTATAAACCACTGGTTACAAAGCTTGAGTGTTTCAGAATCTACTGACATTTAAGGAAAAAGATTACCAAGCCCTTGAAAGGAGCACAGCACTGAAATACACAAAGAAGCAAGTGCAACTTCCTTGCTGTTAAAGCGATAAAGAAATTAATGGCACACCAGGTTCCAAAATCCCACTGCTGTTTGGAGATATCGCCTTTTTCCTCTCTCTTTTTTTTAAAAAAAATTCTTTTCTCCCTCCACAATGTATGAAGGCAGCTGCAGTTGAAGGGATGGCAAGGCACAGAAAAGATATTGCTTCCCGTGAGTTTTATGAAGCTGATATCAATCTTTTTTTTTTTTTCATAAACTTCAGTCCTGTTATTATCCTAAAAGCGTGTTCCACAGCATTTAATGTGACACTGATGAGAATACAAATAAGGGGAGGTGAGGGAGATGGAGGACAGAGAGAGAAGAATCAAATGATGTTAAATGCAAGGACCTGAACAGCACTTCCACACCCGTTGCCAGTGAGGAGAGTTTAAAGGGGCCAGGAAAGCGTGGAGCATCTGAATTGTCTTTGGGGGCAGTAAATCAATTTGAACTTCAACAATGAGGTAAGAAATATCATCTGAGGAAGGTGAGAGAAGAAATTTAGGTTATGGAGGCATGAAGGCTTGCATGTGAGCTAATGAGGCATGTTTTAGCTAAGTGTCGTGTAGAAAAACAGGGTAGAGATGTCCTTGAAATTAGGATGATATGGGGTGGAAAACAAATGCTGTGGATTTTCTAAACTTTCACCTGGAAGTGTATGAAACACTTATTAATTTGATGTCACATTTAGCCAGTGCTTGGCTGGATTCTAGTAGATGTGAATAACCTTTCATAGAGAAATTATCTTGTTCCTGAATAGTAAGACAAGGTTGGGCCACTTGTTCTGTCCCTTATCTGATACATGAATTGTCAGAAACTGGCATGTCTAAGAGAAGAAGTAATTTTTCATACAGGGTGTAGCAATGAAATTCCTTGCTTCAGGACACTGGGGATATGTAGTTTGAAGATTCAAGCAGAGGCTGGACAAATTAATGGAGTAAAATCTACTCAGAATTACTGTACATCCATGAATAATCCAATAATGTTTGGCTTGGGCAGTCCTTGAGCTGCAAAGTGCTGGAGATTAGAGAGTGTTCTGAAGAATTACTGCATGACTGTCCAAGGCTTATCTTCCTTCCTTGGCTCCTTGGCATCTGCAGTGCCACAGGGTAACCAACAAAGTGAGCATCCACCCAGCTCATCAAGTCCCTTCTTTGCCCAGACCACATCCTCAAACTTTATGGCAGTGAGGAAGTGGACAGGACAGTAGAGAACAGAAGAAAGTAACAAATACAGTCTTGGAAATGAACCTGGAGGGGAAGTGGTGGAGTGTGAGCTGGACATGAACTTGAGTGCAGTCAGAGCAGTGACACCTTTCTGTCCATCACCTTTCTCCAGTGTGATGCGCTCTCAGCCCCTGGGACAGCAGCTGAGGAACCCAAGAAGGCAGACAGCAGAATTTTTCAGAATTCTGTGTTAGCACTTTCAAGGAGCATTGCTGTGAACAGGATGTAAATAAAGAGGTGACAAATTACTTGATATGGTCATAGCAACAGTGCAGGCATTCCCTTGACAGCTTTTTCAGGCTCTCTAAATTCTCCATAAATATATTAATATTTTGAATGACTTCTACCATATGTGATATATATTGTCAGTTCATAATTTCAGTTCAGGTGCTCTGTGCCTAATTTGCATACATGAGCAAATGAGGGAAATTTATCTCATTTCCAGGTTATTATTCCAACTGAGGATTCAGAGTGTGCACATGAAGATTGTGTGTAATTTTCTACAAGCGTGAAACTTTTCCTCAATATAACTCAATATGCATTTTGAGTAAAGAAAAAAACTATTTTAGCATCTCAATGTTTGTCAAAACCACTATAATACTGTTAAGGAATAACAAAATAGTGGGACAGATTGCAGTAGTCAGAGTATCTGTCCTTTGAGTTTTGATGAGATGTAAAATTGCTTGAATTTATTTCAGATTTCTGCAAAAGAAGTCTGCTTTGAAATGTCACTATTTCATGAGAGTTTTCAATGGCTCTTCAAGTGACACAAAGTACTCTCATGTCACTGTTAGAAACCCTAACCTGTGCAGCTGTTCTTACATAAGAAATTTACTTTGCAAAGGTAATTCATGGCTGAGGACAAAAACAGTTCTTCAGGACTCATAGAAAGAGAACCAAGCTCCAGGAGAGAGTGCAAATCCAAAAAGCAACACCTTTCTCAGGTGTTTTACTGTCTAAATGCTCAGTGGAGGAAGAGGGGATATCTGTTGACATGTTTTGAAGGCAACCAACACTAACAATGTAATCTGTAGGCTTAATCCTGCAATTTTTTGGTGTGAAGTTTTGTTCTAGCCATGAAATTTGCACTGATTTAGTGTTGGACAGCTTTCAACTCCTCTGTGTACAGGCTAAATTCTCTTAACTCTTGGATAACTTGGACTGTAACTTTTTATAGGAAGGGACTCTGTGGTCTTTGCTCAATATTCTGTTTGGGTTCCTTAAGAATTTCAAGAAGCATGATGATAAATTGAAAAAAAAATGGTGCTTCATGATGCTCAGGCACACAGTTAGTTTTATGGGGATCTATCCCTGAGAAGTGGAATAGTTGCTGCCAGAGTTCTGTGTGGGCAGCAAATGAGTTTCTTACAGATGTGTGATTATTTGTGGCTTTGGTATATCACACACAGAAGAAAAATATTCCTATATATCTATGCATTCATATTTAATTCTGTTCTTAAAGTGTCAGGATTGTGACAGCAAAAATCATAAGATTTTGAGCAAAAAGAACCACCCCCCACCCTTACACCATCAAATTATTTCCCAAATACCTCAGGGTTTTGGGGGTTTTTTTGGTTTGTTTTTTTGGTTGTTTGGGTTTTTGTTTTGTTTTTGTTTGTTTGTTTGGTTTGGTTTTGGTTTTTTTTTTTGTGCCTTTTTTTTTGTTTGGTTTGGTTTTTGGTTTTTTTCCTCCAGAAAAAGCACTCCAACAATGGAAAAGCACCAAAGAATTCCCTCTCTTTTTCCTCTTCAAGAAATCATCCTGAAATCCTCTACAAGAGCAGGGGTTTTGTCCATTTCAAGCATGGCAGGAGGATCACAGAAACGTCCTGGCTGTATAAAGAAATGCTCTCATGCTGGTGTCACCAGGTCACTGCCTGTCTTTCTGTAATGGCCCCATGGGACCCTGGTGCCATGAAACCCCCCAGCTTTTGTCACAAGTCTTTTTCCCCAAGCTGCTTGTGACTATTTTCAGCACTTTATGAACAGAGGGAGTCTGTGCTCTGCTTCTCTCTCCTGTTGTGGATGATGCTTCTATTTGCCTGATGAATTTCCCTCTCTCCTTATCTACACTTGTCCCCTTGTGTAATAATGAGGAGAAAACTTATTTTCCTTAGAGGTGATGATGAACTGCAAGCAGGACAGGAGGAAACAGACCAGGTCATGATGTGATTACACCTGTACTCATAAGAGCAGGGGCTGATTATGCCTTCAAAGCTAATAAAAAAAACCCCTACTTACTTGTGGGATGATTCTGCAGGCACCCAACAAGTGGAAAAGCAATTTTCACCCAAGAGAAACTTTATGTTTAAAAAAGGTTCTTCAGGAAACAGAAATTTTATTTTATTTTATTTTATTTTATTTTATTTTATTTTATTTTATTTTATTTTATTTTATTTTATCTCTTAAAACTCAATTCTGCCAAATATTAAGAGACCTATCTAATAGCAACACATTTTTAAAGTAATGAAATATTTACAGCTGGAGCCTTCAACAGAGGAACAGTAGAGTGTGTTTATTTTGCAGCTCAGTAAATTATAAATATACACCAAGAATCAAATGGATGCTTTTGGTTGATCATGCTAATCCAAACAAGCTTTCTTTATGGTTGTTAATCTGGAGAATTTGTTTTCCACTCCCATGCAAGTAATTATCAAAGCATCTATTAAACACTATAAATAAATCCAGGCCCTAAAATTTGTCTGCAGACTCTGAGCACACAGTATGGCTGCGGGGCAAATCATCCCTCAGCAAAAGCTGGTGGTTTTGTCGCTCTCCCTGGGCTCTTCCTAGACCCTTAAAGGAAAACTGCAGTGATAGCTAAATAAACATTTGCTAAATAACAACATATATATATTGAAATTTATGCAAAACTGTTCAGAAATATCTGGCAAAATTTCTGTCTCACTGTAGTAGTAATGTGTGCTTGTAGTTTTTCCAAATGCTTTGCCAAGTCCAAGATGAATTCTGTTTCAGCACTTAATTCCACAACTTGTTTACCAGGTAAAGTCCCAATATGAACTATCTGCAGCCAGATTCCCTGGAGCATTTGGGAGAAAAGGAACAAATTACATGGAAATACAGCATATGCTGTTGGCCAGACGACCTCTGCTGTTGCTTAAACTCAGTAGAATTCACCCCTGCAAAAGTTAATAATTTGCAAAGGGCAACCTGCAAGAGAGCAAGATAAAAATTCAGGAAGCATGGAAAACTTGAAAACTCAGATAGAACCTCAGAAACCTGTTTAAAAAGTAAGGATCTCAATTTATGCAGACGTATGTTGACCTGTGTGTGCACGTGTTTACTCAGAAAGTGGTAATTTCCCTGCTTCCAGTCTGCTTCCCTGTTATCAGTGCTCGTTGCTTTGGGTGCATAACTTGAGTTGCAGCATCCAGTGGAGAGCCAGTGGTGTGGCCCTGAGCTGCTGCTGGGTTTGTGGTGGAGACTGCTCCTGGTCACAGCATTCAGCGGCACTCAATGGCGTTAAAGGGGACTTAAGGGGCTGGATGTGATAATGTCATTTTTACTCATTGTTTACTATTGAATCTAGTGAGCCTTGAGTAGCCTAAGACATAAGAAGGAAGAGCCATGCACACTATACCAGACAGAATAAAACAGAGAAGTGGAAATAAAAGGGTAACTCAGCCAAAATCAGACTAGAACTCATCACCAGCCTCACCAGAAACTCAGACCTGCTCTGAGTTTCATAGAAAAGCTTCCTTATCATGAATACTGCATTCAGATGGTTTGTCTCACACTTTTCTCCAGTACTGGAGCAGGGTCAGCCTTTATTAGATGAACATGCCTTCTGATTCAGCAGGAATAGTTGGATTTGTACCATAGTTATCCCATAGCCACGCCACTGGAGCCCACAAAAAGTTAATCCCCATTAGCCAAAGAAATAGCCTAAATTGTTATTAGAGTCTTTATTTTTTAAGAAGTTAAATGAGAAAAATACCACTAGAAAAAGTGCAGAAAGCAAAAAGCTTGGAATTGCTTAGCTGGTTCTTTCCAGCTGGATTGTTCTCTAATGCTGAATGTTAATTGGAAAATAACAGCATTCCTGCCTGCTTTTAGAAAATCAATATGCGTGGCTTTTTGTCCCCCTCCCCCTGTTCAGGTTAATTCATTACCAGGATATTTTTAGATTACTGAATAAATAAAAACCAGCCCTTTTCCAGTCAAAAACTAATAACTATAACCAGAGCCAGAAAGATCTCCTGAGTGCAGTCCTCTCCCTGCCTCCAGTGCTGCTCACTGATGTCCGTGCCAACCGCCTGCCCCAAATCACTTGTCAGCCCTTCCACAAGGCTGGATGTGCATCCTGTGCTCCTTTGAACTGGCACAAGCTGGAGGATCAATGGCTCTGTTTGGCAGGGGCTGGACATTTTCTAGCAGCAGCAGCTTGGCAGGGTTGGCTCAGTGTGAGGATGTTAATGCCAGTTCACCACTCCCTGTGAACCAAGGGAAAGAGCAAGGCAGGAGAAGAGAGTGGCAGAACTGGAAATGCAAAGAGGCAACATCATATTTTACAGAGGATGACTCACAACATAGAAAACAATAATTCTAGCAACGTTGTTTTGCATTTTTTTTAATACATAGTCCTGCTCAAATCCCCCTGGATCTAATTAAAACTTTGTTGGCCACCCACCAATCATGATAATTATGTTGTCTGGCAAAAACAACAACAAAGACGCAATAAGATTGTGCAGAATGATGCACCTACCTGACAAAACAAAACAAAACAAACAAAAAAAAAAATCCAGGGCCCATGTCTTGTTTTTTAATTTTTTACCTCTTTTGGAATGTGAAAAAAGAACCAAACTATAAAAGATGCAGTTTGAACCTCAAAGAGTCAACAGATGCTGAAAACACTAAAATACCCAGTGTGTCAATGAGTATTTGAAATCATGAGAAGGAAATCTTGCAGGAGACAGAGGCTTTATAAAAAATACTAAAATGAGCTGACTACTGGGAGAGCCTGAGTGAGAAAAGAAGCTTTTATTGCAGTTAAAGGGCAGACACTCAAGATGTGTTATTTAGGGCAGTCACCACTAATAAACCAGGACTTGCTTAAGATCCTCCCAAGCAAGATCAGAGACTCTGAATTTATTCCTTGTTCTCTCAAGTTCCCTGGATGCTGCTGCCCTGAGATGTGGCTTATTCCATGACAGCAAACATATCTGTTATTCTGCAAACGAACTTGACCCCAATTCCATGGAAATCAATGACGAGGCTCCCACTGATTGCAATCAGGCATAAAGGAACCAAAATGCACACAGAGACTTGGCCAGACTGGAAAATTGAAGCCATTTTAAAGCAGAATATCCAGGAGTCTGGATAAAAATGTTCAAATCTAGTCTGGATTGAATGAAGACAAAAGAGAAGCACACTTCATATCTTTTGAACAAACATTGTTTCAAACAGAGGGGGAAATCAGAGTGATTCAGACTTGGACTAATATACGCTGCAAACACTGGCAAGTACAGTTTTGGCATAAGAAAGGCACAAACGCTGAATTATTATTAATTACATGAAAGTAAATGCAAATGGAGTTTTTCCCCTAAGCTTTCTCGATGTGAGAATAGATATTAAACACACAGAGCTTTCCAAGAAACAATACTCACAAAAATAAATGTAATCTCAGGAAATGCTTGCAATGAAATCAGCAGAAGCATTGCTTATGAGTTCCTTCCATTACTTGGGCTATTTATTGACCTTTGTGTGTATATACGTGTATTAAACTGACAGAGTTATTGTTTTTTCATCATCCTTATTTAATAAATCTCATTTTTCTAGATGAAAGGGTTTTTTACTTATGAGGAGGGGATTTCTTTCTCTTTTTTGTTCAAGGTTTTGATAAAAATCTGACATAATTTTTAACTATTTTGAAATTATTTTATAGAGTTCTTTTATACCTAATATCAAGTTTAACCCTAAAATTACATTATCAGTGTCCTGTTTACCAGAAATAAATATTTGTATATGAGCTTTAATCCTTCAGGTGCTGCACCCACAGATGTCCCAGATAAATTGCTAACCCCTGTGAGCAAAAAAAGAATCTAGTACCAAACATATGGAAATAAATTATTTTTATATTGCAAGGTGTTCTGGAAAACATGTTAATTAATTTAAATCACACAAATAACTGATATTTTTTTTATTCCATGCCAAATGGAGTTTAAAAAAGGGACCAAAAAGATTCAGAAAACTAATATTCATTTCAAGGTGATTGTAACAGATTGTCCAGATGCAAAAAAAAGAAAAAATTGTTTCCCTTTTACATATCTATCTATATGTACGTAAGATAAACTTATTTGTTTTAAATACACATATTAAAAAAAAAAGAAACCAACAACTTTGTGGCTGGCAAAAATAGGTCCAGAGACTATTTTTAAAGGGGAAAAAAAAAGAAAGAGAAACCCTTCTTGAAATGCTCAAGTGGAATATTTTAATTTTACTGCTTTGGCTTTGTTTTTGTGTTGGAACACTTCAGATTAGATTTAGAGCTTTGTCTTTGTAGTGTTCTCCACAGTTAAGACGACTAGTTATTTTTTCTTATTTCTTTTAAAGAAATGAAAGAAAATGAAGAATGTTTATAATCTTACATAAACCCATGACATCGGGAGCCTGAAATTCACTTCACGATTCTTGATGAAAAAATTGACAACAAGGAAATTCAGATTTCCTTTGCATTTTCTCCTGATTTTCCCCTACACATTCCAATTCCTTCCTTCTGGAAGTTTCTCACCAAAGGCAGGAGTGACAAGCTGTCTCATGACTGTTTCCTCCTCCCTCCTTAGAGGGTGCATCTCTCCCTGTCCCACCAAGCTACAGAATCACAGCTGGCTGCCACAGATCTGAGAAGCTGCTGAAGGAGCTGCCAGGCTGGAAGGGGAAAAGGTGAGAGGAAAATTCCCTTTCTTCATCTGCCTTGGATTCTGGCCAGATAGATCCTATGCAAACATTAACTCTCCAAACAGATGCCCCAATAGGGAAAGTGTCTCTGACTGTGCACTGTGCCGCTCAGGTGCGGATGTCTGCCCTGGTTATCACCTAGCAGCAAAATTCATGTGAGTGTCCTCCACCTTGTTTTAGGCAGAAATGGCAGAGTAAATGAGGACAGGTTTAACTGATGAGCAGATCCTTCTCTCCTGATTGTGTACCATGGGAGTGTGTGTATGGAAAGCTCTGCTGGTTGACCTGTGAGTGATGCAACTGTCTCCAGAAAAGGATTTCTGACCATGACTTGAGAAGCAATGCATCAGTGAAGCAGGACAGAGTTGCCTCACAGAAATTTTTTTCTGGTCATTTTTTCAGTTCTGAAATAAAATACTGTCAATGAGCAAGCTCACATCTTCCATCAGCCTCAAGGGTTCTCATTTTTTTCTTCTATTTTGTACTTTTCTTGCAGTAAAAAGGTAGTTTAAAGTAAAAAGGTTTCTTTCTTCTATTAGGAATTTTATCTTTAGTTGTACTTTGAACTTCCACTTCATCAACACTTCTGGCTAAGAGAAATCAAGCAAGGTGCACAAGCAAGAAAACACCATCTGTAACGATGACAAACTATAAACACCATTCACAGGCCATTAAGTTTGTAATCTTTTTCTCTTCATCATTATTCTCTTACCTCCATTAAATTCTTCCACAACCAAGTGCAGAAGCCAAGGGTGATGGCAGTAGAGTGATAGACAAGAATTTTTATTGTCCTGTCAATGCAGATAAACCCAGAGTTGAGAGAATTTCAGGTGAACTTCCCTAGTGACAACTGAAGTTCAGTATTCTCAGAAAAAGGAAGAAAATACAAATTATTTTTTGCCTTTTAGGCTTTTAAGATTTATGTTACAGAAGTATCCTGACTCTGTGGAAGGGTGGTCAGGCTCTGACTGATATTTATTGTTCACAGGAAACTATTATCTGCACTTGATCAGTCTGCTTCAAATTGCAGATTTGCAAGGCTGCAAAGACAATCAGAGGCATCCAGCAGCTATGATTCTCCTGAGGAACTGGAAAGGAATAGAAGATGATGGAATGAAAATGACTCAGTGGACACAGGTAAGCCACTTGCAAATGATTGTGAATAGCTGCACAGATCCTCTGTTAGTCAGGGAAAGGAAAGTTTGCAGTTTGTATCTCCACACAACAAAAAGAAGAGAAAGGAGCTTCCTGAGAGTCAGATATAGAATAGATACATTCCCACAGGAATAACAGAGTCAGGTAATGGCCAGTTTTTCTAGTATGGCCAAATTTAGGATGTTAGAGCACAACAGTCTCCAATTTTTGTATGGCAGTGTGTGCCACCACTGGTAGTAACATTACATTTGAATATGCAGTTTGCCTTATTTGCAAAGAGAAACCCCAATACAAACCCCAGATGTTTTCTAGTCAGTTGATTCTCAGTTGCTGACACTTGCAATGCAACCAACTTCCACAGCTCTGTCCATTGCTAAAACCTGCCATAATCCTCAGTTTACCATGAGACTGTGCTGGAGCCAGTGTTAAAATAGTCAGCTGTTTAGTAGCTGAAGACCTTCAGGTTGGTCAAGCATGACTTGCTAAATTAATTCTCATTTTTCCTGGTTGCATTCTTGCCTTTCATGTGGTTGGAAGTGTTCACAGCATACATTTTAGTTATTGATGGCAAAAACCTTCTGGGTATTATGGGATTGCTTTAAAACAGTCAGGATGAAATGCGACAATTGCTGGGTCATCCCTGTGGTTATCATTCATATTGGCAGTGGTGAATGAGTTGACTACAAGATACACCTCAGGCTTCCTCCTTTTGCCAATGTTTACTAGTTTCAGAGTTGTTGTAATACAGCCCATTATATCTGTGAGCTCCAGCTCAGTTTTCTCCTCAGCTGCAAGCTCAGAGCACCAGCTGAGTGCGTGCAGTCCTGATGTAAGTGCAGCTCTTGCATTCTACTTTACACTCAACCAACTATGAAACCCAGCAGAGTCCAAGACCAGCTCTTCAGGGCAGCTTTCCAGGTTTCTTAGGCTGCAAAAGCTGATCAAGAGAGAATGTCAGCTGGGAATTTCAAGCAGCAGATTTTCTCATGCACTGTGTCTTCTGTGGCCTGTGGGGTTTTTTTGCTCCTAAATCCCATGGTAATTCCTGACAGACAAGCAAAACTCAGGAGCACAGGGTGGCAATGGATTGATGTGCCCAGATCACAAGGGGAGAGGATCACTGCAACAGTGAAATTCAAGACCAGCACAGAGAAGCAGATTTCACAAGAGAGGAACCAGTATTCAGTCCCAGGATTGTGGCAGAGTGCTGGACTCCACACCAGCACAGATATGGTAGTTGTGCAGCCACATGAGTATTGCTTCAGCACCTGACTGGGAGTAGGAGCTTCTCTGGAGAGGCTAACTCCCTTCCAATGCTCCCTTCCTCCCATGGCAAATCCACCCTTGTTTTATCACCTGGCACAGCTGGTCCAGGGAGTATCTGTCTGCAGCTGTAAGAGCAGGAAGGAGGTCTCAACCCAGAGAGTAAAAACATACCCTGTACCACGAGTGTGAGGTTTGCTGTCCCATTTGTGGTTGGTTGGATGGTGTGAAAATGCTCTGGATCCATAAATGGAAGTGAAACAGAGGAATTACATAAGAGAATTTCCAGAGGAGAAAATCCAGACAAGTCCTACTGTCCTCAGAGAGAGCTGCTGGCTAATAAGCACTACTAGATATTTCAATATAAACAGGATTTGATCAAAACTGCAACCAGGTATTGATGCTGAGCACCTTCCTGTACTTGGAGGCAATCCCACTGAATTAATCTGCTCAGCCCCCAGCCTCATTGCCAGATACATGGACGTTTGAATTCCCTATCTGAGGATTTAGCAAAGCAAAATGGCTCTAAGTTATAAAATATCAAATTCTTGCCCTTTTCTTAAGATAACTTTAAACCTCAGTCTTTGCAACAGGCTGCAGCAAGAGGGAGTACAAGAACAAAAAGCCCTCGCTGTTAATATTTATGGCAACTAAAGCAAAATTGCAACACATTTGCAGATGAATAGGAGCCCTTGTTAAAAGCTGCACCAGCCTAATTTTAGGACAGCACTGGTTTGGCATTTGATTGTGTGGAATAACAAAGGAGAGATTTCATGTTAATTAATTTAGAGGAATTATTAGTGTCAAAAATAAATAGTTCAATCATCTTTCCAAAAATAGTCTGAGGAAGGGAAATGAATCTCAGTGGAAAGAAGATAGAGGTTTTCTTTCAGTTACAGATTTTTTTCAAATATTTTGGTCACTTTTTGTCAAATACATTGCCCCAATATAAGTAATAGGATTTATTTATAACAACACCTATTTAACAAATATCTACTTATTGCTACAAAATAAGCCATATGGATAAATAATTTCAATTTGTTCAGTGAAATAAAGAAGCACTAGGAAGTAGTTGGTTTTATATATATATATATATATAATTAGTCCCTATTTTATTTAAACCCTATTTAGAAAACAAAACAAAACAAAACAAAACGAACACTCAAGTTTTTGTGATATTTACAGCTGAAAGTCATTTTTTCCCCCCAAGGGAAACTGCAACAAGACCTGTTGTATCCTGATTTGTTTGTTTTTTTTTTTTTTTTTTTTTTAACAGAGATTCTGTTTGGGGGAATTATGTGTAATGTCAAACTACAGTATTCATCACTCACCATGGCTTGATAGGAATCAATGGAGCAGTGTTGTTCTTGGTCTCCTTTCATTACACAGTCTTCTCTGAGAAAAGTCATTATTTAAAATGAGTGTAGATTCAAAAAATCCTAATGATACAAATATTTACTAGGGAAAGATTATACTCATTTGTCTAAAAGCATTCAGATTCACAAAAGGCCAGGCTATATTATGCCCCTGCCTTATACTAAAAACTCAGCTGGTTAAGCCCACCCAGTTCCGTTTCCTTCTCTGTATCCTCTCTCATTCCTTTTTCTCCCTTCCTTCTATCACAACACAGGCAGGGTTGGCATAGTCCCTGAGGTGCTCCCATCACACAGGGTGCACTGTCTAGCATGTTTCAGGAGACAGAAATGCTGTGGAGCCAGGAAGTCTCTCAGGAGCACATTTTTCACAAAAGTAGTTTCTGATTGCGAGTATGAAACACTCCAGGGGAAAGGATTCCTGCAGATGGCAGATTATTGCAATCACTGTCATAAGGATTTATGTCCTTGACCAAGCCCATATTTCCACCTGTCTCAGAACCTGCCCAGTCCCACGTGAAGATTTGTGTACTCATCCACATTTCAAGCTGTTCCTGCTTCTCTTCTCAAGGCTATATAAATCCTGAGGAAGATACTTGCTCCACTGCAACATATACCTAGAAATGGCATCTGCTCCCTTCCCTAGATCCCAGCTTATTCTTCCTGAACCCAGAAGCAAGAAACTCCCCAACACTCTTGTGCATGTGCAGATCTATGGCTTTGAGGTAGTTCCTCCTGGTGCAGATGAAAACCCACAGCCACCGCTCATCCTGGCAAAGGCAGAGGCTGAAGAGGCCAGCTAGACCCTGCAATTTTAATTATACCTGCCTCTTCTTCCATGGTTCCTATGGCTTGGTCATATCCCCTCTCCCCAGGCAATACTGGACATGTGGAACAGAACAGTCTCCTGACCAGGTAGTGTAGCAGCTCTCATAGAAAACACCTTCTCACCAGATGCTGGAGCTGCACATGTGGTACTGAAATATCAGATCAGGTGGTGCCTCAGGTCTGGGTACCAATGAATGCAGCCTTTCCTTTCTCTGGGCACAGCCATGGAGCTCAGTCACATCACAGCAGCTTCTTTTTGTCTGAGTACAGGAACTCGGTGCCTGCTCCCAACTGAGAAAGCTATCCCTTACATCAAAGGACAGCAGATTATTCTTTTGTGCCAAAGACTCCGCTTTCTTATCTCTGACGCCTCAATCATCACATCATCTGTGGCAAAAGATGGCTGGCAGCAAGATTAGATTACAGCGATTTAAAATGTCTCTCTCAGATAAGAGCAGACCACGAGTATTCAAAAGTACACAGAATCAGATTGTAAGCTTGACTATCACAGCTTGCCTCAGACACCAAGAGTATAAATACAGATTAGACAAATTTTGGGAAGACAGGTCCATTAGAAGTCCTACTATATTATTACTTATTAAAAGTAAGGGATCGGGTGCAGTTTTTGCTGTTGTTAGAATCTCCTAAACTGGTAATTCCTGAAAACAGGGCTCAGGGGAAGGCTCATACTGTTTGTGTCTGTCCTGTGTCCATCCACAACAAGGTCTAAGCTGGAAAATGTGTCTGTGGTCCTCAAGCTGGATCCAGTGTTTTCTCTCCATGACTGATTGTTGTGCATTTGCTGAAGAGCTCTGCAGGTGTAGTGTGTGCACACTGCATAAGATGTGCTCAGGGCACATCCCTATCACTCGATGGCCACTCAACATAATGCAGAGATAATCATCTGCCTAAATGAGACAGCTATATTGTTTCTCTCCTTAGCCTTAGCCACTCATTGACATGCAAACCTCTATAACAATCCCAAGAGAAATTTCCTCTGACCTCTTACTAATTTCCTTCTTCCAAGTTCTTTTTCTGTCTCACCTACTCGTCCCTGAATTTCATTCCTTTAGATTAAAGCCTCCTTAAGAGACTTGTGCTGGGAAGGTGACACTTTTTAGTTGATCCTCTGGGGTAGATCCACCCGCTCAATCTGTTGAACAGAAGATAAAGGATTGGGCTGATAACAAGGTAGCTCCACCTCCAATCATTACTACTCTGCTGATCATACTTTGACTCAGTTTCCCCCAAAAGTAGCCTTTGTGAGGAGTTTGGGGCTTACTAAAGGAAAGGAGCTGTTTAAGTGTGAGTGTTAATTATTGTTATTACCTGACAGGCTGTAACTAATAGTAACCATTTAGCTAGGAGATGAGGAAACAGGTATGCAGTTAATTGCTAGATTTAGCTGAGGTCAGGTGGTTACACTGCAGACAATCCATCATTGTTGTAAGCAGCATGAAGTTATGCCCAGCCTGAATTACTGTGAGTCTCCCTTCACCTCTGGTCCTGTGCTAATATCCCAAGACGTGTCACCAGTGAGCATTTGAGTGAAATCTCTAGAAGAATGTGGAACAAATCTGTAAATCGTTTTCTGAAATGCCCTGCCAAAAAAAAAAAGAAAAAAGAAAAAAAGAAAATCAATAAGGTCTTCTGTGTCAGGAAGGAAATGTTAAAAATATTAATTAAAAAATAAACTCTCCCGTAAATCAAATGGGAATGAGTGGGAGCAGGCAGATGGGGATGGAATAATTTCAGTGGAACAGCTTTCAATTCCCTCCAGTTTTCATGGGTATTGGGAGGTGCCTGTCACAGCTCAGGGCCCTGTCTGCTGTGTAGGCAGTAACCAGCAGTGCTGTCCGTGCTCAGGACCAGCAGCTCCCGTGGCCAGCAGGCACCAGGCTCTGCCCCAGCCCCTGGGGATCTCCTCCGGCCACCACTGTCACTGCTCCCCCTGCGGGGAGGACATCTACGGAGAGAGGAGCGCAGCTCCTGCGGGGGAACTGCTGGTCCTGAAAGCCGGAGAGACAGCTAAACCCAACAAGGGTTTTTTTTTTTTGTTTTGTTTTTTTTTTTTTTTTTTTTTTTTTTTTTTTCCTGCTGATAAACCGCTGGAAGGGAATCTCCCTCTCCACCAAGCGCTGTTATTTCATTTCCAAAAGCTTGTCCCTGTCTCCATCAGCATTTATGTGGGTACATCTCTGCCGTGCATGAGTGATTTATTTAAGCATCGGCAGCTACTGTACGCGACAGTACAGTGAAGCATAAGCGGGGGAGGGAACAGAGGGCAGAAATGCAACTTTCCCTCTGTAAAAGCAAGCACAGGTGCCTATTCTGAGCTACTCCAGTGCACTTACACAAATCACGGGAGGGGGAGAAAGAAAGGGTTATTTCAGAGCCTGCTCAGACCTTCAAGGGCACTTAATTATTCGATTTAAAACATTTCCTCTGGGAAGACTATATACACACACGCATGTACTGTTCCTTCACTTTGCACATCTGCTTCCCGTCGCTGTGCGGAGGTTTCAGTATGCTGCGGAGCCGGCTTTAGGGGTTTGAGCTGACGGGAAGCGCAGGGGAGGAAGGGATGGGATGACACGAATTTGAAAGTTGGGGTAAGTCCGTCGTTGGAGCGTGTGCGAGAGAGGGGGAGTGAGTAAGCAGCCACTCCCGGCACACGGGGCGGCCTGGCTGCGGGAGGAGTGTGATGCACAAGCGGCGAAGGGAGAGGGGGCAGAGAGAGAGCGAGCGGGAGAGGAGCGAGCTGAGACTTCCACAGAGGCAGCCGGGAGAAATCACCAGCCAGGATTCGCTCCTCTCTCTCTCCCTCTCTCTCTGATTTCAAATCAGCTCCTCCCCCGTGTGGTTGTGGCTTTGCCTTCCATCACAAGCCTCATCAGCAACACCAGTCTTGGGGAAAAAAAAAAAAAAAAAAAAAAGAAAAAAAAAAAAAAAAGAAAAGAAAAGAAAGAAGAGAAGGGAAAAAGACGCGAAAGGAAAAAGTGCAAAAGAAGATAAAGGAAGCAAGGGGGGGGGGGGAAAGAGGTGGGAAGAAAGTAATCTCCTCTACCCCTCGGCTGCATCTAGCACAGAAGAGTCTGAAACTTTACGTGGAGTTCTCGCCGTGTTTACTCCACGGCGGCGGAATCGGCAGCGCCCGGCTCCCTCGCTCTGCCCTCTCCTTCTTGCTCCTTCTCCCTCGCACTCATCAGCAGTCGGCAGCGATGGAAAAAGTTGCTGCCTGGTACCCAGCCTGGCACGTTGCTCTCCTGTACTGGACATGGCTTTTCCTCTTCACTTATGGCTTTACCGGCGCAGAAATAACTTGCAGATCCTGCCGTTCCCAGGTGCAGCCGCAGCAGCAGCCGCAGCAGGGATTACTGATGCACTTGAGGACCGACAGAAGAGAAAAGGAGCAAAGGAGCTTCCTCGGGGAGAAGGGAGGTGAGAGGGGGCAAGAGGTCGGCACGGAGGATGCCGGGCTGCAGGCGACCCTCGCCCCTGCTCCCGCGGAGATGCAATTCAGCGGCTGGGAGACACGGCGAGTGCCGAGGGAGCCAGAGAAAGTGGCCGGGGAGCGCCGTCCCCGAGCGGCAGCGGCGGCTCCGGCCGAGGACCGAGGGCTCCAGGGCCCCCCCAGGCCGGGCGGCCCCGGGCCGGGCTCGGCACGGCGGCGCTGGGGCCGCAGCCCGCGGGGCTCGGCGGGGCCGGGGCCGGGCGGCGCCGCGGGGCGGGAGCCGGGGGACGGCGGCGCCGCCCGCTTCGGGCTGGAGGAGCTGCGGCTGGCCAGCACCACCTTCGCCCTGGCCGGAGACTCGGCGCACAACCAGGCCATGGTGCACTGGTCCGGCCACAACAGCAGCGTGAGTACCGCGGGAGGGGGCGGCTCCTCTGTGCTTCCCTTATTTCCCCCCTCTCCCTTTCTTTTTCTTCCCTCCCCGCTCCCCCGTGCGTGTGTAACCGGGGGTGGGGGGTGCTGGGTTTTTCTTCTTCGAAGGGGATTTTGCGCCTCCGGGCGCCGGGGATTGGCTTCGCTTAGCAGTGTGCAGTGGGGCAGAAGGGTTTCAAAAGGGCCATTCTTGTGGAGTAGGAAAAGTTTCCGCTGCCCGCCCGCCCGCTGAGCGCATCCCCCTCCCGGCCCCCGTGTCCCCCGCCCCGGAGCGGAGCGGGATCCAGCGCTGCCCACGCCCGCGGCACGGGAAGGGTCTGCTCAGGGGGATGGATGCTCCTTCGCATCCAGCTTCTCCCCAGGGTAACCCTCACGGGCAGGCTCAGCTGGAAGGCTGCCCAGGGAAAGCCCCTCTGCTGCTGCTTCTCCTCCTGCCGGCTGTGGGGGCCCACGTAAGCCCAAGGGCTCATCCCCAGGCCCTGCTGATGCAGAGATGCTGGAGGGCTTCAGGACTTTGCCTCCAAGCTGTCTCTGTGTAGGGGATAAAGCTGCTTTTTGCCTCTTGCCACCAAGGTGTTAAACAGGAGAGTTTTGTTTCTTCCTCATAACCTGCATGTGTCTTAGGAATAGCATCAGAACAGCTCTGACTTGAGCCAAGCAGAACAAAACTGGCCAGAGAAGTAGGCAACTGATTTCCAGGCTGGAGCCATAGTCATGACATCAAAGTTTCCAGGTTAACTTGGGCACTGTAACCCTCCAGCCTCTGCTGCCGTGGTACCTGGGCTGGGGCTGAGGTCCAGGGAAGGCAAGGGTAAATTGCTTGGAGTGCTCTCTGCCTGCCCTTAACCCTGCTTGTGGAGCAGCAGAAGTGGAGGGATCTGTCTGTCCGGACTCTCCAACTTTGCCTCTTAGGGACACCAAGCAGAATGCTAATGAGAGAGAAGGGGATGCCACCACTCTGTGACTGCTGCCTGTGCAAGTTCCCAGGAGAAACAGGGACTCAGGCTCTCCTCTAAGGTGTCTGCAGCTGTAATGCCAGAAGGTTTCTGGCTGCTTGGCAGAAATCTTTGGCCTCCCTCTCAGCTTTCAGTACTAGGAGACTGATAACATTTTGAAATTACAGTCTAGTCATTATGAATTCCTTTTGGTGTAGATTGTACTGAGCTACTCAATTTAAATTGCAGCGGATGTTGTAAGGACTTCACTGTGGGGTTCAGCCCTAGTTAATTGGGACATGGTTTTATGGTCTCATCAGGAAGTTTTTAATCAATTAATTGACAAGGGAATAGATGTCATTTCCATTTTGAAGGACTTTCTCCTTTCTTCACAACTCAGCTAGACTATTCTTAAATAGTTGTGTGAACAGAAGCTGCTTTGTAGGAAGTCAGGTCTCTTCATACAAATTGAATTGAGACTGACACTGGTTTCAAGTGACCCATTTGCTAAAGAAAAAAGATTCTGATATAAAAAGCCATCCAGCAGGCAGCAGTTTCTTTGCTCTATCACTGTCATTATGTTTCACCTGTACATTTTCCAAGACACATCTATTGTTATATATCTGTTTAGGTACACATATATTTGTGTATGTGTTTCTGCCCACTGTGGTAGTAGTAGTGTAGGCTGCTGTTGTCAGGGACTGATTTACTTTCTGAGTGTGTTGGTGTACAGATGTTTTCAGGGGGAAATATTTTGTGACTGTCCTTCCCAAAGAGCTGCAGGTTGCATTGTGTACAGGGATATTTTGCTCCCCCCTTCACTGTGGGGACCCTGGCAGTGCTGTTCTGTTTTGTGTTATGCTTGCAGCCCCCTCACAACACAGACTGAAGCTGGGTCCCAGCAGCACTTGGATGCACAGCAGGCTTGTCCAGCTGAAGCAATGGTGTGTGTTCAGAGGGAGCCCAAAGTGGCACCGACCCATTGTCACTGTGTGGAGGTTCTGGGTTCCATCAGTGCTGGAGTTGGGAGTGGGATGGGCTTGGGGTGAAATGCTTCCTTTAGGGCACAGAATATGTAGTTTTGCCTGCCTGGAAGTTGCAGAGGGTCCCAGTGTGCTGCTTGTGAGGATGGTGTGTAAGCCCCGTGCCCTGTACTCCAACAGCAGCAGCTGCTGGCTTCCTGCTGGAGTTTCCATGCCGTGGCACAGGGATGCAACACACCTCTGCTCGTTTTCATTCCTGTCTGCTCTGGAAGTGCTGCTGTCAAACAACTTTTGCCTTTGCCAGACAGAGGAGCAGTGTGAAGAAGATCGTAGTTTGCAGTATCTCTGTGAGGACAGGAAAAACAAAAATAAATCTCAAAATATTTGAAATCCTCTTAGGTGGAAAAACTGGAAAATTAAAGCATTGTCCCCATCAAGTTTTTTGTATTGCAGTGTACCTTATCTTGTCAGCCTCACTGTGGTTTCCTGTATCCTTATTTTGGTAGTGGTGTGGATATAATTGCAATGCTGCTGTGCAGGAGAAAGAACTCCTGAATTCTGTATGGGATTCTTCTGGGCATTTGCAGCTTCTCTCAGGCTTGGCTGTGATTTTATATTGAGTGCGTGCACCACTGAACTGATGGCATTTTGCTCTGAATTCACTCTATGCTAAGCCACAAGTACAGTAAGAATAATAAATTATAGTACAAGTTGTCCAGGTTTAACTCCATCAACATAAATTGTTTTAGATCAGTGCTTATTTTGGATCATCAATTATTTTAGGTACTCCCTGGACAGCTTGCTCTCCAGATCCACATTTACATCCAGACACTGGGAGCATGCTCTGCTCATCTGTGACACAGTTCACAAATTCTCTAATCTCTCCTCTATACCTTGTTTCACTGATGGAGGCAGCAGGAGTTCCCCAGAGGAGAGCATAGGTGTAGCAAGACTGGCTTGTCAAATGATTGATGAGGATGAAATCAGGAGTGTATCCAGTGTTATGTTAAAATACAAGGGGGGCCTCAGGCTTTTCTGACTCCAGTGCAGGTGAGTGAGGGCACACAAAGCTGTCCTGCATCTCCACAATCCTGAGCTCTTTCAATCTGCAAGACAGAGAAGAGTGGCTGCTGCAAAATTGGGTGCTGAAAAAATCTTTGAGTGCTGGACTGGCTGGGATGGTCCAAGGAGGTGTTAACTGGCCCAAGCCAGCACCTTGCCTGAAATAATTTTGACAATATAATAAGAGCCTAGACTGTTGAATCTGTAAAGGGGTCCTGGCAGTACTTACCTGCATTGATAGATCCTGAGCATCTTTCCACTGGCCCCTATAAAACTGGAGTAAAAGTTCATGTGACCTGAAATCTTTGTCAAATCTCTTCTGCAAGATACACAAGTGAGATCTCCTGCCTTATTGCACCACTGAGAAATGTCATCAACGGTGTGGAATTTGGCAGGTTTCCTAGCTCATGGAGATCCCAAGTGTGTTGCTGATGCAGTGTGTCCTGACACTGTAGGTTTGGAGTCCCTTAATGCCATGCTATAGACTAGGGGAAAAGAGCTAGCAGAGATTTATGTGTGGAGCTAAAAGAGAGACCTGGCATTAATGGAGAGAAGCAAATCTCTAGGTGATGTCCGTAATGAGCTTTTGGGATAGAGATGCTTTGCAGGGCTTACAAAAAATGAAGATTGCTTCTGTCCTAAGCTGGCTTGGAGCAAGATCAGTGCCTTATCTGTTAATTTGAAAGTATTCTGGAGAAAGAAAAAAAAAAATTGGAGGAGGTTGAGAGGTAAAGGAGATTGAGTGAGTGCCTTGGTGCCACAGCTGGTGCTATAAAGAGGTGCTGTGAAAGAAAGCAGCATGGGTTTCACAGTCAGTTATTATCATAGCAGTTTACTGTTGCCTTGCGCTGCACAAAGTGCTTTCCTTGGCTGGATGTTGGTGTAGATCTCAAATTGTGTGGCAGAGAATTTGAGCATTTACTTGGCCTTGTACCTGGGCATTTGCTCTTACCTGAGCATGATACCTTTAAACAGCTGGTTCAAGCTTCTGTGATTAACATGGTGGGAAAGACAAAGCTGAGCTTTCATAGGTCCTCCACAGCAGCAGATCCTCGTCAGACTGATGGAGACACAAAGGTGTCTCAAAACAATCATGGCCAGACAGGTTTTGTAGTCCATCTGCAGCAGAAATTGATACAGCTGAAGGGTCCAGTGCAGGATGAAGCCTGCAAGGTCATCATTGCTCTTGTCAGGTGATTATAACAGACAGCAGGGGAAGAGTTAGGTCTCTTATGGGAGAGCTTTTAGCAAGATGAAACTGCATTAGGTGTTGCTTTCAAGGTGGTACTTAATGTTACTGACAGGACAAAGTGGGCACAGGTGAGGCAGAATAATGATGCACCTATGTAATTCCAATGCACTGTGTTTCGTCCTGGACAAAGCAATTGTGAATAAACTCTTGTTGGGTTTTCAGCTTAAGTGTTCAAACCCACTTTGTAAAAATGAGGAATTTCAAGAATGGCACATAGTACTGCATCCAACAGCCATGACTGATCAAACTAAAACATCTACATGTACATCCTTCTATTCTTCACCCTTCTATTTCCTTCTTCCTTTTTGGGTAGCTGTTCCAAGCCTTTTTTCTGACTGTTGGAAACTACTCTGATTTCTGTTCTAATGTCGCCATTGGGCAATTTAGATTAATTTTTTTTTTCATTTGTATGCATTCCTTTTAATTGAAGTTATTTTCCCTCCCTGGCACTTACATTCCCTGGAATTATTTTACAGGCAGTGATGATATTCCCTTTCAGCCTCTGGTTTAAACAGCTTTAGATCTAAATCTGCTAAATCAGGCAAGCATTCTTCTTTTTGTATCTGCTTGTACAACAGGTTTTGGACAGTGAACTCTGAATTTCTAGGAGTCAGGTTTCCAAGAACTTGAATTTGAATCTGATTTTTGCTTTTGATGAATGAAGATGATAACAAATATATTGCTTTTTGCAAGTGAGGCAGTAAAGGCATGGCCCTAAAGTACCTTAAATTGCCAGTGTTCTGTTCAGTCCAAAATTGGGGACCATAATCACAATGGTTTTTCTCAAATTTCACTTGGAGCCTTTGCCCAAATGTCATGTTCATGCAAGAGGATATAGTTGATAGCCTCTGCCTTTCTCTTGTTGGCAGAGCTGTGTCTCCAAAGTAAAACTGTCAGGGGTGCCAGCATCATCCCATGAGTGACCAGCATTTTGTTGCCTGATGCTGTGACAGCCCATGACAATTGAATCATTATAGAGGAGGAATTTTAAGGTAATGAGTGTGGATGTGGAGCCCAGAGCCAGATGCTCAGTGAGACCCACAGTGAGAAATGACCCCAGTGTCAGTTGCTTCGTATTGAGATTGATTCCTAGGGTGCTGAAAACAGCTGCCAGAAAAGATTCATGCAAGGAGGATGTTGGCATTAGTATAATTCAGTGAGATGGAGTCTGTATTATGTACAAATTACAAGAATATATAATAGTATTAAGAGTATAATGCACCGGATGCTGAGACTGTTTCAGGCTAATCTCTTGCTAGAGCTACTGAGAATATATTTTGGAAGGGCTGAATAAAATGTGAGGAAACAAAAATGGGAATTTAAACCAGAAAAAAAAAAATCAAATTAAAATATTGCTAAAAGTCCCTTGTTTCAAATTTTTGTCTTTATTATATTTAGTACTGTTGGATAATAAAATACTTCACATCCAATCTAGATATGAAACCTTTAAATTTCCTGTAACTGAGTAGGACTTTATTCCTTTAACCAGAGGTCTTGAGGATTTTTTTTGTATTTATTTTCTTGTGTGTGTGTTTGATTTTTCAAAAAAAGGACTCAACAGGCATAGTATTTCTTTCTTCTGTGTTGCAATCCATCTCTAGATATAGTTCCTGACTGGATAAAACATAGGCTTTTCATATACAGAATATGAAATAGGATACATGGGAAATTGTTAATAAGAGCTGTGCTCTGAGAGAAAGCAGTAAGTGAAAGAGAATCTGTGAGGACTGGAAGAAAGGCTTGTCATTGTGTGATGCTGGTCTCTGTGAAAGAGTTAGGGAGATGGTGAGGAGCTTCTGCCTCTGACAGGTGGGATATGCAAATCCCATCACAAGGGGAGATTAAGGAGAATAATGGAAGAGCTCTGACAGTTGCAGCCGGCATTCATGCAATATCGAGAGGCTATAAACTGTGTAAAGCAATCGGGTTATGGCTTTCAATCTTCCTAATACTCTACTTTATAATAGAAAATGGGTTTCTCCCTTTCCTCCTGGCTTCAGATACGACGTTTGTATTTCCCTAACCTGGAGACCATGGTGAAGTCAGTCCAGAGGGGGAAGCCAGGAGGTCAGAAGTCCTTAATTCATTCTGGAGGGGTTAGGCACCCATTCAGCTGTGACACAGCTTTACATGGGAAGGGCTGCAAGGTCAGCACTGGCCTTGGACAGTCTCACATCCTCTGGGCCTTTCATACCATGTCAGAGTGAATACAGAGTGAATATGTTGTGCAGAGCTCCAGCCAGGGGAACCAAACTGCCCCATTAAAGAATTCTTTCTCTGGAAAATGCTCTTGTAGCTTGGCCAGAGCATTTTGTAGGTTCACATTGATTTTCCTTTGATTCCAAGGCTCCTGAGAAATAGCCCTCAACAAGCCCAAGTCGTGAAAGTTTAAATGCAACATTTTTTTGTTTTGAATCAGGCAGCATTTTTGGAATGGATTTCCAATTCTT
This sequence comes from Ammospiza nelsoni, assembly GCF_027579445.1. Taxonomy (NCBI): domain Eukaryota; kingdom Metazoa; phylum Chordata; class Aves; order Passeriformes; family Passerellidae; genus Ammospiza; species Ammospiza nelsoni. The sequence continues at coordinate 10,686,381 of NC_080640.1, forward strand.
ATATCCTGCATTTTGAAATGATACAGTGATACAAAAACCTTGATTCAGTGTGCTGGACACCTGAGATGGCATTACCTCTGACTGCTGCTCCACAGAGTAAGGGCATCCTGTGGGAACTGTGTCCTACCTGATGTCCAGGTATGGGAATTTCACTGCATCTCAAACTGGTTTTACCTATATTTAGGTAACTGCTGTTATCTTAAAAGCTCTGTGTACTAGATCCTGTTCATCCAGATGCAAAGCTGCATTCAGGTTTACATTTCCAAGGAGGAAAAAAAATTAAGACTGACACAAGGTGCTTTTTTTCCTCAATTATTTTTTTATACCTGGCCAGCAAACCAAAAAATCAATGACTCCCAGAGCTCTAATTGACATTTCTGTGTTAAATGAAAATGGGCCTTGATTCCAATTCAAATGGCAGCACTGGGTGATAAAGTAATTATTTTGGAATTTTAAATGCATATAAAAGTTGATGCAGTAAAATGATTTTTGTGCCACTTGGAATTTTTTTTGGCTGTATCTTAAATCAAACAACAGTTAATGTAAGAGCCCTTAATCCCTAATTCTCAGCGCTGGTAACACAATAACAGTTTTACTTAGTACTGTACTTTCTCTCCTTGGGGAACATAAAAGTACTTTCAGAAGGAACAGGATATTTTAGGATATGTCCTAAAATGTAATTCCTTCCTTTTAGAGGGTCTGTAAGAACTTAATTTAACCTCCCATCGAGTCCCTCAGTGGAGGAGCGTTCTCTTGTGGCTGCACGCCGGCTGCTGGAGCTGCCACGGCGGGCACAAGCCCAGGGCAGCTGTGCCCAGGTGCCCCTGATGGGGGTGAGTGGGGAGCAGGAGATTGAGGAAACAGATGGAGATTTGGATGGAAGAAGGAGGGAAGTTGCAGCTCTTCCAGCATCTCAATGCCAAGCATCTCCAGCGGGAGCAGCCCACACCAGGACAGGGCCTCTCCCCATGCCGTGTTTGGGGCAGAACTGCTTCTGCAGGGGCAGGAAGGTCAGGGGAGTCATGGACCTTGTGATTCCTCTTGTCCTGTTGGGAAAACCCCGGAGATAACCCCTCATCTCATCTGGGCTTTTGGGGAGGAAGCTGTTTGCGTACAAATGGGAAGGTTTTGATGTTTTACACCACCATGTCCCAGCCCAGTGTCAGTGTACACATCCCAATTGTATGAGGTTCAGATCACCTTTGCTGGTGATTGTGTAAGGACATCAGTGCCATGAGCTCTTGCAGATAATTTTCATGCACTTCTTCAGGAGGAAGTGAAAAGCTCCTTAGAAAAGTCTCAGGCTATATAGGTAATCCAAAAGAGATATCCCATGTCATTTCTCAACTGTTTCTCTTTTTCCCCCCATTCTCACCTCCCCCACTAAATTTAAGGTGGGGGAAAAAATAATTCAAGGAAAATATTTTATATAACAAATGTAGGCATGCTTTTATCTACATAAATTTTCCCTGCTCAATATGAGATTTTCTCAGGTGCACTTTTTTATGGGAGGGGTGAAGTAATCATAAAGTTCCTAATTCAGAAGGCACTGAGAAATTCCTCACTAATGTGGAAATGGACACCGTTGAATCATTTGGACTTTGCCTGGAAAATCTTTCTTTTAACTACAAAGTATAATCTCAGTAGATGAAAGAGGTCATATGCTCCCTTTCTGTGTGTGTCACTGGGTCAGTTTAAATCTTTAGAAACAGCCTAATGTGCCCTGTCTTGGTCAAAAATTGTGCCAGTATCTTTCACCGAATATTCTCTGAAAACAAACGTAGGAAAAGTGGGTTCCATTGACTATTCAAATGAGTATTTGAGGACCTTATTAAGTATTTACTTATAGGTAAGTGTAATTATATTTTTCTGATGTAAAAAGAATACTTATGCTGAAAATCAAGCTCTGTATGCCAATGAACATGATATAGAAAATTAGTTTGCTTTCCATTGCTTTCAATTCACTTTTGCAAGAAAAAAATACATTCCTGTAGATGAAAGATAAAGTCTTTAAATTAATCATTATTGGAATCATATAAAATCAAATTTTGGAAATGGTTATCTGCAAATAAAAGTGAGATCTTACTTTGATAGAAACTTTAGAATAGTTTATAATTTTTTTAATAGGACAGGTTAAACACCTTATTGAGAGACACAGCAGCAAAGCAGGAGATACATTAAACCTAATTTCAATATGCACAGGTCCTTGGTGAAATGCCACCGTGTTAGAGAAGTTTGGGGAGTGATTATTCCCTGAGATGTTACTCTGGCTGAGGATTGAACCATGGGGAGGGACTGCACTACACCTTCTCCACTTCATTAGTGTTCATGTTTCCACACATCCCCTCAGTATACTGAGAGTGACAGAGCCTGGGCTAGAGATGAGATGAGATGAGAAGAGAATAGATCTGGCCTACATAGATCTGGACTCAGCCTGGATCCAGTGACCTTGTGTTACTGCAGATGAGCTGTTGAAGTTTAGTAGTAAATATTTAGGCTATTGTAACTGAAGGATGCTTTGATGCAGATCTGTGTGCTTGTTTCAATAACAAATGACTGTTTAATTGTGTATCCTTGAAAACAACAAAAATAAACAAAAATATTCTCCAGCTTATCTTTTGGACAAAAAGCTTCCAGTTTGGTGTTGCCTTCAATTTTATTTTCAACTTTTGTAAGATGTCATGTGATCTTTCTTTTTTCTCCAGAAACTTGTCATCCACTCCAAAATTTTAAAGTTGTTAAAGGAGTGAACGTGGTTGATTTCAGCTGTCTGATATCCCAGTCTGTGCCCATGGCTGTGGCCGGGGTATGATAGCAGGGCCCTGCTCTCCTGCCTGTGATGGAGGGAGTTGGACCACAGACCCCTACGAGAGCTGAGGAGACCCAGCTCTGCACTCCTGTGCCTTGCACCAGGCTCCTGGCATCCTTTTTCCCCCCCCAAACACTGGGTTCAGCAATGGCTGAAATCCCTGTTACTTTGATGATGCTGCAGGCTGGGATCCCATCAGATAGAGGGAGGCTCAGCAGCTCCCACAGCTCCCTCTCCCATGGGAACGTGAGCTCTTCCTCCCTGCCAATGTGTGCTGCATCCTCCTCCTCCTCCTCATCAGCCACCCACAGCCCTGTCTGTTGACGCTGTTGCCTGGCGACCGCCCTGTGATGGGCAGCTTGGAGGGGAGTGATGATTAAACAACCTGAACTGTCTTCTGAAAGCAGAGATCTCATTGTAATGTGACAGGCAGTGACAGCTCAGACAGCAACACGTTCTGAGTGTGATTCCTGAAAAAAAAAAAAGGATAAACAGTAAACACACGAGGAGAGAGCCACACACACCTGTGTGTAGGTGTGACAGCACTGATGCTTTCCCTTGATGCAGAAGGGCTGGGAAGGCAAATGTTTCTGTATTAATGGAGGGTGAACATAACCCTAATAAGTGTCATGATGAGCAGGTCAGCCTGTGAGCCAGGGCAGCCTGTGCTGATGCTGTCAAACAGGAGCTCCTTGGGCAGCAATTAAAGGGATCCTGCAGGTGCTGGCAGCAGGGGGCTGCACGGGCAGCAGGAATTACACTCCTTCCAGAGGGGAGCACCTGGAGCCTTCAGCATGAGGGTGGTGCTGCTGCTATGGCCACCTGCCACATCCCTTCCTGCCTGCCAGCTGCACAAGTGCAGGCACAAGGATGCAGGCTGTCATTGCAGTGGAAAAGTTTGTCTGTACACAAGGTATAGATACACACAGAATGCAGTGAAGCAATTAATGCTCATACTGATGGTTTGCCTGATCTGTGCATGGATTCAGAGAGAAAATGAATGTTTCTGGTGCTTTCCACTTGCTTCTCAAGCTCTCCTTTTAGTTTTGTCCCATGTAGAATTGCTTTGTGCTGCTGTTCTGTCCTGTTTGGGTGTTGCTCCCTTCCAGCCCTCCTTGGGAAGCTGCTCTGCCTTGGCAGTTTTATTGCACCTGTGTTTTCACCACGGCAAACAGTGCAGGTGAAATACTACTGTAGTGCAAATGAACATCACATTTCTCTTAAAGCAGAGTTAACCAAAGAGATTCTGATGTTTCCTAGAACTTATAAGGTGATGTTAAGTGTAACAAGTATTTCCAGGAAATGTTTGTGCTCTGGATTATCTGCCTGTGTTTTGATGGCTGTGCATGTCCTTTTTAAATTGCTGTCAGTGTCTGTCCTGGGTACAGCAGCACCAATTTTCTTCAGTCCTATTCAGTTCTTAAGGCAGGCTTATCAGTGAGGCATCTGAGGGATGGCTTTGAAGTGAAATAAGGAAACAAACCCCAAACTAGTTTCCAAAGGTCCTTCCAAAAAGAGTTAAGAGATCACCAGTGTTCCTGTCAGACTGAAAGAGAAATGCACACACAAAGAGAAGAAAATTTCATTGCCTGCCTTTCTCTATCCTTCCCATATCTCCTATCTCCATTGCATCTGGCACCCTCTCAGGATGAAGTAGTTGAGGAGAAATGTGGAGTCTGTGCCTTTTCCACTCACATAAATCAGAATTCATCTAAGCCAAGAACTGCTTTGAGGCAAGCAGAAGAAGAATCCATCTCTATTCCTTTCTGACACTGAGGTATTGAAAGGACAGGCAGAAAGAGTAATTTCTGAGAAATCTTGCATTTGGCAAGGTGAATTTTGGTGTGAAACAAACCTTTATGAGCAAGTAGGGGAAAGAAATACTTTGAGAAGTTTTATGAGGAGCAGAGAATATTGTACAAAAGAATCAGCATCTCATTAAAAAATGTTACTCAGGAAACCTGCACTTAATCCTTCATATAGAGATCATTTTGTTTAAATAAGGACATATGTGGAGATGGTTGCTGGAGAGAGTTCAAAGAAGAGAAAAGATGTCTGTAATTTTGGGCTTCTGCTTAAATATATGGCATTGTGTGGTTGATGTCTGAACTGGGATGACACAAGACAAATTAAATTTTAACTCATTAGTAAATTTTCCTCCTAACAAGCTACTCAGATGATCTAGAAATACATTATGCAGTAGCAGCTGCTAGGAGATGAAAATATTTCATTGTAGCAATACATGGTATAATGAAGGATGGGGAATGAATGCAGTATTGCAATAAGGACAGAAGAAGAAGGATGACACATAGTCTTAAATATTCACCCTCTGTGTTGAGTTTACATAGGACAGATGACGTCAGTAAATTGAAAACACCACTGAGACACATAACTCATTAAATATTAATATTAGAGCCACTTGGGGAAAGAAAGTTGTCAGGGGGAAGAAAGTTGTCAGAAGAATTTTCAGTTAGAAAATACAGTTAGTCAAAATCAGAAAATTTCTTGGAGGTATGTCATTTTCAGTGACATTTTCTACACTAAAATATCAACCAAAATTGTCTGCATTCTGAAAGTGTCAAAGGCTGTGATGGGAACCTTGTCAATTGACTTGCTTTGGCACCAAGACAATGACAGCATGGTGGACACATATTTCACACCAAATATAAAAAAGTGTAAAAGTGCCTTGTTCCTCTGTCCTCTTTGACCCTCACTTCTGGTAATGGGCCCTGTGTGTTAAAAACTCTATTTTTTCTGTCCTGGAGTGATTTGGGCTCAATCTTTCTCCTCTTTGCTGAGTCTCCTCAGATGCATGGAGAGCATCACCATAGGATTTTTGCTGAAGTTCTTTGGGCACTGAAGGGCTGCAGGGAGGCAAGTCAGAGGGTAGTCTCAAAGGCTCAAATGTTTTCCTTTCAGAACCAATTATGGGGATTTTATCACTGATAATCATTGAAGTGTCCAGAGCCACATTTCTATAAGTGTTTGAAATTAATCTTTGATGTTCTGACATTATAGAGAGGAAATGCTTTGGGGTTATTGACTATCAGGTGAAAAATATTTACTGATACTCATGGGAAATTTAATGATCTTGCCTTTCCCTCTTGGGACTGAAACCAAGCATTAGCCTGTCTGACTTCCTCAGAACAGAAATGCTGGCTCCTGACACATTCAGATGGAGAATGTAGCTAGGAAGGTGGTTTTAAAATTAATCTTGGCAATATTTTGCCATGAGATGATCTTTATTGGCTGCTATAAAGTTACGGTGAAGGGAACTTGAATATCAGATATTGCTTTTTGTTCCTGAAACTGTCTTAGCTTTTACTGAGGACAGCTCTGTGGGAAATCAGGAGTGTGGCAGCTTCACCACTTGTTAACTAGAACGGAAACTCACGGGGAGAATGAATTGCAAGAGAAACATTTTTGAAAGCCCAAATACTGTTTTTTCAGCGTTCTGACCCCTTCCCCTGCTGAGCAGATTGACAGCAGAGATCCCAAGGTGCGCAATTTCCACTCAAGCAGGAGCCTCCTGAAGGTGTTAATCACTGACAGCGTTTGGTGTGGAACAAGGAGCTGTCTCCTCCCTGTTAATTGCCATTGATGTACGATGTTTCTCTTTCAAGCACTGAAATCCTTTAAAGACAAATGTTTGATTCCTGGTTTAAAGAAATGTTCCAGCCCAGCCATGGTCTGGGAGGCAGATGCAGATGCCTCAGTGCAGAAGGTGTGCCAAGGAATGCTCTGGAGTGCTTTATGTAGGAGTCAGGTAACCCTATTGCAGTGGCCCCACTCAGGGATGAGGTAGGGTGGATGTTTCTGCTGCTTTAAATGTTTGAACAGGAGCAGCAGAAACAGGGGTTTTACAGATCCATTGATTTTGCCATCAATCCATTCAGCCAAGTAAAATTTTTTGTGACTTAGACAATTAATTTCTGAAAGGGAAAAAAAAGAACGATGAAGAAGATACAGATGGGCACAACACAGGAGATGAGCATTGATTTTAGGGTATGGGGAGAAGCAGAAGAAGGCAATTTGTAGGAAGATGAGGGAAGCTCTCAGGGTGTCAACAGGCCCTTGAAAGGGATCCATCTGTCTGCAATTTCCTGCCTTCTCAGGTGGAAGGAGTGATTAACTTCCAGGAAGGGATATGAGGGATAAATGTAGAGTTTAGAGTCTTTGTAGAAGTTTGTGAAGCTATAAGTACCCTGTTGAGGAAGAGTTTCCCCTAGCAGAGAAACTGAGCTATGGTTGTTGGTAAGCTTTGAAAAGCTGATGTTGAGTTATTTCAATTGAAAGAAAACCCACTGTGGTCTGAAATGTTTTCTACCACTGAAGAACCAGTGCTGGGGGAGAAATGTGTTCTAACCAGGTAGGAAACCTTTCTGTTTGTGAAGTGGAGAATGACAGAAGACCTAGTAAAACTGGGGGAGGATAAGGCTGGAAAATTGTGTGCTGAGATATTGCTTGGAAAATACAGGGATGGGGCAGCAAATGGAAGATGCTGTTGGAGCAGAATAATGTGATTGTGTTAGAAAGCTAAGTTTTTGGGGTATAGCTTAGAGAAATGAAAGAGCAGGCAGGGGGAAATTAGGGAGATGGCAAGGTTTGTGCATTGGGATAATACAATTAGAATAATAGGTTTTAACAGTGGTTTAAGCTCCAGAACTGGCTAAAAAGACACTCTAGAAGGAAAAGAACATTTCACTCTTTTAGATGCAGATAGCTGAATTGATGCAAAGAGAAAAGCTGGAGCTTTTTGAGAAAGAATAAGGTTTTTTTTTTTTCTATTGGGAATTTTGGACTTAGGTGATGTAGAAGCACTGGCTGGTAACAAAAGACACAGACAGAGGATAAGAGGTAGGATAAAAGTAAAAAAGCCTGATTATGTCTTGGTAAAAGAGCTTGGTGGAGGTGATAAGGGAACACACTGGCAGATATTAACATTGTTAGACAAAATTTTGTACTCAATGGGCAGAGATGCTCCTGGAGGGTGAGGTATAGATGAAAGAATTTACTGTGACTTTCCCTGCATACACTGTACTATTTTTTCTCAGCATGTCTGAATGAGAGTCCCCTTTCTTAGCCACCACCTGTGGAGGTTTGACAGAAACCAGCCAGTCAGTTGTGTCTGATGAATCTGGCATAATTGTATTTCAAGGCTTAGAGTCAGAGCTGTATGCACACGAGGCCCTCTTCAGAGACGTGGGCAATTACACAAATTGGTGTGGAGACATTTTGCCAGAAGAGATGTATTTTGTTTACCTTCTTGAATTTGGCAGGAAATTGCCTTGCTACTTGGAGAGGTACAAGCTCTTACAGCAGGAGAGATGCTGTCTCTGGGCTCAGAAAGAAGTGAAATACTTGGAGACAACAAAAGTCTGTAGATGCGGCTTTTTTTTTTTCAGAAGGATGATGTTGGGAAAGCCAAAAGCCTTTAGGCCCTCCTGTATCTTTTGTGATAAAAGTTAATATGGATAAGGGACCACTCTGTGCAGAGTGGGGAAATCCAGTAGTGCATTTTTTTCCTTTTGAGCCTTGGAAAGAGCTCTCCTGTGGCTGACAATGCAATCACAGCACAATGTTTCCAGCCTGGCTTGGGTTTGAGACTCAGAGGTGCACTGGGCTGTCACTGTTGAGCTAAGGAGGAGCAGTGTCATACCTACTCTTGGTTTGCAGAAGGTTACCTGAAGTACTTGTGGTTACCTTACCTCAGCTTATGCATTTTAAGTGGATTTTCTACTTCAGGATGAAGAGCTCTCAAGTGGACAGTTACTATAGGTGGGCTGATGTTTGCTACTCTTTAAATTGGGTTAGTGTGAGATGTTCCACTTAAAATCTTCAGATTTTTTTTCAGCTGAAGCTTTTGCATCCCTGCCCTGCAGAATCTTGCACAATGGCATTGCTTCTTTGTTGGGTTTTCTTCTTTTTTTTTTAAGCTGGTGTTGGCAGCTGGTGGCAAAGGAATGATTTAAAATAGGCTGATGTGTTATAAAAGGCATAAAGAGGCAGCCTCTAGCACCTCATATCCTGCACTTATCATCTCAAGGGAGCTGGTAGTCTCTGGGATGACCAAAAATTACAACAGCACTTATCAGTGGCTGACTCTTGGCTTCTTTCAGAGGTGATTTCTCCCATTCCAATTGATTTTTTTTTAATGTTCCTCCCCCTCCTTTCCCCCATTCATTCCAACTTTTTTAACTTGTGAAAGTGAAACACAGCTTGGCTTGCTTCTTGTGAAGATCTGCCAACACCCACATTAACCCACAAGTACCTTCTTTCTAGCCAGTATTTTGGCAGGAGACCTTCTGTCTTCATGGTGCATGGTTCCCTCTGTAGAGCAGAACTTGCTCTGCTGTTCAAAGTTGTACTTGAAAGATTTTCAAATGTGTGCCTTGAGGTCAAAAGGGCTTTTTGGATTTTCTGCACGATTTGCTGTGAGATATGAAAGGAAATCTGCCCTCAGAGCCACCACTCTTTGGCAGTTTCACCCAGGATGTGTTTGGCTCTCCCTGGTTATGAGTGAGATCCAGTCCTGGTGTGTGAGCAGTGCAGCAGTGAGGGTGGCCCTGCTCTTGGTGAATGATGGGAGAGCATCCCAGCTGCCCCTTGCCCTGCTGTAGATGCCACAGGACAAAGGATAACACCAACCTGTGTGTAAGGAAAGGCCAGGCAGAGCCTTCCCAGAAGGTGAAGGTGCTGGGGCTGTCACTCTAGCAAGGTTAAAGCATAGCAGCTGCATGGGATGGCATCTTCTGCTGCATTCCTGCTGAGATACCAGCTTTCCTTGTGATTCTCCTCAGGTTGGGTGCTGTCTTGCTCAAGACAGGGCTTGGAACTTGTCCTGCCTTTTAATCCACTTCAGCATCCCCCTAACTTTCTAAATTAATTGGAAGTGTTCACTTTGGAATAGAAAAACAATATTTTAAGGTATGTGGGAGAAGTGCTTTTTCTCAGCTCAGCCTTATCAGAAACAAAATGTTCCATCATTCCCATCCATTATGTAAAGGGGAAGCATGAGGAGAACAATGTGGAAATCTTGACAGGAATTTTCCAGTTGATGGTATCCATTGCCCCTAACAGTGTTTGCCCTGGTGTGTCGTTGAGCAGAATGTGGGTCTGTCCACACAGCCACAGCTACCTGCAACCTGCTTTTGACACCACTCCTCTTCCCTCACACAGAAGATAAATTGTTGGCAGGATGAAATATTTTTGCTAATTATAAAACATTAAATGATCCTCATCTGCCTTCTCCCCAATGAACAATGCAATTGAATTATCATTAGAGCTTGTACAGAACCTTTGATAACAATGGAGCCTTTTGTATTAAATTCAGGCTTAGTTTTCTTATTCCACAAAGTCCCATCACTGTGTTGATTGTACTTTGAAGTCATAGCAGGCTTCCCTCTCCTGCTATTCACCTAATTTATTTCAGCCCCAACACACAGCTCCTAAATTCTTGTTAAATTTGTTTCTGAACAAAAGGACTAAAACTCAGCGTGTCTTAAATGAAAGACATGAGGCAGTTATGCTTCCATTCATTTCCTCATATCTGTTTGCTGCATCTAGAGAGCTATTGTCATGTGTGCTCTACTGGGAAATAATAATACTAATAAAAAATAATAATTCTCCTAGGATTTGCTGTCAATAGAAACAATCTGTAGAGAACGTAAACCTAGAGAGTGAGTGATTAAAGTTTAACAGCAGAACTGAGAAATACTTTTTGAATGCAGAAAGAAGCTAAAGAGGACAGGAGCTGGAGGGATCTGCTTGGTGTCTGAAGGCAGTGTGAGTTCAAATGCTGCTGTGAAGGGTTATGTGAGAACTCTGCCTCCTCATGGCTCTCCTGTCTTTCTCCTCTTTCCCCAGGGAACCTTTTCTGGCTTGGGGGCCCGCAACAGTTGAAATTTTGTCTCTTCCTTAAGCAGGGCTGGAGGAGCAATTTAAGAGCTCAGAGAGAAGTTTGGGTGAACTCATTGTGAAAGGATTTATAAAGCTGCTTGCCTGTGACTCTGGGCACTGTGTGTGGATGATACTGAGTGTACAGCAGGTTGTTACTGCTGCCTTTATTCTTCCCAGATATCTGAGAAGAGATAATAGAACAGATTTAACTGGCTTCTAAGAATTGACCTTCCCCAAAGAAAAAAAAAATTAGAAGTCTTGTAGGCACCCAATTTGAGACAGATCAGAGTCAGCACTGTACTTTGCCTTGTAGGAATTGTGCTTGTCTGAATCAAGTGAGAAATTTTTTTTCAACCTACATGAGTGAAAACCTACAGCATCCCAGGTTCAGCAAAGAAGCCTGGTTATTTAAATAGTTCTGTCTCTGTTGGTCTCCTCTCAGAGTGCAAAAGAGCTGGTAAAGTGGGATTAGTTTCCTTTCTCTGATAAAAGCAGATTAATTTTAACACTGGCTAAAATTGCACCCATTTTCTCTTGGTAAATGAACCATAAGACACACTGTCAAAAGAGAGCCTTCCATAATGACTGTGGTTAATATTTCAGAGCTTAAACTCAAGCATGAGAGAATCAGCAATATATGCTGTACATTAGCTTGATTTCTATTCACTTGCCGCTCAAGAGTATTCTTCTCTTCCCTCATGCTAATTTCAGAGTTCTGTAGAGCAAGGGATTTGCATCTGATTTTGCACTCAGGTATGGATGTATTTCTTATTGGCAAAGCTGCATTGTAGGCAGAAGTGAGGCAGGATAGTTCATGTGCTTGTGGTTCTAAGCTGAGGCTCAGTTACGTGCTCTCCTGCAGAGTTCCTGTGCTTAGCAGAGAATCCCTGTGCCTTGTGGCAGTTCAGTTCCTCGAATCATAGAGTGAACATAGAAATCCTTTCCTTGCCTCTCATGGAATCCACAAGTTCTTGGGTTCTCCAGAGATTGTGATACCCTCTTAAAATCCAAAGTTAGGTGGGGAAGATCTCCTGGGGCTGTTGAGCTGTGCAAATCCAAATTGCTGTGTTATGAGGAGTACAATTTATACCAAGGCACTTGCCCTGTCTGGGTCTGCTGTTCTTCCTTTTTCCCCTTTGCTATATTTGTGCTCAGCACATTCATGTGGGGCAGTGAAGATTTGCAGCCTGTGAATCTCCAGACTTCTCCTTCCTGAGGTTTCAGGCAGAGGGGCGACTTTGGTCTCCCCTTTTGCTCCCTTGCTGTCTGTTTTCTGCAGAGGCTCTGGCCACGTTGTTGGGTGCTGTCTGGGAGTCCTGCTTCCCCTGCAGAGAGTGTGCTGGGCTGGATGCAGTTTTCATTTGCTTTGTGCTCCACAGGGATGTTTTCTGCCTGATTCCTGCTCTCACTTTTCCTGGAAGAAAACATTAAATTTCAGACCATGGCACTTCTGCTGTTAAAACCACATCCATGCCTGAGTCTCCCATTACTTTCTAGTCCTATTGCATAAACCAGTGCAGCCAAGTAAACTACATAGTGCTTAAAAATTACTTGACCCTGTCTTTCTTCCTTATCATCTGCTTCAGCACTGCTTGGGATCTGGAACATCTGAGTAGCCCTTTTGGCTGACAAAGCCAAAAGTGAGAAAATACAGCAGAAATGTTATGGTTTTAGGACAAACACTTGGGAATGTAGGTTGGGACAAATTATACAGAGAATGTAGGATAATGGTGTAGTCTAGGATGAGAAGCTGTAGGACAAATGCAACAGCTCTGGTGTGCTAATATAAAAAAAAAGATGGTTGTATGCAGCCAAGGTGATAGTTTTCCTAAGAGCTCTTGAAACAACTGAAATTTTTAGCATTGCAATTATTCTCAATAATTTCATATAATAATAATTTTAATTATTCTCAGTAATTTTATTCTACTTGCAAATTCTGTTTTCTCGCTTTTTATATTTTTTTGTGCTAATTACAGAAGTGAATTTTTTTCTTAATTACCCAATTCTCAAGCCCTGATGTAGATTTCTAACACTTTGAGGGATATTTAAGCAGATCTTTGTTTATGCATTTGGGGGAAAAACAAACAAGGAAATTCGGAAAGTGGTTTTAACATCAACAGTCCTTTGTGAAAACATGCTGTTGATTGATAACTGTAATGCTGAGCAACTGTTGTTTCTAGAACTTTGGTGTTGTGTTCATTCCAGAGGAGTGACAGAAGATGGAAGCTGCTATTCCCACTGTTTTGCCTTGATAAGCCAAGTTCACTTTTCCTCAAAAGCCTTTACCAGTTTCACACTTTTCATCCTTACTCACATGAGGAAAAGGGTGCTGCAAAGACTCAGGAAAGGTTTCAGGAACTTAACACTTACAGGGAAGAGATTAGAAAGCAGGAGTAGCACTGCTGGGGTGAGCCAGGATTCTCATTTATTATGGGAATCCCTAGGGGTCCTTCTGGGACTCTGTGCTTTGCTTTCTCTGCCCCATTTCACAACTTTCACTGCAGCATTGCCACGGAAGAAACTCACCTTTTTTATTTATGAATATCTGAGAGAGAAATTATTAGCACCATCTATTGGAGAAATGGAGATACTGGTTTCTTCACAGGTTTGAATATGCACTGAGAATGTGCCTAGGCAACCTGCTTGTCTTCTAACTTACAGCAGCCTGGAGTCTCTGCTTGGGAGATTGTGCCTTGTTTCAAAATGTACCTTAAAGAAATGCAGTGAACGATTTAAAAGAGGGCAAGCAGACAAAGATTCAAATGTCAGAATGGTACCTTGGCTGTGGCAGGTTCTGTCACATCAATAGGACAAGGGCAGTAGCTGAGAAACAATTTGCAGCTGAGGAGGTAGGCCTGTCTGGAGCCTAGAGTCAATCTGGGCTAGCATGTCTGAGAAATTTGGGTGAAGAATGGGATATTCGACCTTCTTGATCTTTTTAGGACGAGGAAGACTCCTATCACTTGAAGAAAAAGCAGAGGAAGTACTGTTATTAGCAGAAGACTGGCTTCAAGGCACATCTCCAAGTTGGAGAGTATTCATGATGGGGTGTAGTTTCAGGACAAGCATGGTGTGATGACTGGCTCCTGACCAGAGTAGTGTCCTCTGTCACGTGTTTCAGGTAATTTGCACATCTGGAGCCTACTGAACTCCTAACTTTCACTCTGCTGTATTATGGACCTCTCTCTGTTTCTCGAGTGCTCTTGCCTGTTGAATTTTTGTGCTGTTCCTGTAGCTTTGGTCTTCCCTGGCTCCTCCTCCAGTAACAACTGATGTCTTGATGGGAGCACCATGCTGGCAGGCCAAGGCTCAAATCCCACTGTTGCTAAGGAATGACACTGCAAGAACAGAGCAGGTAATGGTCTCTTAAATCAAAAAGATCTGATGTGTGCTGCTGTGAGAAACATGTAGCCCTGCACTGATAGACCAAGATCTGGCACACTGCTGCTTCTAAATTGTTTGCCCTACCATATTTGTTGGAGAGTACTTTAAGTCTCTGACGTCTCTGTTGAGAAATGTTTCCTTAATTCTCAGTGTAATTATATTAAGATCTTGTTTATCCATTTGCTGTTCTCACAGCACAATCTTTTAATTTTCACTCCGTGGTATTTGCACAGTAGAAACAAAAGCCCCATTGTTTTATATCCTCTGTTCTGCTTGGTAAACAAGCAAAGGTCTTTTATATCACGTTCACATGATTAAAGCTAATAATGTTGATGTTTTTAAGAAGCTGTGGTCTAGCAGGTAACTCAGTAAAAATTTAGCTTTCAAAGACTTGGACAATTATTATTTCTGACTCTCTGGATAGCTGTTGGAGAGACCTCAGTACTTGCTATCAAAAATTCCTATTTCACTAGCTTGTTCTATCAGTGCTAGCTAGATATAAGATAGCTAGATTTCAGATAATTAAGACCCTAAAATTCAATTACTTAGCTAGATGAATGCCATTCTGAGCGTATGGGAGGGTTAAATACAAGAGAAGGAGAAAGAGAGCTGTGAAAGGGTTGTTACACTTCGGGAGGTGGTGTAAGCTGGGCAGTTTCAGCCTTGATCCCATTGGCCACAGGGAATTGCAGTGCTCCTGAAATGCAAACTGCAGAATTGCTTATGCAGTGGCAACCTCCGAGCTCCTTCACTCCAGTTTTCAGTGATCCTAGTGACAGGTTTCCCTGCATGCTTCCCTTGAGAGCTGTGTGCTTGGTCTAATTGATTGACCCATTAGCAAAGCAAATTTCTCTTGCTATTCAGCCAGAATTTTCCTTCTGCTTAATTTCAGCCCATCACTCCTAGTTATGCCCCTGCAAAACCTGCCTGAACTGCCTTTGCCACACTATAGCTTTATTGATCCTGGTTCTATGTAAGTAATTCTTAACTGACTGAACTTATTATTGGCAGTAGCAGGGCAGTGGAAGCACTGGTGAGAGCCTATTTTCTTATCTGTGAGGCTGGAAGAGAGGATGCAGGGAAGGAGTTTGGTGGTGTTCACTGAACTTTCTGAATGGCTGCCTGGAGTGGTGAAAAATGATTTCTGAGTTTTCCCCAAGTTTTCAAGTATTTGAGTTTGCACATCTGTGTGTATGTGATATGTGTGGATATCCAGGCCACTGGATGTCACAGCAGGCAGTCCTGAAATCAGGAATTAACTCATGGGTGTTTGGCCTCTGGGAGGTTTTTCAAGGGTAATTTTTGTATTCCAGTCAAGCAATGTGTGAATGTGTGTTGTGGGGACAGGAGATGGATGATGTCCGAGGGAAATTCTTTACTGAAAGTGTTTGGCTGAAGAAACCTGTTGTGTGATAGGCATCATGAGAGCTGACTCCCAAACTCATATCCTATGAACCTTCCATTTCTATGTCTCTTCTAGGTTATACACTCCAGAAGCATTGAGCATGCTAAAATAGCCACAAATTGAAGGGGATAATCACCCTTGTGACTTGCTCACACCCTGTTTAGAGCTACCTAGATAGATAGGTGTCTCAACACGAGCTTTGTGCTGTTGAGTTTATTCTGTCTCTAGGGTGTTTCTCATATGAGTGGTCAAGCAGGAAAATTCTCCTTGATTCTCAAATTTCCATGCCCTCACCCTTTCTGTGCCCTGCTTTACTCCTGGATGCAGCAAGATCTCTTTCCCAGGGGTACTGGAGTGGAAAGGGGGAGAATGGTATCTCTTTTGTTGGGATTTAATTTGAAGACCATTTGCAAGAGATTTTGGGCAGCCTGCTCATGCTGTTGTGGAAGCTGTTGGTATGTGCTTCTCTGAGCTTACTCATCAACAGGATAGTTAGAGGGGCACTATTAATAAGAATTTTAAAGCCACTGATTGTTTCCTGTATAGGGGAAAGTAGAGGCATGTGTGGGGCAGCAGGTGGTGGGAACACAGCCAGGATGTGGATAAAAAGCAAGTGCTCAACTGTACTGGTCCTGCTCCCATAGAGTTGAACACAAGGACAAAACTGTAGTTACCAAGCCTTAGGCACTACACAGTATTTACAAGCTGAGGTATCAAGCTCCTTGTTTTAGGCTACTGGGCCCCTGTTAGTGCAAGAAGAGCTAGGCACAGGAAATTGCTGCAGCCTGCTGCTGAGATGCCAGCGGACACTGAGCCTCCCACGTTCTGCCGTGTGTTCCTGGAGGCTGGTTCTGCAAAAGGGATTAATACATGGGAGCTGTGCACCTTTCTGCTGTGGCTGCAGAAGCAAAGCCAAGCCAATTATTTGCCCATCAGAGCTGGGTTACGGTGTTCCTCCTCCCATCTTCTCTGTCCACTCTCTTGTTTTTGTATTGTTTTGCTGAGAGTGTAAAAGCAGAGATGATTAATTGCCTTGCTGACCTGATTCTGTCGCTACACGGGATCTGCTTATATCAAAATGCTCAAGCCCAAATGACTAGAGTATGCCAAAGTTGGGTGATTAAAGAATTATAAAATACTTTCTGAACGTCCCATTCTCAACTCATTGTAACTTTGGACAGAAGCCCAGACAAGAGGGGGAGAGAAGGGTGAAAAGTAAATAATAAAAAGATAAAAAATAAAAATAGTAAATTCAGTGAGAGAGACTTCTGCCATATTTTGCTCTCATTTTATTGAGAAGATTGATAACAAACATTAGTGAGGCAAAATTACAGTGATTTGTATAGATTCCCAGGTGAACAAGTTTAACATTAATAAAATATTATAGCCTTTTCTATCACGGAACTGTTGTACTGATCATAAAATGAAAGGGCTTTATATATATATATGTATATATATATATAGGCAGGGGAGTGTGTGTGCTCTTACAGCATGGATGGAGGCATCTCATTTTCAACTAATAGACTAAAATCTGTGCTGGGCTGGAATAGTGAAATGTTTAACTCTGCTAATGCTATGGATGATTACAGCTCTGGGAGAGGATGCACCTGGCAAACTCTTACTTCAGATGGCAAAGCAAACCCAGTGGATCTTGCTGAAATGCCCCCTAAGCCACCAGTGCCTTAAAGCCATCTCAGGTGCCCTGTTAGTTGCTGTTGGGGTTGGCAGCAAGCTGAGCACCCTGCGGCTCTCGTAGGTGTGAGTGTGGCACAGCACATCGGGGATGACAGTTTAAGTGCTTTCTCCCTGCTGCTCTAGAGTTTGTGGCAGGAGCTGAGCAATTCTGAAAGACATCTAAATAGAAATAAACACTTCAGGATGAGCATGTTTTATGTGGTGTTTTTGAGATAAGTGGTTTTGGAGTTTCTGTATTGCTTTGCTTTATTTTATTACAGAGGATGCTGAGGGATAGGCTGGGTAGCACTGCCTGGTGCTGGCTTCTCACCAGCAGTCACTGGTTTCAGTGGTGGTGGAGGAAGGAGCTGATGTTCCCTCCCAATCCTGGGGCATTTTTCTGGTGATTGCTCTAGCTTACAACAAATACCTCCTGGTTTTGTGGGCCTAAAATGGTAGGGAAATTGGAGATTAATTTCACCATGATGCAATACCATCACCTGCCATTCTGAGGTGAATCTACTTCCATGCCTTCCTGTGTCTCCTTACATATACTAAGTTGAGGAGATTAACTTACTACCAAGGTAAAAGAAGACACAAATTTGTGGTGATAATACTTATACAATAAATTCCTATTTGCTTCATGTTTCACTTTTCAATGTGATAAACTAATGTGGCATAGTGGACATCTGCTTTCCTTTAGACCATGCAGAGCTGATGAATTGTTGTTTTAATTATTTCTAGGGTTTTAGAGAAGATGGAATTATTTTTTTCTTCAGTGTAAAATATTTCAAATGCTAATGTTCTTTGGCAGTGAAGATAACATCTACTGCAAAAATGTGTTTGCTTTTTCAGCATTGTTTGTTATAGCCAAATAAAATGAAGGAAATAGTGTTTAACTGTTTTTTTCATTTCACAAGACTAAAACTCCTGGTTACAATAGGCTCTCCACCTATGCTTTAAATGTTGTTTGAAATGAAGTGTAAATAAACCTTATTTTTACAAACAAGGTCAAAGCAAAACTCAGTATCAAAAGCAAATCAAAATTCAATCCAGAAATTTTGCTATTTTCAGAGAGGATTCTTTTTTCTCTGATGTGTTTTCTTGCAAAAGAAAGCCATAGGTTTTCTGAACAACTCTTTTTACTAATAACAAAGGAGTTATCAGAAAGATAACTTGTCTCTTCAACTAGACTTTATAGCTCACTGTGTTCTCTTATGCTGTGAATTCACTTTAATATACGGGTGCATTTTGTCATGTAACAGAGAAGGTCAGCTGAGAAAGGACATTGGAGGATTGTGTGTATTGCAGCTTTTCCTGAGCATGAGCTGTGGGTTACAGTGTTTGCAGAGTGGGAAGGGATGTTCTGTCCTGCCCATGCCCAGGGTTGGACAGGATCTAAGAAACTACTGAAGAAACTACTGCTACTCCTCCGTAGCAGGAGAAAATCTACATGACATTCGGATTGAAAACAATCTGAATGACACCTTTCAGGTTTTTTTATCTACCAGGTCATTTATGATGAAGTGATTGTGGTTTTCAGATGCCTGTATGCTGGGGAGCTGATCCATCTCGAATAGAATTGGGGCACCTGCTTGGGTTCATAGTTTACTAACCCTGATGAGCAGCCTTTAACCAATTGCTCCACTGGTGTCTATCTGCAGTGCCAGTTCTTTGAGGCAGCAGTGTCCATGGGATGAGTAGGTTTCTGTCAGAGCCTCTGAGTCAGTGTTCTGCATGCCCTGCTGATCAGTAGGTAAAGATGCAGAACATGTAATTCTTTGATTTGGTGAGTCTTTGCTTTCCTCCCAAGGAAGGCATAACAGCTTCATGTACCCTTAGTCTGGCATACCAGTCTCCAGGAATCAGCAGCTGGATACCGCTGCTTTAGATGCCGCTGTTAGACATCTGTCATTCCCAGTTTTAAGACCACTATCTGTGTACTTTCTTTAAGAAGAGGGGCTGTGGGGGGAGATGAGCTCTGTAAGTCGTAATTTCCCCCTAGAAGTAAAGATGATTGTTTCTGCATAGCCTGTGTTGTTATTTAGGCAGTTTTAGAACAGCTGTGCTAAAAGTGAAGCAATGGGTTGTCACTTCTAAACTGCTGGTGCTGTAAAGACAAGGACAGAAAAGAATGGCAGATGTTTATCTCCATGTTTATACCAAGTTTTAGTGCATCAATCACTCAGTGCTATCTAAGACTTGTTGAGGAGAGATAATAAGATTTATTGGTGGCTGTTGGGATAACCCACATAGTGCATAAATATGTTAGTAAAACTCCAGGGAGTCTTGATCTATCAAAATGAAATAGGCAGGGAGGAGCATGGGCCTCCCAGCTATGGAGCAGCTGAGCTCTTGGTGGGAGGTCAGTTCTTCACAATCAACATGAATCGCACAAAGCTTCTGATGGTTTTTTGTCCTTTGTTTTGGTTGTTTATTTATTTTGCCTCACAACATTCAGTGAAAGATTGAGAAATGGAAATCAGGAGAGCAGACAGTTGCAGTGGAGAAGGAGTAAAGGCAAGGAATAAGATGTTTTTCCATCCTCCTGCATGAAGTCATCAGTGTGACCATGATGGTTGGACTTGCCACAGGCTGCTTGGTTGTGACACAGAAAATACTCAAATGAAGAACTGTATTAATTAATGAGCAGTTAAATTAGAAGAAAAAAATGTGACTTTGATTATTTATTACTCTAATGCTTACTCCTGCCCTCCAGTACGCATGGGGTACCTGCCCTAGTGCCAGCTACACTGAAATGGGAAAAAGGCATCAATGGAATAGCTTCCCCTCCTGCTGTGTGGGTACAAATGCATGCATGCCACATGTTCAGGCAAAGGAAACTGCACCCCAGAAATCCATGAGTTAAGCCACCAGTCTGCATGTACAGTTCTGAGAGAAACCCCTGGGGTTTTGTATTTGTGCTCACACATTTGAATGTGGACACCCTGAATGGGAGAGAGCTCAGGGCATCTCCATTACGATCTCCTACTCAATGCAAGGATAGTTTGAGGTCTAGTCAGATGGATAAGAGCTATTTGAGCTATTCCCTCTTGGATCACTTCCTCAGATGGAGGCTGTGTGCCCTCTCTGGCAGCCTGTCCCATTCCTGACTTTCTCAGGGGAAATGTTTTCACTTGCATCCACGCTGAGGCCCTTGTGGTTCAACTTGCACCTGTTCTCTCATTCCCCACTGTGACAAGCCTGCCTCTTCTTGATGGGCTCCTGTTGGCAGCTCTGGAGCCCCTCAAAGCCATCTCCTCCTGGGGCTGAGCAGAGACTGCTGGTGCTGGCTTTCCTCAGAGGTGTTCCCCCCTGTCCCCGCTGCTGCCCTGAGCCAGCTCCACTTTATTCAAGGCTCTCTGCACTGGGAGTGCAGAAAACTGTAGATGATGTCTAACAAGTGCTGAGGAGAGGGAATAATCCCTTCTCTCGATCACTGTTTGGGCTCATGTTCCTGCTCCCTTTGTTGCCAGGGTGCAGGGCTGGCTTGTGCTCTGCTCGCTGCCTGCCAGGACCCCTGTGCTCCTCAGAGAGCTGCTCCCTGCCAGGCAGACCCCTGCCCCTGATGAGAATTTTGGTTTTTGTTACAAGAAGCAGAACATAAGCAGGGAATAGCTCCTGCGCTTGCCTGTGCTACACTTGTTGGAAGATGAGTTTGCCTTCAGGCGTCCTGATGAAGATGATGATTTTCTCTGAGCACTTAGCAGCTTGCCATTGTTTGAAGTATAAGCATGGTTTAATAAAAACCAAAAAACACTCCTTAAAACATTTTATTCAGGGCTATTAAGCTCTAAGTAAGTTCCCATCTAGGGAGTTTTCTATTTACCCCTTTTCCTCCCCTTGAACAGGATGCCTTTTAGATCATGTTTGATAATCCAGGAGATGTCTCTGTTCTAAACAGCAGCTGCACAATGTGGTTGTGTGTTTCCTTCAGCATAAGAAGAAATTCTCCTTTGCATCCACCAGTTACTGACATTGCTTGGAAGTAACAAAGTGTGTGCTTCTTTCCTTTTATCAGTGAGACTTTTACAGTCTTGGAGAAGTTACAAAACAATCTTCCATTTAACTTCTGAATGATTGAGCTAGATAAGGATTAGCTGCAGAGAAATCAGCATTCCTTAAGTTTAATTGAACTGGTGTGTCAGACTGAACAAATTTCACTTCAGAAATGTTTAAGTGTCATGGGTGTGTTAACTAGTGCTTATCCAACTGGGGGTTTATTACTTTGCAATTAAACGTTAGTAATGCTTTAATTAAAATAAATAACCATACAAAGCTGAGAATGAGTTTAATGTGTTTTGGGGTTTTTTTAACACTGGCACACTGCTGTTGCCGTGGTGCATCATTAGTGATGGGCTTTTCCTATCAGAAGAGTCCTGCAGACTGTCACAGGACCAGATAATGAATCTGGTGTGCTTTATCTTTGGGTGAGTGGGAAAATCTCTAGTTCCAGGTCTGTGTGCAGGGTGGGAGCCCAGCAGTTAATTTCTCTGTGGGATGTAGGGGCTGTATGGCCTCACAGAGCACAAGTATGTAAATAGCTCAACAAGAGCCTGTTTTCTGCTGGCAGTCATCCCATAGTTACCTGGTCCAACTGTGGATGATTCTGTTTTTAGTGACAAATTTATGCGGCCTAATAGAATCAAAATATATTTCTCCACTTGTGTTTTTTGTTCTGTTTAATCTTTATAATTCGTCATTCTCAAATATTTACTCCATACACACAGACTCTTTCTTCTCTTTGATTTAATCCCTTTGCTATTTGTATCCCATGCTGTTTTATTTGCTGAAATCATATTTAGCTATAATGATGTTACAATGGTAGTGTTTTAATGAATGATAGATTTCATAGCTGGAGTTTGTCATTCCATGGCTCTGATTTCTCATGGGAACTGAAATTATTTCATGCAAGATATTTCTGATTTCTTTAGTCACCAAAATCCAGCTCTCCAGCTGCTGTAAGAAGCAGATTGTGATGAACGTTTAACATGTTTTATAGCAATGGGAGATGTAAAGTCAGGAATGTAAGGATCTGTTTTATTTTTTCATACTCTTATATTTTAATTTTTGGTCTCAGAGGGGCTATCTGCCTACCTCTAGCCAGCTGGGAAGCAGTGCTCTGGCTTTGGGTAAATCTCAGCTTTGAGTGCTTTGGCCCTCAAGAAAATCCCAAGGTTAAAAGCTGGGGAATAAAATCCCAACCCTCAATTTGGCAGTAAACAGACCTGATATGATGGAATTACTTAAAGCAAAAATTGAATCTTAATTATTATTGATAGCTGATGGAAACATGGACAAGCTTTTCTTACCACTGTCCTGGGCCTCTGCCGGAGGAGCTCCATCTGCTCTGAGTTTTGGGAGTGCATCCAAGGCCAGGCTGGCAGCCCATGGGCACAGGGAGTGGGGAAGTTTCCAGAGCCGGTGTCCAGGATGGCTGTAGGGGAATAGAATATAAGAAAATATAGTATAGAAAGTAATCTTTCCCCTAAGGAGTTGCAGCTGGGCCAATTATCAAAGATTAGAAACAGGCCTGACTTTACCAGGCCACAGATATAACCAATGAGAAGAAGATGCTATAAAAGAGTGGGTTTGGCTGGTTGAGAGGGGAGCTGGAGTCAGTTGGCTGCTTTGTGAAGAAGAGTCAGTGCTCTGAGGAGTTGCCCACAAGAAATACCAAGCAGGTATGAAACTTTTGTGGTAAAGAGACAACATATGGGACCCCTGCAATAAGATGGCAACACCAGGCAGAGGTTTCACAGGCTCAGGTGGGAGCTGCTTGTTGCTGAGCATTCACAGCTGCTGTAAGGCCTCTCCTAGACATGGCTTTGGTTCTTTGTGCTAAATCAGAGCAGAGGTACAGCTGAGCAAATCTGCTGAGAGCCGTGGCAGTCTTTAGGCTGGGCTGAGTGGGAAGAGGCTCAGGAGAAGTCAGGATTTGCAGTTCATGGCAGTGTTCTGGCCTCCTGTGCAGGAGGGCCTGCCTGGGTCTTGTGTTGTGGGGACTGCTGCAAAGACCTGCAAATGTGAATCATGTTGAGTGCCTTTATTAGGTGGAGAAAAAGACCAGAAAGGCAGGACTCATGGGTTCCTGTGTGGTCAGAGGGAACTCAATTAACTGCTCTGTGCTTCAGTGCAAGCCATTGGTAACATAAGCATCATGACACTTACCTGCCTCTGAGGGCCATTTGCTTAATTAAATTGCTGAGATCTTCAAATAAGAGATGCTTTAAGTTAGTAGTTCTGTGTGGGGTAGAAGTAATGGAGCTTGGTTTCCAATGGCTTTGTCTTGTGGTTCATTGCCAGCTCTGATTGAAACTTTCCCCTGGGCCAGGACTTCATCAGGTTGGGGTTTTTCTTTCTTTTTTTTTTTTTTTCTAATTCACTCTCCAGGCTTCACAGGTGTTCAGTGAGATGTAATCCTGGCCTTTCCTGTAGAATGGGCATTTCTTGGATGTCTCTTTTCTGCCCACCTGCCTGGCTTGTTTCTAGGTTTTTCTGTGTCACAGCAGATGTAAACCTTGGTCCAGGTCAGCCAGGAGTTTCAGGCAGTGCAGCAGGAGGTGAGGCGTGCAGACACATCATCCTGCAGCACACAGGGCAGCTTGCAAGAGCCTGGCTTGCTCTGGAAATTGTGTAGAAACCAGAGCATGAGAGTGTGAACCTGAGAAATGGTGGAGGAACTGAAGGAGGAAGTGGGGTTCAAGTGTTTTACTTGGGCATTGTAGAAAGAGGAGTTATGGTCAGTGCTCCTAAATCACTTGGACCCTTTGCTTACCTGCTCCAGTGTGATGCTATCCTAAGGATGTCCACATCCCTTTCTTCTTTTTAATTGTTTCTTTTGCATCTGGGCATGTAGGGAAAGTGTGGTTTAGGGATTTTCCCCAGTGCTTAAGGCCAAGGAGAGCCTGTCAAAACCAGTTAGCTGATCCCCAGTCTCCTGTGTTGATAGCTCTGTGGCAGCTCCCCTTGCTGTAATTCATTCCTGCTGACAGGCTGTCCAGTTGGGGAGAATTTTTTAGGGTTTTTCAGCTGTTGCAGTTTTTGTGCACCCTGCCTTCTTGGTCTCCCACAAACAGACCAGAGATAAGGCAGGTGCACCTTGGCACCCCACTTTGAATTAGACTGGTGAATACATTTTAAGTTTAGGAGAGAGGTGGGGGATTGCTCATGACAAAGAAGGGTGCCAGAAGAAAGGGTTGATTTTGGGGTTCAGGGAATGGGGCACGCAGCTGGTGACCTCTGTTTGAATGTGGATGTGTGTGAATATATGTAATACATCTCTACCTCCTAGGCAGTGCTCCTGCTGGGGCTGTAACCGAGTCAGCTCGGGAGTTCACACTTTCTCCCTGTTATTCTGGGCAAAGTACAGAGAGAAACTTCTCTGAGCTGCCCTTTGCTTCCTTGGGTTCTGCTTGGCTGGAGCTGGGAATGAAGTGGCAGAATGGAGGGTGTAAATGCAGAGAAACATCACTCGCTAGCGGGTGGAGGAATCTGTGGGTGCAGGAATTGCACTGCAGACAAAGTCAGGCTCTTGGGCCTGCAGCTGCACAGAAAATGAGCAGTGAATAGGCACTTAATTGGAAGCTAAAGTAGCTGTTTACTGACAGTGTAGTCTTGCCTCTTCTCCTCTGTTTAATTTGTGTGAGATCACTCAAAATCAGTGTCTTTGACCCAACTTGTTTCCAGTATTTATTTGTTTTCCCTTTTCCAGCTGAATTTATATGCCAAGCTTTTTATCCTTTCTTCGTCTTTTCCTTTTTTTTTTTTTTTTTTTTGTGAAGCCAGCATGTTGTATTGTTGATCCTCACTGTTAAAGTGCTGCTATGCATCAGTTGAAAAACTGATTCTTTCACTGAGCCAGTTAAATACTGCTGATCTTCACTCAGCAAGTAATTGGAACTTTGGAGAATAGGGATGCAAGAAGGACTCCTTGGATAAAGAAGGGTTTAGGGGTCTAGGAAAAAGGAGTTTTAAGATTCTTTTGGGATGCATAGAGTAAACGTTGAGTCAGGGAAAGAGGTAAATATTTGTGGGTTCTCATTGATTGAATGAGGCTGTTTAAGTCTGGCTTAAATTCTTTGCAGGGCTGAGGGATTCATTCCTTGAAAGAATAATGTGGTTAATAATAATGCTCCTACTGGGCGAGTTGCTGACTGGTAGTTTGTACCTGCTCAGCTTTTTCTGTTCAAATACACTGTCTTATGAATATGTACTGTCAATACTTTAATTTAGAAAATCACATTTTCAAAAGTGTAGAACAGTAAAGCATTTTACTGAGAAGATTAGGTTTTCTCATGTGGGAGATTATAGAAAATAGCACAATAACACTTCAGTATCCTGATGTTGTAGCTGCTGATGGTCTGTGACTCTAAGAGCTCCCTATAAGCTAATGTAAAATGTGGTTACCAAGCACAATCCCTGGCAGTTGGTTGGTTTGGGGATGCAGTAGTGACAATATTCTAAACAAAGCCAGATAGAAGCTGCTTGAGATTAGTTGTCATTAGAGCTGGCTGGCATTGTTTTAGTTAATATTAAAATAAATAGGAGTATATGAAAACAAAAACATTTGGGTTGTTTTTTTTTTATTTTCCAAAGGGTTTAAAAAACTTGGGGAGAACTGCAGTGGAATACAGCTCTCTTGCTGCTTACTTAGGTGCTTCATGCCCCATTCCCAATCTTTTTACAGACAGAAATGTGAGGCCAGGAACAGCTTTCCAGCCCAGTTGCCAGAAATGGAGGCAGTCAGGGCCATCTCCACAGAGATCCATGAGTACACTTAAAAGTAGAGGAGGTTGTATAGCTGAGAAGGAGAAATTGGGACATTCTGCTTCCATCAATCTGCTTGGATGTCACTTGTCAGATTCAGTAGGCAGGTATTGGTTTGATTTTTTTTTTTTTTTTTTTTTTTTTTTTACCTCCCCTCTCCACTGGTACAAAATCCCTTTTAGATGCAGAAGGGAGAGAAGAAAGAGGATCTGAAAATAATCTATAGAAAATTCATTTTAAGAATCTTTCTACCTGCAAATTATTCTGACAAAAATTTCCCAGTTAGTCATTTTCTTCAAATATTTGAAGAGCAGTCAATCACAAAAAGTGTCTTATGAAAGGATTTGGCTTTATTATATTTAATGAAGCTGAAAGTACACTACTTAATATCTGGGCACCGTGCTAATGAACACTTAGAAATGCCAGAAGCACAAACAGGCATTGGTATTTCTATTGAAGAAGTGTCCAGGACTTAGCACAAGGGCCAGTGTGGGAGGTGCTGGACAAGGGATTTTACTTGGAAGGTGCACCTGAGTAAAGCCATGAAAGGAAGTGAATCGGGAACTAATGTGGGCAGGATGATCAAGATGTGCTGGGAGCATGGACCTGGCTGGTGAGCCTCAGGAATCCTGAGTGATGCAGGGTAAAATCCCAAGATAAATGGAGAGGTGAGGCAGTGTTAAAATGCTCACAAAATCGGTGGAAACCTGACAGTAAACCAAGACAGAGATGGGCTATTTAGAGTAGTTCTAAAAGTGGATCCAGGGATGTTTATGGCAGCAATTTCATTGCTTGGAAACACTGGTTTTTAATACCTTAGCTTTGTGTAATATATGCAGTTATGTCTCCAGGGAATTAAAGCAGCAAGAATTATTTGAATTGTCTGCATATATTTGTATTGTTGTTCAGAAGCTGAATCTCCTTTTGTTTGTGTTTCCATTAGTTTCCTGGATTGAAGCTGCACATGGAAAATGCTTCAAACCATTTAAGGGGCAGGATTTTATTTGGTTAGGAGTATTTTGCAAGTGGTTATTAAATCCCTTTGCAGTCTTAGAGCTGAGCCTCCCTTTGGCTCTGCAGGCTGAGCAGCTGGATTGGAGAGTGCCAGGCTGCCCATCAGTGTGGCCCATCAGATGTTCACCCACAGAGATGGTCCTTGCAAGGAGGGCAGAAGGAAAAGCAGTTTCAGGAAGCATTGTATTGGACCATCAGGGCAGGATGCAGTACCTCACACTGTGGGGAACTCTGCTGGGAGGAGGCTGTGGGAAACATCACTGGGTAGGAAATGCTGCATCATCTGTGCCTCTCTTTGGGAAGCCATGCAAGGTTAATAGGAGTGCTGACCAGCCCTAGCCTAAGAACCACAATTTGCTGGTTTGGCTTGAAAATCTGCCCATATCTTCTTCAGTTCCAGTTCTTCCAAATGAAAACTTGCTTGTTCAAAATAAACCTTCAAATTGTAGGTTCTAAGCTGCTACAAATTCTCCCTTTACTGATGTAGGGTCTGGCTTGGCTCTGGTGGGTTTGACCTTAGTTTTGGATTCTATTCGCACATGTGCAGCATTAACGGCTTCAATCAATGGAGTAGCTAGAGCAAAGGTTACCATTTCAGCTGCCTTGCAAATTCCATATCCAAAGCATGAAATGTGGTGCTACAGCAGCTTTTGTGCATGGTTGAATTTTTCACCTGGAAAACACAGCTTACTTCACAAAGTGTTATCAACAAAACAGCTGCTTGGAAAATTGGCCTTTAAGTACCACCTACTGAGTGTGACAAGGGACATCTGGGTCCTGTCTGCCATATCTGCACTTCTCCTGCAAAAAATGGGGCCTCAGCTGGCTGCAGGTGAGCTGCTGTCGTCCTTTTAGAGGGAGTTGTGGCTGTGTTCCCACTGTACAGACAATTCCTGCTCTGACGATCTCCACTGGTACAGCTGCTCACAAAGAACCACCAGAATAAAGTTTGGAGCTGAAGGGATATCTGCCCCAGGTCTGTGCAGGAGACAAAGGGAATGCCATGGGGACATGTCCAGGGGGCATTCAGAAGAGGGAAGAGGATATTTGGGCAGAGGTCTGCAAGAATGAGGAAAATGGGTGAAATCTCAAATAAAATGAGGGATAGAAACCATGGAATTTCTATGGATTAATAAAAGATAGTTTGTGCTGTACTTCAAGGATTTGCTTTGAACTCCTTGGGGGGAGCCAGAGCAGACAACTGGAACAGTTCCTTTAGGTGATAAAAATCCACAGACCAGACAATGTGTCTCAGAGGGGTTATATCCAGCTGAGATCAAGAGCAGTGCAGTGTGGGGCGAGTGATGCACCCAGCTTACCAGCAGAGATGGGAACAGTCCCTTCCTCCCTGGATCTCTCATTCTGCACACAGTCCAGACAATTGTTTGAATTCACCACTTCACTGAATGCTCTTCCTGAACTTTGGCAAAACAAAGGTAAAAATAAAAAAAAGGTCTATTTTGCCATTTAAAAAGAAAATAACAATCATGCTTCTGAGTGTCTTCACATTTATTTTCCAAAATACCAGTGGCCTGTCTGTTTGAAAAGAGAATGACCCCCTCCCCCCCTCCCCCCCTCCCCCCCCCCATTTTCTTCTTTTTTAAAGGCAAACCAAATGCAGTGCAATACAATCCAGGAGCTGTTCACAGTAAGGAAAGGCAGCTCAGCATGAGGTGCTGAATAACACTAAAACTGCAAATAAGTGAACTGACAACAGTAAACCCAGAGAATGCATTGCACGTTGGACTGTCATACTGGAGAAGGAATGATTATGTGGGGAAATGTGCAAAAAAGATATTTGTGCCTATTTCAGGAGTGCCACTCACATCTGCTCAATATTGGAACTGGAGGGAACTAAGTACAGTGATGAAGGGACCCTGAATGGATATTTGACAAATCAATTTTAAACTCTGTTTTGTTCTTCTAGTATGTGTGAAAAGCACTAACTTTCCAAAGGAAAAATCTAGTGCTTAATAAAAGAATCCAAGAAAATAAAGGAGGGGGAAAGCCCCAAAACATAACTATGAATAAATGTCGTCAATATTCTACTTTCTTAACATTTTTTTTGAACTAAAAAGACCACCAATATGTCCTGTGATATTTGTTCTTGTGCTTAATGTCCCTTTATTTTGCCATCCCCCAATGGGGAATGGCAAAATAAAGGGACATTAAGCACAAGATTGGTCCTTCATTAGTTTAAGAGGGTGAAGGAAACATTGCTGAATCTGCTTTTCAATTGAAACTCTGTTTTGAAATACAACAGAAAGTTCCTCAAACTTCTATTAAAAATATAGACCCAGCGCAGGCAAGTTCCTGAAATTCATCACTGGAATTGCATGCTAAGTTCTTGGTGGAACAGCTAAATTACCTTTAGTTACAGTAAAGTTTTTTTCATATTTAATTAAATATAAATGGAAGGTCTTTCTTTTGTAATTATTCCTGGGGAAAATTATTTTAGAGTAGATACATTTAATAAAAAGTTTCTAAGGAGTTCAGTCTTGGCAGAGATAGGAGGTACGGGAGCAAAGTGGGACAAAAAGTAATTTTATCACTTGATAATAAAAAATTGTGTCTGATTTTTAGAGTTAAGCTTACTTGTTACTATCTGCTGCTGAACTTAGTCATGCTGAATGAAATATTCAGACAAAGGTCTTGGAAGCTTCTTTGTAAATTCTACTACACAACTTTCTAGTTGGTATCACTGTGCAGTTATGTGCTGAAGTAAAAGTTTACCTTGTAAGAGAAGTTTTGTGCTAAAATCAGTGGGAATTGGGAATTCTTCTTTAACTTAGCTTCTGTATGTTGACGTTTCATTGGCAGTACACTTGCTGCAGTGTTGATAGTGCTGACTTGGCCATGGCTTGACTTGTCTGTGAGAAAGGCAAGGTGAGAATCAAATCTAGCACAGTTTGTTTTCTTGTCTTGTGCTGGCATCTTGCTCTTTCATGGGCTAAAAAGTTTTATTGATCATCAGGTTCTGTACTAGGCCAAGTTGTATATTTAAGCTGCTGTCTTCCTCTGCTGTCCATCTGCTTTTGAGTTTCAGTCAGTGTGGGCAATGCTGGCTGAAATTGTATTTCTACAATACAGAAACCTGTCAAGCGTTAACTATTAGGTTACATATCCAGCAATGGCTCTGCAATGCAAGAGGGCTAATGTTTTTTGTTCAGAAGTATTTCATGCCAGTCTATATTTAACTGTGGATGTCAGTTTTGGCTAGCTGCAGGTTAGATGTGGAGCCTGTTCCGAGCCCTATGCCGGCAGAAGCGCCTGATCCCCCTCTGGAGCTGCTCCTCTTCTTAAACCAGGAATAACCAGGGTCTGTGAGCTCAGCCTGGACAATGAGCATTAGAAAACTAGAATTATCTCAAATTCTGTCTTAAGTAACAAGTAGCATCTACTGTGGAAAATGAACAATGATTTCTATGCTCCACGTGACCCAAGATTTCTTGGAGACTGTATCCACAGAAATCTTCCCTGAACTGCTGAAACAGCCCTTGGTGACAAACCATCACTAGTGACTATGTTAACCCTGAGTTTTTACATCCTCCATTTTTAAACTTGTTCCTGAATTTAAAGGGTCAGGAAGGCTTCTTTCTTCAAATCTGCAGGTACAATTTCCCTCATGCAGATAGTATTTTTCTGTGCAGCAGTTTGATCTGGAAGCCGATGATAATGTTTTCATGCTTGCACAAAGAGCTCATGAACACTTAAAAGCCAGTGCAGTCTGCAGACCTATTCTTGCCACATCTTTCTTGACAGGTGAGATGTACTTCCTTTTGGACCAACTCTTTCAAAGGCTTTTATTCATGTGGTGGATAGCTGAGGAACATCAACTGCTTAAAAGACAGAGTTTGACTTCCCTCTTTGATCAGGAAGAGAAAGGGCCATTCAATCACCATCTTATCCAGATCTTAGGAGATCTTTCTGTATTACAGTCGGACTTAAATCACTCACTTGTGAGTATACTTAAAGGAGAGGGGTCATCAAAGATCTGCCATGTTGCTGAGGTTTTCTGCTCTGACTCTCATTATTGAGGTTGACAGCAGTCCAGAAGCAGGCTATAGATCTTCAGGGTAAGGATGCTTCTTTTCCATCATGTCGCAATACTACCACATAAAGATAATTAGTAGGATGTTTAAAGTAGACCTGGTACTTGTTACTACTAAGCAGTTCAGCTAATTTATTAAAAGCAAATCCATGTTTGACCTGACCTCTGGTAGAATTATTTGATATGGAATAAAAAAAATTTCTCCCACCTGATAAGCTAAAACTGTCCTGAACCTTGCCACAAGTGTCAAAGACTTAGAAGTCACAAACTTGCTGCAATAACCTTGCTGATTACGCTGATAATTGCTATGTGAAACATGTAAATGTATACTTGTAAAAATGAACTTATCAATGCCATCTTCTCTTTAAATATCTGTTTATTTAAATCAACCCTGCATTTGCTGCCTGAAATA
Organism: Ammospiza nelsoni; assembly: GCF_027579445.1. Classification (NCBI taxonomy): domain Eukaryota; kingdom Metazoa; phylum Chordata; class Aves; order Passeriformes; family Passerellidae; genus Ammospiza; species Ammospiza nelsoni. The sequence goes on from NC_080640.1 coordinate 10,717,798, forward strand.
AAAATACTGTATCTGCTAATTAAGATTTACATGGTAAATTAAAACTGGCATTGAGTAAAAAACACCATCCTGGACTGGTAAATATTTCAAATTAAAGTTCTTTATTTCTAAATAGAATAATAAGAAGGCATCTGTTCTAGGGTAACCTAGCGTAGAATGAGTTGTACAAGTAAAATATATCATTATGCTGAGTTGTAATGATATCCGTGGGGAGTTTTTTGCTTTTAGTTTTATTGATTTGTAAGCAGAATTATAAAGAAATAAGATGTGTAGAGGAGACTGTGGGGTAATGTTTCTGCAGCTCTGGACACATACCACAGGACACACCTGTCCAGTCAAAAGAACTCTGGCTGATTATTTTACATAAATCACATGGCTGCAATTTTCAGATGAAGGACATGTGCCCACTTGGTGAATGCATTGCAAACTCTCTGAAAAGCTTGTCAGCTGAAATTGTGGGTGGAGGTCACCTTGGGGAAGGCACATGGCAAGTGTTTTGCCTGGAAATACTTGATGTGCCGACTGGGTGCTCTTCTCTCCGGCATTGCTCTTTCTCCTGAGCTCCAAAGCAGAGAGATAAAGTACCATGGAAGAGCCTTCAGCAGTGGCAGGGGAACTGTTTTAAGCAAAGCAATATCTTTTTCACTGCATGTCAACCTCAATTCAGTTTGATTACTTTGAAGAACGAATTGAATTCCCCCTTGCTAAATTCTCGTTCTATAGTAAGGGTCAGTAAGAGTTTGGGGGCTTCATGTGTTTGTGGTCATTGCCACAATGTGTTCTGTGCAAATCTGGCCGTGGGAGGTAGGGAAAAAGTGAAACAGGTGGTAATGTCTGTGTCAATTGAGGCCCACAGTGTCACTTGTATTGTCACAGCCAAAAGTTTAGTGAAAAACTCATCATCACCCATGTGCTATTTCAACTTAAAGAATTTTCTGAATCTTCAGACTTTCTCTGATATATGGAAGACTACCTCCTTTTCCCTGCTCCTGTGAAAACATAATTGTGCAAAACTAGACATCTTTGCATTGTGCTCATAAATGTGTGTCTTTTCATCTGAGTGTTGAGAACTGATAGTTTTCCTGCTCTTCTTGGACCAGGAATAGCACAACTTTTCCTCCTCTATTGACCTCAGAGTAATTGCTTTGGTTAAGAAATTCTCTTGAATGTACAAGAAGAGGGCTTGGGGAAAGGGGCATTGCTTTGAGAAATTGTAGCTGTTCTTTTTCAAGGTATCATCAAAACAGGGAAGTTGATGTTTGTAATTCCTACTGAAAATTTTCTCTTAAGTTGCCAAGGGGGTTTGTTTTCATACATGTTTTTAACAGACTTCTCTGAACCCTCTGCTGCTGGTTTAACCCCTGCTCCAAAGCCTTGTTTGCTGAGGTGGCAGGGCAATAGGAAATCACATGGATTATGTGAGGAGTGTTTCAGGGCATTTGCAGTTGGAGATAAGGAGGAAATATATCTGGAGTATGCTTCACATTTTCATTGATTAGTTTTGTTGGTCTCAGAAGCAGGTAGGAACAGAAAAGAATTGCTGTATATTAAAATGCCTGTGGCAGTATTGCACTTTTTGTCAGTAGTGAGGCACAGCCTTTGTTTTGTAGGCTGGATTAGAATCTCTTTTGCAAAATGCCTTGTGCCAACAAAATGTTTACCAGCCACAGAAATGCTGGGGGAAATAATTTTTCATTATGATTTAAATTTTTTTTAGCTGCAATTTAATATTTTAAAGGCCAAGACTGGAAGCAGAGAAGCTAATATCTTGAAGCCATGTGACTTTGAGGGAGTAAGAGCAAGCCTAGTTCTTTTCAGGACTTAATGAGGTGGGTAACCAGAATCACTAAGGACTTAAGAATCCTAAATCTATGAGTCTTGAAGTGGGAAAATGTGGATCCTATGGTACTGAGGACCTTGGGTGACCACTCCAGCACTTGGGTTGTTTTTTTTTTTATTGTTTTTAGTAGAAGTTAAAAGGTTAAATCAGTTCTGTTAATCTGAAATGAGGCAATGGTGCTAAAGACAGTTCAGAGGATGCTCAGTTCTTGGAGTACAGTGTCTGAATTCATACCAGATAGCAGCAGTATCTTTTTGATTACATGAAGCTAGACCCTAGAGCTCTTGAGATTCCAAAAGTTTGACCAGAAGAGTTGAAGGGGGAAGGGATAATGTGTCTGATATACATGGAGTTGAATCAAAGTTCTTTATGATTAGAATTTCCAGCCTGAAACATAAAAAGGTTTTCATAAAAGTAATAGATTCCAATGTATTTGTTATAAGAGGCAAGCTACAATATATCAGTCTTTTTGTGAGATCCTGTTAGTCTGATCTTAGTGTGTCTGTGTCTTTTTTTTTCCAATCATCTTTGTCTCTCCCTGTTTTTTTTCCTCAGCTGACAGTTCTGTCCACCAATTCAGTAATTACTGTCTATCATTTTAAGTGATGTGCTAAGGGCCAGTATTTAAGGTCAGGGCCATGAGCATCTGACTTCCCTTGAGAGTAGAACTGGTTGAGTAGGAAGAATATTGATTCACTGAATAGATCAACCGAAAAGAAGGAAATTTTTCACATGCTTTTGACCTAATAGCATTCAACCTTCTCTACTTGAGGCAAGTTAATGAAGGGGTAAATCAAATATTGTATGAATCATGCATCAAAACACAAAATGAGAAACACTGAAAAAAAGCAGCCCAGAGGCTTGCTGCTGATAGTTGGGAATGTGTAATAGGCAGGGTTTAGAACAGAGTTCTAAATTTCTAGGTTTATAGAAAATGCAGAAATGGGTGAATCTGACCCCTAACTGATGGTGCAAACTAATTTACCTCTGTGGCCACTTCAGTGGATTTGCATCTTAAATAGGAACAGGGAAGCAATAGCAGATTTCACTGTTTTACCTAAAAATGTATGAGGTAATTCACAGAAAGGGCAAACCCATAACTTACTGTTCCCTCAAATGGTGTCTTTTAATTTAGTAAGAAAGTTGTCCAAGTACAATTCCAATTATTTCTTTCTTTCTCCCATATGTGTAACCCTGAGCAATTTTACTTTTTAATATTGGGTAATGGCATCAATTACAGAGCATTGAGAACTTCCCAGGCTACTCAGTGAGCACTGCTGATGATGAAAGAACATCCCTAAAACACAAACCCAGAGACAGTTCCATCATGGCTTGTATGACTGGCTTGAAAGAAGGTTCTGAGTTCAGGTGCCCATTTCCCATTTGGTGCAAGTCATGGTTTGGAATCTGTAGTGTTGATAATCTGAAACCCCTGAATTCTGTATTTTGTGCCTCTGGTCTGAATTAATGATGTGGAAATATCAAAGAAGCCTTTTGTATGATGAACAGTAATAGGGAGAGAAGCAAAATAGTGATCCAAAAAGACCTTTAGATGTCTTGGCTGAGTTTAACTTTCTTGGCAAAATTGAGCTACAAATAACAGAAACAGCTTGTCCCGCAGAAGGAGAAAAGTGCCATGCAAGAAATGTCCTAATCTTCTGGGTTATCCACTCCAATACTTTTATCCTTGAACATGAATAATTTATGCTCAGGAAGTTGGTTTCACTGTGACAGACAAGCATTTGTTGAGAAATCTCAGTGTTGGTCTTTCAGAGCTATCCGTGTGCTTCCTGTTGCCCTTTTAGAGGAGGCATAGATGGAAAATGGAGAAAAGATCAGGCTTTTCTTGGAAGGGAGTCTAACAGAAGTGCTCCTACTTTCTTTGTTTTTATTTTATTTTAAACCCTGTTAGGAAGCTCATGAACTGCTGCTGAGTAGCAGAACATTATTGCTGTCCATGATTAACCATTGCAAGACTGGTGAGCAAAAAAGTGTTAATCTTGGAAGGGTTAGAAATAAACACTGGTCTTGTTAATTGCATAAAATGAGTGTTTTTATCACTTTCAGTTTTATCTCTTAGCAGCTCTTTATCTGTTTCTTACATTCACAGAACACCAACTCTTTAATGAGCTCACTTGGAGCAGGCAGAGGGGCCCAAGGCCAAACCTTAGCCTTCATCTTGGTTGGAAAAGGGAATAATTAAATCCTGAAAGGGTGAAGCAGTCAGGTACACTGTAAATAAGGGCAAACAGCTAAGGAACCAAAGTGAGGGCACTTTTGACGAACTTCCCCAGAAGCTTCTGACAGCCAAAACCACTTTTCAGTGTGCACGGCCTGGCTGTGCTTTTACCCACCACAAACTGAGGGGAATGCTCAAGAAAATCTTGAGGCCATATCCAAATTTCTTTGACAGTTCAGGTTGGATGGTGCATGGAGAGAAAGGGACTGTTAAAGGCAATGTATAAAATACTGGTTTTCTGCTTCATGAAGGCAGAAGTGTTAATGAATTTTGTAGTTTATTTCACTCATGATCCTGGAGGATGTGATTGACACATAATATTTGAACAGTGAATGGCTTCTTTTATATGGCCATACAGTACAGGAAACCATGACCAGGTGGAGTTTTCAGCAGCTGTGTGTAGGGGAGAACAGAAGTGGGATGTGACAAAAAAAAACCTGGTGGAGGTAACACTTCCCAAATGATACCAGATTTGGGGTCCTAGTCAGTAAACAGCTCAAGGGCTGGGCTGCTGTTCAGAAGGACCTAAACAGTTCTGGGCCTGGGGTGAAGTAAACCCCGGGGAACAGCCTGAGTGGGGAGCAGGTCTGCAGAGGGAACACCTTGGTGGGCTGCAGGTAAAGCAAGCATGTGCATGGCAGTGAGGATGGCTCACAGTATCCTGGGCTGTATTAACAGGAGCAGCTCCAGGGAGTTAGGTACTCTCCTCTATTCAGAAAGCAGATACTGAAGTCAGATGGGCTTCTTGGAAGGAAGGACCCAGAGGAAGAGCTTGCAAGTGATACATTTTTGAACATTCAGCCTTGATCTGCGTGAAGCGCTATCTCAAAGTACTTTGGTAGTGGAAATGGAGATGAGGAATAGGTGTAAGATTGGATGCAGCTGGCAAAGAGCATCCTAGATCCTCAGGATGAAGGATAAACTGCTGGCTGTGATGTGAGCCATCAAGGGGAAGAGGAGCTGTAATAGGAGGGATCAGGCACTTGAATTAAGGGAATCAATCAGTGGTTGGTAACTGGCCATGGTGGACACCTGGCAGTGTGGCTGTACAGCTGTGACCCTTGCATCTGGATGTGCAGAGATGGACCCCTGCAGTATCCACACTGGAGACAGTTACATGGGTTTGTGTCCAAAGCAGGAGTTCCAGCAGAAATCTGAATTCAAGTGCTAAGTCATTGCTCACCCTGGGAGTCCAGGGTGCACTAGAGCAGAGACACCCCCTTGCTGTCTGTTCTGGCAGTTCTGGGACCACACTGGCCAAGGGAGCAAGCCTGAGGATGCCATCAAGCTGGGGTGCATCTGGCACAGTGGAGGTGGATTCAACTCTAGACCTGACACCTGTCCCCACTCCTTGGTGATGAGCAGTGACACAGCCATGGCTTTGCCTGTGGACATTAGATTTGTGGCTTTCTTTAGATTTGTGGCTTTCTAACCTTCTTTGCCTGCCCTTAGAGGAAAGACATGAGATTATTCTTGTTCTAAAATGAAATAGCTTTGTTCCATTGCCAGTGAAGAAAAAAACAAGAGTTAATTTTTTCATCTCCCTTAAAGGATGCCAAACATGGACTGAATTCCTCAGGGCTTCTGTAGCATTGCCACTCTGTGTTCTTGCTACTCTGACCATCTTCATCATCACATTTGATGTGCAAAGGCTTGGTTTGTAATGACTGTTTGCTGACTCTCTTTAACTGCTCTGCTCTATTGGAAAAGGGAAAACATATTGGTGAGTTGGTTTTTTCCTTCCTGATCTGCTGATCTGCTGACAAAATGGAGTCAGACAGACCCCTCCTGGTCATACAACTCACAGAGATGATTGAGCAAATGTAAAAAGATCTGTACATACTGACTAGGGCAAAGAAAATCAGCTGGAGCTGCTTCTTGGGCCTGTCCTTGTTAGTTTGAAGTTTGTCTGGGCTCCAGTGCTAATGATGCACAATGTTTTGGGCAGCACAGAGGAAGCTTGAAAGAAAGAACACAGTCATACACATGTTTGATGGAGCTTGTATCTCTATGGGAGTTCAGGGGAGATGTTGAATGGAGATGCCCAACTTCTGAAAAAATGGAAGAGTTTAGACCAGCTGGATTAAGACACATCAGTGTTCCCAACCAACCAAAGGACCCCAGTCTTGCTGGTACTTGCTAACCAGTTATTTCTGATTCAGTGAGATGAAAAAAATCAGGTTATAGGGAAATCTATAGGGTAGCTTTTGTCATAACTAGTATTAAGTAAAATTAACCTTCTTTGATCAAAAGAAAGATGATGTAACAACCCATTTTGCATCATAGTATACCCATTAACAACGGTTTTGTGTCATCCATGTGAATGAAAGTGCTAAAAATGAAACTAGCCAAAGCCCCAGTGACATAGGTCTTAAAAAAAATTAATCCTTAACAACAAAATGGAGAAGGAGTAGCAATGAGCATGGGAATTAATTTTTTTGAGGAGGATTTGCAGTTTGCCAGCATCAATTTCTATAGACATGACTCTGGTAGAAGCACAACTGTCCAGCTTTCCAGGTCTGCCCACTGCAGCAGCAGGCAGAGGGACCTGCAGGTAATGTGCCCTTTGTAGCAAGGGACTCAAATTACACTAATTACTCCTGTTTCTTGAAGGGGCTAATTAGCTCAAGAGCAGAGTCATGCAGAAGGGCTACCCGCCTTCCAGGGGCCTCCTCAGTCACCTTGGCTTCACCTGGACATAATGGCTAATTCAAGCAGAGTGGGTTCAGATACCTGTGTGTCTTTGTGCTTTGCCCTTAGCAATTGTCAACTTTCAGAAAAAGAACAAACAACAAGTAATTGGCTTCACTTTTTTACAAATTGATTTTACTGGCACTGGCTGTTTTACTAAGGGACCTAAGCTGAGTGATTTCTTTAAATTCAGGATGGACAGCTGCATCTACTTTTTCTTACCTAGAAAAAGTATCCAGCAAGCACTTGTCTTTGCTCATATTGCATATTTCTTAGTGATCAGTTTTGCATTAATTTTTTTGGTGGTTGTATTCTGCATACTGGTATATGTTTCCTTGGGAAAAGCAAAAAACATATTGCCCATTTAGGTGGTTAAATCAGAAAGTTTAACAGTATGGCTGAGGAAGAATTGTTGTGGTGGACTCCTCCTCATGGATAACTCTTCTTGAGCCTACTGCTGTTGCTGTCTACATCATTGTCATGATATTGCAGTTTGATAATGTGTGTGATTGTGAAAGTGGAAAAATGTGACCTTGAGAAGGATGCAGTAGGATAGGGAAAGAAATACGGAGTTGAGGGGAGGATAAAGAATTGTGAGTAACTCTGAATCTTCAAAATGATACATTTTCTGCCTTCAGATTCTGTATGTACTTGCACTGTACATCTAGCTGCTCTTTTTTGGTTAGTTTTTTTGCTTGTTTGGGATTTTTTTTTTTTTTTTTTGCTGTCTTATGGGCTTCAGATAGTGTTTCTCAAGATAAATAACTGGTTGGAGCCAAATTGCTGGTCTTTGAGCTTCTGGAGTGATGAGTAGTGAATGGTTATTTCATTCCATATTTTTGTTACATGGTTTTTAATCTCTTAAAACCTTACTTTGTGCTTTAAATGACAGGGGGAAAAAATCAGTTATTTGGGCTGATGTTTTCCTGTAGCTTCTGATTTGGTGTATTAACCAGAGGCAAAAATGTTATGCTGTGCAAAACACTAAAAAAACAAAAAAGATGAACTTATTTCTTATGTATAGTTGAACTAGGACAAGTGCAAATATTTTCATGAATGGAAACAGTGAAGAGCTCAGTCCTTTGAAGAAGATATGCTAATTTGAAACTTTTAAGTTTCTGATATTAAAATTATTATTAAAATTTTTAAAAAATACAGTTGTACAAAAGTAGACCTGGAAGACATGGGAGCTCATGTAGCTCGTTTCTTCCCTGTGGCAAGAGCGACTCAACCTGAACTATTTTGGACAGAAATGTATCCAGCCTGTGCTTCAGAAGGTCTGGGCTACTGAGAATAGAAAATTTCAGTAACCTGTTCTCATACGTCATTGCTGTCAGGAAATTTTCTTTTAATACTCAGTGTGCATTTTCTTTGTAGGTATTGAAGGTTTTGATTCCTCTCCTGCCCATGACAAACCTGAAAAGAAATTTGTTCCCTTTTTGAAACAGCCCTGCTCAAAAACCTGTCCTAGATTAGGATAATATATTAGGATGATTTTAGGCATTTGAAACAATTTTAAATTCCTTTTTTTTTTTTGTCATCTTTTTTTGAGGGCTGAATTCTCTTTAAGAAGCTTTAAGAAGATACAGTGTGGGAAAGGAAAGAGAAACACCAAGAACTGAGCAGGCTTATATAGCTCAACAAAGCCAAAAGCAGAGAAGAGCCTTCTTAACTCCAGATTTGATTCCTGGTTTGTTACATAGACCATCTTCCTTACCTAAAAAGTACTGAGATTCACAAAAGGGACATCTGTCATTTAAAGCAGCATATTTTAGGGACATTGGTCAGTTTTGAATCCAGCTGCTTGTGGTTCCGTGTGAGCCGGTTTCCGTGAGATTGGATCAAGGCTCTTTGCAGTGTCTCTGGTAGATGGGATATGCAAAGGGGCACATGGTTTATATATGGTGAAGAGAAGCACAAAAAAGAGATGCTGCTAAAACCCTAAAAGCTGTCTCTGAAATTCCATCTTTTATTTTTACTGCATAATTAAGTACTATTGCTGACACATCCTCCCTTATGATTCCCTTTAAGTTGGAGCATCTGGCCGGGTGTTGCACAAGAGCCCAGTTTTCTTCTCCCTATACAACGGAGTTTTGATTAATTAATCATTGCTTCTGTTTGAATAATACATTAAAGATGCACTTGAATGTTCTAGGAAAAAAGTAAAATAAAAAAAAAAACTGCACACAAAGGGAAATACTGCTCTGGCTTGTGAAATGACGTGTTGTCTTCCAATGGCGGGACTGTTCTAAATGTGTTACTGGTCCATCTGTATTTCTTTTCTGCTTGTTTATTTTCATGTCCATTTCACATGGTGATAGTCACTTGGCTCAGCAGGCTTTTAAGTCACAAAAATGTTGGATTTTAACATGATATGGAAGAATGATTCAGTTATGATGAATATGCTTTTTGAGCCAGTGTTTTGCTATATTAAAAAACAAGGAATTATGAAACTTTCATATTGTTGGCTGCTGTCCATTTTTATTTGTGACTTCACAATAGCAGCTTCGTGCTGATATGACCAGAGCAAGTTGAATAGCTGTACTTCTACAAATTTTGCTATGGTTTCAGAAGTGCAGGGTTTGTGTTTGCTCAGCACTGAACCTGGCACTTCACAGGAGCTATTGCTGCTCCTGGGTTTGTGTAAGGACCTTAATTCTACTTTGTGCATGTCCTCCACAGTCTGGAAGCAGTGAGACAAGATCCAAAACCCCAAGAAAAATTTGTTTTGTATCCAAAGGCCAGGCTGTCCTGGTGCTGTGCTTTTCCCACTGTTGTCAGGATCTCCAAAGGAGGACATCACTCTGCAGTTGCTCTCATTCTGAACGCAGTCTTGAACATTGTGAATACTTATTTCCTGAAAACTAGATGTCAGCTCTTGGTCTGAGATTTAAAAAAAAAATACTGCGGGTTGGACTATGCTTGCCTTCATATAATTTGAGTTTTTTGGAGTTGCTCAGTGTTTTCTGTGCACGCTGATGAATTGGCATGCTGATGTTGGATCATTCATGTTCAGTGTGTCTGGTGAACAGAACTCTTTGCAGTCCTGCTCTATGGACACTTTTAAAAGAGGTCTTAGTAGCACTGGCAGAAGAGATAACATGGTGCTGTGTGCTGAAATGAGAGTGAGTGCCTGGGTAATTCTTACTGCTGAAGAGCTGGGGTGTGAGAGGAGCTCACTGCTGAAATCCTGGCTATTCAAAGCTAAGGCAGCTTCTGTCCCTGGCCTGAAGAGACAAAGTGCTGCCTTTTCCCTAAATAAACCATGGGAAAATCAAGATTTGATGCAAAATTAATGCAATTGTTTCTGTGTCTCTCAAGTGGTGATAGGAGTAAGGTACAGGGTGCACCTGCATCCTCATTTGGGTCTGCCTTCCAAGGTGACTGAGCAGGAGAGATTTCCACTCTTTGTATGGACCCACTCCTGCTGCCAGATGTGGCACTTGGCCAAAAGCCCCTACTCTGAAAAGTTCAAGTGAAGCACAAGTGACTGCTGAGATCTCACTAGATGGAGCAGGGAGGCACTGCTGGATTTTACCCATGCAGCCTCTTGTAAGAGCTTTTCTCCCCCTCTGCCCCCTTTAATCCATTTTCAAGCCTAGCAGTGCCTCATGTTTACCCAGCAGGCCCACATGAAAAGGTCAGTTCTATTTCTTTGACCTTTTTCGGCTCAGTAAACATTGGCAGCTGGAAATCCTTTCTGTAGACATGTCAGCTGCAGTGAAATGGTGTTGCAGGTAATGACATGCATACAGAGCATCTCTGACCTCTGATGTTGTTTTCCCATCAACACAGAAGTCACAGAAGTCTAAAATTCCCAGAAATCTTAGTCCTTGTGACACCATTGCTCTCAGGGAACTTGTCATTGGATTTTCTTTCCCTTTTCCCTTGGCATTGTTTGGGCATGCCCCTTATTTTGAGATATTAAATATTTATAGATGAGCCGGTTATCACTAATGTGTGGTCATGGGTTTTATATCCCTCAAGTGTTAGTATCAGTTTGCTGGAATAGGAGGAAAATTTTTTCCTGACAATTTCTTTCCTAAATTTTTCTCTGAACTGGGAGACCATGTCCAAGACCTGGATGAACTAGTTTTGGTGAGGATGAAGGGAAAGGAGAGCAACAACCTACGGGCTGAATCTTGGATTGTGACCAACATCCACCACAACCAACTACTGAAATTAATGCCCCTGCTCTGGAAATACAGACACAGTGTGAGTAGCATCAGTAGTAGAGCTTTTTCCTGTTTTGGTTTAAGAAGCTAGTCCAGCTAACTTCTCTAGTTATCTCTAGTCCGGCTTTAGACATTCTTTCTAAAACAGGAGTTAAACTACGAGATGTCTCTCCAGTGCCAACCTTAAGCCATGGCCAGGCATTACCATCAGTCTCTGCTGCAGATGCTGTAGTCTCATCAGACAGAAGGCTCATGGGAAGTAATGAAAAGCAAGTTGTCATGTTGTGTTCAAATCATAAGTGCTTTTAGGTGGAGTGATAGCTACACAATTCCTGTTAGACAGGTGATGTTTTTCTGCACATCCTGTGCATAGCTGAACCTCATTTAATACGTTTGATTTCTGATGAACATGACTCTTTACTTACTGAATTATACCCAGAATTCCATCTGCTGAGTGTTTTTCATCTTGTGGAATATAGTAAAGAATTTGTTTTCATAAATTTTGATAAAATTTTGACAAATTGTATAGCTAGATTAGTGCCACTCAAAAACTAGAACTGTTTTTGGGTGGAAGTTTCTGCTCTGTGACAAATTAATGATCTGTTACAAAAGTTTCAAAAAGCACAATAACCATAAAAATAATTTCTGGGTAATGATAGGAACACCACTGGGTATTCTCTAAGTCCTTTTGTCCCTTGCTAATACCTCATTTTGATTGTTGCATTTTTAATATTTGGATTAAGACAGTGACATGTTCTGATCATTTCTGTTGAATGCATGAACATCTGGTTTTTGTTGTGTTGTAGTGTTGTTTGCTGTTGGCTAGGGATGAAAGGAGAGATCAGATGGTTTGAAGTTGACTTTTTTTGTTTTTCAAAGTTGCCTTTGTTCATAAGCAGCGATCCAGGAGCAGAGCAACGATTCTAATTGTGACTGACAAGCAATGATGGGAAGGAGCAAAATGGGAGTGATGATATATTGGCTGTGCTAGCTCAGCAGTGAGAGAAAAAAATCTGAGAATTGCTCCTTAAAATTGTCCGTGCTTTGCCTAAAGGAGAGATGAAGTTGCAAAATGAAGGTACTATATTATGTATTCAGGAGTCTTGAGTATGCCATGTACAGATTCAAGACCTGCTGTTTGCCCAGAAAATAAAAGTATTTGCCACCTGCAGCCTGGTGACCCAAGAAGGAGGGCATGGGCTCTCTGACCTGTGCCAGCTTAAAGGGGTAAGAAGTGAACCCCCTGTGTCCATGGATTATTGGAACCTGAACAGAAGCCAACACCCCATTAACAGGTCACAGTTTATAGGTTTACCCCTTTGTCCCTTCCCTCTGTTTTGAATATTTTGGGATTTCATACAGTAACTTGATGGCTATTACCTTGTGCCATTAAACAATAATGTCAAGGAAAGGATGTTCCATGATGTGTATTTAATGATATATAATTCATGAGAGGAATGATGTATAATGATGGTAGGAATATTGTTTCATGCAGTGTGCTGCATGCAGCTGGCTAAGGGTTTCTTTAAATAGTTCCCACATCTCTCATGTTTGTTGGAGGGACTGTACTGTCAGCTCTGAAGAATGGAGAGATTAATTTCTGCTACACTTGCTCTAGACAAATACCTTTTTAAATTAAAACACCTCTTCTGTGTTTAAAGTTAGGCAAGAAAAAAATCTGTTATACTGTAAAAACTAGTGCCTGAGCTCCTGCTAGGAGATGATGCAACTTGCAGAGGATGAGCCAGAAAATGTCTTTAATGTTTCTTTAAAGACTTTTCCCTCTAGGAGTGCCTCACCATTGTCCTGGTCATGTCAACATGACCAGGTTTAATCCCTGAAGTTTAGCTTTTTTTCCAAGAGGTGAAATTGACCTTAGTGAATAACAACGTTCCTGAACATAAAATAATTTCAATTAAAAATGAGGCTGAAGGAGGGGAGATGTAAATGTACCATCTCCCTGAATCTTGAAGCTGGGTTTTGGTGCCAGAGTCCTGGATGGTGCAGTGTGGTGTCTGCACACTCCAGTGCCACTCACTCCTCAGCAAGGATTTGTTGTCTGTGCTCTCTCTGGTAAAAGTCACATTGGTCTCAAGGTTGGGTTTTTTTCCTTCTTGTGCTTGGGGAGATTCTGACTTAACATTGAATAATGTGTGTTTGCTTCAGCTTACTTAGGAAATTCTTAGCACTTGGAGGATATTCAGTCTAGTGTTGACAAAACCCCTCTTTCCACTCTGCATGTGGCATTACACCATCCCCTACTGAAATGACACAGTGTAATGCTGCTGCTGCTAAAAGAGACATGAGCACACCACGTTCCCAATACAGCAAGCACAGAACCTGGGGAAAAACAGGATAAACATGCTGCTGGTGTTACAGAGGGATGATTTTTGTCTGCTTAGACCCTGTTGAAACAACGGGAGGAATTTGCAGAGGCAAATAGCAATTATCTTGGTTGGGAATATGGCCAGGGCATCAGGCTTAACATTAGTGAAAAAATGCAGTAGGAGTGATCGTTAATGATTCTTGGGATTAGGGCATTGGCTTGGCTTTACATCTGATCTGAAAGGGAACAATTCCTGAAGCATAGCACAAGATGGCTTGGTTCAGCATTGGATGAAAAAAATGATGTCCTGTTATTTTGTAAATAAAAATTTAAAAAATTCTGCTGGCTGTCTTTACACTGCGGAATACTGGAAGGAAGCGCCAAGTGAAGTACTGGTGTGCCTTTTTTGATGTGTTCCATCCCAGCTGGCAGCTGGGCATGCACGCTGCCTTTGCTCTGTCCTGCTCTTGCAGTTGCACTGTGTTCTTATGGACATGTTTCTAAATACCACAACGTGTCTGAAGCTGGTCACACTTGTCCTTGCAGGAGTGCCCAGTGGCTGTAGTGGTGACTTTCCTGTCATCTTTGTAAATACAAATTTGCTCCTCCCATCCATGCGTTAGAAATGTAACAGTTACATGACATTGGAGTATACTGGAATCATGCTACTCAAAGTTTGCAGCCCTCTCTGTGAACTTTGGTTTGGTTTTTTGGGCAAAACCAAACCTGCTGAGCAGCTTATTTTTGCACAGGGAAGTTCCCAGTTAACATCCTTAAGGTAATGTTTAGAAGCGCCTCAGCATCTCTCAGTATTGGGCTGTAAAACCTCAAACCTCATCCATTGAAAGCTTCCTTGGACTCGATCAATTCATTTGTAACCACTCTAAGCATGAATATAAATGTTGCTCACCTGATTAGCCTGTTTTATAGCACTTCAAAAGCCTTGATAAAACTGGTCAATGTAATAAATGCCTAATGAGTGCTGAGCCTCCTTCCTTGCAAATAAATAAATAAAGTATAGCACAAACTCTAGGTAATGCTTTCAATCAATCAGCATAAATCCTTCTTTGGCTGCAAAGATGAAGCCTGGGATGATAAAATGTAGTTGCTTTGGATGTGCTACATTGATTATATTATTTTTTTCTCCCTCACAGTAATAAGGAAAAAAACAAGTCTCTTTTCTCTTCCAGCTTAAATGTAGTTTGCTGGTAGTTTCACATCCTCTTTGAGTCTGTAGTACTTTCAGCATTGCTATTTTAATATCTTAAAGGAGTGTGGCCTGCTGGTTCTGAGTTTACTGGTGTATATTGCTTTTACAAGGTACAGTCAGTAGTGGATATGTTGACACTCCAGAATGGAAAGCTTTTCTTTCCGGGTGATCCTGTTGCCATTCCTTAACTCTCATGCCCCCACAGCCACTCACAGGAAGATCTTGTTGGTACTAGCAGGTTTGTTTTTGGAATGCAGATTTAGAGCTATGATAAAGCATGAGAGCAGAGGATGCTGTCTTGATAATTGCTGTAGGAAAATACTTGGGAAAGTGCTGGAGCTCATAAAGGACACTTTAATGTTCATCCCTCTGATCTCTTCTTATTATGGCTAAGAAAGACCAACATGATGCAGGTACTTTAGAAGCAAAAAAAGTATTGTCAGCATGGTTCATGATGGCTGATGGTCCACACTGCCTTTGGCTCCTCGTTTTGACCTTTCCTGGGCACTACACTGTGCATTGGCGCATCTGGTTCTTTCTTGGCAGCTCAGGTTTAAGGGTGATCTACTGGAATCCTGTGCATGTTACAATTAAACCACACAAAAAGTGGCTGTGACCATTCCTGCTGGGGGTCTGAAAGATTTCCTGAATTGATCTAGGACTCTTAACAGTGAGAATAAAATAGAAGTACTTGTTTTGAGGCAGAGTGATTTATATCCCATGCTTGATTTGATTCTGTTTCTCTAAACTCTTATTTTAGTAGCACTGTAACACGCTGGCTCAATCCAGTTTTAACAATAACAAAATGGGGAAGATTTTGAACAAATCTCATATCAGAGTGCAACCTCAGCCTGTTCCTCTGTAGCCACCCAGAGTGGCACAGGCAGCAGTAAAAACACTGCATTTGTACTGAACGTGATTGAATCAGATCTTTGTGAAATACCTGGATTTTTTGATGCTTGATAATGACTGTGAACTGCTTGTTTTTCATAAGCACAGAGTTTGGCCCTTTTCTCTCATCTTCAGATCTTACTGAAAATTTGCTTTCAACATCCTTCTTCCTTGGCTAGGTTTACCATAAATTAACATTATTTTTTCTCCTTTTTCAGGTATAGGAGCCTCTTAAAGGTAGCAGGTATTGTCTTGAGTTTTACTCAGCTTCATAATATATGAGATCTGAATGTCAGATTCTTCAAATCTTAGAACCTATGAGTAATTTCAGTAGTAAAATTGCAAGTCTTTTTATGACAGCTTTTAGGTGATTCCATGAGTAATCCAACCTTCTGCAATATGACTAATTAAAAAATGAAGCAGCAGACTTCCAAACTGGAAGAAAGTATTCATTTTTTCCTGGCTTTTTCTACCAAGAATAGTTTTTGTCTGGCAACTCCCATGGTTTCTCAAGTTAATTAAGGTTTCAAGAAATTGTTATAAATCTCTCCACACCAGCAAAACAAAAAACTTTTATCTTTAAAACTCCAAAAAAGAATTATCACTGCAGTGCTGGCAGGGAAGTGAATTGTTTCAGATGGGCAGATTAATTTTTTTTCCCATGAACATTCTGCCTCAGTAAAATAGATTAAAAACATAGGAGGAGTGTCAGTGGAGTTTGCATTGATTTAACAAGTCTTTTTTTCACACACAAGTATAGATTTATATAAAATGTTTTTGCATGCATGCACACATGTGCACAAGTGTCTAGGAAAGTTAGCAATTTTGCAGGTCAAGAGTGAAGCATATCTGTCTCTAAGAAAGTGATTTTTGCATGGCTTGGCTTGGGTTATTCATTGCACTGAAACTAGTAGTAGGGAAAGTGTTCTTTAAAAAAAAAAGTGTTTGTTTGTTTGTTTGTGTGCTTTGCCCTTTTCCTGGGAAACCATCGTGGTTAATAGCCTGCCTTTAGGTGGGATGAAACCTAAGCACAGAAATGTTCTCTGGCTAAGGGAGAATGTAAAGGGAAAACAAACCCCTGTCACATTGGTTGTGATCTAACGCTGAGGTTGATTCTATTTACAGTGCAACAGCTGCTCTCTCTTCTGGCAGAAGCTGTACCTTTAGGCAACCTTTCCTGTAAGTGGGACAATCTGCTTGTCTGGGTGCAAAGGCTGTCACTGTTTGTCCTGACTGTTCTCATGCTGTCCTTAAAATGCTTTGAAATTAGCATCCCAATCTTTAAGACAGCAGTAGAGATAGAAAACTTAGTTTTAAAGAATTTCTTTTCATGCATTGGTGTCTCTTTTGTTTAGTTTTGTCCTGAAACGGTTTATCTGAATCCTCTGGCATAGGTTCATGGATGTTTGCAGATATTTATTTCTGGTAAACAAGCAGGTCACCAGAAGATGATGTGGTCTGCCCTTGCCAGCTGATCCCCAGCAGCCCAGCCTGGGCAGCTGATTTGACAACAGCAAAGCAGGGCTGCTCCTACAGTAGTTATGAACTAAAATGTTTGTAAACACATAGGGATAATTTGCATCAAAGGTTTGAAGAATTGAACATCTCGGGGGCAGAATAAGTAAGGAAAAAGCCAACCTGATGGAAGCCTCCCTGCTGTGGCTGTCTCATGTCTGACAGAAGGCAGTGAGGGTGTCTCCACTGTGGCACTCACTGAAAGGTTTAATGAACTGCAGGATTTCTTGCTGGAGGATGAGCTGTTAACTTGAGGAGTGGTGTACCTGTGATGTCCACACTAGTAAATCAGGTTTGAGCTGCCATTGCCGTTTTCTATGCTGTCCTTGGAAGAGGCTGTCATACAGATGCTTAGGAGGGAGTGTAATGTTTTGTGACTTCAACACCTGCAGTCCTCTCATGGAAGGAGTCCCCAGGAGACCCTAATCATACAAAGCTAATATTGCTTAGCCACTGATAACAGCAAGCTGCCAAGCTGAGTTACATGGGCAAGCAAGTGCCTGGCTGATTAATTTTAATTTAATGTAAATAGAAATGGTGTCAGGGATATATTATGTAAACAAGAGATGTCTTTACACATAGAGGCATTAGTGGTGGTTGATGAGCTGGGATGGCGTGACCACCACATCCCTTGGTCACATCTGACACAACTGCGGAGGTAAGGAAATGGAAAGCAGTGATAAAAGGGTGTGAGTTGGGGCTCCTGAGGCTGATGGAAAAAGCTTGGTGGCAGAGTCAGCACTGCAGGCTCTGACTTCTTCTAGTGATTCTGGAAAGTTCTGTGGGCAGTTTTTATTCCACCCAGCCCTATAAAAGAAAATTTAGTGTCCTCTACTTAACGTATGAGGGAGTTGAGACAAGCTGAAGGGAAGTTGAAACTATGAAGGGAACAGGGTGGGAAGCATGGTATAAAACTAGATGATGTTTAAGGTCCCTTCTAACCAAACCATTCTTTGTGTTTATGGGAGTTAATTCTCCTACTGAATTAACCCATCAGCTAACTTACTTCCTTTAAGCCCAGGGTGCAGAGAGAAACAATTAGGTGTAGGTTTATATTGCTGATAAAATGAGCTAACAAAGTGCTTCTATTGCTGTGACAAGGAAACTGGGCTTATTTATGATGTGCCCTGTCCCTCCCTCTGCCCCCTTGAAAAGCAAAAAATCCAAATATATATGTAAATTAGGTGAATCTTAAGCTCCTGTCAGGTTGCCAGTTCAAACCTACTTACTGCAGGCAGATCTCTCTTTATCATCAGAACCTGGTTGCTCTCTTTGGACCCGGTCCACAAACTTTGGTTTTTGCCTTTTAGGCTATGCATACACAGTTAATCACCTTACAGCCAATAAATGACTCCAAGCTGCAGTAGGTCATTAGACATATATTTTTTTAAGTAGGTCGTTACTCTTTTTTTCTTTCTTCAGAGCATTCTGAGGGAAACTCTGGTGTGAATATTCATGAGAATACTAAAAGTAGGCAAATGAGGAGATGGACATGTTATTTATGTTTGAGGAAGAAGCTGTAGCCTTTCATCATATTGGCTTCTGATAATTTGCATACTGGACTGAAAGAATTTAATTAGGTGGATTATAGGAAGCAAAGGATGGCTTGCTGGCTGGAGTTATGAGTGCTCTGTTCTGTGCCATACACCTTGTTTGACCTGGGCAAATCATTCTCCTTTAGTTTTCCCACTTGTGCTAAATAGGGGTGGTAATTACCCACTTCACTGAGGAGGTCATGTGGCTGAAATTAATTAATGTTTATAATGTACTTGGTTTTCCTGATGAGGTTTGTAGCTGTGTTGCTGAGTACAGTAATTTCTGGGTTTTGGCTTGTGTGTGTGCATGTGTGGCTCCAGCAGAAAGGGTAGTAAAATACAGTCTTAAGAATAAAATTTCTTGGCACTTACATAAATGCAATTAATTCCTAAAGATTATAAAGCATGAATGCAGCTGGTACTGGCTTTCCTACTGAAATGTAACTGCTCTGTGGAAAGCAAGAAGGTAAATAACAAGGCAGAAAGCTTATGGTGGTTTTTAATGGGAGCCATAAAAATACTGGACCTCAAGGATAGCCCTTGGAGAAAAGAATTCTTCAGGACACTGAACATAGCTCACCTGAAATCTTGTGGACTTGTGAAAAATCCAATCACTGTAACTTCTGGGAAGAAACTGAAATCCTGTTTGAGTCTGAAATGCTTATTTTACAGTATGGTAGTAAGTGGAAGATGTTATAAATCATATCAGTAAATAGAGAACAAATACTTAACACGTATGTAATGGTCCAAGGAATTTATTTCTTTGTTTGATGGATTTCTGTATGATCTGGAATCTCTACCGTGCTAGTTTCTATTGATTATATAAATCCAGTGGTACCAAATAAAATCTCCAGCCTTCCAAATGTTTGCTAGAAAGCAAATTTATGCAAATCTGTTCAAGTGAGAGATCTTGGTGAAGAACATATTGCAGTGAATGAGTTGCTCCATGATGTTAACAAAAATTCTCAGTATGAGGGGCCCACAAGCTGCAGATGCAGTTGAGCATTGAAACCAGCAGTACTGAGATTTAGCAGCAGGTCAGGTTAAGCAGAGGCTTAATGCAAGGGAAATCATCCTTGGAATTAAGAATATTTTTATGCAGTTCTTTGGATTGGGATGATATCAAGGAGATGTTCATTGTAAAGGATGTGCTTAAGTGCTTTGCTGAATCCAGGCCATAATGGCCAAGTTCTTCACCTTTCTTTGATATGATGGCATCTAATGGGTGAATTACTCCTCTGCTTGTAACACAGCTTTTGAGCCAGCCTTAACTGTAGCAGAGATTTTCAGATGGGTTCTGCAGCCCTTCCAGAGTCCCTTTGATGCTGTCAGTGAATGTTGAGTAACTCATCAACCCAAGGAGGGCTCCACAGAACCCTTGTTTTGTCATCCTGGAGTGGGTCTTTATTTTGTAATAACTTCTCCCTGCATTTTGACTCTGATTAGCAGCGTGCCTGCATTTTAATAAATTATCTCCAAGAGCTCCCTTCTGTCTTCCCCCAGCACTTAATTAGGATGTGTAAATATGCACACAGCCCCATTACTGGTGTTAATCCCAGCGCTGATAAAGAGTAGGAGCGAATAGAAATGAATTGGAATAGGGATAAGCACAGGTCTTTCATTAGCCCAACTAAAAGTAATCACATATCTCTTGCTGGTAATATATGTCTTCCAGATAGAGTACTAATTACTTCTGGCAGTGCTGTGCTCTATCTCAGAGATAGCTTTATTGTAATCCTGCAGTGATCTAATGCTTTCACATACCAGTTACTGCTTTTCCCCTCCTTCTCTCCTTGATAAAGTGACCTTACAGATTTTGAGCATTCAAACTGCACCTTGTAGTGTCAGGGCTGAGTAAATCTGATGAGGTTTTTTTGGGGGGGAGTGCTTGATTTGTCTCTTTTTTTTCTATTTTCTTTCAAAGTTTTCCTCTAGTGCTTGCCATAAAGTACAGTTGTACAGAATTCAGGGAAATAAACTTGTACATTACATGTGCCCAGGGTAATGTTTTATGCAGCATCCAGTGTGGTTGCAAATGTGTCGCTGATAGATAAATCAACTGCTTCTTTCTGCTCCAGCAACCTGAAGTGCTTCCACATACGTTTTGTGTTATCTGTATATTATGGGCAGTCTTTCCAAACCTAAAACTAAGTTGTTCATTGTTAGGGTCAGACTTGCATCCTCTGAGTTCTTTTTAAAGGATACTAAATTCCATAAATAAAACTTACTATGTACTTTTAATTAGTGTATTAAATTTCTTGAAATTATTGGGAAGCTTGCTGGGGCATGGCCCATGGGAACATATGGATGTTGTCTGGGTTTTTTGGTGCATTGGTGTTTTTTTTGTTGTTTGGTTTTGTAGATGTGTTTGGTTTTGTTTGTTGTTTGTTTTTTTAAATCAGTGGGAGCTCTACCTCGAAGTGCAGCTGCATGGAAAACTGATGTTTTTGTTTAGTCACTTTAAAGGCAAACAGCAGGGAGAAGAGGTTTGTATGGGTTGACTGAAAAAGACCTTTAGGGACATTAAAAGTCTGTAATGTCCTTCCCTCAGTATGATTGCTATCCAGTCTGAATTGGACCACCAGATTCAGCATGAAGTTAACGTTATTAACATGTTAATTAGCCAAACTAAAAGAGCTTTCAGGCCAAAGAAGTAATTTTTATTGCAGAACCCCATTTAATTTATACCATTTACATAGAATCTGGCCTGTGTTTTTGGTACTTTATTGAATCCAGAAAGAGCAAACAGTTCAACTGACAATGGATAAATTACATAACTTCTTGTCACTCCATGTTTAGTCAAAAAACATTGCCAATGACAGATATACCAGCTTGTACTCATCCAGCTCAGAGTTCTTTAAAATGCATCTCTTGGGTGGCACTAGTTTAGAAATGCCAGAGGTGACCAGATGCACAAGTGGAGCTGTGTGGTGCTCTCATCCTGGCAGTGTTGTGGTTGTCTCCATCCCCTTCCCCACCTTCATACCACAGCAGTTTCTGACTAAGTAAGGAAGTTTTTTGGCCTTGGAGAGTCTGAATGGTCCTTTTGGCTTTGAGCATGTTGTGCTGTGTGAGGTGCCAAATCCCGTCAGCTCAGTTTTGCCGCTTTCCTCCTGGGGAATACTTGAGATCATATCACTTATCCCTCTCAAGATGTTCATTCCCACCTCTGCTGCTGCTGCTGTGCTGTTGCTGAGGAATGCTGTCATTTGGAGGAACATATTTTTGCCTGCAGACTCAAGTCCTTCCTGTGAATTTGTGTGAATGATTTCTGTAAGTACTTGTGCGTGTGCAGATGAAGAAGGTTGCCAGAACAGGAGGTTGAAGAATCTGTGCTGAGACGTTGTGTATGAAAAATCTCCCAGAGACTAACAAGTCTGGAGATAAGGCCCCTCCATACTGACATACTTAGATGTTAATAAAAGACATTGAAATAAATGCTGATTGTGATTTGATGCCCCAGCTTGATGCTGTATTGGAAGAAAAATCATTTTATTTATAAACCAATTAATTTGTTTATAAACAATTTTTTTAAATGTCCATGACCTGTTTTGCATTTCTTCCCAAAAGTTGTCTTGTGTGCTTGCTTTAGGCTCCTACTGTTTTGTGGACCTGTCTTCCTTTCCTGGCTGCAACAAAAAAAAAAAAAATCTTTCTTGGGATTTCCTGAAAGCACAGCAGGGCTTGGTTGTATGGCTGCTCCTTCAGCACAGCATCACACTGAGACTTGGCTGCTTGCTTTAAATAAAATAGTGCCAGATATTTCATTCTTGCTCCAAATAAATATTTTGAAGGAATTTGTGTTTAGTTTGTAAACAGTTTACTTCAATTACAGTTTATAACATGATTTAAAAAACATGCACACTGGAATGCAATTTGCTGAATTATTAAAGACATCAGTCTTACTCTATAATAAATGTGAACCTGTAAGTATCAAGAATTGTAAATAAAATAAGGGAGGATGATTTGTGTTTTAAATAATACCAGAAATTTTGTCCATGCAGTTGGGTTTCGTAGAGTGGTTGTAGACTCAGTCCAGAGGAAACATTTCTGAAATTGTATGCGATTTTGAACTAGCTTATTTACATATTAAAATTTCTGGAAATTGTCCATTTCACTTCTTATGCAAAACTTCTGGACTTTTTGGATATACCACTTAAAAACTGTTGCTTCTTTTTGGCAAGGGCAGCGATAATAACATCAGTAGGGAAGGTGTGAGGTTGTGAAGAAACAGATGCGCAGAAAATAAAAACCTGGTTACTAAGATACACCTGTTCAACAGAGCTGTGTAATTACAGAAGTGTTTCTGCTGTGAGACCTGTGGATGATTTGTCTGTGATGCAGTGGGGGCTGGAACATCTGGTCTGAGATTTGCAGTTCACAGTGAAGCTTCTGATCTCCTTGTTACGGGCGCGTCAGTTGTGCCCAGTGACTCAGGGCGGCTTGATGCTGTTCTGCCTTGCACTGTGGGGTCTGAAATAAACCCAGGAGCAGATGGCAGATGCACATCTGTCTTGCAAGTACTGGGCTGGTTAGGCAGCTCTGTGACATCCCATCCTGCATTTTTTCATGGCAGGTAGCACCCCAAACCAGCACAGCTTCCACACCCCTTTTACATGAAATAGCTCAAGGTTGTAGATTTCCTGCTGCTCAGCAGGGGTAAAACCACAGCTCAGGAAGCAGAGCCCAAGCTAAAAGCATGTGAAAATATCTGTATCAATGGTACAGACGCGTCTGTCTGTCTTCAAGACTGTTTAAGTACACGGCCTCTTCTGAGAGCCGTAGGCTTGGTTCTTAACCACTGCTGCATTTCAAACTAAGGATTCAGCAGAATCTCCCCCATGAGACTTGTAATGCTTTCCTGGCTAATGGAAATAATTCATCTTATCCAACTTAATGTGCAAATGATGAGGCTCAGGTAATGACAACATTCTATTAAAGGAGGATGATAGAAACTGGGGATTTGAAATGCAAGCTTATGGTGCTGGCAATTGATTTTGTATTGCTGATTTTTATTTCCATTGCTTAGGTTTTTAGACTATATGGCTGCCTAAATTTGGCATTCTTGTGTTAATCTAATGATGAATTATTCTGCAAGTCTGAAGATAACTTGCTTCCTACTGCATTCAGCTCCGTTCTCAAAACTTGTTTTTGGAAAAAGAGGAGCTCTAGCACTGCTGTATAGATTCTGAGGTGATTTCAGTCTAAACCAAGGAGAAAAATTACTTTTGATATCTGATTTTAGGGCAGTGATAAGTCTTGTGTCTGCTTTACAAGCCAAGAGCTAATAAATGTCAGTGTTCTAGCCAGTGAAAATACCATGGCATGAAACACAAAGAAACAGTCCACAAATACAGTTTAATTTTCTGTTTGATGTTGCTGCCCCCTGTTTTCCTTGAACACCAGCATTCAGAAGCTCCTCCTCTTGCCTTCTCTTTTGCATGTTGCTTGAAGAACTCAAAATCACCTAAAGAAATAAGGGCTGTGAGTTCTTTAAAGAACTCGCGTACTGAATTCTTTAAATTTTTACATGGGCATCTCCATCCTTTTCTTTACTGGTACCTAAACTATATTCCTTCAAAAAAGGGAGAGAGGAAAGACTGCTTGGCTAGATATTTTTTTTTTTTTCAAAACAGATTTCTGGGACATCATTCTTTCATTCCCTGAGAAAGACAGAGAACAGCTGCCAATAGAAGGTGACTCATAAGTACAAATGGCAAGCTTGCAGAAGCTAGATTTGAACAGAAAAAAAAATTACATGATCTAATAGTCAGAATGAAAGGTGAATCTATTTTTTTTTTTTTCATGTAGCTCCTTTTATTTCTTTAGCAGCCTGCGTAAAATGAGATGATTTGTTCCCTAAGTGGAAAGCAAAGGAGAATTGTGTCATTTCTGATTTAAGGTGTTAGGGAGAGGTGGAAAGCCTCAGTTCTTCAGTCACGAATGTTTTTAGTTGCCTAATTCACTCGTGAGAATGAGGGACTGAAATCCTGCCGAGGGACTGGATCTGTGTTGC
This sequence comes from Ammospiza nelsoni, assembly GCF_027579445.1. Taxonomy (NCBI): domain Eukaryota; kingdom Metazoa; phylum Chordata; class Aves; order Passeriformes; family Passerellidae; genus Ammospiza; species Ammospiza nelsoni. The sequence continues at coordinate 10,742,236 of NC_080640.1, forward strand.
TCTGGTGTCTGGAATAACTGGCACCACCTTGGAACGATGACTGTTTGAAATGCTAAGAATTAGGCATCTCACAGTAGAACTGATTGTGAGCCCCTTGCTGCAGGGGATTTTGCTGTGTGTTTTCATGTTTTGTTGGCTTGGGGTTTTATCTGGAGGCAGGGGAGGGAAGGATATAATAGTTCTAAAGAAAACAGCTAAGTGGAGAAAACAGCTGTTTGGAGATTTTTTTTTTAATCTATTGAATAATTCAATTTGATTTTCTTTGGGAATAGTGAACAAGACTGTGCTTTTAAAATATAAAAATAGACAAGTTCAGTTGAGAATGAACAGTGCACTTGTAGGGTGTTTAGATTGCTTTTTTCTATTCTAGCTAAATCACCAGCATTTAAAAGCAATTTAAGAACCTGAAGTCATAATAGTCTATTTACATAAGAAGAAGAAAAATAAAAAAAGAAATTAAATATGACATTTTGTTTAGTAAGTAGAGAGTATTTTATTTAATTGCAGAGCAGTTGCCCTCAATCTAGAGACTACTGATAATGCACTCACATAACTGAGGCTGTAAGTCTGTGCTAAAAGTGCTTTGCATATGTAGAGATGTTTATGTATTGTGCTGGTAAGGTGCTCTCTAAACACATTTGGCTGTGTTGAGGTAACAGGGATTTGTGCTGCTGTGCTGGAGGCAGCCTTGTTGTCCTTTGACCAGGTTTCACCACCACAGCCAGTGTAGCTGTTCAGTGCTTCCTTGGGGATAGCTGTCCATGCAGGGTCACATCCCAGGTTAGTATGGGCAGCCAAGCAGAAAGATAAACATACCTGACACCCTGGGTTGGATCTTAAAATAAATGGAGAAAAATGTGGGTTTTTTTACTACTGTTTTTTCTATGAAAATTCAAAAGTTATAAGGCTTGATTTTTGAAAGCTTGTCTCCTGCCTTTTGTAGGCACTTGGCAGTATGTGGTTTTTTATTCCATTTTATTCTGTCTTCTTTTCTACCAAGTAAGACAGGAAAGGGTTTTAAAATTACAAAGCATAGTGCATAGCATTTTTCTTTTACCTGTAAATGGTGAGACTCATTTGATACCAAATACAGATTTTTGTTTCATTTTATCTTGACCTTCCTGACCCATCCCTTCCAAGAGGAAAAAAAACCCCAAGACCTGAACAATCTTTACTGCGAATAGTTGGTTTTACATTATGGAGGGAGGGACTGAATTAGTCAGCTTTGCTACTCATCTAGAATTGAAGCAGTAATTTGCTTCTGCACTAATGCTAACTGCTTGTCACCATAATGCTGTATCCCCTTCATCCCCTTGCTATATATACATGCCTTTTTTTTTTTCAAAATACTTAAAGGCATAAAGCAGTTCCTCAGGAAGTGAAAAAGAAGAAAGAGAATTTGTTATTCAGCAAAACAGAAGTGTCTCTATGAAATGAATATACATCTCTAGAAAAAATATGTTGTCTACTGCTCTTCCTGCTTGCTAGTGTCTCAATATCAGCCACTAAAAGCTTTAGGGTCAATTTAGAAAAACAGTAATAATTGGAAATGCAGATTACTGCATAAACAATGTGCTCATGCAGTGCCGTGTCTAATTTGTGCAGGGAATTAGTGTAATTGCCAGTGCAAGCTGGGTAATTGGGTGTGGAAATGATGACCCTGATTTCCGCATCCGCACAAGCTGCAGTTGTGCTTTATTTACTGAGTGGCCTTTTCCAAATTAGCTCATCATTTGGTGAGGATGAACTTGGTGGGATGGATCACTCTTCCCTCTGGTAGTGTGCAGTTTCAGAAATTTAAGGATAGTGAGCACAATGGGTCTGGAAAAGACAACTGGGTGTGAGAGTTTTGTCCTAAACAGTCAGTGCTGTTTGACCAGGAGCTGCATTATTCCCTCCTGAGTTTTTGCACACATCCTCACAACTGAGAGAAAGTAGCCCCAGCTTGTGTAACTTCTCACTTGTGAATGATGTTGGAATTTAAATCACAGAATCACAGAATATGCTGAGTTGGAAGGGACACATGAGGATCATTGAGTCCAGCTCTTGGTTCTTTACAGGACTGTCCCCAGGGGTCCCACCCTGTGCTCCAGAGTGTATCAAACACTTCCTGAACTCTGTCAGGCTTGGTGATGTGCCCACTGCCCTTGGGAGCCTCCTCCAGTGCCCAGCCACCCTCTGGGGGACAAAGCTTTTTCTGATGTCCAACCTGAACCTCCTCTGACACAAATTCCTTCTTATTCTCTCGGGTCCTGTCACTGTCACCGCAGAGCAGAGATCAGTGTCTGCCCCTGCTCTTCCCCTCGCAAGGAAGTTGTAACTGCAGTGAGGTCTCCCCTCTGTCTCATCATCTCCAGTCTGAACAGACCAGGTGACCTCAGATGCTCCTCATAGGACTTCCCCTCGGGGCCCTTCACCATTTTTGTTGCCCTCCTTCGGACACTCCAATGTTTTGAGGACAGGCACTGGTGTGGTGCAGCTCTTGCCTGTCAGTTCTCACAGGAGCTGATCCTCTGGGCAGCACAGCAGTGGTCTGGATGGGCTCTGGGGGTGGTACTGGGGGGTTTCTGGGTGCAGCTCTACAGATATACTTGAGACAACCTAAAATAAAAGTCAGCATCAGGCTTCTGCTCGTGCCATTCTGTGTTTCAGTGCTGCTGAATCCAGCTGAGCTGAGCTGTGCTTTGTGCAGCTGATGGCAAGGACTGCATTCACTTTGTGCCTTTCTCTCTGCCAGGCACAGTTTCTTGTCACTGTACTGGTGTGACACGAGCAATCACTTTGCTTTCTGCATACAGAGGGAGGAAGGAATAGGAAAAGCTGGGAGGAAACAACAAAAACTCTTTAGCTCTGTCTCTGACTCCAAGTTGTCTGCCTTTCCCTAGCAAGATTGGTGTTGGTGAATCAGAATTACTGCCTCTTCATCTGTTTCTTTTCCAGCAAAATGTTCTGGTTCATTCTGTGCTGATATTTGCAGCACCTTTTCAAATTTAACATGGTGATAACACTAAATAACATATTTTCTCTGTGTAGGAAATTAAAGCCAGAGGACCTGAGTTCTTTCTTTGGGAAACAATATGTGACATTTCCATTTCTCAACTTGGTTTTGCTTTAATCATCTTCTAAAATGCTTAACATTCTTTTTCCTATTGAAGAAGAAACTGGCTTAAAAAGGAAAAGACAGTTTTTATGGAAAGATTTTACTGGTTTAATGACATGTCAGTGAGTTTCAGCTGAGTAGTCTTTAATCTTTAGATGCATTCGTACTGTGATAAACCTTTTAAAGTGATGGGAAGCTCATTACTCAGAACTGAATTTTGGTTTTGGTTGTCACAACTAAATCTTTAGAGCTGATACCTTTTCACATTGGTTGTAACTTACCCCATTAAAAAGAGAAGCCACTGTCTGATAATGCTATGTCTTGGTATTACATCTTCACTGTTGAAGAAAATCATGACAGCTTATGATGAAACTTTTTCCAGATGGAAGGTGTACATGCTTTTCTTGTAATACTTTCCACTTTTTTTAAACAAAAAATGGGAAAGCAAGTTTTTGTTATTTCATAAAATTGTACATAACCCCTCCTGTAGCATCAGGTACATCTCTAGTACAGCAGATGTTGCAAGGCCAGTGATAAAACTGAGGGGGTTTTCTCACAGTGAAGGGTAACATGCAGCATAGCTGACCCAGGCACCCTCTGCTCTCAGGTCTGTTTTTTTTATTTTGTTTTTATTTTTTTTTGTGAACATGGTGCAAATAGCATCAGGGTTGTCCTTTTCAAATTGGGAAGTGGCTTTCATTAGTTTTCCTGAAAGGTTTAATTGTACTAAGTTCAGTACTAACAATGTGTTTCAGTTTGGGGGATAGCCTTCAAATGTATGCATGAAAGTGTCTCTCTGCAGTGGAAAAAGTACAAGGCAAAGCCCTTGGAGAGCTGAGCTTCCTGCAGCTTATAAAGTTCTTTTTCAGGGCTCCTGAGCTTAGTGCAGGCAGGGGTAAGAATTGCAGCCCTGGCTTACTCACATCATTTTTGGTTTGGGTTTTCCCAGCTGTGTTTATTTCCTAGTGAAGCAAATCTTTTATTGAAGGAAGTTGGAGGCAATAATTCCTCGCGTGCTTCTGCTTTCCTCTGGCTGAAGAGCTGGTCCTTGGAGTGCACTATTCCCATTGTAAGAATTCCTGAGAATATCTTGTCTTCCCTGAATGGTATCCCCCAACTGATTGAAATTACTCGGTGCTCCTCTGGAAACACATTGAGTGATACCAGGTTATTTCTCCCTCTTTAATCTTTTTGGGGACTATAAACTGCTAGTGGTGCTCATGGTGCAACACTGAGCTGCTTGATTAATGGCAAGCCAAGGGTAAAGGCTAATAATCTACTTTCTTTACTGATGTGCATGGAACAAGCAGCTGAGGATAAAGGTGGTAGGTGAAGTTATAAGAATATTTTTCTTATATAAGGCCTGTTCATTCAGTTGCTTGTGTGGCTTAAAGGCAGAAATACAGAAATATCATTCTCCTTGAGGACAGGTGTTGAACAAGCAGAAGAGATGGTGGGGAAAAAATGGTATGTGCTCCCCTGGAGGCACATGTGTCAAAAGTAAAATATAAGTCAAAGGGAATGGTGTATAAAGCTTCATTTCATTGATAAATGGCTGACTGTAAGTGTAAGACAAATTTGGATGGGTCAGTGAACTGGTGACAGGGCTGAAAGTTTCCTTTAGAAATAATTTAGGGGAAGTCTCTGCTATAACAAATGAATTCATGCTATTTCTCTAGTGTGTTTTGGGAGTAATAGCATGCAGGTGGGAGATATGGAAGCAATGTCCAGCTTTGGGGCAAAATTCAGGCCTTTAAAACCCTTCTTCATCAGGGGCAAGAACAGATTGGTTTGCTGTTGGAGGAAGCCGAGTAGGGCTGAGTGAAAAGATCAGTGAACTAAAATTTGGAAATGCAATGCTGAAAGAGCAGAAATGTGTAAGTGGGAGAGATGCTTATTTTGCTGCAGGTTTGCACTCAGAAATGAAGTGGGATTTTTTTGAAGAAAAGGAGTACCTGAGAGTAGAAATAGAACATTCAAGCTGTTGAGTGCTTCTGGAATTAAGTTTCTAAGCCAATGCTCTCTAGTGCTTCCAGATTGTCTGGGACTTGCCAGAGCTTCCAGTGTTTGAATCCCTTGTTAGACTTTCAGGGATGACTCTTGCCTATGGAGTCTGGGAATCACTACTTCTGTATCTGTAGGATGTTATTTGTGTAATGTTAACAAGCTGTGGAAAAATACCCAGAAATCCTGAAACTCCAATGTTTTCAGTCTAAAAGGTTTTTATTAGAGTCTGAAATTCTAAGAGCTCACAATATGTTTCCTCCAGCTTTCACTTTTGCATTGACACAGCTGATAAAAGAATACATTTCTCTGCAGTGTGTTGAGAGGAATGGACCATTTTTCTGTGCTACACACTTCAGGCAGGGTGGTTAGTTTTGTTGGCAGGCACTAATGGAAATTTTCCTCAAGTTATAGGAATTTTGAAAATGACAGTCAATACATTGCTTTCCATTCTTAACAAGCTTAAATAAGGGGTGTATGTCAAAACCATCAGGGAGATTGGGGCATGTGTGGGTGAGTTCTGGGGTTGAGATGATACCTGATAAAGAAATCCTCTGCTCCCATGTGTTGGTATGCTTTTGTTTAATGTGACAGAGTTTGGGGTTTTTTTAGATATCAAAGATACTCTTACTAGAGGGGATGATGAAACCAGTACTGTTTTCTTGCAATGGCTGAAGTCTAAAGGACATAATCTTCCACAGGATGATTTTAATCATCACTGTTGAATGTGGATGACAGCACTGGTCAGATGTTATAAAAAATGGTCAGTGGTTTGGGTGTTGCAGTTTTGATATGGGCTTCTACTCAGTAGCTTTTTGTCCTTTGTTTTTTGCCCTGTGCTGAGAGAGGAAGTCAGAAAGTGACTTGGCTTTTTCATTCCAAAAATACCACATGAAAATCCTGAATTTCAGTAGTTTATATATAGAAAAATAAGAATATCTCCTCCTACATCTCACTTGACATGGAGTGAGGAGGAGGAGGAAAAATGAAGTTCACCAGTCACTTGGGATGTGCCTTTCCTGTGTGTTCTGCCAAAGCCTTGAGGATGTAGTCTGAAGGCAGCTTAGGTTTTTTCATCCTTTAGATAATGGGATTTTAGCCACACATCTTAGCGGGTTAATAAGACTTTGTATGTTGGCTTGTAATATCCTTTGACTTTCCCCTCCTTTTGAGGTAGCTTCTGGATAAAATATGTAGGGGAAAGAGGAGATGTGAGGTGCAAGTTACTGTCCTGCCCCTTAACTTTTAAGAGATGAACCCTCTGCAGCAGACAGACATGTACCTTTCTTTTTATTTTATCAGTAAGAGGCAGTGAACATGTTTAAAAACTATAGCAAAGGAAAAGACTCAAGTTTGAAGGGGAGGAGAAGATGTAGAGAGCAATAAAGGACTATGTATTATCTTACATATTAGTTGTAAATAGTATGGCAGATCACAAGATGGAATAATTAACTTCTGTTGGACAATGTCATGACAGCCACAATTTCAGTTTTTCTGTGGGAATGTGAATGTGCAGCTTGAAGGTTTGTGTGATCTCCTTCCTGAGGAAGTTTTATCAGAGCTGCAGGTCAGTAGACATTCCCAGTTCCTCAAAGTGTTGTTTTGCCACAACAAATTCCATGAGATCCTAGGTGGGAATGCAGCAATAGATGGGTGCAGCTTTCCAAGGTGGAAACCCCTTGCACTGTTGTTATATTGATGCTTGTGCTTGTTGGTAGCCCTGCCCTGGCTTGCTGTCAGAGTTGATGACACCCATGGGAGTCATAAATAAATAACCTGTAATTCATGTTTTGATGACAGGATTTTGTGTATCTGGTTGTTTTGTTTGTTTTTATTCCCCAAAAGAACTGGGGAATCTTACTTTGTATATATCTTCATTTAACAAGTTGTTTTGACTAAATCCTCTTCTCTTCGCTAAAATGCAACAGTTTTCATTCTGACAGCACCAACCTGCTTTACAGAATACAGAGCCCCAGTGAGAATAGACCTTTAACAGCAATTTATATCCCAAGTCTGAAATGTGCACTTTATATCTGTTATGATCCCTGGGTGCCTGTTATGGGATTACTCACATCTTACCATTCTAAGTTTCTTTCCATAAACTAGTGGAAACCCTTGAGTCTCAGGTTCAAGGAATACACTCAGATGAAGCATGGTTTAACAGCTCCTTGGAGAGAAAGAAATAAGGTGGGAAAGTGAAGAATTGATGATCTATTAACTGTTTAAATTTCCCACCTTGAATTATTGACAACATGCGACATTACAGCTTTACAAATTACTGTCTATAAACAGCTTGGAAAATATGACCTTTGCCTTATAATTGGTCTCAAGATGCCTTCCAGCTTCACATAAACAGCTGCTGATGGCATATTTTGTTGCAGCTGGAATGGGTGGAAGAATGCAGGCAGAATTTTCTTGTCTAATCAGGCATATATTATAATTTGTCAAATGACAAAATGTACTCTGTGATTGCTGAAATGTCTCTGTTTGAGACTGGGCTCATTCCTCTGGAGTTTTGGAGTGATCTAATTTTCAGTAACAAAGACATCTAATTAGTTAAGGTTAGCTGTCTTTTACCTTCTGCCCTGTCTCTCTAGAGCAAGGAGATGCTAGAAAGGCCTGTGCTACTCTGATTCCTCCTTTTTCCTGGCCTGTGGAGACCAGTGAGTCCAAGCTGAATGGGTGGTTTGTCCTGTTTGTTCATGGCAAACCAAGTGCACTAAATTCCTGCTTTGTGGGGTTGTCCATGTGATTAACACACAAAGTAAGTATTGTGCTGAATTTGGCCCTGAGATTTCTGCTGATTTGGGAGAAGCTGAGAACACAAGGACTTGATTTTTCATCTTCTCTTATCACTATTTAGGAGTAACAAGTCACCAGGTTAGTATTGGCAGACAGCTCATAAGGCACTTTCTGAACCTCAGGCCTGAGCCAAATTAATTTCTAATTTTACTCCATTCATATGGGGTTGCTCTAAGATGAGACCTACCAAGTTTGTCAATGGACTGATGTATTTTATTATCATTTGTTAGTGTAAGATACATAGGGAATCATAGAGAGTATTTTTGGATGAAAAGGTGTTTGGAAGAATAGATGCTCCCAACAACAGTGCAGCAAAAGAGTGTGCAACATAAAAATCATCTCTACACCAGACTTGCTTGTTTTCTCTGTTTCTGGGAAACATACCTTGTGTCTTTTAATGTGGTGTTGTTCATCACTGACTGAATATCAGTCCAAAAAGTCTATGTTCCCATCTGTGTGGATGCAAAATCTAGTAGGATTGCAAGGAGGGAATAGAAAGCTTTGGCTCAGGTCCTTTTATAGCTAGGCAAGGGTGGAAGTTGTGACTCAACAGAGCAGGTCAGGACCTTGTAAAGACACCTCTTCCTCTGTTAGAGGACAGGGAAGATTAATTTCAAGAGTGAAGACCAAGGGGCTCATCAGAATAAATGTTTCCATCTTGCCTCCTGCAACAAATTTTCCTGAACTCTGCATGCTTGATGTTTGTAATAAAACCAACTTACATAACAGAGCTCTTGTGAGGAGTGATCAATTAATGTTTTCAGGGCACTTTTGGGACCCAAAGGCAAAAGGCACCTTATGGTTGCAAATTTCACTACCCCTGCTGCCCCAGGATGAAAGTTTTAGCTTAAAGATCCAATTTCTTCCCTGGAGTGGGAGGGAGAGTCTATTATTCAAGGATATCATCCTTATCTTTGTTGTAGTTGCCTTGTGGCCATGCAACATCACTCAATAATACTGTCAAGTATTATCTTTTGCTTGTGCCAGAGTGCTAAGCAGTGATTTATTGCTTGAATTCACATTGCTTTCATGAAAGTGATTTGTTGAAACAATAGTAAAGTGCTAAATAAATTATTCATTGCATGCTAATTTTTCACTTTTATATTCTGTAGTGAGCTGCAGAATAAACAATCTGGGTGTTGTTTACAAAGCCCAGGTTTTTGATTGTGTGTATCCCCCACCCCCAGTCTTTCCCCCAGGACATGGAACTTTTCCCAAGGATATCTTCAGCCTTTCTCACCTTGGTTGCCCTTTGGGCTACTTTTCCTCTTCATGCTTTGTTCAGGTAGAGTTGGGTGAATTGTGTTCAAGTAGAGGCTTGGATTACTGGTTTGGGAAAAGCTGTGTGATTGGAGTTCATGGGTATTTCTAAATCCTTTAGAAACTTCTGGGTCTTAACCAGAAAGGCACCACCATAAATGGAGCTCACAAAGCAGGATCCTAGTGGCTGACTGGCATGTTTTCATAAGTCTTTTCTGGCATATTCCCTCTTTCTCTGAGTGTTGTGTGCTGATGTATTTAGCTGCCACTGGCTATGCTGTAAGTCCTAGTTTGCACATGAGATCAGGTGTCTGAGAAACTCCTCAGAAGCAAATTTTTACTTGTAGATCTGCTGGCTTCTCTACTTTCCTTCAGAAATGGTTTCTCAGCACTTGAAATCTTTGTCCCTTGGCAAAGCCCAGAGCCTCTGGAATGTGTCTGAGTGTTTCAGTAGCGAGCCAGGAGCAGGTCAGGCAGAGAACAGCAAAGTGCTTTTCTCCGCTTGACCCTTCCACCCTTTCTGGGTGTCTGCACCAAATCTTGTTTAAGACAAGCTGCTGACTGCCAGTGAATATAATGGGGTGTAAGAGAGGAATTTTCTTTCCAAGTAGTTTAGGGCTTTTCCCTCCTCTGGTCTTAATTCTGAAATAATCCCCTAAAGACCTATGTGGGTATTTGGTGAAATGAATAAACAGAAGGCCACATTTCCCTTTTGAAACATGCACAGAGCTCTCATGCTAATGGCTTTTAAGCATCAATGCAATTATAGTGTGTAATCGATTCTCTCTATAGCAGCTTTTGTCTTCTGAAATGAAACCCTGTCTCTTTCCTAATTATTTGCCTTTGTATTAAAACTTTTCAAGATGACAGGATGTCTATTCCATTGTTTTCGTCCTCCTTCCCATCTTTCCTGCCTGATTCTGCCACTGGAAGAAATTTGGTTATTATATTTTCTTAGAAACCTGAGTATCTCTGGTTTTTTTTCCTACAATAATTTACTTGCTAGATTTTCCTTTTGCTGCTTTTAATTTATTGGGTTTGTGTTTGGTTCTTTGGTTTCGTTAATCATGTTTGGAGCTGCTAAGAAATATTTCCATGAAGCAGATTCTTATTGAATGAAAGAGGAATTAGTGAAAAGGGATTTCAGTGTGGGGAAAAAAAGGACTCAGAGCAGGGAATTAATTCTACTTTAGAAGTTAATCAGCATGTCAGTGGCCAAGGTGTTTTTCTGGAATGTGATAGGCCTAGGTTTGGGTCCTTTTCAAAGCCAGGAAAAGCAGTAACTCAGTGTCTTGACCTTTGGGCTTTAGCTATTACAGTGTCCTTCTCTCAGTCTCTCAGCTTTGGTGGTAATATTTTAAATTCTTTTCAGACTATGACAAATTTCTTTTTCATCCTGATGACAAGCATGAAGACTAGGGCTATCTTTAAAATATTTGAGGGAGAAAGATGCTGCATTTAGCCTCTCTTTATAATAATTTGTGTTGCTGTCTATACTAAAAGTTGTCACCATGCCAGGGACCCCTGCAAGCTGAGTGTAATAGAAACTGCCAAACATCTTGCTCTACTGATTGAATTACTCAAGATTAAGAAAGGAAATACTGGTATCTGTATTTGGCAAACATTGAATTTCTGGCCTACAGGTGGTTTTTGTAGATGCCAAAAGTAGGAATAACTACGTTTTATATACAAATTATATACAATAAACTTATATACAAATTTATATAAGTTCATGAGTCCTAAAGCTACCTATGATAGCTATAAGAGCAAAAGAATTTGCCATGTTCTCTCTTTAAATGTGGCTAAAATTGTATAGCTGGGAAAACTTGCACAAATATTGCTGCGTATAGTTCTGTTTAATTGACCTCAACTTTTTTCCCCCTAAAATTCTGTCTCCCCTTGAGCTTATAGTAAATTTTGGTGTCCACAAAATATAGTGGGAAGGAACTTCCCTACTTATATATACATAATATTTTTAACCTTCCAAGTTTGCTTGGTCCTGTATGCTGAAAAGTTGTGAATAATAAATTCAGTATACTTGTGACTTTACAGATGTCTTTCATATCTCCTCTGTCTCTTTCTTGGATTGATAGTTGGAGTAATTTCTCACTAAAAAAAGGTCATTCCACATCTTTGATCATTCTTGATTGCTCTCTCTGATCCTTTTATTATTAGGCACAATAGTCACAATAGTTTTTGAATTAGGAAGAGTTTAATCTGCTGACTTATGGAAGTTATTAAAGGGAAGCGCCACCCTCTACATGGACAATTTTTAATGCTTTCCCTCTAAACTTCTATCTCTTGTGCCGCAGGTGGGATAGTGGGCAATATCAGACCTTTTTTTGTGTTCATGGATGGCTGCAGAAAAATGAAGGAATTTTACCTTATGGCTTCTTTTTAACAGAGGTTGGTGAAATGGAGATTTGGTGGTTTTCTGTGGTTGTCCTCCTCTGTCACTGCCCCCGTGTTGATCTGCAGTCCATGTGGAAAGCAAATCACAAAAGTCTTCATGACTCCATAGTTCTTGCTACTTGAGTGCTTGGTAGAGGCCCTGATACTGCTGGCTGGTGTAAAATTGCTAAAAATAATATGAAGAACAAGATTGGTGTAAGTAATTTGCCCCAAATAATAAGTTCTCTCAAATTTGTTTTTTTTTTTTAAATTAATTCACGAGCAGCCAGTAAAATTCTCAGTGAATTATTCAGGTTTATTTGTGACTTTATTTGGAAACATTTCTTCACATAGCTGTCTCACCAAACAGCTCATTGAGAATACTCCTGTGTTCTGGTTGTGTTATTTACATTCCCAGGGTTCTGGGTGATATTGGGGAAGTAGAGATGAAGGGAACAGATAGGTGCCCAATTATTTCCAATTTTTGAATGTGCAAACTCTCAAACGTGACAGCCTGAGAATGATAGTTTATTGACTTGTAATGCATAGAAAAAGCTTCAAGTCCTTTAGTTTCCCACTCAATTACATCAGACCTGCAAGCTCGTGAAAACTTAATTTAGTGCTTCTTTGTTATTGACTTACGTTCCTGTTAAGCTGGCGATGGAAGGGATCTCTGGAGTTTAATAAGGGATTCATGGATCACTGCACATTGAGGTGTACTTAAACTGTCTTGATTGTGCCTGGGTATGTGTTTCTCTCTCCCCAATTAGAAGGCAACGTGACTGTTCCATCAGGAGAGTCATGCAAATGTAGTTACACCATTAAATCCAGCTGCCATTTTTTACACAGCTGTGTGTGAAATGTTACAATGCTTTATTAGCCATTAGTCACACTGCAGGCTGCCTGTCTCTGTGACTGAACCTTTTCAGCTGGTGACAGCAGAGCAGCCCAACTGCAGGTGGGCTCTGTTGGGGTCCAGCAGCTCTGCATGTGCTGCATGCTCCTTGCATGGGTGGAAGGCACCACAGGAGAAGAAAACTGTGGCAGCTGCTCTTTCCTCAAGCTGTGACACATCCTGAAGATCAGCTCATAGTGTAGAGTGTGGAGCTGGCACATGACTGAGAGTAGGTGCTTTCTGCTGTGTTACTAGTTGTGGTACAGAATCAAAAGTGGAGTTCATGGAGACCCAGCTCAATTCTCTTATGGTGGAAATTAAAATGCTCTCAAGATTGATTAAAAAAATATGGGGTTTTTTGAAAATGTTCTTATGGTTTGAGGAAAACCATGATGGTGTCCAAGGTGTGAATGCCTTGTCTTTCCCAGAATAGCCACTGGGAATTGATTTCCTTTGGGAGATGGTGAGCCAGGTTCAAGCACCTCTTTTGTCAGTCTGTCTTCCCAGGTGTCTGTTTCTTACACTTTGTCTGAGTAACTAAACCCATTTTTAGTGCTCTATCTCTTGGTAGGTGCACTCACTTTGGGATGTAGTAAACCCAGGATCAGGTATCTTTTGCTCTGAGCTGTCAGTGCAGAAGTGATAAAGTTTTGTTTCTCTTTCCCTTTCCCGCCTGCTATGGCAGAATAATCCACTTCAAGTGCTGATCCTAATGAATAACAGACTTTCTGAAGCCTGGTATTTCTATGCAAGAGGAAGGGTTATCTGTATTCACAGCAGAGCTGGAATAAGGCTGGATTTTTAGTTCCTTTTCATTCTATTTCTAGTTTGCTTGGTTTTTTTTTTTTTTTCTTCTTGCTCTTGTTAGCTTGCATTGATTGGTAAGCGGTAAAAAAAGGAGAAAAACACACAGCCCCAGAAAGCAAAAACAAAGCAAAAAACGAAGAAAAGGCAAGAGACTATTTTCATTTCATTACTGTGCTTCTTCACAGCTCCTATTCTGACATTTAGAACAACATAATATGCATGTCTCTGTTCATTAGGTTCCTCAGTACTACACAGTGACAGCCACAGAGGGTGGGGGAAAAAAGAAACAATCTTAAACATGAACTAACCTTTGCAGGCTAAATAACAAAGAAATGAGAGCAGCAAAGAAGAAAAATGATTTCTGAAAAAGTAAATCATGGCCTTGCATAGGTTACTCAACTATCATTACAAAGGGGGAAAAAGAATAGTGACCTCTATTATATACCTCAGAAATAACTATTTTTCTGCCCAGTGATTTGTTTGCTTTGCACATATATGTTTGAACAGATCTATTAATGGTATTTGAACCACAGTAAATGACACAAGGAGACTGCTGAAACCATGGATAATCTTAAAGACATTTGGAAGCTGATACAGATTCTCAAAAATTAAAAAGCTTCTAATAGAAAAAGCTTTTATGTATTTTTGAAATAGGATACCTATTCAAAGGATAATAGTTCCTGCACAAAGTGGAGATATCAAAGCTGTTAATCCAGAACCCTGGTGCATGTGTTTGCCACAGCGTGGTGTCAAATACAAATCTTGGGAATGTTAAATGCTAAGATTTTTTCCTAAATATACTAGGAAGTCAGGATATAGCAATATTGCTTAGGGTTCTTGATGTAGCTAGTCAGGAACGGACATGCACATTTGGATGGGTCCAGGGATGCCTCTGCAGAATGATTGTTAGAGCTATATCACAAAGAATTGTGATGGAACGCAGCTGGCTTTCTTCCTTCATCAGTTCCAGGACAACTGCAGAACTTTAAGATTGTGTGGGTTTTACTGAAATTTATCGAGGAAGGAAAAAGAAAAAAAGAGACATTCCAGGCCTCTGGAGGGGGAAATATTTTGATTTCTTCTACTGGCACTTTTAATTTTTTTTTTCATTTCATATTCATTTTGGGATGTCAATTACAATTTTTCTCCCGTCAAATGATGAAATTAAAATTCTCAATGGAGTTTTCTTTCATGGCTGTTTTAAGATTTGTAAATTTTCCTCACTTGGGAAAGAGGAAAAATCAGAGTATTTTATGAAAAATAATTCTCAGTCAATTTAGCACCAGTAATTACACACTTCTGATCTTAGTATTCCATAAAATTAGCCTGATTCTAATTCTGGGATTTTACAGTTTCTTGACTGTTGTATGATCTTCCCCAAGAGTAGATCAGCCAGTGGCAAGGAACAGGGATAAAATCTCTACTTTTCCCATTTATTCTTCCTAATTTCTATGCCTGCTCTCTTCAGGTCTGCTTCTGAAACTACCAGATGTCAAAATATTAATTGGGGGAAACATTCATTAGTCATTTATGTCCCTGGTACCTCTGGCAAGCAGAGCAGGAGAGGGCCAAGGGGAGAAAGCAGGACTTGGAAGGAGATGAGGAGCTGTGCAGCTGCTTTGCAGGTCCAGGGAGGCTCAAAGCTGAGGGTGTGTGCAGCTCCCACATGATGTCCCCAAACAGGAGGGGAGTTCACAGCTGCCTTTCATTGGGTTGGGATTCAGAAAGGCTTTATGTGCACATCCCATCCCCTGCTGTGGTCTTCCCCCCTTGGTTTTCCTTGGTTTTTATTCACTTGCTCAGTAGGGGATTTGCAGACCTGTCCAGAGGGTGCTGTGAGGGGTGGCAGTGGCACAGATCTGGATCTGGAGCTGACAGCTCCCTGCTGTCATTGATAAGCATTCCTGGGAGGATGGGGTTGGAAATGCGGGATTTACAAAGCCCTGATTGGAATCAGCCTTGGTGAAGAATTTGTGCCCACCCCAGCTCTGGCTCCTGCCTTGGCTGGGCCTTCCCAGCTTGGCTCCCTCTGCAAAGAGGGACATGCCAGGAGAGAGGGAAGCTCCTCCCTGCCTGCACTGGGGTTTTGGGGAGCACAGGGGATGATGTGCATGTCAAAGTGTCCTGGGGAGCACAGGGGGATTGTGGCTGCTGTCTGAGTTTCCCCATGAGCTGCACTGTAGCCATGATATTTTCTGAAAAATCCTTTCCTTAGGATTTTATTTCCTGAGAAGCTAAGAGGCCTCAGGAACAAAATGTAAACAATGGTTATCTGCTGCTGTGGAATGCAACAGGTGGATCTGTGGTTGGCTTCATGTGGTTGTTTCTAATTAATGGCCAATCACAGTCCAGCTGTGCAGACTGTCTCAGTCACAAACCTTTGTTATCATTCTTTGCTATTATATTCTTAGCTAGCCTTCTGATCAAATCCTTTCTTCTATTCTTTTAGTATAGTTTTAATGCAATATATATAATAAAATAATAAATCAAGCCTTCTGAAACACGGAGTCAGATCCTCATCTCTTCCCTCATCATCAGACCCCTGTGAACACTGACACACTGCACATGACTTGTGTTCATGCAGATAGGAAATGCTTTGGGCAAGCTTTCTCCATGCTGGGAGTGATTTAGGAGTTGTGCTGTAGAAAGAGATGTCAGGGGTGTGTTCTCTGCCCCTGTACTGCTCTTTCTGCTGTCTCCTGTGCTGCTGTGTGTATTGGAAGGAGATAATTACTATGGTGCAGTTTCAGGGTGTGTAGGAGGTAGATGGGCTTTGGCTTTGGAGAAGGCAGTGGTGAGGTCTGTTCCTCCCCATGTGCAATTCTGTGCCAAGCTGGTGCCAGCTGGCTTTGGGCTGATGGGCTCTGAACTTCCTGCAGTCCTTTGCTGCTCAGCCAAATTGGTTGAAGTTAACAATTTTATCAAGGGACCAGGGGGATTGTGTGTCTGTGAGCCTCATTTCTTAGGAACCCAGGCTGAAAATAAGAGGTATATAGATCAGAGGTTTTGTCAG
Source organism: Ammospiza nelsoni (assembly GCF_027579445.1). Taxonomy (NCBI): domain Eukaryota; kingdom Metazoa; phylum Chordata; class Aves; order Passeriformes; family Passerellidae; genus Ammospiza; species Ammospiza nelsoni. The sequence continues at coordinate 10,758,508 of NC_080640.1, forward strand.
ATAAGAGTTGGGTCTCTAATTTGCTGTGGTTTTAATGGGCTAGGGAGGAGGATAAGATATACAGTGAGCTGGCAGGGAGACATGCAAAATAAATTAGTAGCAATAATAATGGTCTGGTAGTTTGTCCCAAATGTAGATCTTGTTAAAGAAGCCCATCATCTTAAAAGTCAGAAGTAAGTTCTTAAAGACACTAACAAAAGAGCAGGCTGAAATCTTTTGCTGCAAATTCATTTTGCTAAAATTACTTCCCTCCCCCTGGTAAGATAATTTTATTCTAGAAGTGCCTGCTTTGGCAGGAGGGAAAAACTCTTTATCAAAAGAGCTAATAAAAGTCATAAACTTGGAAACTCTTCCATTCTGGCTAAGCCTAAAACTTTTCAGTGAAGTTATAGAAACATTGATTGTTAGAGATATTTGAAGGTCCTCAGTTCAACCTCTTACTCAAAGCAGTGTTATCACCAGCTATAGATGAGGTCAGCCATGACTTTGTCTAGCCAGGTGTTAAAAAACTCCAAGGAGGGAGGTTTACAGATGTTCTGGGTAGTCTGCCCAGGTGTTGAACTAATACCCTTATTGAGATTTTCCCTGATGTCCAGCCAGTCCAGTGGTGATCATTTGCTTGTGTCAAATCATTTGCTGCAACCAGAAAGTGTTTGACTGGAGACAGGCCAGTGGGTTATCTGTGCACCACAGCTATGAAAAGGATCAGCAGCTTCAGTGTCTGTGAAACAGAGCAGAAAATAGTCACTATTTCCACTGCACGCAAGATCTCATCTCGTATCCTGAAACTCTGTCCAGATCTGAACTCATTCCCACTGCAGTCTGCCTCCTGGGGTTAAGGGAAGAACCTCTTGGTGATGTCATGCAGAGGAACTGAACAAAAGAAAGGGCCAAAAAAGGGCCCAACATATATCTCTGCAAATTCTTTCCATTTCAGTTTAGGCAATTGCTTTTAACAATTCATTCAGTTATGTTAAGCACCTATTAAAGGAATCCTAAGCCCTCCCTGGGGTCATTTCAGTTCTATGAGATTGTAATTGTTTGAGACTAACCATGATTTCTTCTTTTGCCTTTAGGTGATACTAATTCTGACAAAGCTGTATGACTACAACCTGGGAAGCATCACAGAGAGCTCTCTTTGGAGGTATGGAGATAAATTGAGTTAATAATTACCACCTTACATAAATAGGAAAAGCCTGATACAATTATTTTATTGAATTTAATTAGATTTCTTTAAAAGTGCTGGAAGGTTTCTAGCTAAACTTTCTCTCACTCCTGTCCTTTCATCCTCAAGGACAAAAAGGCTGAAGTCTCATTGTCTTGTTTCAGCCAGATAAGGTACTTCTCAGATATTCTGTCTTTTGATTTCACCTTTCCCATCTTATTCAGATTGAAATCAACCAATTGGTTTACTTTTGGGACAACTGGACAGCCCAAAGTCTTTGTTTACAATGAAGGATCTCGAGGCTGGTCTGCCCAAAATGATCCCTGTGAAAAGCCAGGGTTACTGAGGCTGGGGAAACACCTATGAGAGAGTGTTCAATGTCTGTTGATCAGAACTGATGGGATTAGTACTAGATAATTGATTTCTACTGTGTGAACTTGACTGCTGGACCAGTTTATAGGGAATGTTTTGAGACTTTCATGATTTAAAAGCATATCATGCACTATGTGAACCAAAGGGAAGAGCTGGGCCATGAACAATTTCTTCAGGCAGATATTTGGATTCAATGTGAGCACATGGTGCCTGGATTTCTTTCCCTGAAAAATTAACCCAGAAGCTGTTTCCTCTTTCCTGTGTCCCTGGTACTGCTTCCGTGAGCTGAAAGGGTGATTTTCTCATAGTTTCATCTGTGAAACTCTGGTGAGAAGCTTAGGAGTCTTGTATGCAGGTCACTGATGAAGATGGATAGGCTACTGGCAGGATAGAAGAAAACGTTGGGTATTTAAAACTAAAACCTCTTGTTAGAATGAACTTGTTTTAATAAACTTATATAGGAAAGGAGTTTTCTTTTGTAAGGGAGAATTTTGGGACAGAAGTAGAACAAATAAACTTTTTGCTTAGGAGCTGAGTGGGTTTTAATAAAATGAGAGAGGAGGGAATTGGCATGAAGTACATTCTGAACTCGGGCTATTGCTTCACCCACTGGTCTGAAAAAATAAAACTAAAACCAAACAGACTAAAACCTGAAGAAACACAGCTTCTAGGATTTATTCTGAGCAGTAACAGGAATGCTCAAAAATATTAGTATTTTGTGGGGTTGAATAAATGGTTTTTCATACTGTTATGGGGGGTTACTCAATTAGTCTTTTCATACACTTTGCTGCTATGACTTTCTATTCCTTTTTCTTTAATATGGTACATGCACACCTAAAGGGTCTTTCAGGACTGTAACTTTGGCAATGTTTTTCTACAGGGAGTTTGTACTAGATTGTTTAATTTTTCAGTGGTTTTGAAAAAGAATATTCAAAAATATGAAAAACATTTTAATTTTCTCTGACTACCCTAAATATATTCACCATGGGAAGTACTCATGTCTCCTTTGTCAGTCACTGCATTTCAGTGTGCACAGGCACCTCCTTCCCCATTGCTGACAGTGCTGAAGATCTGCTTCTGTCATGCAGGATTGTGTTGAGGAACTATTTTCTGACTGAAACTAGGACAGCCACATCAGAGTGGAAAGCACAGCTCCTGATGAGATGTATGAATGCAGCAAAAACTGTGCTGATGGCCTTATGCTCTTTTCTGTTTCTGGTTTCTGTGGAGCATTCCACAATGGCACAAAATTTTGCCCTGATTAAGAGGGGAGGGGCTGTGTGGCTGTCACTGGAGGGTGTAACAGAGAGCTGGGACCCCAGCAGTGTTGCAGTCCTAGAGTGAGTGCAGGGCACTTTTCCTGACCTCAGTCCTAATCCCAGAATGTGGTTAACAACATAAAAATAGCATGATGGTTTCCTCTACTCTGGAATTCTATTACCAAAAACTGTCTGATGAAAAGTAAAAATCAGAGTATTTTATGAAAAATAATTCTCAGTCTATTTAGCACCAGTAATTACACACTTCTGATCTTAGTATTCCATAAAATTAGCTTGATTCTAATTCTGGGATTTTACAGTTTCTTGATTCTTGTATGATCTTCCTCAAGAGTACATCAGCCAGTGGCAAGGAGCAGGGATAAAATCATGGTGCTTTTCCCATTTATTCTTCCCAATTTCTATGCCTGCTCTCTTCAGGTCTGCTTCTGAAACTACCAGATGTCAAAATATTAATTGGGGGAAACATTCATTAGTCATTTATGTCCCTGGTACCTCTGGCAAGCAGAGCAGGAGAGGGCCAAGGGGAGAAAGCAGGACTTGGAAGGAGATATGAGGAGCTGTGCAGCTGCTTTGCAGGTCCAGGGAGGCTCAAAGCTGAGGATGTGTGCAGCTCCCACATGATGTCCAAAGCTCACACATGTGCCAAACAGGCTGGCACCAAGACCATAGAAACTGATTATCATAACTGACCTTCCTTCTAGTATTATACTAGCATTCTTTCTTAAGGTTTAAGTCAACCTCAGCCTTCAGGGTAAGGTGTATGAGAAGCTGAATAATTTTCTTTTTGTTTTAGTATATACCAGAGGATTAATATTCCATGAGCTGACTTTCTCAATATCTTTTGGAATGTGTTAAAATTTTTAGTACCTGTGACATCTGAGAACAAGGAATTCCATAAATTATTTGAGGAATCACTTGTCTTGCTTTGAACCCCTCAGCTTCACTTGGCACATGTCACTTATCAGGATTTGACTGCATTTGTATGGCCAACCATCCAGAATCCCTGGGAAATGCTTTGAACTGGGAAATGCTGGAGAACCACAATCAATCCACTTGTCTTTGCAGTGCTCCATTATTTGAGTGGTTTGCCCTTAAGTGCTCATGGCTGCTCTGGAAGCTGCCAGTTCACTTCCTTGGATTTTCCTCTCTCCTGTTACCTTAAGCAAGCCCATGCTGGTTCATTGTGCTCTGTCCTGAGTCTGGCTCTGGTGTTAAAACCCCCTCACTGTGCAGCCATGCCTTCAGATCACTGGTAAATATGCCTATGATGATCCCAGGACAGCTTCTCTGTTCCTAATGTGATGAAAACAAATGGCAAGGTGGGCATATCTTACAATTCTGTGTACCTCAAAGAGGTTATTAGCTGTTGCTCCTCCTGGCTGCTTAAGTGACATGTTAATTTAAATCTCCCAGCTTCTTTGAAAAGGATAGAACAAAAATAGGTTTGAGAGAAGTGGTGAAATATATCTTGAAATTTATTTCATGCCTCTGGGTTTCATTCTGGGGAATGGAAGAGAACATCATCTCATGTCTGGTTTGCTTTCTGATATCAGGAGTTCTGATTCTGAAGGATAGAGGGGAAAGGTAGTTCTGCAGGTACCCACAACTGAAGAGGAATCTGTCTTGAATACATGGCAAGGAAACCTCACTTCTGCATCCTGTGCTGAGTGCACTCTCCAAAGATTGATGAGTGATGAGGGGCAGTAGAAGCATGTTACTGACACGAGTAATCTGTGCTATAGCTGGTTATAAGCACATCTGTCATTCCAAACTGTATTTGGGTGATTTAAGCACTCTTACTGATGGGACTGTAACCACCTATTACCCAACTATGCCATTGCCTACAGGATATGAATCCATCCACTTTATAAACACTTTCCTTCCTGCTAGGATGGTATTTTTTTATTTCTCAGCAAGTTTACTATAGCTGGCTGCAGCACTAATGGGTGGAGATCATCCTTCTAAAACAGCTGACGAGTTAAAAGGCCACTGGTGACAGACATGAAGGGATGAAATACAGTAAGAGAAAAGAGACAGGAAGAATCTGTACAATCTTCTAGATTGTTAAGGCTCTGTGTGCACTGAGCTTTGGATGGCAAGTAAGCTGCTGCTGCTGTACATGATAAATGAAATTTTGCATCAGGCTGGGCCTGATTTTAATTATACCGTTATCCTCTCAGCAGACTTTTTCCACAATTTTAGTTGAAAACTTTTTATTTACTTTTGGTTCCTCTTTTTATAGAAGAGAAAGAAAATGGAGAAGGAAAGATTATCTGTCACTGAGCAATTAACTGAATGTATTGGATTTATTTCTCTTCCTCCCATAGATATCTCTCAGATCAAAAAAAGGATTAAGCTGTGAGAGTTAGGAGAAGATGTTTTTACCAGTGGAGTAAGATAAGCTTGCATTTCAAATAAATAAAAATGTCAGAATTGTGTGCATGGTATCCATGAGCTGTAGACAGCCGTGGGAGGACTAATCTTTTCCTGTTTGTGTAAATATGATGCTCTGGAAAGATGTGCATGAGTGACACTTTCCCTCAGGATCTTGAGAGGCTCTCAAGGCATGAGTGCTGCCATTCACCTCTTTGCCTTCTTACTGCTCTGTATTTAGTCAGAAATGAGACATTTCCTGGAACTTTGTATAAAAATAACAGTAATTAAACTTTCCTTTTCAGACAGAAATTAGGAATATGTAGAGTTTGCTTGGTGTGAGAATATTTTAAATCATAATCTGTTGCTGTGTTAGTTCTGGAAGCTACTGATGATAAACTTGGCACTCCAACATTTTGCCTGAGCTCTGAACTCCCCAGTTCAGGAGTGATTATCACTTCCAACCTGCCCTTCACTGCTTCTAGTTTCTGCATTAAGGAAGCTTCAGCAAAATGCCATAAAGAAATCTCAAGGATGCTGAAAAATACTTATGTCTCATGTAGATCTAGATTTAATTTTCCATATGTAAAGCGGGTGTTGTTTATAGTTGCTATTTTTCTTTTTTATTCTTGGAAAGCTGAAAATGGATCTGTTTCTAACTCTGTTTCTAGCTTTTACATGGCCTTTTTATTTAACCTTGAGCTGCTATTTTAACTCCTCCATCAATTTACTTATTTATTCCTTCCACCACCACCACTGCACATCATGCTGCAATTCTGTCCTTTTAAGAAGGGAATTTGGGTTGTAATCCAGAGAAGAGTCAGAGTTGACCCCAGCCCTGTGGCTAGAAATACTACAGGTGTGTTGATGTTCCTGCATTCAGTTTCCTGGCTCCTTTCCCTCTCTGCAGATGAAAATTATAGCCACCCAGAACTGTCAGTGTGTTTGTGGATATTTTCTTCTCTGGACTAGAGAGTTTTTGAAACAGGAGACATGAAAGCTTGTCTGTATTTGCTTTATGGAGAATTTCTAGGTTATGTCTGTTATTGTATTCTTCCTCCTGGTCCTTTTATGCAGGTTCTTTACTTCTGTTTTGCAGATTGACTGTTTTCAACTCACATTTATCTTCTGCCTGCTAAGCCACACTAATAAGGTCACAATGTGTGGCTTAGTGACACTGTGTGCTCTGCAACAGCAGATTAGGGTCTTTTAGCTGAAGTAGGAGGTAGGAGAAGAAAATACATATGAGAGGAACTGAAAAAGTGAGGGGAAGGAAAGTCTCATTAAGCACATTTTAGCCAGCAGTTTTGTGGGAAAAAGGAACTTGAAAAGGACTATTTGAAAGGCTTTTATCTATAAATACGGTGTCCCAGCTGCCCAGTGTAATTCACTTTTCTTAAATGAATATCAGAGCTTGATAAATGCTGCTACATTATCTCCCATGGGCCTTTAGTGACATTGTAACAATGACATTTCCTTGTGTCTTTGGTTTAATCCTTTTTTCATTTTTTCTCCTGCAAACATAGGAGCCTCTGGCTGCTCTGTGTACGGATGCTGGAGGGTTTTTGGGAGAGGGAAGAATGGGCTTGCACACTCAGCTGTTCATGTAGGAAGCAGTAGCTTTTTGTGGTTTGATCACAGTAGGAGATCTGCCTGAACTGCAAGTGGGCGGGGAATGTGGATCTTTGTGCCCTGAGCGTGGAGCTCAGTGCAGCCTCTCTCCTGTGTGTGGGGACACTCTGTTCAGCCATCAGGACCCCATGGGACCCAACACTTTATAGAGTGACCAATTTTTGTACCTAAGAGGGCTCATTTTACCCTAATAAAAACTTGTAGCACAGTCAACTCTTCTACTTGGCTGCCAAAGTTTCCTTGGGTGTTCTTTTTGTTATCAAAACCAGCTCCAATAAAGGTGAAGGGTGGGGAGGGGCAGCTACCAACCAATCAAAAAAAATGCCCCCAAACCCCCCCCCCCCCCCCCCAAATAATCTGCCTAGGAAACAACCCAAAGCAGAACCTTAGTTTGGCAGCAAACTTAAGTTTTATTGAATTTTACCAATTTCTGCATTCACTTAAGAGTAAGGGCCAGTAAAACCATTGCATTTTGTGGTGGCACATCATATGTTTGCCTGATCAATCTCATGTAAATTCTGCCTTGGATTATCTTGAAGAGTCATATCCTGATATTATGAAGGATCAGATTCAGTTGAGGATTTAGTGATGTGTTTCTCACCCCCTGGTTTGTGAGGATAAAATATTCAGCACTAATGATGATGTAAATTTATTAAGCCTATTAAAAATTTGTTCTCCGTTGCAGCCAGTCATGAAATGTAGGAGTGTTATCAAGTAAATCAGAAGGAATCCAAATCCATTTTCTGCATGAAAGAAACATGTAAATCAAGATAATGAATATTAATGCTGACATATATTAGCAATATACTGTAAATAACAAATGCACCACATTCATGCCACTTAAAAGGCATACAGTGTTTCCACGTACTTTGTCATTTTTACTCTGCAAATTAGATGATGAACTTCCATATCTGTTTCCTAGGCTGTACCTGTTTGCTCAAATGATGTTGGTAAAACATAACAGAAGTATCTCTGGTTCTGGTCCACAGGGTTCATCAGTCAGCTGTGGCTGTGTAATAACTGCAGACAAGCTAGACTGGAGCTGATGTCTAGGGGGAAAGACAAACCACACAGTACTCACCAGTTCATAAACAGAAAGTAAAACACCCTTTGTGTTCTGGTATTTCCATTCCTGTCATAGCTCCATGCAGTCATTTTGCAGAGCTGGGTGGGTAAAATTGTACTCATCTCTTCAGAGGAGTATATCCACTTCTAGTCACCAAAAGGAAAGAATATATTTGGGGCTGAGCTTGAGTTAACAGGGAGATACTTCAGTTGAAAGCATTTTACAAGCTTGAGATCTGACTCTAAGGTTTTCAGATCCAGGTGCCAAATATTTTTGCATCTGAACCTCAGGAATTATCCAGGCAAACAGTCAAAGCTTATTGTTACTGCAGAAAGAGCCAGGCAGATGTCATTAGGTCTTTCTTGGAGGACTTAGTGAAGCATCTGGGAAAGATGTGCTGTAAAATTGTATATTTAAATATGTATCAATGGTGTGTTTGTTGTGCAGCATAAACTGACTGTCATTTACCCTGAAACAGAGTGGCCTGCATGGAACTATCTTTTTTTTTCTCTAACTTACCAAATAATAATTCGTCAAAATGGAAAAGGACAAATAAAGCTCACAATTAATCAATTAGTGCCTTCAATAATGGTAGCAAAGCTGGCTTTTGAGCGTGATCCTGCCAGTAGTTCCTGTGCCAGTGGCTGCTGTTCTTGTGGAGTGGGGTTTGTGTCAAAGTAGGACATCAAGGCATGAGCTGTTTGGTAGGAAGGCACAGAGTTCTTGAGGAAGGCTGAAGCTGCTGGTTGAGACTGAGCTCTGTGTGTGCACAGAATTGTTGGTGGATGTTGTGCAGGTCACTGGGGCAGCTAGGGCAAGGAAGGGTCACTTTGCCCTTGTCATTAGGAGGTACCATTTGAGGGCCTGTGTGTACTCAGCACTGGGAAAGTTTGTCCTTGTGTGACAGGAACAACGTGGGGGAGACTCAATTCCTGGTGAGCAAGGAATTAATTTGCAGCTCGAGTTCCCCTTATGTAGGAGGAGGCATGGGGGAATTCAGGAACTTCTCTCTCCTGGCTGGCAGCTCCCTGCTGCTATTATGCCAAGTCATTTCACTGGTGAGATGCATTAAGAGGCAGAGGAAGATGTATCCTCCTGATTATGAATATCACTTGTAATGTGCTCTGAACTGATACTGTGCTTTGCCAGTGGGAGGTAAAAAGCTATTTCTTTTCACCCATTTTCCCCTATCCCCCAAATGAGTTTCTTCTGCAAGGAAGTTGTGTGAATTTCCCTAGCATCCATTGTGGTATGTGCTGTGTAGTTGGGTGTGAAGATAAAATCTCTTTTCAATGATTCTGCAATCTAGATAGGTGGGAGTATCAATGAGAGTTGCTGAGTTGAAAAGGAATCGAAATTCAGAAACACCACATGTATTGTGCATTAAATGACTTCATGAGGAGATAGATCAGATATCAGTCTCTTTCTCCAAGGCAAATTCTTTTGTAGAAAGAGTGTTTTTTATTCTACTAATGTACTTTTACTGCTGCATTTTATGGCTATGTACATATCTGTGTAGGTGTTCCCATTAATTTTCTTCTGGTTTTCCTTGAAGCCTGAGCTGCTGGAGTTGGGTGGTTGCTCAGAATCTCAGCTCTTCTGTGGTAGGAGAAAGCCCCACTCTCTGGTTTTCACACAGTGAAGAGGGAATTGAATAGCTTCAGTTGCTGTACAGATGGGAAAGCCCAAACACAGACTCTTCACACTTAGTTCCTTAGAGCTTCTTTCTTAATTGCTTGAAGTATCTTAGCTGTGAAGACAAATCAGGATAGGATGGAAGTGGGATAAAAGTGCAGTGGGTTCCTCAATGAACTGAGCCTGTAGGTACCTCTGTCATACCAAAGGCTCTGGGTCAAGCCAAGCAGAACCTTGGACCCGCTTTCCTGACAACCAGCTGAGTGCTGGCCATTGGCTTGTATGATTACACTGTCCAGCATTAAAAAGAAACCCCAAATAGTTCTTTTAATGAACTTCTGTTAGTGCTTACTTTGGATAAAATTAGAGGGTTTTTCCTCTTCCACAGTTGTAATGTACAAAGATGCTCTCTATTCTATGGCAGAACAGGAACAAATGAGACACCCCCTCAGAGTTAATGGGGAACTGTGTATTTCCTGTATATTTAGGAGAAAAAAATCTGGGTGGAAAGGACACAGAGACTGAAGAGATGGCAGATTCCTTGTCACTTATTAATAGTCAGGCCCAGCAGGTCCTGACTGCCTGTCTTGAGCTGCTGAGAGATTTTTGTTAAGCTGCTGTCTTTATAATCTGCACAGCACTCAGCTGCCAGTCTGATGGGCCCTGTAACCTCTGGGGAAAAAGGGATGCAGCCAAAATCAGGCCAACATTGGCTTTTTGTATTTGAATAGAAAACCTTTTTCAAACAATCTGAAAGGGAAATAGCAGGCCAGAACAACTGTCTGTTTAATTACCCTTCTGTAATACAGCAAGATAAAAGGAATTTTTAGGCAGCTCTAAGCTCCCATTCTGCTTTACCAACAAGTCACTGTTTTCTTACTGATAGTTCAAGTGTTTACATTGTCAGCTCCAAAAGATCAATTTAGGAGGCTGAAAATCATACAGTTTTAGTCTCCTTTATTTCTCCAGTGTTTAGAGCTGTGGAATGAGAAGGACAGCTCTGGGTCCTGGCCTTCCTACATCCAGCTTTAGGCAAGCTCCTTCAACACTGCATGTGGGTAATGGGGTTGTGTTACCTGCCCACCTACATGAGCTGAGGGTTTGGATTAAACTGGTTCATAAAATCCAGTCTTGGAAGAGTGAGAGCGGAGAAATGTACATAAACCTACAGTCTCTATCCAAGGCTGAAGCCTAATAGAGATTTGATCAATGCTTTACTAAGCCAGATGTCTGATATCTTCTCTTCCCCTGCCTAAGAGACCCATGAGAAACTCTTTGTATGTCTTTGCAGGCAGGGTGGATTGTCATCTTTGGGTCAATGTGTGATATTGTTAGTTTGGATTTTGCCTGAACAGAGGCTAATCCCTGAAAAAGAATAAGAAATGAGAACCAAACCCATTCCTTTTAAACTCCTTCCAAGGGGTTTAAACACCACAGATGTTTTATGATCACAGACTGTATGCCAATGGTGGGAAAAGCACTAGAGGTAGCAGCAACATTAAATTTTTATTTTCTTTATGAAGATATGAAAAGAGCTTTTTTTTCCTAATTGTGTTTGCAACTTTTCAGTTCCTCTGTGTTTCTGTTTTCTGTGAGGTGAGGGAGGCAGAACTAGAGCCTTTCTGTTCCTCCGTGGTGGGGCTGCCTAAGTGAAAGCAATGCCATTCTGTGGAGTAGGTAAGAATGTGAAGGTTTTGCAGAGTTCTTCCTCAAAATGAGCTTTCCTTGCTGGAATTTTCAAGAGGGACTCTGATTTTTTCCCTAGCCTGCCTCCAGCGATGCCCAATAAATGGCAGCTATTAGCAGTGTTAAACTTCCAATAAGAAACCTACTACCTTTGAGATAACTTTTCCTTCTCGCACTACTGCAGCAATCAGCTTATGCCCCAAAACATGAGCTTTGATGACTTGCCATGTGACATTATTATCTAGTTAAAAATGTAAGTTATCTCAATTATAGACTGTTGGCCCTTTCCAGTGAGCACATCTGTGGCTTGCAGGGACTCTGGCCTCCTTTGGCTGTGAGCAGTGAGCACTGACTACAGGCATTGTGGAAATATAATTTCTCTTCACTTCCCTGCCAGTGCTCGATGTGCTCCCTTGTTATAAGGCAGCATAAAATTTAGAGGCTAGTCACGGGGAAGGTAGTAAGAAGGAAACCCAGAGACCTCAGTAAATTTTCCTTCTAAGTGTTCCCTTTTCAAAGGTAAATGGTCTTATTCTTTGTAATCTCTCCCTGTATGTTAACAGCTTTCACAATGCTAACTCTTTTGTAAGAAAAGCACATTACAATCCCAGTCGACTTTATCTCTGGTAAGGGAGCCAAAGAAGGAAGAAGCCAATACTCTTTTTAAAAATTCTTTCTTTACACTCCACCAGCTACTCAGCACACATGTATTGTAAATTTAAGATGTGGATGTTACTCAAAGAAGCAACTGTGATGTCACGAGTGTTTTAATAGCCTATGATTTATTTCCCTAAGTGCTTTATTAAGATGATGCACAACAGCATTTGGAAGCCAAATGCTGCCTTAAGAGAGACTTGGAGGAGTTATTTTCAATCTCCTGACTTTTCTTCCTCGACACAGTAATTTGTTTGATTGGAGCAAAAGGGCCCTGGATTCAGAACAGGGATTCTACTTCTTATTTAGTGTTTCTTTGTGCGTTAATCAGCCCAGTTTGTGATCTGAGAGAGCAGGAGTATGAATGAACTTACTGTGATATGAGAGAGCTGCATGATTCAGGGAACAGGATACTGGCTGGGCTTTGGAGATTGGCATTCTGTCTCTGTATGGGTTTGTGGCTGTTTGATAGTGAAATATTTGGCTAGGCATAGTCAAGAATCAGCAAATTCATAAGAACCAGAAGTCATGTGCAAGGAATCCTCTCCTGGCAAGGTATTTCTAATGACATTCAGGAAGGTTAGCTGTAGGTGCAGTGATATAGGGCCTCTTTGCCATTAGTCTGGTGATAAGTCTGGTATAATTTCCAAGTTTTGAGACAGGTAAGGCAGTGAATCAAAATGAGGCCCAAGGTAGTCACAGTGGGCAAATGGATGGCTTAGTGAGCTGAGATCACTTGAAAAAATGTATTTCAGTTTAACAAAGAATAATAGTAGGACAGGGGCTGAAGGCTGAACTTACAGGACTATGAAATATCTACTTAGAGCATGGAGAAAGACTGGACAGTGTGTAATAGGCTACAAACTGGGCTTCATGTCCCACTGTGAAAAGACAGAAATGCATTGATCTGATCAATGGCTCTATAAGATAAGGAGACAGGAGCTGAATTTTTGAAGAAATTAGAACTTTGAAATGTTTAGGATACTGACTTGGCATGTAAAGATTTTTAAGACTGCATACAAATTTCAATAAAACTGTTCCTAAAACGGTATTTCTGGGCAAAAATTCAAGTGACTAACTGAAATGTCGGTTTGAATTAAAGAATAGGCATAAAATTAAACAGACCAGAAACATTCTCCTAAGGTCATGGATACAGTCAATGCATAAAATTGCAACTGAACCAAGTTTGGTGTCTGTTTATTGGAATAGTGACTTGGGAGGTATAACAAAGGGAAGAAGATGTGAATGGTGGAATAAGGTGGCCAGATGATTACACAGGATAGGTAAAGGATGACAAATACCTGTAAGAGATGGGGTAGAAATCTGATTTTTGGAGCAAAGAGGATTAGACATGGTTAAGATGAGAAGGGTTGTGTGAGGACTCAGCCCTCCTGCTTGCAGAAGCTGGTGTTAATTCACTGAGCTGAGTCAAACAGCATCACTTCCCACAAGCTCCAGAAATTACTTCTGTCCAGTGATATAAAAGCAGCATCACCCTCCTTGTCAGGCTTTTCCCCTTACTATTGATATTACTTTGATGGCTACTATTGCCCCTTAGCTTTTAAACATCATTAAAACACAAAATAAACAGAAAAGGTGGGTGGAAATAGAGTTAATGTAGCTGTAAAATCTATTCAATCTATGTCCCATTAGAAAATAATGGTCAGCATTGTAATAAGTATGAATTCATTCCTCAGGCCTTCTATTAGTGTAATTATGAAAACACTGGGCTTGGCAGTTGGCTTCTCCTACATTCAGTTGCTATTTTTTTGTTTCAAAAGAAACATGCTGAGTGAATTGGTTTAGAAAGAAGATGTAATAAAGCTCTGAGTAAACAGGGCTTGTTAATTTGCAGAATTTCTATTGAAATTGCATGAACAGAACATGCATAGGGATATAATAGCCTCATTTATATTTGTGGATTATCTCTAATGCATAGTAACTCATGAAATGCTGATCAGTGCTCTGCAAAAAAGGGGAAAAAAAGTGGTTTTCAGTTTGGTTTTGAAGAAAATGAAAGATCTAGAGTTTTTATGTAGAGAAGCTGCATGTTGCAATTTACCCCCAAACCAAATCCATAATCCAAGTGTGTCGCATTTAACTGAGGGAATGTGTGAGGCTATTTACTCCTGTTATAATAATTATTGCTCTAGCCTTTTTTATTATAAATGATTCCATCAAGTCATTAAGAATTGATCTGTGAACAAGGGAGATCCACTGCAGTTGTACTGAGGGCTGTTTTGAATTGAATCAAGGATCCACTTGATCCAGGATCTTCATGGTGAGCATGCAGCAGGTAAAGATGACAAGGGTGTAACAACGAGGCCAAGCCATGTGTGTTACTGTTTTGATGCAGCCTTTCAGTTTATACTGACTTCTGCCTCCACCACTTTTTAAAACACCAGAAGTGTTTAGTGGAGGTATTTAGTAGCCCTTGGTGGGTGTATCTGTGAGGTTAATTTGTATTTCTCAGAATGTATCCACCATTTGAACTGATACAATCTTTTAGTGTCCAGGAGGATGGGCAAATCACCTGGTGGTTTTTGGCCTCTGTCAGCTTCAGGGACCTGAATAAATGCTTGAGAAGGAAGAGGTTTTTCTGTGCCTTTAGCCATCCAGTTTCTTTCTCCTACACCTCTTTATATTTTGATATCTAACTGTGTGATGAAGTCAAACTCACCCAGCTCTTTTTTATCTTCTAAATGAACTGGCCACTCTGCATGTTGGAGAGTGAAAGTGGCAAAGTAGTAAATGACATAAAATTTCACTTGTGTGTAGCCTTTAGGGCAAGGAGCTTCATATAGCAGCTGGAGAACAGAGTGTTCTTGAGTTCTATTGATTGCTCTTTAAACATTGCTTTATCCTTTCAATGAATAAAGAAAGTAGAAGGGGAAACTTCAGAAAGCTCCATTCTGTAGTTAAGAAAAATTCTGGCCCCTCTATAAACTTGTCCTGTTGTACATTTGTATCGTGCTGCTTACTAGAGAATGGAAGACTAAAGGAGTGATGGTTTTGGATGATCTTCACCTCTGTATTGCTTGTAGGGTGGACAGATTGTCTCTACCACCTCAGAAATATTTTTCTTTCCAGAGAAGTGGCAACAACCTTGACTATTAAGACCCAGTTGCTTGGAACATGATGAAAAACATCAGTTATTCATATTTAATTTGTGCGCCTGAACCTACAGTGGGGCATTATTGGCTTCTTAGTTGAATTTTCTGAAAGAATTTTGTGGCTTCTCTGCCTTCTTCTGGTTGAACATGATGCAGAGAATTTAATCTAGCTTCAAGATAGAACAAGCCACTCCAAAAGTACCTGTCAAAATCTTTGTCAGAAAGGAAAAAGCAGAGGAAAGGAAACTTCTAGTAAGGTGTGTCTTCTCTGTTGTGAGAGTGAAATCTGAAAGGCAGCGTTAGCTTCTATAAGGTGTGGAAGTTCACTATCTGATGGGATGAGTCAGCCTCTACTGGCTGCAAAATAGCTTTTCACGGCTGGAAAGTTGAGGAGAAGGGGAATCATGGTTATTGCCAGCATTGTTCTCAGTGGGTGCAAGTGATGCCTTGCATGGGATGGTACCAACCCTCACCCTGTCCATCTGCCCTCATGCAGAAATTCCCCTTCTCCCTTAAAGACTGACCACTGACACCTGTGTTAGCAACTTTGGGGTTGTTTTTGGTGGTGGGCTTTTTCTTAATTTGGAAAACTTTATAAAGGGGCCATATCTTAGTTTGGCACGTACACATTGGTCTAAATCTGCCTGTATAATTCCATTCATTTTGGCACCCAATTTATTTCTCATAGGAGCTGATCTCTTCCAGCTGCACCTAATGAGCTCAAATTCATCCAGGAAGGGGTAGAGGATGCTGAGTGAATCAGCAACATCTCAGATTCCTCAGAGCCTTAATTTACATGTGTATTTGGCCTACACTTGACAGTGATCATGTGCATGCCTTGATATCCCACTGGGCATTTTCATCCTGTTCTCCCACATCCTGTCCCTTCCTAAAATGTTACTTCTCTGGCCTCCCTGCTTCTGATGTTTTCTTTATTAGTTTTAAGAAGCTTTAAAGATGCTCTGAAAGCTAAGTAATATATTTATATTTTTTTCTGGGACATCACACAGCAGTCCAGAACTTTCCTGAATGCAGATGTCATAAACATTTGTCCTCTCAATCACTAAAGTTCTAGCAGACTTTTATGTAATTGTATAGGGTAATTACACAGACTCTCCTGTAAACTATTATCAAGTCTCTGGAAAGGCTTCTGCAGATTTCAGTAAGCTTTAGGTCAGGCTCATTACCTGTCCAAAAAGACAGAATTTTTGTTGTCCAGTTTGTTTTGTCTTTACTGTCCATAAGAACACAAAGTTCTTTTGAATCAGTATTTGTTAAAATGGCTCCTGTCTGTTTCTCTGGGCACCAACCAGTAATGTACCCCCCTTGAACACAGACCTTGCACTGTGGCTGCTCCAGCTGAGTATCCAGGGATTTGGGTGGACACAGCACATGGGTGAGCCCAGTGCAGCGGGGAAGGAAGTGCTGCTGGCACATCAGGCAGTGGCTCTCAGGTTGCTGCCCTAATTCTTGGAGGAATTTACACCTTCTGTGTTGGCATCCTATTCCTAGGAGAGATTTGCAGTGTGAGTTGGTGCTAAAGTTAATAACAGAGATCAGTGAACTTAGAGGGCTCTATGAAGAATCAAACTCAGTTGCCCCAACAGTATGAACAGGGTCATCATCCATGGAGTCGGAGATTGTAAGGCAAAGGTAAATTTTAAGGAAGAATTTGTCTGAGGATCAAATAGGTGGGGGTGGATAAGTTTTATCAATGACCAGCTAAGGCTGTTGTCCTTGTTATGTGTTACTGGGGTCACTGTGCCCTCTCTGGGATACAAAACAGGAAAAAAAATTTGTTAGGCATCCTACAGGAGCTGTTAGAGTTTCCTGGCCGAGCTCAGCTCCTGTTTCTCCGCAGCAGGGTGCCACAGCCTCTCCTGCTCTGTGGCTCTGTGGAGTGGGTGCAGGTGGTTGCCCTGTTTTGCAGGCACCAGCTGTGCCCAGTGTGTGCCTCTGACAGTGCTGTACAGCTGTGGCAGAGACCTGTGGCAGACAAATGTCATCTGCTCACATCATGAGCTGGCAGTAGCCCTGCCAGAAGGCCCAAGCTTGCCGCTCCTGATTTACAGAGCTCACAGGACAGTCTGTTCAGAACCTCAGCTATATCTGAAAATATCACTCTGTAATCTCTAAATGCCAAAGGGGAAAAAAAAAGGATAAATTGCCAGGAGGCCTAGATTCTTTGAAGGAGCAGGGCTGGCAGCATAACTCTTCTACAGACAGAGTCCTGCAAAAATGAGGTGGTTGCACTCAAGGAGCTGAACTTGCCAGCCTGTGAATCGGACAGGACTTGTCAGCACTGTCAGCTGAGTTAATGCCCAGTGGTACAGTAAGGAAGATCCACTGCTACTGTTGCCTTTCTGTCAGAGTCATAGAGTAGATAAGTAATAATGTCTTCATTCAGTATAAAAAGACTGTTCCATTAATTGAAATAATAGACTAGGACTGGGTTTGTCTGGAGGTGGAGAACAGAGATCTAGAGCCAGTCCTCAGGCAGGGGCAGATGTGATTTACTTACTGTTTGTGTTCCAGTGCTGTCATTTGCTGCACTTTAGGCTGACTGGCTGGGATTAATTTATGATGCTTTCTTACTAGTGCTTCCCCTAAAGTAGACTACTGCTCCCTTGCCCACCAGCACTGCAGATCAGATGATCTATCAATTGCCACAAGAATCACTTCTTGTGTGTTTTACCTGATTTCACTCCTGATTCTCCAAAGCAAACTTTACTTTTAGCTGCTGCTTCATCTCCTGCATCTTTTTTGCTTTGTCAGCCAAAGACTTCTCTTCCAGCAAGTCCCAAGGCGTGCTTTCTTAATTCCCTGGTAAATTTTGAAATGATTCCCAGCTGGTACCAATCACTGGGCTGAATGTAGGTGTGCTGATTAGCTGCTGTGACAACTCTGTCTAATTAGCTGAGTTGGTTTCTCCTTCTCAGAGTACCCAAAGGAGATGTTTGGTTCAAGGTTTTATTAAGGTGAGCTAGGAGTTAATAATTATGCACAAGGGGTTGAAGACTGATCAGCCTCTGATCTAGCTCAACAGCCTTAATTAATGGAGGCAGTAGAGGCCTCATGTTTCAAGAGTGACAGTACAATCACTAGAGTTGTCCACTTGTCCCTCTGTGTTTCCCTGTAGAATAAGATTCCTTTACCTCCTCACCTTTGCACAGCCCTCAGAAAATACATTTGTGCTTGATCAGTTCATGCTCAGACAAAAAAAGTAACCGGCATTTTATTTACCTTGGCTGTCCATTTTTCTCTTGTGTAGTTGAGCAACATCATATTTGGGAATAGAGGCTTCAGTTAAATATCTCCTTCCTTGGGAATAGAAGCTCAATAAAAAACTGGGATCTAATCCACAGAAAATTCCCAAAGAACTGTAAATGCCTGGAATGTGAAAGTGGGACTACAAGTGTTTCACAGTGCCAAGATTAGCCTTATCTCCCCTTCCTGGCCAACAAGAACTCCCAGCATTGGTGGTTCCATCTGTTCTGCAGGATTTGGTTATGTTCCTGAGCCAGGGCCTGAATGCAGTTGGTGTTCTTCCATGCTTTTCAACAGGGCTGAAGACATTTGGTAACATATGCTCTTTTCTTTTGGTGTCTGTACACCACTGGGATGAAAAGTGTCTCTGGCATGTGCTAAAGCAGAAGAGTTCAGGGTGATTTGCTTTTTTTGGTAGCAAGGGGTTCAGTGTCTGGTATTGCCACAAGGAATTTTGGAGTGTGCAGTTTCTCTCCCACCCTCAGTCCCTCTTCTACTGTCCTGCATCAGTGACCAAGCGTTCAAGCCAGTCTTGGAACACCAGCACCTTCTTTTCTGGCTACCTGTTTACAGGGTTTGGGATTGTTTGTCCCACTTGGATGCCTTACTGATGGATTTTCTGGGTGGTTTGAACTAGCTTGGGTTGTAACACATTTCTTCTGCAGGCACAATTGCTTCCCCCCCTGCAGGTTAAAGCCCTTCCTCTGCCTCATTCTGTCAATGTCCCTTAATGGTCCTTAAGGGCCTTTTAAGAGGTAGCTTTTCCTGAGCCAAGTTTTCTTGTTTCCTCCATTCTCTTCAGGAGCAGCTTCTCCCATCTATCTCAACTTTTACACCATTTTGAAATGTCCTGTATAAAAACTGTCAGCAGCTCAGGAATCCAGTAAAACTTAGTTTTTTAACTGTTAATAACTTCAGGATTTTTCCCATTAAGTTTTAACATGAAGTAAGATGCTAAATAAAATCAAAGGAGTTTTATTTCATTCTCTTCAACAGTTCTGCTCTATTCTCATAAATAAAACATTCTCAAAAAAAGACACTTATTTTAATATATTCTCACACTGCCACCCAGGCTGAGTTCCTTGACTCTCAGCAACCTCACACAGTGTTGATAACTTCATGGACCACTGCTGTGCTGTGTGTGGATGAGTCAGCTTTCCATTTTCACAGTAGCTTTAGCTTTTCTTGCAAACACACATTTCTCCTAAAAAACTCTGGCTTACTTCCTGAGGTTTGTCATGGTCCTCCCTCACAGCTGTCTCCATTGCTGTGAGAATCCCTGTCACGCTCAAACACTGTTTACAATCACCTGACATAACTGGTTCTAGGTGCAAGGGCTTTCCTTGCAGAACCTCCTCTTTGCACATTTTCTTTGCTCATTGTCTGTAATGAAGTTAAAGGAGCCAATCCAGTCTCAGCTGCACCCTATACCTGATTTTTGTTGCTGATAGTTGAGTTTATCCAGGTTATTCCTTTTTCTTCCCTCTTTTGAACCAGTAAATTTTGCTACACTGGAAATGTGCAGAATTTCATTTTTGTTTTAATGAACTGCTGCTGGGAGAGTCTTTCCCTTTTTGAACCCAATCACTTTGTCAGCTTGATTAGTCAAATTGCTGGTGAATCTATTACTCTTCTCCATAATCATGAGTGTGGTTGCATTATTAAACATCTTTCTCTGTCCTACACACAAGCAGAGTTCAAAGGGGTGAAGGAGAGCACTACCCCACAATAATTAGTAGTACAATGGCTGAGAGAGCTCTCTTGAGATTGAGGATGCTCCTAAATTGAAATTTTGTTTTATTTGAGAAAGGCTGCATCTCAATGTTTGCCTTGCTGTGAAGGAGGATTTGCTTGGAAGTAATTTCAGGGTATTGGTGGTTGCTGCAGTAACAGCCCCAGCTGTTGTTCCAATGCTTAGACAGCTACAGATGCATCAGTGCTTTTGCTGACTGTTCTGCTGAGTGCTGTCCTCTCTTCCCAACAAAACCTGGACCTCTCACATCTCAGAACTAAAAAAAAAAATCTGCTCCTTCTGTTGTTCTGCAAGGAAATTCCATTCAGGAAAAGGTTTGCTTTGGCAGGTTGGCATTTTCTAAAGTGAAAATGTGTCTGAAGCATTTCCAAGCAACCCTACAAATGACTGATTTAAATTTCAGTTTTATCCCTGAATTTTCAAACACTGTGCTTGTGTGTATGTGGCTTTGTCTTTTTGTTTTATTGTGGTTTTATTGGTTTTTGTTTGGGTTGTTGTTTGTTTTTTTTTTTCCCCCAACCACTCTTTCTAGGCAGAAGCACAAACCTGTGAAGTAATGAAAATTGTTCAAGAAGTGTGACAGCACAAATGTCAAAAATACTCTTGAAGGCTTCTCCAGGACTCCTGAAGAACTTGGGAGTTGTCAGGGGAAATTTACACCATGATGAACTTACTTAGCTGTCTGGACAGACTTAGTTGGCTGTCTAGACAAACAGACTTTCTGTTTTATGAGGAATTTTGTGTTTTTGAAACTAGTAAAACCTGATAGTAAAATAGACTGTGAAACCTGTCACTAAATGGATGATGTCATTCAGCCAGGTACTAGTAAGGCTGGACAGGTCCCTGGAGGATATTTTGATTTTATTCAGAAACTGTCACCTAATTGAGAACATCCTTAGGGAAAATTTATTTTCAATGAGAAAGATCTACCAAGACATGTTACATTTTTGTATGGGTGCCTCAGAAACAGGAGGTCACAGGCTCTGCTGTACTGTTGACAGTGAAAGGCTCACCAGCAGTGTGGGGGTACCACAGGATCTGATGTCACTGTGTTCTCTAGAAGTTCTGGTTCAGGGATTCACATGCTACAAGCACAGGCTTATTTCTTGGCTTTCATTTGTGATGATTCCAGCTGTCACCAGCTGCAGTGTGCATGGAATTGGGCTACAGCTGAGAGTGCCACTGGGACAGCATGACAGGTATTGCCTCTCTGCTCATTGTGCTGCTTCCCTGGAAAGCACAAATGTCTCTGGCAGGCACAGGAACAGTAACAAATGCTCGTGGGATGCACACCCAGTAACCCCTCTCTCACACAGAAAGCTGCTCTCACTGCATTCTTGTTGCTGCAGCAATTAGAAATAAGAAATCTGCCTTGTCAGGGGCTTGGCTAAACTGTCCCAGCTCTGCCTTCGCTAGTTTCTGTCGGATTTTCTGCCCCAGATCTTGAACAGTGGGGCAGGGATGTTTCAGTTTTGCCCATGTGTCTGAGCAGTTCTTGGGCTGGATGAACCTTCTCTCTTGGGTGCCTGACACTTTTCTCTTTTGCTTGTCTTGCCTCTCTTGAAGCCAGTCTGGAAAGTGTTTGCACTTGAAGCAAGTGGAGCAAATTCTAATTTGTCTGGAATGGGCCCTCCTGTTAAATGTTAAACTGACCTTTTCAAGAGAAATTTACTTGATAGTTCTAAGTGAAGCCCTGCTTTAAGCTAAACCTGTCACTACAACATGATTAAAATCACTTAAATGTACATCAGTTGCACATATTATTAATGGAAATTGAAATCAGCCTAAATGGTAACCATAAATTTTAAAACAGGGGGAAGAGGATGGAGACAGAAAAACCCCTACATGATGTGAAGGTTAAGGTGCCTTATTCACCCAAAAATTAGAAATGAGCAAAACAGGGAACTTTATTCTGAAGCAGTGAAAAATCACAGATGCTCTTTTTCATGTATTTACAGTCCTCCAATTCTCACCTATTAAGAAGGGAAATTCAGTGCATTTTTGGCAAGAATTTGACCTGTGAAGACATAGAAGGATTGGTCACAGTTGTCTGGTCCTGTTTCACCTGCCACAGGACCTTTACCCAACAAGTGATGAGATTTTGGGGGCTGTGACAGGTGGTGAAGGTGTGTGTGTGTAGATGGTGCTGGAAGGAGGGTTGTGTGATCCATCAATGTCTGCTCCCACTTGAAGTGCACATTTAAAATCCTGCACCTGTTCTTGCCTCCTTCCCTTCCCCTCCACCCCAGGGCACAGCTCCACTGTTTGGCTACCGCAGCAACTGTTCCTTAAAGTGTCTGCTCTAATTGGGCACTAATAAATCAAAACTGAATTGAAGACCTTCCACTTACAGTCATTTTTCAGAGACTTTCTATCACACAGCAGGATAGGACTTGGCAACCATCTCCCAGAGAAATGTCCAGGGACTTATGAAGGTCCTTTTTCAGGGTATAATCTTTATGTATCTGTGTGATCTTTGCCATTCCAAGTGCAAATTGAACCTTTTGTAATTGATAACTCTTTTCTACCAGCCTTGGCTTTCACACAGGTGAAATTAGTATGGCTTTTTCCAGCTGTTTTGGGGCATTGGGGGTTTGTAGGGCTTTTGTGGTCAAGTGTAGAATTTGGTTAGCAAAGCTGTAATTTTTTGAGCATGTTAGAAGACACACCTTTATTAAGGCTGTTGGTGGTGGCTGAGGATGACAGCTCTGTTATAAGAAGGTGGAAAGAATTTTCAGGTATTTGGCTGAGCTCCTGTTGGTAACATTATTTTAATGAATAGATTGTATAATTAATGTCTTCATACACCTACATCTTTGGAAAAACCTTCCTTATCATTTTAATTCCAAATAAATTAAAACAGATTGCTTTTAGGGTAAATAAGTCTTCTGGTCCATTTTTTTTAGGATGTTTGGGAATATGGGTTGTGAGTAGTGGATGAATATGGCCCATCAGTGAGGATTTTATTGTCAGGGACTCTGTAAAGATGTTTCAATCCTTATATTTTCACAAACAGAAAACTTGTTTAAAATAAGATGTTGTTGCAATGCAGGGCAAAATAGTAACCTGATGTTGTGCTAAATGTTTCCTATATGGAATTTACAGCCAAGCTTTAACTTACTTTTATCCTTTAACTTACTTTTATCTTTTACCACTAACATAAAAGCAAATCCCATTTTATCTGTAGCTGGTGCTGACTTAAAGATGACTTTCAAAATCAAAGAACCCGAAGAGCCGAGCTCATTTCTGGACTGTCAGCCTGCAGTTCCTCCCTGCCCAGATGCCAGTGAATCAGTTTGCTAACAGACTGTTTGAACACCTCACCTTGACCACAGCTTGCTCTATTCTTAACACACAGCACAAGCTCCTGACCATTTTTCCTGCAGAGTGATAGGGAGCATGCATTGTCTGCAGGCCTGGAAAACAGTATTAATCTTCTGCTGTGTACTTTCATTTCATTTCCTGTAAAAATCCATCTTCTGCTACTGGAGCTGACCTAAGGTTAGATGTCAGAGGAACAAATTGCTGTCACCTGCTCCATACCCCAAGAGTAGCTATAAATAGCATGCTTTATAACCCCACTGATCCTTGAGATACATGGTGATAAATACTCTTCTACCAACCAAGAGGAAAAAAAGTAAAGCTGCGTGGCTCTGGATGTTGTCTAGTATTTGCAACTGACAAAAATGGTAGAGCTGCATCACTCAAATTGCTTTAAAATGAAAAACAGTAACACTCGTTGTATTTATCTGCTTAAAAGCATTAATTAGTGATTTTTGAGTAGAGTAGTCCAGTAGCACAGCTTTTACATCCAGCAACAACAAATTCTTTCTTAGGTCCAATGGTGTGCTAAGAGTCGAGCTGGCAGCTCAGTGTGTTCACTGCTTGGACTCAGAGAATGAATTGAAAACCTTTCCAGTAGAACAATTTTCTTCTGGGAAATGCAGCATTATTCAGATAAATCTTCTGCAATATTTTAAAAATGAAATTTTGACAGGAAATGTAGGAATAATCTGAAACTGAAAGTGTGTTTCATTTGGATTTTTCGCCTTGTTTCATGGGACCTTTTTTCCTGTAGGGTGACAGCCAGACTGTTATAAAATATTCAATTGAATGGATAATGATAACGCTGGTACAAGTGCAATGAAACACTCTGAATTACTATTTTTTAAATTTAATCTCTCTCCCTTCTGTATTCTTACTCCATCCAGTTGTTGGGAATAATGATATTTTAAAGCAAGGCAAAAAAAAACCAAAACTAGTATTGGCTAAGGGATTGCATCTTCCCACTAACTTTAGTATGAATTAATGCATGAAGCACATTTTTAGCTGGTTTTAAAATGCTACTGGTCCTTGGGAGTTACTCCATTATAACAACTAAGGGGCTTGGACAGTGATTTTGACAATAATGTCTTGGGCTGTCTGGATCTTTTAAGCTTTCTAGCTGTTGATTTGCACTGGCAGGATAGAATGAAGATTGCATATTGTGTTGCAAATGCCTGGATGGTGCTAGCCAGAAAATCTTTTCTCTGGCTTTTAGTACATACCCTGCAGAAGACCTGCAATGCATTTATGGCACAGTAAAACTGCTCCTTACTCTTAATTGGAGGTGGGATGAAGTGGCTTTCTGGATGTATAATGTGGCTGTGGATGCTAAGGCAGCTCTGCTGAACGAGTGTATCAAACTTCCTAACTGAGCTC
This sequence comes from Ammospiza nelsoni, assembly GCF_027579445.1. Lineage (NCBI taxonomy): Eukaryota > Metazoa > Chordata > Aves > Passeriformes > Passerellidae > Ammospiza > Ammospiza nelsoni. The sequence continues at coordinate 10,783,205 of NC_080640.1, forward strand.
AGCCTGCTGAGAGGGTTTTTAGCGAAGCTGCAATGACCTCAGTGTTATGATGGGGTGGGAAGTGTAGGACATGTATGGTTGTCTCATCTCCCTGATTAATGGAAAGGCTTCCTGTTGCTCTGCCCTCAAGCTACAAAATCCATTAACCACCCCTTGGGGTGCCTGAAATTTATTCTGGCCATTACCATCAATTAGAAAGTTAATAGCGTGATGATTGCTGGGCTCCAGTCCCTGCTATTTGTGTGATTTACACCAGACTGGGGTGAAAATGGGAAGAATCAACACTCAAGGAACCACTTTATGAGCAAGAATTTGGCATTAAGGGTGTGCTGATGTCAGTATGCCCCTGTAAACATATGGCAAGAAGAATCATAAGTCATTCTCAATCCTAATTTAAAAGGCAGCTTTTGATTTAAACATATGGAAGAATGGCTTTAATATCCAGCACAGCTAGGCTGAGATTTGTTTTGTTGATGAACATAAGCCTTGAGAGAGGCTGGGCCTGTGGGAATGGCTGCATTCTGAGTTGCAGTGTTGCAGAGTGTTCACCCCCCGATGAAGGAAGGAAGGGCAGCAGTTTGCATCTTACCCTGCTTGTTTGTTTTGACAAATGAGTCAGGTGGACAAGATCTTGCAGACTGATGCTCTTCCACTTACATTCCACTGATCCCCCAAAATTCCCTTAAGGTGACAAGGAGGAAGCCTGTTGTCAGTAAACTTTCATTCCTTTCTTCAGGGTCTCTCACTGAAAATAATGTTATAATGGCAAATGGATAAGTGTTGAAAACCACTACTGTGGACTTAGGGTCAGAGAAAATGCTTCCATCACACACACCATCAGATGAGTGGGCATCAATAATCTGTCAGCTTTTGGTATGTTTGGTATTATATTTGTGGTATATATTAATTAGCTGCCAAAAATTAGTGGAGTTACTGGTCCTTCCCACGTGCATCCAGATGCTGTGGCACAAAATGACTCCTAAGAAGAGCAGGAGAGATGGCTCTGGTGTTTCAGCCAGAGCACCACTTGAGCCAGCTCTTGAGCCTTTCACTGAGAGGGTCAAGTGGAGGTCTTGCTTTGATGGCTGCTCCTTTGTTTCTCACTGCTGGCTTTCACCCAGCCCTGGATTAGAGCAGCTAAAGGGGCTGTGACTGCCAGCCTCCCTACCCTGCTCTTGACTTCTGCTGCTTCACTCAGGGAGGGATTGGAGATGAGTCTTTGAGGCCACACGGAGGTGAGAAGCTGAAAGAGAATTTGAGGGGAAAGTTCTGGAAAGTGACCCTCTCTGCTGCTCAGGCAATGGAGAGGGAACACCTAGCTCCTTCCCCTTACTCAGTGGCAAACTCCAGCCTTGCTGGGAGTCTGGTAACCAGGCAAAATAGGTGGTAACTCCACAGTTACTTTCCCCAAAGTCCTCTGCTCTTGACATCCCATCCCCTTTTCCAGAGCTAATCATGCAAGTGGTCACTTAACACAGCAGAGAGGGGTTCCAGAATGTAGCTGACCCCCAAAATTCACTATTTGCCCATTGCAAATAGTGAATTTACAGTCCACTCCTGTGAAACAGTGCCTTGGAAACACTTCCAGAACAGAGTCCAGTCACATCTCAGTGCATTATTTTTCACACAAAAGCTCAGTAATTGTACACTTGAAATAAAAATCTTCATGTCTTGCATTCTGACAGCAAATATCCTTCTGATTCCCTGGAAGCAACTGTTTCCAAGCAAGGGCAGATTGATCATTGAAGCTATCCAGTTCCATGTTTGTGATGGAAACCTACACAGTAATTAGTTTGGATTTACATGAGAGCGTGATCAGGATCTGATCTCTGATCAGCAGACACAGGAGTGGGGAATCTGAATATGGATTTTATCAACTGCCAGAATCTTCTGTTCTCGTCCGCTGACATGAGAAACCATTGCACTGTGCAGTTAAAGGGGGTTTACTGATCTAACAAGATGAGACGGACATCTAAAATTAGAGAAGCTGTAAAATGGAGGAGGGGAAAAGTGCATCATTCCCATCTAATCCAAATTTGATCTTTTTTCAGGCTAAAATATTTGATGTTGCTCTTTTCTTTGGGTATCCAACCTTTATGCAGCAGTGTCTCTGAAGCCTGAAGATAAAAGGCCCTTCTCCACAATAGAGTGGAATGTTACTTCTGCTATAAAAGGCAGTGGCATCAGAAACTGATGTTTAAAAAGTCGTTTAATGACATCTTACAAGCATAGAAATCTCTGTATTATTTCATATGGAAGTTTGTTCTGAGTTACGCTGTTCCATGGCTAGTTTGGTAAGATAGGAGGATCTGAAGAGGAATTATGCAATGGAATACACGTCACCAGAGTTACAACAGATACATCTACATTGGTGTTTTAGCCTTACCTCATTATATTTTTGATTCTGTACTATTGATTTTGTGTGCCACAGACTATTTCCTCTCCAGGTTTTATTTTCCAGTGAATTTACCAGGTGTCTCCGAGAAGAAGCTGAGTGAACAACATGGATTAGTTTGTTCTAAGGGTTGTTCACTATGGCTTGTGCAGCTGTGATTGATCTCTGCAAAGAATGCTATGCTTTAGCAGAATAGATATCAGCCAGTCTTTAGCAGTTCAGAGAGACAAGGTTTGCATCACAGCAAGAGCAGTGCAGATCAATTCAGGTGGATAATTCTGATCTCAGGACAAGAGTACTTAAGCCTATTCAGCACCGTTGTCCAAGCTTTCAGGTGATAAAAAAGCACTTACAAGACTTAGAGCCTCATGCTTGGGCAATTGCAGAGACTTTATGTCAACTTTCAGTCCTGCCAGCCAGGTGGTGTGCTTTAACCCCAGCTGCTCTCTCACTCACCCCCACCCCAGTAGGATATGAAGGAGAATCAGAAATAAAAGCCCCAAACTCATCCCTTGAGACAAGAAAAGTTATTGAAACAAAGTAAAATATAACAATTAAAGGGAGAGAGGGGAGGGGAGGGGGGAGAGAGGTAACCCCCAAGAAAAACAAGTGATGCTCAATACCATTGATCACCACCTGCCAACAGACACCAAATTGTTCCCAAACTGAGATCTGCCTTTCATCCAGGTAACTCCCTCAGTTTATATAAACCTGGAATGATGGTTAAAATATCTCTTTGGACAGTTTGGGTCAGCTGTCCTGGCTGTGCTTCCTCCCAGATTTTTTGTTGACTTTTTTACTGACACTAACTAGTTGGTGACTTAGCATAGACCCCACTCAACCACAGCCAAAATGTTTTTCTGTTACCAACATTATTCTCATGTTGGTAACAGAAAAATTCAAAACAGAACACTGGACCAGCTGCTAAGGAGAAAAGAGCTCTGTCCCAGCCAAACCAGATAATGGTTCTGATTTGTGTGCTGCCCTGATTATTAGGAAAAATCCTCTTTTCCCTGTCCTTGCATTTAACAGTCATAAGTCTTACTGCTGTCTAATGCTGTGCATTATGGTATGAGTGGATTTGCTCTTCTGGCTTGTCCAACTGGGAATTCTTGCATGTTTCTCATAACTGACCATTTCCTTCACCTTTCATCTGACGCAGATAAGAGTAAGAAATAACCTCACCCTGATTGCACAATTTCCTTTCATCCCATAGAACCTGTCCTGTGTCCTTTTGGAATATTCCCACTGTCATCATCCTATGACTTCTTGACCAAATTCTTGTTGACCTTGACAGAGGAACAAATATTCTCTGCCTCCCTGAGTTGGTAACTGGAATTACCGACTCTCCACCGGAAGAGCATGGAAGGCAGATTTGGCAAATATCTTTTTCTTGACCCATTACTTGAAGGAGAGACAAGCCCCTCATTTGTGTCACCTACAAATGACAACTCATGGCACTCTCAATCCCCTATATTTTTTCTTTCTGAATTGTGTCACATTTTGAAAAATTATCCAATGCAATAGTTAGAATAGAGATTGTATGATAAAATATGAGCTGCTTCTCCTGCTTGTCACATCTTTAAATTATTTATAGCAATAATCAGCTGAACTATATTAAGCCAAAAATTACAAGAAATTTGAGTGTGTAGGTTTCTGTTCATTTACATTACTCTAAATAAAAGTTGATTGAAAATGAAAAGAAGAAAATTTAATTACTTGAACTGATTATGCAGAGAAATGTCAATTTAATAGTTTCCTATTGTTTCTTTGTAATTTTTTTACTCCCTCTCCAAGTCTTCTTGGTGGCTTCTGCAGGTGGGAAATTTTATGAGAAAATTCTTCCCATGAGTGGAAAAAAAATACACATTTCATTAAACTCATACAAATTTATGACTTAATTTCGAGTAAAACCTACATCACAGGTCAGACTGGAAGAAAATATTTTCAAAATGGAGTTTTGAATCTGTTCTAAAATGCCTAAACTGTTATTAATTTTGTACTTCTTCGGTTTGCCATTGATAGCAAGGCTTCTTCCAGTCCTTATTTGCACTCACAAAACCCCAGAAAATTTTAAACTGTCAGGATGGAATGGGAAGATGGTGGAGCCTGAGGGGACTTGAATTTGGCTCTGTCACAGCCTTCCTTCAAATGTAGGATTAGTTATCTAGTCTTTCCCTCCATTTGCCCACCTCGGCAGGGGGAACAGTATTATTTGCCAGCATGCTGAGAGCCTCATGAGAAAAAAGTAATCAGAAATGTGTTCACTTAGGGAGTGAGGCACGTGGGTCCCTTGGGTTTTGAAATACCTTATTTTTCTTTATGCTGGAGATGTCAAAAAATTTAATTCCAACCTGCCTGGATAAATTTGAAGTGTTTTAATGTTGTGACATGTGAAGTGCTGTTACAGATGTTTAAAGAAATGCTGACCAATTGTTTGGCTTGGCACTGCTGTCAGACCATTGCCCCCTTGAACCAAAGTCTTACAATACTCTTATGAAGCTCTTTTCTACATGGAAATTTTGTCCAAGGACAGAGGACTTACTGTGTTTATATCTTGCAATTGCTTTTCCAGGTGGAATTGTATAACTCTATTCAAAATGTGTCAGTCTCCATGAGCTGAGCAAACAGATCCCATTAGAAATGTGAAAAGCCTTGGGGAATTATTTATACAATGAATTAAAATGACAGACAGTGGTGAGAAGTGTCTGGGTGAAGCAAGGTAATTTGCAAAGCACAAGTAACTTTCTATGAAAATAAATAATTACTTTAAAAAAAAAAGTTTCACCCTGAGAAACTGAGATCAGGCATTATTACTTTCTGGAAAAAAAATAGCAGGGTTGCACATGAAGGAGTTAGATCAAAAGAGGCATTAAACCAGAAGCGATATCTATCAATGCCTTGTGAAGGGCTTAACAGGAGGAACATGTGAACATAAATGGCCAGCTGTTGAAGAAGACTTTGACATTACTAGCTTTTGTGAAACATGGTGGTGTGGCAAAAATCAATGGGAAGCTTTACTACCTGGCTATGAAACCAAAGTAAAGAGTTTCAATTTGAGGGATGAAGGAATAACACCTCAACCTCAAAGTCTCCCCAGAAAACAAGAGTGCAAAAGTCAACAACTCTACAGCAGAGATTACAAACACGCCTGAAACACTGCATACAGGAATACAAATTTGCTCCAGAATTACCTGCTCCAGTATTTTTTGCGTTCAAACATGAAAGCTAATTTTTACTGTCTTCATTATTCTTTTATTAAAAACTTGTTAATTTGAAAGCATTTTATTAGTGCAGCCTGTGGCTCTGCAATTCTGCCTTCTGTGATCTGAAAGGTTCCTTTCCAAAAATCTGCTCTTGCAGAGATTAATACGATAGCAACTGGCAAATCTTGAGCTCACCTGGCCATTCCCTTTGGAGGCAAACCAGGTGGCAAACTCAGTTATGTGTCAGGTTGGAACACAAGATCTAATAGTCTTTGCTTAACTTGAAATGCCTGGCTTGTGCCAGGGGTGGATTCATGTGCAGAAGGGGCAAAATGCCAGAGCCCATCTCTGCCACTGCTCCTGGCCTGCTGCTCACAGACCACACCACAGGTGATGCTGCTCCTGGCTGCCACTTGGACCACGGTTAGAGCAGCAAATTAAACTGTGAAGGAAGGAGAGGGGATAAGGACAGCAAATTAAACTGTGAAGGAAGGAGGGGGGGATAAGGACATGAAATGCAGTGTTCTCATGGTGGAGCTGGGGGAAGCAGTCAAGTTAATATGTGAAAACCAGGCGTAACTGGTGGGAAAAGAAAATAAAAAGTAAATGGTGCCAATTAAAGTGATTGCTTCTTAATGATATGTGTTATAACAAGTAGCTTAATCTGTTAACATGGGAAGAAAGCTGTACTCAATAAGCAGGAGACATGAGACAGCTTAAAGTCTGCAAGCAATGGCTTTCTTTTTTTCTCATTAAGTGTTCCAGAAAGATCTTGATGCAAAAAAATAATAAAAAAAGGCCTCCTGACCAAATGATCAACTGTTCGGTTCTTCCAGTTTTCAGCATCTAATGTAAAATAACTATGGGCAATCTTAAATTTGTAACAAAGGAGAAAACAGCAACTTGCTAGGGAATTTATTGAATCTATATATTCAAAGTGACAGTACTCTGAATGTCAGTCTGTGCTCCTTGGCAAAGAAGAAAATTTCCATAGGGTTCATGTTGCTGGTTGATTCAGAATGCCTGTTATAATTGTGAAATATTGGTAGGAATGGATTGAGATATATTCATGATAGTAGGTGGACTAATGGAATTCAGTGACTTTATTTAAAATGTGCAGGAGTTTATTATAATACTGTAATAGAAATGTCATTTACCCTGACGGGAGGAGAGGGAAAAGCCCTGTCAATGAATAATAATGAAGTTATTTAAATGTCAGCTTTCTTGCAAATAGTTTGCAAAACAGAAATTATTCTATATGTTTCTAGTTTTGTTTTAATTTATTACTGGGAAGGCCAGAGCTTCAATCCCACAATTCTGGTGCATTTTTACACTGTGAAATGAGCTAGTAATCGTGAAAATGTTTATCTTCTTGCATTGTCTTCCGCTTGACTGGAGAAATAGGGAGTTGGATTTTAAACAGCTACTGGTAAAATTTGGGATTTAATTATAGCAATTACCACTAATATGGTGGGACAGGTGTGAAGTTCAGAATTGAATCTAAATACTTTTATTTTCTGAATGTTATTCTTCTACTGTCATCTGCCTTTCAGTGACATCCACAATGTACCACTCACATCCCCCTTCTCCCCCTAAACAGTTTGAGGCACCATTGCAACACACGTCTGCTCAAGGCACAATAAAGTAAGGTTTACTGTTCACTCATTTACATACAGTTATTCCATTAGCTGTAGCTATTTAGTGGCCATAGTTTATTTTTGTGTTTTCAGCTCTGCAAGTCCTGGGTTTAGTGCTTTACAATGATTTCTCCAGGCATTTGCTTGCTCATGTTATACAAATGGACTAAAACTGATTTCTCTCTGCAGAACTTCAGAGGAGCAGCCTTCCACACAAAATGTGGAGATGTTGGTTGCTGCATATCCTTTCCGCTTCAGATAACTGGGATTGAATTTGTTGATCCTATTCTGTCATTAATGCCTGCACCCTGCTGAGGTGCATCTGTTTTTTGCAGCTCTTGCAGGTTAGGCTGGCTTCCTATGCCTTCCAATGGCTGATGTGCTTTTATGGGTTAGCAGACTCATGCTGCTTTATACACCCATTTAATAAGATAAAGAATGCTTGTTATCTAGGCTGCTAATCAGTGCCTGCTTGTATACACATATACATACATATATATTATATAAGAAATAAGACAAATGCAGGTTGGTGATATGCCTGGGTTAGATCCCAACAGAGACTTCACATGTATGCAGGGATATTCCCGTGTATGGTTCCTTTGATATAATTCTTTTTTCTCCACTGCTCTGCAAATGTTTATATTACCATTTCTTTGTGTTAAAACACTTATGGATGCCTATCTGCTCTTGTATATATAACATTTTCTTCCTCTGCCCCCCCTTGCCCCTGTTAAAATTAAGGGTAATTGTAAAGTGGGACAAAAGAAAAAACTGGTGAATGTGAAGGTAGAAGGACTATCTATTGTCAGTTTAGAAACAATAATGAGAGTAAGATCTAATAGTAGCTCCTTTGATTGCTTGTGAATTCGTTCATCTGGAAAAAAAAATTATGTTTTTCTAAGCTTTTAAATCTTTCGGTTTCTTTTATGGATGTTGACAGAAGCACACGCTTCCATCTGTATAGAGTTTTACCTGTAAATAAAGCTGTGAATGCAAAACAATTGCCTAGAGACTTGAAGTAAGAAGTGGCTGGCAATTCTGAGATTACTATTTGCAATAGGCTGTTGACATAATTTTGCTGTGTTGTGGCAGGGGTACTGGCTGCCTTTCTTGAACAATTTCAAAGCAAGCTTTATGTCTCAGATTTTCTTTGCTCCTATCCCCTTTTGACAGATCCCATTTTGAATTCATTGTCACTGGTATAAGAAAAAGCAGCATTATTTCATTAATGTATTTTTCCTAACTCAGCGGGTCAGATTTAGTCCTTACTCTCTTTGCATGTATTTGTCAGCTGAAACCTCACAAAGAGGGTAGCTTTTGGGGGGTTTAGGCAGAAAGTAGCAGAAATACTAATTTCTGAAAAGACTTGGTGGTGAGGTGGGGTGAGGCAGCAAAGGGAAGCTGCAGTCCTTGGCCAGGCTGTGCTCAGCACCCTGCTGTGGATCCCCTCACCTGGATTCTGGAGCATCTCTGAAATATTCAGTAACAGAAACAACCAGCATGGAATCCTGCTCCTCAATCCTCTGAGGAAATAGCTCAGTTAGTTTATATGTGCTCCTGAGAGAGATGACCTTATAAAGGGAAAGATCAGTCAGCAGCTGAGAATTTGACGTTAATGCTCTAAACACCAAAGGTCATACATGCACACAGGAGGGCGTGTGTTTATTGGAGGGAAGGAGAAATCTATAGACATAAATCATAGGGCAGTTGTTATATGAGCAGGCAGATATGTGCAAAGGCTTCTATAAAGTTCCTGAATAGAAAGACTCAACTTTAATGCAGATTCACGTTTTAGTGCAATTCATCTTTCATGGATAAAACTCTAAGCTGCTGCTTTCTTGTGTTATTCATGCACTGATTGCAAAATCTGAAATCCCAGAAGCTATAATATGAATGTAGGAATGATACTTGATTCAGAAATGTTTCACCCTCCATATTCCACCAAAAAAAAAAAAGAGTAAGCATTAAAGGTCTTAAATACCTTTGTGAATTTAGCCACTGTTGCCCTGATAGGAGAGAAGCCGTAAATAATGAGTGGCAAGATTTTACTTCAGAATGGCTGGTTTTGGAGTGCTTAGCAAAAGGGAAAATTTGTGTTACTGCTTGCACGTGAAGTTCTACATAGGCCCATTTGTACATGTTACAGATGAGATACAAGAATATGTTATGCTTTTGAATGTCTGTTACCCAGATACATGTCCCTTTCTGCAATTTATGGATGCCAACTCTACTGGACTGGGCTGATTATCTAAATCCCTGGGATACTGGGACGGAATTCAGGCAAGCATGAGCTGTACAATGAATAAAAGCTCTGCTGATGATTGATCTTGGTTTCAGGCACATGTTAAGAGTAACTCCTACAGGGACACTGGACAGTCTTATTTGTTCACAGTTTTTGTTCTTTTCCAAGTCATGTAGTCAATGTTTTTATGGGCAGTCCTCATTTCATAAATATTTTATTTTCTCTACTGAATGGTTGAATGGTGGCTTTTAAGGCAAGAATAAAGCACATGTGTCCACCCTTTCTGCTAGTCAGTGTTACAGAAGCTACTTTGGCATATGCTGAGATGAACCATCTTAACAAAATCAGTCCAAGCTTGGAGTTTATGATGAACTGATAACCTTAGTCTCTTGCTGTCTGCTATTTAGCATATCTGACAATCATTATCTTCTGTATGCAGAATGTAGCATTTCTTATTGTGCATGTTTAAAATGCTTTGGGAAGATGCTGGTTGAATTTTTCCTAATCTAATTTAAATGCAAATGAGAAACATGCACATGATGCTATGTGTATATAATTAAGTATCATTATATACTACATGAATCATTGAAAAAGCTCTGGAGAGCCATTCTGCTATTTAAAGCATGACTTATATTGAAAAGCTGCCAAGTGACTTGTGGTTTTGTGATTAAGTGTTTGTACTTACAAGAATCTCTTGAATTGTAGGTCAACAGATTATGGGACAACATATGAGAAACTGAATGATAAAGTTGGTCTGAAGACTATTTTGAGCTACTTGTATGTTTGCCCAACAAACAAACGTAAGGTAGGTGGCGATGTGTTGGCTCATTTTACCTTTATGATGCCATTTCTGCCCTGCAGGTCTCTCCTAATTTCCTCAATATCTGTTACTGTATAAGTAGCAGGAATCTCTCTGTCACTCTTGCTTTGAAAAAAATGTCTTTAGAAAAATGTCTTTATCAAAATATAACCCAAATTGTACCACCTATCCCACTTACCAGTAATACTTGAGGGAAGGATGGCTATTAAATGGACAGTACCACGCATGTGATTGTTTGCTTACCTTCTGGATGGTGTTGATTTTGTTCTCTGGAAGAGAGAGAGCCTTGTTAAAATGGCAGAAATGCATCTAACAGTGGCCAGATTGTATGTAACATTATTTGTCTTCTAAGTGCTCCCAAAGGTGAACTGAACAGGATTTGACAAATTCCTGCAGAGAAAATGTCTTCGAAGCCCAGAAGGTTTTAATCATTCAGACACCCTAGTGACTAACACTTTACTATGAATTTATAATGCTGACATATTCATGAAAGGAATCTGGATGCCTTCTTTGAGATAAGTTTGTGACAAAATTTTTCGTTTTCTACTCCTTGTTTCTTAGTCCCTGAATCACTACAGGCAAAGCTGAATTGCATTGGCAGAAAATGTTAGTAGACTCACCTCTAAAGGAGTCTGGGTGTATTTGGGCAGCCGAGGTCACTATAATGCTGTTCTCACTGTACTGAAACAATTATGTGTCTTTAAGACAGACAGTGAAAGGAAGAGGGAGCTGTCCTAACGAGAAAGGACAATGCTTAGCAGTTTAAATTGCAATTAAATGGCCCCAAATTAGTGGAGAGATGTCATCTCATTGATACTGACCCTGAAGGAGATATGAAACACTTCTCTAGGAGCTGAAGAATGAATTGATCAGATCACTTAAATGTCCTTCAGCAAGCCAACCAACGTGCAGGCTGGCACTGAAAATCCTTCCTCACCTCTGGCTGCATCCTGCTCCCTCCCACTGCCTGCCCTTCTCTGCCACCCTTGTTTGTGTAGCCATCTGGTGAGCTGGATCCAGGACTGACCTGCCTGAAAACTAATCCCTTTCCAGCTCAAAAACTAAGTAGATGGAAGGAAAAAGCTTCCAGGCAGAAGTGTGGAACTATCTTTTCTGGCAGAAGTCTGCTGTAAAGTTGGCCTGTAGTCAATATGATCCAGTGCCAGAAGAAATCTGCAAGACCTGGGATGAGAGGACCTAGGTAATGGTCAGGTGGAAAGATTGAATTTTTCAATGCTTATTTTAGCAGGAGCAGAGTTAGGCTTGCAGGGAAAACTTCTGGAGGCCCTCCTTATGCTGTTTTTGTAGAACATCAGGCCATTCTATCAATAAACATTTGATTTTAGACACCCAAATAGTCTCCTGAGGCTAAGAGGGCATGGCATGTGTCCACACTCAGAATTCTTCTACAGGGAAAGCAAAAATACTGAAGATTAAAGTCTTTATTATACCTGCTGTGGAATGAAAAGATGAAGGAAACACATTAAAAAATTTTGCCACCAAGGAAGAATCTATGGCTTCTAAGACCTGATCCCCTCTCCTCCCCTGAAACTCTGATAACACTTTCAGAAACTCTGATCAATTTGAAAGTTGCATCTTGTTTCACTAATGTGGGCTGGGTGTATAAATACAGAAATACTTTTGAAATTTAGCACTCAACTCCTCTAAACTCCATGAGTTTTATAAAATTTGTGCCCTTCATGTGAAGGGTTTATGTACTGCTGCAGTTTGTGTTGGGCAAATGCTAGCAGTGTGTTTTCCCTAAATATGAGTTGTATGTGGTGATTTCTCAGACTACAGCTGCAGCCTTCAATGTCCTTTGTTTCACAAGGCCTTCCTTGGCAGAGAGGAAAGGCTTCTTCAGTAGTGGAAAAGAAAATGGTGCATTTTTCATCTTGAAGTTATTAGATGAGAGACCTTGCTACAGCAGTGATCCGTAAGGGGGTCAGCATGTACTTAACTTACTGAAGTTGCCTTGTTTAGGAAAAAAAATAATTCTTTTAGCACATATTTAACTTTTAGGAGTAGTTCCATTGAAACAGAAGGTAAATTTTGAACATAGCTGACTCAGGACTGATTGCTTATGATGAAAGAAAGCAAGTGTACCATTTATGTAAGTCTTGTCTCTTTGCAAAGCAGAGCACTTAGAACAGTGAACGGTAGAATGCATGTAATTGGATTTATTAAAATAATTGATAGATTTGTTTATGAATTTCTGATTATTTTCACATTCTGGAAATGAACAAACAACATCATGTTGAATAAATTGTTTGTTGTAATTTATTTGCTCTTCTCCATCTAGAAGAAAAATGAGTCTATAAATACCCATATTTGCAGAGCTTCCCACAGCCCATGCATGCCAATTTATTTCTAAAAGCTTTTGACTTCCAATTCGTGTCTCTTTATTGAACAAAATTAAATCCTTTAACCAGACATCACAGGCAATGTCATATTCCAAAAGGATGCTTGGGAAAAAAAATTAGAACAAAGTCTATCATTATTTACAATTTAAACTGATGACCTATTGCTGTTGCTTGGCATTTTTCTGAATTACAATATTTTCCAAAGGAAATGACAGAAAATTGTTACTAACATAGTGATGTATAAGTCCTGGCAAAGAGAAGTGGAAACATTTTTTAGTTTTCTTCCCTTTTACTGAATTACTGTGCTACCTGGTCGTATGACAGATGACACAGATCGGGGGTAAAAAATGTACCACATGGATCTTGCCAAAGACACAGAGCCTGTTTGAGTATTTGTCAACAAGTCTCCAGAAGAGACATGTGCAATGTGCAATAAATCCCTAGGCTTAGGTATGTCAACACTGGTTTATTTGTTAGGTTCATGGAGACTTCTGTGATGAGAAAGAAAATTACATGAAGAAATACTGTTTGGGAATAATGCTGATGGGTTACAAACTAAACTAAAATACAAATCCAAGTAGATACCTTGAAATTCTGTTTTCACAGAAGTGTGTTGTTGATTTTCCTAGAAAGTCACATGCACTAAGCTTTGCAGTCTTTCTCTATAAAAGCTTTTCAGACAGGTTGTTTTTACTCATTGCATGGAAAATCATAGGCATACACACGTAAACAGTGAATGGGTTGTGGTGGGGACTCCAGAATTTGTTTAACGGGAGGTTTTCTCTGACTCAGGCAGTGCTGCTGGCTGGTTTAGATGCTGTATCCTTGTAGGAAGCACAGTGCTCTCTGCAAAGAGCCAGTTTGTGCAGCCCTTTTGTTCTTTGCACTTTCAAGCCCCTTGTATCTGTGTATCTTCAGTTAATTAACAAATGCTGGGTGATAGTATCTGCCAGTGACTTTAATGCTGTTAATAGGACTAGTGTATCAGATATTTCCTGTGGGTTTTTGTTTTTGTGGTAGTGTTTGTTTGTTTTTATTCTCTCCCTTTCCACGGGCCTGCCTTGATTTTTTTTTTTTTTGCTTTATTCCTCCAACTGTTCAGATTTTAATTGCTGTATGGAACAGTGTTACTTTTTTTTTTTTTCTCTTTAAAGATGAATGGATTACAGATGCCTTCCTCTTCATTGATATTCACTGCTTGTGTTTATCACCTTTATCACAGTGTGTTAAGCATTGTCCTGGTGAGTGTGTAGCACCATGATAGCAGATATTTATTGTAAATAAAATTGCTTGGGCTTCAATGCTGGCTAGATCCCCAACTACTTCAAATTTATTTATATTAATGAGTTTTAAATGAAGGGAAATTAAAGGAATGGCAGCCTAGCCTTCTGTTCTTTCTAGCATTGGCTGGTGGTTTGCACAGAGTAAGTGGCAGAAGTTTCTATTTGTCAAGACAGTAGAAAATTTACCCTTATTAGCTGAAATGGAAATGATTGAGTGCTACTTTCTATCATGTGGTATTGGGCAAGTTGATTTGCCTTAGGGAAGTTCTGTTTGTGAAATGTAAACTGCCCCCCTGTGTGCTTTACACTCTTCTAAGGGCTGTGGAAAGTGTCCACAGAGGTGAACAGTTCCACCTGGCATTGCTGCTTCTCAGGAGTCTGCTTATCTTCAGTTTCTAAAATCACTTTGGGAACACTTCTAAAAATTCTATTTCTGGCCTGCCTTGCTATGGAAACTTTCAGAGCTCTGATGTGAGGGCAGGTGTTGATTTTTTCAGTCAAGGAAAAACAGTTTTTTCTGGCCGTGTCCTCCTTGTAGCCTCTGTAAATTTTGGTGTGAAGGCTTTCAGTTTGTGTTGGAGAGGTTAGAGCTCAGCAGAGCTCTGAGCACACCTCACTGTGGGCTGAGTCAATCCTGTGGTGGTCAGGGGATGGCATCCTTAGCAAATTAAGCACAGTGGGAAACCAGCCTCTGTCAGTCATGCTGAGGTAAAAGCAATTATTTTCTTGCTCTTCTCTTTTTGTTTTGGAAAGAAAGGTCCTTGTTAGCTGCAGGCTGTGAGTCAAGCTTTCAAAGAGACAGTCATGAGAGACCAAAAAGCATACGTGAATGGTTGGAAATGTTTGGGGTTTTTTGGTTGGTGGTTTTTTTTTTTTTGCATTTGGGTTTTTGGTTTTTTTTTTTTTTTCATTGTGTGTTTGTTGTTTTGTGTTTTTTTAAATGGTTTTTGGGGGTTTTTTTGTTTGTTTGGGGTTTTTTTGAAATGTTGTAGTGAACAGAAGATTTCAAGATGTTCTCTGAGAATGTTTTCATACCTTTTTAAAGGGAGGAGCCACTTTGTCCTGCACCGTTTTGGAGATCAAAACATAAATTTGTTCAAATGGAAACTTCTGTTTGGATTAAATGCTCTATAACATAGGATGGTGAATGAAATGTCTCCTATGCTATGACCACAATTAATGATTCCTTTATAGCCTCATCATTTGCTTCAGAGAGAGTACTTTTTTCTCTAAATACAGTGGCCTAAATCTGTTTCATTCAGCAGTTTGAGCTACAGGGTCCACCTCATCTGAAAAGGGTTGAAAACCTACAAGAGATTATCTTGGGCTGCAGGGGTGGTTCAATGGATAGCGCTGTACACATGCAAACAGTTCCCTACCCCTGGGAACAGGGATGTGTCACACTGAGAATTAAGAAGTCTTTAATTTTCTGCAGTTCCACAATAATGATGGATTAAGTCAACTGCTTTACAAGCCTCTGGTGGTAGTAACGGGAAAATCTGATAATCTTGGGATGTCCTTGGGTTAATGCAATTACAGTTTTCACTTTTGCTTGTAATACCTTTAGATTCAAGAGTAATTCTGGCTGTGAACCAGATAAACAAGTTTAAACTTTATTTCCATTTCAGAAGACTGTCTTTTCTGCCTCCTATCTCACATGCAAACAAGGATAACTTTTTACTAGTTTAAGAAGGTGGATTGTTGCTCACATCTGCTGGATGTGATCTGGCAGTTGGGCAGTTTCTCTGGAGACAGTGAAGATGTGTCACTGTAAAGCTGGTGCTGTCTTTAATACTGAGTTTGTGGGGAAACAAATAATTAACAGTCATTTGGTCCATATTAACAAACTGAAGGCAGAACCTCATCTTTCAAAGTGAATATTTTTACTTTTGAAGTGTGTGGCAGCATCTGCTACCAAACTTTCTGATTCATGGCTGCAGTACATGACAGCTCTCACAATAGCCATTACACACAAAGCCCTTGCCATTACTCTACATCCATATCTCTTCTTGGATATGAAGTGAAATCAAAGCCCATTTATTCCACTTCTGCTCTTGTAAGCCTATCAAATATAGTGGCAGTTCTGACATTTCCTCACTCAGAGTAGCACTACAGTCTGCCTTTGTATCTCACAGAAGTCTCCAAGGGCACACTGGGTGTTGAAACTAATGGTAGGGAGGTACAAGCCACGGAATCCAACTTGAGAGTTTCAAAAGTGTTCTTTCCCTTCTGAGTCCGTTCCCTGTTTTCTGCAAACTGGACAATTAAAATTTATGCAAGATAATCTTTTGTTGAATGTCCTTCAATTCTTTTATCCCTTTTAAATTCCTCTGTGATTTACCAAATACTCTGGAACAGATGATATCCCTTTTGGCAAGGAAGGACACATGCCAGCAGCTTAGAGAGTGCTGGAGCAATGTTGCTTGCAGGCCATAAGCAGGCAGCTGGGATTGATGGCAGAGCAAGAACAGACCTGTCATAGCTTCAAACTTGTAGCTCCATTCATTTCCATAAGTAAGACAGGCTGTTCAAACCAGGAAGAAATTGAGTTGCCATAATATTGATTTTTTTTTCCTATAAAAAACTGGTCCCAAGCAGTTGAAAATCAGTTTGTTCAGTGTCCCATAAAGTTGGGCTAAAAATATGTACAGCAGGATTTTTCAGTTACCTTCTGGGTTTTGAGGTATTAAAGATACATAACTAAATCTCTTTTATCTCCTTTCCCTGTTGTGCCGTGGTAGGAACATTACTTTTTGGTCATGAAATTTGGAAGTTGTCTTCATACTATATATCTTTGGAAGTTCACCTTCAAGGGAAAAAGAATATGATACTGTGACACATAACCATACAATGACTGTTTTGTGGCACTTTGGAAATGATAATGTAAAAAAACCCCGAAATATTGTTTGAATATTGACCACTCAACCCTCCCTTGCTAGGCCTGCAGCAAAGTGCTCTCTGTTCATTAGCAGATTGTGTGATCTGGAGGGCATGTTTGCCAGCAGATTGCAACTGCTCACTCCTTCTGCAGTCTAGATATGTTGCTATGCAGAAATGAATGATGAAATTAAAGGATACTCGAGGGTTTTGCCTTCTGTCTAGCTGTGCTTGGAGTACAGGGAGAAAAAAGTGAAGAAAATAAACAAGAAAAATATTATAGATTATTAAACTTCTGATTGATAAGAGCTAGTAAATGCAGAGAGAGGGGAGTGATGGCAAAGATTAATGGATGTAATTAGAAAGCCATCTACTGCTAAGAAAATGTGGAATTTGACTTCTATGCAAATAGCATGAGAAATAGAGACCAACAAGTGATGACTCAGATTTCAAATTGAGAGTAAGAGATCCTTGAGGAGGCAGCCTAGCTTCGTGGAGAAAATGGGAATAATTAAGTGTCTGGTATGAAAAAGATGTTGCAAAAACCATGAATGGTCTTTTCCTTTTAGTGCTACTAAGTGAAAGGCTTAGATTTCTTGTTGGAAGGACAGATAGAGGTTTTCCAGAACCTGAATAATAATGATGATAATAAAAAAGAGTCAAATTTAACACCAAACAGAGAATTCAAGGGTCAGAACTGACTGAAAATAAGGCACTGTAATCCGTATCTTTTCTCTTGTGTTTTTTGATTCCCATCTCTCCACCTCCTTATCAATAGCAGTCAAAAAGGAATTAAAATATCTAGGAAAGGCATATAACTTGGGGAGCAAGGAAAATGCAATGCTTATCACACAGCTGTGAGAGCAATGGCATAGGGAGGTTGTGGGTGGGAATAAACAGAATTAATTCTATTTGTATCTGCCACAACATGGCTTTCAGATGCGCATGGGTCTCCCACAAATTTGCACAAACTCAAGTTTTTCTGTGGAGGAATCTCTTTCACCATGTTCAGAAGGACTGAAATGTGGTCAGTGTTTCTGTAAAGGTAAATATTTTAGGGATAAGTGAGAGCAAAGGAGAGAAAGCTGTTGAGGAACAGAGCAATGACAATGGCAATTGTTGGAGGCAGTGCTGAGGATGGTGTTGAGGTTGACATTAACCAAAATACATTCACAAAGAGCTATCAGAGGAGTGCTTGCTATGTATTCTGATTCAATGGATCAAACCCTAGACCACTGTTTCATAAACATTTTTTCATGGATAGGGGAGTGAAATCATGCCATGGTGAATGCTTCAGGTCACACTTGTACCTTCCCAGTGTTTCTGTGCACATTTGCTAAGAAGAACATGTGGGGATTTGAGAGAAATACTTGGTAGTAAATTTTGAGTGTGGCCAACTGTTACCATAAATCTGTCAGCCAACACACTTTTGTTGCTTTTTCTTAAACTGACACTGCAGTTAAAAAGCTGGTGAAATATTTTCAAAAGATAATGTTTCACAGAAACATTTAAATTAGCACAGTATTTGACAAGCAAAAATCAAATTTGCAGTTTTGTATTGCATATAGAATGTTATGAATAATGGATTTTGTTATTTAGAGAAAGAAAAAAGATCATATTAATTGAAAGAACTTATTCCTAGTCAAAACAGTATTTTTTTCTGCTGAGGTCATCTAAGACTTTTCTGTCTTGAAGAGATTGATGTTAGAATAACAATGTTTTGGGTGCAAAAAGCTAAGGCCATTTTGTTTTGAAATGTTTCCTTTTAAAATTCTTTAGAGATTTAGCAAGATAAATTCTACTGAAAACAGTAGAACATAATGGTGCCTAAATTACATTTTTAATCACTTTGCTGATTCTGTTGTTGTTAAAACTCTGCCCTGAACAGCTTCAATTCAAAACACTGAATTCTCCACTATACATAAGCATTTAGGTCTCTCTGCCTCTGTGTAAATATAAAATCTCTTCAGTCTCCAGTCCCATGTACCTAATTCCTTCATTAGAGATAATAAGGAGAATTAGAAGGGAACTGTGGTCTGGTCCTTTCATTACAAATTCTTTGTGTGCAGGCATTTCTCAGGGTTTTGTCTCTCTTATGGAGTGATGAGATGTTTATGTGTTTGTTCAGTGTCTTTTTCCACGCAGACCAAAGACAGACAGCTGTGGAATAAGTTCTCCATGCAAATGCATAGTTACCAACAAAACCTTAACTTGTGATGCCTAATCACAATGCAGAATTAGAAGATGTATCTTCATCAGATATGGTGAAAAAGAAAAATCACCTTTCCCTGCTTTAGGGCTCCTTTGCACACCACATTGCATAGAGTTTGAATATTATTTTTCTGTGTTTTTTGTTTTTTTTTTTTTCCAGACAGAAAATGTTTTAGAGGATTTAGCCTTGTGTTGCTGGTCTCTTTGTTTCCTCATAGGCAATTATTGTGAACTCTACTCTTGAGCACGTTGTGTGCTCTGGATGTAGTTTTCTAGTGAAGACAATCCATTAGAAGTAATTCCTTGATAATAAGCATGGCAATGGCCTCACAGCTGTTCCTGGACATTATGCAGCCCTGAAAACACAAAATCATATTATTGTGACTCACCCTTCTGCGTCAAGACCAAGATTCATCTGTCCTATTTATAAGTTAAGAATTTATAGGAAGAGGTTTTTTTTTCTCTGTGTTTGAACAGAATCTGTTCCTTTGGGTCCTGGTGTACAACTTGTCTTCCATTTATTACTAATGGTAAACAATCAGTGTAATAGCTTAGCAAATCTGAATGACAGCAGTTTGTGCTTAGCTTTTGGCAGTGAAGGGAGAAACACAAACACATCCATATGTCCTCCCTAATGCCATGTTGCTCAGCTCCCAGAAAGTAAAGAACAATTGTAGATGAACCCAGGTATTATCCGCTGGGAAAGAAAGTGTGGTAGTTTCTCTGTTTCTTTGCTTCTACTTGAGTCCTTTGTTCATTTATGGGTTTGGTTTGTTGGGAGTTTTTTTGGGGTTTTGTTTTGTTTTTTGTTGTTGTTGTTGTTGTTCAGTTAGTTCAGGAGAAATATTGTCCATCCTAGTTTATGAATGATATCAAATCTGTGTTTTTCTAAGGTCAAAAAATAATCAGCTGCTGAGAGAAACTGAACACAGGATTTTGGTTGAAATCCTAGCCACAAAATCATCTTTTCTCCTAATTCTTGTGATTCTGGAAGATCACAAAAAAAGTGCAGAAAGGAAAACATCAATAATTTGACCCTGTTTGGCAGAGTGGCACTAGGTTATCATGGAGGAATAGAGGAAGCTTAAGTCAGCATTCAATGATTCAGTGTAGCAGTGGACAAATCATTGCTGCTCCAAACTCCTGGCATGTCAGTATTTGTTTTTATACTTAAATAAATTCCTCTAATGAAAATATGTCTTGACATTTCAAACCTTGGAGCTGAGAGCTGTCTCCCAAGTCATGTTCCTTGTTAAAGTGCTTCACTGTTGTCTTTCTGTACTACCTCTACCAGCAAAACTTTTCCATGTGCTCCAGGATGCCAAACCTTTTCTGATGCTGCTGTTTCAAGTGTGTTGCTGCCATTTGCAAGCTCTCACAGGAGCATTCAGTCAATTACCACCAAAGGCTCCAATTGTTGCAGAGAGACTGACCTTCCCCCCTTGGGCACCAATTAAAATCTATTACTCTTTTCCCATGTACTTGCTGTAATTGGAGCTCTGGCTGTTTGCCTGGTTGAACTTGTTGGGTTTTCCTCTCCTATTCATTATGACTGAAACTTTTCTAAAGATGGCAGGAGTGACAATTCCAAACCACATCTGTATGTATCTTGGGGACAACAACATTTTAATGAGACTTCTAGTTTAATCTCTCACTTGTCATCAGGAATATAAGAAAAATCCAAGTGAAGAATAGATATGTTTTATATGATGATATGGCTTATCTTAACTCTCTTGAGCCTCAGAGCCTATCCTTTCTTGTAGGCTAATACGCTGGATAGGGGTTCCTTTTTTCCTAGAGAGTACGTCTGCAGCTCCTCTCTAAATAAACAGTAAAATAATATTGATAAAAGCATTTTTCTCTCCTGGATAATGTTCAAGTGGTCTATTTTAACTGGCTACCAGCAAGTGCTGTGCTTGTCACAGCATTCCTGTGACGTTGGAGCCACTAAAGTCATGCCATGTACAGCTGCTCTTATGTAAGTGTGGCTGCCACCTCAGTGTCTTTCAAGAGTGAATTTAAGCCTACCCTGAAGGTGAGATTTGCAAACAATGCCAAGCCTGTGCTAAAAGGAAATTCAGGGAGGGAAAAAAAGCCCAAACCCACACTTCTTGGTGCTTTGGGATTCCCTTGCTTTCAGTGAGGATAATCTAAGCTAAATTATTTGATTGATACTCACCAAATGGTTGATGTGGATCAGAAAAGTCAGCCATGAGGTGGCTCTTTGAGGGTATTTCTGGTTTTTGCAGCCAGGCAGGACCTGCAGGCAGTCTGAGTTTAGTTGGTTTTTCCACCATTTGGACAACAGATGTACCGTAACAAGTCTGCCTGTTTAGCAATGTAGCCTTGTGGGGCTAAGTCAGGAGAAATTGAAGTTTAAATTCTTCCTTTAGCTAGGTCCCTGAAGGCACTGTAGATACAGCCAAATCTGTATATAGTTTTATTTTGTTTGGGCACCTCCATGACAAAACCACTCTGGATTGTTGAGGAGGATCCCAGAGTCACTAAATCTAGTCACTAAATCTAGTGTAAATCTAGGCTGACACAGCCCAGGGTATCCTTCAGCTGATTCAGCCACCACCAAAAGGGGCACAGACTCCAATGCAGGTTACAACAGCCTGTCAGGAACTTGGAGTGCTCCATGTGTGACCACAGCCTGTGTCACTGTGTCTCCACAGATGTCAGTACTCAAGTTAACTGAGTTATTTTCATATCTGTAGGAGTGGAGAGGTGACTTTAACAATTGTAAAAAAAATTATTAATCTATAACTTTTTATTTTTTTACCTGCTTTCTCATTTAACACATAACTTCGAAAAAGCTGCATTGAAGCTTTGCTTTTGGAGGTGGTAGCTTCTGACTTGAGCAAAACAGAAATTATTTCACTGAGAAAATCTCACTGAGTTTTTTGGGGTGAGGTGCTGTATAAGTGCAAACAGTTTTTATTAATAGTCAATTCATGTGCATAATAAAAAGTATGTTCCCACTATAAAGAAGGTTAATATTGTTCAATATATCTACATTACAGCCATACTAAAGCTGTGTGTATATGTTCTGTTTGGAATTATATGAATAGGTGCTACATTATACTATACACATTTTTGTATTATTGCTGTGTGAGAGATATATGGTCTCTACCGCTTGAGATAGAAAAAACATGTATTTCAGTAAAAAGATATTTCCTATGCTTGCTGCACCAATATTTAATGAAATTGTAAATAAGTGAAGCAGATTCATCAAAAGAAAACAACATTATTTTTGTTGGGGAGAGAGAGAGTTTAAAAATCAAAACCCTCTCTCTCTCTCACTCTCTAAGTTTGTCTGCTTTCAAAATCCAAGCAGTGGAAAGGCTGTTCTCTCCTTAAAATGCAAAACCTCAGAAGAAATAAATGCCTCACCCTTCTGAAAAATCCATCCCTAAATGTCATAAAATATTACTCGGTAATCTGTCAAATCATTCACACTGCCGGCTGCTGTGGTCCAGCTTGAGTTGTATCTAAGGTGAAATGAGTCCATGTTTCTCCCTCCTGGGCCAGACTTTGGTGCCAGGTGGGTTCTTTGGGGCTCTCCAGGGTGGCTGTGACCGCAGGCAGCGTTAATGGTGGTGGAAGAAGGGATTCTCACAGAGGGTCAGGCAGGTACCCAGCTCTCAGCCTGCACCTTCACTGAATATTCTTTACATGAAAGTCTCCTTCTTAATGGGTTTCAGTCCAGAAAAAAAATATTCCACCTCACTGATTTGTGGAGAGTAGGAAAAATAAGTTTTTCCCTTCTTTGAATATGTGGAAGGGCTCTGCAAACCAACACGCACAAATGCAAAAACACCTGGTAGCCTGTCTCAGCTGGTATAAGCTAACATTTCTAAGAAGCAGTGAAATAAACAAAAAAAATGTCAATTTCCTTTCTCTATTGTACCTGAAATCTCTCTTCTTCTAGGTCAGAATGTATTTGGACCTCTCTAACAGCAGGTGGTGAAGCTGCAGAAAGTATTTGTATGGAAAGGAAGAAGGAAAGCATCTCTTTCCTAAGCTGCAGGGGAAATTTAGGCAGAGAGAATGTAATTAGCCAACCTAAAAAATGCCTGAGAGAATAGAAATTGCCAGCATTGTTCCTGCACAGAGTTTTGAGAACTTTAATAAATGCAAGTGATCAGCAAAGTAATTTTAAGTGTAGTCTGGAGGTCTGCAGTAAAAAAACACAACAAGCAGACCCAATAACTACAGCAAAATTAGAGGTATTTGTTTCAAGAGGATACTTAACTTAGTTATGTTAATATTTGTCATAAATGTGTAATCCACAGGAAGGATATTTGGAAAGGATAGTGTATTTTCTGGTCATTAAAAGGCATATTTGCTTACACTTCAGTGTTCAGTTAGTAAAAGCATTTATTGACTCTTAAAAGCTGCATTTAGACAGGACTTTACATTTGAGAGAGAAATTACTTTCATGTGCTCACCAATGTTCTAGATTCAAGAACATAAAGGAGGGAGGGATTTCATCTCTGCTCCCCCACCACCCCGAGGTGACATTGCTTCTTGCAGTGTTGAGAATATGCCCATTTAAAACCTGCTGCATGTTTCTGAAATGTGCCTGTTCTGTGTAGTAGTATAAGTTAAAACAGCTACAATAAATGATAGTAAAGCAGAAACCCAAAAGTTTTCTATGCAATAAAATCTGATTATTAGACTGTAGCCGTGTTAAGCTGAGTCATAATCAGAATAATTAATATGTTTTGCTCTGATTTTAGTTGTGATTATAGCTGGAATAATTTGAAAAATAAATGTTTAATTATTATGTTAAACAAGATTTTTTTACCCTTTTAAAATCGCAGTTACTAATGTAGTACATTATTGTAGTCTTTGGTGAAAATAAGAACAAGGTCCATTGTAAATTAAAAATATGGATGCACAGAGAAGATTACTAAGTGAATTAGAGGGAAAACTTGGGAAAAAAGAATCCAAGCCTGTCTTGGGAATGGTTTACAAGCTTTTAAATGCAAATTTATCAAAGCTTTTTGTAAGTCATGGATCTCATTTTTAATCGGTATTCCACGGTTTGAAAATCAGCCACACAGGCTCTCACTTGGTTAACATTCATTTTACTAGTCTCAGATCTTGATCCAAAATCCACTGAAGTCAATAAAAAGACTCATTTTGAATGCAAAATTAAATTATTCTTAGCATGTCAGAAGAGCTTCCTCTGGCAATCTCCCGCTATTGCAGCACAGAAAACCAGAGTAAAATATTTGGCAAGAAGGTAAAAGTTTCTTTCTGAGCTTGTGGATTGAGCCTGGGCTCACAGGCAACATACTGGACTTCAGTAATGTATCTTTTGTATCTTGTGACTTTTCCTAATGTATCATTTCAGTAAATGCTAGGACCTGTATACCTTTGAGATGTTACAGAGGTTACCCTGATAAATATAATTGTATTTCATACATATTTGTACTCAAGCCCCATATTTAACATTTATTAGTTTCATGTGCTACTCAGATGTCATTAGGGTTTCCCTACATACACTACTGGTATATGTTCTGCTATATTCAAGACAATCAAAAGAAATAGATACAAAATCTTATTGGAAGTTTTGTAGACAGCTGTGTACATACATTGGGAAACCAATACTTCAAGACAAGACAACTGATGGGAAGACAAAAAAGGTCTAAAAGCATTAAATAATTTGTCTACATCTCTACAACCACTGGTGAAATGGGAATCTGAATTCCAGTGTAAATTCTACCATTTTGTCCTGTGCTTTTTCCTCAGAAGGTTCCAAATTTAGTTAAAATGCTACTGAGAACATGTGCACTTGCTAAATCAGTGGAAGGTCAGCAGAATATACTAGATTTATGAGGGCCAGATAAAGCAGAAAATCACTTGTGATAACATTGGATTGCATGTGACTGTGATTCCTGGTGCTTGATTTTTCAATCATTAAAAATTATCAATTATCCTTTATCAAACTCAGCTGGAGGGAGTATTTGTGAATGGTGTCTTTGAACAGTTACTGGCATGACTTGCAACAATGGTAACATGAGTTTTTAACATAAATAATTTGGTCAGTGCCTTCTAGAGAGGCAAGTGCAGTGTGATACTGATGGAATACACACACAGGTGTGTAATCATACATACTACAGATAGAGATAGATCAGAGAAGGAAGGGTGGACTTGTAGAGACCAACTATCCCTGGAGTGTTCATCCCACAGACATTGCACAACAGAGGACAGGGAAGCTCTGAGATGGTTTATCAGCTGGGAGTTTGGACATGGCTCCCCAGCATTGCAAGGTAGAGCTGACAGCCTCTATAACAGCACAGATTTGTTTTTAGAGAAGTCTCTTCTTGCTTATTTCCTCCTAGTCAGGGTTTAGGCTGCCCACCGGACCATGAAGCAGTATAACATCATTTTTGGCTGGGTGCTGCAGGATTTCTTGCAGTTGAATTTTATGTCACAGTTTGGGTATCGCAGGTTTCCTGGGTGATGTTCTGACCTGCAGATGAAGAGATCCAGCTGTCTGATCCTGCCCAATACTGCTTTACTTTATCATTGACTTCAGCTGGGCTTTTTTTGAAGTCCCTGGTGTCAGGATCTGTGAAGGTTTATACATGTCTAACTTCCCTAGCTTCTCGAGAGTTAAACAGGAGATGGATTCCTTCTTTACTAACTGAGCAAAGTCTTCTGGCCTAAATTTCTGACAAGTGGGGAGACACAGATGGTGGATGCTCTGATGGTCTCCTCATTTCTTTTCCCTTGTCAGGGTTTGGGAACTGTGACTTTTCTCATCAGAGCTGTGTAACTAAGTATAGCTACACACTACAGCTACAGCAGTTACTCAGGTACTGCTGTAATGAATAGATCCATTTATAGATCCTCTATTCTTTACTATAAATTTAGTAGGGGTTTGCCTGAACTCACCCACACTTAGGTGTGCACTGCATCCTGCTCCCTTCTAGCTTTCCCTTCATTGCTGTGGAATGAAACACATCCCTGATGTTCTGAACCAGCAAAACTCAGTGTCTGCTTTGCTCACTTCCAAATAACTCACTGCATGAGCCTGTCTGTGGGGACATTGAGTCCTTTTCTGTGAATCAGGATTTATTTGCTTTTGAAATGTTAATGCTAGAGATGAGGAGCAGGAGATGTCTTCCTGAGCTGCCTTAAAGATGCTATTTTAGTGTGTTGCTGTGGATTAAGAGGACTACTGAAGGGCAGCATGGCAACTCCTCTTTGATCCAGATGACTGGCTCTGTAGGTGGTGGCCATTAGGAAGGAGGAACAGCTCCATCCATCCCATGGCTCCAGCTGTAGGGAGCCATAAAGCTGGTTTGTGTCAGGCCAGGTTTTCTGTGCAAGTTGTGTCAAAGCCCAGTGATTTTTTTTTTGCACTCCTGTTTCCAACTCACCACCTTTCCCAGCTGGCTGCAGGGCTAATGCTCCTGTTCAGGCCTTCAGCCCCTCCTGTCTCAGCTGTTACAATGCCCTGACCCCACAGATGTGGCCATCTCTGATTCACACCGAATGCAGCTGCAGAAATCAGACACCTTGATTTGGAATGCTCCCCAGCTTCTACACTAAAAGTAGAGCTGCAGATCCTCACTTCCCAGACTTTGCTGTCTTTGCCATACCTCACTGCTTGTTAGGAGGTCAGCTCTGCCTCCTATTAACCTGTGGCTCTAGTCCCCACTTCTGCTTGCAGCCTTTTCAGTTAAGTGCCTGTGTATCATTCTCAGTGTGCCCATCATGCACGTCCACTGCTCCACTGCCATATGCCAATACTTAAATAATTCAAGGATTTTTCTGGCTTTCTCCTTTTTCCCCTCATTCTGTATTTTTTCTTTTCTGTTTTCTTTTTTTCCTTCTGTCATTTATGACAAAAAAACCTTGGGCATAGTTTGGTTTCAGCTTATTTTGTCTGCCTTTAGTTTATGCCTTTGCAGATACTGTACTTTGTAGTTCTCTGCAGCAACTGCTTTATTATATTTGTGTAAATGGGAGCACCAGACTCCTAGACTATGACTGGACTGTTGTGATGCTGAGTTCACACAAGTAATAATTAAGTAGTTGGAAAGAGGTGTGAAAAATAATGAACCAGAGGAGGAGAAAGTAGTCATCTGCCTGCTGGATTAGAAAGAAAGGAGAGAAAAAGCAAAAGAGGTGGAATCAGAGATAAAAGAAAAGATGGAGTCAAGGTAGGGAGGAATTGAGAGAATTAAGAGCAGGGACTTTACAGACTCACAGGTAGGAAGTTCAGTAATCAAGTTGATTATTTTCTTTGTTTGATGGGTGCACAATGCATTAAAACATTTGCATAGCATTCCCAGGCCCTCCAGCTTAGATTTACAGTTCTGAATCATCCTTTGTTTGAGGGGGATTAAACTCTCTGAAGAATTCAGGGCCAAGTCTACAAGGAGGGTTAGTACCCATTCTTTTCCTCTTTTCACTATGCTCGGAGGTGCACACCTAATTAGGACTTAAGTATTTAGCCTTCTGCATAGTAGGACTTTGTTATTTTTTATTTTATTTATGAAAGATTGATATTTCATTCTTCTGAAATAAAAGAGAGAGGAATGTTTCCTCCTGTTAACTTAGGGTCAAAAATCTGTTTGATTTCCTCCGATGTGTTAGTTCTGTTGAGACTTAAATGCGTGATCATTAATTTTTATTAAATTTCCAAAATTTTAAAAAACAAAGCAATGTTTTGTGACACATCTTTAAACATGTTATTTTGAAGTAGATAAAACATTCAGGCTTTCCTCATCTTTTTTTTTTTCTATTTTTTTTCCCTGAAGATATTTCTGATTAAACTGGTTTTTATGAGATTTCAAAGATATGTGATTTTACAGCGGTTCTCTTGAAACACCAGGTTTTTGAAAGACACAAAATAATTGCGACAAAAATACATATTTCTGCCTGTTAGAAACTGGAACTGTTTATCAGCCAGCATAGTCATGAAATGTGGGCTTTTCCTTGGTTGTTCTGAACAAACTGTGCCCTGCATGTGACTTTTTAAGAATCTGTCACTTCACTTGTTTTCTTCCTGTTTTTGATTTAGATATGTGGCATTATCCCCGTTCTCTGAGCAATTTTTACAGCAAGAAAACAGGGAATTTGCTATAAAACTAGTAAGTCAGGAGGCCGGTCTGAATAAAATCTCTCTTACCACTGTAGTATTTAAATTTTTTGTTTGTTTTCCAGCTGTCCTTGTTTGTATACCTGTTGTTATCTGTAGGAGCAGTCAGGGCCTTGCTGTAGCTGAGGCCTATATCTGGCTCATCGTGTCAAGTGACACAGAAATTTGCTTGTTTCAGGAGGTTTGAGCACTCTCAGCTTCACATCCCCTGTATATCCATGTTGGTTTCATCCACATCCAGCTGGTTTTTGTGTGAAAAGATAAGAAAAGCAAACACAAAGAAAACTTGCAACTCCCTCCAATGTTCTTAAAAGGAACTCCAGGGAAAACCCAATGAAACATTATCTGCTAAGCCAAAGCAGCTCTAAATTCTGTCCGAGAGCTGATTATTGCTGGGTCTTTCAAATCCTGTCTGTGTAATCCTTCTTCTACTCTGGATTCTCTGCTAATCCTGCACCTGCTCTTCCTAACTCCAGCCTATTTAGGGATATAGGCAATAAATTCTGTTTACTGGTTCATTAATATGTCTGGACGTGGGCTTCCGAACCTGTACAGGGTGTGTAGGATTTTTGAGGATACAGATGAAATCTGCTGAAGTTGTATTGGAGGAAAAACAAATTAAAATCAACTTCTAAAATGCAGCTTCATCATTCAAAGGTCTGTGTAGTGCTGGCCTTGCTCATTTTTAGGCAGTGTTGGAAGAATTTGTCAGAGGAATTTTATTTCTTGCCTTTGAATATTACTTGTAACTATTAACTGTTTCTTCAGTGGCTGGGTCCTCAGGGCAATGGCTTAGTGCTGCAAATAGTGCCTGCTTTTGGAGGGTTTCTTTCCATTAACAAATACATGTATTTTCCATGAAAATCATGTATTTTTCCCCTTTAAAAAAAAAGGGAAAAAAAAGGAAAAAGTGCACATGCCCTGAAGCCATTTATACTGATTGGAAATTTACTCAAGTGAACCAAGTAAGACCATCTGACATATTAAAATGTTGACCAATTTGTGAAACAAACCTTTCCTTCTTAAAATGCTGTGTTTGCACACAAATGTTTATGTGTGTATTTGCACACACACTTAGTTCTAAATATGGGAATATCTATTATGTGAAACTTTTCCCAGTGTAATCAAGATCAAAACTCGGTGATGATTCTTAAAAACACCATGAAAATGTGACTAGATTTTGTGATGTATTGATTTTTAATGTAACTAGTTATCCTTGAGAATGAACCACTAAAATGAGATAGAGTATAAAATTTCCTGCCATTTCAGGTTAGCAGAATTTGAGGATCTCGTATCTCATGATTTGTACGGGATGGGGTGGAAACTGAAGCTGGATGAGAAATAGCAAGCAAAAGGCCTGAATATAATATTAAGGGTATGTAACAGAATATCTGACAGTTTCTCACTTCTGCAGTCTTGAGTCTTGCATAGCATCATTGGTCTTTTTGTTGTCATCTCTTGTTGTAGAAATAATTTAAGATCTCTGGGACAAGCACTTTCCATTTTATTTGTAACTTCAGTGCCTCTGAGACTGTATAAATAGTGCTCTGATTGGAAAGTAAGAGAATTCCATGCTTTCAAAGATACAAAATGTACTTGTAGGCTGGATGCCCTTAGAGGTATCAAGTCCTATATCTGCTATTAGCCCTTTGATCAGCTCTTCTTTTTTGGCACTCTTCAAGAGCTTAATTTCTGGGGCTTTCTGATATTAAAGACTCTCATCTTTGGTGTCAAGAAAAGAGTTTGAGTGGAAAAGGAAAAGGTTAGATTGTAAAGCCCCTAATTCTGATCTGCAGAAGAGCTAATTCTTCTGGGTCTGAAAAAGAATTTGGGGAGATTAGGCAGTATTGATGCAACCTGGCATGACGGTTTGCTTCCAAATAAAACCTTATTCTGACACAAATCAAGCCCGCCATTAACCTTCCAAGTGAGGGACAAAACAGTCTTACAAAGAGTGTTCACCTTGTCTTGTGTAAGCCTGTTATTAAGAGTGCAAAGCCATGAGGTTATTATTCTTGACCCGTTCTTGTCATCAACATCATGGACTTGTCAGGAGGAGAGTCCAGCAGTCAAACAAAAAACAAGTCAAACTGGTTCCACTGCAGCAGTCTGTGTCAGGATTCAGTCTCCCTTCACACCCTACTCAGTAGTTATGCTTCCCAGTAGATTTAGGGCTGTGTTCCCTGCAATGGTCAGGTCACTGAAGCAGTTGGCAGATTGAGTTCAGTGAGTGCCAATGATAACACAAGAAGAAGGATAAGAAAATCTGCAGCTAGAAGGGAGGGAGACAGGAGGATCTCAACACCTGTGACCTGGGATCCTAATTTCTGCTGTGGAACTTGATTTTCTGAAATCTCTATCTCTAAAAACCTGTTTTTCTCTGCTGGCCCAGAGGGTCCAGAGCTGTGTGTATGACATGTCTGATAAGAGGCAATGTTCTCTTCTCTCCATCATCTCCCCTCTGAGAAACAGGTGATGAAGCTATAATAAACTCAGAACTCATGATTCTTTATTCTTCCATACCTGTTTTGTCCTGTTGATGTCAGTGCTGTGAGGGGAAGCAGTGTGTCAGTATGGACAGGATACACTGAGCTGTAGTTCCTTTATTAGCCTTCTGCCAGCTCCATGAAAGAAACTGGAGGGAAGAACATGTCTAGTGACTGTTCACACAGTCCAGTGCTGTTTTTCAGTGCCTCTTAGAAAATTCACAACTAATTGTGAAAACTGGCACCATGCTCATGCTTGGATTTTGATCTAGCTCTTCTCAAAGTATGGAAGTATGTACTACTCAGAGTACAGGAAGGTTGTTTGCAGAGTATAAGAAGGTTGAAATCAGTGAATTTTCTGGAGCTCTTCCATTTTACTTGCTATCTAAATTGTTCCAGTGACTTTATTATGCAGGAGAACATGGACAAGGCAGATCTAAGCATAATGAAAAGGGGAAAGCTGTGCCAAATCAGCACCTGAATCAATGAATTTAGTCATCTGACATCTGTTTCGCTTGTCAGGTAAAAAAAAATTTATGCAATTAGCTGAGATACATGCCTGCAAAAAATTGCAAATGTTTTAGTAGGATTGCAGAGCTGGAAAGTTATAGGTTTTGCATTTTTCTGTGCAAGTGCTCTACAGCTAGGGGAGAATGTACATGTTCACAACTGCTGAACAAATGTTTATAACTTAAATATTTGTTTGAGAGAGGGTATGTAATCACATAGCAAACTTCCTAGAGAGCTGGTTAGCACACAAATTGGACTTTCTTTATAAAGGTTTTTAAAATTCATTTTAATGGGCGAGAAAAGCTGGCTGACGTTTCAGAACTGAGTGCTGATATAAAAACTCTCTCATTCACGGCCCATGGGAATGTGAACATTCACTGGAGTTTAAATCTCTGGTGAATTTTCTGCTATAGCTATCTAGCAGCCTAATATTCCTGTCAGAACAGATTTGCAAATGACCCATAAACCAAAGAAGAAACTAAAGCTGAAAGGATGCTCTGGGCAATATAATTTTCTTTACTGACTTTCTGTCTTAGTCTGAGTCATTGATAACAGTTCCTGAATGCAACTTCTATTCAAGGTTAATAAAGAAGTTGGGATATGTGGAGAAGAAAATGTTGGCTTATTAAAAAAAGCAGTTAATTGTTATCACATAGTAATGAGATTTCATTGGTTTCCATGATATCTGGTCTTGGCTGTGGAGGGAATCTCACTAAAGAAGAAGGATGTTCAGTTTACCATGAATAGGATATACTCTGTGTTGCTTCCTGGCTATGCAGAGTAAGCCAGCCACCTCCAGAGGGACAAATGTCATTATTCATAAAAATTTTCATGCATTGGTCAGTGGTCTCATCTTGGTTGGAAAAGACCTTTAAGGTCCTTAAGTTCAACTGTTACTAGTCCAAGTCAACAGAAGCCTTGTCCCTAAGGGCCACATCTGTGTTGTGTAGATATCTTCAGGGGTGGTGGTTCAGCGACTTCCTCAGCCTCCTGTTCCAATGCTTGACAACCCTGCTGGTGGTGAAATTTGTCTGAATATTAGTCCTCTCTCCTGGGGAGGTGGGGCAGTCACAGGGGAGATTCATGTGCTGTGTGGAGCAGGAGCTTGTCCCAGTTGCCCCTGTCCCTTAACTCTCTCTCTGCACTCCCTTCAGGTCCCCCCAGTTTGGGAAATCTCCCTGTGCCTGATTGTGCCAGCGCTGGAGCTGCTCGCTTCAGTGTCCAGGGGTTACACTGGCTGAAAACTGCATGCATGGCTGAAATTCAGTCTGTCTGCATCCATACTGCAGGCACTTGAACTGAGGCAAGGGGATACCCATTTACTGCTTTGTGTTCTGTGAGTTAATAAAAAACTTCTGGCTTCCAGCAGCTTGAATCCTCAGGAGAGGATTCTCTTGACTCCAGGGAGCTTTGCAACAAACATCAGAGAAGGTGCAGCATTGTTTGGCAGTTTTTCATAAACCAGTTGAGACTTTGTGCCAGTCAGTTTAGAAAGCCATTTCTCAGTGACAGTGTATGAAAAGTTGCAGTAAACATCCCTCTTATTCAGGAACTTTGGAAGTTAACAAAAAAAGTATACAAAATACATTAAATATTCTTAAAAAACTTAGCAGCGCAGCTGGTGACCTGGAAGGAACTCTTCCACCTCCAACTTCCAGTAATGTAATCTCTGCCTCAGATATTTTCTCAGACTGAGTCATTCAGCTGGATGGATTTTAACTTTATTTCTAAAAGGAGAGAATCACTGTATTCAAAGCTATTCAGAGACTGGGACTGAAATGTCACAAAGTTCGTGTTTGACAACAACACTTTCCTTTGTTGACAGTGTGTCTTTAGCCTGATTGTCTCCCAGAGAGGAAGCTTGGCCCAGAAATATGTCGTAGGAAGAAGGAAAGTCTTCTGTTAGAGATATTGCACTTGGGCGTTTGAGCCTTGGCACAGGCTTTCTTAAGTCTTCTAATGAATGTGCTGTTTAATTGCTTTGTGCCTTATCTTTCCATGATTAAAAGTGAAGGTGACAATTTCTGCTGTACTCTTGCTATCAAAGGATAACTCAGTGAATACATGTGAGGTGATCAAATTTTCTGAGGATCATTTGCCCCACAGAAATCAATGTTAGATAAATGTAATTATCGTTATGAGATTGATGTAAATTTGATGCCAATTATTTCTAAAGTAAAAAACCCCTAAAATTCACAAATCATTTATACAAATGTTAATAATTTCTCTGCTTTTGAATGTTAACAATTGAGTACATCATTATCCATTAGAATTTGGGAAAATGAGGAAAAAGACATCTCTGACATTTTTTTGATGGAACAGGTACAATAGAATAATATAATGAGAACTTATTAAGGAAATACTTTCCAAATAATTTTTCAATAAAAAGTACTAGCAAAGTCTGCTATTTGTCATGTTCCTAGCTTTAATTCAATGAATTCTGTTTTATAAAGTGACAGTTCAGCTGATGAGAATGGCAAATACCTTGAAAGACTCAAGAAGATTAAGTAATTATGTGAAAAAGGATGTCTTCACCAT
This sequence comes from Ammospiza nelsoni, assembly GCF_027579445.1. Classification (NCBI taxonomy): domain Eukaryota; kingdom Metazoa; phylum Chordata; class Aves; order Passeriformes; family Passerellidae; genus Ammospiza; species Ammospiza nelsoni. Next base: position 10,816,900 of record NC_080640.1, read on the forward strand.
ATTCAGTAATTATTATAAAATCACACCACTTGTAATCCTGAGCACCATTTAATGACCCACTGTAGTCAGGAAGAACATATTTAAGTTTATTGACACGGCAATATCAATCCATCCTCTCTTCCTTAGACCTGGCTGTTAAGCATACGCAACTGGAACCATCTCTCTGTGTGATTTGGTCTCATTCACAGCCAAAGTATGCTTTTAGCAGGGTTAGTGCATCATCTAGAGAAGGATACATTTTTGTTTTGAATGCTCCGTTTATCTGTAATGACTAGGCTTAGTAACATATTCATAAGCAGGGGTTATGGTTACGATTCGTTGCCAAGACCATGAACACTCTTGATTTTTTTGCCTCTGTTTTTTTCTGACTGCCAGTCCTTGATTGTTTTCTGCTTCTGGTTATGTCTCCATGACAAATGACTGTCCAGCACCTTGGGCTGTCAATTTCCAGCATGTTAACTACTGCCTGGTAACTGTCCACATGCTCCCTCCAACAGCGTGATAAATTCGGTGGTGCTTCAGCCTTAGTGAGAGTGAGGGGCACCTAATGTACAATGAATAAGATAGTTATATTGCCTGTGGGAATTTACTTGTATAGCCATAGTTTTTTTTTGTTTTTTTTTTCTAGCCTTCTTATTGCATACAGTTTTTTCATTCACCCACACACATGCAGTGAAATTAAACTGGTGTCTTTCACTGGTGTGATCCCTATGTTTTGGGGTTGTTAATACTTGAAGTACACAAACAAAAAATAATTGACACTTTTATGACTCCAGCTGACTATGACAGCAAAGATCCAGAATAGTAGGGACTTCACAGTGTTCTTTGGCTTCACCTCTGTTCTCTCTGTTTTTCATATCAATTATATTTGTTGTGAAAGTTTTTATAATTCTGCATATAATTATGATGCATTTGTCTTAACTGAGAATGTTCTTAAATTTCACTTCAAAATGCAGTCCTCCTCTCCAGCTCCTGACTTAAACTAAATCCTTTCTGTAGTCAAGTTGTTAGAATCCCTTTCCTCAGCTTTCCACTTTTTGTCATGCTTGTGTGATTTCTCTGCAATGTGTCTAGAGCGTGTTCTTTCAATCACTAGCTTACCAAATCTTGGTTTCTTTATGAAATGAACTGCCACCTGAAATTATACGTTGGGGGCACTGTTTAAACTTACGTACAAAAGAGCTTAGAGAAGTCAGTTGCACTGTATTATGCAGTTCCCCCTATAGCAGTGGGGATAGTTTTCCCAGGGGCCAAAATGGTCTGTTATTTGGTTTTCGCTTGTGAGGTGAATGTGGCTGGAGAGAAAGCTTAAACCAGAGATGTTGAGTGCAGATGTAGAAATACTGCTGGGAGCATCCAGTCAAACAGCCTCATCTGTATCACTGAGCAGCAGACAGACCTGGACATTAATATCTGTCTGTATATGGAGTGCACCCTCCAGGAAGTTGTGTGAGAAGATGCTGGTAATGGATGATCCTGTTTGACACTGCCGGAATGGTAAAAAATGGTAGCTTTGTTCTCACCTTGTATCCACTAGGCATTAATAGAAAAAACAAACCATTAGTAGGTAACTCAGGAGTTCTACAGCATAGTAGCTATGAACACCTAGGCATTGTGATCCTTGGAGTCTTTAATTAGGGGTTGGATAATGCAGAAACAACTGGAATTGCGTATTAAGCAGCATGTGGAATAGCAAGAAATAGGCAGCACTGGAATTTGCCGTGGCTGACAATATGATCAGTCCTAACTTATTTTCCTTCTCATCAGAAGCAGCCCCATTAGAGTTGAAATTGCATCATTATAAATACTATTGATCAAGTTCTCATTAGCAGTCATTGGCACTCAACAGCCATTGTTGTATGTGTTATCAGTGCTGCTGAAGCTGATACTGATCACTGGCTCCCGATAAAGAAATACAACTCTGTCTTTGAAGCCAGCTAGTTGATTGAGTTAAATTGCTTCCATACTCTCTGTAATTAGGAGTGAGTTATCAAATGGTTTAACATCCAGCTCTGAGAAGCCATTAAAGCATTACAGGCTTAGTCCAAGTTTCCTTTGTCATCTCGTGAGTAATAGCACTGCTGGAAGTCGTTAGTGCCTCGGCCTCTCAAACATTCATTGAAGTTTGGTGAGCAGACACCCAAATACCTGACGTGAAGTATGACCCAGAAGGACAGTTCATGCTCCCACAGAACATTGCTAAGGGGAGAAGCACATCTTTGACTCCATGGCATCAAGTCACTAAAAATACCATAAATTCTATAGTCTTAAAACTGCTGCTAAGTATGATTCCTCTCTTTCTTCACTAGAGGAATACTTCTGTGCAGTTTTGGCAATTAGTCTAATAATGAGTAGGATTCTGATTTGGCAAGATCAGCTACACAGCTAGGAAGGTCACTTTAAAGTACCCAACATCTTTCATTCCTTTAAAAAAAAAATCTAAAATGAGAGTAGGTTTTAATGCTCCTCCTTTCATGCTCCATTTTAAGCAGAAAGATAAGTTCTGTTATAGCAATATTCATTAAAAAATCCAGCAATGCTTTGTCCTGGTTTGGTTTTAATAACTAAAATGTCTATTGTGCAAGAAAGCCTTCTTGCAAGTTCTACTGCTGTGTGACTGCTAAAAGCTTTAGTCATCTTATTAAAAAGTCAAGGAGGGTTATGGATTGAACTTTCCATCAGCATGTCACAGACAGGTGGCATTCAGCCATAAAGAAGGCTCATTTGGAGATGATAACATGAAAACATACACTTTGCTGTAGTATTTTTGAAAACCTGTGTTCTTGAAAAAAGTGGATTTCTCTTGGTGATTTAGTTGGTGAAATTATGCACTGGTGATGAAGACAGAAAGGTGTAGTTTCAGTTGGTTCAACCTTTAATAGTGCCATTAACTGCTAATCATGCTTTGTTAACTTCAATAGGCTTTTGCACCAACTGAGGTTCTGTTTTAAAAATTGGTTTTCTGTGTGTATTGATCTAATTGATCATGCCTGCTGTGATGGTATATGAAGACAAACCAAGAATGCTGATCTTTTACTTTAGACATTGTAAAGGTAGATTAGATCATGAATTGAAGGTGGAGCAGTAACAAAATCTGAGCAGATTAATGTATAGTTCTCTTTTTGCTACCCTTATTTTAAAATTTGGGGAAAATGACTGATTTTAGAAGAAGGAAAGTTGTGTGGAAAGAAAGGGAAGAATGAGAGGTCAAGGAGAAGCAGCACTGACAACTCTGAAATGGAGTAGTGAAAGGGTAAGAGCACTGAATTTTCTGCATTGCCATCCTCCTCAGATGTCTCATGGTATGTGCAAGGAGGGAAATGAGGCACGGGGCATCATTTCTTCATTAATATTTTAGCCCTCATGCTCTTGTAACATCTCAGTTTGGCCCAGAACAGTTTCCATGTCCCTGTGTCTGAATAGGCTCAGGAGGTCACCTCTGTGAAAAAAGGCTGTGCTGGGTCTGAGCAGCTCTGCCCTTGCTTCATGTGAGCTCAGTGCTCGCTTTGAACTTGCTTGGATGCCAGGGGTGCTCTGTGACACTGTGGTTCCATCTGAGAGCCTGAATTGTGGCAACCACAGAATGATAATAGAATTGAAACATTCAGCACAGTAGCATCTAGGAGTATCTGTGAGAGACTGTGACAGTGACTCTACATGGGAATCAACTGTTACACCAAAACTGATAAGGAAAAACACTGTTTTATTCTGTTGCATAACTGCACTGAATTCCCTTAACAAGAACCAATGCAGAAAGTAAAGAGAATTATTTATTGTTGGAGGTGGAATTATTTTCAGGCACCTTCAGTATGGATAATTTGAGTTCATCAACTGCAACAACAAAAATGAAAAGCCAAGCTAACAATTTGCAAGCAGATGCTAATTCCCCAATTGTTCATGCAACATGGAACATAATTTGAAGTGATTATGAAATTAATGCATTAATACAAAAAATGCTTTGGAGAGAAGCAAATCAGATAAATGTACATAAAAAGAATTAGCTGTAGACATAATTAGTGAAGCTGTGCTTTATTCACAGTCAGAAGGAAAAATTAAAACTAAACTAAGTGGAAATTTTAGAGAACATTTGAGAATTAGCATGTAAGAAGCCAAAATGAAATAAAACATGGGGCTTCAGCAAAGCTAACACATAGACACATGCTTTAGAATTAAAAGGTACAAAAAGTGTCATGTAATCTATTTGGGAAAGGCACAGTTACTTGTGTGAGGGAGAATTTCCAGCTGCATGAGCATGGATCCTGGTTACAGATGACTCAAAGCCTGGAAGCAGGTCGATGGTAGAACAGAACTTTGTGCCATGAATCTGAAGAGACTTTATACCGTATGGTGAGAAGTGCAAAATTAACACACCATGCCAGAAGATTGTGTGCTGTGTTTGCTGCTTTCTCCTCTAAATCCATGCTTGTTTTCATGACCGTCATAGGGTAGGAAAATTGACCTGATTCTCACCTGCAAGAAAGAGACTTCCTTCATGTTCTGTTCTGGTCCCTGAACTCATTATTTCCCTATCTTCATGTCTAAAAATCAAGAAGTAGCAGAACCAGGTGTACCATGACAAAGTTGATATTGATCCAGTGATGTATGCTCAGCTGTTAACCATCATCTGTTGTGTAGATGTGTGGTGGTAGGTAATTATTTGAGAGTGATTCCATTTAAATCTAACAAAAAAAAAATCACTAACAACTATGAGATTGCATAGCCATCTCCTAAGAGAAAAGAATTGTAACTCAGTGCAGAAATTGTGGTGCCAACTCTGACGATTATGTTGGGAGCCTTATAATATGCATCTTTCCTGAAGTTGTCAGCTTGTAGAATCAGTTTTAATTGGATAGAATTTAAATCTTTGTTGAAATATTAAAATAAAGCTTCTAGACTTGAGATGTCCACAGAAAGCTTTTAAAGGAGTAAACAGTAACTAATAATCTCCTTTCCTCATCCTAACACCAGCAAAAAGATAAACAAAAATCCAACGTGAAATGCGGATCCTGCATTAATGACTCTTTGAAACCGGATCCTTATTTTTCAGGTAGTTAAATTTTAAAATAAAACGTCTTTAGAAAACATGTGAGCAAAGTAAATGGAAAAATTTCTTCCACTATGTGAAAAATAGGCTGTATTATTGCAGACAATTTAGTAAACTTCCTGCTCTTTTTTTTTTTTGCTGTGTATAAGTGTTCATTTTCTTTCACATGGATTCTATATAATTTCAAGAAAAAAGAAAAGTCTGGAATGTGAATTATTCTTTTTCCAAAACTTTGATAATTATCCTGAAAAACTGTACTTTTACTTTTTCTCCCATTTCTACCTCCCAGAACATTTAACTTGGCTAGCAACTGAATACTCTGATTTCTGTCTTGTTGCACTTTCAATTAAGATTCTCACTTTCAGAACACAAAAGCAGCAGATGCTAAAGAATCTGATATTTGCCTTAGACAGGTACAGGGCCACCAGCTGCAATGAAGTCAGTCCCAGGCATTTTGCCAGTAAAGGGAAAACAGATGAAGGAAAATCAGCAGTTTCTTACAAACCCTACCTAGTTTAAGCATCTTCTATTCCAAGTTATTACTGAGTTCCAGGGGGTTGATGAGGACTCTTCTTGCTGGAAGCACCAGTCCCCACCTGAGAACTGATGGACTTAGTTTAAGCACTTTGGATAAAATCAGTCATGTTCATTGAACAGTTTCAGCTGGTGGGTTTTAGTGAAATAAGATGAGAACATCTGTAGGACATGGAGGGATAAAAACATGGTGCAGAGAGATGGAAGTGAACAGATGTGGATATTAATATCCTTGGTACCAGCAGGACAACTCTGCCCAGTCTGAGGTGCATTTGCTCTGTGATGTTCCCCTCCCTTTGTTTCTTCCCTTTAGGTGTGCTGTAAACCATTGCAAGAGTAAGAACCCTGAAATATTAAGCAGCACAGTGGCACACAGGTGCCAGGGCTGGCCAGAGGCAAGTGGCATGGCTTGAAACAGTTGGCTGTGAAACCGAGCGTTCAGTGAATTGACCATCTGCCCAGGCGTAGCTGTTGTACAGAATCACAGAACGGGTTGGGTTGGAAGGGACCTTAATGATCTTCTCATTCCAGCTCCTCTGCCATGGCCTGGGACACCTTCCACCAGACCAGGTAGCTCAGCACCCATCCAGCCTGAACTGGAGCCCTGCCAGGGCTCAGCATGTGAATTGTGCATTTTTCACTTACCCTCCAGGGAAAAATTGCTCCCTTGGTGCCCCTGTTTTCCCTGTCCCTTTTTTTCACTCTGCTTGGGATACCACACTTTTAGGCCACAAGTTTCCTCTTGCTTTCATTAGGATTTACAACCCTTAGGGCCCAGTATTTGGGGCTGGGAAATGCTATTGTTTATAATACGCTTACAGTGCAAGTGGCTTCTTTCTTTTTTTGCCATTGATTGATTAGTGGAGTTTGTCCAAGTAATTTTCCCTCTTGATATGTGCGCTTTACTTCTCTAGCACAAAGTTGGTGTGAAGATTGACTAATTAATCTCATGAGATTCTTTACTGAAAGGAATGCCTTACTGAGCAACAGAACAAAGTAGGGACAATATGTATGAACGCAGCTTATTCCAGATGATGTCTACAAAGCTGAGGATCTTTTTCTCCCCTAAGCAAGTAAGACTGTTAGAATGTCTCGGCTTAATTTTTTTTTCTCTGTTCAGTACAATGCAGAACATCTGTTGTAAAAGAATGGATAATTAATAATTGAAACTAGATTGCACTGTCCAAAATAAAGTGCCTATAGTACTTGTAGATTTCCTGAGTTTTTTTGCCTTTGTCTCTTTATTTCTTCTCAAAGTATAATAATCAGTCATTGTTAGTAATTAGATTTTATTTCAGAATGGAAATTTCTACTGTGTTTTACTTATGTTTTGAATAATATATTTTCAAGTCGGTTGTGGTGATAAAGCTTTTTATGTCAAATGTAAAGGAAGAGAAGGCAGAATATGGTAATAAAGAAACAGAAAAAAGAAATTTTCATTTCATGTCAGCTTACTAAATTAGACCCATTCTGTGGAATGAAGAGATAAAAATCTAGAATTTGATTTGAGGGAGATTTGGAAAACCAAGAAGCTTAATCTTTTCATGTTCCTTGCCCCAGAACTGATTGCTCCAGAGCTCCTGTTTATGCCTGTGATTAGGAGCTGAGCCTGACGAGTTCTATTTTCAGCACTGCTACGGGATCCCAGCGGTGAAAATAACCTTGGTGCTTTGGGCTCAAACAGCACTTCCAGCTTCCACAGCTCTTGCTAAGCTAAGATAGATTTCTAAGATAAAAAGAATGTAAAATTGAAGGTGTTTTGTTTATTCTAGAACTGACATAATATAATCCTAGGTATTTAAAATTAACACTGAATGAAAACTAAACAGCACTAGATTAGATAGGCCCAAAGAGTTTGTGGAATCTCCATCCTTGAAAGTGTTTAAATATTGACAGGACAAGGTCCTGAGAACTTAACTCTGCCTTTGAAACTGGCTGAGTGTGAAGCAGGAGTTTGATATAAATGACCTCTAGATGTCTTTACGTACCTGAATTAAATAATTTAAATTGTAAATCACTGTATATTTCTAGATAAGGCAAAAGTAACTCAGAAACATCCTGCAGTAATCTGTTAAGTTACATTAATGAGTAGATTTCTTCATTGTTTTTCACATTACATTTCTATTTTTTGGTAAGGATGATGCAAAGAAGATATTGTGCCCTTTTTTACAGTCCTCATTAAAACACTAGGTGCACTAAGGTAAGGACAAAATGTAGAATCTTTATTTTCATTTAATTCTGGCTTAATGGAAATGGAATCTGGATTTTAAAAACCTGAGATTTAAAAAGTGACGCTAATCTTCAGTGACTCTTTTCTCCCCCATCTCATCTTTTCTCATCCTTTGATTAATTATTACCTCAAAGCAGAAGTATATATTTTGATAATTCACCCTGGCTGCTGGGATTGCAGGTTACTCTTGAGAAGGTGAAGGTCGGTGTTTGTGCACAGCCCAGCCCACAAGCAGTGACTCAGCAGCTCTCAAAAACCCTGAGATGCTGCAGCATCTTCAGCTTTAATGGAGAAAAAGAAGTAGCTGAATCTATTCGTGTCTGGTCCAAGGTGAGGCACTTTGGAAAACGGGGCTCCTGCCAGAGCTCAGCTCCCAAGAGAAGAGGCTGTGGGTGGGAACGTGTCCCCTGCATGGAAGAGAAGGGCAGGTGGGGGTGCACTGCCCTCTCTTGGATTTTGGTGGGAACAGGAGCAGTCCCATCCCGAGTGGTGCTCTCAGAGGTGTGCTGAGGTGATGTTCAGAGTAAGGAGGGACTGGTTTTGTACGCTGCTGTCTCTTAGGAAAACTCTTCTCCCTATTACTCTGGATTTTCTGTGTACCCCCATTCACATCAAGTAGGATTAATGGAGAAAACAACTGAATCACGTCTCCAAAGGTGTTTCAGCCTCATGTTTGCTTTTCTTGAGTCTTTATTGCACTGACCCAACATTATACCTGGGACTTCAGTGATATACAGTACACACCACCACATAAAATATTTGCAAGTTATTGTTCATACATACACTCACTCTTTCTATCTAGTAAAGCAACCACAGATGATTCCCACAGATAATAAAAAATACAGCTTTTATGGCTGCTTTATTCTGCAGTCACTTTTGTCCTGTTATGAACATCTTGAATAATACAGAACAGATAAATGGATTTTTTTTTTCCATCCACTAGCCAGCTCTTTATGTCAAACAACATTCATCAAGATGCCAAATGCAATTCTCAACAATTCTTTTATTAGGAATACTGTGCAATCTCAGCTTTCAAAAATATTGGCAGATGATAATTTTTCTCTCTTAAAAGATAGTCCTTTGTCATCTAGTATTCTGGTGACAAGAGATTGTCTTATCACTCAATGAGCACTGAATCTTTCATGGGTGCAAACAGGATGAATTCACTGTCTGAACCTTTTGCCACATCATTTCTCTTACATTTAAACAGCCAAGACTTGAGGAAGATGATTGTATCCTACCAGCTACGGACCTCTGTGGGTTCTTCCTGGGGAAAGTGAGGATAGTTTCCCTTCTCTGGGTCTGGATTCAGTCTGAATCCGAATTACACTGTCTAGTCATCGTGACTATGGTTTTCCTTTGGGGTAGTTTGAAGTGTGTTACCCTCCATGTCAGCAAAGTGCAAGCTGATTGAATCAGTTTGGGTTATGCATCTTTGTATGAATAAGAACTTCTTTCTTCTTAAGTCACTGAGTAACACTTGCAAAACAACTTGTTCCAGGCCTTTTCCTTGCATTAAAGAGGTCATTTCTACTTACTTCTGATCCACGTCATCATTCAAAGGCAATATTCTTTTTTTCTTCAATGTTAGAAGTGTAATTCTGTCACTGAAGTCTTTTCTTTCCTTACCAAATTGCTGCACTTTCTGAGTTAACAAGAACTTTTGGCAATGAAATACTCCACAGTGCCTCAATTGAATTATTGGTGTATTATTTTAATGGTGTCTTAATGAAATTGCTTAGCAACTAACCTTGTCTTTTAGCTGGCATTAGAGACAGCTTCAAAACTGTCAGCTCTAGCCCATTTCATGTTTTCGTCTAGGTGCTCATACTGGTACCCAATTTATTTGAAGCAGAAACTGGGGCCAAATTTTAGTAGCATTACTCATGTGCACAGTTCTACAGCAGCTGATGTTACCTGATGTTCCTGTGAGGAAAGATTTTTAAAATTTCACAGAGGCTTTAGTCTCCTCTTTTCCTATTAATATCCAACTAAATGCTTATTTTGTTTCTTCTGTAGCTTTGTCTTTAATTTGTTTGCTCTTGCAAACATATACTGCTTCCAGCACCTCAGTCCTGTAAAAGGAATAGATCTAATTTGCTTTACACTAGCGTTGAATTTATTTCAAAATTTCACTACCAAACCAGTTCCTTCCTTTGGATTGTTTCACTTTATATCTTATTCTAGGTCTTAAGAAAGCTTAAGCAATGAATGAGTTCAATTAATTAAAAGCAGAGCACGTTTCTTTGAATGCATGTGTGGAGTGCTGAATCTGGAGGACCAGATTCTGTCTTTACTCACTCACACTCACACACTCTTGCACACGTTTACACACTTCAACTCATGCACACTCACACTCACTTGAAAAAGACAGTCCAAATTCAGAAGTGATCTGTAAAGTGGCAGAAATGACATTTCACTATGTTGGGATTCCACAGCACAGATTCTCTTGCTATCAGTCACCATGTGAAAAACAACCAAACCCCACAAGCCTCTAAAGTCATGCAAGTGACAAGCAGAGAAGAGGGGAAAAATTGAGCTCTTTAGAGAATTTAAGTAGGGAATGCCCTGCTTTTGTTAGGAGTAGGACATTTCTGGTTTCTGTTGCTGATTTCCTCTTTTGCTGTGTCTTGTGAGAAATATTACTTGTTCTGTGTGGGTCACCAGGCTTGGGGCTGTGCATGAAGCTTGTGATAGGTAAGGAAAGTGAAGGATTTGACCTGATTTGCATTTTATTTCCATTTCTGGTCAGTTGATGCATCAGAAGTGAATGTAAAACGTGTGACTCCATGAAATAGATTTGTTGGTGTTTTTTTCATGCTATTCTATTTCACTTGTACTATGTTCTTTCCTAAGATGTAGTAGCAAAAAGTGGTCCAAGGGGAGATATGAGTGGCCAAAAGAAAAGCCTGAGAGCAATTCTGGACTTTTTTAACTAAGCCACTAAATCTAGAATTCACAGCAGATTTATAGGTCTCACAATTCCATCTCTAGATGCAAAACTAGAGTCCCCTTGCTAGGAATTCCTGGGTTTCTTTGTGATGACAGCAATAACACATGTAATTGCCAAAGGCAATGTCATCAGCAGAGTTACACTGAAAAAGGAGTGAAAAAAGTGTGGACTGTCTTAAGGTCTATAAATTATGTTTGGTTTCCATTTGTCAATTCTATGAAAAGCAAATCACGTTTCTCCCTTTTTAGAGGGGGATGATTAATGGATGCCTTGCATTTGGTTGCAAAAGCTTGTGTCAACTGTATTGGCTTTTTTTTTTAACAGAGGAAAAAACCCCATCCATCTGGAGCAATAGGAGGTGCAGAGTGTGCTTGCTCTGCCTGGTGTGAATAAGCAGATTCTGATCATTGCTGAAAACTGATCTGAGCAGAGTGTAATTACTCTTGCTGTGGAGAAGTAGTCTTTACTGCTATTCACACTTCACTTTTAAGACAACAATAAACCAGACCAGAGGCACTCCAAGGTTGGTCTCCCACCTCAAAGGGCTTTTGCTGGAAGTGAGAGGCAGATGAATACAGCTCTTCTTACTCCTGTGTTAATAACTTAATTTTGTACTGGTGGAATCAGAGGTAGTTTAAAAAACTGTTAACGTGAAAGTCATGGGCCCAAGTCTTCACATACAGCCCAAGCAAACTGATAATGTTATTGTTGTTGATGTAGGTGGGGTTGGTAATTTCTGTCAGGTAACAAGCTATGGGACGAGGGAAAATGGCCTCAAGTTGCACCAGAGCAGGTTTAGATTATATACTAGGAAAAATTTCTTCACTGAAAGGGTGGTCAAACACTGGAACAGGTTGCCCAGGGAAGTAAGTGGTGGAGTCACCATCTCTGGAAGTGTTTGAAAAGTGTGTAGATGTGGTGATTAGGGATGTGGTTTAGGAGTGGACTTGGTAGTGTTAACCTAATGGTTGGACTTTATGATTTTTTTATGATTTTAGAAGTACTTTTCAGCCTTTTATCCCATGGCAATTTCCCTTTGGTGAGGGAACACCTCAAAAATCTTATTTGACTTCATGAGTTAGGTTGCCTTTCCCTACAGGCTCTAAGGACCTGGATAAATTTAATGTGTGATTTTCACATGCAAAAGTCTTGTTGATTTCTCTGTGATGTTTGGAATAAACTCATCCAAAAAACAGTGTTGGCTGGGAAAGCAGCAATCTGCTGTATTAGGCACTGTAAAAGTAGAGCAAGATGTTTGATGGAGTAGCTCACATTTCAGGAAATCCAGCATGCTTTCTACAGTGAAGCCCAAAATATTGTTTCTGGTTTTGGTTTTCATGCTTTTCTTGTTCAGCACATTTGTGTCTGGTTGTATTTTCTGTATAAGCAGCTGCATAAAGCCAATGGGTAATAGACTACTTCAAAGCAGAAATTGGGTTAATTTATTTAAAAGGAAATTCTAAAGACTACTTACTCTGTATTTCATATGCTGCAACAAAAAAAAAAAAGGCATCAAAATGAATTGTACTTTCCCTCCTTTTTCATTTGTATTCCAGGCAACTTAGGCAATAAAACTAAACTAATATGACTGAAACTATATTAACATGTAGTGCAGCTCAGTGGAAGTGTGTTTGTAGAATGAAATGGTTGATGTTGAGATGACATCTGCACTATGGGCATTTTGGAGGTTGAGGGTCTGACTTCAGAATAGTGCTAAGGTGATAGTGTGATCTGAATGCCCAGAACAGTGGTTGGAAAACATTAGATGCACTCCTGAGGTGTATCACAGTCATCGAATGGTTTGTGTTGGAAGGAACCTTAAAAATCATTTATTTCCAGCTCCCTTCCATGGGCAGGGGCTGTTCTGGTTTAGTTTCCTGGAAAAGAAATGCATTTCCTGTGCTCTGAGGTCACTGTGGCCTGAGTCAGAACACAAGGATTTGTTACAGAGCTTTCCCCAAAATTTTGGAGAGCTAATTTCAGAAGCACACTTCTGGTGTGCTCTGAAAGGTTTATATAAAATTCACACAGCCTTTTCCTCTTGTTTTGACTTACTTTTAATATAGGTATCAATTTATTCTACTTATCCAATACATGCTATCTTTTGGGCTTGTAACTCTGATTATTTACACACAGATATGTTGTAATGAAATTTGCTTTTCTCATCTTATAAAAAACCTGGTGCTGCAGCTGTGATGCGAGTAGTGACTGATGGTTGGCTCTAAGTTGTTTTGCTTTATGACACCTGTGCAGAGTGATTAACAGTACAGGGTACAACAGTGCAGCAGATAATGCTGAAAGCTGGTCTCATAGTTAGTAATCTGACTGGTGGATGGAGTCATCCATCAGCTCCCTGCTCTGTCTCCCACTCTCTGTGCCCTCGCATAAATTCACAGCAGTGGCACAGCTCTGCCACATCTGAGGTGCTGTTGGCATACAGACTAAACTGGTGTGTCACTTTTACCTACAGAATGGCTTGGTATCACAATGCAAAGCCAAGGCTTTTGGAGAGCAGAGAAAACAAAGTGCTCATAGCCCAGGGTGGTAGTTAGCAGATTAAAGCCAAAGTCAGCAGTGTCTGAAAATCTGTTTAGGCACTTAACTTTTATTGATTGGGTGAAGTATTAAGTGCTTCAGTGCCTCAACAGTCTCTCCCTCCATTCCCTTTTTAAGAAATGCAGATGAGAGCACTTTCACCCTTCAGAGGAGTGGCCTAACACAAAATGTGTTAAGGCAGTGATGTGACAGTGACGAGGTCAGATGAGTTCCTTGCCCAGGTAGAAGGAAGTGTGTGAGACTAGAGTGGCTCTTGATTAACAGCTTGCCTTGGAGGCACAATCCAAAGCCAGTGAGAAGACTCTTATTAACTTCAGGAAGCTCGGATCAAGCCCATTGATTTGTGCTTATTTCTGCTCTAGTTGTTCTAGTCCAAATTAATGCTGTGCTGTGATATTTCCAAATACCAACATAAACAAAATCCACTCAAGAAGGTAGTCATAAAAATAGGAAAATCATAATGCTTGAATCACAGTACTGAATCAATAAACATTAAACATAGGAACCTGGCCCCAGAAATTAGTGTGATAAGAAAAAGGAACCAACTGATAAACATCATGATTTTTGGCTTCAGAAGCTGGATAGGCTCCTTAGTGACAGTATCTTATATTTTTATATATTGATATTTTGATTATTAATCCTTTCTGTGTAACTTCTATCATCTCTCAATCTTTATTTTGGAAATCACATTAATTATATGCTTGGAATATTTGAAAGTGTTAAATGAAAAGAAAAGTGTTTAAAAATGCTCATTTTCATTACTATTTTCTAAAGTAAATCAGATGTAATAGGAGATTTTACCTTTATGCTACTATGGAAAAATTACCCCTGTTTTATGTTAGAGGTACCGTGGGGCTGGGTAACTGGTCTGAGATTATTCAGGGGTTTTGCAGAACCCTAAACTTTTAAGTCAAACGCCAAACAGTTATGCTACCAAGGAGGTTTCTAGAGACATAAAAAAAGTTTTGTCAGCTGCTCAATTATGAAAGACACATTCTGTATAGATTATATGTGTATTTACACCTTCACATACAATAGCTCTTTAGCATCTGGTGTCTCACAGACACCAGAGGCTATGCTTCCTTATAATTCCTAGGTAGCAAGTTAAGTTGAGTCTAACTCTGCCTACCTAAATGAAAGAAGATAAGGGAATGAAGTGTGCACTAATCAAACCCAAACAGGAATTTTTTCCTGAGAAATGCCAGGTGTGGATATTTTCATTTAAGGCTTGTCTAAAAACAGATCAGTGTTTGCCATTTGCAAAGCAACTTAGAAAAAAATAAAAATGCTAATGATTCAAGCCTTTAATACCTTTCAAAAGCAAATATTCTTTAAAACTTTTCATGTTTTTCAGTCATGATGCCTTATTCCCATTCCTTAGGGGTATTGCTCTGTTGCCTGCTGAAATACTGGAACAATCTCTATTTACTGCTCAGACCTGTATATTCCCTCATTCAGAGACACATGAGAGGAGTACCTCATTATTGCCACTGGCTCATCAGCAATGCAGATCAATTAATACCACAGCTAATGGGGTGAAGTAGCTACTACAACTCTCAGTCGTGTATCTTTTGTCACTCCTAAACTAGCACTCCTGGACAAAGCTAGAAAGCAAATTTACTATGCAGAGATTATTTTTGATACGCTACCAAATCTATAATTCAAAGCACTGTAGAAACTGGAGGTGGAAAGAACCCAGCACATTATCAAACGAGTTCTCATGCCAAAGCAAGGCTGCTTGTTGCAGACAGCCAGGTAATATTTTAGGCAGTCAAACTGCCTTCTCTGAAATTTCTGCCAGAATGTAACAAAACCCACCATTAGAGATCAGCTTCTCTCCTCTCTCTGTGTTTTGGGTTTTTTTCTCAACACCTGACTTTTTGTCTGCCACTCCAATAGATCATTCTTGAAAACCCTAGCAGCCTACTGTGCCTGCCTAGTAACTTCTGTGCTTTCGTGTTAAAAATTTCAGGTTTAATTTTTCAAATTAGCTAAGCACAGCTTCATTTAGGTCTGGTTGAACTAGTGGCAAAGTCATTCTGCCTATTTGATCATATGTTATGTGTTTATACACATAGCTGAAGCATATTGTTTTCATTACTGAACATTGGCTATAGTAGTTTTGACATCGCATTGGAGCATTTTGTAATGGTCATATATAATAAGCTTCTCTGAAGTTCCTAGCTACTTGCTTAGTTTTCCATTTGACTCCTCTTAACCACTGTATTTTCACTCTCCCTTCCATATAGATTATGCTGCTGACTGATCCAGAAGTTGAAAGCAGCTTATTAATCAGTTCTGATGAAGGAGCCACCTATCAAAAATACCGTCTGAACTTCTACATCCACAGTCTGCTCTTCCACCCCAAACAGGAGGACTGGATCTTAGCCTACAGCCAGGATCAGAAGGTAAGAGCTGTGGGTTGGTTTGCTTGGGGAGAACCCAGAGCTTCCCCATGTCTCTGTGCAACTGCTGCAGAGCATTCAGGACAGGCTTTGGGGTGACCCCAGGACAGTCTCTGGAAATTCCAGTTTGGTATTTCCAAGCAGGAAACATTGACCAAGCCTCAGTGTAAAGGTCAAAGCAAAGGACGTGGGCATCTGCTGTGTTCCTGGGGCCTAGCCCTCTATTACTGATCTGGCAGTCTGTGTTTATTCATCCATCCTTTTGGCAATATTGTGTGACAGGCAATGGGCAGAGAAGACAGCTAGGTTCCTTCACAAACCTCTAATGAGACTTTTGGCCTCTTATTCGACAATTCTTTTCCTCCAGTTTAGTATCAGCCCCAAGAACAGTATAAGACACTCCTTGTTCCTCTCTGGTTGGCATATTTTCAAGTAGTTTTTGATTTTCTGAGAGGAAAAAGTAACACTGAATCAATTTCCTTTGAAGTCCAATTCCCTCAATGTGGGTAATCCATCAGCCAAATAAATATGCTGTGAGATTTGCCTTCATTTTTTGCTGCCCAACCTAACACAACAACACAGGACTTTTTTGTGGAGAACTCGTTGGAATTTTTTGAAAATCAGACACATCAATACAAGTCAGTTTTCTTACGGCCAAGGATTTGATAGACCTCAATCTGTTTAGTTCAACAAAAAAGCACATTGAAGGAAAACTATATTGTTGCACATAAATGTTTCTATGGGGGAAGACAAATCATAGGAGAAACCATTTCAATTTAGTGATAAAAACTTCTAACAAAAATTGATGGTTAGGAGTCAGTGGCAGATAAACTCAGCTGTAAAGTAACTAGCCTTTGGAGCAAACTGCTCAGAGAAATTGCTGATTTCACATCCTGACGTTTTAAAGTTTTATGAATAAACCTGGAAAAAGACCAAAAGAGTTTGTTGAGCTCCCAGCAAGGGTAAAAGAGTGAAACGTCTTGACATTTAGCATATAGGCTTTTACACAAAATAATTTAGTGGGCTCCTTTTTGTTTTGTGTATGATGTAAGAATAGAATCTGTGAATATAATTGATAAGCTAAGTATTGGCTGAATTGTTCAGGTTATACATTAATGTAAGGATCAACATAAAAGTTTGAAATCTGTGATGTTTTCTGTCTGTGTAGTTAAATTAATTGTAAAATAATTAAACTACTAATTTTCATTTTGTATAAATTAGATTTGGTATTACAGTAAACCTGAGAAAACAAAGGCATAAGGAAACTGAGTAAGTAGGTAGGGTTGCAAAATGGTTGTATTGAAATTTTTGGAATATTTTCATCCTTCACTTTACACTCAAACCCAGAGTCCTTCCAGGACTGTAGCTTAATGCCCTTTGCAACTGAGAAATGCATCTTGCCTCCTAATTCTTTCTGTACAGTCAGTTGCATGCGTTACTTTATACTCACCCCTCTCACAGTCTTTTGTAGAGTGTACCATGGTTATACTCTGTTCAGAGGAATGTGCAGATTAAATTATTTCTCTGTGTTCAGTGTGTAATTAGACAAAGCCAAAATGTTTCCTTTCCCTTGTAGCTCTTGAGTTCTCTGGACTGATATGAAACAGAACAGAAGCTGGTCTCTGATGTCTTTTTAGGACCATTGGAATGAAACTTACAGTGTTTAATAACAGGAAATTTATTACATGAAAATCAATGAAACTTTCAGAGGGAGCTTTGTCAAATAAAAGTAGCATATAGTAGAAAATTCATTTCAGTTGCTAGGGTATTCAGTCTGGTCAGGAAATAATTCTGAGTTAGAGACCATAGAGCTAAGGCTTATTTAATTTATGATTGATGGCTACCAAGCAGTATATCATCACTATTTCATAGGAAATGGCCCCTCTTCCACAGACTCCTTAAAGACAATCTGGATACAAGAACACAGGGTCTGTTTGTGTTAACATGAATTTATGGGGGTGGTGTTGGAGTTGTGTGTATGGGATGTGTGTGAGGTGTTTGGGGAGAAGGGATGTAGGCTGTATTATAAAATTTTTTTGTTATGGAATTGATTAGCAAATTGAATAACTGTTGGTAATTCAATACTGTAGTTACAAGACAAAAATCAGGTAGCACAAAGTCTGTAGATCTGTACCAATTAAGTCCAAAATAGAATTTTAAAAGTACACTGAATGGGTATGAGTCACAGACCTGGTTTCTACTTTAAAGCCTAATGAACACATTTTCTGGCTTCGACAAGCTTTGCCCAAGAACTGTAGAGGGTAACCAGCAGGCAAAGAGCATTAATCAGCTTGGACTAAATTAAATGTAACTTGAACTAAGGGTCAAGTTCAGCCTATGGCTAAGTGTAAATGACTCCCATTGGTTTTGTGTTTGTGTATCCAAAGGCAGAATTTTCTCAGAGTAATTAAGATGTCCTGCAGGTATTTAGATAATTGCAATGGGAGCTGAGGGGTGCTTTGCAACAAATGACACTGCTGTTAGCTATTTCCTGATCCTGTGCTAAGGCTGTATTTAAGGGAGGAGAGTCCATTACTCCTTGGATTCCAGGCACTGTGTACCTACTGACTTGAAAGTCACCCAAGAAGGGGAAACGTATCTGCATGGTAAGGAATTTACATTTTGGTGCCACTAACTTGGATGCTACTGACTGAAGAGGTTGTGAGGGTTTTCTTGATGAGGACTTAGAAGAGTAAATTGTATTTTGACCAGTTAGGATTGGTGCAGTCATTTAATTTTGCTGTTGACAGGAGGGAGGTGGTAATCAACTAGAAAACACTTTTACATGCTTCTAGCAAGCCACTTGATTGTTGTCATCCATTTGCATTGTGTCCTTGCAGCAAATTGGATGGGGAAAATCAGGTGGTGAATAGAGCAAGAGCTGGAGAGGCAGGAATCACATTGGATCTGGACTGTTTTGGTTCTCAGGAGGGTCCATCCAGTTAAGGATTGATGAGGGCCAAGCCAACAGTAGTGGAGGCCTCTCATTGCTCAGTTGTAATAAACAGTTAGTGGGTCACACAGAATCATCCCTCGATCTCTTCACAGCCCGCTGAGTCTATCACTATGATCAGACCTTTTCTTGTTGGTTTGAATAAGGGTTTACTCAATGGCAGGGAAATCTGTTTTAGCTGAAGCAATTTTATGTCCCAGTTTCTTGGGTGTTGATTGTGAGGGAATGTGGTTAATTACTGGGGTTCAGCTGATGAACAATAACTCATTAAGCTTCAGTGGCTCAGTTGCTTTTGTTCACATATCTTTCTCCTGTGTCTCTGCCTTGGGCAGTGGACTTGAATTACCACTGCTGACAAACCAGTTCCTAATTCAGTCCTGGCTTTTTCCTGCCAGTCTTGAGAAGAAAAAAGAGCAGCAAACCATCTGCTGCCTGCACTAATTGCTTCATGATTGCATTAATTGTTCTGGCTGAAAGTACAGTTGTTACTTGGCTGATTCTTACCACATAATTGCAGAACTACTGCATGCTTCTCCATTTTCTGTATAAAGGAGTTACAAATCAGAAGGAAACTCCAGACACAGAAAAGCAGTGCTTGTGAGGCAAAGGCTTTTTGGAGGCCTTGTACATGTAAGCTCTCATGGGTTTAATCAGCTTGCTTGTAGAATGAGGGGCTGTATTTTATGGGAATATTACTTATGTATTACTGTGTAATCTTCAAAAGTGGTTTGCTGTGTAATCAGACCGTGGAATCAGACTTTAGGTCATATGGAGACATCTTCTGCTATTCAGATGGGTCAGGCACACAGAGGAGTGGTTAGTAATCAGCCAGGAATAACAGAGCTATTTGGAGAGATGAAATAAAGGTGAAATTGGGAAACACAAGTCAGACAGGCAAAATGCAGAGTTGTAATTGCCCAGCTCGGGAATAAATGCACAGAGGCACTCATGTACTGAAAGGCAGCAACAGAGGCTGAAAAACAGATTTAAAACTGAGTTATTGTTGTTGCTTCTTCACTCCCATTTTAAAGTAACTCTTGAAAAGTGAGGCACCCCAAATTAAAGGAGCCCTGTCAGCATAGCACTAGTAAATGAAGAGGTTTATGTTTTGGGGTGTTTTTCTTTCTTTATTCATTTTGGTCTTTTCCAAATGTCTGGTTCCATCTGCCTTGCTTTATTTACTGTGTGTATCATGCTGAAGATGAATATTAAGGACTGATACTTGTCTATAAAGTGTTGAAATTTTGCAAATCATAATACTGATATTTTTGGGACAGCATGTCTTCTGACATCAAACCATATCATCTTCTTCATTTTCCTACATTAAAGGATGTCCACTCCTCATGCATGTAAATGGAAGAGAAAGGTATTCTTATATCTGGGATGACAGGGAAACCGCTTAGAGAAGAGATACAGATTCATATGGCCACAGGATGTCTGTGAGAGAGCAGACCAGCACTTAAAAGTACCTTCAGCCCCATCTGTCCCTGTGTTTTGGTCTAATACTTGTGTCTGACAGTAGAGTATCTGCCATAGACATAGCCAGAATTCACTCTTCAAGATGTGATGGGCTACTCTGATTGCACTCCGTAATTTTAAAACCTTTCATTTCACTGCATTAAGATCTTTTTAGGGTGTATCTGCTTGGAAAAGGATCACACACAGAACCTCTAGGAGTTCCTTTCAACATAAATTATTCTTTTTCTATTTACACACTCTCCGTTTCAATGGTAACAGTAATTTTTTACTTAGACTAGAGAAGGGACAATAAAATCCAGATTGTTTTTCTCAGAAATTGCATCATAGGTAAAAAAACAAAAGAAAAAAACCCCCAAACAAAACAACAAACAAAAAACCCCAAAACCAGAACAAACAAACCAAATGAACCAACAAAATAACAACAAACAATGAAAAACCCCCAAACAAACACCAAAAAAACCATAAAAAAAAAAAAACAAAACAAAAAAAACCACCCCAAAAACCCAATGAAAAACCCCAAAAGCCTGTTACCATCAAGTGACCTCCTTTTGGTGTGGTGTTTTGGTTTTTTTGTTTGCTACACTGCTGACAGCAGTAGTGACAACAATTCAGAGGACTATTCACTTGGGCTAATGTTAGCTGAGGGAGGCTAATCCCATCTAAAATTAATGGAGAGGAAAAAAGCTTCTCTAGAGTGGTAAGCATTAGCCACTTTGAATCATCCTCTGGAAAAGCCTATCTCTTTTGACAGACTGTGGACACAACCAGGGAGCTAGTTTGCATAAAGCTAACATTAGCCTGTGTGAATAACTCCCCCTTTCCCTGTGGCATCACTCCTGCAACAGTCTGCACTTTTTGTGTTACTGTTTGGGGCACCACTAATAATCCAAGCCAGTTTTCCAGCAGACCTGGTACTCTTTGATGCACATTGTTGAAGATGGGAAAAGTAACAAGTAATTTCCATATTAAAAGTTGTTTGCCCCAGCTTTTGCAGCGTTGCATTCCTTCTTGATCTTAGATATCCCTTCTGGGTTACTTGTGCCAGGGATGCATAGGGCTTTCCTCAGGAAAGAAAGCCTTGTGACTGCTGCTCCCTGTTTGTAGGTGTTCAGTATGGTTATGTTTTTAAGCAGGTGATGCACGCAAATCCCCTCGTGTGTAGCTCAGGCTGTGTGTGAGGACTCGAGGCACAGACAGCTGTTGGGCATCATGGGTGATAACACATCTTGCACACAACCCTTTGCAAATATCCCTTGCTATCTCTAAGCAAATTGAAAAGTTTGGTGGCAGCCAGTATTCTGAAAATAAGCAAGGGAGGGACATAAAAATAAGAATACAGATGCCAGGTTGTATCTTCTTTTTTTTTTTTTTTTTTCCTTTCCTTTTTAAATTGGCCACAAGCCAGTGTAGAAAGTGTATTGAAAAATATACATAGAAAATCTGAAAAAATACACATAGAAAGTGTGTTTCTTAGAGTACCCATCACTCTTTTACAGACCTCACTAAGCATAACGTGCTGGGGTAACAATTTAAAATAAAGAATGGAATTAAAAGTGATAGTAATCTCTAATGTTGTTTCCTACACTAATAGTAAAGAAAAAAAATATAATCAACTAGCAGAGCCCAGTGGAAGATAGATTTCTGGGCCAAGAGTGTGATCAGTGAATCAGAAGGAAAGACTTTCAAGCAGTAATCACTGTGCTCTTCACTGACTCACTCATCTTTAGGCAAATCAATATATCCTTGCTTATCCATCTGTATAAACATCAGCCCTCTGTACCCTTAGAGAACTTGTTCTTTTTCTGGTTTTAGATCCTGGATACATACTTTTAGTTAAGGATAGATCTGTTATTTTTCTGCAAGATTTTCTGTGTTCTATATACCTCCACTTTTCCTACTTCCATGAAAAAAAAAAGACTTTTCCCATTCTATCAGAGTTGGATGGTTCACTGGATTAGGAATAAAGACATGTACCCCATTTTGCTGGATGTGCTACTGAACTCTGTGGTGCTGAGCAAATTCCATCACTTTTCTGTACATGACTCACCTCTGTTTTCTCTGTCTCTGTCATTTGGTTGAGTGCAATCTCCAAAATGTCTCCAGTTTCTTATTATACAAAGTGCCTGTCAACACTACATTCACTTGAAGCCGTAGGTTTTAATATAATGCAAATGATGAACAATAATTTATTTTTAAATTTAAAGCTGTGCATGTGTGCATGAAAATTCTGACACTTTGCCCTAAATTCTGCTGTAGTAAGCCTTTTCTCTTGTGTTCTCATTCAGATACGGTGCACTTTTTAAACAAAAATGTGCTTATTTATTGCAGTTATCTAAGCAATTATGAATCTACTTAGTAAATTTACAACACATCAGAAAGCAACTCCTGGGTACCCTGTTGTCTGTAACAGAGATAGTATTTCTTAGCAGAGAAGGGATTTAACCTTGAGGACAACATACTAAGTGGAGTGGTAAATTCATCATCCCTTGGACTTGAGATTGGGTGTCTTTCCAAATGATAAAATCTAGTTCAGCCATCAATTGTTGGCCTGAATAATTCTCTCTACTGCTTGAGTTACTGGTAAAGATGGTGCAGCATCTGTTAGGAGGAGAACACACTGATGATATTAGAGGCTCCTTCTGTCTTTAAAATATATATGCCAGTCAGAGTCCTTTAAATACCTCCTGGTAAAAAATATGTTTCCTGTCACTTTTTTAGCCTGTGAGCTGAATGAACTGGGGACATCATCCTAATGCAGTTGCTTGCGTGCAAACTGCCACAAAACCAGAATACTGGCTGATGTGGCTCATAGCTGACAGTGTGTGAGGAGTTATTGAGGAACAGGTGGGAAGAGAACTGAGGGTCATCTTCAGGATGCTTTGATGTGCTGAACATTCACAAAAGCAATTGCTGTGTTAGGACCAAACCAGACATCTCTGCATGGCAGCAGCATGCGGTTCATCAGCAAAAGCAGCTGCAGAGCTGCAGCCATCACTGGTGTTTGAAGGGGCTGTGAAGCAGGTATCTGACAGCTTTATCACTCTGATGTGTTTCCATCAGCATTCAATAAGCACCAATTATTGGGTAGCCTTATTGATGGTTCTGCGTGTGTGATTAATGCATTGCCTGCAACTTAAAATGTTCAAAGTCTCTGCAGCATCCTGTGAACTTATTGCTTCAAGGGTATTTAAGCTTCTTAACAGTGGAACTTACAAATAGATCAGAGATTAGGGAAGTAAATGAGTATCAACCCTGTAGCACATTTCTGTATGTTTTATTTAAGGAAAAAAATACCATGCACAATTTTAGGTTCTTTTTTATACAAAACATACTGTTCTTTTGAATGCAGTTTAGAAAAGAAAAACCTGGTCCATAGTCTGGTTCAGGGAATAGCAGCATGCCTCCTAACCTTTGGCTGCTCTGAAGAAGAAATGCCCTGTGCAGTAATTTCTTAAAATGCAATGTTGTACTTTGTTTGATACCAAAGTAAGCTGCACTGGACGCATGTGGGGAGCATGCATCCATCGAAATCCCTGTTCATTCAATTTCATTCCTGTTTTGAGATGTCTCTTTTGCCACTCTGGAAACTTCTCTCCCACTGTGATAATTTTTCATCCAACAGATAGAGTCAGGGGCAAAGGGGTGTGAAGGACCATAAAGGACTGTGCCTGTATAAACATGTTCAATCTGAAGTCCTTCTCTGATGCACTAACCCCATTTTTTTCTGCAGACAGTATAGAAAGCAAACGAAATGCAAGAAAGATTTAAATTGGAGAAGTACATCACCAAATTGCAGCAATCCACATGATGCCTTCCCTACTGCTCTTTGCTTTCCTGAAATTTTTGATCAATTCAAAATATGGTCTTTCACAGTTTAATAATACTTGAAAAATGCTCTTATGAACAATGAGAATGATGACTGAAACCTTGTAGAAGGCTAGAATTTCTTCAAATGCACCTGCATTTGTAGTAGTAGTAGTAGTAAAAGTAGTAGTGGTAAAGTACAATTTAACAGCAATATAAAATTTATTCTGCATAAATGAATGAGAAGAAGGACTGCTGGCATGTATATCAAATTGTGTTGTTGCATCTTCAGAAAAAAAATTGTCTTTATCCAGCTGGATTCTTATGTTTATAGTTAAACTGCTTTTGGGATGTTGCATTCCCTGGTGAATTTGAAATTTGAGGAAAATAAAGATCTCTCAAAATATTTATATGGTTCACCAGTGCAAAATCTGTGGCTAAGGTGCACTGGTGTTTGGAGGATTTTTGTGTGTGAATAAATGGTGTGTGAAGGGGTAAGGGGGAAACAGCATGAATAGCATTAGTTTTAATCATCTCATAGAAACACGAGGAAGTGTAAGAGTCAAGAAGTCAGTATAGGTGAAGAAAGTACCAGGAGCAGTGGCTAGTAGAAACCTTCTCATGGAATTAGAGGTGAATTTGAATCAAACCCGGTGCTTTCAAAGCTGTTCTGAGCTAGTTTTCCATTTGCATCTGGGGTTTTTTGGGTCAATAATGTGTAGATTGATATTTTTTGGTCTGATCTGTGTCCAGGGAGAATGAGTTGAGAGTGCACAGAAACTAGAGGTGAGAGAAAGAGCCCTTTTCTTTTTTGAATGTTAGACCAAAGTTGGTAAACCACATCAACTCAGACTCCATGTTATATTCCATTATAAAATGTTTAGGGGGAATCTCTGAAGTAAAAGAGAAATAATAGAAACTACTGATTTTCTCAAAGTATTTCCCTAATGTCACTTCCAACACCCAACTTAAATCACCCTTTATTTAACCAGGTTTTGAATTCCTATGTGCATATTTTTTCTTGCATGAGATTAAATCATTGTCTAAAATTTAATATCCTCAGCAGCATAGGAAGCACATGGAACTGCCACATGATTCAAGATCTGTATGTGGAGGAGCATCAGAATCGAATATTTAATCCAATTATTTTAAATGCTGAATGATGAAACATCATGGACGCTCAGGGTCAGTTGTATCTGCATCAAACTGTAAAGGCACTGAAGTGAAAATGAAGGCACAAGACATTCCTCACATAACAGCTTTGGCTAGGAAAAGTAATCTGTTGAAAACATTAAGGGTGATGATAGGTCTTGATTGGCACAATGACCCTTTAGATGGTGTTATATCAGAATAGGTGGGTCTAATAAAACCCAGTTATTCTTAATGGAAAATTTTGGAAACAAAACACATTTTCTCCTTATATTTTATAGAATTTACTTGGGTTTTTTATACTGTGAAATGCAAAAGAAAAAATTAGTCAAGTCTGAAGTTGGTGCTGGAAAGATTGGGAAATTAGAAGGGAAAAAGAATAATACATGGCAACTGTATGCTGCTGTTGCCTGTCTATCCCAGAGCATTTCAAGGTGAAGCTTACACTATCCCTCTGAAATACATGAGCAGCTCTTGGGCTTCTCATACAGGCTGGGAAACACAAAAGAGGGAGGGGGGGAGTATCATATCATGCCTGGTGTAGATAAGGAAAGAAGTTCAGTTGTCAGATGTCAGCTTTCCCTGCTCCCAGAGACAGTGGTGTCGTGTTGTGAGAGGGCTGGGGAATTGTCTCACCATTCAAAGGGTTTATTTGAATCCCTGCTCAGCCTCAGAAGGTATTTGTAACCTCAGAACAGCCTTTTCTTTTCTTTTCCTTTGCATTTCTTTTCTCTTATATAAATGAGGTAGGTGGTAGGTTTCTACTTCACAGAATGTTAAGATTTAAAAAAGCAAAACAAAGCAAACCCAGACTATTTATTGGTTGTTACATAATCTGCAAATTACACAGAAAACTAAATGTAGAAGAGAAGAAGCAAGAAGAGAATTATTCCCTGGTGAACAAGGGTCAAATCTGAGAGATCAATACAAGATTTGTACTTCATAACGGTTTTGTCGCCACGAAAACAGAAATGTCAGCTTGGCCCTCAGATGAAAACATACAATAAAACTGTAAGAGGTTCGTTTTCTATCCGTGCTTGAAAAATAAGTGCAGCAAAGAACATTCTCTGACTTAATTCTAATAATGCAAATTGTCATCAAACAGCAGTGCTTGCCAAAGAAAACAAAATGTCATCTTTGAAGGGACTGCATGCACAAGGCTATCACAAGAAGTCCCAGGAGAGAGAGGGATTTTGTAACAAGAGCAAAATGCCATGCTGGGTTTAAAAAATATCCATTCAAGCACTACAATTGCTAAAAGGGGAAAAATAATCCCAGCTGGATCATAACCGATACTTGACAGAAACATAGCCTTCAAAGACTTCTTTTTTTCCAATCCAACTGAATTAGCTATGTTTAAAAATTAATGATACTTAGAATAAAACATCTGAAAAAATCCTTATTGCAATTTTTTTGGGGGGAGGTGGAGTGGTCATCCATAAGGTGGGGAATTCCCTCTTTGCTAAAGATACATTAGTGCTGCATGTTCTGCTGTGAGTCAGGAAAGGCCAAAGCTGGTGCTGAGATAATGGCAGAGGATGAAAAACCTTCTAATGTCTGGTTATAAAAGTGTCTTATCAAAGACAATGAGAGCTTTGGATATGGGCTCCCAGGGAGCTGGTGTTTCCCTTTGAGAGCTGTTGCCTTTTCTCACATGCTGTCTCCAGCTCACTGGGCACTGGCTTCTAATTTAAACAATCCAGCCCTCACAGTAGAATTGCTGGATCCATTTCCTACCTTTGAAACAGAAACTCTTGCATTTCTCCACTTTTTTTACTTGAATTACATCTTCCTCAGGGCACAGATCAGGAGAAAGCAGGGCTCTGTGGGTGCAGTGCAGCATCACAGCCTCTGTTCTTGTGGGGGAGCTGAAGGATGCTCCAGGTCAGGGCCCCTCTGCAGGAAGAGCTGTGCTGGGAGAGCCAGAGGGAAGCTGTGGCACCAGGGCTGTCCAGCACCTGGCACTGCAGTGGGACTGCAGGAGGGGAGGAGGGTGCTACACCAGCACAGAGAAAGCTTCTGCAGGCTGTGATTAATTCATTCTGAGCACCGTTACTGTCACCAGCAAATTCAGAGAGGGAATAACCTGCTTATTAGGGAATAGCAACTTACTAGTTGTGTTCAGGGAAACCAGAGAGGGATAAGGGTGAGAGATAAAAGCTGGGAAAACAGGATTCAATATGATGACTTCAGCTGTGGGAACATCAGTGTCCCTGGAAAGCTTGCATGCTGTTTATCCCTGGTCTGGAAATACAGAGGTATTTGCTGAGTTTGGATTGCTCCCTGTTCTTTATTAAAGGATCACATGAGCTTTATTGAAACTTAAATTACTGTATGTCAAAGACAGTACTTAGCACAAAAGAAACTACTTTACCATGAAAAGAAAAACTTTTACATCAGTGAGATAATAGATAATAGCAGTTGTTGTCATGCTTATATTTGCTGCAATTATAAAAAAAGGTCTAGAAATGGATTTTGAGTGTGAGGGAGGGAAAATACATCCTGTAGTGGTAAAGTTCTTGAATAGGTGACCTTAAATCACTCCAAAAAGTGGTTGTTCAGTGTTCTAAAAGATTTTATATAATTTCCAAAAAGAAAAGTGTTCCTTTGTTATAGTTAGTGTTTCCTAAAGTTTCAATTAAAAATGGATCTATAATCTTCTACTTAAGGAAAAATAAGACTCACTGAAATTTTAAAATTGGATGCTCTTCTAGCCACAGAACTAAACTGTTTTTCCCTCTCCTTACTCTTGTTATCTTCTGTCCCTTCCGCCTTCTTCCCTCTCTCTTCTTTGACAGTGTTCAAGAGGAGGGAAGATGAAAGAGGTGAATTTTTAGCTTTAATATTTCAAAGTAAATTTTAACACATGCCAGTCCACTCTTTACCAAAAAGCTATTTAAATTAGTTTCTCCATGTTCTTAAAAGTTTTTAACATAGGAAAGGTATGGATATTGGGTTTTGCATTTGGAATCAATATCCAAATAAGTAGACCTCAAACCTTTTTTACATTCCAGTCTCATAATTCTTAAAATACATTCAAATAATCTTTTTTGATGAACACAAAGCTTTTAAATAATCATTTTTTTTCTTGTGGTAGTCTCAAAGACATCCATCTTTCCTACCAATCCAGAGCCACTTCATGTTCCAAAAAAATTTGCCATGGTTTGCACATAAAAATTCAGGTCATCTGCATTTAATGCAAAATTCTTTAAGAGATGTCATGAAAAGAGAGATAATAGTTCAAAAAACAATGTCCAACATCTGCCTTGTCAGTAAAGGGGACTGACCAAGTCTACCAGGCAAAGAAAGGAAGAGAAACAGGATGAATCTGCAAGAAAAGTGTAGGGCTGACTGCCTCTCAGTCCTTCCACATGATGAATTTGAAGCTAAATTAAGCAAAAGGAATAACAGAACCCAAGTGATCCTTCCCTCTACTGGCCTTCTGGGAATTGTTTGATGGCAGCACTTAGGGAGAGCAGCTGTTGGGAAGTGCTCTGTAATAGTAACATTTGTACATCATTCCACAAAGATGTGACAGAGGATTTATAATACCTGAAATGTGCCTTTTTGCTGACCTTTCTCAGGCTGGTTTGGTATTTATCATTGGAAGATTTTCTGAAATGATTGATGTATTTGAATATTGTTTGCTTAACCAGATGAGGAGAGGGTGTCACGTTATTGGTAGGAGAAGGACGAGAGCAGAGGGAGAATCACACATTGTTTCTTTGGAACGAGTAACTTGTGCTGTTTCAACTCATCCAGTCCTGCAAGGGAGGTCCAGACACGTTAGAACATTTTTTTGGTGCTAGATTGACAAAAGTTCCTAAGGATGGCACTGCTAATGGGAAAACAATGTTCTTCTGAACATAATACTGAGGAAGGCAACTGGATGATGAATTTTCATTCAGGGCGGGTTGCTGGGTTTACCCATAAAGTGATCCCTCAGGTAACACCAGTTGTGTCCCAAATCACACATCTCAGTATTCTCTGTGCCAATAAAAGGTACCACAGACATGTTTCATCTGCCTCAGGTGTCTCTTCAAGACTGAGATGAATAAAAGTCCAAGGCAGTATCTCAGAAGTGGTGAAGGGTTTTTCAGGTTAATTTATCTGGTATCTTTGTGTTTCACAGTGATTCATGACTGTTTGTTTTGTCCACAGTTATTCAGTTCTGTGGAGTTTGGCAGAAGATGGCTGCTTCTTCATGAGGGAGTTACACCCAACAGGTTCTACTGGTAAGAGCAAAACCCTCTTCCTGATTCCCTTGACACAACTTCCCCACACATGCAGAGGTGCTGGAATGAAGTCTTGAAGGCAGTGTGGCTGAATACAGTCTGTACTGCCGATTTGTTAAGATTAATTTAGAACTGGTATGAAAGGGGCATTATGTGTTTATACAACATTGGAATAGTGGGCCTTTGATCTAAGAGTCATGCAGAACTGAAATATGCTGAATAATAGTCTGAACAAAGCACTGATTTAGGATGGGAGTGAAGAGTTCAGTCTGGTCCTGCTACAATTGAGGGACAAAGCCTGAAGTCTTGGAGGACACCAGCATTTCTGCCACAGATAGACATCTTCTAGAGGCTGGTGTTGTGCTTTTAATTACTGTTAGACCTGCTTAGCCCTTGAAAGTGAGCATGTTTCCACCAGACAGAAAT
This sequence comes from Ammospiza nelsoni, assembly GCF_027579445.1. NCBI lineage: Eukaryota > Metazoa > Chordata > Aves > Passeriformes > Passerellidae > Ammospiza > Ammospiza nelsoni. The sequence continues at coordinate 10,846,668 of NC_080640.1, forward strand.
CAGTGTAACTTTGACTTACATGGAAAAGAAGACTGAGAGATGAAGAAGACACTGGACTTTTTATTTCCCTGCCAACATGGTTGTATAGTCCAAATCAAATATAAGTTTTTTTTGTGTTTTGTGTTTGAAAATTATGGGACTTCTCATCAATTCCTTATGGAGGCATTAGTCTGCCTGTGAGCAGAAGTGAGCTTGTGTCCTGTGAATATGCCTTTAGAAGAAAAGCTTTTGGTGAAATAGTAATCTTGAAATTGGGAGGAGCTGAAACAATGATTAAAATGAGACCAGCAGGGTAGTTTCTAAACCATAAATTTATGTCAAACCCACAGGTTTTGAACATAGCAAGATTCATGAGTGGTTCAGTCAAATATTTTCTTTTAATTTATAAAAGAAGGAAGAGCTCTAGGTCAAATTTACTTCTACAGTTGAATTTATATTTGGTCTGCAAAGGATAGACCAGAGATTTTGTTTGCTGCTTCTGCTTTTTAATCCTTTCTCAGAACCTGTGTTAGCTGAAGCTAATGCAAGCTAAATTCCATTTCTAACTTAAATTCATTGCTGTGGGAGTGTCTGTACAGTCACATGTGTGTTCATATCACTGTTTCTTTCCTGCAGGATTCATAACAGGGTCTCAAAATATCAGATGCAAACACAGAGCTCTACACATCATCTGTTTTTTTCTGGGCTAATAAAAGCAAAAAGTCATAGAAATCTGGGTACCCTGTCATTGAGACATCCAACAAAATTGTAATTGCTGAAGGGGCTCAGAGGGCTGAAAGGACTGTTCCTGGACACCCATGTCTTGTATAGTACTCCAAGTCTTTTGAAGCTTCCTGTCATTGCTTGCAGTTCTGGTTTATTGTGAAATGAGCTGATGGATGCCTGTAATAAGAAAAATGATCAAGTTGTAATTTTCCTTTTCTGTGGAGCTCAAATTTGAAGGCCTCTTAGAACCTAACAATAAGAGGCAACTTGGAGCTTCAAAGGCAAACAGCAAGTTAAAAGATGAAGAAATGTTCCAACCACTCATACAATTTCCCTACAGCCATTCACAAAGCGTGAAAATGCAAGCCTGTATTTTCACCTTGAACAGAATGCCCCTTGCAGAACACACCTCAGTGTAAGCTAGATTGTACTTTTGCTGTCAAAAGTGAGAATAATACAACTTGTGGAGACACCATTGCATCTCATACTGGCATATTTATAATGATCCTAGGACAAAAAATAATTTTAGCTGGAATGCTATGGACAATGTCAGTCTTCAAGCACATCCACCGCAGAAAGCAGCTGTGCCTGTGTGATTGAGAGCACCACAGAGAGCAGAACTTTAATATGCATTTCCATTCTGTGCAGCCAGGTACTTGAGGATCCAGCAGCACTGAAATGCTGAATCAGAAGGGAAGCCCTTTGCACTCCAGCCGTGGTCACAGTTGGCAAAAGGGAACTGGGGCCTAAGAGGATGCTGAAGTACAGCTGAAATCCAGATTTCTGCAGCACCATCTCTGTAGCCAGTGCTGGTGTACAAGTTGGGTAAAGCCTTGCTCAGAGCCCCATGATTTGTTGTTGATTGGGCTTTTAAAATTTATTCTTGTGTATTTTGGCTTGTATCCAGAGTGTAATCAACCTGAAAAATGAGAAGACTGACTTCACTTTTTCTTAAGAACAGAAATAAATAGTGAAGTAAAATGTCCTGAAGTCGCAACTTAAAGCAGAATGTGGGGATACTCTCTCCTGTTCCTGGTGCTTTCTCTAAATCAAATGGCTTTGAAGGGATTAACCAGGACACAGCTGTACTGGGTAAAGAATGAGGGAAATATTTGGTATCTAAGGAAGGCTGAGGAGTTTCTTTAGTACAAATTGCTTCCAGTAGTCTCTAAGCTAGGACTTCTCTAAAATTGGAAGACACAAAGCAAGGCCTCTGGCATCAGCCCTTCCTGAGGCTGCGTTTAGTTACGCTGCTTGTTTTGACAGGGAAGTTGCACCTGGAAGGCCTTTTTTCTTTCATCAACCATTCAAACCTTTTACATGGGTTTGAATGGTTGATGAAAGAAAAAATGCATTTTCCTGATTGCTCACTGATATTTTCATTGCCATTTTAGCTTGTCGTGTTGTCTTGTAAATAGCTTTTGGGTCACTCAAAAGTCTTGTGAATAAACTCCACTGAGATTGCTAGTTTTAGTCTTGAGAAGGCTCTATCTGCAAACACTGCCAGAGAAGCTGTAGTGTCTTTTACAGCTGCATTTCTTGTATCTGTTGGCAAGAGAATTTTCTTCTTTATTTGCTTATTTTTGGTTGTTTCTGAAACACCTCTTCCTCCTACCACTCCAGAGAAATTTAAACCCCTGAAGAAAAACAGTCTGATGATCCTTACTACATAACTCTGAGAAAACACTCTGTAGACACAACTCAGTTCCTTGTAGGCCACATGTACTTTTTATTCTTTCATCCTCTGTTTCATGAAGACAAGACATTAATATGGAAACAAAATATTTTTTATTCAGAGCTCTTCTGTTCCCCCTTTTCATTCTTCCACCTGGAGCTCCAAGTGATGCCCTGACATCCACATGTGTGATGAAAGAGGTGTAGTGTCACTCTATGAGAAGAAATGTCAGGTGGGAGATGAGCAGATGAAGTCAAACCTTTAAAATGAGGGGTGACTAGAGACTTCTTGGCTTAAAAACGTCCATCAAAAACCAAAATAAAACAAATGTTGGAAAAAGAGATCTGTAATTTTCTACCTCATTAAAACATTGTTAGGACACACTTGTGGCTGGGCAGGTTTTAGTGATGGGCTGCTCTGACTGACACCTCTAATAATTTCTGTAATTTGATTATCTCACATATCTGTGTGCATAATCTAGGGATGTGGAAGAGGTGTACTGAAAAAAATGTACTCCCCTCAGAAAGCCAAGCACATATTTATTGTGTGTCTGGTGGAGACTTGGAAGAATCCACATTGCATACAGGCAGTGTATGCAGTGACACAGCAGTTCTGTACTCTATCAGCAATTTTCATGTTTGTTATTATTTTTCCAGTAGCTTCTTGAGATTTTGCTGTTCAATGTACTGTGACAGAAAAATGCATAAAAGTTATCAAAGTACTTTGTAATTCTGGAACTGTGTGCTCTGTGAAAATACCCTAATTACTAGGAAGGAGTATTCTAAGCAATATTAATTCAGCAGTGTAATACAGAAACAAGTTGATATACATGGATTATTGCTGATAGCACAGTGTTTACTAATGTAGTCGGCATTAGGGAAAGAGAATGCAGTAGATCCTCGTTAAAAGAGTTGGCTAAAAATGCTTTATTTAAATACTTATGGGTTTATTTTTGTGATACTTGGTGAGTTTTGGTATACACTCCTATTGTGGAATTTTGCTGGTGTAGATGCTGGTTTGTAGTGAATACAAATGTGAACACTATTGGTGAACCAGTTGCCCTGGGAATTATGTTGCTTTTTTCTTCCTTTTTTAGAGTGGTTCAGTCATCTAGTCAAAGTTCAGTTGTGGTACTTTGTGACTTGCAAATCCAAACATCCATGGCCAGTAGTTGCAGAAAAACTGCTCAAAATGCATGTAGTCCTATATGGCCAAAAGATAAATTTGTTGGTCATTAAAGCCAGGTTCTTATTCTAGTCCTCAGATCAAGTCATGCCTTCCACCAGAAATTATTTCCTTAAAGTCAGTAAGTCATTAGAGCTGGCCCTAAAAAAAAAGTAAGAAAAAAAGTTTAAAATATCATTAAAATTTGTCAAAACATAATAGTTTTTAATCAAAATGAGGTGTTTTACTGAAAAGATTCTCCTCTAATTCTAACCAAAACTTAACCTTGAGAAACTTGGAGGGGGAGGAAAGGAAAGAAATAAAATCGAATAATAAAAGTGTCTTAAAAACTAACATAAAATGGACAATAGAAAAGCCCAACCAGTAAATTAGGTCATCAGATTACAATCATTATCTCTACCAGTGGTATTGATTTTATTTTCTACTTGAGTGTTGCACCCAGACAAGCAAGTAGGAGAAATACAAAAATAATAGCACTCCATACTTCAAGAAGATTGGAAGGCTGTAATAACAGGAGGGCAGGAGCACCTCTCCTGTGAGGCTGAGAGACCTGGAGATGTGGAGATGTTCAGTCTGGAGAACAGAAGGCTCTGGGGAGACCTTAGAGCACCTTCCAGTGCCTGAAAAGGGCTACAAGAGAGCTGGAGAGGGTCTTTTGCCAGGGGCATGGAGTGATAAGACAGGGGGTAGTGGCTTCAAGGTGAAAAAGAGCAGGTCTAGGTTAGATATTGGAGGAAATTCTTTACTTTTGGGGTGGTGGGGCATTGGCACAGGTTGCCCAGAGAAGCTGTGGAAGTTGGAAGTGTTGAAGGCCAAGTTGGATGGGGCTTTGAGCAGCCTCATTCGTAGAGGGTGTCCCTGTCCATGGCAGGAGAACTGGAACTAGAGGTGATCTTTAGGATCCACTCCAACCCACACGATTTGTGATTTCCAGTAGCATCACATGTCCACAATGTTTATGATTCCCTGAAGAAATGAAAGGAGATATGTCAGTTTGGTAAGAGGTGTTGCTAGGTCTCCTTTTATGTTTTTCTGAGTATGAGCAGAAGAAAATGGAGGCAAACACTGTAAAATAGTAAGCCAACCAAACTCTTCCATCAAATAATACAAAAATATGCACACACACTGAAGGGGAGAAAAGCCTGTAAGCAGCTGGGAGGACAGATAAGTAGATAGGGCTATATTTGTGTTTCTTTTATGAGTAGTAGCAAAGAAAGTTAATCTTCACAGTGTAATTATAGAGTATATAAATTTTATTTTTCAGAGGAGGCTGGAGACTGTATTTTAAAGGCTCTGACGGTGTTCACTGGAGCAGCTGAAAGAGCTGAAAATCAAGGGGATGAGGTGTCAAAGCCCTGTTAAAAACTTCATTATATTCAAGCACTTGGAGCAAGCTGGGTGCACTGTCCCAGTGTTTCTGTCTGTTCTTGGCTTGGTGAGATTTGCACGCCCACCCAGGTGGGCTGAGGCAATTTAAATGCCTCAGTGCCTGGGCTGTTTACAAATGATGCTGTGTATGGCTGAACAAGACCTTTTAATCACTGCAGGGCAACTGCTGGAAGCTGATGGGAAAGATGCCAATCAAAGTGCATTGTGACAGCCTGTCCAGGAAATCATCCACTTGATCTAACACACAAGCCTTTTTCAGTGAGTTGAAGGGAGGAAATTAATTTTAAAATGTTTTTTCATAGCTTAAATGTGGTGGTTATGGGTACATGCCAGAGAAACCCACGACAGTTTTCAGCAGGTGTGAATGAAGTAAATGCTCATCTGATTAAGCCTTTTGGGACCCAGTCTGGTTGGTGCATAGGTTGGTGTGTTTCAGTTTTCCCAATTCAGCAGCTATTTCTTAAAAAATCACCCAGAGATACTTTATAAAGGAGTACAGACTCCCATGAGCTTCAGCTTTTCTACATCACCCACTTTCCCTCATTAAAGTTCTGCAGAAGTAGGCAGGCATCCATTCACCATGTTCAGAATCTTGGTTTGGGGGCTGATCAGTAACAGGAGCCTGCAGTGCTGTGCAGGACCCTGGAAGGTGTGTCAGTCTCCAGCAGGCATTGGAATTAGGAGCTGCTTTCTCTGTAAAGGACAGACTTTGACAAGGTGAAGCAGTGCACAGGTAAATCACCTGTGGATTTGTCTGGGTCTGTGTCAGGAAGGTTGCACTGCTCTGTTCTCTTGTATGTTTAATGAGCAGCACGCTGTGCTACTTTCCTCTCCTGCTCTACATGACTTGCTGGCCTCCTCCAGAGCTGCCTGGCTGGGCCACAGCACTGCAAGGTGGGAGAGACATTCCTTAACACAATGGGAAATTGTGATCCTATTAGCTGTACCAGCAGAGAAGCTGTAAATCAGGTAGGTTTGGTTCATGATACCAAGGAGGGGAGCTCAGAGGCTGTAACTAGAGGGTACTTTCCTCCTCCAGCTTGAAGTCTTAAGTTTCCTACAATATATGTAAAAGAGATATAAGGCTATCTTAAAATCAGGATCTAGTCCTGGTTAACTGAATTTTATCCACTTAGTTTAGATCCTCATTTTAAGACATTCCTCCCACCCTGTGTTACCAGCAATAGGCAACTGCCTCCTGAGAATTTGCATCCATCTATTTCAGAGTTTCAGCTAAGTTTCCTCTCTGGAGCATCCCACAGAGAGCTGTCGCAGGGGAGAAGGCTTCCTTTGCTGCTGCCCTCAAAGCTGTGGGGTATGTAGACAACAGAGTGTGGAGAGTGTGGGTCATTATGCACTGGGGCTCTGAAAAGTGGTGGGATGGTGAGAGTAAAAGTTACTCCCCACAGCCTGAAAGTCTCACCACTACCCCCAGTTACCGACTCACCTATTTCAGTGTCAGGAGCAACAACCACCTGCTTTTCTGGGTCAGTGCTGTGAGGTGGCACAATTAGGAGAAGTTGGGCTTTACTCACTGCACTTCTGTTTTCTGTCAGTTCTAAAGAAAGGGTGACAAACTGACTGAAGCAAACCATAGCATGGATTTAGCCCAGTGGCTGCCAGTTGAATTGCACCAAATTGTATCATTTCGTGTGATTGCACCATGTGGGAAAGAATAGTGCAGAGATGTAGCAGGGAAAAACTAATTAAATTATGGTCAGGGGAGGTTTATTAGCCAGATGTAAAGAAATGAATTGCTGATTTATGGCTATCTGGAATCTGTCCGTGTTTCTAAAACATGTCAGGAGGATGTGGTTGGGAGATGTTAGAGCTGGAAAGCACTCTTTAAAGTATGTTCCAGGAATAGTAAAATCTGTGAAATTTCACATAATAGGGAGTGAACTAAAGAAACCACAAGAATTGCCTCCCACACTCTGCTCCCTGGGGCAGATTCACTGACCTCTGCAAGCAAAAAAAGGAACAGAGAGTATCTGCAAAGTCCTCATGGAGTCAATATAGTAGTAAAAGAAAAAGGAGCCTGGAGGACTCTCAGCTCTATTTTTGTCTCTGCCACATAGCAACTGTGTGATCTTGGTCAAATCAATGAGGCCCCTGTGCTCTTGACTAATCAGTGAAGTTTATCTATAAAGCTGAGAACAAAAATTTTCCTCAGCCCCTATTTCTAACTTGGTGTTCTTGTCTTGTACTTTTCCATAGGTCTTGAACAAATCAGTACCATGCAGGGAAGGTTACTTAAAGGTTGATTGTCAAGTGCTTTTGTATCTTTGGACAAAAAGCTCCCTGTTCAGTGCTACATGTTACTATTTTTGTGAATGGAAATTAGAATTTAGTGGTATAGAAACATCAGTGGGACCAAAAAATTGATGCTGCCGTGGACAACATGAGCATCATCCACTGTTGTTGTTGTTTTCATTCTGTCCTTCAAAACAAAACCAGTAATCTGCCATTCACTGAACTGGAGGAAGGTGCCAGTTTTTTAACATGAAGTGACAGGATATGTCCAGAGGCAGTGGAGGAGCTGGTTTTGCATTGGCAAGATTTACGATAAGGGATTCGCATGAGTGCTGAGGCTAAAGGAAGATAAATCCCTAAAGGCAAATTCTACCAATAATTGAATTACAAAGCCGTTATCATGTGCTGAACAAAGCAACTTTATAGCTTTATTGTGACAGGATAAAGCTTGTTAGAATATTTATGCTCATAGGACAACTTTGGCATAAGGATCTCTAGGAGTACATTCCCTCTTCCACATGACTGTTGCAGCTAGTTAGTCTTTCTGTGTAACTCAGTGTATGTGGAGATGGGGATTTGCTCAAATTGGGACTAGGAAGAGGGATTGCTGAGGTCAGGAGGCATCTTAGATACATAGCTTGTTAAGAACAAAGCCATCTGTGGAATGCAGCTGAGGCACATAAGCATTTTTCATGCTGAGTAGTCAAACTGGATTTTCCAAGCAATGTCACTTTTCTGTTTGGCATTGCACTGCAGCCACATCTGAGCTACTCCCACTCAGTGCTGATAATCTCAAAATGGCCAGAACTGTGTGGATCTCATTCCATCCACCTTAGTGGAAACAGGCTGTTATGTCATTTGTCTGCCAGCCTTTGCTGCATGAACAAGTCATACCTGTTTACCCCCAAAGCAGGTGAGGTGTGGGCGTGGGCACAGGAGTCCTAATTCGGCATTTGGTCACTTCCTCTGAGACATGGAAAAGCTGTAGAAATCCTCTGTGTCCATATAATGAATGAGGGATGTTCACACTGGTTTTGTCTGTGAAAAGGGCATGGTAGGATTTGGCATTCTGGGCCATTTGCATCAAAGATCCTGTAAAATAACAATGTCTGCTACTGCCTGTCTTAAAAGATGTTTGATGTTGGCTGCTGTGAGCATGTATGATACAAGAAATACATATGAAAAGATTGCCATTGAGTTTCTTGTGTATATAGTCCCAGATACAGTGTGTCTGTGTCTGAAGTCAAGCATCCAGAACCAAAGGCACCCAAAGCTGCTTTCCAGAATGCACAAACCCCTGAGACGCAGCCCTTATTGTCTGGTGTTTTGAGTTCATTGTTTATGAAAAAATGGTAGTTTGAAATTAGGTGCAGCAAGTAGCTTTTGCTTTCTTCACAATGATGCCTTTTTGCAGTTCTGAGTGGTCTGACTGCATTGCAAGCCTCATCAGTTCCCAGCATCCATAAACAATTGCTTTTGTCCCTAGAAGTGAAAAAAGATAGAAGAGGTGGAAACCCCAGGATAACAGGGTCTCTATTGAATTTTCTTGGCTCAGAGGAGCTGACGGGCCAAGGAAGCCAAGGTTTTAGAAATGTTTCAGACAGAGAAGATGGCAAGGGGTTGGTCACTGCAGAAATATGCCAACTAGCATTTACTGTGCTATGGGCAGTGCCAGGCTGCTTTTGTTTAGTTTAGCCTAGTTCCAAACCAGGGGATGATTTGGGGTCTTTTCCCTGTGTCGCTTCTCACGGTGGATGCGGAATCTGCATTCAGAGCAATTACTGTGCTGCAGCCAGTGCTATCGATTTGTGAGGCTCTCGAGTGCAGATAACTACTTAGCAGGCTTGATAGTGATTAAAATTTTAGGAAGCAACTTTGCAATAGGACCGTGGGGGTCCTAAATTTTTCAAAATGTAAGCATCTTCAGTGTAAAGGCAGTGGGATCACTGCCTTGCACTCTCTTTGGCTTTTCTAAATCCTCCTTTTCCCAAAAGATTTTCTTTTCTTTTTCTTTTCCTTTTTCTTTTTTTAAAACATCCAGACAATTATACCAACAAAACACTTGAAGTTAATCACAAAAATACAATAAGCACCATTCAACAGTAAGCCTTGCAAGGATATCCCTGGTGTCCTTAAGTTTCTGGGAGTATTACAGAAAGCCTGAGATTAAAGGGACGGACAAAGGACATGCTGGCATTTTACCACAAAGTGAAAACATAGACTGAGGCAAGAAGAAAAGTTTGTGGGTATATGAGTGTTTGGTCTTTGAGAGCAGATGCTGAAAGGGAAGAATGGGTTTGAGAAATATGAGAAGAAAGCACTGCCAGCATAGAGAACAGAAGTTGCTCAGAACAGGGAATGGCTAATTTGGGACTATTGTTTGTTTTTAGAGAGATTTCTGAGAGAAGTCAGTAGCAGAGGGGGTCCCAGAATGTTGTTGATGTGTTCCCCTGTTCTTTGTAGGGTGCTTGGTTTATCAGCTGTTGAGCACACAGCACTGTTCCTCATCTACCTTGGGAAGCAGTGCATTGCCCATGTTGCACTGACCATGTGCACACAAGATAATGAGGTACAGTGGGCACTTGCATTAAGTTACAAACACTGAGTTGGAGGCTTTGGTGCTCTCCTGGGCCCATCCAGCATGTAGTTTCCTTCTTCCACATGTGAAGCTTGTTTTTTTTTGATCATCCTATCTTTGGTTTAAGAACCTTCCAGTCTGGTCAGAAATGGAATTTCTTTGTAATCAGTTATTCATTCTTTTTTCATATTGACACCATGGGTTTAAAACTGTTACTTAATACTCAGTCTTGTAGAAGTACATTGACTTTCTCAGCTTCTAAGGATAATGCTTTTGGTTTTTTCCCCAGCCATGAAGGAGACAAGAAAACCCTCTGATAGACTAGCGGGATGCTTGGTAGTGTTGTGATTGATTTGGTTGACATACTGAAAATTCAGGAATTCTGATATACATCCTACAGTTCCTAGCACCTTTTTTCCAGTAGATGCTTTAGGAACAGATTGTCCTATGGATGTGAAAGGATATGTCTGTCTTCCTAGAGAGAGTGTGTTCTCAGGGGCTGCACAACCAAAAGCACGATATTTATCTCCTGTATATGCTCACTGTGGTCAACATTACATTTCATAATGTCTCCTAGGCTTTTATATGTTCTAGAGTAAATAATAAGGCTGATGTAAGCTATATAAAACATTTCTCAGAAAAAGGACTGTTCAGGACATTCAATTACCCCTTTAATTGCAATCCATATTTCATCTGTAATTTGTGTTTTTAAAATTAGATATTAAACATATTTCAGGTCTGTTGTGTTTCCTATTTTGGGACCTTTATGTGATCACATGTGAGTGTCTGTAGTGTGGGTGTCCAGACATCTTAAATTCAATGGAGAGAAACAGGCCTTTCCAGGAAAAATTCTCACAAAGTCGTATCTAACACTGTTCAGCTGATCCAGAGTGAAAACTGCCTGTTTCATCTCTCTGCCTGCAAAGAGAGCTGAGTGGGATTAGTTAAAGCTGTACATCTGTGATGTACAGCTGGGTAAGATGAATATTACTTTATGTGGCTTTTCAGGTGGTATGGAGAGATGTATAAAGAAATAGCCTAGGGCTACCATGGAACAAGACAGCCTGATCCAAAAAATGTGACATTACAAAAATGCTGGTCAGTAAGCTCTCAGCAGAATCCAGATGGAACTGGTATGTTTCTGGCTGTCAGCTCTGTTCAGTTAATAATTATTTGAGCAGATGTGTATTTGTAGTTTTCTTGTTCTTTACAACTGATTTTTCATGTTGGCATATAATATTATGGGCCTGACCATGACCTTGTGCTGTCACAAATAAAGCCAGTTGTATATCGAAGCAATGAAATGTGTACTTTCTAATGTAGGGAGAAAGATCTGGCAGATAGGAAGTCATGGATATGGCTCTTGACTATACCCCAGATGCCCTCTTTGACTTTATTAATTTCCTCCTCTGGACCTTACTTTTCATCTTTGTCGTCACATTCCTAAGGTGCAGGGGTTAGGAGACATCAGAAGAAAGGAAGTCCTGGAGGTTTGTCACCAGCTTGTTTCAGCTGGCCTTGTTCTGTGCCCCCTTGGGACAACTGATGGTTTAATTCTACCTTGAACTGAAGCTACTACAGTCCCAATACTGGCTGAGACTAAGTAATATGCAGGTGATTATTTTCAGGGCTTGAGGGATCCAGATCTTTATATGCTGCTCTTATGGCACCTAAAAGTTTGATGTAAATTATGGCTCATAAAATTGGCTGTCTTTGCCTGAGAAGATGCAAAAGGTGTTTCTCTTGGGGTTAGAATAATATTGTGAGTAGGAAATTCACAAAACACCTGAGTGCAGACTCATGTACTTGGCTGGATGAGCACCATCGTTGCACTCTTAAGAGGCAAAATATTCAAATTTGTGGAATCGATTCCTTGTTTCTTTGGAGAGTTCACATCCCCTGAAGGTGAGGTCAGGAGGAGGAATGGACTGACAAAGCTGAACTGTGTCTTCTGCAATAGCTCAGTTCCAATGATGGGCTATTCCAATATTCCAGTTCCAGTATTTAAATCCCACTTAAATAAACAAGAATAAAGAGGAGTTATGCTAGATTTGTCCTTGTGCAGATTTTTTAGAGCTGTTTGTCACTGGCATCTGTCTATCTTGAACTGAATTGTAATGAGCAGGCCCCACATTTTGGCCCTAAATCTGCTGATCATAGCAGGCCTAATAAAAATGCCTTTAGAAAGTGCTTCCTTCCCCCCTCACTTGGTGTCAATTGTCAGGAAGCAGAGATTTTAAGTGGAAGTTGGATGTTTAAGGAAATAACACCTTGCCATAAACTTTATTAAAAATGGAGAAGAGGTAAAAGCAATGCTGGTTCAGAGTATTTTCTGAACTTCAATCCCCAACAAAGGAGAACGGAACCTTTTCCAGCTAGTGAATTGCTATATATTTTGTCAAGCAAAGGTAAGGATTAATCAGGACACAGTCTTGTTAACATTTTTATAATAGTTATTAGTTAATGCACATGATGATTAAGTACTGGAGGTGCCTCTGATTGCAGTCAGTGGGAACTGAATTAAGGTCTAAATCACTGTTTGAATCTCTCTTCTGATTTCCTGAAAAATAATGAGGGTTTGAAGAGAACATCTAATTTTTCTATCACTGGAAATGAATGTGTGTGTTCCTTCATGCTTCTATTAACTAGGAGGTCAGGCAGCTGACAAGAAACTGGTTGTTTAACCCTCAGCTTTAATCCAAGATTGTGACTTGGGTGATAGGATCAAGACCAGAAACAAGGCAGGTTGTCAGAGATGCTGCTGAGGCAGCTCTACAGTGGGATTGGCACCGAGAGCAGTCGTGCATCATTCAGGCTCTCCATCAAACCACTGCCCATTTGGAATCTTCCAGGGAATTGATGAGGCCACCAGTGCCAGTCCAGGGGAACCTCAACAATGGAAGTGAAGTTTAATTCCATAAACTCCTTATTTGCAGTGCTCAATGCCTTTACTTTGTTACTTGGTAATTCAGAGGGAACAAACAGTGATTTCCAATGTGACACTTTTATTAATGGAATACTGCTTTTATTAGATCAGAAGTGATAAAATGTCTCAGGATAAAATGAGGTTTTAAAACTTCTTAATTAATGAGGGAACATTGATCATTAAGAGTGTCAATTAAGCAAATGTGCATAAAATGTCCAATATAAAGGAACAGCTATAATTAGTATGCTGGCAAATACTATTATCCCATCAATTAAAGTCTTCTGTATTCCACCATGAACTGAAACGCATCCTTCTGACCAAACAAGGAGAAACATCAAAATTTCATGTGCCAACAAGAAGAGGAATGAGTCTCCAGGTGGAAAGAAGCTAAGTAAAGGGGTTAGAAATAAAGAACTCATAAGTACAATGGCATTTATTAGATAAAATAGTAGAATTTCTTTAAAATATTCAAGTTCATAATAGGAAAAAACTCCAAAACTATTTCAAAATTATAAGTTCTTATTTGTGAGTATGATTTTATGTCCAGCTAAACAGTATCTCCTTTGAAAGCAATATCTCAGAAATTCATGGTATATGTTGTTTTTAATGCCCTTGTCTCAATCTGCCTTTTACAGGTCTATGATGGGGAATGGAAGAGAGCCTGACCTCGTGCACCTGGAGGCAAGGACAGTGGATGGCTGTAAGTACATCAGCTTCCAAATATTGTGGTATTCTGGGCACTCCTCATATTCTTGTAACCATACAACACAACAGTAGAAATCTCACTTCTTTTAGTGATTCACTCATGTAGTACAAGGAGTTTGGCTGTTCCAATTTAGGTCTGTCAGAAGAGAAGCCTTTCCAGCAAGGCAAAAAGTTGGGTTAACCAGGCTGTGAACATGGTAAGGAGGAATAGGTGATAAGCTGTAACCCGAGTTACTACACACAACACTTTTATTTCTTCTTACATGGTTTTTATTGATGGGAGCATGACACTGAAGAGAAGTTCCTGGGTCATGAAGTCTAGCTGCTGTTTGTTCACACAGTACATAGCATTACCTTTTTCATAGCTTCATAGTTTTAGCAGACCTGGGATACTCTGCCTTAGGTGCTACCTTTGAAAAGACCCAATTAGAAACCTTTTAATGACCAGTCTGAGTGTGCTCTTCACTGATACTGCATGTCCTGCCATTGTCCTTCACTTTCATCAGCTCCTTTCCCTCTCTGCTTTGCCTCTTGGGGTGTTTTTTGGGTTTTTTTTCCTATTCCAGGAGCCTCCTTTACCTGCAGCTCCAAAATATTTTCCTAATTGGCTGTAAATTCTCTCAGGCACACTCAGCCCCCTGCTGGCCTTTTCTCCTCCCATCCAGGCTTTCTCAGGTTTATCTTTGAGCTCCACTGCCTTTGCAGATCTTTCTCCATGGATTTCTTTTCCACAACATTGAATTGCCTCAGGCAGGCATCACACTGAATGCCCAGCTGCCAGAGATCCAGTCATTTTAATTCCATATTGTTTCCTCAGTAAATAGCAGTTTTCCTGCAACATAACAGGAAGGTTTTTACCATTTGCAGTACAGAAGTATTTATAATGCCTTCAATTACTTACTTTTTAAATTGATAAAGTTCCCCCTTGAATTGTACCCTCACATGTAGTGATGCCATTTAAGATGTGCATTTTGTCATTGGAAAATTAAAAAATATCTGAAAATTTAATTGTAAGGTATTCTGGTTTTTAACTTAGGAAATTTAACTGTAAAGAGAACTTTTTTGGAATATGAATTTTGATAGTTGTGATAGAAACTATAAAGTTTTAAAGGTCTTTTCATTTCAAAAGATGTAGGATTAGTGACAGTGAAAGAATGTGTTATCTCTATTTCTTATCATTTGTGATCTATGATTATTATTTCTCCTCTCAATTTCACTCACTTGATGTGGCAGCAAGGCTGGGAACATGAGGCTTTCTATTTCTTGGGGCGTGCTAAAAGGAAATATTCTAACAGGGCAGCATCTATTTCAGCACAAAACACTACTGTTAGAAGTCATTAAAGTTGAGGTCATTGAGATGAAGCACTACACGTGTTGTTTAGGGAGTTGTGATGCATTTGAGGGACATTCATCTCCCAGCGGGCAGAGAACAACCTGAGTGCTGGGCTCTCCTTGCTAGAACACGAGTAACTCTCTATCTCTGCTCTCTGATTATGGTCTGTCTGTGCACTTAATTTATTGTGCTTATGTACATGATGTAAAATGTTTGCAAGGACCAAAACAAGAGTTCCTCAGCAGGCATAAATCAGTACAACTTCAGTGGCATTGATTTACACCTGCCGAGGATCTGGCTAGCAATCTTCTTCTTGCGCTCTCCCTACTTTTTTGGTTTTTCCCCCCTTGGGGTTCCAGAAAAGATATCTGGAACACACTGTGTCTCATCAAAGTAGGGTGCAGGTAATGATGAGCAAGCTGAGTACAGCCTGCTCAGTTTATTTCTGTTGGTGGAGACAGATTTGCAGGGCTAATCGCTGCCTTTTATGGTTTTCATCCTGTTGTGTAAGCTTTGGAGAGCACCATGCAAAATTTCATCTTGTGGAATGTGATGCTTTTGTTTATTTTTCAAAGGCTTCAGGCCCAATCCATATCAATCTGGGGCTGAAAGCATGGTGGTAAAACTGATTTTTCTTGTTGGAAGAAGTTCATGTGAATGTTATCTCACATTTCCATTTGTACGCTTGGGTGTCCCCGGTGTTTCACTTTGATTTTGGAACAGGATCAAAGGCAAGCCAGCAAAGTCAGCAGGAATTGTGATTTTTTTTTTTTTTTTTGGTCTGGCTTCAGGGCAGCACCCCAGTAAGACAATTAATCCCCTCTGGTTCTTAATCACACGATAAGCTTCTCTTTGTTACATTCACCACCACAAACAGCGGGCAGGGTGATGGTGGAAGTTAAATCTGGGTTTGTTCAAATGCATCCTAAAGTGCTTTCAGAAGGTATAAACTTAATGACACATAGGGGTTCAGGTTTGTGAAGAATACACAGGATCCTAAAATTAACAGGCTTATCTGATTTGAGCTTGGTAGGGTTATCCCAGTAAGGCCTGATTCAAGCTAATTAAATGGGAGGTAATTTTTATTCTGGTAGTGCCTACTGAGAAATCCAGACTGTTGGTGCAAATTAGAAAGATGGATTCCTACAAGGCACTTGGAAACTAACTGGGTACCCAGTGGCCCTCCAGAGAATGGCAAAACTGACTCAGGGGATGTCTGAATGACAGCTTCTGTAGACAGTAAAACAACTATTACATTTATGAGCCATACCTTTGCTTTTGTAGATAAGAGACCAATTTATTTAGAGTAAAGTTTTTAATTTTTTTTAAAGTATGGATGAAAGAAGCTAAGGTGTTTTCTAATGTGCTGGCAAAGATTTAGAGAGCTCCTGATATTTAAAAAGTAGTTTTGTTTCCTTTGCTTTTCTTCTGCTGTCCTGATTTACATAGCAGCTTTTCCTACTGAAAGATAATTTAGGTGCTGCTGTGATGCAGGTTAAGACCAAAGTCTCACCTGGGGCCAGCAGACATGTTCTGCTTGCTGATCCACAGGGACTGAGCATCTGGCCAAAAGTGCCTGAATCACAAAGTTGCACTAGTACCTTAATTTCTGTTTTCACAGGAAATTGCTGGGAAGAATAAAACAATCACTGTTGTGGAAAAAATGAGTAGGCAGCCTAGCCTGGCAGTCTTTTCCTAACATAGCTACAGTGGTGAATTAATTCCCCTAGTCCCCTAAACCTGTGCAGTGATTTTTTTTTTTCTTTTCCTGGTTGTAATTAGGTTTTTTTTCTTGATCATGATTAGTATTTGTCCTGGAGAAGGACATCTGTTAGTTTTTCTCATTATAGTTTTATCCCAGAAATGGTGGAGGATATACTTCCCTGTGTAAAGAAAGATTTTTGATGCTAACATGCAATGAAGAAAGAGTAGCAGCAGGATAAAACCAGATTTGTGAATAGTTAGTAAATGGGATGGTTTCGTTTCACTGATCTTCATTACTGGTTAATTGCTTTGCAGTTGCTGAGTCCTGGAGAGTTGTGAGCATATTCCCATACCATGCATGTTTCAAAAATCAACGTTCAGACCAGATGGAAATGGATAAAGAACAGTCATTTCATGTGTTTCTCAAAAAACCAAAAGATTAAAGTACAGGAGAACATTTATTTAAACTGTGGAATTCATTGCCATGGGAGGTTGTGAATGCTGAAGATGTACCTGCCCTGCCAAGGCAACCTAGACTTGTTTTATTAGTCACTGAGGGAGAAGGGTTGCAGGCCTGGGTCTTTCAGTGACATATGTCACTACCATGTTCTTATGGGTCATTAGTTACAGGATGCCAGTCATGCTTCAAAAGCAGAAACTATCCCTAATGTCTGAGTTGCTCAGTAATGAGCTGGGATGCTCCACAGAAAATCTGTGAAACAGATAATTTACTACATTGTATAAAACTCCTGATTTGTCCCCAGTGGACTAATTGATAGAGGAAAAGACACGTTCCTCAGTGAACTAAAGACAAGAAAAATATAAATTATGCATTTGCAGAGTAGAGTGACCATTTTCTCTGACTCTCTCTGTGATCTGATAAGGTTTTGAGAAGACATAACTGCAAGCTTACACTAGGAAGCAGTGGATGTCAGGGTTTGATTTAATCCAAAAAAAGCACTTGTCAACAAAATATCCTGAAGAATAGGATAGTCCCACTACTTTAGGAAGGGATCTAAAACTCTCCTGTTTACCTTTTCAGAGGCCAACCAGCCTCCAGTAACCACCAATAACCTTCCTTCACCAGCTGAGCCAAGAAATGTCTCTGGGACAGGTTGGATCCATTTGTATTGGGAACATACAAGCATGGTGCTCAAGCTAAATGGAAAAAGTAAAATATTTCATGGCACAGGGTCCCCCTGGCTCTTAACATTTTCTGTGTTAGCTTTTGCAATTCTCTTTCACCACTGAAACAGATCAATTTTTTCAGAGATTTCCCTTACAAGATGTCTCCACCGCTACGTTCTGTGACTTTTCTTGCTTCCTCTTTAGAAATAGCTGCCGTTCCCTGAGAAGATTCCTACTCTGGGTGTCTAAACCTGTCAAAAATGAATGCATCTGGGGGTGTAAGAGCTGGGAGTTGCTATGTTCTTCTGTCTAGGCACAGTGTGACTTTGTTGTTGTATATTAAAAACAGCAGCTATTGTTGGAGGTGAGGGTTCTGGAAATGAAAAGCATAATGTCCTAATTACCTATGGCAGGGAAAACATCTGTGTGAGAAAACTAATGAAATTAATTCCAGAGCTTAGCAACTGAATACATTAATTGACATTAATTAATGCGAAATTACAAACCTCTGCCAATGAAGTCACATGAAATGTCCGCGAGAATGAAATGGAAAAAATCCTTAAGTTAATGTGAACACAGAAAATCTTCCCCTAGGAAAAAAAGTGAGAACCAGGCACTGCAAGAAGTCTGCTTCTCCTTCTTTCTGTCTCCTGTAGCAAAAGGAGCTTTTCCTGTTGTGCACATCTCAGTGTTTGGCTGTTTGGGAGATTAGCTTAAGCAATTTCAGTGCTCTGCCCTTTAGTAGTTATTACTGGCATTTTAGAATTGAAGCCACGGAGAATTGCGCTGTAAAAGTTCACAGGAATTGCCTTAGTAAATCTTCATCAATGATACAATCACTGCTGCACAGACTCCTGTGATCACAGCAGAAATAGGGATAGTCCCCATTCCTCCATTAAAGCACAATCCAAAAAACCTCAGTCTCCTCTAATGGATGTCAACCTGGCCTGCTCTTTAAAATCTCTTGTGGAGGAGATTCCTTAATCCCCCAGACTTTTTACAGCTCAGGTGGCAGTAGCACCATTTCAACTGAGGCTGCTTTGCTGAACTCAGGATTGGCACATATTTCACTCGGGAGCTTTGTTGTGGCAGAGTGGGACACCCTTCCTGCAGTTTGTGTGCAGCTCTGGAGCCCTCAGCACAGGAGAGCTGTGGACCTGTTAGAGAAGGTCCAGAGGAGGCCACAAAGTTGATCAAGGGCTGAAACACATCTGCATGTGAGGCTGACACAGCTGGGCTTGCTCAGCCTGGAGAAGAGAAAGTTCTGAGATCCTATAGAGACCTTTCAGCACTGTTAGGGCAAGGAGGGGACATGCTGACCACACAGCACTGTTGGGTGGTGGAGAGACTGTGTCCCCCTGTCCCCTTTTCCTGGCTGCAGAGGGCTGAAAGGCTCTGAAAGGGAACTTTCCTGAGCTCACAGGAACGAGCAGGCTGGGAATTATGTCGTTCCCTGCCCTCTCGTGGCTAATGTGGAAAAAATCATGTCCCTCTGAAGGGAAATACATTTCGATCATGCTGCCCAGGCTGTGCTCATTAATGCTTTGCAGTGAGCTGCGAAAGCATAAAATGTTATAAACAGCAGCAACTAATAATACATAGCACTTTATATATTCCAAGAACCCTGCAAATGCTGGAGAAAAAAAATCATCCTTCACTGAACTTTCCTGAAGGTTCGTTACCCTGCATGTCTGCTTCCAGCAGAAGTCAACAGCCCTTAGAAGCAAGGAAAGAAATGTCAAATGATAGATTTTAATTAAAACCAAGATTAAATACAAGTTGGTAAAATTCCAGCCATTTCTATTTCAGTGTAAAATGCTATTTCTCTGATCTCAAGGTGGTAATTATATCAAAGAAGGGGCTGTGTCTCTCCAAGGAAAATTATTAGAAGTACTTTTAACATTAAATACAATGTAGTGTTTCTATCATGTAAGTATGAATGTTAAAAAGCCAAAATTGTTCCTTGTGTGGCTCAGTTTTGTCATAAAACAAAGTGCAAGTTCTTAATGAATCTGGAAGAGTCCAAACAGATTACTGAGAATCTGGTTCTGTATTCTAGGGTAAATTGTCCCCATGAAGAAATTCAAATTGTTTTTCTTCAGGTGACAGATTATGAGATTGGCACCTTGCAGTGCTTCAGAATAGGAGGTGGGGACATCCCACATAGTGACAGTGGATGAGATGGCTGCCATGGCTGTGAGATGGATGGCTGTATTTAGCCATTTAATTTGAAACTGCTAAGACTTCTAGTTACAAGAGAGTGTGGAATGATTGCCCAGGTCTCCCAGAGTGCATCTACCTATGCTGTCAACAGCAAAGTAGGTAAAACCCCTGAACAGAAGCTGGTCTGAGGTACTTTCCAAGTTGATCTGAATTACTCTATAGAGTGTAAGTGCGGTAGGAAATACAGAGGTGCATCACAGAAGGTTCTCCCTTGGTAAAAATGTATAGTTCTGATATCTGATCTAGGGCAGAATGAAAGAAATATTGAGAGGTTGAGGCAGGTAAAGAAGGAGGGATATTAAAGGAAGAAAGTAATCAAGGATTTATGAAGGATGTAGGGGAAAGAAGGGCTCTGTGGTGTTGAATGGATGGTGTCAATTCACTTCACATGGATCTGGGAAGCAAAAGTGCCACCTCAGCAAACAGGTTTATGACAGTAGGAAGAATCTGCACTCAGGATCTCAAGTGTATTGTTTTTGTTCTTTTCCTTTCAGATGCCCAATACATCACCTGCAAGATGCAGAACTGCAGTGAAGCCACTCGCAGCAAACCCTTTCCAGGCTACATTGACCATAACTCCCTGATCGTCCAGGGTGATTATGTCTTTGTTCAGGTGCAGAACACCCTCCTCTCTTATGTGTTCTACTACTTTATATTACATTATTTTGTCTTCTATTATTTTTTCTTGCATTCCTTTGCATGTGTGTTAGTTTGCAACTGCTCAGATCCATAAAGGCACTGAGTGGGTTGGAGCAGTTTGATACAATGCTAACTGTGTTCCTTTAAGCTCTAGTTTCCTATTGCTGTAGGGCCATAGAGTTCCTGCCTGAAGTATGTTCTCTGTGTGCTGGAGTGCTCTGTGCCACTCCTTGCAATCTCATCAGCACTCTGGAATTACTGCTTTTACCCCCCAGCTGGAAAGTGTGTGTCACTCATCTGCTATTACAAGGGAGAAGACCAAAGCTTTTTTCAGTATAAGAGGGAAATAAGAAAGAAGGGAGGGAGTCAGGGAAAGCACCAAAGGAGTAATCAGGCTTTATTGTTATGCCTCAGTTGTGATTATAGTGAAATGGCAGAAGATGGGATGTGCTCAGCCAGGCTGTGTTCCAGGTGAAAGCTGGTGAATAGATTTGAACCACTGTGGGTTTCATTAGGCTGCTGCCAGTGTCCATTTAATATCAGCTGAAGAGGAGAAAAATAACAACAGAATTGTAGGGAATGTGGAGGTGAGCTGGAGATCACTAGCACTAAACTGGGCTTCCAGACAGTTTATATTTTAGCATGCTTGTGAGTGGAATTGATATTTTACATTGGGTTAGTTGATTACTAATTGGCTTCAGTTAATGAACTCAGTCTTAAACACCAGTCTAAATAATCCACAAATAAATCTGGCACGTATGCTTCAGAACAGCTTTTGTGCCTAGTGTGTCTGAGGCAAAAGGGAAATGTTTATGAGGCAGGGAAAACAGGGGTGTGTGTCACTGTTCAGCCACACTCTCACTCCAGAGTGGCTCTGTGTTTGTGCCTCGACTGACACAGGAGCTGGAGTGTTTCTCTTTACCATCCTGCCTGATGCTGGAGCTGGTGTTACCCTTCTGTTCTTCAGAGGAGGAATGACCCTGTGCCAGGTTGTGTGTGCTTGGAGGAATGGATGAACACCCTCCTTCTAGCCTTCCCTTCTTTCCTTGATCTCCATCTGGCTTTTCTGCAACTAAGCCATTTGGAATTAATTAGTAGGCTTAAAAGCAGTAGGATAAAGGAATGGGAGTTTATTTTTGCACTAAACTTGTTTTATTTACAAACTCACACTCTCTCATTAAAAAATATTTCTGGTCTTCCTTCCCCTAACTTTTGCCCAGTTCCCTTCAAAAAAATGTTGAAGAGCTTTAAAATCAGAAATAGTGCTTATTTTACTTAATCTGGTATGAACCTGGCCTCTGTGTATCTTGCATTTCAAACTACTGCAATGCATTTTAAAACACTTACTACTAAAGAAAAGTCTTGATAAGCTCAGGTATCAAACAATTAAAGCAAAGTTCTGCACAGCGAATCCCTTGGAATATTTGTTCTTCAGTATCTTTCATCCAAGGATTTCAAAGTACTTTACAAACATTGATTATACTTCAGCAGCACTGGAAGCCAGAAAAAATTGACAGCTTTTTTCTTTCTTTTTCCCTCCTTTAATAGGTGGTAGAAAATGATATTTTTCATTGCTCTAACCCAGCATTTTCAAGGTCTGCCCTCAGTATTTATGCACTTAAATATATGACCAGATTCACAATAATACCAAATCGACCGAGCTTCTCCTGCCCTCCCTACCTTGGAATATTTAGCTGATCCGATAGCAGATACCTGTGATGGCTTGTCCAGGGCCACACAGGAGCCAAAGCTGGAAGTAGAAATAAAAATCAAGCCTCGTGTCTGCCAATGTGCTGGTGTAATCAACAGCCTAGAGATAGCAAAGAGCAGAGAGTGTTCTGTAAGGCACAGGAGAGCTATGCTCTCAGGAGGTGACATAATGGCCCAGCTGAAGTCAAGACTTCACTATTCACAAGTTTTCACATGAGATTCTAGCCTTTGTCTCTCTTTGCTGAAAATGGGATTCCTCTTGTTTTCTTTTTCAGCCACTGTCAGTTGGATCAATGTTTATTCCTCAGCTGTAACAGCACTGCAGTTTAAGCGATTGCCACCACACTGTGGTATTTCTCTTAACAGCTTTTGTTTGATATTCTTTCTGGTAATAAAAAAAAAACAAACCTGATGATAACTTTCCTGCTTCTCTCATAGCTGACATCAGGAGGAAGACCACATTATTACGTTTCTTATAGGAGGAGCCCATTTGCACAGATGAAGCTGCCAAAGTACTCCCTGCCCAAGGTAGGTTGCTACTGCTAGAATCCCCATATGAATCTACAGATATTTGGGTTGCACAGAGGATCCTGAGTCCAACACAAGTAACTGCAAGATGACATGTAGTGAGGGAAAACAGTATTCTTCCTTAACAGAACTTTTGCAAGCAAGAAAGGACCAAAACCAAAAGTCAGCACTTTGGCTAGTCAAGGACATGAGCGTGAAATGTTGACAGATACCACAGCCCACGTTAATTACAATTTCTTTATGCTTAATTAATTAAGTTTTGGAGGGAATTCTCTCTTTTTTTTTTTTTTTGGTCTTAAAATTCCCCTCTCCTCTCACTCTCTTGTATGGGTTGCTTTTTGTGCTTTGCCTCATTAGTAGATTTTAATGGGAACCAAGCAGAAAGATGTCTCTGTGTGCCTGCTCTGTCTCCAGCCTAATTAACAATGGTGAATTAGCATTGGAGATTGAAAGGATATGTCTGCCTTCTGAAGCTGAATTTTTGAAAGACCTGTGTAAAATGTTAGCTTCATTTTGAAGAAACCACCAATTTGCAGCTGGTATCCTAATGGGCTCTTAACAAAGAAAGAGGCCTCTTTTTTTTTAGCCTTTTCATTCTTGATAGAGTCTGTCTTAAGTGAGATTTAAGCTGAAAGGTAGCAAATGATCTTATGGATTCTATAGGAGGTCTAACATCAGAAGACAAATGCATTCCCAGAAACTAAGCAGGGATTGTCAAAAGAAAAAAAGAAAAAAAAAAAAAAGAAAGAGCAAGGTCAGATTTTATGGTAGAAATGTTCAAAGGGATAACTTTGCTAATTTCACAACTGGCTGTCTTTGATTCTTCAACCCAGCAGACCTGTTGATCGTGGATTGACTGGGTGACCTTCATGTAAACAGACTGCAGTTCAAACCCAGCCCTCTGGTGCCTCAGCTTCCCTAGGCTGCTGTTGCAGCCTTTGCTGCTGTTCACAGCACTGGAAACCAGCTTGCAGCACAGTGAGGACCTCACCAGAAGCCATGAGGTCTTAGCTTTTACACAGGAGATCTGTGGTCTGCCTCAAAATTTTCAGCCACATTTTAAGATACTTTGAAACTTCCTTCTGAAGCAAGTGAAAATACTCTGTAAATCCACATCAGATTTAAATAGGTATTATTTGAAAGAGCCCTTAGCAACAGAGCTGCATTTTAGCATGATTATTGTAAAAGCCAAATAAAAATTGTGATTTACAGCCAATGCAGACCATCTGTAGAGACGCTGTTTGCTTTAAACTTATTGTTTCCTTTAGCCCACACTTATTTTTTGTCCACCTTCTCAAAGAATTCACTGGAAGCCCAGGGAAAATGTGCTAGAGTTAAATTACAATGTGTTCCAGAGAACAGGAATTGGAGCAATATATTCATGTTATTTGACCCAAAGAAAGATGCTTTGTCACAACCTCAGAATATCTTCAAAGTCTGGAGAGCTGCGTTTGGCTTGGAAGGAGCTGCAGCAGAGCTGTGGCTGTCTAGGAGGCTGCCATCAAAGCAAAATAGTCACTTTTATGAAAAATGCACAGAGAGTTATATTATTCAAGGAATTGGAACATACAGCTTCTTTTATGCCCAAATTCTCTTTCATCTCCTTCAGCCTAAGAAAGAGGGGCCAAATTTGGTAAACAGTACTAAGTGACTTCTGGAATTGAAGATGGAAATACCAAGCTTTTTGTCTCTGTGTGTCACTCCTCCTGAGCTGGAGGCGTGTGATGGCAGGCAGCCTTGGCAGGTGATGCTGCTGCTCAGGCAGGATGGCCTACAGCAAATCAAACTAAAATATTATTCTTGTTGACATTAGCAGCCTTGTAGCTACTTTGATTAAAAGCCTAAATAAATAAACTTGAAACTCTGTTCCATTCAAGCAGATGCCTGCCTATGTGCATACAGGTTGTGTTAACCCTGTAAATAGACTTTATTGAGACCTCTTAATTGTTGCAGTAATGTTGATCTGGGGGTTGATGCTGCCTATTCCATACCACAGCACTACAATATGGGCTGTGTCACACACTGTAGTGCACACAGGGTGCATTTACTCCAGTTTAGACCAATGCACTGGGCAGACATTTGAGAATATTGAAGCAAGTCAAGCAATTTCTCTTTTATAAACACCTGGTCTTAAATGGTATTGAGTTGAATAGGGATGGGATGGGTGCATCTGGTACCTCTGTTTTGAACTCATCACCTGCTTTCAACCTCAGGATGTACATCCTGATGGAAGAAGAAATAACAACAAAAAAAAAATAAGAATACAGACCTTAAAAGAGCTGACAGCCCCAGTAATTTCACAGAAGGCAAAGGCAAGAACCAGCATCTTCACAGACATTTTACAGAATATTCTGAGTTGGAAGGGACCCACAAGGACCACCAAGTCCAGCTCTTAAGTAAAGAGCCCACTGGGGAGTGATCCCACAACCTTGTTGTTATTAGCCCCATGCTCTGACCAACTGAGCTGGCAGAATAAAACTGGCATTACACATCCCTACCACTTATCTTGCCAGGAAAAATGTTCCCTGACCAAATGCAGAAGGGGCAATTGTTCAGTAATTCAGAAAGCCTTGGCTTTCAGTCAGTTGAGGAGACACCTGATCAAACCCATGTACAGCATTGTGTTACTTTTGTCTTTGAAAAGGCAAAAGGGACAGATAGTAGAACTGCATATTAATGTACTTCCAGTATGTTCTGGAACAGAGAGAAAAAAGCTTGGGCTCTCAGTAGACAAATGCAAGGGGAGCCCCTAAAGGTGATAATGACTGTTTGAGACAGGTGCTTTGCTTCACATTCCTGTCCTCTTCCATCTCTGTAAGGAGCTTGTGCTATATCAAGATGAAGGCTGTCTTTTTGTATTATTCCTCCTCCCCAAGAAATTAATCCCTATCCTGAAAAAACGTACATAATATGATATGCTGATTAATTTTAATTTTCCCAGTGTGGAAATGAAGAAATTCCAGATGCTGTTCCAAGATCTGTTTGATGCTCATTTACTAATCCTTTTCTATCAAAGCTGTGCATCATTGCTGCATCTGTTGGACAAGGCCATATTAAGAGGAATAGTTAATTTATTCCCAAAGGCACACAGTTGGAATGCTATTTTTTTGACTTCCTGCATTACATATATTATACCAATTCCATCTCAATCTCTGCTTCCCCAGGCTTAAATTCCTTCAGCCATACTGGAATCTTCTGTAGATTTCCATCTTACAGCATGCTCTGATCAAATGCAGGAAGCACCTAGTGAATAAATTAACTCATTTCCTTCTTCAGCATTTGTGAAATTGTCTTTAGTTTTCTCTGGTGTTGATCAAAGTATCTTTTTGCCCCTCTCCTCCAGTTTTTACAAAACTATTAAATGAAATGGTAAGGTAATGAGGAAGTACCTTCACTAGGCAAAGCAAGTTTTAGTTTCTGCCTATGTTTAAATGCAGAAGCCTGCCCATGTGTGCCCATGTGCAGAAATTAACACTTGTGATTAGAGCTGTGCTAGCCAATGTTGCCTGGAGCACACTGGGAACACCTGCTGGTGTAGATCTACCAGCAGGCTGAACCAGGGTGACAGTCTGAAAAGAGGAGCCACTGACAAACAGCTGTGGCTGTAACTCCTCCTGGCACAGCTGGAGCTGAGAGAGGATGTCTGTTCACCACCAAAATTAGTAGGACTCAGTGGGACTTACATTACTTTTCCTATTGCCTCGGGAATTAAGCCAATCTGTTCCTTCACAAATCGAGCCCATCTTCTGGGACATGATTTTCTCCAGTGCAAAGAAGAAAGTAAATCAAGCGCATATTCATCCACTCTGTATTCAGATCTGGATCTGGATGAACAAGCAACTGTTCTGAATCTTAACTCCATGGTGAATCCACTTTCAAATTCATAGATCAAATTTCTTCATTATATTACTTTTTTATTTTTAAATTACAAGACTTCATCTGGAAGTATTAATCCTCCGTAAAAAGCCACCAGACACTGAATTTTCAAAGACTATTATTAGCAGAAGGGAGAAGTAGCATCTGCTTCCAAAGAGTATATTTTCTGATAAAGTTCTCAGTTTTCATATAGAAAGTCCTGGCTGAGATTCATGGAAGCAGAATAACTTTAGGATATCTGCCCAAAACAGACTGAACAGCTGAGTCTTCTGGGAATCACCTGGTGCTAAGAAATCTTCATTTCTTTTCCTACCTCCACAGATTTTTATGGCACCAAAGAACTCAGGATGCCTCTGCTGGGCAGATAGAGCCTGGGAATTTGATTATAACAATCTCTCTCTTGGTGGCTTTTTCCATTGTAATGGAAAATAAAATAAAATGGGTAATAATTTCTCCAGGCATTGAAAGATGAGATCAGGTTCAATAGTTCCTGTTTTTTTCTTCACTTATGCAACCTTATAATTGCTTCCTGCCTGCTGTAACACAGAGAACAAAAGCAGAAAAAAACTTCACGCATAGTGCTGGTGATCTAACTACATATCTGTTCTTTATATCTAGTGAGGATTAAGGTTGTTTTTCTATTTCTTGGGGTGTGCTGTTTAGTGTAGTGGTCCAGGGCCTTGGCTCCAGCCCACATTGTCATTAGAAACAGTAGATAGCAGCAGATGTTCCCTCATTAGTTCCTACTTGTATCAGGTCCTGAGCATATTTGGCTTGTGAATGCTGGGCAAGAAGCAGATGTTTCAGATGGTGTTTTTTTTTCTTCTTCTTTTTTTTAAACTCCTACACTATTAATATCTGTGATTCCATAGTCATGTGTGGAATCACTCAGATGCTAAACAGAAAAAACCCCTAACAAATAAACAATCCTTCCTATTCCCCAGACAAAATTTTCATTAAAACGAAGGTGTTGGTAAGGGGAGTGTAAGTGCTGCTGTTTAATGCTGTAGTGCCAATGGTAATGTTCAATTAACACCTCATCAGTTAATTACTACTTTGAAAATTGGCAGAAGAGAGCTGGTGTAAAATATTCATGGATGGAATACTTGCTTAGAGTAGCTGTGGACAATAAAATAGTAAATTGCCACTGTATTGTCTAGTGAGTTCCGCGTTAAACTCCAGCTTAAATATATCCCTTGCTCCTCCCCAATTTCTTTGGTGCCATTGGAAATGGCAGCACAGAGCTCCCCCAAGTAACCTGCCTCTCTTTTCTTTCCCCAGGACATGCATGTTATCAGCACAGATGAGAATCAGGTGTTTGCAGCTGTTCAAGAGTGGAACCAGAACGACACGTACAATCTGTACATCTCCGACACCCGAGGGGTCTACTTCACCCTGGCCTTGGAAAATGTCAAGAGTAGTCAAGGGCTGGAGGGGAATGTGATGATTGACCTCTATGAGGTATGTCATAACTCCAAATATCTCACTGCTGTCTCAGAAGCTCACATGATGCCAATTCCCTCCTTGCACATCAGTGTCATAAAATGCATGTGAACAGCGAAGCCAACAAATGACTAAATACAGAGTTTTACCCTTCCTGGATTTACTGCTATATTCACCAGTAGGTTCTCAGGCGAAGAACAGCTCATGGCTCTTTGATGCATAGGAAAAAGTTGTGGAATTCAGTTCCACAGTTGCTAAGAGGAACTCTGTCAGCCAAAATGCTGCTTGGACCCATGTTGGCTCTATGGCTCTGAAAGCTCCCAACAGTCTCAGTAGTATCATTCTCCAATATTTGCTGCATTTCTGGCAACCTAATCTCTTGTTTTAGAAGAGACTGCCATTTTCAGCTGTCCTTGTCACCTTTCTCAGCTTGGACTATTCTGGGAACTTAAGTAGTTATTGATATGCTCTCTTGGGCTATCCCATGTGCATGGAAACTCTCATACTTCATTTTGATGCCCTTTTTACCCTGAGCCTTTTTCTGAACAAGTGTGCTCTGCTTAAGCTCATGGTACAAATGCCAGTTTGCATTGGCTTCTATAATCTAGGACAATTGATCCTAACAATAGGACTTCTAATGTGCCCTTGTCCATCTCTTGCTCTCCTGCCTGTTTTCCCTCTGGAACATTCAGCTGAGGAGAAATGAAATCCTCAGCTGCTGTTCTGAGGGTCAGGTTCTGTTTTCAGGTCTCCTCCAGGGTATTTTTCTGACCATTTAGAATAAAGGTCATAAAGTAGATGTGAGTGCCTTTGAGGATGAAGATGCTTCCTGTACTTCCCCATCGCTGTCTCAATATTAGCTCTGCTCTGTAGTTTTCCTTCCTTCCTGCCCTCTACTTGGAAACCACCTTGAATTGTCCAGAAATCTCAAGAGTTATACATCAGTGCAGATGGACTGGAGGAGGATGGGCACTGCCATTTCAGTCATTTGGACATATTTTACCATTAATCTCTCTGCAGTGCTGGCAGCCCATGGAAAAACTGTTGCCTCTTATTACTGTCAGCTGGGGAAGCAGCTTTACTGCATTATGTAAAGGTGTCCTACATCCCAGGGGGTAAAGAAAATCTTTTGTTTTGTTTTATTCATCTGACACCACACAGCAACCTGGATTGAAATTGATGGGATCAGACTTAGAGCATCATATCTGCTGAGTATCTAGATAGAAGGAATATTGGCTGACACAGAACCTGGCACAAACCTTCCTTTCAGTTTGATGTTCTTGCTGGAAGAGAACAGAGCCAGCCAGCATGGTTCTCTGAGTCAAATTGTTATAGTGATCTCGGGAAAAATGGAGAGGAAGGCAAGAGAAGGAGAAAAATCCATAGATAAATTAAAAGTAAGTGGAGAGATTGCCAAATGAGTCCTTCTCTGGTGGCAGCAGTATATTTAAAAAAGCATCAACATTAGAGAAGATGCCAGAGAAAGGCCTGTTTAATGTGCATGTTTGTCAGGTGTTAGAAGTAAGTTCTTCTGGTTGCAGTGAACACGTTTGTGTGTGTAATTCCCAAGCTGATTCTAAATCAAGAATAAATCTGCTCAATGCTGTGAAGCAGGGAATTGGACTGGGTACAAAGAAATAAAAATTCTTTCATGTTGTCTCCTTGAGCTCACAAAAAGGCTGTCCTAGAGACCACATCCTAAAGTGAGGGAAGAGCTAAATCACTGACCACAGTCTAAGTGCCCTTTCTAGTTCCTGTGTCTGCCCAGGCTGTGCTGGAATGGTCCACAGCAAGACAGTCCCACCTGTGACAATCCATGACTGAGGTGATAACAGACTGTGAGGTGGTGTGTCTATAGCTGTGTCTATAGCAATGGTATATGTCCCTGCCACTCTGGAAATTACTTTTTCCTAGAAGTATGTATGTTGGCTGAGGAGTATGTTCAATGTATGAAGGTGGTAATGGGGAGTGAAAAATGTCTTAAGAGTTGTATGCTCAAGTGTCTTGTATGGATCTTTCTGAAGCTGTAGAGCAGCATTAGTATCTGCACAGAATGCATTCAGGGTGGTGAGGATTCTACAGTTCCTGTGGAGGAGCTGATGGAGTGCTTTCCTCTCTGACCACTGGTAGTCATGCACTCGCTTGCCTGGGCCTTTCTCTGCAATCACTGTGTGAGCAGCAAGGCTGAGCAGCTCCCTGTGTGTGTCAGGGCTGTGTATGTGCAATTGGTCTGTCTCTTCCTTCTGAGAGTACACAAGCATGTGTGTGCAGTCTTTTTTTTAAGATAAAGCTGTCCAAGACTGACAGAATAACTTTGCTTTCTCAGGAAAGGATTCTGAATCCCAGCCTGTGACTAGAATCATAAAAAGAAAAAAAAAAATCAGGATTTCAGAGCACTTTTATTGCTCGATATATAAAGTGCTCTTTAATCATTTATGGCCAGCGTTTCACAGGGACTATATAATAGAACAATTTTGGGACAGCAGCAAAGCAAAGTACAACTGCAACTATAGGCTGTAGCCTCTAGTAGTAAAGGCAGAAATATGTGTTTTTTTCCATCCCTGTCTATTCATGCACTGTCACTGTGAGACAGGGGTACCCTTGTCTTTTCAGTGTGCCTTTCTACTAAAACAAAGAAATCCTGAATACTTAGTTGGATAGGGTCTAACAATCTAGCTGGTAAATTGAAAAGGTTATCTTTTTTCTGTTTATATCCACAATGAATTAGTTAAATATTTAATTTAAATACTATTGCCCTTTAAAGCAAGCTATGTCAAAGTCTTTATGAACTTCAAGTGAAATTCAGGATGGTGCTATTTGAATGACTAAGTACATCACTGTGCTGTACCTAAGCACTGTGTATAAGTAGTTTCACAGCATGTGATTTAAAGTGCAATAAGGTCCTGTTCACTGGTAGCTGTAGCATCCAAATCCAGCCACATAATTAAATGGGTTGAGCTGTAAAAAGCTCTAAATCTGCTGTGTAACTGTTTGCCATGCCATGTCATTTAATCTCTGTGAATAAAAACTCTTGATGAATGATTCTCTCTGCTAATTCTACATCATAAGCAGAGGTGAGGTGGATGACTGGACAGACTTGCTGGAAACCAAAAAGTTTCTCATTTACCCCCTCCTTCTCCTGATATCACTTCCCTTTTTATTGCATCACTCAGATTGCAGAATGACAGCCTAACAAATTCATTCTCAAGCTGCAGCAGCTATTGGGCTATTGATTTTCAGTGTGCTGAGAAGATGGGAACATTCTGCAGCGTGAGTTGTGGTTTGAGGTTGACTCTTTTTTTCTCCTCACTCAGATACTTTTAGGCTTGGTTCCAATGTGAAACTGTTAGTGTCATGTCTTTGCAAAATCCTCCTGCAGGTCTGTGGATTTAAACTGTTGGGTAAAACACCAGGAAAAAATGAAAGGATGAAGACCTCATTGCCAGCTCTGTAACTGGCATTCTGTGTGGCCTTGCTTGAGTCACCAGTGCTTTGGTTTCCTCAAAATACAAAATTGTAACAAAAATACCTCTGTGCCCCAAGTTATCCCATTGAAACACTGATAATTATTGTTTCGAAACACATTGAGATCCTTAGATGAAATGTCTGAAGAAGGCTGGATGAGAATAGAAACACTGAAATGCAAGTTTGTGTGTGTGTTGCTGTTTTCTTCACAAGCCCAAAATTGCTGCTGCTTCCTGCTGCTGCTGTGCAAGAGAAAAATAATTGCCTGTGCATGTTTCATCTTTCAGGGGGAAGGATGCCTACACAGTTGAGAGGTTGTCACTTTACAGATAATGCTACTGACATCTTGCCATGTTCCCATGATGATTCTGAAATACAATATTTCTTTCCCATTTGTCATCTTTGCACCTATGATGGCTCTGTCTCTTCCCCAGCACTCCAGCTTGCCTTTGATGTACATTGGCAATTCTGGCCCTGACACTGACCACACTGACAGAGCCATCAGAGCCCTGGTGGGTTTGACAGAGAAAACAGGACATGCACAGAGCCTGTATGGACTTGATCTATTTTTCAGCCATGTCAATTTTTCCTAGGTAGCAGGGATAAAGGGAATGTTCTTGGCTAACAAGAAGATTGACAACCAAGTGAAAACTTTCATCACCTACAATAAAGGGAGAGACTGGAGTTTGTTGCAGGCTCCGCACACGGATCTGAGGGGAAATCCCATTCACTGTCTCCTAGTAAGTACCTGAGGGGGGAATTTGGGGGGTGATAATACCCCAGAACAATCTTTTTTCTACCAGGTAACATAACAAAAAGAGGGCAGCTCCCCTCTCCATGCAATGTCTCATGGAGTGCAGTGCTTCAGGCTTGGGCTTCCAGGGGTTTGTACATTGTAATTTACGTTAATTTAATTTAATTTCTGGAACAAATAGTGGATCAGCTGCCTTCTGCAGAAGTGCTGTGTTCCCTGGAAGAGCAGGGGAAGCTGGATGCTGTGTCTGGCAGTCAGTTCTCTGGACACTAGATGGGAGGCGAGAGCTGCTGTAGCTCAGAACTCTGAGCACAGTAACTGGAAACAGGCTGAAAGGAAAAGAGAGCTGGGATTGCTTTCAGGCTGCTCTCTTGACATTAATATTTATTAACATTCATCATTTTCTCTTTGAGCTCATAAGTGAGAATCGACACATTCATCCAAATATATGTGCAGCTTTGTGTTGGTGTAAATTGTATCCATCTCTGTACTTACTGATATAGATCTACACACAGCTACGTCTTTAATCATCATTATATGCAAACAGCTTCCAAGAGGGAGAGTGAAATATAAGTAATGTGAATAGAATTGGAGACCTCTATGAAGTTAGAGAGCCTAAACTGATCTTGACATATTTTTCAGTTGATGCAATCTATTCACAGTAGTGGGATAATATTCAGAACCCCTGTATTTGAGATTCTCAATAGCTTTAAAATTATACTAATTCTAATATGGTTCCAGGCAGAATCAGGGACCCTATTTAGATTGCTCTTACTGCTCCTGTCCTGTACTTGCATGTTGTTTTGCATCTTAAAAAAAAATAATTTCTCATTTTGAGGCATTAGAATCTGAATCAGCATTATATTTTGTAGTTGAATGCTACACTAATCTCTTAACTGAATGTCATGCACTATTGAAAGAGCAAAGAATAAATATTTGAAGCTGCTCAAATAATTGATTTTTTGATTGAGCCAAAATGCAAGTCCTTCATTTCCTCTCCAGTTTGGACAAAATGAATAGGAAAGACTGGGAGTAAGACAGAGGAGTTATTTCAGAGCATGACTAAATTCTTTTGGGTTTCAAATTTTTAAAATTTGTAACTAAGTGAATTTTTTATTAGATACTTCTGTGTGGTGAAAACTAAAAAAGATGGCATGCAAAAAACTTATCAGGCATAAAGCCATTCCGTTCTTTGGAAGGGACTATGTAAAGAGGCCTTTGTGTTTCAAATAGATAGTATAATCTAGTTTTAACTGAAGTGAACATATTCAGTAAAAAAATGCTGACATTTTGACCTCAAATTATAACCAATTTAATCAGAAACTCAAGATTTTTATTATATGATATGATAGTATAATATCCTAGGGGACTGGCAAGGCAGAAGAAAAAAAAAAACACATCAGAAGTAAAATAATAAAAGTAGACTTTATTTTTTTTCCCATGAATTTGAAGTTAGAGTTCTGAAACTGCTTTTCTGGTATTTTTGTGCAGGGATCATGCAAAGTCTGACTTGCCACTCTGGTTATAAGTGAGCCTATAAGTGCAGGAATTGGGTATTTTGTATACAAGGCTATACCTGCCACTGTAGTTGGCCATTATATAATGGAAGGGGTTAAATATCTTTGTGTGAAATAGAAATGGACAGTTTTTATGAAGGGAGAGTGAGTTATGGTCCCTTTAAGCCTTACCTTCCTTACTGTATCTGCTACTATATCCATGGGCATGAGAAGATCCAATAAACTTCATTTAAAATTAGACCAGATATGCCTGAACAAGCTGGGTTCCCTTGGGGGGGATAAATTTGAACAAGCCAGGCAAAGGGTCAGGAGGAGGTGCAGAAAGTGTGGGCACTTGTAGGGACACAGTGAGAACTGACCTGGAGAAGCACATGGTTCTCTGGGGATCGCATCTCCATCCTTGGAGCTCCACTGTACATAAACCACTATTTAAACATTAGTTTGTTTTTATTTTGCACTCTATGCAACCATGTACTTGTTCTGAGAATTACTTCCACCTGGGCAAGCTCAGTAGATGTTTGTCATGCTGTTTACATTTCTTAAGTGCTCTGTGACTTGAGCTGGAGTGCAGGAATTGTTCTGTGATTTCAGGGTGCTGAGGGACAAATCTTCAATGGACTTTAACCTTGTATCTCAGTCTTTGTCCTTCCAGGAGAATGGGAAGTATTTTATCAGCCCTGCCCTGTGATAAGGCCAGAAGAATATTTAGCCATGTTGATTTTTCCTCTTCTCCAACATTGGGTAAAACAGGCAAGAGGCCTCTTTCATTCACTCCTCCATGCTTAGGTTTTCACCAGCTTTTGGAATGGCAGAAGGGCAGGAAACCTCAGCTGAGCATGCAGAATCTCAGGTGGTCAACTTGCAGATTTGAAAGAAAGCAAATAGCTGAAATCTGAATTAAACTTACTTATTTGGTTTTACAGGAACAGACAGTCTGCTTGCCATAGAAAGGGAGGGATAGAAGTACAGAAAATGTACCAAACCACAAAGTGAAATAGCAATTCTGCAAGAGAGACAAGCTATTTAAAAATCCCATCTGAGGTTCACACCTAATGGTGGGGAAGATGAAGGCAGAATGTGGAATGAAAGAATTCTAGAAATTATAGAGAATAAACCACAGAAGTTGGGAGTGGTAGGAAAGTTTTTGAAGCAGAAGCACTCTAAGTTTACTTTCCTGGAAATAACTCAGGGATCCATAAGGGTTTTCTGCTGAGAAAAAAGGCAGAGAAAAGGAATTTTCCCCTGCTCTTAGGCAATTCTGTTCCTTGTCAGTGTGACATAGCTTAGCATTTAAAACACTTCACAAACTCCACTCACCTCTTCAGCCACCCCTGCATCACTGGTTTTACCTCCTTATATCAATTGCTCCTTTTCCTTCTAGACATAACTGTTCCTGACATGATTCTGCTTTTCCTTATGGCGCAGATAAGTGAATTCTTCATAGTCCATTGTACATGTAGTGTCTCCCATCCTTGCTGCACAGCAGATACTAATGCTTTCCCACTGCTGCTTTTCAGCATAATTGTCTCCAGCAGTAGCTCAGGACTCACAATGACATATGTTCCAGCTCATTGGCAAAATGGGATCTGCCATTTCCCAGAGTGACAGCACAGTCCCCAGCCTGTGAGTGCAGTGCTGTGTGCTCTGGGCATTGGGTCTTTAAACCTAAACTAAGTGAGAATTAAAACAGAAGTAAGTACATAGCAGCTAAGTTGTTGGCTAAGGAGGTTAGGAAGGAATCTGGTTGAAGCACAGGGCGAGCCAGACAAAACCATGCCTGTACTGACAGTACAATCCAGGTGGTTTTTCAAAAGGACTCAGAATTTCTTCACATTTTTTGTGAGACAACTCTAAATAATGAGGAAGGAGGAAAGCAATGAAATTCCATCTAATCCCAGGGTTTTGTTTTTCTTGTGTATACCACTTGTATTCTAAGATGAATATACTTAATCTTCATGAAATAGCTGCCAAGGTATTTTATTCCAAAGATGCTGGGTTAGTTCAGTACTTACCAGGTGTTGTGAAGTGGTTGACTGAGGAGTAGTTGTGTCTAGCAAGAGATGAGCCTGGGAGAGTTAATCAATTAGCTTTCAGGGATGGACTTGTGGTTCAAACACAGGGCTGAATCTCAGGAGAATCTTGATTCAATTTTTGGGTCTATCTCAAATTTCCTATGTGACCTTGGGCAAGTCATATATTTTCTCTGTGCCTTGCTTCCCCAGACATCTGTTTATTCCCTCCCACATTTTTTTTTTCTTTTCCATAGGAATTTAAAAGGATTTCAGGATAAAGACCCTCTTCTCATAAAGGGGGACCTTTATGCCATCTGCTGCAGGGTATTTTAAGCATCTAAGTGAGGTGTTTTGAATATGTCTCTTGAAAGTGTTTATCTCTTTTCATTATTCCTTGCTATTGCAGGTGAAAAAATACTGTGACTACCCCTAGGTTTGTGAATGGTGACCAGCATCATCTTTGTGTTATATATAATATTTTCTCTCACTTCTGATGAGGGACAGCCACTAATATATTTGGTTTTTATTGTGTCCTGCCATTGGAGATAGTTCAGGTGGGCTGTGCAGAACAGCCAAAAGTGGATTTGTGGATGTTTATGAGAAATTTTACTAAGAACTCATGAGTTTCCTGAGGGGGGGCCCATAGGAGTGTTGGCTTGAAAATATTAGGAAGCAAGTAATGAACTCCAGCATAATTGTAAACTGTGGCAGTGGGCAGAGAAAGGGGCTTTATCACCTGTGCTTTATCTTCTATCTAGAGTTTAAATGCTCCATGATGTGGTTGCCTTTCCCTTGGTGGCTGTGCAACAGTTAGCACAGATGGAAACAAGACAAGACAAGGAAACACAAACCTGTGATTCTGGTGATAATAATGATTTTAGTAGCCTGTTGGTAATGACAAAAAGGACAGAGAAAATTGATGAAAATTCTGAAAACCAGTGAGATGTCTGTATGTGAATTAAGCTGTGGGAGCTGGAGGAGGAGCACAAAAGGACCAGCAGAACACAAAACAATTGGAAAAATACCTGTTGATGAACTGTATAAGGACAGATTGAGAAGGTGTTCAGGGGAATGAGGAAGAGAATGCTAACACAGAGTCAGGATGTGGGGGGGCCATGGGCAGTAACTTCAGGTGTTTGGCTAAGAGTGGAAAAGTTGGCTTTCACACCATAGCCAGTTGGCACTACAGACTCTAAGCATTACTGCACTCCAACCAGTAAGAAGTCATGCCACTAAAAAGACTATCTGTCTGCTTAGACAGATGGCATGGCTTTTAATATTGGAGAGATATATTCCATTTCTATATGCTATATCTGTGAAATAAATAAATTTTATCTGTGAGATAAATTTGAAAGGAAGCCTCTGGTAGCACAAAGATTGAATCTTAACAAGGCCTCATCTGAGTTGGGAATGGGCTGAGTTGCCATTAGGTTCTGTCTTCAGAATGCTGAAGTGGGCTTGGAGTATGTTAGTTTTAAAAATACGTTTTCTATTTAGTCTTCTCACAACCTACCCAAATGTAAAAGGAAAGAGTTCATGCTCTTGCAGTGCTTTTCCACTTCCTGCATTCGTGTCAGCTCAATTTGTTTTCCAGTCCCTCCCGGCGCCCCGGGCTGCTCCCGCGGCTGCCCTCGCAAGGCTGTCACTTGGAGTTAGGCTGCTCAGTACATTCCACTTGGCAGCTTGTGC
The DNA here is from genome assembly GCF_027579445.1 of Ammospiza nelsoni. Lineage (NCBI taxonomy): Eukaryota > Metazoa > Chordata > Aves > Passeriformes > Passerellidae > Ammospiza > Ammospiza nelsoni. The sequence goes on from NC_080640.1 coordinate 10,884,105, forward strand.
TCCCTGCTGCACACCCACGTCCCCCTTTCCTGTCTCACATAAGTGAGAGCTCCCATCTCTCCTCAGCACCCTCGTTTGCCTTTGCCAGAAGAGCCCTGCCTTTCTCCACAGGAGAATTGCCATTTCAGTCACGTTCACCTGCTTTGAGATGGGATGGATAAGTGGCCCTCCTCCAGTGACCTTTGGGACTAGGTCTCCTATAGAGGAGGTCTGCAGGGCTCTTGGGGTCACAGCTCTAGCCTTTAGGCAGCTGGTGTTATTCAGGAAAACCTGCCCCCTTTGAGCCTGAAGATTCCTCTGCACAGCCCCTCTTACACGGCTGGGCAAGCTGAAGAATGGGCTTTGCTCCAGTTCTGCTCCTGTGTGATGTCCACTCGGAATGGGTCAGTTTGCTTCAGGTTTTCTTGCCAGTATTTTTCCCTTGCTCCTCCCTTAGCCTGTTTCATGAAGGGCTCTTCATGAGGTTTTAAAGAAAAAAAAATTCTGGAAATAAAACCCGAGTGAAGAAAATAGCATTCAGAAATTTTCAGAAAATATCACATTACAGATTTGGAGGGAATTGTAATGGCAGCCTTGAAAATCTGCCCATCTGTCTTACTTTCTAGCTCAACTGATTTATTCTGTACCACTTGTGTCTTACCTGAGTACCCAGAACACAAAATCAATAGCAAGTAGGTAAGGTTTCCATGGATGTATTTGTATTGAAAACTTAAAGGTCACATCCAGATGGGCAATGAAGCTTTGCTTTAAACTTGAAATGAACACTTTCTAGTTGTGATACTTTTTTGTATTTATTGCAGTGCATTTCAGAGCAGTCATATGTCAAAAAGAGTTAAGAAATGGTATGAAATAAAGTTTTTTTCCTTGGCTAATTAGTGGCGATTCAGCACCACACCAGTAGGGTTAAATTGCTTCTTGTTTCATAGATAGCTTGGGCAGTGCTGCTCAGAGTCATTTCATATCTGCATCAATCTGCATGATTGCTTCTCACAGAGTAGGAGCCAGGAGCCTCAGGTAGTCCTTACCATCATCTGCCTGTGCAAGCCTGGTCCTCTCCTTTCAGGTACAGCCTCAAAGATGTGGTCCTTGGAAGGGGGTTTCAGCCTGGTTTCAGCCTGGTGCTTCAGATTCCCACTGGGAATGGGTTGTGTCAGAAAATGATGGCAAAGTGGCTGTGCCCATCTAAGGGATTAGGAGGAAATACAGAAAGACACTGTATGTTTCTAGGCCTGTAGAAACAGGAGCATGGATTTTTGTTTCTGCTTTTTACTTTTATTTCCCCTTTCTCCATAGCCCTATTGCTCCCTTCATCTTCACCTGAAGGTCTCAGACAACCCCTATACATCAGGAAACATCGCCAGCCGAGACACTGCCCCCAGTATTATTGTAGCTTCAGGTATGAAACATTTAAAAATTGCCTTGTTTGATGTGCAAACCTGGATAAATTCTGGAGTTTGTGGAGGGTGTTGGATGGTTCTGGGGTGCCACACCCCCAGTATTGGGAAAGGAGGCAAGCTGTCAAATGAAAATCCTTATGGGCCTTCAGCTTGTCATATGCTTTTTATGGAAACTGGCCTTCAAGACAGAGGAGATCATGTCTAGCCCTCTACTCCTGTGAGCATAAGATCAAATCAGGGTATTTCCTTTGCATGTAGAGGAGTTGTATATATTGGGTCTTTTATGTATTTTTTTCAAACTGAAACACCTTCCCTCTTCCCCCTTCCCTCTCATTTTCCTCCCAAACCCAGAAGTTCTACAACTGCAAAATAAATAAATACATTTACTCCCCTGATTTGCTTATTGTTCTGTTTCTGAGAGGGTTCCTTCACTAACCAGTGCTCATCTTACAGGTAATATAGGCACTGAGCTATCAGACAATGACATCAGCATGTTTGTTACTTCTGATGCTGGGAACACTTGGAGGCAGGTAAGTAGCACAGAATCACTGGTTTAAATACAAATCAGGAAATATCATAAAAGTAGATTCAATCTGTCACTTACTTTTTGTTTCATTTGGTTTGGGGTAGCTTTTTCTCAAAGGTACCAAGATGTTCAAAGAGAAAAACTGAATATGCTGTTAGACTTCATATAACAGAAAATTATTTTTATTATTCTGTTCAGAGTTTGACTTCACTTTAATCCCATAGAAAAGACAACAGAATAAATTATGAACAATAAGGGGAGAGAAAGTGTTACCTTTTACTGTTGTAAATCCCTCATCCCAACCAAACTATTTTTCTTTTTGTCCACGACTATACTTATCCAAAACTCAGCAGTTTCACTGGTCTATTTTTTCTCACTTCAGCTGAGACTCACTTCACCTAAGCTGAGTTGTCCAAAGTTTGTTGTCCATATAAGTGGATTATTTTGCAGAAAAAGTCAAAATTCAGAAAAAGGCAAAATTCAGTTTGCCTTGTTCAAAGCTACCTGCCTGTGGAAAGAGACTGGATGATGAAATTATATCCAGTTCCTAATATTTAGTGGAGTCTCACCTCCTCTAATGTGTTTATCTTCAGATCAGGAAATTCTGTTTACTCCTAGTTTCTGAATGGGATATCAAGTCATGGAGAGAAAGAGTAACTTTCTCAGACTAACAAATGCAGCTGTAGAGACTGTAGAGCAGATGTTTGCCGAAAGTTAATATAAAAAAGACACAGGGAGAGAAAATATTTTCCAATATTTGATAATCCAAGAATCTAATTATTTTGCAGTGTTTGACCAGCCTCATTTTTCTGCCTAAATCAATTATTTGAGATGGGGCCAGACATGTGCAAACACATGAAATTCTTCTTCAAACAAAAATTTGTCATTGAAAGGAGGGAAATTGTTGATCCTTGCAAAAAGATCATATTTCTAACTTTCTGTCAAGCAAGAGAAGAATGGATTTTCCATGGACCTGGAAAAAATACCCAAAAAATAAAAAAAACTGAGTCCAGGAAATATATCTATAATTTCCTCTACTTTATTATTTTCCTAGCATATAACTGTCCTGTGTCATGATCCTGCTTAAAGAACTGTGACATTTTCTTGATTCTTATGATAATAGGTTTGAATTAATACCTTTTTTTTTTTTCTTTTTTCAGATCTTTGAGGAAGAGCACAGTGTTCTGTACCTGGATCAAGGTGGAGTACTTGTTGCCATGAAACACACATCTCTGCCTATCAGACACCTCTGGTAATGACTCCATTTGTGCTAAATGGCTGCTGTCCCTCTTTCCATATGCCAGGAAGTAGGCACTTAGTATGCATCCAGTCTTCTGAAGCTCTAGAAAGTATTAGTTAAGATACTGGCAAACATTAGGTCAGATATAGCTAAGAAATCCTGGAAATTACAGTTTATATAATTTTGGCTTCGCCAGATCTGAGATATCATCACCACAACACTCCTGATTTAGCACATCTTGGCTTTTTGGATTTGTTTATTTATTACATATGTGTGTGTGTGTATTGTTTATGCTTTTGTCTCTCATTAAGTTACCAAAGTAGTCCTAATTTCAAAATTATTGATGAACTTGCCTTCTGTGTAGGCTAGCAGGCAGCACTCATGAACCAGAATTTTGTTGAATACATTCAGAGTTATGTAGCTGATAATGCAAAAGTGCAGTTAGCATTCATGAGTGAGGAGGCAGTGTATACCTTTGTGCTGTTCTGAACAATTTATTTCCACCACAGTCAATGTGATATCAAAATCTGAAGCACCCAGACCCAAGTCTTAAAAAATGATGAGTGGTTCTAAGCTTTCACTTACACTCCCCACAGGGAGGACTGCTGGTCTGAAGAAACTCATCCTCCCGAAAACTAACCTCAAAATGTTTTATACTGGGGACTCAAAAGCCAGATGTTCAAAATCTCTAGTTTATTTTTTTTTAAATCTTATGCTAGACTGCATTTTGCCGTTTGAGCATCAATCTTTAACATAAATTCTAGTTTCTACCACTTAAATATTGGCTGTGGGTTAGTGGTATGATGCCAGACAAGCTTGATCAATGCTCTGATTTATGATGCTTCCCCAAAAAACAGTTATTTAAAGGACAAAAAAAATCAGAATCCAATAAGAGAAGCTGTTTTCTGCTTCTCCATAGCAGCTGCAGTTTACTAGAGAATCCCTTTGAGTAAAATAGGAGAGTAAGGAAAGAAGACACTAATTCTGCTTTCTCCTCCAGGTTAAGTTTTGATGAAGGGAGATCTTGGAGCAAGTACAGTTTCACATCCCTCCCACTGTTTGTAGATGGAGTTTTAGGGGAGCCTGGAGAGGAAACCCTCATCATGACGTAAGTGAGCATGCCACAATGATGCTGTGCAGGTGAACCACGCGAGGTATTTTGGAACAGTGGCATTTCTGGTTGGGGACCAAACCAAGTACAATCTGCAGCCAAGAGTTTGCAGTCTTCTGTTGCTAAATCATCAGTTTATTTGTGATATGACTGAGGAATTAGCAACATGGTTCCTTGCAAGTTGCAAACACATTATCACTTAGCTTATCAGCATGAAACCTGACTCCTCAAATTGAATGTGATATAAAGCAGAGTTCCTGTTAACAGATTAATATTTGAAAGAAAAATTGTGAGGTGTTTTTTATAACTGTGTTTTTGCTGCTGCAGTCTTTTTTTAAAATGAGACACAGAGAAGTGAAGACATTCTTTTATAAAAATGAATGACAAAATGTTGCCTTGAGGCTGACTCATGAAAAATTATGTTTAGCTTCAATGTGGTATGCTGAGTTATGCATGATGCATAAATCTGGACTCAGTATGCCAGAAACTGTGATATTTTATCTGAAATCAGATTGTAAAAACAAGAAGTATTTCTGACTGACCTGTAATAAGCAGAATATGTGGCTTGGAAACTAACCTGAGCTAATAAAGATGTATGAAAAATGTTCCTTCAGGTTCTGATTTTAATTTGCATGCAAGGGATTCCCAAAGCTTAAAACTCAGATAAAACTCTTGAAGGTATTACTGTCTCCAGCCCCACATCAAGTCTTCTCTTGACTCTTCATGTTGAGTCATTTTGGAGGTTGTCATAAATGGGAGGGTCTTAGTGAACAGAATGAAAGCTCCATACAATTTTGCAGTTTCTAATAGGATTACAGAATTTAGCAGGCTAAGTTTCACCTTGTCTGTCCAGTGAAAATGAGTAGGACTCTCACTCTTAAAGCAATTGATCTCTGTTGGAAATTGTGGTGACTGTACCCCTGTAACTACCAGACTCCTTTTACTGTGTGTTCCTCCTGCTGCATTCTGCAGGGTGTTTGGACACTTCAGCCACCGCTCCGAGTGGCAGCTGGTGAAAGTTGACTACAAATCCATCTTTGATCGGAGATGTGAGGAAGAGGACTACAGGCCTTGGCAACTCCATAGCCAGGTGAGAAGTGAGGATGCTGGGATGTGACCTGAAGTAGCTAATGATCCTACAGTTCAAGTTCAGCACAATCCAGTATGCTTATAACAGTTTGGTGTCAGCTCATCCCTTACTGGGTGGGTCTGTTCTGCTGCATTGGTGTGTTGGTCTCACATTGAGATTCTGTGATCCCTGAAGGATGAACAGCTGCATTTTGGGTGTCATCCTGCACACAGACAATTACCTCAGGCTTATGCAGACTAGAACAATACAATAACAGCAGAAGACCTCACACTGAAGCCTGAGCTCCTTCACTCTTACATATCCCATCCAATTTTCCCATCCTTACCTCCTTTCTCTCCTTCGTCATCACTCTGTGTCCTCAGAGCCAGTGTCTTAACACCATTCTAGTTGTTTTGCATTTTTTTCTCCCATTTCTGGCCCTCTTAGCCTCATTTCTTGCTCACTTGATTTCATTCCTGTTCTGTGTCTCTCTGCTGTGAGTACTGGGCATTTTAATCCCCAGTTCATTGGCCCCCATGCCCTGTCCTCTGCATCCTGCATCACTCTCTGAACCATGGAATTCATGCCCAGCAAGGTGAGCTGCTCTGCACAGTGCCTGCACCTGCCTTGAGGCACCTTCCCAGCTCTGCCAAGACACAACAGCCTATGTTTCATCAGGTTAGAATAAAATATGGCCCAAATTCTGTGGTTACATAAACACCACAGGCTCCACTGAAGTATGGAGCAAAGCACACATTTATATCATCAAAGGTTGTCTTTCTGTATATATCTTGCTGGGCAAGAATTTATTAATGAATATGAAAGTAGCTTGACTCAGACTAGCTGCTCACACAAGGCACAACTCTACACTAAAAATACCAGCTATTACTTAGATCTTTAGATGCTGAAAATCAGTGCAGCATTGAATTTCAGGGAAGCACAGCATTTTGGACCAGTTGCTATTCAGGCCCTTCTGTTTCATGCCATCAAATCATCAAATCAAAGCTATGAAAAAATTTTCCACAACAGTTTTAACAGCATAAAAGGTAATAAGTGAGACTCCACTGTATTTTGTTCTTTGCTTTCTTGTGCTTGCATAAGCAAAAATACCAAGGATTTTGCAGTATTTTTTTGAGAATATTGGCTTTGGAGCTTGCAGAACTATTTTCAGAAAGGCTTCTGTGTACTCTTGCCTTTTGAATTCCTTTCCACTGAGATTGCAAGGCTGAGCCTTGTTCCCTAGATAAAAATATTAAGCAGGGTGCTGAAGATGGGAAGTTTTAGCATCTACATAACAAGTCAAACCCCCTAAAACCAAACTCATCCATGGGGAGTATTTACATAAACACACATTACAAGTTTCTACTGAATGAAAATATTCCCAGAGAGGTCAGACCAAAGAAATAAACCTTCTGTGTGCCTCAGATTGTAGAGGAATCAGACGATGTTTTCAGTTGCTGTGAAATGGGCCTGTATCAAATGTTTATGGGCTTTGGAACAAATTCAGAGCTGAGTAAGATATATAAGTAATCTCAGATAATTTCTTAGTGTGTGTTGGAAAAGTTGATTTAGTTTCAGTTAGAGCTCCAGTAGCTTTAATTAACTGCAGTGTACTGAGATGGCATTTGGCTCCCCATCCTCTTCCCTCGAGTAGCAAGCACAGGCTTGGAAACACCGGGTGACACAAATAGCCTGGTGGGCATCCAGGAAATGTTTCTGGCTTTTTTTCCAGGGAGAAGCCTGCATCATGGGAGCAAAAAGGATCTACAGGAAGCGCAAGTCAGAGAAGAAATGCATGCAAGGGAAATATGCTGGGGCCATGACCTCGGAGCCCTGCGTGTGCACAGAGGCAGACTTTGACTGGTGAGCACTGGGCAGGACTGGGTGCTCTCACACAGCACCATGGGGATCCCTAGAGAGGCTGTAGACTCACAGGGAGCAGAAATTAATAAATGTGCAGGTATTGAAATGGGCTGCTCCCTGATCATGCAGGTGTGGAAAAAGAAGGAAAGGTGGAATAGGGATCTGTAATCCCCTAAAGCTCCCACAAAATCAGTGCTGAGCATTTTCCAGGTCACATCTCTGTGCACTAAGGTGACAGGTCAATTTAGCACATCTAACCTTAGCAATGAACAAAGGTGGCTGACAGTAGTCTGAAGACATATAACAGCATTGTGTAAAAAAGAAATAAATACTTAACACATACACCCATATGTATATATGAGTAAAAGTAAATATATGCATATGCAAAGTATGCCTTCAGCTTCTAGAATCAGGTATCTAGGAAATAAATTCCTGGGCCATTTGTGGCATCTGGACCATCATGTTTGACAGTATGCAGCAGATATTGCCTTCATGATTTGAGTTAATCTCTTTCTGAAGCCTTTTCTTCTCTGATGTTTGCTATAGGAAATAGAGTCCATTGGTGAGTAATGCACGATGTGATAAAATCTTCAGCTGCTGGTTTCATAACAGTATTACTGCTGGCTCACAGCAATTTGCACAAAAAAGGCAGGGAACCACATTATTGAAATCTCTTTCTTACCTTTTTTCTCCAAGTCTGCAAGTTCCTTAGTATCTTGGATGAGAGAAATGTTGGCTGCTTGGCAGTGCTGATAAACTCCCTTTGTGCCTCACCCACCCAGATCTATGTCATGTTACTAATGAAACCCAGAATCTGCTGTGTGACTCCTGAAAAGATTCATCCCATCAATATTTTATATGGAAGTTTGTAGTGTTTCCCTTCTCACTCCTACATAAACACAGAATGTTTTTTCTGTATAAAATCACAGAATCACAGGAGGCTTTTATATTTTGTCAAAAAAAAGTCCATTCTCTTGCTACAAGCAATACAATTATGAGCACATTTTGGCACAGATTCTGTCAATATGGTTCCTTTTTTCGTCATATTCCATTTAGTTCTTTTCTAGGGAGGTCTGTGTGTAGTTCATACCTTCTGGTTTCAATCATTTAATATTTCTCTAGTAATGTAAAAAAGATAAGAGCCAAACCAAAAACCCCAAACCATCATTAAAATCAAGGAAATTCCCTGAAGATTTTGACCCTCTTTTAGGGCATGCAGTACAATGCTGAGCCAACCTCATGGCCTTATAAAATAGTTGATGCAATTGATTCACAGTCAGTCCATTAGTGTTTAAATCCCTGGCACTTGTAAGGGACGCACATACCTGAAACTTCTGATAAAAATATGCTTTCCTTCCAGCACTTCTCTCTGAGAATGAATATATTTATTTCATTAAAATTGACTTTGTGCCTTGCTACTATAAAACTTTGCTGCTAGGTACAGAACAAAAGTACCACAGTGACATTTGCTGGTGGAAATTTTTATTTCTTTAATGTTCACCTCAAGGAAACTTTCTCCAAAAGCTCTGCTGGGCTGTGGGAGAATGTCTAAGAGAAACTTGGATGGTTGGGCATGTACAACAGGCACTCACAGTTCACATGCATGAGCAAGACTCCTCAAATATGTTGGAAGAGGCAGAATTGATCTTTCTGATCAAGAAGGACATTTCTCCTTCTCATGGAATCAATTTTGGTTTAGACCAGACTGTCATGATCTCCTCCAGTTCTCACTGAACTCAAGTTATTCCTACAGTCCTCAGACTTGGATTTCTACTTCATCCATTTCAGCTTCCTTCCCTACTGCCTCTGATGAAAAAAGATTGAAATACTACTTGAAGCATCCAGTTCAGAAACATTTACCAAAAACAGTCATCAGGGGCATAATTTTACATAGGAATGACAGAGCAAGACAGAAAAGGAGACAAGAAAATGGTGAGAAAAAAAGCAATTCTGTCTGCTAAGAAAGGCAAAGCTGCTGGTGCACCACTGTAGCTTCCAGTGCCTGCCTTGTTGAACTCTGCACGAGGCTTCACTGCCAGTTCTCCCTGCAAAAGCTGGAGGGAGGTTTGGAGGAAGTCAGGGTATGAATTCTCACTGTGGAAGGGTGCCCTCTGTGGAGTTCTTTCCTTTTCAGGAAGAAAAAAAGCACTTTCATCATCCTCACTCATGACATTTCAGTACTTTTGAGTTATATTTTTTCCTTTTTTTTTTTTTTTTTGCTGGGCAGGGCTCTTAATTGAATGAGATTGAAAGGGACATGTATCCCCCAAAAAGGGAGAAGTTCCTCAGCTGCCCACACTTGATTTTTGAATCTTGAAATAATTTGGACAGCTTTTTATATTGTCAGTGTTTACAGAACCCATGTTTGTATACAGAGTTGAAGAAAATAACAGTCCCTGTCATTGTGCTGTCATTGCTGTTTAAACACTAAATTTATATGGAGAAAATTTTATTATCTCAGCTTGTCAGAGATTGGAGTAAAAATTGTCTCTCTCTGGTCAGGTGAAGTGAGAAAAAGTGTTATTCCTGTTAATCCTGCAAGTCCTTTTTTATCAGTTCAGGGGAAAAAATACCAGGTATAAAAGACAAAGTTTTTTTATGTTTTTTTTTTTTTTTTCTTGTAATGTCACAGAACTCCAGATTAATTTCAAATCTGTATGCAGCCCATTGGTGCTCCTTTCTCGGGGAAAAGGGCACATTTATTTATTGTTTTGTGCAGCGGCAAAACCGAGTGACATTAGAAGAGAATGTGGTTCCTCAAACCTTGGAACCGGGACTCCTCTGCCAGCAGAGAGCTTTTATTTATCTTTTATTTATCCTGGGCTGGGAGCCGGAGGGGCCGGGCCAGGCTGGGCCATCCCTGGCTCCCTGTGCAGGGAATGAGGCTCACCCGGGGCCATTCCTGGCTCTCTGTGCAGGGAATGGGGCTCAGCCAGGCCAGGCTCAGCCAGCCCTGGCTCTCTGTGCAGGGAATGGGGCTCACCCGGGGCCATTCCTGGCTCTCTGTGCAGGGAATGGGGCTCAGCCAGGCCAGGCTCAGCCAGCCCTGGCTCTCTGTGCAGGGAATGGGGCTCACCCGGGGCCATTCCTGGCTCTCTGTGCAGGGAATAGGGCTCAGCCAGGCCAGGCTCAGCTATCCCTGGCTCTCTGTGCAGGGAATGGGGCTCACCCGGGGCCATTCCTGGTTCTCTGTGCAGGGAATAAGGCTCAGCCAGGACAGGCTCAGCTATCCCTGGCTCCCTGTGCAGGAAATAGGGATCACCCAGGCCAGGCTGAGCCATTCCTGTCTCCCTGTGCAGGGAATGGGGCTCGGCTGGGCCAGGCTGAGCCATTCCTGGCTCCCTGTGCAGGGAATGAGGCTCAGCCAGGCCAGGCTGGGCCATTCTTGATTCTCAGTGTAGGGAATGGGGCTCAGGGGGAGCCATTCCTGGCTCTCCGTGCAGGGAATGAGGCTCGGCTGGGCCAGGCTCAGCTATCCCTGGCTCCCTGTGCAGGGAATGGGGATCACCCGGGCCAGGCTGAGCCATTCCTGGCTCCCTGTGCAGGGAATGGGGATCACCCAGGCCAGGCTGAGCCATTCCTGGCTCCCCGTGCAGGGAATGGGGCTCAGCCAGAGCCATTCCTGGCTCTCTGTGCAGGGAATGGGGCTCACCCGGGCCAGGCTGAGCCATTCCTGGCTCCCTGTGCAGGGAATGGGGCTCGCAGCCAGAGGGCAACAGCGCCTCAGGAATGGGGACCTCGATGCTCTGGCGCCCTCGGCAAGTCTGTCCTAGCAACAGCCTAGAAACGAGAATCTCCCTCTTCCATTAATTGATTTGGGTAAATGGATGGCACCGTTACTTGGGTGTTATTAAAGCATTAATTTACCCGGTTTCCTCACATCGTGTTCCTTCCTGCCTTCTGAGCATTATTGCAGCGATATCTCTTCAGCAGGAACACCTCCTGGACACAGATGGAAATCTTTGGTGCAGTTCATCCTTCAGCCACCTGTCTCTCAGGTCCTTTAATAGGAACTTCGAGTGGAGTGTCCCACTGTCACTCTGAACCTGCTGTCAGTAATACTGACTGCTTCTTCTGTCAGCATTCCCATACCTCACATGGGAAGTATGAGCCTGTTGATACTGGTGCTAGTGGTTTTGGATAGCCAGAGAGGCACAAAGGTGCCTTGGTACAACTGGGAATCAGGTCTGCTTATTTATTCACAGATTATGTCAGCAGGGATCTGGCTGGCTCTTTTTATATTCTCTGGCATGTAAATCTGGCTCTTTTTATATTCTCTGGCATGTAAATTAGAGCCCTGCCTTCTGGGGTGAGTTGCTATGCTAAAACATCATGGTCCTGCATCAGGAGAAAGTGTTCTGACAAACCCCAGGGAGGCAGGGGACAGACACTGAGTGGGGTTAGATTCTGCTGCTTTGTGTGTCACCATCCATCACTTCAGTTCATGCAGGTGCCAGCTCTGAAATACACCTAAATTTGCCCTCTTTGGTTATGGGCTTGGTTAGCTAACAAATAGTAATTTAGAATGAATTTTTAGTTCATTTTGAGTGCTTGTGGAAAATGCAGATTCACTATGCAAAATCTACAGTGCATCTCTGCATCTTTAAGGGCCTGGATACCTACTGGGCATGGATTTACTGGAAAGGTTCTGGGGATTTTAGGCTTCATATTAACATAAGCTGGTATAGCTTGACTCCAAATACTGCAATGCAATTATAATTTTACACCTTTGTAGATCCACAGTTCAGGCTGTAGCTGAATCCATCCTTCTCTGAATTAAATCCCATGTCAGGTCCTGTAGAACTGGGGAACAAGCACAGCTCCCCTTTAATACACATCTACACTTGAATCATGGTTAAATATCAGAAAATGGTATTAAGTGAATAAAAAGATAGTGAGACTTTTCCAGTGCTGTGGCCACAGTTATTTCTTCCCACCAGGGCTTTTGGAAACTGCAGGAAAAAAGGGTGACTCTTTTCAGAGATAGTTCAATTCCATCCCATTTAATGTCCAAAATGTTTGGAAATCTGAGTATGCAAAACCACAAGGAGCATTGTCAGCTTCTGGCATAGCTGACCTTAAGGTGAAGCTGTTAATCTTAAGGAATTTCTATGATTACATGCTAAGTCATATATTGATTTTTAGAAGCTATAAACATGGAAATCACTGAGCTGAATTAACTCATTATTTCTATTTCTATATCTTAGAGGAGTAGGATTTTAATAATTCCATGTGAATTAACGGTTCTACCAAACAGTATGTTTGTCAGGTCTCTTTTCAAATTACAAACTTCCTTAGGGGATTTGTTTTCTTTGATTATTACCTATGGTGAAAATAACATTAGATAAAGGAATTTATTGTGAGCATTGAGCAGAGATGCAAAATGTCTGAAATGAATTTGTATCTAATTACAGAAAAGAACTTGCAGTTCTACTTTACTAAGACAAATAGGATTCCAGTTTAAACCAGTAAGAGGGTAAAACCATAATCAATGAGAGCCACAAGACAGGCTGCTTCCTACTGATAAAGCAATCCCTGATGGCAAACGCTCCACTCCTTTTTAGGAGATACATTATCTGTGTCACCCGAGTTCCTTTCAGGCAGGCACAAAATATCATCAATATATGCAAATTCCAATTCCCAGCTCCCAGGCAATGACTCAGGGAGCTGATTGCAGCTGAGGCTGATGCCTTCCCCATCTCCAGACTTTGCTGTACTGGCTCGTGCTATGGACATCCAATTGATGGTAATGCTTCTTGATTGCTACAAAGCCTGTTGTGCCAAATTGTAGGCAGCAATTTGTTGTCAGCATCAGTGTTGTGTGTGCACCAGCCTGTAGCCAAGGAATTCATTAGATTCCAAGACTGCGGAGGTGAACGGGTGGCTGCTGCATCTGTGGAGGGATATGGAGCAGCAATTCATGTCATTTGCTGGGATGATATTTTTGTAGGGCCTTAATGAGCCAGATGATTTGCAAGCCTGAAAACAACACTGTGAAACTTCTGTGCTTATAGCTATTTCTGTTGTGGAAAATCCTGGGATTTCTTTCTCTTGACTTTGAGAAATATGATCCACGTACAGTCTAAAATAGTTAAGTCCAGCTTGGCTTGCCCAGATTTACAGGTAGGAATAGGAACCAAAATAGTGCCTTGAATCGAGACACATGCATAGTAAGAAAGCCCAGACTGCTGCATCAAATTGGATTGTGAGTACTGATCCCCTCTGAGGCAGATTTCACTGTATTAGTTTGTTTTGTTTTCACCTGATTACAGAACACTGAGTGTACAGTGTTACAGCTTTTTAATTAGAGTCACACACGATAACTTAGGAGTACAGTGCTGCAGAGTATTTACAAATGAATTACAAAAATGCAGGAGTCCCATTTGTATGTAAATATTTGTTTTCTCCAAGCAAATCAGAATGGTGTTATTCTTCATTACAAAGTGTATTCTGCAGCTATAGTGTTCTTATTCCAACAAGGATGATTATAGAAGCACATGGCAGTGGAGAATTGGCTGGCTGATGCTTCCAAAGCAATTAAGCAGCACTGAGTTGGAACCATCTGAGTAAACAGATTGATGAAAATTCAGTCAAAAAAATGAGGAAAAGACCGTTTAGGTCATCTACTTTATTGCTGTGTCCTAAAGTATGTTCTCAGTTACTTGTTGTAGATATCCCAAGCACCACAGCTGCCAAAATGTTCCTTTGCAATTGTCATGCAGTCCAGTGCATGTTTAGGGGTTTTCTTAAGTGATAAGCAGCATTCTTGATAACCACTACAAAAAACTTACCAAAGATAAATCAAAACATTGTCTCCATTTTTCTTCTTTGTCTTATATCTTAGACCAGTAACAAGCTTCTTAACATTGTTTACTGGTCACTCACTACATTTTATTTTTAAGTCATCGTGCCTTTTCAAGACACTTGAACAAAGTCTTCATTAAGTTAAACACTCTCCTTGTTGTTAATATTTTTCTATAAATATCTCTTTTGTTGATGGTCTGATAGGTCTCACTTGGCCATGGACTGATGGCTGTTTTGTGGCAACTTTGGGAGAAGCTGGAGTAGGGGCTCCACTAACTCTGATCAGGTTGTTGGGGATTCTTCCATCTCCTGTTTTTTCTCTCTACTTCTTTACATACATATACAAAGATGAGCCCTTAATCACATAATCTAACACTGCCCTACTCCTCTTCTCTTGGAAAATCAGGCTACTTGATACCAAGGCATTAAAGATAATAAGTAAAAAATACTTTGCAGAAAAGTGCCATTTTAAGATCAAGGATTGCGTTGCAACTGGAATATTGGAATGGATTTGATGGACTCTGAATAGCAGTTCTCAGAAACAACATCCCATTACTGCTCCATTATGAACTATGGAGAAGGCTTAGTAAAAGGAATAAGAATGATTATCCAACCAAGCAGTCCTCATTACTCAACAGCTGGAAAGTAAACCCACATGTGAATGGAATACTGATTAAAGAGGTTTTCTGTTAGCTGGATTTTTTTTCCCTGCAATAACATTTTTTATAGAGTCTTTGTTTATTTGGAATCAAGAACAATTTGAAATGTTTTTAGTGAAACCAAAGCAAATTTAGTCATAGCTAAGCTCAAATTGTGACAAAAGATTAAAGTTTGACTCGTTGTTTCTAACGTGTGATTTTTGGTAGCATTTCCTTGTCCAAACAAAAAGAGAATTGAAGATCATAGAATTCTTTCCCATTACCAAAGATGCTGTTAATGTCTTCAGGCGAGAGCTCTCTCAGGGCTGTAAATTTTCTTCTGCATCCTGTGTGGTATCATTTCCAAATGCAGTTAGCTTTTTAGCCCTTCACTTTTCTAAGACATGACTAAGACAGTGGTGATTTGACTTAGTTTGGATTTCTGGGGTTTTTTGGGGTTTTATGTGTGTGGTTTTTTTTTTTTGGGGGGGGGGATGTGTTTGTTTGTTGCGGGTTTGTTTGTTGGGAGTTTGTTTGTCTGGTTTGGTTTTGGTTTTTTATATTTGAGCCTGGATTTGATCCTGATACTGTTAGTCTGTGGAGAGAGAACAATTGATGCAATACTTTGAAATTACCTGCTCTGGTTCTTCTTTTTTATACTGGGATTTATGCAAGATACACACCCCAGTTAAAAAAACTGAAGTGGAATGAAGAGGCTGTTCTGTCAGTGAAAATAAAATCAGAAATCCTAGTAAACAGACAGAGGAAAATCAAAACTTGTATTAACAGTGGAGAGCATGAGGTAATACCATGTTTGTTCTTTTGGGGCTTTATGTGATGGTTTCTTTTAATGTCACAACAGTGATTATGGATATGAACGCCACAGCAATGGACAGTGTTTACCAGCATTTTGGTATAACCCATCCTCCCTGTCTAAAGACTGCAGCCTTGGACAGAGTTACCTCAACAGCACTGGGTAAGTGGTTCACCAGGCTTCACTTAGCTAGAGCACCCATATGAATTTAACCAATGACAACTACAGATTACACCTACTGTGGATGTGTCAGAGCTGGCTGAAGCCCTTGGGACGCTTCCATCACCACCTTTGTTGGGTTGCACATCTGTCACTCCAGATCTCCATCACGTATGGCCCAGGCTTTTCTCTGGAAGATGAAGCCTTAAAAAAAAAAAAAATTGGGGGGAAACTGTAAGGTCAAATCATCGGTCTTTTGGCTGAAGCAGTTTCTTAGAATATAGGGTTTTTTGTGAGAACTGACTATCAGACCAAACAGCTATGTTTGCAAGCCACAGACTTAATTCAAAGATGTACATTTCACCTAAATCAAAATTGATTTCTACTCTTGAAAATTTCCCCTCTGTTTTTGGGGTACCTGTTCCTGATTCCCCAACTTCTGGAACTCTGGCTGGGCCCTCCCAGGGGGCTCCCCTGTTGGGGGAGACCCTCCTGGAGTGGTCTTGTGCCAGGAAAGAGAGATGCACTGGATGTTTTTGGTCTTTGGGTTCTTGTTTATTATTATCTAGAGTTTTTCACACTGTCCACACAAGGCTCAGCAAACTGGAAAAGCACCACAAAAATGGTTAAGAATCTTTTGCTACAAGGTTTTTTAAAGCTAAGCTATCCAATTAAGAACTGACACCTTATTTTCCCTTTTAACCCAATAACTGATCCCCAAAAACCCACAATGCAGGCTTTTCCACCCAATAACAAAATGCCACCCAAACCCATGAAGAAGGAGGAAGAAGAAGCATGAAGAAGAAGCCCAGGATGATACTCTGTGCCTTCCATCTTGCTTCCATCCACAACATACTAAAAATCCCAAAACCTAAATTTCCCACCTAAGTGATACACCTACACAATCTATTTCAGACTAGTGGATTCTAGTCTATCTTGAAGTGTAGGAAACTTTCTCCATGAATGAGGGTCAAACTCAGTGCTCCCCTGGGGGTCAGGGCACCGCAGAGCAGACAGGGAAACATTCCCTGTGTTCCCACACTCCGTCTCCCTTGGCAGGTACAGGAAGGTTGTTTCCAACAACTGCACGGACGGGGTGCGCGAGCGCTACACGGCCAAGCCCCAGCAGTGCCCGGGCAAACCTCCGCAGGGGCTGCGCATCCTCACGGCCGACGGACGCCTCACGGCCCAGCAGGGCCACAACGTCACCTTCCTGGTGCAGCTGGAGGAGGTAGGATCCGTGGGACATTCACCCCGCGTGTGTCTGAGTGGGAATCACGCCAGGAGAAGCTTGCAAAGAGGGTGGTATGAAAAATTTGCAAGACAGGGCGGTATGAGATCAGTCACATCCAGGATGTAGCTGGGTGTAGCTGTCTCCATGCGCTGCTCCAAAATGTATGGAGATGAAAGGGCTGTCATTGTGGTGCCCAGGGTAATGTCTGGGAGAAGTTGATAAAAACTGGGAATGGGTTTAATTTGGGAATTTCACAGGAGAGCTGAAGACCGCAGGTTTGAATTCTGATCCCCCATCCTTAATTGTGTTTTTTGCTTCCTGCTGGTTTTTGAAAGTGAATTTACATATTTGTTTTCCACTGGCTTTAAACCAAAGATGACAAATAGTACATGTGCAGCTAGGTCCCCATCACACAAATCGATACATATGGTTTAGGCATTTATGGGTGATATCTCAAGATGTCCTCAGCAGGTTTAACTCTGAAATTCGTTGCTATTGTGAAGCTGATTTGGACTCTGATCTGTGTTTTTTTATTTTATCTGTAACTTAACTTGCTATTTCATTGTTCTGCTACCTCCATTCCTGAATCCATAGAAAAAAAGTATTTAAATCTTTTCACCTCTTTCTTCTTTTCAGCACTTCTCTATCTGTGTTTAATTGCAGGTGCACAAGCAGGAACATTCACAAAGAAGTTTTCTCTTTTTCTCTAATCTAATTTGATTTCTTTAAACTTCTATCCCTTTTCCTCTCTTACTGGCCAATAAATCCTAAAAAAAGTATGCTTTATCACCAATGGACAATGTACATCCCTTTATAGTTTAGAGTATTCAAGGGACGATGTACATCCCTTTTTAGTTTAGAGTATAAGTTTGAGTATTCAAGGAAATTACTTCTCACCCTCTCCATAGTAAATGTCATCTCTGAGGAAAGAATTTTTTTTTACATCTCTGTTATTGATGCTTTCCCCAGCAAACTGGTGTCCTGATTTGTAAGAGCAGTACCATATGATACATCATATCTAACCCAAAGCAGTTTTTGACCTGAATGTTTATTTTCTCCAAAATATGGTCACTTTTTTTCAGTACTGACAGTCATACAGCATTGCTACTGTGGTGCTGTAATAGCAGTGTGAACATATAATTTCATCTGGTTAAGTTATTGATTTCTGCATTAAAAGATGAAAAGGTCCAAAACAAGAGTCAGTCTCCAGGCTTTAAAAAAAGAAGAGCAAAAAAAGTGCACTTTCCATCACCCTTCTCTTCTGAGCAAAGTTTTAAAACAGACTGGGAGAAGGAGATGGATAATCTATATAGTCAGTCACAAAACTATCAAAGAATCATGCCAAGAGTCAGGGGGAGAGACAATCACCCACAGTGGGGGAGACTCAGGACAATGTCCTGATCTTTCTTCTGTGAGTGCTTCATCTCACATACCATGTAAGAGAGCCCTGACCACTCTCTCATACAGGGAGCTGCTGTGCATTGTTCTCTCTCTTTTGTTCATTCTGACATTTTTCTGGCACCTTTGCTTCAGTGTGCACCAGAGTCTGGAAGGAACACCTTCTCCAGTATGAGATGGTGCCTCTCTCATGCTGGGTGTCAAGGAGTACAGAACAGATGTTTTGATGAGTGAGTGAGTCAGTTCTGAGGAGATCTAAAGGGAGCTCTTCTTCCAGTGTATCTGATAAGGAAGAGGTTAGGAATTGCTCTGAGGGCTGAAGCAGTATTGATCAGCCCCCAGCCTTTCAAATTACTCTCCCTGTTAGATGAATCTTGACCTCCTGCTCCAAGATTTGTCAACTTAAAGAGCAACCAACAAAACCTTTGGGCAAATTTTACCCAGTCTGGCAATGACTTTGTGTGGGTGTTGCAATGAAAGAAATATTCAACAAACAGGAATATTTTCCCAGTTATGTGCAAGCACAACTGGGAAAAGTTATGCAAGTTGAAGCATAGGGGAATAAAATGTAGTTGAAGCAGCAGAACTGTGTGTAGACTAAACGATTTACCAATTTAACTGTTTCAGTGACAAAAAATGCACCACTTACTAGGAAAGTTAACCAACCCATCAAAAGAACAAGTATCCTTTTATAAAATGGATATTGATTTCACAGAATAATTGAGGTTGAAAGGGATCTCTGGAGATTGTTTAATCCAACCCTGCTTCTCAAAGGGAAGTTCCTTTCCCTTGCATACAAGGCAGAAGTATCAAAAGACAAGAATTTGCCTATTTCTATTTAGTTCTGCCCTGCACAGGTATATGGCACAGTACAATTCAGGATGATCAGTATCCAAAAAATCTGTGCCACTCCATTTTTACTGAGGAGAAGGCATCAGAAAAGTTAAAAAGGGCTGGATATGTCACGTTGCACATCTTTTTCTGCAACAGAATGTGAAATAAGTGTTTCCTATTCAACCCTTGCCCCCTGGAATGGTGGACAGTATTTTAGAGTGCTACACCCTGGTGAGGACTCCTCCTTTAGTGTGAGTGACAGCTGATATCTTTCAGGGTATGAAAAAGCAATGGCCTTTCCTTTTGCATCTTACCATCTCTTGTATCCCTCTGAGATGGTTTGTTTGAAGCCTTCAAATCTGCAGAACTGTTTCATACACTGCAGCCTCCTTGCTCTCTTTTTTCATGTCCATGTTCCACTTGATCTGCAGGAAAAGGAAAAAAAAGAAAGAGTAGCTGATGAGCCAAGGTACAAGAGTTTGTTTGAGATTTGTACTCCTGTTATCTTTCTAGGGCTTTCTGCTCCATCTAGGAATCCACCTGGGTTTGAAAAGAGGAACAAACTGCAAAAGCAGGTTCACCGGAGGCCCTGAAAATTCACTGTGTCTCTGTGGTGGAGCAGATTGCTAAGAGGGCAGGGAGAGACAAATGGCAACAGTAAAAATCTTATGTTTTCACTCTGGTGTGGGATTCAGGGACAGGAACCACAGCACAGTGGTTCCTTGTAGAGCCTGGTTGTGCCTGTGGTGATGCTGAGAGCCACAACTGTGCATTCTGACAAAAACACAATGTGAGCAAAAGATGCCTCAAGAGAAGCAAGGACAAGGCGTTCAGAAGTGTTCTGCTATTGAAGAAGACACAAAAGAAAATCATCACTGAAATCTGTGCAAGTGGAGGGAGGGCAGGAACCAAACCCAGGAGCACACTGAGCATTGCTGATTTCTGAGAGCTGGGATTCTGGCCCAGTTTCTCTAATTCTGACTCACATGACATTTTCCTGTGAAGCATTTATATCTGGCAGCATATAAATAACATTAAAAGCAAATCCAACCAACAGGTCATATTTAAATCATCTGAAGATGATTTAAAGAATTCTTTCAAAAGTGATCTAAGTCACCTGTCACCTTTTAGAATGACTAAATTGCTTGCAAGGTCACCTTGCCCCTAATATTTATTGGCCCCAAGTTATTTGTCCAATTAATCTGGGTATAATTATCATGGTTTTTTTAGTGGGTGACAATAGAGAGGAATCATCAATATTGCCTTTATGGACTATCATGTGTTGCATTTTATGAAGTATTTTGGAAGTGTTTAATAAGCAAGGCATCATACTTAAGCTGGGAATTTTGCTCTTAAATTTCCATGAGATAAGCAGAATACCAGCAGCATTTTTGTCATTGCGTGACAGCACATGAGACAATTAGCAATGCTTAAATGCAAATTTTTCATTGCCTAAACAAGCTGCCAGTTTTCCCTGGCCTGGGCTACATGCAGAGGCTCAGGGCTGGTACCTCTCACGCTGCAGTATTCAACAAGAGTTGTTTATCAGCCTAAAAACCTGAATCCTTGCTTTGTTTTTGGACAGCAACAAAAGAAATCTAAAATGCAAAGTTACAAAGGCACTTTTCCTACTTAAGTTGTTCAACCCAACGTCCTTGACATGTTCTGCTTCTCTGTTGTAGAAAACAGAGGGATTTTATAAGGTGTGTGTTGTTTCTGTGTGCCTTCCTGATCACATGCTGACGTAGGTCTCTTGCCTGTCACAACCACAATTGTTATTTGTGTGTTGGAGTTATTTGTATCAACATCAGACACTTGTGCTGCTGTACTGCTTCAGCAGAGACCCTGAAAGCTGCAGCCTCCAGAGCAATGCTGCTCAGCACAATGCCTTTCAAACGTGTTTCATCCCATTGCTCACACATCTTTGCTGAGGAAATGGAGGGTAAAGGCATTCAGGGCAGGAAGGTTCAGGGCTTTGACTGTTTCATTACAGATAATTCACAGAGAAACTGCCTCCTCTAATTTATTTTTTTATCTTGATAAAATGACAGCCAAAAATCTTTGACATTCCAGGTCTGCCTCAGTTCTCACTTTGCAAAGTCCCTCCACTGGGAGTAGATTTTGGCTTGCTTTTAACTGCTTGCTGCTGCTGTGTGATGTTTGGATTAGACTAATGTGTGGGGAAAGCTAATTTGTTCCTACACATCAGGCCACAGGCTACAGTTCAGGCAATCTGAACTCATTCCTGAACCACACTCTTAGCTCCTTCTGCATGACCTTGAGCAAGAAACTTAAACTTTCTGATGTTTTATTCCCTTCTGCCTCATACCCCCCATGCCTTGCATTTTTGTAGTGATTGCTCATGAATCCAGAGGACTCTCTCTTACCATGTGAACATACAAATGAAGTTTTGAATTTCCTAAAGGCTGCCATGGCTCTCTGTAATGACAATGTTGATACATGGCTGTACAAGGCACACTGTGTCTTGGGTACATTTAATGAGCTTGGGGATCCTGCTGGGGGCACAGTGCCATTAACATTTCCCACCTCAGCACTCTTGTTAGGTGCAATTCAGTATTCAACTCAGCTGAAGTTTCTGGAGATGAGCTTAGCATTAGGATTGTTTTGATTGTTGATGTACTGAAATTAAAGATGCAAAGCTAGTAGTAATTAAAAGCACAGTCTGTATTTTTTTTAATGATATCCCACTGTGTTCCCTCTTTCGATATCACAAGTTTGTTAGCAATGATTACAGAAATATGAAACCTTCATCCTAACTTTCAATGCACATGCTGAATCACGGCTGTTTATCTTACTAGCAGCACTACACTCCTGTAATAACACACAAATAACACAGAATGTACCCTCCCCTGTACCACTGTCATCTGAATTATAATTGCATTTTCTGATGAGGACAGGCTGGTTGGGAGAAATCAGAGCCTTTCATGCATTTTTAAATTCATTGTTGAAATTCCATGAAAATGTATGAAAGTGGACCTTGCCTTCCTAATGACACACAGCACTAAAGTCTTGTAATGCACTTCCAGTCACACAAGTTGAATTATTCTGCATAATCCTGAGAGGCTGTTATTGATTCCTGTGGGGCACAGAAGATCTAGTACTGTAAAAAGAGCTCACAGCTGAGTTGAGCTGCCACAACTGGCAGTCATGGTGAATGATGTGATCAGTACAATTCACTATTTGGTATTGAAAAAGTATATGTGAAAAGTATCAAGCTATTTGCCCTGTAAAAGGCACCTTTCCATTCAGTTTCTGATTAAAAAAATTAAAGCCATCTCTCTGAAAGCAGGGATTTGCACAGGAAAGCATTTTTTTAAGTTCTTGATCAAATTGGATCTGAGTATCTGGTAAAAATTAAGAATATACTTTAAACAGATCTAGATTAAATGTATGCCATGTGTAGATATTCAGTTCCAGTAAAAATATCCTCGATGAATGATTTCTATTGGTAACAGGAAAATGCCAAAGAGGGAAAGGGGTTAATCTAAAAAAAGCACAATGAATTAATCCATGAAAACCCTCCAACAGCAGCTATATCTGTTTCTTGCAAAGGATAATTAAATCTATTGTCAACATCTCCAGGGAAGACACAGAAGTCAGTGCATAATTAAAGACTTAAAAATTAAATCTGAAACATGGGAACCAAAATTATAAATCTTGAGCTGTGTTTATTCCATTTTTAATATTTAGATACAAATACTCAAAGTCAATAAGGAAAATGCACTATTACAACTTTCAGGGCAAGATTACAGGGATGTGTTTGAGATAATCCTGCTAGGTGGATCTCACATTTCACATCCACCAAAATATTGAGAGATGCATAAAAGTAATCAAAATATAAAAATATTACTGCAAACTTAATGGGATGTTTCTTGATATACCCTGAGGCAGGAAGCTTCCCAGAGCTTTTTGGTAATGTCCAGGTCTTGTGTGCACTCAAGATGCAGGAAAAAGGTGCACTTGGCTTAGGAGGCAGGACTAGGAAGGAGGGAGAGAGGAATATTTTGTATATGCTTGAAAAAAACCTGAACATTTAATGAGAAAATACCTTAGAAAATAGTAAATTTCTGATTTAAATTTTAGTAACTAATGTTGTCTAGGTAGGTAAAGGGTTTAATATGGGGCCTTGGCAAACTTGTTTTTAGTTTTGAGGGCTTCTTTTCAGGCTAAAAGTTCTTAAGGCTCAGCATATGTTTAAGCCTTTGGCTGCACAAAAGCCTTTATCAAGATTGCAGAGAAAGGGTTAATCTAAAGAAGACACAATTAATTAATCCATGAAAACACTCCAGCAGCAGCAGTGTCTGTCTCCTGCAAGTAATGCAGGGAGTTCTGCATCTGCCTAATTTGGGCTAAAAGCTTCAGAAAAATCCTATTGTGGAGTATTGAACTTGACAAAATAAAAAGGAGAAGCTGGGAAAAGCAACAGGAGGGGGGTTTGCAAGATGTATGGATTGACATCAAATTGTTGCAGAACAAAACTTCTCTTGGTAAAATAACCTCTTGCAAATGGCTCTGGAGAGATGCTGGAGACAAGAGATAGTGACAGCTGGGTTGGTTTAAATCAGGTGTGGGCTGTGTGGGAAATGTTTGGATTTAGGCTCATCTGCTTTCTCTTCCTGTCTTACTCTGCATGTGCTCTTACCTGGCACAGATAAAATATTAGAACAAGGCAAAACACAGTCTCTTTGTTTTCCTGACTTTACTCTCCCACTTCCTAAGCTAGATTTGTCAGATTTCCAAAATGTGCCATTTTCAGAGGAGTGTTGCAGCCTGGATCTTACTGAGTGGAAAATATGTTCCCAGTTCAAAGGGTTTTAAAACAGGAAAGGCCAAGACAAATAAAAAAAGACTGGGGGAGCAGCAGCTGAACTCTTCTCTAATTAGATTTTCAGTTGTTTCTGTCAGCATCTTCTCTACCTAGAAATTGAAATCTAAATCTTACATGCCTTAGAAATGGCTCCTTTCCCTGGCTACACCTGTAGGCAGCATGAGTTTCATGGCTATGGACAAAATGAAGGCAAGAGAAGAAAAAGGTTCATTAGAACACAAATTTTGACAGTTGCAGAAATGAGACTATTATGTCACCCTTTTCATCTTCTGCTGCTACCTCAGATATGTGGAGGAATATTCCTGACCTGACCTGAAACAAACTTCAGCTTGAATGTCCTCAGAGCTGGTAAATCCATCAGGGTCACTATGGTGGCGCAGTTTTAACCATGTGAAAAGCTTTTCAAAGACATGTTCAAAGACATCATCTCCTTTTGAGTAAGAAAAGACAACTAAAACCCTAATAATGATGGACCTGGAGGAACTGGGAGATCATCAAAGGGCACTTCAGAGACCTCTGTATTTGGTCTGAGTCCTGCACTGGACTTGAGATAAGAATAGTCTTCCTCTGAAAGATGTTCAGAGGTCATGTGTGTTCACTTCTGGCTGTGGAAGCAAATCCCATTTGGTGGCTTCTGTTGGCTCAGTCAAACAGACACGAGTGCCCAAAGCACTGCATCATGTTTGAATCTGCACGTCTTTCTAATAACTCAACAAAAGACAGAACTCTGTTCTTCAGACCATTTCCCCTGCCACAACTTCAGTTTGGGATTCTCCACAACAGAGCAACACAGTTATTTTTGTCTCATCTATTTGGAAGCAACAGAGCTTCCAGCAGGGTGCCAGGGCAGTGTAAAAACAACTTTAGTCTATTAAAAGAAAGCATCTGGGAAAATTTGTTGCTCTTGCCACCATCAGGTATAGCTCTGCTCTTTTTGCTTTCCATTCAGGCAAGCCTCCACTATTTCTGCCTTCACAACAAGTTATAAAAAGACTGAGGGAACATGAGGAATATAAAAGTTCTGTTACAATTTCCTCTTATAGTCACATACATTCACATCTCTTTCTGGTGTGGATACCCGCCTGATGCCATCCATTCACTCAGGTACCTTTCATCCCAGAATGGAAATTGGGCATCCAGAGGACTGTCTCTCTGTCAAAGGAAAAAAGGGAGAAAAAAGGGAGAAAGAAAAGGAAGAGGAAACAAACCCAAAGTAAATGAAATGTCCTTTCAGCCAGTTTTTGAAAGGTTATTAATGATCAGCTATTAATTTTCCATCATTCCAGGTAGTCCCCATTGCTTCAGTGCACCAGGCTGGGAAGTGCTCCACAGCAGTAGCCAGCAAATGTGAGCACAGGCAGCATGAGCACCATGCAGAGCCAGAGGGGGATTTCCTGGGGGGTGAGGATGTTCAAAGGTAAGGCAAGATGCTGCATCTCACATGAAAGGGAGGGATCTTCAGCAGCCATGGCTGACAGGTCAGTGCAGGCTGTTCTTCTGGTACATCAGACCTCGTTACTGTTTTCTGGTTGGTCTCGCTCACCCCACTGATCCCATCTGTCAAAAGCAACACAGAGTCTGTTTTGCTCCTTTCTCTTCCACCACAGGGAGACCTCCAGAGATCCCTCATCCAGGTGGATTTTGGAGATGGCATCGCTGTGTCATATGCCAACCTCAGCTCTACAGAGGATGGGATCAAGCACATTTACCAGAACGTGGGCATATTCCGGGTGATGGTGCTGGTGGAAAACAGCCTGGGCTCTGACAGCGCTGTTCTCTACCTGCATGTAACGTGTATGTATCTTCATACCCCCTGTTAGCTGCTGGTTTTCTTTTAGAATTGTTACTTGGAGCTAGAGATGGTGTTTGGAAATTGGCAGCTGGGACCAGAGTGGTGGGAAATGATGAGTGCTCACCTGTCCTCCAGACAGACTGCTGATTCCAGACTGAGAGGAAACATTGATTCATTAAGGTTGGAAAAGACCTCTAAGATTATTGAGTCTAATCAATAATTTTGCTTTTTTAATCATGTTTTACCTCTAGTTTTGGATAGTCTAATTTGGGACACCTCAAAGGACTGTCCAGCCCTTTCTGAAATGCACTTTCATTGTCAAGCTTACACTTCCAAAACAACAAAGACACCCAGGGATCTTTAATGACTTTTAAAAGCTTTGAATTTTACCTTTTGCATGTTTTGTTCTCTAATGAAACACACCCACCTCTAGGATGGAAACCGGTGCTTTTCAGTGTTTCTGTTGTCATAGGAACCAAAATCTTTGTATTAAATAATACTGCCAAAAAAAATTATCCTCACGTTGCTTTTCTGCTATTCTTTTTAACCTTTTCATACTTCATATATGTCTGATTTACAACTGAAATGTATCCCAAGTTCTTAGATAAAAGGAACATTGTATCCTTTCATATTTATTCTAGCACATGGTAATGAACTCAAAGGGTCAATCTATTTATCAAAATTTTGTAACATTCCTAACAGATTTTATTTGGGGCCATAATTTTCTTTATACAGTGGGGTTTTTTGTTTGTTATTTATGTTTTCACTGTGGGCCTCTGTGCCAGATTAACCGAGAAAAAAGGAAATTCCAAAACCTGAAGTTATGTTTACAGAAATATTATTTACCATCTACCAAACTTACTCCACGCATTGTGTAGATGATTTGGCACATTCCCTACACTTCACCTCTAGTTTTGGGGTTAGTTCACACAGCATGAAAGCAGCTACCTTTTCACAGTAGGAGAGCAGCTCTTTAATGGAGAACCATTGTGTCAACAGATGGGGACAGTGGGAGGCAGGAGTGTGGGAGATGGGATTTTTGTGAAGGAGGACTAGAGCAGGAGCAAATATCCACCTGAAGGTCCCCCTTCAAAAACACCTTTGGTTGGCAGGTGTCCACCCTTCACTCACTCATAGTGTCCTTCTGGTCTACAGCTGCTCTAAATCATTCTCTTGAGACACTGAAGGCATAGGAACCATTTTGATTGTTTAAGCTGTACAAGAAATAAACAATATTTAGATTTGTTTGTGTGACTTAGCAGCTGATAGTGTACATTTCTGTATTTAACATAGATAATGTCAGCACAGGATTTAAACGCTGAGTGATCATGCAGCCAGGCCCAGATTATGTGTGCCAGACTCCCTGGAGAAGTGGCAGCTTTAAGGGATATGTCTCACCTTTCTCTACATGACAAGAATTAGGGACTGAAAAACAGGTTACAAATGAGCATGGTGCCATTCAGACTAGCAAGAGACTTGCTGAGGACAGGGATGATCCAGCCCCCTCCAGAGTCTAACAGCCTGATCCACAAAAGCTTCTAAATCCTATTTGAAAGCTTGCATTGTCACTCAGCCCTCTGCTGAATGTTCTCCTTGGGGTGTTTGAGCTTGGGGAATTTTGAAAAAATACCTGTCCTTAAAATAGACATACATGCTGTATTGTAAGATCCACGGACAAGCAATGTGCAGCCTGAACATCCAGAGTTTAAAGAACAGCTACAAACTGGGTGATCCCTGGTACAGGGTTAATACATGAGTGTCTGCAGCCAGGTCTGGGCCTTCCAGCCCCTTCCTTACCTGTGGCCAGCACTCTTCCTGCTGGAAAAAACTGCAGGCACTGAACCTTGGTGCTTGTGGTCTCAAAGATAAAAGTAAACCCTTCGTCCCATGCTCTCCTCATCCTGGTGCAGCCAGTGCACAGAACCAGTGCCTTTCCTGCTTGCTCCAGGGATCCAGAAATGCAGGTTACTGTGAGGCAGGAGAATTTTGAATTGGATGGACAATAGAAACTGTTGTATGTAAACTGCTCAAACCAACAGCCTGTCTCTTAGCTGTCATGTCAAAATTTTCTCTTGGAAAGTTAGTTATGGATTTGCCTGGATGCTTCAGAACAACATCACCTGCGCAAGTGAGCCTTTTGAGAAGTTTCTGCCTTTCAGTTTTCTGGAGCTTGTACAGTGCTTTTTCCCTAGAACAGATGAAGGCCATAGCCTCCATAGCCCTGCATGAAGCTCAGAAATTAATGTTCTTGAATCCTCTTGAAGCTTACCTGGGAGAAAGAGTCTCCTACCAGGAGGGCCTATCCAGAGTGAGCTATCCCCATCTGCTGGCCAGATACTAGCTCAGAATTTCAGCCTCCTTGCCCCAGCTGTGCTGGAAAATGCTCAGGCAGAATTGGGTTGCTTGAGCCATTCTTTCATATCCCTTCCTAGCCATTGTGTGGGCAAGGTCCAGGGAGGTGCTGGGCACTCTCTGCCACGCAGGATCATCTGAGATCTGTTCAGAGCAGTGATACAGTAATGTTGGAGAGGATCAGACTTTTCATGGCTCCATCATTACAGTTGTCACTGCATTCATCTGGGGAGATTGCTGTTTTTCAGGTCTTAGGGTCTTGCTGAAAACAGGAACAGCATGGTGATGGAAATGGATCTGAGAAAGAAGATGCCATTAAAATCACAAGGGTGAAATTGTGGCATCTCATGAATTTCCAAGAGTGTTGACTTCTGCTTATAAAAGGCAAAACAAGCCATGGTCTCATGTATAGCAGGCTTTAGTTAATCTGATCATGGATAACTCTTAATTGGGTTGCTTCAGCTTAAGCAGTGGCTGTGTTTACAACCCAGGGAAAGATGCATTTCAGTAATAAATCAGGAACACTGGTCCTTATTCTGGCATTGTTTATTCAGTCTGATTTGGGAGATTTTTTTTCCTCACTCTGCCTATTGTGTTATACAGGATGCTTTCTCCAGAGTATGGTGTTCATTTAGGCTGAAAAGCAAGGTCTAAGTGGTGATTCATGCATGGGGTATATCCTGAAAGATCCTCCCTGGAAATACATCTAGCAATGCATCTCAACTCCATATGAACAATGCAAGGCTGTGCTTCTTATCACTGGGAGCTCACAGACAGAGAATGTGTAGATGTGGCCTTAATTTTTTTAAGGAACCCATGTCCTCATGTGACCTGAGGTTTCTTTGGTTTTTTTTCCCTGTCACTCAGGACAATAGCTTTGTTCTCTTAGTGAACAGTCAGAACACATTTTGAAAATAATCTATAGAACAAGATTTAACAACAAAGGCCCATCTGTTTCCAGAAGATGGGAAATGTGTAACCCTGGGCATAATGTCACTTGTCGAATGAATTATGTTCTGTTTATACTGAAGAAATAAAAGAGTTTATTGATGAAAAGGAGGGAGTATAAGGTAACAATAAAATGCAGGCACTCAGTGAATAGCTGCCTTCAGAAAGAGTTTCAGCTGAAGTTCACCGAATCATAGCAGCTTTCCAACAAAGATGCTTCACATCTGCTGAAGCCCTTTGTCCTGCACATTCTTATGTCTTCCCAGTGAAGGCCACACTCACACAACAGGGCTCTGACCCTATTGTAAAAGTCATATAAGCTCCCGATTTTATGACATTCATGCAGTAGAGAGTACCAGGTTTTTCAGCTCCAGGTACAGGGGTGGCTCCTGTTCTCTGAGGAACAGATTTAAGCTTTCCTCTCTAGAGGAAAACAAAGCCAAAACATTCTGCCATGTCAACTAGTGATTTGGGGAAGACTTTTCTTCCCTAAACCAATGGATGTCCCACCTAGGTTGACTTTTCAGATGAAGAGGACTCACCTGCTGCTTCTGTTTCTGCAGGCCCCTTGGAACATGTTCACTTATCTCTGCCCTTTGTCACCACGAAGAACAAGGAGATCAATGCCACAGCAGTGCTGTGGCCAAGCCAAGTGGGAACACTCACTTATGTCTGGTGGTTTGGGAACAACACAGAGGTTTGTATTCCTGATGGACTGAGGCCAAAATAACCCTGGAGGAGCTCTCTGACAGCAGGGGGAGAGAGAGAGGGATCTAGGAATGCTTTTATGTAGTCACATATGCAAGAAAATTATAAACCAAATACCAAGATATTAATGGGCCTTGGAGGTAACGACATGGAAATGTAAGTAGTGCTTTGTGTTTGTGGCTGTGACTTAGCTGCAGGCTTAATTGCTATTTCATGCAAGCTGTCAATAGCTTTCTTCCTTAATTCCATCCAAGGTGAACATAGTTAACCAAAATCTGGAAGAGTTTGTACTGTTTCTCTTCACCCTCCTTTCTTCAGTAACAAGAAGAAAAAAAAAAAAAGTAGGGCTTTGGAAGATATTTTTAAGGAAACAATCTTTCAAGCTGAAGCTGTTTTTATAGCTAGAACTGACCTATGCTGAGCCCCAGCACTCTGTGCTAAACCACATGTGCAAAAGGACCTTATTATCATGTGCTACAGGTGGATGAAATTGTTCCCAACACACCTCCCTGCCCCAGGGCTCTGCTCAGATATGAGAGTATCATCATCACGTTCTGCTGCCTCTGTGCTTGCAGTCTTGGTGAATCTGCACAGACATTAGAACTGTTAATTCACATATAATTGTGGCTAAAGTACCCAGAAACCCTAATTAGTTTCTGAGGGGAGAGGTTGTCGTGGATTTTGTAGAGCCAAGAGGGACCTTCATAATCACACATTGTTCTCTTCTGTATAATGCAGATTGTAGAGTTTGATCAGTACCTTCTGTTTATTTAACTTTGTGTGACCAGGGCAGGACCTGACTTCTTGTTGTTGTTGTTGTTGTTGTTGTTGTTGTTTTGCATTAATAATTTTCCTCGGATGATGGAAAATGCACTGCTTGTCCTTCTGACCATCTCCTTCAACTATTTCCCCACAGCTAATTATTCTGAGCTTTGAATTCATGCACCGTGTTTGTAGTCTGAATTTATCTAGTCTGGGATTCAAGCTGTTGGATCTTGTTATGCCTTTTTGTGTAGATTAAAGAACTCTCTGTTCTATCAGCAATCATCTCCCCCTAGAGGTACTTACAGGCTGTGATTGTCACCTTTTAACCTTCTCTCTGATCTCCTAAGCTCCTAAGTGATCAGGGTTGGTCTAATTCTGTTCTCATTGAAGTGTGAGTTTTACTATAGACTACAATGGCAACAGTTTGACTTAATACCGGGTGCTTTGAAGATCTCATCCAGAGTTTATTAACAAGTGCAAAGAGAAGTTAAGGCAGAGTCTGCTGGAGGACACAACTCATTGATGAACTTGTTCACAGCTGAAAGGATCTCTGTCCTCTCAGGCATCAGCAATTAACAAAAACGTGTCTCTATCTAAGGATAACATGGAACAGCAAATGTGAAATCTTAATTTGGCTGGTTTTGTGACAACCCTCTTGAGTCACCTTAAATAAAGCACTTAGAGTAGATTTAGGAAAGGAGGGTGCGACCTAAGCAGTGAGTGTTGCAGGATCTGGGCCTCTCTGGGGAGTGAGCAAAGGTGGGCATTTTAACATGGGATCCAGAATAACCAACATGCCAAGTGGAAAGGAAGCACTGGAATCTTATATAGCTCCTATGGAAATTACAGGTACCTTACTCTGAGCTTCAGGAGGGCATCCCTGTCTGGGATTTGTGTGCCCTCCCTAGGAAAGTAGCTGCCATGTCACAGGGCCCCTCCTGAGTCTGAAATTTCCAGTCTGGAACTAACTCCTCAAACCATCCCAATAGGTTAGAGAGCCAAACTCGTTCTTGCTTTTCCTTTCCAGCCAAATTAACTGATTTTTTCCTTTTATGATGTATTTGCAGCCACTGATCACGTTGGAAGGGAGCATCACATTCACATTTTCTGTGGAAGGGATGAACACCATCACTGTTCAGGTCTCAGCAGGAAACACCATTCTTCAGGACACAAAGACTATTGCAGTGTATGGTGAGTTCTTCCCCTTTTATTTCACACAGGATACTCATAGTCAACATTTAGAGAGCCAGGATAGCTGGCAGCAACAAGAGGTCTTTATTCCAGAATGCTTTGACTGAGATTGTAAATTGAATTCCAATGTTACCAGTCCAGTGTAGTATCTCTAAGGGCCACTGATTGACATTAGTGCAGACTGACATGATTGCAGAACATTGATCTCCTTCCCAGAGCCCTCTGCATGTGCTCCATCACTCTTTGATCATCCTACATGATTGTCAAAATGTTAGTTTATTTTGTAAGCTGGTTTTCCCCCTTCTTGGCCAGCAGAGGCCTCTTAACTCACACAAAAGCTGCTCAGCTTGAAAGATGAATCAATGCTGTGTGCTGCAGCTCTGCACAGAAATCTGCACTGATTTGACATTGTTCTCATGTGTCAGAAGCAGTTAGGGCACACAAATACCATAGAGTGTAGATGGAGCCTAAAACCCACTGGGAATCCCAGTTTTAGCTGATAGTGATCAATGTGGGCAGCTCTGTTAACAGCAACAGAGATAAGGTACATTTTCCAAGGCTTGTCCTCTCCCCATATTTATCCCTGTTCCCTTCAAATTAAGATCTCTAAGGTTTGGGCACATCTGTGAGAATCCAGTCACAGCTTCCTACACAGGGTGTGCCTGCTCCAGAAGTCAAATTGAAGGTAACATTTAATTTACATTCCAAACACAGCTCCCTTTGCAGTGCTATTCATCTACTCAAGTGAGGACTGATGACTTTTTCCCTTCCAAGGCACTCAAGTGATGAATCTCCCAGATTCTCCACATCTCTCACTGAGTCTCTCAGGTGAACTGCTGGATTTCCTCACAGTCTGTGCACCATCTGCAAATTGATTAAGCAAAACATGAGTTGCACCAGGTTTTACAAGGTTCTGCTCCTTCATTTGGCACTAAGGCATTTCAGACTGTACTCACCACTCTGCCATTGTATCTGCAGAGAAATTTCAGTCCCTGAGGTTATCGTTCTCTCCAAACCTTGATGACTACAACCCAGATATCCCAGAGTGGAGAAGGGACATCAGCAGAGTAGTCAAGAGAGCTCTGGTGGAGGTAAGCTCTGTGCATAGCCTGTTTTACAAGGGTAAAACAGGCTATGGTTCCTGATTTGTCCCTTCATTAGGTCTGGATTAGCTGTTATCTTAAGATGTCTCTTTGTTTCCATCACCCAGAAATGGAGAATTGACAGTGTTTGAGGCCAACATCCTAAATTCTAGACAGATGAAATAATCCCATCCTGTGACAATCTGGTGCCCGGAGTCAGCTTTCAGTGTAAAGCAACACTGTTCTAATGGAATTGCAAATATGCTGTAGAAAACTTGTGAAACCAAGAATTAAACAATTTTTGCTACACAGAAGAACACCACAGCAAGTACTTTAAGTCCTTCATATAGCATGAGTCTCACAGGGCAGGATTAGATGCTGGTTTTCTCTGAAGTTCCTTCTTAAACTGTGGAACACAATGTCACAAAAATATTCCAGTCTAGCTGAAGATTTGCATTTGAAATTGAGGATGTAAGAGGAGTTAGAAGAGATAGCTGGGGTTTCTCAGCTCAGTAGAAAAATAGTGCAAGGAATTGTTTGAAATAGTGTTTCTGGCTTTTTTTTTTTTAATAAAAAATCTCAGATTTTGAAAGGACAGAAAGCTTGTTGATGCTAGTAGCAAGCTTAAGTGTTATTTGTGGCGTCATCTGTGCAAAAACTCTACAAAAACTGTACTAATCAGGTGCACAAAACTGTCTGGATTGTTTCTGAGATTTTTTTCTGAAATTTTGTTAAAAGACATTAAGAAAGGGAAAAAAAGAGCATTTTTCTGGAGCTTTATCTTCTGACATATTTATGTCTGTATCAAGTATTCAAGGATTCATTTGTCTTCAGGATGAATTTTCAGAATATAAAACAGCTCAATAAAGCAAAACCAAACCATAAAAAAAGAAGAATTGTAAAACCACAGTACCAAGGCTACATTCCAAAAGCAGAGCAGTGAAAACACAGAGTCTTTTTGTTATTTGATTGAAAAAATAAAAATTGATAGCTAATTATCCATCTTTAGATGATTCACCTTAAACAAGCCTTTGTGAGAAGTTCCTGTAAAAATTAAAGATAAACCCAGTAGATTTCTACAGCAATTAAGTAAAAGGTATAAAAATGAGTCAAATAACTAAATAATTCAATAGGAAATTATAGCTGTGCTATAGAATTTTTATGAACTTTTATTAAAGTATTATATTCTTATTACAGAATACTATCCGACCAGGATAAAATTCTGCCTACAAAATTATAGTTCTGTACTAAAATCTGATCTTCACTCTGAGTAGGGATAATTTCATATTATCATAAAATATCCTATTTCTTGTTTTTATCATAATTATTTGCTTGCATCATTGATTTTCTGATTACTGTCTCCCACTTCTGAAAAAAAAAAAAATTGTTCCCAGCCTCTGAAAATGAAGGCAATACTGTGTCTTTTTTGACACCTTAAAGCAACCTGTTAGGCAACCACAAATAATGTAAGCCCTGGCTTCACAGAATACTTGTAAAGAATGTAAGAAACCTTTCTATATTTATAAGGGTTTTTCCTAAATCCACTTTACAAAACAAAGCAAAATAAAAAAAAGGGGGCAAAGACAGATGCTTTTCCTTGGTGTGTGCTGGAGGGGACGCCACAGGGTTTTCCCCAGACTGTCAGCAGTCACACTCAGGTTATCCACAGGACAGACTCAGAAAATGGTGATTTATGATCAGTTTTGCTGATCCTTTGTCCTGCATCCACTATTTCCTCCAATGAGCAACTCCTCCATGTCTTTGCTCCAGGAGTACCATGGAGAAGAATTCCTGAGATTTAGGTCCAGTTAATGTCTGAGAGGTTTCCAAGTCCTTACTGCCGGGGAGTCTCTGTGGTGCCTCTGTGATCTGTCCTTGCATCTGAAGGCACTTTTTTTCCACCACTTTAAAAGTGACTGACTAAATTCAGCACTTGAAAACTTCAGGTTAAATCAAAACCTTGAGATTTAAGTGCCTTTGGTGGATAATTCACAACAGAAGGGCAATGGAGGAAGATTCACCAAATTATGTTTCTCCTTTCTTTGGCTAACAAAACTTCCCGAGGGCCAAAGTAGATTCTTTTCTGGATAATAACTCAGCAATCCGATTGTGTAGCATCAGCTGAAACATGAGATTGGAGATGACCCTGGTAGTAATACCTTTAGGGTACTTTTTTATGAATTTTTTCTAATGTGTCAAAATTAGGGATATTAAAGTCCTAACTTAAAAATTTCAGCCAACAAGATGTACGAGATGCACCATACGTGGTGAAAGTACTGTGGTGCTTTAATGAAGAGGCTCTCAGCATTCAGTGCCATCCACACTGCTGCTGTCTCCATTATTTCTCTGTATCAGGCTACAGGTATTTCCAGCAAGCACGTTCTGGTTGCAGTGCTCCCTGGCCTGCCCACGTCTGCTGAACTCTTCATTTTACCATATCAAGATGCCACAGGCGAAAAAAAAAGAACAGCAGCAAACCTAGAGCAGGTATCGTGTCCATTACTTGGAGAAGTGTGTGTTTATGCATTTCTGTGTCTGTGTGTATAAATGAGATATATATCTCTGTCTCTATATGGGATTTGTGTATGGTTAAAACTGACAATTATGGTAGGAATGCAGCTGATTCACTGGGGTACATGTTACACATTACATCCTCTTTAGGGGTTTTTTTTATGTTTCTGGTTTTTTTGGGGGGGTTGGTTGGTTGTTTTGGACGGGTTTTTTGTTTGTTTGTTTGTTTTTTTCTCCAGCATTGGAAACAGGTTTTGGAGCTGTCTTTAGGAGTTTAGATGCCCATTTGTGTTCTCTTAGAAGTCCTGTTTACTACATGGAAGCAGGAAGAAAGAAGGAAGGATTTAGGGGAAGGCTCCTGCCAACATGAACTGTGGAACAGAGTTTATGACACTGTCAAGAGTTCAGAAAGCATTGGAGGACAGAGCTGGGTGGTAAACCTGGGCAGTTCATTAGTTTAAGGCACAGGGATGGGATTGGACAATCTGCCTGCCTTCTTCATAGTGCTGGAAGTGGGGCTGAGCCACTGTGGATTGTTTTCTCAGTGAACAGCTGAAATAGGCTATGATGACTGAAGGATTCTGTCTCTCTGCAGGCCCAAAAGGTCCTGCCAACCAGATTGGCCTAGCAGGATTGTAATTAAAAGATAAAACACTGTACTGAGCAAAAATCCTGAAATGACATAGAATTATAGAGTTGTTAAGGTTGGAAAACATCTCTAATGCCATCAAGTTCAATTGATAACCTAACACTGCCATGTGCACCACTGAACTGTGTTCTCTTGTTCCATAGCTCCTTTGCTGTCTCTCAGCTTATTAGCTCAGATTCCAGGGGCAAAGATAACTTTGACCCTGAGAGAAGTTCCACTGTAGTTCTGCCTTCCATACTCCATGCCCATGGCTCAAGCCATGTTAACTTAGCTGTGAGCCTCACTCCTCCAGGTCCCTCCTATTCTGAAGCTTTCCCTTGCTCAGCATTTCTAGCTGTCATCCCTTCTTTTGACAAATGACATTCTTAAATTTTCACCACCCATGTAATAAACAAAAAATAATGGAGATTTACTGCTCTGCAAAATCTTTTCTTCCTTTTCTCCTTCATTTCCCCTTCTCCTCACTTCCTTCATAAGTGAGGAGTCAAGGAAGCCAGTCCATAAACTTTCAAATTTACATCTGACCCAGCTCCCTTTGGGCACTCAGCAGCTTCTCTTTCTCCCTCTTTTTATGCCTCTCTTATTCTGTCTTGTAAAAACAGAGTCTTTGTGACTGTGGAGAAAAGAAGCCCTGGCAGTGCTCTCATGGCCCTTTTTATGGACAGGAAGAAATGTCATTTTCAGTGTAACTCCATCAACATCTCTGGCATCCTGCAGGGTCCAAATGGTAACCTTTGGAGGAGAAAGAAGCTATTTGCCATTTGCAGCCAGCTCTTGTCTTTGAAAAAACCCAGGATGGTCAGAATGGTTTTCTTTCTGGTCTGTGGGTGCTGCATTCCTCTCCCTAGTAACTCTAGTAGAAAAAGGTGGGGTTTTCTGTGAGAACTGCCCAAGGGCCACAAAGGGAGTCTCTGCCCTCTGCTCTGAAGCATATTCTGATACTGCTCCTGTTTTGTCATCTGTTTTGCCTGTGATCCTTCTCTATGCCTTGCCCAAAGTGTCTCAGAGCTCAGTCCACAGCCTCTCCCTGTGCTTGAAGTTGCTGGGATGAGTATTGGGAGCAGATGTTTTTGATGGCTGCAGCTTAAGAAGCTTAAGTTGCTTCTGAGGTACTTCTAATGCATTTGCTCTTTTCTGGTAGGAATAGAAGTCTGTTTTGTAGTCATGGGCAAGGAATAAGCTATTCAAAGGCACGTATGTGAGCTTGCCAGTTTGCAGGTGCAGACCCAAAGGAGTCACAGTTCTGAATTATGTTTTCTAATTTAGAAGAGAAACTTCCAAGTGTGCAGGGAATAAAATGGGAATAGTTTGCACAAGTACTGCAATGGAAAAAGGTTCCTTAAGGAAGCACTTCATTACAGAGGTTCCTTTCTTCATCACCTGAGCTAGACCACTGCTCTGCCATGGGTAACCATGAGGGGTGTATGTGGTTTCATGGACATTCACATTTACCAGTAAATCTCATTCATATTTAATAACCATGGGAGGCTCACATTTTGCTGTTTCCCCTTGATGTGGATTAAGCTGTTCTGTTTTTATCTAATACATACTTACTTGGCTTTGTAAACATACTTTTAGGTCCCTCTGTCCAGCCACTTGTCTCTAGGTACATAATTCCCATTAATTTCAGAGGCACTTAGATGTCCACTATGCCTTGACAGTCTAGGTCTTGGTTTCCCATTTATCAAAGTCAATAACACTCCTTTGTGCCACTCATGTTTTATGAGTCTGAACAAAGTAGGGCAGTAGTAGTGGGACTGCAGTAGTGTCTCACTTGACAAATGTGCATTTCCATGCAGTTTTCCATGAGGGCAGTGCATTTATGTCTCATCTGTCTTTGAGACTGTGGTTAGATGGTAAATATAATTTTCTTCCTCACTTGATGCATCACTTTCATACAATTGTCCCATATTATTTTTTTATGTATACATAGAATCAATTATTGTCATATCTGTTTGCATTTAGAAATGTGAACTTTGCATTCCTAATATTTTCCATTGGAGACTAAAGTACCTTTAAAAAGTTTGACTGCTGTTGACAGCCAAAAAAAACTGCTGCATGTGAGTCTGGGGAAGTTTCTCAATGTGCACCATAGGACAACTCCACCAAATACATAAATACAAAAAAGTGCTTGATCCACTCCACTTCCTGTGCAAAGTCATTCTTCACAATTTCCTAAAAATCAAAAAGCCTTTTCATCCTGCAGAATCCCAAAACACATTTGCAAAATCTTGTAGTTATGACAGGAATGTTGTTTCCTTTTTTCTCCCCCCTCTTTTTCTTTTTTAATTGGGTCATTTGATTGCTCTGCTTCACTTAACAGTAGATGAGGGCAGACTACCACCCTGCTTAAAAATGTAGAAATAATTGGCAGTTGTCAAACACTGGTCTTTGATTTGCATGCTATGACTGCAACAACACTGAAATATCACAAATCTTGCAAAAACAGCCACCCAGAATTGCCACTTGGGCTGGAATGCAGGTGTCACACCATCTTCATGGATGGGCTTGGTGAATTTGATGATTACAAAATTCAGATCTGCTAAATCTGAAATAAACACAAATTTCTTCAGTGAAGGACAAATCTCTAATAATATTTCAATGAATTGAGTTATTTGTAGCACAAATACAGTTCAAAATGAATTTTCAGTAGGAAAATATTGTAATCAAAATTCAGTGGAGGGCAGTTACGATTACTCTTTATTTCAGTGTATGGTTTTACTCAGTAGAAGGATTCTAAGGAGTTACCTTTTATTTATGCATTTCACAAATTATCTTCTTTCCATGTTGTTTCCTAGTGGGGGCTTTTTCTCAAACAACAAATGCATTTTATTTTAGTAAAATGAAATGTAAGCAGAAGGTACATGATAATTCTGAAGTGATGTTTTCCTATCAAGAAAAGGTTTCAGTGTTATCCTGAATTTCCCTTTACTTCTCCATTTGGGTGCTTTTCACTGACCTATGCAAAATTACTGTAAAAGGATGCAAAACAGGGCTAGGAGCAAATAGTTAATGACATTTGAGGCCATTAATCTTTCCTCTGAGAAGAGCTCTCAGCAATATAGCACGATGGAGACTTTGGCAAATGGTAACATCAGCTGGTTGGTAGCCAGCTGTACTCAACATGTTGCAGCTGTGGCCAATATCTGTATCCAGCCAAAGAGATGGGAAGTGACATGGGTGACTGATTATCAAATGGACAGTGATGAACTGCAGAGATTAAATACCTCTTGTGAATTTAAAACATTGAGAGTGGCATTCAGGAAGGCTGTAAGGATATACCTCTTGGGATTCTTTCCGTAAAGCAGATTTAGTTTTGCATCTGCTTCTTTGCAGCTGATGGAGCTTCTATCTTATTTTAGAATTTGGGGTTTTCTTTTGCCCACCCTCCTAAGCTTTAGTGTTTCAGTGTACTTGCTTTCAGTACTTTTCTTTCCTCTAATGCATTTCAGGTGTTCCCATCACCAAAATACTTTTAGCAACAAGATCATGACAGTGAGCGCCTTCAAATTTTACAGAAAACTGTGCCAATTAGTCCTGTAAATTAAATTCCAGGAAGACGTTGATATATGGGGTAAATCATCTAATGTTTACTAGGAGAGATTTTTTTCAACATCTGTGCCTTTAAATGAAGATCACGTCTTCCACTGATACTTAGGGGAGATTGGACCAGTATTAAGAAGTAAAGGCAGATGAGGAGAGGATGGAATAATGTGAACCAAAAGACCTTGTACCAGTGGCTTTTTTTCTTCAGCCAGCTTTTTTGTGTGCTGTAGGAGAGGCTGTGTAAATCTCTTAATACCTTTGAGTTAACTCCTGCCACGTGACTACCAGCCCCCTCTCCCTCATCTTTTGCTCAGAGTACAGAGCAGCCCTTGATTCTCAAGGCTGTTTCTGGTTGCCTTTGTTCATCAAAAGTGGATCCTGGCTTTTATGTCCAGGTCTCTGGCTTCATATCTGCTGTTCCATTCTTGTTCCAGAGTAACCACAGGAATATCTGCTTTCACAGTGTCCCTGGATACTCCCAGCAGCTTGAATTTATCATCTTCCATTAAAGATGTGCAGAATTTCCTGCTGGAGCCAGGAAGTCAGTGCCTGTGCTCTTTCCAGTGCTAAGGCAAGCAAGCTTTAGAGGCCCCATGTGAAGTGTCCAAGGTTATCCAGGGCAAGTGGCACAGTTTAAAGTAATCCACATTGGCCCTGACTCCCACTTCACTTTCCCAATGTTGGTTCAGGTTTCTTCCTACTAAATCAATGTGCCTAATTCTTTCCTTAGTTGTTTATTGATTTGCTCAATGAATTGAATAGATGTGTAGCACTCATTAGTTGAGGATCTTTACACAGTATCTATAAAATTATCAAGATTCTTAGCTAGTGCATACTGGCACAGTTGAATCACATTCAATTAGTCTAAAATAATTTACACCAGGGGTTTCAAAAGTCAATAAAGGTATGGGAAAATGCCCTTCTCAGTGATAATTCTGCTTCTTGGTTCACATAGTTCTTTCAGAGTCCTAAATCTGACAAAATGCTAAGAGCAGCCAAATTAATTTTTGTTTTGTTCCATTTTTAAATTGGAATGTCTTTTTTTTTTTCATTCACAAATTGTCTGTTATTATTATTCATTATGTGTCCTTTGATGAAAAATGATACATGAAGAATAGTTCCTATTACTGAATTATTTTTGCACATCATGCTTAATTCTGCAAATGAAGCAGATAAAGTCAATGAGGCTCAGTTAAGGACCAAAACTAATTTTGAAAGCTAATTATTTTCACAAGAGAGACTCTTGAAGACTATAAATTAAGAGGTTGCTATTCTAAGAAGTTTTGTCTTCAGCTAAGTTAGTTGCATCTCCGGGAGGGAGAGATGAAGAGGGGGAGGCCTGAGGCCAGCCTGTTCCCCTGATGAAGATCTGGCTGTTCAACTGGAGTTGCATTGCTATTTTTGAAACAGGTCAAAGTACTTTGATCTTTCCTTTTCTGCTTTTTAAACCAAAATGCATCCATGGTATCTCTTTGAGTGCAGAAATAAAGGGAAGTACAAACCCCAAAATGTTCACCATTGAAACCTTTTTATTACCTCAACAACTGAGATCAGTCTTTGTGTGGAAATTTAATTCAGAGACACTGTATTAATACTGCAAACAAGTCAGAACCATTCCTAGATTAAAGTCTGATAACTGAGCTAGAAATAGGCTTGAAGGCAGAGGAGTCTGTTCTGCAATCTCACAGCAAATGTCCTGACTGACCTCTCAGTGCACCCTTGGGACCATGTGAGGACCACAAACATTGCCAGGTCCAGCTTTGAAGGGCAGTGTCCAATCCCAGTGTAAAATTTGGCCCTTGAGGTTTATGCAAGCTGCTCACTGACCTCAAATACTGCCTTTTTTTAGGCCATTTTGTATGGTTTCTATTTCAGATCATTTTTAGGAGTACAGAAATGCATTTTCACTCTGTATGTCTGTTTTGAAGAGAATCTTATTTTCTACATAAAGAAAAATGAAAATATTGTACCAAAAAAGCAAACATTTTAAAAACACATCTGAAAGCATCTGTTCTTCCCTCAGACGTGTGTGTCAGGAATCTCCAGAGCTGCCTGAGGAAGACTGATGTCAGATTCTCGCTAGAATTCCTGGAACTTTTGAAGATCTTAGGCTGTTACTCACTTTTTTCACTTGTTCAGATTCCATAAAGACCAAGGCAAAGAAAAAAAAAAAATCTGTACACAAAAAGCCACTGGGAGAACATGTAATTAATCATGCCGAGGAAATATGCTTTATACTCTGCACAGAATGAACAGTGTTGCTGCCAGTTTTGACACTTTGTGTGTAGTCCTGGAACAGTTACTGCTGTTTCAAGCCTCTGCTGAGACACTGATGGTCTCAGGCAAAAATTATTTTAGTCTGAGATGAATTTGTACAGGGTGTTATACAATGAAGTCCTCATTCATAATCAAGTAAGAAAGCAATACAGTAATAATAAACTTCAGCTGTGACTCTTTCTTTCTGTCTTTCTTCCTTTTCCTTACTGCTTTACCCTTCCTGTTTTTCCTTTCCCTTGGCCCTCCACAGAGGAATACCTGTTGATTTTTCTCTCACACATCAGCCATAGCACCTCTCAGCTGCAGTTTTGCCTCTTCGCTCAGTGCCCCAGGAGCCTTCAGGGAGGCCAGGGGAGATCTCACTGCCCCTAAAGTCACCAGTGCCCAACCAAATCTCTTGTACTTTCTCATGCTGACTGTCTCCAGATTCTGCCATTCTTCCATTTTTTGCCCAAATCCTTGAGGAAGCCATTCTCCAGTGCCACGCACATTTGCTAGCTGCAGACTCAGTTACATTTCACAGTACGCCTCTGCTGTATATAAGGCATCATGTATGGTTTTTACCTCTGCTCTTTCCCTGCCATTTTGTGCAGGTATCACAATGTGTTGAAGAGGAATGACACACAATGTGGTTGTCTCCTTTCTTTAGTTTAATGACTTGTATTTGCCTTTTTTTTTTTCCTCCCAGAGGCTCAGCTGCCCCAGCAGCATCAGGATCTCAGAGCAGAAAGGAAAATTCCTGCAGGGTTATGGAGGAGAGCTGTTAGGTTTTATGTAGGACTGGATACAGCCAGGATGATACTTTCCCCATTAGTTCCATGAGCCATTAAGGTACCTGGCTTACACCATATCAATCTGCATCTGTTGCTCTAGTTTCAGAGATGAAAAACTTTTTATAGTTGCCAATCTTGGTTATTAATATGCTCAAATCCTTAAAGAGGGCTATAATTTGCTTCCCAGGCATTCTTCATGTACTGCACATCTTTGTGTCACCATCCCTGCTGCTCTGAGCTCAACAGATGGCTCTTTGAATGCAGGTGGTATTTTTTTCTTGCTATTGGAAGAAATATATTTATTGCTCATTCTGGCACCCATGAAATAAATTGTAACTTTAAAGAGATATATTTAAAAATATAAATAAATGCCTGTAAGAGTTATTGCCAAATTGATATTGGACCAAAGGCACATATTCAAGTGATCAGCAGCCAGAAATGAAGTGTACGAGCCAAGAGTATTGAAAGAACCATTAAGAATGTTAAAAAAATAAAAGAAGCATATAAATCTCATACTGTGATGAATGATAGCCAAGGAACATCTAATCATATCTGGGTAGAATTTACTGAAATAGCTCAACCAGGCAAAAATGAAGAACATGAAAAAGATGGTGTAAAAATTATTGGAATATTCTTTTTCTGACAATTTTTCATTAATCTTCAAGAAGGAATAAGGATTTATTTAAAACAAATTGAATTAAGTGGTGAGCACTAGAATATGATTCCACTTGATCCTGGTATGGTTATAAAAACACATTCTCATCAACTGCTTATTATGGGTTATGGGGGATGTTGTGTTTCCAGTTTTCCAACCACCTTTCCCTAATAAGCCAACCTGGAGAACTGTGACTGTTCAATTG
Organism: Ammospiza nelsoni; assembly: GCF_027579445.1. Classification (NCBI taxonomy): domain Eukaryota; kingdom Metazoa; phylum Chordata; class Aves; order Passeriformes; family Passerellidae; genus Ammospiza; species Ammospiza nelsoni. Next base: position 10,927,495 of record NC_080640.1, read on the forward strand.
GAAAATTGATCTCTGCTGTAAGAAAATGTGAAATACATGAAACGTCAAGCAAATGAACATACAAAAGACACACAACAAACTGTCAACACCATGTCTGTAGGCTTCCATTCCCTGATTAATCTATCTGGATTTTATGTTTTTAATGGCAACATGCCTGAGACTTCTTGCATGTAATGAAGTGTGTTGTGGAAAAAGTGGATCTGTGCATATTGGGACAAACTGAGTTAAAAAAAGGCATGTTTGCCAACAGATTGGACCACAGTTTGGCTCCTTTACTGTACAAATACAGATTTCATGGGGTCTTATCTCAGCAAATGCTCATCTTTTCTGTTGTGTCCTTAAAGGAGGAATAATCTGCTTCATTTCTGCTAGGGCTCTGTTGATGGCACCAGTTATGGAAAGATAATCTGGTGATCTGAAAGCTCTGTGGAATATCTCCCCCATGAAAGAGAGTGGGTTATGAATGCAACCCAGAAGAAGAAATGGAACATGCATTTTGTTTAAGCCACATTCTGTAGTCAGTAAACAGTTCCACATTCAAGCTGGTTCTGGTACATATTTAAGGATTAGGGAGCAGCTGTCTTAAATCTCAGAGCTGAATGAAATGAAATTTGCTTTTAGAACTTGAAAATTAACTGCAAGCTGTGGCAAGGATCTAAACCATTAATTTTTATTCAGGTGTATCCCATGTTATGAACATCCTCTAAGAGCATGGAACTGGCCATTCAAAAAGCAAGAAGTTATTTATTAGGAGCAAGTGTTCATTAACAACGGAAAAGTTCATTTTCCCTTGAAACAGTGAATGAGTTCACTGATGTGATGCTGGTCCTGTGGCCACTTTCACATGAGGGTAGAATGTTCCTTTGGGGCCCATTCCCTTTTGCAGCTGGGCTGTTCTCACAGAGGTGTGACTGGACACCTTGCTGCTCAGTCAGTGCTGACCATACACAAACCACTCTGTCCAAAATCCTTCATTGTGAGGTGATAGCAATCTGTGCTCAGAAAGCCTGCAAAATCTGTGCTTTGCCAGCAGAAACAAATTAGCAAATGCCTTTGTTTGTTTGTTTATTTGTTTGTTGTCTTTTTTCCTTCCCAGATTTCAGAAACACTGATCCAGAAACTGAACCAAAACCTGGTCCATTTTGAGCTGAAGCCAGGAGTTCGAATCCTTGTCCATGCTGCCCATTTAACAGCAGGTGAGTATCTTTTCTCTGTGTGTGCCTTCTGTGTTGCTCTGTAGCACAGCCAGCAATACATCAATTCTAGTAGTGTGCCATCAGCTGTATTTTAAACATTTCTTATCTTTATATCACTATAACAACACAGTATATGAGTAGACATTAAAATGTCTTCTCTACCTCACCTTTCTATATCATGCTAAAAAGATATAGTGGCTTTTGCATTTACAGCTAATCCTTTTGTTTTCCTAGGTGCAAGAATTTACTGATTTTTTGGAAACGTGGTATAAGTAGCAGCAGAAGTGTGTATTTCTTGGTTATCTCTGAAATATTCAATAGCTAAGCAGCACCATGGCATTTTCAGCCTGGGTCCCACAGTGCAAAAGTTACCTGCTAGCCTTGGATATGTTCAGATATTCTAGAGTCAGCAAAACAAACATTCAAAGCAACTAAACACTACTCAAAAGTTGTTCAGCAGTATGAAAGACTAGAATCAATATAGATATGCATAAAAATAAGATCAGGCAGTTTGAGACTTAACTGATCCTATTTCAAAATAAGTAATCTCCAAAGTCCTGATATTTAATTACATATGCCACTGTCTATTCTGCATGCTAAAACCCCATTTCACAGCACAGGTCCTACTTAACAGGAGATGAACAAACCAATCCCCACTCTTAGGAGTTCATTTTCCCCAAGCACTGCTGATAGTTCTGATCAGTTTGGATCAGCTTCTTTTGATAACTTGCAAACTTAAACCCTCAGTTCATTTGTACCAGCAAACTCCTCCCCAAAAATTTTTTGTGGTATAAATGGATTTTCCCAACCAGGTGTCAGTCCATATGCTGCCTTGTAAGCAGTAAGAAAAGAGAGACTATTAAGAAAGAGTGTAATGTGACTGCAATTAAATTCCCCCAAAAGAAAGGCCTGGGGTTTTCAATATTTCATTTTTCCTAAGCAGAGCTTTCTAATATCTGTCCTGAGAATATTGGTATATGCTTCTGCTTTCCATTAGCTGTGGAGCAGATGGCCAGATGCTTATTGTTAGACAAGTTAGAACCAAAAGCATATAATGTCAGCTTCAAAAGTGGAGTTACATTCAATTGTTCATTATTTTTACAAAAATGCATGTTTTTATTTGTATTTACACACAGACACTAGGAAGGAGTACTTTTAGTCCATAACAGATGCAAACACTATTTTCTTCTGTAAGGCAAGCTTTGTTGTACTCTCTCAAAGCCACTGGTGAGTGATTGCTGTAACTGGACTCACAGTGTCCTATATGAACCCTGTAGGATTTTGTCTCTTGCAGAAACAGGATTCAGAAAGAATGTAAAATGAGCTTGGATGGCCAAACTATGTATTAAAAACCCAGAGAACATCCACTATGAGGTCTTTGAGGGATTATGTCTCCTTAACAAGCTGCAGAGGTCATGTTCTCCATCTAAGCAAAAGGCCCAATTTCATGACACCAAAACTTGTGAATAGTTCAAAATTTGACACAGAGCCATGAGAGACTACTTCTCTGTTGAAACCTATTGTTTTGGTTGTTAGAAAATAAGAAGAACTGGCCTTTGTAACTCCAAGCTTTTATAAAAAATTAAATAAAATGAATCAGGGAAACCTGGAACACAGCACAATGCCAGAAGCAGCCCTTGGAAAACACAGTCCCAGGAGATGCACATTCCCAAAGGTGCTGCTCTGGGCTATGTTATCCCTTCTTTCCCGGCCTTTTCACTGATTTTGTGTTGGACTCTGGTAGCTGTGGGCTGTAGTTGGCTGAACCACAAAGCTCAATGTGTTTTTGGAAGGGTACACACAGATATCTGTGTACACCTACATTTACGATGCCTGCCTAGGTGCACATTTATGTTCCCCTCTGTGTGTGCCTGCCCATGCACAGCAGCATTTTCTGCAGCAGGGGACCTGCAGGGAGCAAAAGTGCAGGTATCTAAAATAACTTGGAGTGGACATTCAAGCAGAGCCTGTAGAAATGAGTCTCTGTCTGTGTGTGTGTTGTGTGTGAGTGAGTGCATTCCCTGGAGCACAGAAGAATGAAAAGTGTTGGCCTCAGCACATTCCAGACTTCTTTCTTCTTTGTTCAGACCACACTGGAGGAAGGATTAATTTATGGCAATTATAGACAACAGATTGTGATTCATTCATCATGTTCATTCCTTCTTCTCATGAGATAAGAAAACAAACCAATGTCCCCAACCCAACAGACAACAACTTCAACTCTAAGGCAGAGGAAAACATGCCAATATTCCTCACAAAGCAGTTAAATAGCTGTTTATTACTAGACTCTCACTGCAGCATTAGAGAGGAACATTGAGTGATGCTGAATCTGAATAGGCTGGAGAGCCACTTTGTCATCCCACAGAGCTGCAGAGACCCACAAAACACAGATGGAGAGGGGACAGCAGAGTGGAGATGTGTGAGGAATTCATAATAACGGATCCTTTCATTCTGGATTCTGCTAGATGTGGGAAGAGGAAGATTTTTCACTTCTCTTTGTAAATTTTGGATTTATCAGTCTGGGTGTGAAGCTGAAAATACATGTGCATGTGATGTGTGTGCCTTTGCTTGTGTGAGGCTGTTTCCTTGTGTGTTCTGGCTCAGGTTTAGGAGGGGTCTGTTCAGTGCATGTGAAGAGGTGCAAGAGGGGGAGGATGTGTTTGGCAGCAGTTGAAGCTGAGTTTGCCTGCCTTGCAGAGGAGGGCACTACCTAGGCCATGTTCTGTGTGTGGATGTGTTTGCTCCTTGTTGGGGCACAGCTGGAGCCCTGTGTCTGTCTGCAGGAGCAACTGACTCCTCTGCTCCTCCATGTGAAACTGCTTGGAGGCTCACTGCCGTCCTGTGTATGTGTGTGAAACTGATAGAAGGTCTGTTTAATACCATTCACTTTGTATTTCTGGGAAATCCATGTTTCTGGATGGGTTGGGTGGCCTTGTTTTGGGAGGGGTTGTGGCAAGATGGTAAGCAAAATTCTGAGGAGAAATACAGAGAGGCTCTTTAATTAAGATTGGTTTTGATGTGTTCTGGGTTTTTTTCTTGAATCTGAAAGAAAGTCCTCTAAAGGGAAAGCTGTGGAACTTCACATCAAGGGGTATGTTGAGCACCACAGGTGATCTGAACTTGGGTTTCCTCCCAGGTGGATTAAAAAGGGAGAGAAGCCCAGGAGATGTGCAGACCTGCTACAAGTGCAGTAAGAGGGGAGAATGAACTGTATTTCTGGAGGGAGCAGCTTTCACTTCAGGCTGGGGTGGCTCTAACCTTCTCCTCTCTTGCAGCTCCCCTGGTGGACCTCACTCCCAGTCACAGTGGCTCAGCCATGCTGATGCTCCTCTCTGTTGTTTTTGTGGGACTAGCTGTGTTCATCATCTACAAGTTCAAAAGGTATGACCTTCCCTGAGCCACTCCCTTGCTGCCTTTCACTGAGGTGTTTGGGGTTTGTTTGCTGGGTTTTCTTTTCCTGAGAGAGTTGTTTTTTGGTTTGTAAAAGCTGATACTACATCATCTGCCAGAGTACCACACAATGATGGTTTCTGTTAATGTTTTAGGAAGATTCCTGGCCTTAATATATATGCACAGATGCAGAATGAAAAAGATCAAGAGATGGTCAGTCCAGTCAGTCAGAGGGAAAGCATACCTAATGTCCCTCAAAGGGAGCTGATGAGCCCTGAGCAACTAGTAGATAAGAAGTTGGAAGTCCACCCCATAGGTAAATAACTTGCAGCATCCTGCAGCTGGTCAGACTCCGACTTATAATTGGCTAACCTTTTTCTCAGCCTCCCCTCTTCCCATATTCCTGCACAATCCTCCTCCCATTCTCTTCTGCTGCAACATTAGTTTTGCTACAGGAAACCTTCTAACTCTTCCCTCTCCCTCACTGCCATGTGATGAAAGGGAGGGGAACAACTTCAGGCTTTTTCTCTCTCCTAGTTGCTCTACGTAGATCCCCTCCCCTTCTCAAAAAAATCCTACTGGCAATGTAATTTATTTTGCTGGGGCTGATATAGTTGTGGGGCTAAGCCCCATAGCCAGAAGAACTGATGAAGCTCACCTGGAGCATGGAGGTGAGCAGGTGATTCGGTAAGTAATATCTAAAAGCTAAATATCTGCTGATGTTTTGACTGCTGGGATCTTTGTACTGTGCCAGACCTTGTTGCCAGCAGCAATGTTAGTCTGGCTGATTCCCAAATAAACTGAGTAAAACCTGGGATCTCAGTATTGGACAGCTGGGTTTATCCTCAGGCTGACTTCTCCCACAGGCCTGTGTGTTTGATTATTTCCAAAAGCAGGGTTTTTTAGGACCTAAAGTGAATAGATTTGGGCAGTACATTCTAGGATCAGTCTGTTTTCTGTTACCCTGGCTACAGCAGAAGTACTGGGACAGAACAGGCAGGTTTCAGTCTGGAGAGATGTTCTGCTAAAGCCAGGACTGCTTAGGCAATGCTCAGCTTCATTCATAAGGTGACAATTCTGCAGGTCCAGACTGGAGGTACCCTGCAAATAAGGACATGCACCTATTTTAGAGGAATTAAAGAGAAAAGGCTGCCCAGGGATGTTGTGGACTGTCCTTCTCTGGAGATATTCAGAACTCTCCTGTATATGATCCTGTGCAACCTGCGCTAGGTGAAATTGTTTTAGCAGGGTGTTGGACTAGATGTTCTCCAGAGGTCCCTTCCAACCCCAACTGTTTTGTGATTCTGCAGCTTAGGCAGGAGTGAAGCACACTTGCAGCTGAGATTCCTTATTTGCACAGTTTCATCAGCCTAAACAAACCTTAGATCTCACCTGAGGATGTTCCTAAAATCTGCTGGAGTGTTTGCTAAAGCAGCCTTGCAGTCATGGCTGTTGCAAAGAGGGAACAAGGAAAAGGACAATTAAAGGGAGAGTGTGATGTGCTAAAATTGCAGCCTGTGAAATAACCTGGGAGGAAAAAGGAGAAAGGCTCTGATGAAACTGATATCTAAGCTGGAAGCTCCACTGCAGTCAATGCTGATCTCTCCTAACCTGTTCATTAGGGAGATTGTTTTAGCTATTAAAAGCTTTTAAGCTGTTCATCAGCAGAACCTGGACAGCCCTGCTTAGCAGAACACAGGATGGAGTGAGGAGACAAACCTTCCCATGTGATATTCCCTATACAGAGCAACCTCAGGCCACAGTCCAGAGCCCAAGGAAAGGAAATGCAACCAAGGTAGTCTGGACAGAGGACTTCCAAAAAGCCTGTGGATCACCAAGAGATTTCAAGCCAAGACCCAGAGCGGTGGGTCCTAAACTTTAACAATTTTTTTTATGTTTGGTTTTCTTGTTCTTGTTGTTTTTTCACCACTAGAAACCTCCAAGGCAAAATTGCTGTAAGATGCTAAGAGAGAAACACCCAGTTTCAAGTCAGGAAATTGGGTGAGCTTTGGGCTTTGAGCTTCCCCTTTCTAAAAGAATGCAGTGGTGAATTCATGTTTTCACAGGTGCAAACTGCAGTTTCAGACTGGAATGGCAAGGGTCTGTCACTGCTAGCTTTGTGCAAGGTACCTTCAAAACTGCTCTTGCTGGTGATGGAAACTTAAACCCTACAAGGCTCCAGGATAAGAGAAATGAAAAGTAAATTTTAGGGGGAAGTTTTCATTTGGTGCATCTATAGCATTTCTGTCTTTCTATAACAGACAGAATTTTATATATTTTTCCGCTGTGCTACTGAACACTGCATTACACCAGAAATTGGCCCTTTACAACTCCTTGGTTTGCACCTGTGACTGCACGATCAGTTAAATGTGTGAGATACACAGACTCAATTATGTATCAAAAGGAATCAGTCCAACAAACTTCCAAAGAGTGTTTTTCCATCCTGTCAGTGAGATGAATAAGAAAACTGAATCAGAGCTCATTGACAAAATGAGGAGGTCTGGACCTAGATGTGAACAGAATAGAAAGTGCAAAGGTACTCTCCTATACAACCACCTCATCTGTTTCTGGAAATCAGCAATTTCTTTTCTAATGAGTTTTCTTTCTTTTGGGAAAACAAAGCAAGACTGTAATTGGGTGTTTCTCTTTTGTATGCTTGTTCAGAAGCCATTTTTTTTTTCATCACCTTTGACTAACATTCAGGGATCCTGCCTTGGAGGAATCAGAATTAATGTCCCTGCATCATTTAATTTTCTCTCCAAACTCTGGCAACAAAACCTCACTTTCCTGTTTTCTGGATGAGTGTGGTTTAGGCACTTCTTTTGCAAATGCAAAGGTTAAGGTTATTTATGAAATCTCCAACACCTTTTCATTGCAAATGAGTTACACATTTCCTCTGAGGACCTCCACCCCTCCTTCCCTCCACCCCTCTGCTCCTGCTTTTCCCTCTACCGTGGGTGAATCATCTTCATTAGCAAAAGAACAGGACATCATCTTCAGTGTTTGAATGACAAGAAAATATTTCTGGAAAGAATGTGTCAGTCTGGAATAGCTGAATCCCAAAGGCAATCAAGGTGATACCTGCAAGCGCCTTCCTTGACTAAATATGCATGTTATTTACTGACTTTTATTTTGTTCTTTGCCACAGGAAGTATTTCCACAACTGCTGAGTCCCAGAGCACAAAAGAAATCCCTACCTATGTAAATGGTTGAATTGAGGACACCAACATCTGTATCTAAAAAAATGAGGAGATCTCACTGCATTTGGACTTTTTAATTCTTCAGATGACAAAGGGTTTTTAGCTTTAAGCCTGTGCATGTGGACATTATACTGAGACCATAGTGGAACTGCATTGTACAGGTGTTCAATTTTAGTGGGGGGTGGGGGGAGAGGAATTGGTACCACTATTCACCCCTGCGGCCCTTCCCCTCACCCTTTCACTCTCTTTTTTCTGATCTGTCTCTAATTTGTAGAAAATTCATAACAATATAGGCCAAGAATATGCATGGGGGGGGTCTCTTCTTTAGGGAGAGGGGTGGGCTGGGATGTGTGGGGAGAAGGGCTGGGGCAGTGGGAGGTGGGAGGGAGTGTTTAGGGTTCTTGGCTTTAGGTTTAACTGCTCCTTTAGCACTTTGGGCTGCGGGAGGGGTAACCGCTCCAGCAGACTTCCGTAGGACACACAGACACACAAAAATCACACTGGAGTTTTAAGGCACTGAAAATATTCTTGGTCAGTCTGGTTCATCTCTCTGTTTGGACTCTGCCCTTCGTTCCTCTAGGTGCAGCTGCTGCCCGTGCCCCGCTCTGCGAGGAGGCTGAGTGTGAGTGTGGGTGATGCCAATGCGAGGCCAGGCTCCTTCCTGAAGAGCTTCCTTAGCCTGCTCACACCAAGGCAGTGCCATGGGAGGGCAATGTTCCCTCCTAACCCTGAACAGAACAGAACAAGCATGCATTACAGGCAGGAGGTTATTGCCAGCAAGAACTCACTGTACTTTGTGCCAGCCTTACACCTTCAGTTTTGGCTGAGAGAAAGCAACACCCTCAGCTCTGTGTAGTGCTGATGGCTGAATTTGTCTAGGGAAGCCCCAGGAGATCTTTGCCTTTTCAGAGTCACCCAGAGGCCTGTCAGTTTTTTGAAATGCACCTTGTCCATAGATTGGGGGGCAGGGAAAGGTCTGTGCACAGTTTTCCAGTGGCTTTCTTTGGCACCCCCGTTGGTTGCAGAGCTGCAAGCTCCTGCCACTGTGGGCAGAGAAGGGAGAATTTGGCTTGGGACTGTTGCCATGCATTTTGAGCCTCAGTACCACAGGACCACTCTTACACAAGGTTTGATTTCTTATTAGCTTTTAAGCTTGTATCTTACCCTGCATGTGGAAATGAGGCTGTAGGACATGTTCACACAGACTGTGCAAGGGAACAGCAGGAAAGTAGGATTAGCACATCTCAAACAAGTCCTCCAAAGACACTGGATAGCTGTGTGACGCCTAGCCCATGGTCAGTACACCTGTTGATTTCCAGCCCAACTCAGATAATTAAACCTTGCACCAGGATTTTGGTTTGGAGTGTAAAGACAGAAATACTGTAACCAGTGTACACTTGCCCAACTGTGTTAGGTGGAGAAAAGTAGAGGCCATAATCAGTGAGGCGCCTGTAGGAGACACCCTGATTGCTGACATAGATGGGTTTTGTTCAGTAGACATTGCCCATGGCAACCTGAGTCAAGACCAGGAGAAATCAGCATGGTAAGTGTGGCCCAGAGTCCCAGGGCAGGGATTTGGTGGTGGTGGCTTTGAATTTCTCAGTCACAAACTAGGCACAAACCTAAATCAACCCACTTGCTGGCAAAACAAAAATGATACCCAGGACACTAGGCCTGTAGTAGTTAAAGGATAATCACAGTACAGAGTCCTCTGCCTCCTTCTGCAGTTTCTCTGAGGCCTGGTAGAAACACAGCAGTTTGTATGGCTTTGCTATTATGTTTGCAACTACAGCTTTAAGAAAGATGGGAAAGTTTTGGCTGCAACTGTATAATAGTCCCCACTGAAGTCCAACATTAGCCAACTTATTTTTATAGTAAGCCAATCAAAAAGTTTTCTTATAGTGTTGGAACTATTTCTAATTTTAAAATTACTTTTTTTGATGTACTTTTTCATCTTCTTTTTCCCTTTCGTTAAATACAATGTAGCGTAATGTATAATTGCTATTGTTTATTGCTTTTACAGTCATATTTATTAAACAGATTATGTCTCTAAATCAAGGCCCATGGTTTTTTTGCTCATTTTAGCCTCTATCCCTGATGGGTATCAATAACAGTATTAAAACAGGAGGTAGTTGATAACCTAAAGAAGATATAGATATTCCCAAATGGGGGAGAATAAAGTTCCTAGAAGGAAGATGCCAATATAAAGGTGACTTTCTTAGTCCCCAGGTTTTCTGCTTTCCAAACAAGCAATGGCTCTGAGCAGTTCCCTGGAACCCCAGCTTCATTCCCTGTCCATGCTTATCCTTCCCCATACAGTCTCTGTTAAATGTTCCTTTAAAATATATTTTTTGGCTCTGCTTCTGCCAGCACTTATGAAGGAAAGTCTGAATTATTAGCATTACTGATTAATTTACACGTGAATAAAATGAAGCCTAGGAAGATTCTGTCAGCTTGCCATATGGCACTGGATGCTTGTTGCTGAGAAAAAAAAAGGAAGAAAACAGAACTCAGGATGCAGCCACCTCTTATAACAGGTTCAGTGCTCTTTTTTGTACCTCAGGATTTGAATTTATATGTGCACGTAAGTGGGGTTTGGGTATCCTCAACAACCAAGGCTGTGGTATGACACAATACCAGTCCAGGAGTCCTAGGATTTCTCATTGCAGGAGGGAGCAGTTTTCAGTCCTGGGCACACCCCGGTGTAATTAACAATTATTAGCCTAGAATGTTCAAGTGGACACTGCACCTCCTCCACTCAGGCTGGAATGGCCACAGTGCAGGTGACTCACTGAGGTGTGTGAAGCCATAATCTGCTTTAATAGTTTAAGTACCCACCTGAATTTGCAGGCATCTGTTCTGGCCATAAACAGTAAGTCTGGTTTGGCAAGCATCTCTCTACAGCATTTTCAGAACATTCTCTTCAGCTTGTTGTGTGTCCTGAGGCAGAGACTGATTGTTATTTGTAGTTGTTTTCTGGTTTGTGTAACAACACAGTAATTCACTGCTAATGGATGAACACTGTGAGAGTAAACAAAGAATACAAAATACTTACAAAATCCAATATGAATTTTCTCTGAGGATGTTGTCTTCCCTTGAGCGAACAAAAAAAGTTCATCATTCTTTGTCAGAAGGAGTAGAGAGTTAAAATATGATTAAAAAGTCAAATAAAGTATTTTCCTAATTTGATGTTGATTCTCTACTGTCGTCTTAGCATACAGATGAGACAGACATAGTGGCTTCAGAGAAATTTATACTTCTCCACCTAGAAGGACATTTGAGCAAAGATGCTGGATTGCTTTTCCTGAAAATCAGTAGTTATTGGTGTTCAAATACTTTTGGGGATTTGGGTCTCAAACAATTGCTTGCTCTTAATATGTGACTATTTGATTGCTTAAACTCTTTCTGAAGAGCAGGACTCTTGAAGTACTTGCTAAAGTGCTAATGCAAATGAAGCAGGAATTTCCAGTGACCCTGAATGAACCCTGTCTTGGTCCTGTCAACTTCTGCTAAGAATTTCTGACAATTGCATTTAGTGTGGTTCCCAGAGCTGATAACAAGGGATTAGTATTTTATCTGTGTGCTGTCACCTCTCATTGAATGCATGACAAGTTTCCTTGTCACATTATATCTCTAGGTACATTCAGTGTTTTAAACATTACCCCTGATTGCAGAGCTACCATGTTCATGGTGTTGAAAAAGAAAACTTTATTTTCCTTCAGTTAATGAGATGCTGTCCCTGCATTTCTCCATGAAACAGAATCATAAAGCATGAGAATAAATAATACTTGAGCTAAAACAGATCCTTTTATTTTGAGTGTTGCTATGATCTTGGCCACAATACCCAGAAGAAAAGACTGAAGTCAGATTGTTTTCTAATTGATAAGATCAAAGTGCTATCATGTACCAACTCATTAGCCTAAGAGATATATTTCATCTGCAGTTTTAACTTTAGCTTTTTCCTTTCCCTTTTTTCCTACTGGAGAATATGGCTTTCTCTTGCTGTGCTGAAAGAGGGATGTAAAGGAAATCTGTGTTGTCTTTTTCTCAGTGAGGATTTCAAGATGTATTTCTTCTTGTTTGCATCCACCCTGTGCTAGGTGCTGTGTGCACCTTGGCAGCAATTGCAGGTTGGGTCTCACATTGTCATCTTGGGCCATTTTGGTGAGTGGATCTCAACCAGACCTTCTCTACACTAGAGAAAATAAACCAGAATCTCAATATTTTCACTTTTTTATGGAGAAGCCCTGAGAGACAAAGGTGCAAGAGAAGGACTGTAGCAAAACCCTTGAGAAGAGAGGCAGGATTGCCTGTCTTTCATACAGCACAGATGCAAGAAAAAACCCTCCCTTCATGAAACAAATTCCTCCTCCAGCCTTTCCTAACCAAAGCTTGGTGTGGTGACATTTCTGGGGCTGCAGCTGCCCTTGCAAATAATTGCTCCCCAGCCCAGGAGTGTGGGCCACTGGTCCCATGGACCTCATCATTCCTTCTTGTGCCCCCCATGAGGCAGCTGTAGGGCAGAGCTCTGAAACAAGAATTGGACTGACAGCTGCCTCTGCTCTGGCTGCTTGCTGCTAAGAGATGAATAATGCATGCAGCGCATTTAAATGTAATGTCACTGAGTGTTTTCAGGGAGAAAACCTTCACTGTTAACCCTGCCTGCATGAGAGGAACATCCTTGTTGGATTCCCTGCAGTGAGGGGCTGAACCTTTGTCTCCACCCCAGAAGGGTCTGGGCTGCAGCATGTCCCCATGGTCTCTCCTGGTGGGCTGCACTCCAGGCTGAGGGTCCCTCCTGGGACTGAGGCAGTTTCAGTGCAGATCCTGCTCTTGACATTTTTGCTGGAGCTGGAAACTTCCTTAACCTCTGGAGCAGACTGCTCACTCGAAGTGATCCCTGCCTGATGTCACATGGGGTGAGTGCATGGGATCCAGCACTGTTGAGAATTGGATGGTGTAAGCCATGTTTCACAGCAAGTAACTTTTTCCCACATTCCACACTTGCCTAGTCCCGCACAGATGTGAGATTCAAACCACTGTAATCCTCCTTCATGCTTCCCTGAAGCTACAACATGTCTAGAGCAAAAACCTGAGGTTTCTTCCATTCCTTCTGTGTCCTTATGAGTGAGGTGAAGCTGTTTGGCCAGAGCTGCAATCCCTGAACAGCTGTACTTTTGTCTGTCTCTGGAAAGTGCTTTCTCCAGAGGTCCAGAAGAAGCCATAATAAAAATAGAACCAGAATTTTACCTCAGCCCCTGCTGCAGAGCCACAGGACTGGACAGACTGGTCTCTGAGACACTGATTTCTTACATAAAATTTTGTAGCGGGCTATTCGTGTAGGTTCTCCCCTGTTGCTGCACTGGCTTGTACAGATAAAAGTTTTTTTCCACTATAGATGAACTTGCAGGAATACCATCTGGTCAATTATTGATATTCCATTAGTGACTAGAGGCCCTGGCACTCCTGACTGTCACTGGATGAAAGACAGTTTGATCCCAAAATAATCTACAGCTCAGGAAGGAAATTTTCAAAGCCACAGAAAGCAATTAGGATGTTTACCCTCTGAAAAACATTTCTTTAATGGACAAGAGAGAGGCCCTGTGTGAGTCCAGAGGCTTTTCTTCCTCACTTGCAGTCCCAAAATCAGCAGTTGGGTTATGATTCTCACTTGTCATCACATTTAGCTGGGTCTGGAGCAGGGCCAGAGCCAGCAGGCGTGTCTGAGCCTGGATGTGCTGCAGAGAAAACTCCATGGTCAGAGTGCCAGCACTGCTCCATCAGAGGGGCTGACCTGCCCACACACACGGACTCCTTGGTCACTTCTGGGTTATTTTTTTCCCTGTGTTTTCACACCACATTGACCTGAAAGCTCAGCACACTGCCTGCTGCTTCCTCTCATTCCATGAGGATGCCCAAAGAGAGCCCACAGCTCTCACATGGCCTTGGTAAAACACAAGCACTTCATTTACAGAAGATTTTAAGGTGCCTTGGCCCTTGGATGCAGTTGCAAGAAGAGTTGTTTCTTCTCAGGCACTGTCAGGGTTATTGGACTTCACTTCAGGGGAAAATAAACACTGGGTTATTTTCAGCAACATTTTGCTGCTTGAAGTCCCCAAGCACTCAGTGTATGCTATGATATAGGAGGATTACATTTAGCAGCTCTTATCAAAAAAGAAATTATGACCCATCCATTGGAATCTATTTTGTCTCTAAACTTTTTAATTAATTAAAGCAATGATTCCTTTCCCGTTGATCATTGCACCATTTTTTTTTCCTAATTTCAAAGTTCTGGTTTCAGGGAGAGGAAATTTACCTTTCCATCCTTTGTTTTACTTCAATTTTTCGTTCATCTCTATAATATTTCTTCTAATTATCCTTTTTAATTATGATGATAGTGAAGAGGGTGGACAATATTTCTTTTTGACTTGTTTGAACTGGATGCAAAAAATAGATTATACTGGCTCTCTTTTGATATTCTGATTTCTGCATATCAGCATATTAACATGCAATTTTCAAAAACTTGCAGAAAAAGACAACCTTTACTCCTGAGAAAAAAATTAGGTAGCACGGAGAAATTATGAGTATTTTTAGCTCTGAGGTTGGATGCTATTTTCAGATCTTGGTCTTTTCACTCATATTAAGAAAAAACATACAAAAATTATGGGGAAGCTAGGACTTGAACACCTGGGGAAATAATAATAATAATAATAATAATAATAATAATAATAATAATAATATTAGAAACCAAATGGAATAATAATAATTTTTAAAGCTTCCCTTTTTATCCTTTTTTCCCTTCATACTAGATGATGTCTGAGAAAGCATTAGCATCATGTCTGCAGAGAATCTCCCCCAGCTATCTATAGACACCTGCTGGTTGGATTAACTGGACACTAGGCTGCCTTTGATTTTGGCATCTTTGAATATCTGAGTGCTTTTTTTGAAGAGTACTGCAAAGTGCACAGTTGAAACAGACTTTTATACACATACAAAGGACTCCTTGTGTGAATTCTGGTCATAATTTCCTAAAAGCTAAAAAGGCTTTATTTTCCTTGAAGAGCAGGAGTTTAAAGGATTTGTTACAGCCCAGCTTTGAGAGTCCATCAGAGTTATCAAGGCCCATTCTCATACAGAATTTGGCATCAGACCTGAAAGATGAAATTATTTATCCCTGAGGCATTCCCCCTTGCATGAAGTGAAGTTAGTGTGAATTGCTAGGACAGCAATGCTGAGGAGTGTTATGAACACCCTCTCCTTACACATTGGAACCTCCTCGCTGCTGTGTTTGTAACACCAGATTTTTTTTTTGCAATTATGGTGACATTGGCAAAATGTCACAAACCCCAAGAAAACCCCCAAAAATTCTGTTACATTGTTTTACTAAAAATAATGCCATTTCATTAAGAAAACAAAACTGTCGTTCTTTTTAATCAAACAGTTCCAACTTTAATTTTTTTCTATGGCAGACTTTTAGAAGACATTTACAACAAAGAGGAGAAATAAAAGCCCATTTCCCTTTATCAGAAGATTCTACTGATAAAGTTTGCCAGACTTCCTCCCCTTCTGAATCTTGTTCAATCCTAAAACACCAGCATATTAAGAGTTTGTAGATTTGAGACAAGTAATACTGTCACTATAAATAATATTTATAATTGTAGCCAGAAGGTTCCCTCAAGAAAAAAAAAAAAAAAGCCTGTGAAGCATGTGGATGATTATTACCTTTTTGTTGTTGTTGTTTGATTACAGTTCTCAGTGGCTGCAAACATGGTCCTGATTATCATATTAACCAGAAGACATAGTAAAGAATCCCATTCTTAATTAACTTCACTAGAATATTTCTTTAGCCTGAAGACTCATAAGTAGATCTTGTTTGTAAAATCCCTTTCAGCCAAATAACCACTTAACTAATTTAAAATTAAGTATATCTTGGTGAGGATATTTCTCAGGGAATCATATTTGAATATTACTGTGATATCATCTAGGGAAATGTTTTCTTCCCAGCTATTAAAAAAATAAATAGAAATAAATAAAACATTTTTCTCAATTGGACTATTTTTTTTTAAGTGAATTCAGCTGTTGGCCACCTCAGGAACCAGAATCCTTCATTTTCCTACTGGCTGTAAGGACTAAACCCTGTTCCCATCACCACATCAGCCTATCCTGGGCAGTCAGAACGTGAGGCAGGAGCTGTCCAAGCTGTGCCCTTCCCCAGCCTGCTCCTGATTTCAGCAGAGAGTCTGGAGTGATTGGGTTGAGCACTAAAAAACACAAACACAGAAACTTCAGTCCAGCTCTTGCTTGGAGCTTGGTGGTGTTCACCTGAGCTGGGATATTTCCTTTGAAAATGCATCTATCCTAAATTAAGGCACTTACGCTTTTTTGGGGTAAAGATTCATTTTCAGAAGAAAGAAAATCATGTCAGAAAATAAAAAGAATCATGCAGGGTTCTGTGGAAGTTTCCCATGACAGGAACCCCATTTAGTAACCTGATAAAGCAGCTGTGCAGGAATGATGAGTCCCTGGAGGAGGTTTGGAAACCACCAGGATGTGTCTGAGTTTGAGCAGAAATGGCCTACCATTTTTCTCCAATTAATCTCATGATAGGGTAGAAAAAAAAATCAGTGGAAGAGCAAATTGGAAGCTAAGTATTCACATCCTGAAGGAATCTGTCAGTCTGAATCCATTTGTTTCTAGGGTTGGACATTGTTTAAAGATCCTGGTTTTGTAAAAGAAAAAATCAAAGATCTAAGCCAGGGAAAAAATAAAATTGCTGCTTATGAAGGCTATTTCCCTGCTTTTTGAGCAATACCATGTAATCTCTCGTGAGCTGGGCACTGGGAAGGAAAAGTCTAAAATAATCACTACAAATTCTGCATCCTCAGGCAGACAACCTACTGATAAGTGATTCCCCAAATCAGCTGTAGAAATCCTTCCTTCTGGGAGGAGGTTAGTGAGTGCTGTGAGAAAAGCCCTGCTCAGGTAACAGGGTGTGAGCACTGAAGGTCCAGCTCATGCTTCCACAGTGGCTTTTCACCCCATTTCATGCCTCCATGTCCTACTCACTCTGGCAATTACCTGCTCATCAGAACAGGTAGTTCAGCTCCCAGCCCAAAGCACTTTATTTATCCATCTCTGAGTCACTCTGAGGGTGAAGCACTGCTTCACAGCACTTTTCCTGACATTTATTCTGCTCTTCCAGATCAGAATTACCATGCTGCTATTTTTTTTTTTTTTTTTAATCCTTTAATCAAGTCATCAGGAAGAAATTTTAGCAAGACAAAGGGAGAGCAGACAAAATGGCTCCATTATGAAATGAGAACAGACTTTGCCAAATTTCCAGCACGGTGGGGCTCTGCCCTTGCTTTGCAAGAAGCTGGGAGGGCTGCAGTGATATGTAGAGGCAAACAGGAACTCTCTGGGGTGATATTGCTTTAATCACGTCAGTGAGTAAGAAAATCAGCTTCAGTAAATTGTCATGGAAGGAACTCATGAATAAAAACCAGTGAAGCAAAACCTGCTATATGGGGCGACTTTGTTACTTTCTGTAAGTCCTTTCAAACTTGGTGCTGGGGGTGTTAGCTGAGTTTGGATATAATTACATAACTTAGTCATTACAAAAAAAAAAAAAAAAAAAAAAAAGAAGAAGAAAAAAGAAAGATAAGAGAATCACTTGTCCCAGAATTTCAGGGTTGTGTCCATCCCATGGGAGAGAGATTTTCAGCTGTGACCAGATGTCTCTTGCCAGCTGGGAAAAGATTAAGCAATTTCTGGTCTTTCAGACAAAGAAACTTTTTTTTTTTTTGTTGTAAGTTCTCAGTTCCACGAGGTGTTTTTAGTGGGACACGACAAGCAAGTCCTTACCAGAGTGATGGGATTTCCTAATTGCTTCTGCTCCAACAGACAGGTTGTGGATGAGCCTTCTCTCCAGCTAAGTGAGAGGAGCTGCTAATTATAGCCTGAGTGTTAGAGTCACCTTTGGCACAGCTCAGGAGAGCTTTAATTAGGTTGCTCTCAGCCCTTCTGTTGGGGCTCCCAGTGCAAATTGCTGCTGGGTCTGTGCTGCTGTCTGCAGTGAGTGGCCTGGTGCAGCCCCAGGCCTGGCCAGGCACAGCTCCAGTGTCCATGAGCCAGGAGACACCAACTGCAGTGGCAAAGAGTGAGGAACAGGTGAAAACCCTGCCTCTGTGCCTGCCATGGGGAGATTGTCTGGGTTTTGCTCCAATTCATCATCCATATTGTCATTTACAGAGCATCTAATGGCTGCTCAGACAGGATGCTTTAGCTGTCCACACACTGCAATTGACCTAGAAAAGGTCAATTGATGTCTTACTGAAATCAGCAGGAGCTGATTAAACATGCAGAAATTGTGGTGAATGGTATTGGGTGGGAGAAGCCAATGTCATTCCACTGACAACTTCACTAGAAACCTGACAATTTCCAGCTGAAATCATCCAAATGCTCTTGAAATGCACTAGAATTATACCACTACCTTTTGTGGGTTCTAATCAGAGAACACAACTGTGTAAGGCATAAAAATTAGCATGTTAGTCTTCAAATATGGGACAAAATTATATCAGAAATTTATTTTGTTTCATTTAGGCAGATGTGATTCCTCAGTTCTACCACCCTTCCCTCCATTTGTCCTCATGCCTTTCATTATCAGAGTGGTAATGTAATAAAGTTAAGCTGCTTTGTTGTGGTGGAAAAATTACACCTGAATGCTTCCAAAAATAATCCCTACTTTGGCAAAGGTAGAGATTAAAATAAAACAAAGACTAAACCCCAGAAAAATAAGAAAAATTAGCTTAAGGGTACAAAAAAATATTGAGAGCAGAATGTTATAAATTTTCTTGATAGTTGCAACTGTCAATTTCAGGAACAGTGTCAGAAAAAACAAAATAATGTTTTGCTTTGTGTTTGCAAGGCTGGATGTGAAAGGAAAGGGGAAATAACACTATGAAATGCTTAATTTTCTTGATTTAGATGAATACACCCAAAGTACTTGGAGTGATGAATATAACCAAGAGATGGCAGCAGTTCATGCACTATTCATTTACGTAACTTAGTTTGCAACATTATTTTCTTCCTATAAGGTAGAAGGAAATTAAGTTGTATTTAGTTTATCATGCAAATTGTTTCCATTGTAATTAAAGGGAAAGGAGGAGCAGAGACAAAGGAGAGAGGGAGGAGTAGTCTGATGAAGAGATGTGGAAATTTGTTTTAGGCATGCATCTAAGGTTTCTTTTTGGAAAGAAATTGTATCAGTTTGCTGTGCAAAAGAGCTAAAATCCAACTCCAGTCAGAAATCTCTTAAGGGTGTACATCCTGTACAGCTACACTGCTGGGGGGGTGAAAAACATTTCCTGTGCTCAGCTGTGGTTCTAGGACCAAAAATCTCCATCCCATTTTCACAGGCAAGGATAACTGCTGCCATCTGGAGAACTTACATTTGCTTTGAAGTTGGGATGCTCCAAAGGATGCTGCAGAGAGTATCTCCAACTCGGCTTCTCCAAGGAGGTGAACTGCTTCAAGCTCAGAAATGGTGTGCTAAAGAGAGGACCACAAATTTCATGTTTGCCTAAAAAAATACACTAAAATAGAAACCTCCCTGTACACTGAAATGCTGATTTTGTCTCAATTAGCGTACTCAAAGGCACCTCTTTCTTCAGCCCTACAAATTGTAGGGCCTAAATGTCTTCCAGTGGCTTCCACCTTTTTTTATCTATGAAAATGTGACTCCTGTAAGGTCTTACAGCATTTTTGGACAGGCAATAGACTTTAAAAAACCAAAATGACCTCGTTTGGGGGGGTAGATTACATCAAAGAGAATGTGGAGTGGATGAGGCATTGCTGCAACAGTCAAAGGAAAGATCTGCAATTAATCACATAAAGGACTGAACAGAGCAACAAAGACACACTCCAACCCCCTGATTAATTCAAGGAGGAAAATTTTGCATTAAGATACTGATTTATAACATCTTGAAGGATTCAGTACGTGTTTGGTGACTTGGGAAAAGATTATTACATCAATAAATACTTAGATCATAGTTCAGTATTTCAAATTAATACAGATAATCATAGGCTAGTTTGTGTCAGTAGATACCTAGATAAATATTCAGAAAACCCTAAGCTGTGATTGGACTAAATGCCTTGGCATTGTGATCAGGCAGTTCTACCATCAGTCTTTCACAATGTTAACAAGTTGTTTTGTTCCCTCCACCTGAGACAGAGAGATAGACATGACAAAATTCAGAATGCAGATATTCCATCTAAAGTGGCTTTAGGTGTGGTTTAACCCCAATCTGTGGTGTGGATAGGTGAATGATAAGTATTGTCCAGGTAGCACAGTTAAAATGTCACTAATAATGGTTTCAGCGACTTCATTCACATGCTCTCATAGAGTGACAGAGCATGACATGAGACACTCATCTCTTAATGTGCAACTAAAGAAAGAAGTAAGGCATGGGAATTATATATATCTTATATAAATATACTATATTTATACAAAATTCATTTCTCAAACAAATTCCAATGCCATTTAAACATTTAAAAAAATCTGAGCACATAAAGATTTGTATTGTGAATTAATGTGCATTAAAAAATGGTGCCAAATTAGCACTTCAAAATTAATTTAACGAGCAAGGCTCTGCAAGATTGTTTGAAAAACATTTGTGTCATGATAATGAATTTACTTCCTAAGTAATGTAGTACCCTTAGATGCTGGCTTACAGGCAATAGCTATTGTCAAGTTACAATTATTTTCAAAATTATCATGGCCCATAAATCCTTAACTTATTATAAGAGATTCTATTCACTTTTTTTTCAGTCTTCCAAATCTTTGGTTTTATGCTAATCTGATGCCATTGATTCTGCTGGGGGCAAAAGGGTGTAAAACTTCTTGTTGAAGAGAGTTTGAAAAGGAATATCTTTAACAAGCAGTATTGCTCTAAATGGGAGCTTTGCTTTTTGTAGTGCAAAGCCCCTCTAGGGATCTGGGCCTGGAGCCACCAGCTTGTCCAGCCAAGGACGGATACCCACTGTGCCAGGAGCAGCATGGCCCACTGCTCCTGCCTGTGTCTTTTACTGATGTCTCTAA
The DNA here is from genome assembly GCF_027579445.1 of Ammospiza nelsoni. Taxonomy (NCBI): domain Eukaryota; kingdom Metazoa; phylum Chordata; class Aves; order Passeriformes; family Passerellidae; genus Ammospiza; species Ammospiza nelsoni. The sequence continues at coordinate 10,948,380 of NC_080640.1, forward strand.
TGCCATGAAGGACCTGAAGAGATCTGGGCCCCTCGAACTGAAACACTTTCCATCTGCACAGCTGGATTCAGCTCAGGGAGAGCCTGGCAGTAACATTTTCATGGCTGCATTAAGTCCTTTCACAGCTCTGAGTAGAAGAATTGTCCCATGGACCTTTATTGCAGCAATGAGCCCTCTCATTAGAGCTCCTCACCTTTCTGAGATATCTCTGGTAGGACTGAGCATTATCACCTTGACATTGCTTCAGTTCATCCAGGCAGTGAAAAGATGCTTAGAAATACTGGACATGAGCAAAGCATTCCTGGGAGGACCTCAAATAAAATGTATGTGAAAAAGGCAAAGCAGGACTGTAACAGTTGGTGGAAAATGCAGACAGAATGGAAAAAGAATAAAAGGTAGGCTGGGAGAGCTGCAATTTATGAGGAGGTCTTTTCATGTAGTCAAATCTGTCTTAGTGCCAGCAATGTAGGAAGTCAGTGGGTGTCTGATTATCATCTCCTGAAGACAGAAAAATTGCCATTGTAACATTTTTTTTTGAAATCAGATGAATTTTAAAATGATAATTGAGTGTATATATAGCAGCATTCTTTGTCTTTTTTTTTTATTATTATTATTTCCTTCCACCTTGCTTTCTCATTCAAAAGTTTCCCCTTCTCATATCATTGGCAGTTTGGAATAGGAATAATGTATTTTGTCTTCAGCTTAAGTTCAGTATGTGTTTCTGAACTACTTGGCAGGGAGTGAGGGGAATCCCTTTGTAATAGCTTCTAAATAAATTCAGTATCAATTTAAACTATTAGAGGAAGTTAAATAAAAATAATTAGGATATTAAAATACTTTGAGCATTTCCAATCACTGTTTTATTGCAAACCTGGATCTTTTCCAAGAAACAATAATAGAGTGAATACATTGGAATGTTTCCTTCCACTTAATATGAGACCATTTGCTCATGGAAAGATGATTGATAACTTGCATTAAACACAAAACCAGACTGATTTGCAGACAAGTATGAGGAGAGGCTGGAATAAATGTCACATTAACAAAACATTACACAGATGCACATTCACAGACACTGAGTGTATTAACCAAATAAAAAAGAAAACAACATAAAAGCTTTCATGGCACCTCTTCTTATTAGAAAAATATTCTAACCCTGTGCAATGTAACTGCTAAATACACTCTGGCATGGGGAAAGAGAGAGAGATTTGGAGATTCTGATTACTCTAAACTAAAGTTCAGAACAAAGCAAGGGTAGAGTACTGGGGGAGATAAATGTAAATTGATTGCAGTGCTGAGTCATTGGCTCTGTCTTTTTTTCTGATTCCTCTACCATCCTTCTTCACAACATCAAGAATTATGTCTCCAAAACTCAGTGGCCTGCTGGCACTAGGGAGCATAAATAAGCTGGCACTGTGCAAGTGTCAGTCTGTGGGAGCTTCCACTCTCTCCTCTCTGTCTCTGGCACAGAAAGGCTCTGTCCTCTGTCTCTGGCAGCTGCCACTCTCCCTCCTGGGGCACACTCAGGTGTGCAGCCTTGCTGGGCTTTGTTCCAAGCCCTGCTGCAGGGCCAGCATCGCAGGCTTAGACACAGGGCTGTGCAATCAAGCCCAGCCTAGTCTACCTTGCTTGGGAGTAATTTTTATTGTTCTTTCAGGGACAGAAGAATAATTTACTGTACCTTCCTATCAGTTTTCCCCTTCTTTCTTTTCCTCCCCCTAAAAATAAAATGAGGATTTCTGTTCTGGATCAGACTAAGTCTGTCTATCTCAGATGGTGTCCGTTTACAGATTCTCAAGGAAGAATATAAGGAGCAACACAAACATTCAATTACCTGTGGAACAATTCTTCACCTTTCTGAAGCAAGAAAAATAGAAAACCCCTATTCTGTTCAATGGAGTCACTGCTTGGGTGATCAGGTGTTCACAAACTTGCAGTACCATCCAGTGTGCTCAATGTGGACACTACAGAGGATTCCAGTTCCTGCTGTAAAGATCCCTGCACCTTAACCTCCTAAGGAAATAAATCTGGGTGCAAACAATGTATGCCAGCAGAGACAGAAGGGGAATGAGGAGTGCTAGACATGGCTACAGCCTACATGAATGGGGAGAAGTATTTTTCTGTAGTAAATTTGAAACAAGGATAAGCATTTTTGAATCAAGTGAACATGATGCTGCCAACAAAAGACTCCAGGGAAAAATGTGTATTACAGAATAAACAAGAGAATTCTGAGTTGAGATCAAGATTCTGGATTTACTTGGTGTTTCATAGTGCTGTAATTGTAGCAGGAATATTATGTCCAGGTCTGGCATTTGCAATTCAGGAAGGATAGTGCACATCACTCTAGAAAGAGGAATGACTGAACCACTGAAAAGCATGTCCCAAAGACAAATATTTAAAGAATTAAGTCTAATAGTTTTTAAAAGAGATGGAGTAGTTTCATTCAATTTCATATGGATTTCAGTAGGGAGAATGAGTTTATTACTCAACTACAAGCTGATAAAGCTGCAGTAAACACAGGGATTAGAATCCAAAGTTGAACAAACAATGTGTGATAAGATATACATTTTTAAGAGGGAAGATATTAATCATTACAATAGCAAAACAAGAACTTCCACTGTATCACTGAGCAATTTTAGATTAGCATCAAATGCTTATAGATTTTGCTTGCCTTTGTTTTCTTCCTAAAAATATTATTTAAAAAGAAACTGTAACAGCATGTAGTTCAGACTAGTTGCAATATCCCCATTATACAAGTAATCCCTTAGAAGTGCACTTAGGATCCCTTTTGGGTTGTATAATGTATAAGCTGATGACTCCTGAAATACTTAAGGATGTTCAGCTGCAGCTGGTGGAGCACAACTCTATCTCTGCAAACATATTTCACTGCCATGGCAAACAAAACCCTACCTGATGCAGTGGGCCACTGATATTTGAAAGTAATTCCCTTGGTTTTCAATTTATATGCCCTAAGATCCCTGTTTAAAAATTTGTTTCCTTTCTGGTAAGTCACCGCATAACTCCCTACTAATCCCCCTCATTTACATTGAGTATTAGCTTTATAGAGAATGGTACTAATTAATCCTGCATAACTGCAATTTAGTGGCTGGGCTGCACAACAGCATGAGAAATAGCATGGTACTGGGTGCTGGGTTATCAGATCCATTTTCTGGGTAAGTCCTATTATGTTCTGTAGGACAGGCAGGCACACAACGAATTTAATTACACAGCCTTTCAATCAGCTTGCTTGTAAGCCTGGGAACTATCTTCTAGCTCCTGCACTTTACAGAAAGCAGTGCTTTTTCTGAAGCTACTCTTACTCTGTACTTTAGCTACTCACTCTGCTTGGATACTAATTATTGGTAATGCTAATGACCAATGACCTTGCCTGCAAGGTCGTATTCCTAGATGACACCAGAATTTATTAACATTCTCTCAAATTGGTAATGATCAGGAGTAAAGATTATGATTTACAGCAAGCAGCCTGCTTTCTGAATGAAATATAAATAAACATATTGCAATAAAAATAATTTATATTAATTAACGGTATAGATACAAAAATAAATAAGTAAAAATAAATAGAAAAATAAGGAAATATAGTCTCAATCTCACTTACTGATGAAGTGTGATGTTGTCACACATAATTTTCCCCAAAGGGACATTACCAATTAAGCATTGCCCATTAAAAGACCTGGTTTATACTCCTGGGTCTGGCAGTGACCTACCTTAATGGATCTCTCATTTCTCTGCCTGATCCTCTACTGCTCTTCTTTCCTGGTTTTGTTCAGTTTCCTGACACCAACAGAAACCCATCCCATGGAGCTGACTCAGATGAGCTCAGTGCTGTCAGTGGATATAAAGAGCAATTTGAAGCAGTACCTCAAATCTACAGCAGAATGAAGAAGCCTCTGGAAGCTCTTCTCCAGGATATCTAGTAATGAGGCTCTGAGTTTTGATGGCTGGGTTAAGTACTTCAAATTCATTAAAAGATCCATACTTAGGCCTGCTTATTTCTCTTCTCTGTCACATAATAAAGAAGGGATGGCATAAGAAAGAGGCTTTTAGGCTAAAATTTTGGGTTTATAAAAATATATCACTGTATTTCACCAAGAAAGGAAAAAGCCAGCCCAAGCGAATGAAAACAGTCAGCTGTGAGAAAAGCAGCACAGGACTACAAAGGGAATGTTGAAGATTCTCCTTGTTTCATTATTTATATTTCCCCACAGTGGCAAAAAAACACATTCCTATATTCCATATAAAATATAATGCACTTAATTGATCTAAGTAATTTCAAGGCTGCTGAATAGCAGAAGCCTTCAGAGTGGAATATTCTAACTTAATGATCACATAAAATTGCTCGAAGTGTTTTTAATGTCATTGTAATTTCTGAGTTTATTTAATAGTTGAGGGGGAGAGAGGGTAACATTAAGAGTCATCTGCATGGCTGGCATGGCTGTATATAACAAATCAGACATGCCCATGCCACAAGAGCCATTATTTGAGAATGGCTGCAGTAAAAATGCAGTTATACTGAGCATTTGCTTTAGGCCATGACAGGGTTTAATGAGAATGATATTGCATTAGGATTCAGGACACCTCAGATTTGTTTCTAAGTGTTTGACCTTTTAACTGTCAGATCTGGTTTTGATTCCACTGATTTCTAGCTGTTTCTTTCCCAACCTCAGCCATCCAGTTCATAAAAACTTCATCTAAGAGCTGTACAGTTGTGATCCACTTTACACCTGCAGAGTATATGGTAAAGAAACTTCTGTCTATAGATATATGTATATTTAATATAGAATCAAAGAATGGTCTGAGTTGGAAGTGACCCTAAAGATTACCTAGTTCAGCCCCTCTGCCATGGACAGAGGCACCTTACACCAGACCATGCTCAGAGCCCCATCCAGCCTGGCCTTGAGCATTTCCAGGGCTGGGGCATCCACAGCTTCTCTGGGTGACCTGTGCCAGTGCCTCACCACCCTCACAGTAAATAATTTCTTCCTAATATCTGATCTAAATTTCAGCTTAGGCCACTTCCCTTTGTGCTATCACTACGTGCTCTGGTCCCTCTCCAGCTCTCTTGTAGCTCCTTTGGGTACTGTAAGGAGCTCTGAGGTCTCCCCAAAGCCTTTTCTTCTTCAGGCTGAAAATCCCCAGCTCTCTCAGCCTGTCTTTATGGGAGAGGTGTTCCAGAATCATCTCCCTCACATGTTGCAAAGAGCTGCCTTTCATCCAGGATCATCAATACCATGGTAAGCTTCCAATAGTTTTTTTTCTCACTGGCCTGAGGCCAGACTCCCCTGCACAAGAGGATCAAGACATTGACAAGCCACAAGTGCAGAGCCACTCTGGGTGTGTTTTGAAGGCCAGGTGGGTGTGAGGTGGGCAGTCTGCCTGGGCACTTCCTTCAAAACAATGGTAACTGCAGCAGCAGTAGCAGCACATCTTGCTGGGTACCTCTGTTCTCCCCAGAACTTCTGTTTTCCTGCAGTTGAAGTCTTCTCCCCAGATCCTGCCAACACTGTTCAGAATTAATTTTCAATATTAAAACAAGAATTAAGATTTTAAATCTAATTCCACATTTTTCTCCACTCCTACCCCTCTGGTCTGTTTGAAGTTATTTTAATCTCCTCTCAACCTTCCGTATTTTTCCTATTGGACTTGTCTAATTTGCCTCATTTCTAAGTCATGATGATATCCTCAAGACACCAATTCATAACTTCCTCATGTTGAAATTGTTCATTAAAATCTAATTTTTACCACCTAATTCTGAATTTTGAGCTAATGAAATCAGAGTAATTATAAACATCCATCTTGCAACATTGCACATTGACATTTGAATAGAAAGACTCAGAATGGAAGAAAAACATCGCTGGAGAGTTTCTTTCCTCTATCTGCAAAAGAAATAATCTCATTCATAAATATATAGATTAAAACTCTCTCTTCTAAGTTTATCTCAATATTAACTTTATACTGCCATTAAAGTTTGTCTGAACATCAACCATAAGGGACCATATCTAATTTCACATGAGATGTGTTTGGTTTGCTCAGATCCATTATTTAACAAAGAGAACTTAAATATGTAGAAAGAAAGGTACAGCTCTTGCTGTATTTGATCCAGAATTCACCAGGAGTTTTAACATCTTCCAAAAATATTAGAATATATTGAAGGAAGCAATCACTCAGGAGAACTTTTACTACTTTTTTTTCTAGTCTTATTATAGTTGATGATTGCAGATTAGATTAATGGGTGAATTTTACAGGCTCACACTATACTAAGACTCCCTGTGACACTAAATAGCTATTCACAATCTTATAAGGTTGTAAGAAGAATTTATACATATTTTTAATTTTTTTCAACTTTCACTAAAAGTTAGAGAGACCGATGAATGTTAATATATTGCTGCAACAGTCTGAAAAATGTAAGGATGGGGAAGGACAGTCAGACTTGTTATAGGCTAAGGAGTTATCACCACAAGGTGGGGTTCTGGCCCTGGTTGCAATTCTGCAGTTACAAGTAATTTCAAAAAAGTGTAGTTTGCAAAGAAGAATGGCAATTCTGCATATAAAATAAGCTTTGCCAAATCAAAGGTAAGGCATTCTAAGGATGATCAAATAGGTATATGAGTATCAGGAAAAAAAAGAAAATATTATTGAAAATTGTTCATGTAATGTGATCTGTTTGTATAAAATTTCTGTTGTTCCCTGCCTGGTTTCTTGCCAAACTGCTTTGTGAAGTGTGGGGATGCTCTCTTCTCCTTTGGGCTCCAGTGAGGCAGCCAGAGCTCAGATTGCCTTGCAAATGGGCCCTGCTGGGCTTCCAGGTCCTGCCCACAGTGCCAAGAGTCTGGATGAGCTGAAAGCCCCAGCCCAAAGCAAAGTTCATGTCCTGACTATAATGACTATAATCTGCAATTTGAGAAGCAAGGTTTGAACTCCACTGCAACTGGGAGTTGACCAAAGATGATAGTAAGAGGAGAAATTTAACTGTTTCTTTTTTTTTAATCTGTTTAGATTTAGATTAGACTTTAGATTAGACTTTATTCTAATTTTTCAGCGTTATGCAAAGTAATACTTTGATGTTCTGTAGCCTTTTTTTTAAAATTATTATTTATTTTATTTTTTCAAAAGAAGCCATAAATATAGTAAGTAAGGAGAGAATTCCTGGCAAGAGCCAGACAGATATTCTTCACTCAAGAGTGCCTCAGCCATAACAGGCATTGCTCTCTCACTCCATATTTTACACAACAGCTGAGAAGTTTGTGTAGTGAGGGCAGCTAAACTCATTATTGCCAGTCCCCACAACATACAATTACTTTGATTCATGCAATCTGCCTCTGTGATGAGATGTCTCACAGTAAATATACCATAACAACCAAGACAACTATTTAGTTATTATGGCTAGATGATTCTAAATTCATTTGAATCAAAACCTTCAGGATTGGCTGGTTTGATACCTATTGGCAAAAATACTCCTGGGCAATGACCCAGTGGATTCACAGAACAAACACACGGTGCTTCCTTCAGACCCAACATCAGCCAAAGGAAAATATTCTTCATGGACATTCAGTGCACAGGGAATGGATGGATCATGTAAGACTGCTGTGTTTGAGACCTTTTCTGTACATGTTTATACTCAATTTTGGCAATTTCCAGAGCCTCCAGAGGGAATGGAGGACGGTGTGGTTCTGCAGCAGAGATGAGAGTCCTGCAGGTGAGAGCAGGTTCAGGAAAGTGTCCCCTGAGGATGGGCACAGGCTCATCCTCCAGAAATTTGCAGCTGTAATTTTTTGAAGCCAGAATTGTGAGCCTGGGTCTGCAGCTGTTGTGTAGCAGCTCTTGATGAGATAACTGGTGGGATGCTGACATTGGTTGGCACCCAGGGCTGCAATGACTCTGCGTTTACCTTTCATTAGCTCTTGTGAAAACAACACAAGAATTTCATCTTGTGGCAGTCGAAAGAGAATGAACCTGACACTTCTTTCTACCCAAATGCTTGTCCTGTTTCAAAGCAGGGAATGTCAAGCCTCTGTGGCAGCCTGCTGGCTCTGATTTTACTTGGAATAATGCATAAACGTTAGTGGGAAGCCAACTTTTTTTTTTATGAAATGAAAAGGCTCTGGAAATTGCCGAAATTGAGTGTTAACATGTAGAGAAAAAATCTCAAACACAGCAGTCTTACAAGATCTGTCATTTACTTCTGTGCCAGTTTAATGCACAGTGCTTCAGAGGTGCTGGCACATAGCTTTCCAAAAGATGTAAACAACAGAATGAATATTTTCAAAGCACTGAACTGGGAGAATGGCACTTACAGTCTTTTCAGCAAAGCTAATGGAGAGAGAATATGGAAAAATTATCCAGACCTTGGAATGTCTTTGCCTTCAATTCAGTGCTTAGTCAAGAAGATTTTGTACCAGAAAGGGCCAAGTCAGGGATTGCCAGGGCAGTTAAGCCAAATCACGTCCCCACTGCAGCCTAGAGCAAAGCAAAGATTTGGTATAATTGTCTAATGTCCTCCTCTGGGCACTGAGATCCACAACAAAACTGCTCAGATGCCCATGATGGCTTGTCTGTCCCACTGCAAAACCCTAAAGATGGGTTAATACCATTCTTACAGGATCAAACAGGCAGCAGAACTAAAGGGAATTGATCCTCAAGTGCACTCAGGCCTGTTTTCTAATTTTCTTTTGCATGATTATCTGAGCCGCTGTCTTTTGGTCCCACATACCCATGCCAGCAGCCTGAGTGCCATTGCCAGCAATTTGTGTGATTCATCAAGAAACCATGACAGGGTTTATGGCATTTATCCTTCCATTCCACGACCTATGATGCAACTCTCCATCTAATACTGTGAAAAAGCCACCCCTGCTCATCAGGCTTTTCCCCAGGCTCAGACACCACAAGCAAGAAGAGGCCATGAAGCAAAAGGACATGGCAGCACTTTTAAAAAGGTCTTGGCTGGCATCATCTCACCTGAGCAGAAAGTCTGATTAGGGAGTCTGGTCACCTTTGTCACCTCCTGTCTTCAGAGACGAAACAGGCATTGATCTGAAGAGATATTTTGATCTCAGGTGCAGCTTCTCCTGTCAAGGCTCTTTTCTCCATCTCTTGCAGTGGAAGTGCAGGACATCTGGGCACCTGACTTGAAAACCTCTTTTTTCTTTTTTTTCCCACTGGGTGTGAACTCATAGTCCATGGTTTTACATTATTCCCATTCTCGAGCATATTATCCTTATTTCTCTCCCTGTGAATCCTCAAATTCTTCCTCTGCTTTTAGCTTATTTCCATCTCCCACTTTGCCTGTTTGCAGCATTCCTTCCCTTTGATTCTTCCCTTCTTGCTCATTGTACACTCAGCAGTTCAGTTTCTTTCTCTCTGATCAAGCATTATGTACCGAAGTGGATGATCATTTACCAGTTAGTTTTCCCAAAATTGGTTTTGGGAAGAAGAATGAAGAAAGTAAAAACTGGGCTGGAACTTAGCTACTAATATTAATTTGATTAATACTGTTAACTAAAAAGAAAATATTTTGAAAAAATATATATAAAATATAATTATAAATTTTATCTTTGAACTGTTTATTTTTTTTTGTCAAAGGATGTAAACAAACAATTTAAAAGCTAACAATATTTTCCCTTGAAAAGATATTTTTAAATTATTATGTGACAGTAAAGGAACACAAGTCAAGAAAAAAGGTAAAATCTCAGAACTATTAATTTCAAGTTTAAAAAAATACCTCAGTAAGGTTTAAAATGAGAATTTTACTGTTTTTAAGAATTTTTATTTGTGGTTTTAAAAGTCTTTTTGCCATTAAACTGTGAGCAATTTTTTAAATCTTTGGACTCCCACAGAAATGAAAGATCTATTACTCACTAAATTTTGTCTTCAGTTCCTCCTTTCCCTTCTATTTTTGAATTGTCAATTCTCTCTTTGTCTGGCTGCCATTGATATTATATTGTCTCTAGATGATCCAGTCCAGCCTCTCACATAGCAGCACTCCCTGGTCTATAAACACTAACAAATTAATGCTGCATTCAATGGAATGAAGCACTGCTGCTGACAGAGATTGAGGGCTAGCAATACAGAAATCATAGATGAATTTGCAATGTGAGAGCAGGAAAAGGAAGGGGATGCAATCTTAGGCTGCAGTAGAGAGACATTACATTATGGAGAAAAAAAAAAGTCAATAATTTTCCTCTGCACAGCCTGGCTGTGGCTGCACCTGGACTATTATATTCCTTCCAGGGCACTAGAAGAGATATTGACAAAGGGGTTTGCAGAGAGAAGTGCTGCAGCAATTGCAGAAAGTTTAAATGAGATAAATAAGACAGCTGTGCTCCTCTGGGCAGATGGGACACACAGGAGCATAGCTGGGAGCTAGGCACATGCTGCCAGGGACATTGGGATGTGGAACAGGCTTCCAGGGAAGGTCAGAGCATCCCTGATCTGCATCTGGCTGCATCTGCACCTATGGCTGCAGCCACAACAACATCCTTCCTATTCCTGCAGGATAAAACCTTCTGGAACTGCTTTCTCACAACCAAGCTGCCTCAGCAACTCCCTCCCTGTCTGAGGGCAGAATTTTGCCCCTCAGCAGAGTAAAGCTCCAGATCAGCTGCCAGGGGTTGGTGGTCTCTGCCCAGGGAGGGCTGGAACTTTGGGAACAGCTCACTTCACTCTTCCCCTGGGAGAGGCAAACACCACAAATGGGTGAGTTTAAATATCTTCCCTATTCTCACTTCCCACTTTCACATCAGAACTTGGCACAAGACACTTAAAGAATGGGCTGCAACAAACAGGATTAATAATGGAACAGTACAAGACCCAGCCAAGATGAAGGTCCTGATATTCTTTGGTTGTTTAAATATGTACTGTGGAAAGCTTTGAAATATCAAGCATTTAAGCAAACATCCTGTGACAGCATTTAATATGTTTGTATCAGATTATTAGGAACATTTGCTTTTCATGATACTTTGAGATCTGCACTGCTCATGACCAAGCTGTAAATTGTATTTCTGCAAGCAATCTGCCCCACCAAAGACACACAGCAGGCTTCTGCCCTGGCCCCAGAGAGTTCCTCTGCTGGCTTCTGTGGCACATCTGAGGAAGAAAAGGTTTATGCAGCAGCTGCAAGGAGCTGTGAGTTTTGGGTAGGTATAGGAGCTAAATTTCCATGTTGATCATAGGAAGATGCTGGTTTTCCAGAGATGGGTACTTCTGGTGCAATACAGAGAGAGCTGCCATAAAGACAGGAAACCACATCTCCCTAAGGAGGTGGGAAAAGGACCTGATCAAACACTTACCAGCTCTTGGCTGCTTTCTGGAAGATTCCACTCTCCAGTGTCCTCAACACTGCATTTCTTAGCTCTGTTAAGGCCTTATTCTCTGCCTTCATTGCCTTTGTTGGGCACTGTGTGTCTGAGGACATAGATTTGAGAAGCTGGAGAGGTGTGGGGCAGTGCAAGGCTGGCTCTGGAGGCCACATCTGCAGGGAGAGCCCATCTGGGAGGTCAGAGCATGGTCCTGTGATCTGCAGGAGCACAGAAGAAACATGAAGGCATGGAGGATCTAATTGGAGGATTTAATTGGATGTAAGTGACCTGAAAAAAGCCCCCTCTCAGCTGAACATTCTCAGTGGAGGTATGTGGTGACAGCAGAAATACTGACTTAAATGCTACAGAAAGAAAATAAATCTGTTGTCCTTTTATAGGTAGGAGATGCATGTAGGAGATTTTATTAGGATAAACAGGAAAAATCAAAGTCTAGTGTATACACCCAGGAGGCATTTGAAGCTAAGAATTAGTTTTGCAGTAAGAAGTAGAACTTGCTAACTGGCTCTGCTATCATTTAGGAATCCACAGTGAAATGGCTAATTTATTATACAAATTAGACCAAGGCAGAATAAGGCATTCTCTTTGATCATAAAGATTTGGGGGTGGAAGTCTTTTATTTTTGAGCAACACTGAATATTCTATAAAGTCAAATCTTCTCACTTAAATGAAGGTATTAAAATAGAGGGCAGAAAGTGAAAGAGGTCAGGCTGTTTCATCAGGATTACTTTCAAGTCTTTAACTCATTGGGTTTTTCATGAGGAAAACTGTCTCAGGTTTCTCTTAAGCTAACTTAGATGCTGTATGGTGTGAGAAGTGGCTAGTTAAAGGACTTAAATAAACCAAGAAAGGTCAGGATTTCCTGCCAACATTTCTGCCTGGGGAATAAGTATGTTTTCTTTTTCTCTGCCCTCAGAATGTAATATGCCTCCTACTAACTTTAGCAATAAGTTGAATATATGCTTGATTTGCCAATTGGTTCAGAAGTGCAGATAATTCTTATCTTCACAGTCAGGAGCAGTGCCTGCCAGGAGGGGAACCTGCAGCACATTTCAAGTGTTTATCACAAAAAGCTCAAGTGTGTGCAGTACCATTTCCTTCAAGGAGTTCTGTGTGTTAATCTGGTTAGTGCCCAAATTTGTGAGGATTATGTTAAAACTGTAGTCCTCTTTTCAGTAAGATACTGAAATCTCTCCACATCCTAACCCCTTCCATGTTTTACCTGGCCTGTGCTTGCTTTCTCAACCAGTTATGCTGGGGGAAGGATGCAAGGATAATGTGCTTCCTTGAACTCCTCATGCCATCCTGACCTCCAGTGCTTCTAGAAATAGAAATAGAAATAGAAATAATAGATGGAGTGAAAGAAACATCAGCACCTGAGCCTGCTTCTCTCATTATTCCAAGCAGTTTGAGAGGGGGAGTTTTGGAGCCGGTGAGACGAGACAGATGAATGCTCTTTTTGTCACTGGAAGGCAGCAGTGAGGTTGGCTGCAGACCTGTTTTTTCCTTTTGTTGTCAGGGAAGTTCAGCATGTGACATAATGCATAAGACCTGGGCATACTTTGACTTTTAAATGCCTGGTCCAAACATTTATGAAATTCAGACAAACTATCCATTGAGTCCATAGGCTTGAGATTTGGCTTTAAAAAGATCCAGACTCTCATCCAAAAGTTCCTGAATTTTTGAGACACTTCTGTGAAAAGTTCCTTGGGGAAGTGTAATTATTTTTAATCAATTTTTGGGATTCACAAAGTAAGCTGCTGATGATTACATGATTTATACATGCTCTCCACAGACTTGGTGGGGCTTCATGCATCATTTTACAGTGATTTTTGCTTGTTATGGGAACTGCATGGTAATAGTTGTTTCAATTACAAGCCTATTAGGCAGGTAATTGACAACACAAGTATACTATAAAGTTACACTCTGCTTGCTCCAATACAAATGCTGCATTTTGGTTTTAGGCAGGCAGTGCTGATAATCAGTGAATAAATTATTACCTAATTAACTACTTCTGTCAGAATCCCAGCTTCACTCAATAAGTGAGTTGGCCAAGGGTTTGTTTGTCTCTTTGCCTTCCCCCTCCTCTTTATCATCTCCCATGATGAGAAACTGTTCATCTGCATAAGAGTCTTGCCCAGATCCTGGCAGCAAATGCACACTGTCAGCTGTAATGTCAACAATCAGACCTCTCAATCAGACCTAATCAGATCTCTCATAGCTGCAGAAGGTCCCTGAGAACAAAAGAGTGACAATGCCTGAAAGTGGATTCCAATTAATTGGATCCCTGAGAGAGGTTTCTAAAGGAGTCAAGGGTATTCAGTTCAGCCTAAACACCCCCAGAGACTTCTTGGAAGAGTTGCAAATGAGATCTCAAGTGCCTTATAACTCATTTTCCTAATGTATCAAAAAAGTCAATAGTGATCAAATCCTGTGTGAAAGGATACACACCAATCCGATTTTTTTTTAAAGTGAGGAAAATATTAGGGTCAGAATCCAGGTGTTCCTTATGTTTTCCTTGTTTCAATCAGGAGAATGTACAAGTTTAAAAGGCTTTCCCCTATGAAAGACTGAACATGAAAGAAAAGCAAGAACTGTCCTGTTTAAAAACTTTTAACCAGCCTTTTGAGAAACTACTCTATTGAGTAACTGATCTATTTATGTTATCTCTGAAACTTTCATTATTTGTCAGCTGGGATAGAGTTATGGTGGAGACAATAAATAAGATTCTCATATCTCTTAATTATTCTTAAACATTTAGGCTTTCCTAGACAGCTGCATAAGATAGAAGCTGAACTTGTGTCTCTCAAAGAAATTATTACATGTGCTTTTCATCAAATCTCACCTTAGTACACTCATGACCAACTCAGAGTGCCCTTGTGAGCTCCTGCTTGGAGATGAATTTCCCATCTCCCATGGTGAGATATCACAGATTCATTCATTCAAATGTCTGAACTGTGTGCTGTGGAGTTGGAAATAGTGCCCTATCAGTTCAGAGAATTAGCAAATCATAATTTTTGTCTGGTTGCCGCTGCTCTTGTTGCTTTCATCAGCAAAGATCACTGTGAATCTCCAACATGTGGTGTATTCTATATCATTTCACTCAATTTTACTCCTTTAGTGTGCCCTCCAGCTTTTCCAGGACAGGAGGTACATGAAAAGTCTCCTCTTACAGTAACGATTTCTCTTTAATCTCTGAATCTCTGAGTGTAAACTGACTTTTAACTACAAGCTTGATCCATTTTGTTCAGAGAGATTCTAGTAAGACAAATAAGGAAATGAAATTTGTTTCATCTTTTCCTTCAAAATATTGCTTCTCTTGTAGCAGCTCAGAAGCAGAAGAAAAAAAGAACAAGCACTACTTTGATACTGCCAAGGTCCAGGGAATATGGGAATGTTGTTGGGTAACAGGCACAACAAAGAAGACAAAAGACAAAAAACTGCAGTCCTTGTTCCTGACTGTGTGCAAGTGAATTTCATTGCCTGCTCCCCTTCCCTCCAGCACCTCCCTGTTGGGGCTGCAGGGCTGGCAGGACCTTCTCACCCAGCCCCTGCTCCTCTCTGAGGGCCAAAGGACAGCTAATTAAGAGTTCTGCTTGTAGAAAACAGGTCCAACTCACAGGAGTCACCTGTGATGGACAGGTGATTATCTGCATTAGCCATTTTTTACAGCAGTCTGTTTTCACTGCCCAGTGTTTCTAGGTGCAGTCATCACTCCTGACAAAGCAAGCACTGTGGCACTATAAAATGCAAGTTCAGCTGCAGTCCAGTTATCCTGCTGATCCTAATCCCACCAATCTTGTACTGGCATGTGATTGACAACCAAAAATCAGCAGAATATTGGATTTCCTACAGTTCAGGAGGCTGCCAAGAAACTTGTTTCAACTTTTCATGATAAAAAACCAATTTCAGTTATGAAGCTCTCCTCAAGATCTCAGTCTTTCAGGGGGTATGCATGCAACACTCTGTCTATAAGCATCTCTGACTGAAAAAGTCCTTGAATGAGAGGTTCCTTTTCTCAGGTATTTTGAACATTCCTAGCACACTGGAGACCTGATTGCAAATAATTTCATTATTTTTTATTATTTAAAATATTTATGTATTAGTATAAATTATATTATTCTAGTATTAAAATTTATTATTTATTTGCTTTATCTGAGTTGTTTATTTAAGCTTAAATTTCAAGATGCAAGTTCCAAGTTTATCTTTCAGTTTAATATTTAATTCTTAGATGCTGAAATAATGCGGGGGGGGGTTGTTTGTTTTTTTTTTTTGTTTTTTTGCTTTTTTGGAGGGTTTTTTTGGGTTTTTTTTGTTGTTTTTTTTTTTTTTTTTTAATTTTGTTTTGTTTTGGTTTTGGTTTTTTTGTTGGTTTTTTGGTTTCATTACTTCAGTTCACCAGATTCGACCCACAGACCATTTCAGATATTTTTGTCTGGGACAAAAAAACCCAATGAATGAGGGAAGATGACACTCAACATTAAAATGATAAATATTTATCAAAAAAATAGGAGGTTCAGGCAGAAACATTTAGGAAAAAAAACCTGGTCATTTCATGTCATCTGCTTAGAATGACAATGTTACAGTTTATGTGAGAACTGAAATTAAGATTTCAATTGCTTCTAAATTAGCACACAGGCACAGAAATTAATAAAACCCAGAAACAGAAAGGACAACAACAATGGGATGCAGAGGGGTTTTGATTATTTCAGCATGTGGCCTAAAACGTGGCAGATTCAGCAAGATACAGATTTGCATAATGTAATGAGACTGGAACCAAAGTATCAGGAAGACAGACCGAGTGCTAATTAACTAGACACTGCAGTAAAAACACCAGCATGGCAGGATAGTGCAGTGCAGGAAAGCATTCCAGGGACAAATGGATAGCAGTGTTAATTGCATTAGGAAAAAAAACCCAAGCCCTGCTGGCTAAAATCCTCTGGAGCTACTGCTGCAAACTTCAGCACAGCGTATGAGAAGTTTGGTGCTAGCTGGAAGTTGTTTGGAGCTGCAGATCCCTGACAATTGCTGGACTGGCAAAGACCCTGATCAGTCATTGTCTGAATGGAGCCAGCCCAAAATTACAGAGACAATAACAGCAGTGAGATGGACAGCAAGAAGTAAATCCTCCATCCCCTCTGGAAATGCCTGCTGTTTGTAGCTTGCTTGGTTTTAATCTGTGTGCAGAGCACTGGGGATACTCTGCTAAGGACTCCTTGCCCTCTTTGTTTGGTTGTCTGGCAGCCTGCCATGGCTGCCAAGGAATAGTTTGTTCCTCTTCCCTTATTCTGAGGACTGAAATTTGAGACTGGGATTGCTGTCTTGTGCATAAGGCATCCCTAATCACCCAGAAAATCCTAATGGTTTCATATGCCTTTTTCTTGCCTCCAGGACTCTATAACCAGAGCTAAATTGATAAAAAGCTTTTTTAATAAAAGAATCATTAATATTTAACTGCTGGCATTAAACTTAGAAATGTATGTGTGTCTATTTTACACAAATGCCTGCAATCACCTATCAATAATTTAGGCACGTGAGTTTCTACAGACACCTCCAGCAGCTGTATTAACCCAGTCCTCTCTTTCTTTCTGGATGTGATTTTTGCACTTTCTTTCTGCAGCTGTGGATGTGTGGATAACTGTAAGAGGGAAGAGAATTCTGCAGGACTGCTATGCCCTCGTGTACCACACTCATGGAAAAGAAGAGGAGCAGAATAAAATGCTTCCCAAGCCTGAGGCCAGCTGCAGAAGCATCTCATCAACTCAAGCAGCAGTAGTTTGTGATTTTAACTCTGATTTGCTCCTCTACAGCCTGACAGGTAAAGCATGACCTTCATGGTGGTGCAATCTTCTTTTCTCCAGGGAAAGCCTGGTTCTCCCTCAGCCTGCTCAGAGGGAGCACAGCTCACTCAGAAGCCTCAAGGTGAGGCCATTTTCTGGGAAAAGGTCCAGTAAAACTTCAAGACACTTGCTTTCTGCTTTCATTAGATACATGTTTCTTCAAAGAGTGTGTTAGGTAAGCACGAAAGATTTCCAAATCCTGCTTAGCAGCTAGAAACACTGAAGTGTTCATTAGATGTGTTAAATTATTGCTCCAGGTACTGCCACCTGACTGCAGAACTGTTCCAGCAGTGAAAAGCCTTATTTACAAATGAAATTCTGAACACTGAAAATAAGTAGTCATAGGCAATAGATGGGACAAAAACATTTTGACAATCTTCTTTGATAAAAGGAAGAAAATTAGTCACAAATAATTTATGCAGTAGGTGAGACATGTTAGTTGAGAAGGCTAGCCAAAATCTTTTGTTGGCTTGTTGTGAATGACCACACTGCACACACCCAACTCCATGTGAGGATATTCCTCTTTCATAATTTTCAGTGGAATACCTTGACTTATTGCATCTGGCTATTACACATGGAATTTTGACACCTTTGAAGATCCCTTAAAGAAGGACTAGAACTGGTGTTCCGCAATCAGATAAGTAAAGAAATTAATCCCAGTCTGAATGTTTTAGTCAAAAGGGAGAGTGAAAAATGATTGTTCTGTTTGATTATTAAAAAACACCCAAAACTCATCCTAGATTCTTACATTTCATGTTTCTGAGATATGAACACTGAAGTAGCTTTTTCTGTTCATTAGCTATGGACTGGTGAGGCAACCAGCACCATGGGAAATAAAAACTATTGTCATCAAATCCCTTCTGGAATATTGTTTAGTGAGACCCAGGTTCATCTGCAGATAGAAAAATAAGGATGCTGAGATGAAAAGGCCATAAAAGGAAATCATGTTTAGATGGGAACAGGTAGGGCAAGGACACCTCTTTTTCTCTCCTCTTCTTTCCTTTCTTTTCAAGCTCATTAATGTTAATATACATTGAGCCATCCCAGCAGAATTAGAGCTGCTTGTTTTGTATAATGTGATCCACTGCATCCACAGTCACTGCCCCCCAGGAAAACAGGGAAGGTCAGAGGTTTCTGTAAACCTGACAAAAAAATCTACCAGCTCCATTTGCATTTGATACCAGTGAGAGGTTGGACCTGACATTTCTTCTAATTTCACATCAATATTTTCAGTCAGAAGATATATGCCCTGCCCTGTTCCCATCTCTCCTTAGTGCTGCCACATTCCAGGTACATCTTCCTTCTGGGGATTGCCAATGGCTTTGTCAGAGGTGCAAGCTCTGAAGGTGAGAAGGGAGTTTCTACTCATGAGCAGTGCCCACCTCCTTGGAGATGAGCTCACCTGGTTAGCCAGAATGAACTGTATCCCTGAACTATTACAGCAGGCATGGGGGAAAAAATAAATGTTTTCTGACAACATGGATGAATGCACATAATGTTCTTAAATTATTTGGACAGTTTCCTCTGGGCTTCTACTTCAACTTACAAGGCCCTTCAGTGGTAGAGATCCTTCAGACAGTAAAGTATTGCCCCTGGCCATACATTACCTGCAGTGTTTATCATATATACTTGAATCCATCCCCACAAATCTCAGGACTAACACAGCCCTCAATCATGCAGGCAACACATGCAGAAAATAGAAAACAGCATGGGGCTGCCTCCTTGGGAAAAATCTCAATATATCAGTGCATGGTTATTAACTTCATTTGTTAAGGTATATGTCATGATCACAGCCACACTGTAGGGCTTGCAGTGTTCACTGATCTCCGATGGAAACTCAGAAAATTATTGATTTTAAATATCAGATGCTGAAATCCTACAAAAACTATATATATTTTGATTCCATCCCCAATTATTTTTATTTTAATGTTATGCAGTGAGAAAAAAAGAACATGAAAAAGATGTCAGTCAAATGACAGCTATAATTATATCCAGAGAAATAGATTTTTGTCCTTCCTTTTGTGGGGATGTATCTTTAACCCACTTCTCGCTTCTCTGTGGATTACATTCATGGCAATTTTCAGAAGATATATTTTAAATATTTTTTGAAAATTTATTTATTTGTTTGATAATGTTTTACCAAATTGTTTTGATTTTTCAGGTTTTGGGTTTTTTTTTTTTTTTTTTTTTTTTTTTTTTTTTTTGTTGGTTTTTTTACTTCTGTTATCTGAAAGGTTTTGCTCATTATCCCTTGGTATCACCAATTCAACCAGCCTAAACCTGTAACTTAAAAAGAAATATTTTCTGGAAAAACAATAACAAAAATTTCCACATCAGCACCACATGCTGTCTTTCAGTCAAGTCTGATCTCATATTTGTACAAAAGATATTACAAATCTTCCTTTCCCACTGTCCAAGTAAATTCTACATTCACATGGAAAAACAATAATTAGATTATACAGCAAATTAGTTTAACACTCTAAAAATGTCCAAATCCCAGCACAGAATTAGCCCTTTCTGATACAAGATCATTTCAGTTTGCTCCCAGGTATTTCTCACCCAGCAGGAAATTCAAGGAAAATGCCAGTAACATTTGATATTTTGAGATGTAGCTGACAGGATAATTCTGGCTCACCCGGTTGTGGGCCAGAATATTTTTTTGTATTGCAATTCACTGTTAAAAAAATAAATTAAAAAAAATGGCTGAGCGCCATCAGTCAAAGTTTTATACAATAAGAATAATTATGTTCCCAGTCCATTAAACTTGTGACACATACTCTATAAATGCTCTAGGGATAAGATGCAATATGGTGATGGTAAAACCTGATGGTGTCTGCTGAAGGGAAGAGTGCCACTAAAATAAAGAGAAACATTGTAAAGGAATGGGGATTTTATGAGGTCAGGTATGGCAGGTAAGCATGATGAAATGCTAATTTATATCCTTCAGAGTGCAGACCTTGCTGATCTGCTGCTGTCAGTGGGGAAGAGCCAGTGCTGGAGACAGGCAGCACAGCAGAGATGGACAGAGCCCAGCGCCTCTGCAAACTGAAATGGCTAATTCTCTGCTGGGATTTGGACTTTTTTAGGGTGTTAATCTAATTTGCTGTATAATCTAATGATTATTTTCCCATGTGAATGTTGAATTTACTTGGACAGTGGGAAAGGAAGATTTGTAATATCTTTTGTACAAAGTTTTTAGCTCCTCTCTCCCTGGGTTCTTATTCACCATTCCTGGATATGGTGCAATGGTTTACACAGACCTGAAAATTCTTCCTAGTTCCCTGCAAGATCAGATTCACAGTGAGAGAAGAAAAGTGGGATAGCACAGAGCAGCAGATTCCTGGTTTGGAGCAGTTGGGAGTGGAGCTTTGGGAAGCCCCAGGACAGGCTGAGGCAGGCCAGGCCAGCTGGGCAGGACAAGGACAGACTCCCTGACAGGTGATGGATGCTGCACAGCCCCTCCTCCGGCTCTCTCCATCAGCACTGTGTCTGCACCCAGCCCTGGGCAGCTGGAGGATGGTTTGGCTTTTAATTTTCAGGCATGATTTTGTGTTGAGAACCAGCCCGTGTACTTTATCTGTTTCCACACCCAGGCGTTTAGATTTGGTAAAGCCAGACCACCTCACACCAGTGCTCTCTAAATGAAGCATTCAGACTCTTTTTTCAAAATGGCATGCTCAATTCCAGAAAATGTCTCTTTTTGAGAACAGAGTCTTTTCATTAATAGCAGCAGTTTTTCAGTCTGGCAATGAACCAACTCCCTTCATTCCTCACTTGACTTCAGCCTTTTGCAAACACGCTGGAATAACACACAATAGGACCTAGGACATATCATTTCTACCCACGCAGGATATGGTTTCTGGTCATTTTCTATAACTTTGATTGCTTCTTCAGTCTAGGGAGAACTTTTCTACTTTTATACCTTCACACCAGAGCAAAGTGAGAGGGCAGCTGCTTCCAGTGTGCAGTTAACAAGAAAAAAATAATGGAAGCTTGACTGTATTATGGAATAACAAGATTCTATCTTTCCCCCTTCCTTCTTTTTATTAATTCTGTTGTCAACTTAATATCCATGAGACAGAAAACTTGGGCAGTTTGGAACAAGATAAGAAGGGCAAGATTAAAAATAGAGCCTTAAATGCTGTTCAGTAGTTTGGGAGCATTCTTCATTATAACCTATGGAGGAATTCAAATAGAAAAGCACAGCTGCTTTGGATTCCTGTCCAGAGAAACTGCACAAACACAGCTTGCATAAAAATAAATGCTTTGCATACCAAGGAAATGGCCTGTTATTTGCTATAGAAACATTCTAATCTTATTCCTCCTTTTTTTAAAACCATCTATTAGAGAGCCTCAGAGTAGTTCATTCATATTTTTGTTGGGATAATTTTCATGCCTTTGACCAGTGAATGATTGTGTCCTAGCCAGGACACAGATATAAGAACATCAGCCCTACAGGTTAATGCTTCTGATCATCTACTAATAACTAATCCCAGAAGTTAAAAGATCAAATAGTGTCTAAAAACCTCTTGAACAAACAATTCCCTTAATAACAATTAGGTGTTCCTCTACCAATTTCCCACTCTGCTATATTACCCTCAAACTTTACTGGATTGTATAAAGAATATCTAATGTCAATCTGATATGTTTAATATTCATCTTACTACTCAGTGCTTAACAGAACATGTTGTACTGTTAAGAAGGTTGCATGAACCATTACATTTTCAAAGTGAAACGAGGCATCTAGGACATTCAGTATTATCACTTTGATCAAAAACTGATTACTGGGGAAAATACTGTGATTCCTCAGCAATTCAGATCTTTATATCACAGTGAAACATTCTTGACATGTGTTCTTCTAGGCCAAGTGTAAATCTTTATACAAGAATTATCAGGTGATGTTCTATGGGTTGTTCCACTTAGGACACCAGAAAGAACAAACTCAAAATCTGTGTTTCTATAGATCACAGAGTTAACTAGCATTTATAGAAGGTGAACAATTCTTGTGCTTTGATGAAAGAAAATTGCTTGTAACTTGAGAAACACTTGACAAGGTTAAAAAAATGGGCAGTATATTATCAGTGCAAACAAACACTAATGACTGTAACCCAGTAGTGACATATTCCAAATTCTGTCTCTGTAACACTGAACCCCAGAGGACCTTAGCTGTTCTTTACTGTGAACACCACGTTCCTCAGCACAAACCTTAGAATCTCTATTTCAATCCTCTGTGTCAGCCCAAAAGGCAAATGTCATAACTGAAGAGTGCAAGGAATTGCTTCTACACTTTGCTGAGTTTTAATTTCACTGCAAATAAAAGCAAAGCAAAATAAGGATTTAGCGCCACAGAATACTAAATGTGTTCCTAAAATTCTGGGATCCAGATGTAGGCTGAATTAATTTATGTAGATGAAAGCATGGAAATGAGCAAGATGTCTCTGCAGACTGTGGGATATGACACCAGCTCTCTTCAAAAAAAAAACTTCCCAAGATTTTCTTCCCTCTACCTTTTTCCTCTTTCACAGGCATGTTCTTTGTGTGCTACTCGTATTGCATCACATCTCACCACTTGGGGAAATGCTGCTGGAGATCTTTAGGAGTGGAGAACATGGGTGGATGCAGTTGGGAAGGGGTGGCCGGCACAGGGTAGAATCACAAGCTGAATCAAAACCCAATCTTTTCAGGGTTTCTCTGTGCTCAGACACCACCTGCTCCACTCTCAGTGGCTCTGAATCCTGTAATGCTGCACATGATACACCCTCAAGTTGAATAACTACCAATATCTCAATTTTGGTGCTGATGAAGCAGGTGGTGATCTCTGTGGTGACAGTGACAGGACCCAAGGGAAAGGCCTGAAGCTGTGTGAGGACAGGTTTAGGTTGAATATTAGAAAAAAATTCCTCCACCAGAGGCTGGTTGGACTCTGGCACATGATGTGACTCTTGGGAATGTCTGTGCAGAGTAAGGAGTTGGACTCAATGATCCTTATGGGTCCCTTCCAATTCAGCATATTCTGTGATTCTGTCATTCTGTGAATTAAAGGCTAATCTTGTGATGAAGGAAAGAGAGAGGCATTTAATTCTTATCCTCTTGGAAAACTATCTATTCACCTTTCAAATCTGAGTAATTTAGGCAGACACAGGATGTATGATACAATGCTCTGTAACAAGTAAATGGCAGAGAAGATTTAAAACATTTAATTCTAAGTCATTCATTCAGCTCTTCTGAAGGAACAGACTGCAGATCAATCTTTAAAAAGCCATTGATTTAAGCAATATTTTCTTACCTTCACAACACTGAAATTGAGGGTAACTCAATTGAAGGTGCAAATATTTTTCTCTCTATCTACAAATACCACAAGATCTCCTAGTAACACACATCTTTCTGTCACAATAATAAATATAGTATTGGGGCCTCAAAAACCCCCATCTCTAGTAATGGGGCATGACAGAGTATGACTGATGTAGCAGGACTGAAACTGCTCCAAAAATAAACTTGAGCTTTGGTGATCAGAGATAACCTGAGCCATACCTGTGTGCTGGGTACCCTTTCTAATCTCTCTGCTGAAATGATAACGTTAAGTGAGACAAACAAAAATTATAATGATGACTATTTACCCAAAACAACTTTTACTATTTCCTAACATCTTCCAAACAGTTCTATTTCAGGAAGAGGGCCAACTTTCTGTACCTTACTGGCCTTGCTTTTGGTAGCAGGGCCACTGAAGACCTCATGGACATGTGCAATGGTGTGTGATGTGCAAATGTTAAAGCCAGAAATAACCCACACCGTAGCACTGCCTAACATTGCTCAGGGGTACAGAGCTCATCCCAGAGAAGTACAGGGTCCCTTGCATGATGCTGTCTCTGTAATGTTCTGTTCTGTTTCTGCAGAAGGCTAAT
Organism: Ammospiza nelsoni; assembly: GCF_027579445.1. Classification (NCBI taxonomy): domain Eukaryota; kingdom Metazoa; phylum Chordata; class Aves; order Passeriformes; family Passerellidae; genus Ammospiza; species Ammospiza nelsoni. The sequence continues at coordinate 10,972,449 of NC_080640.1, forward strand.
TAGTCCCACTTTCCTAGCCAGCCTGTGTGATCTCCTGTGCCACTGTTACCCTTAGATCATCTCACTGCCTGGAGCATACATGGCCTATTTCAGGTAAGATAAAGCTATCTCAAGGGAGAAAGGGCTAATGCAAAGCCTTTTAATGTCTGTGCACTTCAATGAACCTTGTGCCCTAATAACAGGAACAGATATCCATCTGAGGGAGATCTGGAAAAGAAGTGGAGTGATCCAAACAGAAAAAGGTACTCTTTTTATATGAGTCATTTGGAATATAGATGTGAATATAAATGTGAATATTACTGTAAGCCTTTAGGATAAAGATATGTATGTGAAAGCAGAATATCTCTGGAAACATCTCCAGGAGAGTGGCAGAGGAGGGGATTCCTCTGGAATTAAATGGAATTTCATTGTAGTAAAATGCTGAAAAACCTGAAAATGGTTCAACAGCAGGTCTGGTGGTATACCTGTAACTTCTTCTCACCCAGCCATAATCTGGGCATAGAGCACTTTAATTTACAGGAGAGGTTTTTCAAAGTGTAAATTACTACCACACAGTTTGGGGCAGCAAGATAGAACTTGTGTGTGCCAGACATTTATCATTGTGTAAATCTGATAGTGCAGTCTTGTTTCAGCTTAAATGCAGCCTTCATCAGCTTTTTAAGAATACTGTAGCATTTTAAAATGTACTATATCTATTTAGCAAAATGTATGTAAATCCCTCAATTGTTTATTTAAACACTGTTGTATTATTAAGGCCTGTTAGCTACCATAACCACCCTGCATTGCAGATGAAGTCTGAGGGCAGCAATTGATCAAGAGCATTAAAAATATGTTGATGCCTGTAGTTATCAATTTATCATATCTACCCCCTGCTCTTTTTTGCAGTGAAATGAATGATGAATCTATTCCGAATCATCAATTCCCATAAAATGTATAACTCCAAACAGGAACATGCTAAAGAATTTATAAAGAGCACAGCAGGCTTGTATACATTATCTTGTTTGACATTGCTTATACAAGAAACCTGAAATACACAAATTGATTGATTTGTGTATTTCATCAAAGCTTGATTTAATTTATCAAGGGGACAATGCCAATTTGCATTCATCAACACATAAAGTCAGGTTAGACTCCAGCTGCTGGCTCAAACCCTCTTTTCATATTGCCTTCATTATACTCCCTACTCTGTTTAGTTTTAAAGCCAAAGTTGTGAGACCCCTCTTTTTTATTTTTTAATGTTTTCTGAAATGTTTAGGAGAATGAGACCGTAATAACACTAACTCTGTGTTCAGAACTTGTTCAGTTGCTGGACGTGAAGGTTGGGAAGGGTTTTGACCTCACTGCTGTAGTACTGACCTTTTCACGACCCTGGAGGAGTCTGCCTAACACGTCTGCAAGCTGAATTAAGGTGGAATTTGTGGGGTTTTATAGCAGATAGGAGAGATAATTCCTGTGCCATCTCTCAGTTGTGCACACAGCCTGAGATATTCAGCCCACAACAAAAATACTTCTGCATCTAAATTCTATACTAAGCTTTAAAAGTTTATGTTACTTTTATTCCTGTCCCTTCTTTCTACTGGTATTTGTCCCCTTCATTTGTCCTCCAAATCCCTCTGTTCTTTAGGGCAGGAACTCTTTCTACCAGCATCCCATGAAATCCTTCATAATTCCGAAGGATTCATGAAATCCTCCTCTGCGCTGAGCCTGAGAACAGCTCAGGAAATCCTTGCTGCAGGAAGGGACCAGTCCTTACTCATCTCCCTGACTATCAGATAAGGGTGGTGTTTTTTTCTGACATCTCTCAGATTAAAGCCTCATGCAGCTCATGGGGGTTATTCTCTGATCTGGCTCCCTCTCACTGCACAAAGACAGGTCAATGTTCATGCTCATCTGTAAAATAAGATGTCCAAATTCAAGACAGGCCTCTAAATGAGCTTAGTTTTACCACCTGAGTTTTCCACTGATTTTAGTAAAATTTCAAAAGTTACTATGCTCTTATGAATTTCATTCCACTTTCCATTAAGTGTCTCCATTAGTGAGAAGTTGCATAATTCTGAGCCTAATTTCAGATTGATTTAAAAATGCAATTCTGCTCTTATTGGCAAAATACCTTTTTGAGCTGTTTTCTCTTGCTTTTTCATATATAATTAATTACAAAAGAGGCTTATTACTTAGAGGATAAGATACTCTAGTGTAAAGATGTCACATCTGTTAGATAAGGGGACAGTGAAATCAGAAGCATTACCTAGGGTTGAGCTGAATGCCAATATTCAGTGGCTCTGATGTAATTAAACAGTACATTGCTCAATCTAGTCAGGAACACAGGAACAGAGAAACACTATTTAGAAGAGACTGTAATGTTATTATGGAGCCTGATTCAACAAAGCACTTGAACATGAGCTTCAGATTAAGCACACATTTAATTCTTCTTCCACTGCAAAACAAGTTAAAAGGAGCATATGCACAGCTGCCTTGCAGAATATATTAATTATGCTCAGAGAAGAAACTTGCACAGGCCACTTCATTGAGACCATCTCATAATCTCTAATGCATCTATCTATACTGAGAATCCTTCTGTGACTATAAAACCTGCTATTATCTTTAAAAAAATACAAGCAAGAAGCTGAAGGGCTGGAGAAAAAAGACTAAGCCCATGAAATTGTGTAGCCCTTAAATACCAAAATTATTTTGGTAATATGAAGTCACCCTCGTACACTTGCACAATTTTGTAAGTACACTAAATTATTTTAGCAAATATGGGCCAAAAAGTCATAATCCTGAAAAGTGTCTTGTGATCTTTTGTCATCCCAATAGCAGATGCAAGGCAAAGCAGCTGAGTTTCCCTCTTCAAACAGATATGAAGTGAAAATTAAATTCACATTTCCTGATGCAGAGGGGGATACTATAACCATGCACCTGAAATGGCCATGTTCACCAAGGTTGTGGTAAACAAAACACTTAACATCTGAATTTTGGGGTCTGACTATCACCAAGGTTCATAGACTATCAGATGCTTAAATATCAGTCCAGAAAAATACAGCAAGTGCAATTATAACAGATTCACTCATCACATTGCCAAAGTATCTCAAAGTCCACTTAAACATGCACAGTTGGCTTGTTTCATTAAAAGGAAAAGAGAATTAAAACATCTAGAAGCTTTGTTTAAAAATGCAGTACTGTGACTGAAGAGCCAGTATTTTTTTTTCTCTAGAGCTGAAGAAATTTAACAAGATGAAAAATTAGTCAGGGAGAGTTTCAAAAGTACACTGATACCACAGTGGAAATGGATAGGAAAAAAATGGAGGTAAAACATTCAGCTGATTAATATGCTAAACTCCTAAATGAGATGAGTCTTGTTAATGAATTAATTCCAAAATTCCACTTGCTTAAATCTTGTTAAAATTCCCTTATATGAATCATTTTTCTGCAGTAGTTGAAATCAATCAAAGTTTCAGAGATGAAATGGCTGAAAATTCTTAGGGATTTACTTTAAATGCATCATTACAACAGGGCACTTTCCAATTTCATTCTTAGTTCCAAGAAACCTGCCAGAGGGCAGGAAAATGCTGGTGACTTCCATTAGCCTTTTCAGCAGGACTGTCATAAATTTCTTCCCTATCCAAGGATACATCAACAGGAAGACAGACCACTGTATGCACAAAGTAAAACTATCTGTTACCCAGAAGAAAGGTGATTTGGTTCATCATCTGTGTGCATAATTCATTATATTATATGATGTGTTTGGCATGAAGTAAAAGGGAAAGGGTTGAATAAAAATAATATCAAACTTGTTCTAAAAGTTAAAAGTTTTCATTTCCTAATGAGATCATCTATTCCAGGTAGATGACTCTGATAAAACAATTGAAAAATAAATTGCATTTGCAAAGCCGGCTTGTGCAAATCCACATAGAAGGGTATTATATTCCAATGAAAATATGTGAAGCATATAACTGCAATGACAAGAACACAATAAAGCAAAATAATATTGGGAGTAAATACAAAAAGCTTTGTGATGAAACACTGAAGAATGACCTCAATGGTTATCTCCAGGGTTACTTTGACTACATGAAGCTGATTTTAGGACTGAGAAATACTTAATTGCAGATGATGCCTTCTAGCATTGTTAAGAACTGAGACAGCAGCAAAAGGATTAAAACATAACACAAGAATTGTATGGCTAAACAAGCAAAGACACTTGATGCAGTCCTTTTAGTTATTATTATTATTACTATGACAATACTTGTAGAGCCTGTCATCTAAGTGTTGTGATTAGATTGGTTCTGCTCAAGAAACCATGGATGAAATAAAGCAGGAATTGCAAAATGTAGTTTTGTAGAAATAGAATTTATATCTGCTCAGAATTACCTCATGCCCTGTTCAGCTGAGATTTCACTGGGGAAGGTTTGGTAATATGTAATGGAAATGTGTGACAAAGCTTTTTTGATTTTTCATTTCAAACTGAATTCTAAGCATATATTCTGCAAATTTTAAATGTAACATTGAATGATGAAATAACTTGTGGTTTTTTTCTTTGCATTTTTAAATCCATCCAAGCATAACACAATTTTCCTCCTTTGTCCCCGGGGTTTTCTGGTTTTAGCCGTGATTAGAAGAAAAGTAAATGTTGTTCCCTCAAAACCTGCTTCCTGACACGTTTGTGACAGGCCTGCTCAGTCCTTCCCTCGAGAGGATTAAGCAGAGGTATGGTGTGGGTGAGGATGGGTTACATGCGCACCCTGTGGGTCAGCAGCAGAAGCAGAACTCAAAAAGCCAGTGGTATTTACTCATTTTTGTGTGTTCAAACACACAGGGACAGTCTCCTAATCTAAATACACATAGAAAACAATGCCTTGCACTGCACCTAACAAAAGAACTGCATAAGCAAAAGAATGCATCCATCTTTTATGGAACTATATTGATACATGTGATGCAAAGTAGAGCAATACCTGTTTTTTAGTGTTAAATCAAGTGTAACTCTTGGCTATTAAAAGCACCTGAACCCCTATTAAAAATATTAAAAATATTATATGTATTCCCTGATTAAAAAAATTTGAAAAGTATCCAAAAATTCAGTATTCAACAACAGCCTCATATTACTTATGACAATTTTTTAATAGTCTTGCAATTAAAATAAATAAACAAAAAATAGCAAAACCCCCACTCTTCAAAAAAAAAAAAAACCTAAAAAATAACACCAAATTTATTAGAAAAGCTAAGAAAAAGAAAAACATATGTGAATTTCAGCAAGCTAAGGGATGGGCAATGGGGTGGGGAATGGAATACCATTTCAAGGACAAGCTCAAAATTACTGCCAGTCCTCCTGGACACCTTAGCACTAAGCATCACTGTGCTCTCACCTGAATCCATGCCAAAAAGTCCATCAGTAAGACTGTCAGTAAGGCAGAATGCAGCTGGGAATAGCTAACAGGGCAAGAAGCTCTTTGCCCGAGACAGAAGCTCTCCCTGTGTGCACTTGAGCTCGGCTGCTGAAGAGTTTCCATGTGCTCATGGTAATAAGGCTTCCTGAAATAAGGCTTCAGGGTGCCTTATTCAGGCTCACCTGTGTGCTACTTCCCTAAAGCTGCTGCTGATTTGCACTGCTTTTCTAGGTATTTAGAGCATAGGCAAAGAAGAAAGCATCTGTCTGGGATAAAAACCCAAACAAAACAGGCAGGGGATCCTTAGAAGAGACCATAACCCCAACTGCTTGAGTAGGAACTACTGGAACGGCAGAAAATCCTCTCCTTGCACTGTACCAAGGATCAGTAAACGACTGGGGGTTTGCGTTCCCTGCAGTTTAAAGAGAAAGAATCTCACTGGAAATTAAAGCAGAGTCAGATGAAAACCTAACTGATATCAGCAGGGGAGCCCAAACAAAGGCAAGGCAATAGTTCTGTTTGTTTAAAGGCTGTAGGGATGCAAAAGGAAATCCATTTGTCCCAAGGCAGGTCAAGAACTTTAAAAGAGTATTTATACTTTTCCTTTGTGTGCAACTTGGTATAAATACTGCAGTAAGAAGAAAGAAAAATTCAAAGAATTCCTTGTTGCCAAATTTTTCAACTGGTTCAAAGCACTAAAACTGGTATTTATTATACAGATGCACATCAGATACATGTCCCAAAGCTTAGTGGGCTGGGCAGCAGAGCTGCCTTTCTGTGTTGGTTCTGTAGGCAGCAGAGCTGCTGCCTTTCTGTGTTGGTTCTGTAGTGTGGAGTTACCCAGGCTCGTGCTGGGCTGCAAGCTCCATGCTCAGCACAGCAGCTTGGCTGTCACCCTGTGCATCCCAGGGTGGGGCAGGAGGCTCAGGTTTTCAGAGGTGTTGCTGGGACCTGCGCACATGGAAGCTGTTTGGTGGCCTAAACAATTTCAAATAAATGTGACTGTACTGATGTTACCTGTCTATACAGGGATGCCCCATCCCTGGAAATGTTCAAGGCTAGGTTGGATGGGGTTTTGAGCAACCTGGTCTAGTGGAAGCCATTCCTGACCATGGCTGGGAGTTGGAACCAAATGATTTTTGTGGTTCCTTCCAACCCAAACCACTGTATGATTCTATACTTACGGCATATACCCAGTGCAGTTGGCTCTAATAAATTATGAAGGGTAAATTATGAAGGTGAAGGGTATCTTCTTGCTTTCCATGCCTTTCATGGTAAAAAAAATGTGGTGTAGGGCTAATTAGCATAAGATAATTTTGAGAGCTGCCTGTATCTTGGGAAGGGCCATCACAAGTGGAGATGTAACAGTGAGACCAAGGGCTGAACTGCCTGTTAAACCCTCACTGACTGCAAATTTATGCTCTTAGCAAGAAGGTGAGCACATCCATGGCCAGATGGGCCATCCACCACCATCTGAAACATAACATAATTGTTCTCTCAAACTACATGTATGCTGTGCAACCCAGACCTGATCACTGCCTTCTCTGTTTCAGGCTTTACTTCCTTCCTGGAGGTATCCAAAGAGGAACTTGAAGAAGACAAGGCAAGTAAGGAATCCTCTTGATCAATCAATAGGAGTTTTTCTATCAAATGATGCTGAACACTTATTATATTCTTCCAGGAGAAGAATAATAAAAGAAGAATAATAAAACACTTCTGTTCTTCCTAAAGAACTTTGATGAGACATGGCAGACATTTGTTAGTTATGAGCTAACAAATACCAGTTATGTCAGGCAATTTGATAAGAGAAACAGGACCTAATGGATTAAATGCAGAGAGTAGAGGCCATTTCTCTCTGTCCAAGTCACAAGCAACTCCCCTTTCCCCATTCTGAGAATAAGCAGCTTTCCGTTTGCCACATGATCAGAAAAGAATTAAATTAACTATGTAAAATCAACTGGTTGACCTGGTCACCATAGTTACAAAGACAAAAAATTGCTGAATGTCTCCAAGATGAGACAATCAGATCACGAGAAAAATCTATCTCCTAAAAAGGACTCTTCAACATTTCCAAAGTTGGAAACAACAAAAATCTAGAAAGTTCTTAAATGCAGAAGTTGGTACAAAAATGAGCTACTTATGTACACTTCTTAATTCTGTTCTTTCAGAAAGATTTTGTTAAAATATTCAGAGGCTTCCACTCCAGAGATGGCTGCATTTCACAGGTGAGTGAAACCATCACTGCAGGCAATATCTGTAGAGCACTTGCTGAATTTTTGTCAGCTTTATTATTACTGATTCAATCTGTGTAAGAGGAAAAAGGGCATCCAAATGGCACTTAAGATGGAATAAGGAGCCCTTCATAAAGCTATTAAGAAATTAATAATTACAGGAAGACAGATGTAATTACATCCAGAAGATCAATGCAGCTTTTAATGAAGAAGAATTTCAGGACCCTAAATACAAATTGAGATAAGAAACTTCTGAGGCTCTCCCACACACCCCTGCTAGATAAATGGGACTGAGGAACAAAGGAATCACAATGCTGTTATGCAAAACAAAATCATTCTGGAATCCTACTGAAAGCCTTGAGGAAGCTGGTTTGAGCTGTGAAACCATGGCTTCTTTGATATATGATTTTTGGTAGATGTTTACAAATGGTCCTAGTACAGAAACATTCAGTGTGTCCACTGCAAATGGGGCAGATGACATGAAAAGTTGCCTCCTATTAGAACTTCTCAATGGAGATGGGAGAGAGTTGAATTGCATTTCCTTTCTCCCTCTTCCTCCAATGTCCCTCTCTCACTCCCTGCTCCCTTCAACTTTGGGAGCATTTAAAAAACAGAATTAAAGCCTTAAGACCCCCACAGACTTAAGTAGCTATAAATACCCTTCTCTCCCACCCTGCAGGAATCTTTAAGCACTGGCATGGCAGACAAGACAAGTCTTCATCCTCCCTTGCTTGTGGTTGAGGCCAGGAGGCCTGGCAGGACACCTGCACGTGGAGGGTCTGTGTTAGGGCTGTAGCTTGGCCAAGGAAGAACACGGGGAATGCCATGGATCCTTTGCCTCCAAAACATGATGGAAAGAGCAATTCCATTGAACTCTACCTCCTGTTCTGCTGTGAGGAAAATAGACAAAGGGGAACAGTAATACCTGACTCCTGTAGTGATGAATTATATGGGAAATAAGCACAGGGGAAAACAAACCAAATTAGCAAGTCCACGCATCATTTAAAATAAGCCTACAAACCCCAGCCTCTCCATGCACATTCAGCTATAAAGCAGATGCCTTTCACACAAGCAAATATACACTACAGCAAATGGAGTGATTTTTTCAAAACACCATAGAAATAAAAAAAGGTCCCCAAACATTTCCAAAGCATCCTAAAAACAGAGCAAGGGGGGATAAGCTGCTACTAAAATCTAGGGGCTCTAAGAGCTGAAAATGGAGTTACATGGAAAAAACATAAGCATCAGCTTTCCCAAAAGGTAAACACAAATTGAAAATGGTTTTGCCAATAAACTCTGGTAAGGAATTTCTGCCTTGATCTTTGTTTTTTTCTGAGGCATGTCAATACATCTCTGTGCTGTGCTTTCCTTATGACTGCCTCCAAATCCCACACATTTGCACCTCATCAGGAGAAATAAACAATGCTCCTCTTGCTACATATCTCTAGTAGATACCAAACTTAATTACAAGCAACTTTGTCTGATCAATGGGCGAGTTGGAGGAAAACAATATCCAACAAACAAGTCTTAGCACAAAATGGAGGTTGAAGAATAAAACATTGTAGAACACACTGGGTAGAACAATTCTTCATTCACTAGGAGCTAGTTCTACTCCAGATTTGCAGCTGTTACGCCTCTGCAAGCTTTGCAGGAATCCTTTCAATTTGTACCAGCCAAAGATCCAGCTCAGAGTGAAGCACATTTGAAAGAATTTCCTGGTCAATACCTGTCTGGAGTTTGTTTCTAGCACTTATCAGAAAAGTTCATTATGATGGCAAAAATAAAATACTCTTCTGAAGAGAAAGAAAATCCTCAATTATCAAACTACTGGCTTCAGCAATATTTTTTGAGAGAGAAGGTAAAAAGGACAAAGTCACAAGAGATTTTGAGGATTAGTGGGGATTTAATAGGAAATGCACTGCAGACAGCAACTTTTGCCAGTAATTTTGAAGACATGGATGGTCTGATTCAACAGGATGGAAAAGTTGAAAATTTGACACTGAAAAGTTTACCAACAACTGAATAGTAACATTATGAAACAAGACCCAACTGCTGTCATAGTCAGTACATAGTATCTTTCTCAATCAGCTTCAAATCACAGCTACAATATTAATTCTGAGTGTGCATCTGTCAATGGATAAATATTAGAGATAACATGTTGAATTAGTTATGATAAGCTGAGTACCTGGCTAGGGGGTTCAGCTTTGAAAAATTTGCTGTTCTTAAAGTGGAACAGACTTGAAAATCAAAAACATTTACTGGAAATGAAGAGAAGGATTGCTAAGTTCCATACCACATGTAACCACAAGGAAAAGGGAAAAAGATGTATCAGTGCCTACCTGAATAGAAAGGATGTCTGGGACCTTTTCTAGTCCCACAAAAGGTCTTGAAAAGTAAAGGTCTAGCCCTCAAAAGCTAAGTTACACAAGATGGTCATTGATAACAATTTGAAATGTAAAGTTGCAAAGACACAAGGGAGGTAGAAGACATAGCAGTTTAGTGACATGATTTTCAATCCCCCTAAACGAGTTTCCTCTCATCAGTGAGCTCTTCCCCTTTTATTTTGCCTGGCCATGGGTGTTCAAATAGGGCACAGAAACAGCTTGTCTGATAAATAAAATGTTATCAGATTTGATAGCTCCTGTCTGTAATATTCCCAGATAGTGATGGGGAAGGATTAAGCCTGGGAATAGATCTTACAATGTGACTGTAGTAACCACTGGGTTATCAGGTCAGAGAATTCCAATGGATTATGAATACACAAAAAAAATTACTTTAGCTTTTTTTACAAGCATGGGATAAGAAAGTGATATGTCTTACAAAGTGTTTTCTTCAATCTGAAACTGAAATGCTTTTCTGTTTGTTTCAGTAATAAGCCTCCCCATTTCAATGTTATCAGAGCTGATTTTCCTTTTGATTTGTTGGTGTGTGTATAGGATGAAAAATCGATTAGTCATTTCAGCATACAAGTGTCTTCAGCACTTTTTGTAGGATAATGAATATACTTAGAAAGATATGAACTTCAGTGGCAAGATATTTGTGGTTTTGTTTTTTTTTTTTTAAGTTTGGGGTTTTTTCCATAATTTATTTAAACACCTATGATGTATGAGGCTTAGGAGAAACATAAGCATCTCAGCCTGCTGCACACCTTGCTATCAGAAACATGCCTGATGTGTTTCTGAGAAGCAGTTGGAAAAATCCCCTTTGAATTGCTTTGATTTCCAGTCTAATTTTCCTCTTTTTGAGGAGAAGAGCCTAAACAAAGTAAAAAAAGAAAGGTAAAAAAAAAAAAGGGGGACCAGTGCTGTTTGAGTAGCACTCATGCAAAACTCAGACCAAGGTTTTTCACCAACAGTGCAGTGTTCTGCAGTGAGCAGCCTCACCCACACAAAATTTGGAGAAAGGGGTAGGAAAAAGCTGGCCACGTATCTCCAGTGCTCTGGGTTATGGGGCAAACAGAACAAAGGAATCAGGAAAATCCAACTCAACTTTGGAACTGCCATATGTTGATCTGTGCTGTGATGGAGGCCAAAGAAACCTATCTGTTCTGTGGGCAGAGCTGGACAGGTATTTCATGTGGGTCCACTTTCTATTTGTTCTATTTGTAGCTTAAAAAGCATTGCCCTGAAGTGGCTGAAACCATTTTGAGAAGCATTTGAGCGTTAGAGGCAGGGTCCTGGGAGCTCAGTTAGTGCTACTGGAACAGGATTTAAACACATGAATCATGGCTGGCAGTGAAGAGGGAATTGTGCTCTTCACTTTTAGTGTTAAAAAGATTACTCTTCACTGCTCAGAAAACCTTCATAATATAGGAGAAGACATCTTATTGACGAATATTATTAGCCATGCACAGGCCTAAAAAAATTAAACTGGTTAAGCAGCTGGAATGAACATTATTTTTTTACCACTCATATCAGAAGTGAGTATGATCATCTCTTTGCTTTTCCCCTCTACCAGACTCTTCAGGACCTCTTAAGATTTCTCTTACCTCATTTCCAAAGCAACAATATATTAGTCCCCACAAGGTAGCTTACATGTGTACATCTCATGGAACATAAACCCATTTTGATTCCTCATTTGCTTGCATTTCATTTCTCCCTCTTCCTCCAATGTCCTCTCTCACTCCCTGCTCCCTTCAACATTGGGAGCACTTTAAAAACAGAATTAATTAATCAGGCCAGCTACTCCAGCTTGATAACTCATTCCCCTTGTTATTCACTATTGAGTCATGAGGTGGGTGTCTTGATCTTGAAGGTAGGACAAAGATACAAAATATTTCCATCAGGTGCTGGAAGAAAGGTTACAACCTGCTTCATACAGAATTCAATTAGGAATCACAGACAGGGCAAGCAAGTTTTTATTAATTCCTACAGATGCCAGAATGTGTTCAATGTGTTTCTGTTTCATTTCTTTCCTCTAAAAAATTTTTAACTAATCATAACATTAGATTAGTTCTTTTAAAACAGTAGGTGATCAATTGAATTTCAATGCCCTAGGAAAGAAATTTAAAGATTCCCAGATGTTTCATGGAAATCATCAAAAAAGATTAAATTGAGAAGGAATTCTGATACTAACTGAATTATCTACCCAAGTATTTCTATTGCACTGCTATCAGGGTATTTTAATGTCATGAGGCTTTTTTAGAATGTTTACTAGGAAATGTGGATAGGGTCAAGCAGGCAGGGTTTCATCTGTCTGTGTAAATGAAGGGCTAAAACAAATTAGTGCTTGGCATATTCCATGTGGCTTTTAGTTTTAAATGTCTGAAGGAAAGACCTTACCAAAAAAAAGTTTGACACCTTTGGGCTTTATGCCAGTGAATTCTAGGAGGAAAATGAGGCAATCATCTATTGGAAATTATCAATTGCTTCCATAGAGGAGGGTCAGATGCTGATCTAATGCTATGTTAAAGCAGAAACTGATTTTTTTTTTTCTTCCTGGAAACATTCTGAACTGTCACCATTTTATTTCCTCTAATCTTTGAAACATGTAGGAATAAGATTTTTCCTTCTTCTCTACGTGCATGTATAAAAATTAAAAATCTGTACAAAGATGATAAATACATATTTAGAAAAGATATGTTTGGAAATGGCAAACCAGTTCTACCAAAGAAATTCAAGCTTTCTGATATTCCCAAATCTAGATGTGTCATTTAAATTTGCCATTCTAACAAATTAACCTTTGAGGCAGTTTGATATTTAACTGACAGCCTATTTTGAAAAGTTATATCATCTTGGAGTGGCAGCCTTATTTTCTGATACCACCATTTTTCCTGATGAGTCAGGATCCACCTGGGAGAAAATCCATGTTTTGATGCTTGAAAATAATTTCTTGATATTGGATTTATACCATGTATTTATGTTAATGTTACCAGATCCTTCAGTTGCTTTCCATAAGGTTCAGGTTCCAGAAGATCATGAGGGGCATGGCTGAATAATTGAACCCATGGCCTCCTTGTGTCAGTCAACAGTGTTTTTGCTCTAGCTTCATATTCATTGCTGCTGTAAGGAGAGCTAATGAGAAAATAAAGTTGAAGCCTCATCCTCTGTGCAGATGGGATGTATTTGATGGGATAGATTCTCTTGCATGAGATGTTATTGCTTTACTCATTTCATCTACTGTCTGAGTCACGTCATTATTCTAAAGTGCAAGATCTTCACTTAAGGAGTTATTTGAACTGCTTGGAAAAGGATGGGCTCATGATAAATGCACTCAATAAAGCAGGTATTTATTTCCCTCCTACTATTTCTCAGATTATTGAGATAACTGCAATGAATTCAAATACCCTGTTTGGTGGGTGTGGGAATAGACACAGGCAGGTGACCAGAACAACCACAAAACTATGGCTGAAATGCAAAGAGTAAATTTATTTACTCTTGCAAAGAGGATGATCCTGAAACAACACCCAGGCAGCAGAGACACACAAGTGGGAACATTTGCACTGTCAGAAAGTCTATTTCTCAAAATGGACAGGGGATAAACAGCAATCAGCAGGCATAATACAGGGTTTCCCACACTGATATTCTCCAGTGCGAGAGAAAATGTGCAAGATCATGTGAGGGCATCTACCCTCTTCTCACCAATTTTCAGCTTTTAACCCTCTCCTCCCAACAGTGGGTGTCTTTGAGACCTGTGTTGTAGCCTGAGAGGAGCCTTCTCAGCCAGCAGCTTTCAGGCTGCCTCTCAAGGACCACTTCATAAACCTGAGGTCAAGCCCCAGAGAGGAGGAGATGTATGGTTTAAGAAAGCAGTGAGAGAAATTCCCTGCCATGACTTGACCAAAAATCTTTTGTAGAGTATCTGATGCAGATTTGAACTCAGACTTGCAGCTTCTGGCAGCTGGTGCAGAAACAATGCATGAGAGAAGTGCAGTGAACTGCTGCCCACCTAATTTCTGCCTTTCCACCCAATTTCCTCACCCTCTTCGCAGAGGCAGCAGAATGAATGATGTGTCCAGCTCTGAGCCTCTCCAATTCAAAGCTTGATGTTCTTTGGGAATACCTGTAGAGGTGCTCAAACCTGCTGTCCATCCCTCCAATGGACAGTGCAGGGTTCACAAACCAGCTCAAGTTTTCTCAGCAGTGGAAGCAAAAGCAAATGTCACCCTTCTAAGCTGAAAGCTGATGCCCTGGTATGAAGCCAGGCTCAGCACAACCTGGGTCTGCATGCACCAGTCCTGCCCAGCTCCCAGGAGCACCTCATAATTGTTGTATGCTCTTATGGAAAGATATTGAATGGTTGAAAAGATTCATAGAACATATTCCATCAAAGTCTTTACAGCCATGTCCATGCACTAACACGAGAAAATCAATTGCTGCTCTCTTTTGCATGTCTCACATGTTGAACATCATTTAACAAATTGCTCAGTGCCAGAGAAATAGCATGAGACTGCTTACTTAGCCAACAACCTAGTTGATTCAATTGCTTCAAGGCTGCCCCTGAAGCAGCTTGAGGCAGAAGGAGGGCTGCTGTGAACCTCCTTCCAAAATCCCAATTCTTAAAAGTTACCATCACAGTCAGGTCCATATTGTCCACGGGGTCTCTTTTCTCTACATTTCTGTTCTGCAGCACTGCATGCACAGCCTCCCCAACAGCCCACCCTGCCTGCTGAGCACCACCTGGTCCCTCATGCTGTGTTTTTAGGGATTGCCACACTGGAGCCAGCCCTGAAGTGAGGCTGCTAGAGTGATAACTGAGGCAGCAGGAGCCCCGCAGAAAGCAGCTACCAAAATCCTCATCTTTCTCCTCTAAGCTCTGTGGGACTGCATTTGGCCAGGGTGCACCAGTACTCCCTGCTGAGACTGCATGCAGAGAAAGAGAGGGGAATTTAGCCCCTCTGGTTACGAGATGTAAATTAATATAATCCTTTGCTTGTTCAAGGTGGAGGTATATATGTTCCTAGGCAACCATGTCTTTTGGGGGAATTTTGAAATTCTCTTGATTATCTCTCCTAAGGCATAGACTCACACCTGACCATTTCAGTTTTCTACTGAATATTTATTGCTGTTTTCTATACTGTGAGGTCTAGAGCTCAGTACAACTGGTTCTGAGTTCAACAAGGAGCTTTATGTACAACCACTAATGCAATCTATGCCTTAGCAATACTAATGATGGATTCACCCTGATAGAAAATGGATATTTCCAGCTAAATCATAAGAAATTCATTAAACCCAAACCTGGATAGTCTACCATGCATTCAATTAGAATGCTTGCCTGCCATGAAAAGCAGAAATATGAAAACCTGCTTATTAAAAACACCCACCCACCCCCCCAATAAAGAACCCAAGCTGTCCTGAGGAGGTTGCTCCTTCTTTCTGCCTCCCCCACTGTCAGTATTAGCCCAAGAGCAGAGAGCATGCAGAATTCCTTGGAGGGATGCAAAGGACAATCCAATGAATAATGCTGTGGGAGTGATTTGTAGCTTTCCCTAAAGCGTGAGCTGATTTGTTATGAATAGAACACAGCCTGCTGCTCTGTTGAAAGCCAAATCTATGTGACTGATTTTCTTTTAATGCATTTATGGTAAAGAATGATCCTGCATTTGATTGCGTGACCGATCACCCCGACACACGCGGCTGATATTCTACCTGTGCAATCATAATTCTACACGTACCCACAAAAGAAAAAGCAGAAAAAGAGATGTGTTTTAGCTGACTGCCTCACTTTCTCATTCCACTAGTGCAAAGGCCACCTGATTTAAATTCTTCAAAGACACATCAGTTGGAAAGAAGCATTTCAGGTTATCAGTTTATGATTGTATTTGCAGTGAGGTTTAAAAGGACAACATATGTGGATTTTGACTGGGGAGACCATTCATTGGAAAAGTAAAACCTGACAAAAATCTGTGGGATTACATAATAGATTTTTGGATGTTCTTGCTAATTAATGAAGTTTAAAAAAGCTTGTAGTTTACCTTGAGTAAGCAGATATAAACAAGATCTACCTTTGAGGGCAGAAAGTTATTGTCCCTGTAGGACTAGGGGGATTAAATCTTTATTCAGAGTGCTTAAACACAGCCATATATCAGGAACTGAATGGAAATTATTTGGTATAATATACTGAATATAAACCTTATATTGTCCTTGCCTGTGCTGTCCTGCAACAAAACAAGACTATTTTATAATAGAAAGAGCCCACAAACAAGGAATGTTGGCAAGTCTCCATTTTGCAGGGGGATATCAAAGTTATTTCTTAATAACTTTTCTGTATCCTCTGGAGAATGGGAGAAAACCCACTGGAAATTGCTTGTGCTTTGAGACACCTGAGAGGAATGATATTGGATAACTCCCCCAGAGGCTGACCCAGGGCTGGAAGGGTGAGGTCTTTAAACAGATGAAAATGGCAATGGCTAGAGAGTACAGCATAATAGCCTTGCCTCCTACTTTCTATTCATTAAACTGAGATATTGTTTTGCTTTTCTTTTTCTGAAGAATATCATTACCCTGTTCCATGCCATCATTTTCCCAAACCAGAGATAAAACTGGAAAAAAATGTAACCTCCAAAACGGCCAGAAGGGACCAGTGACAAAATCTGAGCAATGTTGGGTCCATATACTCATGCTCAGAGAAAAATCAAAGTCTGCTACCACATGAAGTACTTCTTTGTACATTTTTGTTTTATTTTCTGCATCACTACTATCTGAGTACACTATCCATCACGCTCAAAAGATACTACTCCCCACTCATCATCTTCTGTACAAACTACTTTGCTATCAGTCATTTCAGACACAGAGTCTCATCTGACAATGTTATTTTAATGATGTTGTTTCTGATTTTTAACAAGGGATGATAACATCATTATCATGAGCAAAATGTAAGCATTACATTAAAACAGGCAGTGATGGCTTCAGCTGTGGTTCTGCAGCAAATCTAGAAAGAAGAGTAGCATGAAGGGAAGCATGAAGTCGTAGTGACCTGTGAACAAAGGCTCTGATTGTAATTTTCCAGGGATTTGTTTATAATGGCACAAAGGTGTGAGCAAAGCACTTAAGTAAAACCCAAGGTACCTGACAGCAAATTACCACTGCTACAACTACTGCCAACAACATTGTGGGGAGTGGATTTTACATGACATCCCTGCTGAGCAGAGAAATGGTTAATTGGCGATAAATGGGCCAGGTGTAATAAGAAAGATGCAATCAACACTTGCAAATTTTTTTTTAAGGGGAAAAATCCTTTGGCATTAATTCTCATGATTCCTAAGAAATGGGGACAGGCTGGCAAAGTTTAAATGACTTTAAATGACGCCCATGGCCTTCTGCAAAATCCGATTTCAACTCCAATGATTGATGGGTTGCCATTAGTAGAAGAAAAAGAATTTCAGAAATTGAGCCAAGTAAATAAAGAAAGACCTTTTGAGTTTACAATGAACACTTCAACATGATTCAAAAAGTGTTTTAACCAAGATTTCATTTTCTGTAAATATATGTTGCCTTCTGAATATGAACTATTCATTTCCATGAGTCTCTTTTGAGCCAGACTTTCATTTGGCCTGAAAAGATGCCCAGCTTTCCCTAGCAGCTTTTCAAGGCTTTATTTGATTTACTTCAATGACATTGGGGGACTTCAGCCTCTGCATGAGCTCGGGCAGAAACTCTCCTCTTTTTAGATAGAGGTGGCTCACATTTATGAAACTTTGAAGTTCTCACTACACATTTGTTGAATTCCTTTTCTTCATAGCAGAAATAATTTTATTTTTAGTTAAAAAAAGTTAACTACTTTCAGTTTAATGGAAATGCACTACAAATTCCTGTCAGGACTGGTGAACTCACTCCACTGCAAGATACAAAGCAAACTGAAAAATAACTGAAAATGAAAGAGTTCCAACTTTATAAATAATGAAGTAAAAGGTGTGACTGGTTTACTGTCTCAATGGAATGAAAAAACTACTTTAATATTATGACAATATTTTATTTTTTTAAAATCAGAAATTTAAAAATAGGGGGTTTTATTTTATCCCAAGTAAATATTTCCTTTTGATTTTAACCTTTCAAATATGGAACATTTATTTTTTATTTTTTCTTTAGAATGGAGCACATTTCAAAAAAATTTAGTCTTCTGATTGAAAAATGTACTCATTTTACTTGACAAGAAAAATATTTTTGTTTACAGAGAGAAGAGGGACATTCTGGCAATTACACTACCCAAGAGAGAAATGGTCTCAGGCAAAATTACAGCTCATCTGTGAATTTTTCTCCTAGCCTCAAACCAAGACACAGCTGTCCTATTTTGGATTTTCTTGTAACACCAGCCTCTCATGACTTTCTCTCGAGAGCTCCAAACTGAACCCTCTGCTCTGACACAGACTCCCTGTGCAAACCAGGGCAAATTCTGGTGGTTTTGGTTGTTTTTTTTTTTTTTTTTCCACTTCAGAAGAAATTCTCTGCAATTTGAAAACCTTATCTTCAGAGTTACACTGAATGCCACTTCTTTGGAATTTTTCATCTGAGATCAGAAAACTTTCTACCATGAGTGCTTTGCTGATGACCAGAACTGCTGTGAGGTATCAGAGAGAAGATCAAAACAGATCTCAACTTGACTCTACTTTCATATACTCAACTCTATAGCCAAAGCCCAGACAATGTTGTTGCCATTTTTACCGTGGAATATGTGTCCATACATGAAAAAAGTCTTGAAAGTACACATATCATAACTAAGGTAGCATTTGAAAAATTTTAAATGAAACCAAATCATGTAAAACAAACAGAAGAGCAACAGACAACCTCTTCATTTACGAGGCCTCCCAGAGAGCTCTGTGACATAAATAAATGAGCTGTGGTTAAGCTGATTTCAGTTTGGCTTTTCTCATACAGTGTAATGTAGTTTTTTGTTAATTAAGAAATAGAGCATAACCTGACACTATTTGAGGAATAGGATTATAAAGATGTAATTTTATGTTAGACTGCTGTGTAAATAGGCTCATTCCCAAAATTGTTAGAGCAGTGAGCATTTTGATAAGATACCTGGAAAGCCTGGCTATATTAACAGTACAACCTTCATAATTATGTTATTGTTGAGTGATAGCAACATAAATGAATACACGATGGATCAAAAGAAATGGCAGATACAGCAATGCACATAAGCATAAAGGTTTAAGACTGATGCTGAAAGTAAATGAATGACATTTAGATCTGAGTAGTATCCCATGCAACTCCTATACAAGGTGTTGTGATATTCTTGCCCAGTGAAATTACCAAGGGGTTATGGTCAAAAAAGGAATGGCCCATTCCAGAGATATTAAGGGCTGTTGTGACTCCCTTCACTTTGCATGTTCACAGCACATTGCAAATCCCTCTCTTGCCCAAAGTGCATCATCTCCAGCTGATGCTTTTGAACAACTCTTCCTCATGAGGATGATGACCCAGGCCTGATATGGCACCAAAGCCAAATTCCCTATGGCCCCCCTTCTCTGTCTCCCTCCCAGTGCTGCACACCTAGGCCACCCCTTGCTGCATTCCTGACAAGGATTCACAGTGCTGTTTACAGGCTCAGAGCAATTTGTTCCCGGGGCATGGGGACTCCCTTCTCCATGAGCTGTCTCCTCCTGCAAAGAAGCCACCAGAGGGTGCAACGCCATCAGAGCTGCCCTCCCAACAAACCTATTTAGGATTGCTGGAGCAGCTCCGTGTCAGCTCACTGGAAGATAAGTGCTGCTTGTGGAGTGCTATTTTTAATTAAGCAAAGATAGCACTCCAGCAATCATGGGACTGATGATGCAGCTTAATTATAACTGAAAGCACATTCCCAGGTCTGGCCTGGATCGCTCTTCCAGCACCTATGTAACAGCATCAGCCCCCCTCATTTCCAAGGAGGCTGGGATTCAATTCTCCTTTGACCCACACAGGTGCTTGTGCAAGAAGCTGCAGCACAGTCAGCACTGGTGTTTTCTGGACTGTCACCACAGACTTTTGCCACAATTTGTTGCATAATAGAGTGCCCCTCTGTGGCACTCCTCAGCTGAGGGCAGCTTGTCCCTGCTGTGCTGCTCCAGTACCATTCTCCCTGCACCCCTGGCACTCAGCAATGCCACAGAGCAGAGAGTGCCACAGGCAGGGGAGCTGGCATTTCACAGCAGCAGGAGCCAAGCACTGGGGCTGGAGCTGCTGCTAATCTCCAGCACAAACCTGGCAGACCCCTGCACCTCCCCTTCTCCTGCAGCTAAGTGGCTGCAGCAACTGCACTTGCCTCCTTTATAGGCTGTTTTGAAAGATTCTGAAGGAATTGTACTACAGCCAAATATGATATTTTTCCCACACTATTTCTGCTCAAAATTGCCCTACCTACACTACATGTAAATACAACTCCAATTTGTATTTAATGCAAATGCTTTCTCCTCTCCTAGCATAAGGGATTCCATCAGTTGGAGAAAAAATTAGGGCATTTGGGATTAGGGCTTTAAAGAAGCTCCACTATTTAGATAACCCATCCCCCATCTCTTTTAATTTAAAACCTGCTTAAAACCCATTTTCAACTTTCCAAAGCAGCTACAAGGTGCTTTAACACACATGAAGCAAATGAAATTATTTTGTAATGAAAGTCTTGTCATACATCATTAGGATCTTCTTCCTACCTATAGGGCCATTTAGGAAGCTGAATAAATCTAGCCAGCTTTATAGCTGTAAGAGATGGTACATTAAGTTTGCTGGCCCCAGAGTGCCTGAAGAAATCCAAACACCAGTATTCTTCAAGTCCAGGAGATTTTATATTCCTGCTTCCAAATGCTGTTTGGCAGAGGTCTCCAACAGCAAATCCTCACTTGGCAGCTGTGAGCAGAGGTCTACAAGCTTTAAAGAGACATATTTATCACAAAGCACACCAAGAGGTGTGGGCGTTGTATTCCTGGCAAACAATAACCTATTGCCTCCTCACATCTGTGCTGTTGGTCTTTTCCAGACACAGGACCCTGCTATTCTGGACCCTTATTCAGTGACAATCTCCTGCAAACTGCAGCAGCTCCAGTCAGCTCCCACAGCCTGGGACTGTGGACCCCTGTCCCTCTGGCCAGGGAGTGACACTCCAGCATTTACTGTGCCACCACCCCTCCCAGGGCTGCAGCAGCAGCTGGGCCACTAAATTGCTCCTAATTAAGAGGCTGGCAATGGTATCCAGGCAAGCACATATAAATAAATATTAGAGGTTTTGGACACACAGATTTCAAATGAAAAATCATAGAAAACAGACATTTAATAAAAATATGCATGATAAAAGTCCGGTTTTTTTGAGAAAAACACATCCATTGGAATCACTTTCTAGCATTCTCAGCTGTATCTTAATTTGAACCAGAACTAAATTATTTTCATTCCTGCTATGTTAGTATAATTTTCTATTATCCCAGTGGAAAATATGTAATCAAACTAATGAATTTATCCATTTTGATGTGGGTTCTGTGACATTTTGCTTTTTGCTCTGCTGGAAAACCAACAGTTGTTTGGTTTCCATTTGTGTTTCTACTACAGCTGGATTAATAATACAATTTTTTTCAGAACAATCTGACTCTTTGTAAGGGTAGTGGGGGGAAAGGAGGATTTCAGGTGAAGTAAGTTTTGGGGGTTTTTTGTAGCTGATAAAAAAACCCCAACGAATAAGTGACCCATCCTTTGCAGTCAATTGAAATGGATGGGTTGTCTGCCCTGGTACGTGGCGTCTGTGTGGGGGCAAAAACACAAGTTGGCTCAGTTTTAAAGTACAGAGGGACTTTGATCAAAGACCACCACTTTTAGGGTGACTGGAAGCAGAAATAATATTAATTTATGATTTCCATCTAGCATTCATTGCACCTTTTTCTCACACTTAACTTCAGTGTCTGGTGACTTGCATGAATACAGGCTGTCTGATAAACACTAGAGCAAAGTCAAGAAAAAGGCTCATTTCAGCAGTGGATTCCACCATAAGCTTTTTCTTTTGCTGTTCTAAACTATCCCATCCTTTTCCTTGTGTGTGTTGTGTAAGGCTTACTCCAGTGTGTTTGCTAAGTCACTAACACACACACACAAAAAAAGAGGTTTTAAGGTTTTTCATTCCTGACCATGGTAATATGGTAATCAATCTAGCTGTCTTTTTATCTCAGCTCTGGAGATGAAATCAAATTTAAACACCATTGATAAACAGCCACAAACACGTGGTCATTAAACTCTGAGGGATCTCTGTTGCTAAGCCCTGCTGGATGAAGGTTTGGATGCTACAAAAAGAGGGCATTCCCTTTTCCTAAAGTCAGCTACAGGGGAACCTCATCAGAAGCTACATGACAAAAGAGGAAGCAGAAACTTGAAACTTCCCAAGGGAAATATCCTTCATTTGTCACTATGTCACCTCTCTCTGCTGTATTTTATGTTTGTTTTTCATTAACAAACACTGTGTAAAGCAAACCTCCCCAAAGATCACACTAGAGAAATAATTGCAAAGCTCTCACATGAGAGACCACTAATAAAAGCTAAATTTGCCTTTAAAATATGAAAGTAGTACTGCCATTCCCTGCCTGTTAAATATCTATTAAATTGGCCAGCAGCTACTTCAGAAGTGGCTGCTAGACATTTATTGCGTGTTACACACTGTTGCTCAATTTTATGTGCTCTGGTAGGGGAAGCACACACACTTGAAATGCACTTAATGTGCAGAGGGGGCAGAGTGAAAGCCCCAGGGCTGCAGTTACCTAATGGAGCGTTGTGTGTTCTGGTGGAATGGAGAAATGCAAATGCTCTCTCTGACCAGCCTTGAGAATTGCTCTGGACCAGCCTGGCAGCTTGACTTCAGGTTTAAAAGCCTCCTTCAATTCTGAAAATATCAGGAAACACTCCCCCTTAAACAAACTATAGAAACCCCTGCAAATTAAAGCAATCTGCAAAACAACCACTAATGGATGAAAACCCAGGGAAAGCACAAGTTTTGAAAATACATAAAGTGTTACATAAAGTCCAAGCTCCTGCTATTACATCCCCTGCCTTTCCACAATTGACACCTCTGTGCTGAGCAGTCTCTGAGATGGAGCAGCAGCAGAAAGAGCCTGCTCCAAAGGCAAACCAGCAGAAACAACCAGTGCTGGGAACACAGGACAAGAATTTAGAAACACTTCATCGTAATCAATACCTGAATTTCTGTAAGGCCTAAAGAACTGCAAAAGTTTATCTCTTTTTTCTCAAATATACCAGCTAGTCTTCTAGCTACTTCTTTTTACTAACAGACTTTTATTGCCTGTAGCATCACATGATCTTGGCTACAATAACACCACTATTTAGGCTTCTAGAATATTTATATTTACCTGAACTTATTCTAAGTTAAGCAAATCTTGAGAAAGAAAATACTCTTGAGAAGAAAAAGATCGTCTCATCACAAAACAGAAAGTCTCAGATAGCAGTAAAGTATTTTTCAGTATAGCTGAAAAAATGGTCAAAGCAAGGACAAAGAGGTAAAGCTCATTTAAAGGTTACATTGAAAATTTGCATCGGTTTTTCTGAGTCTTGGTATTGTATTAGTTGAATAAAAGACAACCATCATCACCTTGCTCTCCAGAGAGGTAATGGATTTACTTTGCCTGAGTGCTGCCTTTGAAATCTTATCATTTATTGTTTTAATAAAAACACAGTATTTAAAGCATTGAACCTTAGAGGAATCCAGTTCAAAGAGTTATAACAGTGACACAAATAAAGAAGACTTTTTTCCAGAAGGGAAGCCTTAAAGAAATAGAAGAAACAGAAAAAGAGGACATACCTTTCTTGTCACACCCAAATGTCACATAGGGGCAAAGAAATTGAAGTCCTTATCTGAAATAAAAGGACCCAACCAACCAACCAAGTACACCAAACTCCCAAAGTTAAATGCAGCAGAGTACCTAGAGGAAGGCTCAGTCTCACAGTACCGGGAGTATGAGAGGAGCTCAGTCAGAGAGCCCCAAAACAAATCAGAAAAAACAGTGCCCTATTCCTAGTTTTTATAGAAACCTTCCACAACAGGTGCTTGTAGCCAAGCTAATAAAATGAGAGACAGGTGCAGGTAGAGAGGAATAAATGGTGCTCAAGTGTTTTAGTGCAGCTCTGGTAAAAAAACTACCTGTAAATCAAGAGCCACTGTGATATACTAAAACAGCCTTCATATGAAAAACTGAGAACTAAATCTTTTTTATTCTTGTTGTTTAAAAACCAAGAAGAAAGGATTAGGAAAGAGCCTGGGGAAGGTTAACAACACAGTTTTGCAAATGTTTATTAGGAGCTCCTCATGAGCAAAATGAAAGAAGGACTTTATCTGTTTGATTATCAAACAAGTCTGCAGCTGCAGCACATTAGGCTTTTATCCAGGCTAGTCCATGGTAACAGAGGAGAAACCTTCATCCAGAATGAGGACTGCATAACAGCTTATTGCTTTACCTGGTAGTCAAAAATGTCCTTTTCTCAAACACTCGCTATGTTTAATTTTTAGTGTCTATCCTTATCAAGCCCCTTGCTAGGGGCTGAAGCTCCCTGTTATCAGTCTGGCACACAAATCCATTGCCTCAGTGATGCTTTTTCCCAACACACACCTGTTGAACTGTTTAATGTAGCTGCAAAATGCTTAATGTCTGGGTAGGATTGTACCCACCCCTTACAATGTTGGTTTACCATGGTCAGCATTCCAAGTGAAGAGTTGGTGTGTTAAATTTACTGAAACAGGCCATAATTAAAGTTTATTTCCCATGGTACCAGAGAAATCACTCAGAAAAGCAGGCCACAGGGTTATGGGGAATTCTGAGCATTAAATATTGGCTGGCAGCTCCAGCAGCAATGAAAAGTTGGAAATGAATCAACATTTACTAAACTCCTTCCACTTTTATTGGGACCTGTGTGAAGTTTCCCTACTCTGAGCAGTGCAAAGGACATGAGATGGCATGAAAAGGTTCTGCTGCTGGGCAGGGCTCCCTTGTGCGGGGAGGAAAAAGAGGAATAAAGACAAAGCAGCTGCTCCCATGTTCTCTTGGGAAAAGTTAGCAATGTCACGTTATGGTATTGGTCAACACAGAGAGGGTGAAAGTCTGAGCCTTCACAAGGTCCCTGGTGCCCTCTGATTGTCCTTTCTGCAGGGTTCCCAAGCCCAGATGTAACCTTGCCAAGGAATTGCAGGAAGCCTAGAGCCACTGGCAGGTGCATGAAAGACAAATGAGCCTAATAAAATACTAAGAGAATTAGTGCTAGGCTATTAAACCCAGGTCCCTGGTGGTATCCAGGTATTTAAAAATCAAAGGGAATTAGGAGTCTAAATATATGTGCAGCTTTGCTCCTACAGATTAGATTGTTATACTGGAAGTTTCAAAGCCATCAGGTGGGCTCTGGATTTCCCATGGAAAATCAAATGAGAAAATAAAAACTGAAAATCTTTAGAGCTTTTCTCGCTGCAGAAACCTCCCTTTGCCTTGGCAATAAAACTTTCACAACAATTGTCTTTCAGCTCTGAGATTGCAGTCATCCCAAATACCAGAAATTCCAGGCTTCATCCTTTCCTAGAATGGTACCAGTTTTTCTGACCTGGTACTTTACTTTCTATCCATATTTTGGCTATTCAGAGGAACAGTAAGAAAAACTATTAGCATCTCATGAAGAATTTAGAATTTCACCTATGCAGATCAAAAAAATTTCAGAAAAAGTGTCTAGACATTTCTGTGGTCCTATCAGAGGAATGGTTGGATAAAAGATTATGGAAATAACAAAAAATAGTAATAAAGAAAACCAGCTAGGTGACCCAGGTGAAGTCTATTTCCTTATTTATTTCCCTGTATTGTGCTAGTGTTTATTCCAGGAGAGAGAAAAATAAAGGGAGAGGGGGAGAGATAGAATAAACAGGAGTAGTTTATAAAAATGTTGTAAGAATAATGCTGTTCCCATTATATCACAGAGCACATCTGTCAACTCTATCCATTTCTTCTAGATGAGGTGGAGAGACCTCTGACATTTGAAATGCATCACCCTAATCAAATCCCTATCCTCTGAAACGTTTTCTGAGACTGCATTATAGGTCTGTAGAAAGCAATGAATGAATAATACTTCGGAGAACAATAAGTTAAGTAGCAGAAACAGAGCTGAAATAACTGGGCTCACCAGCATTAAAAAGTCAGGGAGCCATTAATCCCTGCAGGAAAAGGATTTTCAGCTCTACACCACTGAGATCTGCAGGGCTCTGGGGAGAAGCTGCTCAGTGAGTCCCATTTACCAGGGGGAGCAGGGATTTTATCAGCACTTCTCACTCTGCTGCACTGCCTGGCTGCAGAGCCAGGCTCTGAGCCCCAGGAAGGGATGAGGGGCCTTTAAACGCAGTTGTCAGTCTCAGTTTTTAGCCAGAGGATTTATTTCTTTTCTCAAAGCCCTCAGTGGCCACTTTTCAACCTCAATCATGAAGTGTCCCCTGTCCTTAGGCAGCATTGCTGAAAAAAAGGTGTGAGATGATGAAAGTCATGGTCTGGTAGCTAAAACCATTTAAAAGTTACATTTTTTGGTTCAGTTACAAGCCATGTAACTGGCTTGTTGTGTGATTTTGTATTTCTCTTCAGCCATCAAAACTGGGAATACCTACTCTGAACCAGAGACCTGGGATTCTACAGGCAACGAGAAGAGGGAAGCAGAAGGCAGAAGGCAATTCTTCCTCTTCTAGGACCCAAAACAAAGTCATTTGACATTTATTACCTTCCTTTGTCCCCACCATTAACTACAGAGAAAGTGAGAGATCAGTTTAGGATCAGTGGGGATTAGTTTCATCTAAACATTTGTGTCTAGAAGTTAAACACCAGTATTCCCCAGACAGTCAGAGTTGTAGATATCCCTACAGGGTATTTTTTTCTTTTCTAAACAAGGGCCTTATGGAGGAACAAGGTACATAAGGACGCCCTTGTATCTGTCTGTTAACCTTTGAGAGAGTTCAGAAATGGGTTTCATAACAATAATTTTTGTGTGTTTACCACACAGAGACCTTACATTTCTGTTATAATCAGTATCAGTTATATATGGAATAATATCAAGAAATGAAAGAAGCAAGGTAGGAAAGAAAAAAAAAAAAAAAGAATTATGAAGCTAAAAGTAAACAAAATGTAGAGTAGAAATACCAAAAAAAAATCTCAGCTCACAGGGCTCTGAGAGGACATTCAGTCCATCCTCAAGATCAAACCTTGATGCACTAGAAGCAGTCCTGGAGCCATGAGGAATGTGGTTTTGCTCAGCATATTGCAATGCTATTATCCAGCTGCTTAGGTCCTTGGCACCTGGGACAAGAGCACTCCAGACTTCAAATACAAGCAGCAAGAGATAAGAGGGGGATCCCAGCAAATGCCTTCATGGTCTGTGGACACATTGCTTTCATCTGCAGCACTATCAGGGGACCAAGGATTTAGGAGAAATGCACTGAATTATTCTGGTCAATGTGTTTACTTGATGGTATTGTTTCTGCAAAAGAGAAAGAAGTGAAAACAAATTTCTGCAAAGAATTTAAAGCGAGAAATATCATGTATGACAGCAGGACCAAGCTCATGTGGTACACTTGGATTCATTAGCAGAATCCCAGATGGAGTTACACTAATTTATTCAGGATTGGTTCAAAATAAGTTCCCTAAATAAGCAATGTCAGAGCAAAACTAGTAATGCAACCTTCCCCAAGAAGAACCTGAGGCTGATTTGCAACCTTACAGCTGCTGAGCAAGGCTTAGGTAAAAGTTTAAATCATGAGCTTGAGCAATGGAACCTGCTGGAAAATTTGAGACACAATAAATTTTGACGGAAGAAGTTGTATGAGTAAGCAATTTCCTACAGAAAATTGTTTACTTATTTTTTTAAACTTAATCTACTAAACAAAATTAATGTATTTTCAGACTTCTCAGAGGGTAATATTTTGATTAGCTGAAAGGTACTGACACATTAAGTACAGCTCCCAATCAAGAAAAGGCAATCTAGAAAACCCCAAGGCCCCATAAGAGTCATAATCCTGTATCAAATCAAATTCTTTTCAAGGGGGAGATTTTACCACCTGAATCAAATCTACCACAAAATACAACTTCTCTCCTGACTGTTTGCAGTGTGGTATTTACATGGCTGCAACTGTCCCCACCACCAAAACCTTGTCATACAAACCCAATACAACACTGAATTCCTCATTATAGCTAGGGAACACCAAAGGGCTAAAAGTCTCAATTTCTCAAATACTAATAAAACAGAAACTTATAGATCAAAAAATGTTTCACTAGAAAAAGGAAATCTGGATTTCTTACCTCTAGACACCTAATCTGTTCTCAGACATTCTTTGTTCTTTATGGCAAATGTACTTTTCTGAGACCAGAGTGGTGAAAGGAGACTAATGGAGCTCTCAATGTGACTCCTCAGCTGTGACATTTCTTTTGCTAATTCTCTGGGAGAACAACCCTGCAGCTCCTGACAATAATTAAACAGAACCCTGGAAAAATTCCTGCTGTGAAAACAGGATCAGACTCTACTCTTCACACTGCTAAGAAGAGCATTACAATCTCCTGTCTTTGTTTTTTAGATGCATTTATTTAAAGGTTGTCAGTAAGCTGTGATGTGAATATTGCCTCCCTTGAATTCTCACTGCATGCTGAGAAAAATGGTGGCTGTCCTAGTTATAAAGTATAACTTTGCACATGGAGAACTGATAGTTTTAGAAGTGGCTCAATCCTCCTACTTTCTCCTTTTTCCTGGTAAAAATTGTTCTTATCTTTTCTGCTCTCTCCGGACCTTAGGTGAGGCAGAGGCAAGCTGGCAGACAGGTCACAGGGGCTTAGTCTGTGCCTGTGTACTCCGCAAAAACTCTTGGTCTTGCTTTCCCTGGGTTGAGCTCCAGTGGTCCAGGACATGGAAAGTTTGTGCTAGAAAGAAGTGTTGATTAGAGGGAGCTCTGAGCCATGAACACCACGAACTCCTGAGCTCCTCTCCTTGCCAAACTCAGACTCTCCCACCCTCAGTTCTGTGAGAAAGCACAAGAGGAGGGAGCTCCATCCCCTGGAAGACCTGTTTTATTCCAGATCTGGCTGTTGAATATTTCTTCATGCACAGCCTGCTGGTGCTCCTGCCATGTAATATTCTCATTTGAAAACTCTTCACAGGCATGACTAGCTTTGCTTTCATTTCTGCTTATAGTCACTGCTACTAAAAGGGGAGGAAAATGCTCTCAGAATGTAAATTTCTTCATGTCTCAAATGTTTTTGACTCAAATAGGAAAAAGCAAACCAAAATTCCACCAATCTGAAACTTCAAAAGTGAAAGAAAGAGCAAGAAACATAGATAGAAATGTCCCAGGAACGTGGTTGAGCTGGAAGACTCCAGTGCTCTTGGGTTACCTCTGTCCCAGTATGTCAGATTTCCTCACAATCAAAATTCAGGTTTCTGAGGTGGTGCTGGTTTGCTGCTATGAGAAAGAGCCTGCAAGCCAAGCACTGTGACTGGTGAGGTGTAATGAGAGAGGAATATTTTCCTTGCCACCCTCTTCTGCGTATCTGAAAGGAGAGTTCAGCATTAACATCACCTCTTGTGGTGCTACTTTTGCTACAGGACCCTGGAGTTCATTTGACATCACATGCTGCACTGCTTCTGTCCTCTGTTGAGCAAGAGGAGAACAAAAGATTTTGCACAGAATTTCAAAGATTTCCAGTGAAACAGTGAGGTGATCCATTGTCACACAAGGGATAAGTTGGATCACTCCCATAATAACCAGCTCAACTCCTCTAGTCCAGGGTCAGACCAAAGCTGAACCTCTTGTGGAAAGCCAGTTTATTTTACCATGGACCAGAGAAGCAACAGAGCTGCAGCCCTGCTCCAGCTTGCTGTGGCTTTAGCAGTTTGTGCTGTGTGTGAGGACAGAAGTACACATCATAGCTCTCTTCACAACCCTCACTGCCCTCTCACATACACCCATGCCATTGCTCCCAAGCTCAGAACTGGCTCTGGTTTGCATTCCTTGCTTTGAGAGTGTGCAGAAAATCCTCTGATGATCTGTTCATCCTTTGTATGGCCTGTCCTGAATATATCAGTCACCTGTGCTTCAGGACAGAAGGATTCAGGGCAAAAAGCATTGTAGAAAACCCAAGTCACTAAGACAAAAGTGCTTTGGCATTGCTGAAGTGGAGAGAAAGCATCCCTGAAAGGAATGCATGGGGCTAAAAGCATCTAGCCCATGGTCTTATGAAAGGTTTTGGCATTTCACAAGATCCCAACAAAAACCCCATCTGGACAGAGAGGAATTACTTCAAGTGTCCTCAGCATCGGAGCTATTTCTTTAAGTATTGTTCCTTAGTTTCCTCCTTAAAGTGGGTTTATTGTTGTATTACAAGGCTTTATCAGGCTGTAAACAGGCCAGAGAAACCTGAACAAAAAGGAGGTTTCAGGATTGTAGGCACCTCCAATTTTAGGCTGAAGTAATGATTTCATTTTCTGCCTTTCTTCTTAGAACTTTTTATTATAAATTTAAGGAGAGATTTTACTGTAATAAAGACGTTATTCAGTGGAATTAATGGCTAGGAAATTTAGAAGAGACTAACAGGAGATCCTTGCTGTGCCATGTGTCATTGGATTGTGTAATAATTTGTTGCTGTCTCACAGGAGGTCAGCTAGTCAAACACAGAGGCTCAAAGCTGGGAGGGGACTAATAATCTATGACCCTAACCATGGTTTACAGCCATGCAGGCTTTGAGCATGAGCAATCAATTTTCATACTGTGGAGGAAAACCTCCCATGATGAAGAGGAAGCATTTGGAACTGCCTGCTCTGTGCTACAGGTGCTTGGAGTCACCCTTCCACCTGTTGAGCAGTACCTCAGCCATGACCCAACCTTCCACAAAGCCACCAAAAGGGTCTGTTTCATTTTCCTCAAGCAAAAATCCCCTCACACATGCACATATTTCCTCCAGGTGCTCAAAGGGTGAGGGTGATGCCAAACATCAGAGAAGAAAAGGCCAATCTTTACTGTTTTGCCACCTTAGGCAAAGGCACCTGCAAATGGCAAGAAATCAGACTTGATAAGCATCTACTGCTGGTACAATTTCCATAATTTCCATGGAAACCTGTCAGACTGTGCATGCCAGAGTACATGGAAGGAATAATGCAGCAATCTCTTTTCCTAAGCTCTGCAGGGGCTTGCTAGGCCCCTTACCAGCCACTCAAACCTGCATCCTAACTACACTGCCAACCATCCAAAAACTCTAATGACAATGAGGGGTGAAGCAAGGCAAAGAATTCACAGAAATAATGGGGGATTGAAGTATATATTAGACCAGTTCATTATCTGAGAGCTGCACACACAAAATGCATCTGGGGCTGAGCCAGCACTGTGTGCCATACACGTACATTTAGGTGAGCTGAGGCGCCTCCTTTTCCTCAAGTGACAGAGCGCTAGAAGAAAGGTCAGATTTATGAATTTCCAAGCTGGGAGGCTGCTTGCTGATGGTTTAGTTGTCATTTCTGGAATAAAAAATCTCTGTGTGAAAGTTTTGGACATTGAAACAGGTAGAGAAAGTGCAAATCTAATCTGTATGGGGTATAATTATTATATTTTGACCCACATTTTTGGTCATTGCTGGAACAACAACAACAAAAAGGCAATGAGGTAAGGAACAGCAGTAGTTGGAACAGAACAGCTCAAACCTGGTAGGGGAAATCAGGCAGTTTGCAAGGCTGGCAGATATTCAGCCAGTGAATGGGCTCTTATGGCAATGAATCCCAAGCAGTGATTGAATTCAGCACAGGATTTCTTTCTCACTTTTGAGCCCTAGTTTATAGACCTCAGGACAAGGTTTGTTAAATTAGGCTATAATTCCTCCATTATAAAATGACATCTTAATGGTTCTGATCTTTTGGAAGACTTTTAGCAGATTAGGAGGTGATGGGATAGGGGAAAAGATTTATTGCAAGCTCAAAGCCATGTGGTAATCCAAAGGGATTTATAGACAGTACTCTTCACTGCTTGTGCTGAACAAGGATGTGAATTATTTGATTCTGATAACATGAGAATCCTCTTACAATACAGTATGAGCTTGACAAAATGTGAATAATGCTAAGAAAACATTCAGAAGTAGATTTTTCTCCTTCCCCCTTTAGTTATCTTTAAAGGAGTAAAACCCTGGGTTTGTATAATTTTTAAGTCCCCTTAGATAGAAGCCCTGAACAAAAAGTGAGTTCAGTGTCTGTGCATACAGCTAGTTGGAAAACTCCATCAGAAATATTTTTTTAGCTACTGGAGTGTGCAAAATCGCAGAAGTTAAAACTTTGTGCAAGGTTATTACCAGTTTGAACATGCAGATTTGTCAGATTTGGGAGAGAATTTTAGGTCAGAACAGGGGAAATCCAAATCCATGGCCTAGTTGAGGCTAGGTCAGTCAGGACATAGGGCTGGAGGATGCCCTCAGACATCCTGTCCAACTGCATCTGAGCTGCTTTATTTGGAAGCTCTCCAGTTGCTTTCCACAGAAAATCCATTGCAAAGAGAAAAGTTTCCTTTCCAAGACTTGTCAGTCTAACTGCATGTGTAGCCAATAGTTACACCAATTTCATCAGAATTATCAAGACCGTGAGCAGACTGCAGTTTAAAGAGCTTGTACATAATGTTGTGCATACAATAATAGCTGCTTGTTCATTTGAATCTGAAATATTCATGCATCTCTGATTAGATTCCCTTATGAGCCTCATTAATATATAGCTCTGGATTAATTACAGAAATGTTTTCGTTTCAACTTTAGGATGTAGTGGAAAATTATTGTCTCCACACAGCAGAGGAGACAAAGGATATTTACAGGCATGATCAATCCAAGGTTATAGATTATATCTGTGGGAGATCCAGTAAGAGAAGAGCTAAACTCCAATGCTACACACGTGCTTCAGTCTCCACACTTTGAAAATTTTTCTTTCAAGAATTTGAAAAGAATTAAGAAAAGAATTGATGCTCTTGGCTGGTACAATTGATATTCTTAGCTGTAACAATTGATATTCTCAGCTGGAACAGTAGAGAAATCCCATAGCAGAGATAGGAGCACAAGAACAAGTTCAACTGGGAAACAAACAGTTGTTAGTTCAAGAATAATGTAATAGGAATATTTTTTCCCTTGATTAAATCCCAAGTTTAGTTCCCAAGGGGTCTGCTCTTCAGATTGATCTGAACTGCCAGACCTCCCTTAAACCTCCTTAAATGTTTGTCTGGTTTTGGTGCATCTGAGTGATGGATCACACAGTGAGTCCCCAAGAAACTGAGCCACATAGAGAGATTTTATTTCTCATACCTGAGAGAATTCTAAGATACCCTGGAAGAAGCAGAACAAAAGATGGAAACTGGCAGTGAAAACCTGACTAATTCACTCTCATAACAGGCCTTGATTTTTTTAACAGACATGATAACTAATCATTTGCACAATTTACCATGGAACAAAGCAGATACTCCATCACTTTAAAATTTTAAATTAAATTGAGTGTTTTTTCAACAAGATATATTTATTGAGTTGGCAGCACTCTGCTTCAGCTGGGTGGGAGAGCAGAGAAAATGCCAGATGGAATTTGTTACTTTGCATCATGAAGGGAGGTCACACAGGAGATTCTGCTCCCTATCAGACCAAACATCTTTCTTTAGTGATATGCAGTGACAGAATTTCATTGTTAAAATCTGAATTAACCCATTATGTGTTTTTGCAGATAGGTAGGAAAGCACCCCAAAGAACTAAATATGGAAAATGTTATGAAATTGCTCAGGTGAACATTTTGTGAACCACACACAGAAGAGTGCTTATGCATGCTGCTTTCTGTTTTTTTCTCAGAACTACATCTTTGAAAATAGTTATATGTGTCCATCACAACTGACAGCTGCTGCATCTTTTGTGATTTAACACAATTCTATACCAAAGGACTCCATTTGATGTCTTTA
This sequence comes from Ammospiza nelsoni, assembly GCF_027579445.1. Taxonomy (NCBI): domain Eukaryota; kingdom Metazoa; phylum Chordata; class Aves; order Passeriformes; family Passerellidae; genus Ammospiza; species Ammospiza nelsoni. Next base: position 11,006,413 of record NC_080640.1, read on the forward strand.
TTCGTTTTTTCCCCTTCTGTATTCTCCCTGTTGGAATCCAATTTGTGATAATTGAAAGCCAGTGCCATTTCAACAGGGCAAGATTCCTGCCCTTCTAAAATGTGTGTGTTTATTTCCTTCAGATGTACAATTAGTTTTCTAACACAATAGTTGCCACAGAGCATAAAATTACTTCATGCCAAGTTTAGCATTTAGAGTTACATCCTTATTGTAATGCTTTAATTAGTCATTACTCATTGGAATGGAAACTTGTTTAATAGTTCTTTCACTTGATGAGGCTGATTTTCACTGGAAGAAAAAGCAGCTGTCTCTAACCATGCTAAAATTGACATTATGATGAGCCATGGGGCTGTATCCAGGGCACACAGAATGCTTTACCTCACTGTGCTGGGCAAGAGCCAGTGCTCCAGACTGAGCTGCATGGAGTGCTCTGTCATCTGTCTGAACCTCACAATCTGCAGTGACTCACAACGAGAGCCTCCTTAGCATGGCAGCTTTAAGATCAAGTTTAGGAAATTCAACAGGGTCAAAAACTGTTTAATTTTCACATAAGTAATAGTGTCAGATCTCTTTAGACTTCCATCTTTTGCAGAGATGCAGAAAACACCTTAGACTTATTCAAGTCCACCGTAGGTCATGAAGGAAATAAGACACTGGAAGATTTGTTCGTGTCACGTTGAATGTCCACAGTCAAATATACAAGACCTAGCTGTAAAAGCAAAATGCTCTTCCATCACTTTTTTCCTCCCTCACACAAATGTTCACACAGCACTGGGCTCCTGTTGGTTCCCTGAAATATGATGTTTGCACCTGTGCACAATAAACAACTGCAACCCTATAAAACAAGAGAGATCCCTGTCTCACCCTATTCCAAGCACCTTAGGCCTGCAGTGCCTTGGACAGTGGTGGCTCAACAACTGTCTAGTTAAACAAAATGCCCATCAGTCTCTCTGCAATTGGAGCTCATGCAGTTTCCAGCCTGTTTTGCTGACGAAGGATCCCTGTCTCAGACAAAGACATTTGTTTCAGCCTTATTTTGATTTACAGTGCTGCTCTTCACTTTGGTATTTCATGGTGAGTAATGTGTACATTTTGCAAGATTGTGGATAATCCTGTCTTGTTGGATTAGGAACTTTTCACCCAAAATCTGTTTCTATTTCACTTGCCCAAACCTGATAAGGGTTATGAAATTAATAAGATTATGTGACAGAACACCTGCTTCTGCTGCTCCTACCTAAGTTTTGTTCAAGTGGCCAATTTCACCTTAATTTGATGAGACATAGGACTCCTACACTCAGCCCTGCTGCAGGAATGCCCTCAAGGGAAAATTGTGTGGGCTCTGAACTTCCCTAAAAATCTGCTTTCTGCAGGTAGGATTTTTCATATCAGTAGGGAAAGCAAGGGCATTCAAGTAGCCTTAAAGGAGATAAAGCCACTGGCTTGGGGAGGATGTGGGGTTGTAGAGGAGGTAGGAGGGAATCCAGTGTAATACAACCAAATATAAAGCTCCTGGAAAAACAGACCCTGTTAGGCCTACAGTTATAGGAACAACTAGTTCATTATGAATGCTGGATTCTGCAAAATTGCTGTGTAGTTTTGGGCAATCTTATTATAGACACAACTATTCTTAATTTTCCCCTTGGGCAGGAAAGCTAAAGAGAAGCAAAACATTTTTTTGTTTGGGGTAAATATGCCCAAACTAATGGAAACTGTATTACACATAAAGGCTTCTCACATTCTCCTTCATGCAGCTGATTTTATGGCCATGTCACCTGTCTCATGAACAATCACTGCTGCTGAGAAACCCCCACACACTGCAGTTTTATAAATAAGAAAATTTCATTTTGGACCCACTTCAACTAAAAATTACATATTTTTAAATGGAATTATGCTCCAAAAAATTTTTGTTCCAGGAAAGAAATTCTGTGCTTTGTCATTTCTACCCAGTTAGGATCAAGAGTGAATCAAAATATTAGAATTTTATATGGAAGAAGAAATCCAGATTATGAATTAGACTAACTTTAATTCTGTAGTTACTTAAAAATCCCATCTTTGTATTTGCCCATCAATAATTTCATAATCTACATCATCCTCTTCAAATAAATCTATTGATAACAATTAGTGAGTGATTCTATCTTACAAGTAAGGGAAGATCAAAAAATATGTTTCTCATGCAAACTCATTGAAATATTTGGAAATTTTCTTTGACTTCAATGGCCTTTGGATCATATCCCTGGTGTGTTTATCTTTCTTGAAATGTTCCCAAGGTTGTGCTTCTGTGAATGAGAAATAAAGTACTTCAATTCTAGATATTAGCTTAGCAGAAGAGGAAAAAAAAATTGAGGTCATAGTGGGGTTATGAATTTTTTGTTCTTTCTTTGCTGCTTTTTTTCAGTGTGGAAGTAGGTAAAGCTTTCATCTCTTCTGGGCAGCAGTTATGTGGATTAGGTAACAGGAAGAATTTATTTTAATCAGTTCAATGAATTTTGCCTCATTAGGAATTCAAGCAAATTCTCAAGTTCTAAGCCATCCCAAGATTGCCCTGGTTTATTTATTTATTTATTTATTTAGAGACGTGCACAGAAAGGTTTTATCCATGGACTGTTGGGTTCAACTAATTACATTAAGAGCTAATACGATTTCCTTGTTTATGCTGTTTGTACAGGAAGATGATTGTCTAATCCTTTAAGCAGTACATTTAATTTTGGTTTCTATTTCAGGTCTTTAAATAGTGTTAACTACTGCTAGTTCTCAAGGTAAACATAGCCTAAATCTTAAATGTTTACTTCTGAGTAGCTTCAAGGATGAAGCTGCTCTGGTTTCATTTCAGACAGGAACATCATTTCATGCCCATTGGTTCTGAGCTGCAGGGCAATGGTGGAAGAGGGGAGAGGGAACAAGAAAACTCCTCTAAAGCAAGTTCAGGACTTAATCTGCACCATTGTCACACAGTGGGTGGCTGAAGTGTTCATTGCTACACTGCAGTCATTATTACTAATTATTAGTCTAATGTATGTCTGATCTGAGCATCCATCTCTATCTAAGTATTTTAAATCTACATATGGATGAAGAATGAAGGTATACTTGGACTAGAAAATCTGTGTACATTAATTACATTTCCTCTCTTTGTAAGTTATATTTCTGTTGTGTTTCTGAAATAATATACAAAGGAAAAAGGGGTCAAAAAAAGTCTGGAGAAAAAGACAAATAAATGTCACTGCCTAAAAATTGTGCGCAGACATTAAGGTTAGTCTTCTCTCTGTATTTCCAGTGTTTATTAAAAATCAAAAATAATTAAAATTTGGGATTCTGACAATTGTCAGTATTGAAGATCTGGAGCTTTGATGGGAGCTTTACACCTCTTGCTGTATTTCACCATTGACTCTTATTCAGATTCTATGCACAGATTATACAATGTTGTGCTGCCATATAGCCAAGTTTGATGTCCCAAGGTATCAGCACCCAAGGAGCAGTAGTGCTCCAGTCTCTTTGATATTCCCTATAGGTCTTTAGAAAAATTTTCAGCCCATGATCCATTACTTCGAGGCAATTCTTGAAAGATGATCTTAAAAAAAGTCCTTATAATTTGTCCAGAAGTCAGCCTAGAAGAAGGTGCTCAGAAATCTGAATCTCCCTTGGAAAATTAGCAGGAAGAGTCTGTAAAACTCCTCATCCTGAGGTGCAATAATTTTTACTGCTGCCTAAGCATGAGTCTCAAGTGCAGGTATACCTACCACACACTAGATAATGTACTAAATCCAGGTATGGGCAATGGAAACATCTACACCTGAACTAACTGAGAATATACTTTCAGGACATGCTGTAAGGATAGAGACATGTAAACAGAGAAATTAGCCTTGAGCTATTTGTTGTGTCTTAGATGAATTAGTTTAAATCCCTCCCTTTATTTCCATTTCTACAAAAGAGAAGTGGTGATGCCTCTTGCATTCATCTCGAACTCCTATTTATGTGATAGACTCTTAATAACAAAGACATTCTTGTTTGGACATGAATTCTTTATCTGAGTTACAACTGGAATTATAGAATAACTCAAGTTAGAAAGGATCCATAAAGATTATCAAGTCCACGATGCATTGAGCCTATCTTGTACATATTCTTTCTTCATTATGACTACAGGAAACACCCTGAAGGTCATATCCCTGGTGGCTTAAATTAAGCTTTTCAGTCCTCTACAAATTATTAAATTCTCTTGTACTAATTAAGAGAAGATTTGAGTGAATAAATATTATGCTAATTTTTGAAGGAGAGTGCAGAAGTTACCATGGAATTCTCATCAGAATCTATACTGGGACTTTTATTGTGTAACAAGTGATCTGCAAAACTGAGTGACTAATGTAGGGGAAAAGTTTGCTGACAATGCAAAATTAAGACTGACAAAATTAAGGCAGGTAAAACTGGAGCAGAGCACGAGGAAATATTATCTCCTGATACCAAGTAAGACAATGATAAAACATCCAGTGAAAGCCAACAGAAAGTAATGCAGCTGGGAACACTAATTCTAGCTGTATTATTTGGTGATTGGCCCAGCAGGAGGCTTCTAACAAATTATCTTGGCTATTGCAAATCTGAGTGCCTTAAGCTTGTCTCCAGCTCCACACATCCACCTCATTTCCGTCAGTCTAAAAAAGCCCCTCTTTTCTTGTGTGATGGTAGATGGTTTATGACTTTTTTTACCTTCCCACTGTTGCACAGACCTAGGTCAGAGTACAGAAGGAATAATTAAGGTGGCAAAACCAGCAGGAGGTAATTTCTAATAGGGAGGAATCAAAGAGCTTACAAGGGGGTCATGACAGGAGGAACAAGACAGATTTGCCAAAGCGAAAATTGTTCATAATTCAACAAAAAAAAAAAAAAAAAAAAAACCCTGGCTCCTGAGAGGAGCTTTTCTCATCCTGTGCCAAGAAGGGCCCATTGAGAAGGACACAGAACAGTGACAGCTCAGTCAGGAGAGCTGGAGTGACAGCTGTGCAAGGAGGCAGCAAAGAGACTGAACATTCTTGGCTTCCAGATGACAGGCACTGTGAGCACACAGACAGTTCTCAAAAATCACATATTATGTAGAGAGAGTGAAAAAGAGATGATGAGTTGCTGCTTTGCAGAGTCTAGGAGCAGAGGACACAGGGTATTATTATTGGGTGTCAGAACATATAAAACTCAGAAGAGAAAAACAATTCTCAGGAAGACATAACTAAATTGTGGACCTTTTGGACATAGTATTTTATAGATGTTTAAAAGTATTGATGGATTAAAATGGAAGTTAAATATGATACAGACTTCCTGGTATCTGTTAAACTCTTTAATGGGGATGTAACCTCTATTTCAGTGTTTTCAGAGAATAGAGGCATATAACACAAATATTTTCAAAAACATCCATCATCATCTAGATCAATAAACATCCTCATTTCTGTCAGTCTAAAAATCACCCATAATTTTTTGGTTTTGATTTTTTTTTTTAACTTCCATGTTAACCTGATCATTTCCATTACAGTGATGGACAGAAGAAAACAGAGTCAATAGAAATATGCTCATCTCAACAGAGGATCAGCCTGCCTGAGGTCAGGCCCAGGATCTCCTGATAGACTGCAGAGCAGATAAAGGAGGCCTCTGGCTCCTTCTTGCCAGTGAGAGCTCACCAGAAGGGGAGAGGTGACTTTCAACCTCCTGCCTCTTCCTCTGCTAATCAAGTTATAAAATCAGAATTTTGATGAGCCACAGTTTGTTGCAAGAGGCAGCATAGGGAATTTACATCTTTGTAAACTCCTAAGGACACAGCCAAATACAGCTGAAATGCTCCAGCCAGCATTAAAAGTTCTGACTTTAATAAGAGATGCAGGAGGCTACCTGGGAGTTTTACAGGTTCAATATGTTTTATCAAGGACACTACATTTAACCTAATATTCACCTTTATTTCCAAACTGTTTTGGACATGCAAATGAAAAATAATATCTTAATCTGGTCTTGAAGCTCAGACCAAAGAGTTCAGGTGGGCTTTATCAACACATTTATATTTCATATTCTTTTTAAATGGGAAAAAATCCCATAATTTACAGTGAAGTACTGTCTAGTAAACTATTGATAAGATTTTTCACTTTGGTATTTAAAGTACCAAAAATTGCATTGTATTTATATGTAAATCATAAATTTGTAGCTGAAAAGTATGGTGCCTAGTTTGCACCATACTTTAGGTCAATAACTGTTTAAATTCAATTAAATAAAGCTGTACTTTAAGCTGGTGCTTTCTCTTTTCTACCTACATCACTTCTGTGGGTATTGATTCAGAAAGGAAATTCCTTAGAACTGCTTGTGTAATTGCTGTGATTTTTTCATTACTAAAATTATCTCCAAAGAAGTTTTTATTTTCAACAATCTCTGAAGACATTTTGTTTCTCATAAAGATCGAGTTTGGGATGAAGGGAAGGACAGGACTTGCTGTGAGGGTTTTGATTGAAGCTAGAAAAGTTCTAGCTAAGATTTGATTTATTAGAAAAGCAATAATCTGTTTTGTTTAAAAGACATTTTCTTCAAAATCATTATGCCTTTATTGATTTGCTTCCATGGTTACATACCATATTTCAATCCAGGGAAATGGACTCTATTACACATCATTACTTCAGGCATATGATATCTCTTTTGAACACAGGAATAGATTGATAAGGTTAGCCCCTCACATTTCAGTGATTAAGAAAGCTTTTGGCAACCTTCCCCTATATCTGTAGGACAAAATAAATAAATAAAATAAAAATTAAGGGCCAGACAGAATTCATGTCTGGATTGAAGACTACTGATGAAAAAACACTTGTGCTGCATTTGAACACATTTTCCTTGCAAACCTGTCCCCTTAGTAGCAGTGCTGTCTTAGTATCAATTTAGAAGGTTATAATTTTCAAGGTAAATTAGACTGCATATCTACTCTAAATGTTAGGATTTTGCACATGTGCTTAAATAAAATATATTATACTTGTCACCTTGAAAAAAGCTGTAGAACTGCAGCAGTCAGGGAGTTATCTATCCAGCTGAATTCCTTAAAAAAAGTAAAAATTATCTGACCATAAAGAAATTTTTGGTTTCTCAACTGGATGCACCAAAACTATAAATCATTTTAGCTTTATTTGCAGGAGCATTCCTGTGATTTCCAAAGGACTCATTCCCTCAGCTGGTAAGTACTCCATATATGTTCTGATTGTGGCCTCCTGTTCTGGGTAAAATGTTTCCCAGAACTGGGCACACCAATGCCCTTAGGTTGAAAGGAGACCTCTGATCCATGAAATCACAGCCCCCACAGCAGAACGAAGCAAACTGTGATTTATCTGCCCACAGACAACAGCTTTTTTCAACACCAGGAAGAATTTCTCTTGTGCAGAAGTAAAAAGGATAAATTCTGTCCTGCCAGACTTGTTGTCTCTCTGAAAGCCCAATTATTTTCAAATGGCTGTGAATGCTGGTCAGGCAGAGATGTCCGTGGGGATGTGCATTCCTCAGCTGTGGCAAGCATCACATCTCTGGCCTTGGTCTTCAGGAGCCAGAAAAGCTTTGTGGTCCCACTGAGTAAGGACAGAGAAATGCACTTTTATCCTGGGAAGTGGCAAGGGCTAAAGTTTTAGCTCTCAAAGAAGTGAGCTAAAGCTCTCAAAGAAGTGAGTGACCTGATGAAAGTAGTGTTAAGATGAAAAGAAGTCTAGCCTGCCCTGTGAGGGCTCTGCTCTCTGTGAGCTGCTCATTGCTGGGAAGCCCCAGGACTGAACTTGGCAGATTTGTGCTTCCCTCACATCAGAGATCATGGCAGGGCCACGACCTCTTCCTGGGGAGGAGCAGCTGCACAAAATGGGGATCAGGCAGCACAAATCCCAGCCCAGGCCTGTGGTGGGTAGGAAGGAGAGATGTACTTTTCCATAGAGCTATTCAGGCAGCCTCCAGCCTTGGTCTCAGGGCACAGTGGCTGCCTGGCTCATCCTCATAAAACTGTGGATGAAGGCAGTCCTGGACAAAGGTAAGATTCAGACAATCAGGAGTTCCAAATTCCCTGGATTCTCTCACAATTGCAATTAAAGTTACCAACTAAACAGTGCTGGAGCCTCAAATCCTCTTTCTACCCTCTGAGCCATGTCCAATACCACTGCTACTACCTTCTACCTGACACAGCATATTCAACAACCAGTTTAACTGAAACCTTCTCTAAACATTCATTTGTTTTCTGGAAGAGGATTAAAAGCCACATAGGCTTTCAAAGAACCTTGTGGAAAACACTGAATTAAAAACACTGTATTAAAAATACTACTGTTCATAGTAGGCAACAGTCTCAATTCCACAAGTGTAAATAAAGATGGGAATATATATGTATATCCATAAACACACACAAATGGATACACAGCCACCATGCACAGATGCACACCCAGGACATTTGCTTGATCATTGAGAAACTGGTGAGCTGGGGAATATGACCAGTCCAAATCCACAGAGATAAGCAAGAAACTACACCTTTCTCCCAGGCCCTGAGCTGGTGAGCCATGAAATGGTTCAGAGAGGTCACTCCCCAGGCAGTCTCTCTCCCCAGGGAGCTGAGGTAAGATGGGCTGCAGTTTCCAGTGAGACCTCACCATACATTTGTCCATCCTGCCTCCCTGCTCCTTTGGGAGCAGCCATCCCACACAGCAGCTGAACATCTTCCCCTGGCTGTCAGTTTTGTGCATCCTGGCATTTATTTTCTTTTTTTCTGATCACCACAGAAAATACAACATCAAATCAGCATCAGCTGTAGAGTTTCACATTCTGGCACACCCTGGTGTGCCAATAGTTGCAGTCTGAGCCCCATGCATCAGCATGTCTTTCAGAATAGCTAAATCATTCCTGACAAATAGATACCTGCAGTAGCTGATGAAAAATGGATGGGCTTGCTTGAGAGGCTTTTGGAGAAGGATCTTGCTGACTGGCTTGCAGAATTCTCTCTTGGTTGAGGAGTCTCTGGTTCAGTGTGTAAGTGCTGAGTTCTCCACTCATCACCCTAATGGTTTCCTTACACAACCTTATTAATTTTCCCCACTCTCTCCTTTCTCCTTTGCCTTCCTGCCATCTCCACTTTCTGGGTTCAGAATGGCTGAGGGCTAAAATTCTATTTTTCCTTCTATCAAGTCTTCAGGACACTGAGGCCTGTTCATCGAGAATATTTTCAAAATACACCAGTGCCAACAAATCTTGACCAAATGCATTCCTCCCTGTGCTGTGAGTAACTTTCTCTCTCCCCTGTTTTGTGTGATTTTCATGAAAATCATCAGCAAGAGCTGTTTGAAAAGGTCATTTTTCCACTTGGAGTGAAGCAAAAATTAGGTGACTGGAGAGAGGCAAAGTAGTGTTCATGAATGCAAACTTCCCCTTCTGTCTGAAAATAACACCACCAGCCACAAACATATGTACCAGAAACTCCACGATTTCCCTCCTCTTGTGAAGGCATCACATAAAGTTTGTTGATTTGATCTGAATGACAGTCAAATAAAACATCCTCTATTTTGCTGAGCTCAAATGGAAAAAAAATCCCACCAACACAAAACAAATTCACCAGCAAAGTCTGACATGAAGTGAGCTTAAATTCTTTGTTCTGTAGCTGCTTTGACTTTAGATTTTCCACAGGAAATGTCATTATCACACACTGCCCTTTGACAAACATCATGAGAGCTGAATCCATAGGGAAAAATGTCCCTTTAAGGAAGGGTAGTGCCCAGTTTCATTATTTCCACACCTGCAGAGAACAGTTACAATTTTCTCTGTAGTGCCTTTTTTATGATATAGATGACAAGAAAGACCACTGATTTTGAGTGGTGCTTGCAGGCAGTCAAAACTAGTGATGAAGCCTTTGAAAATCAGGTCCCCTGCTTGTACCACTGAGCTAGAGTCTTTAGGGAAATTAATGGCCTTTTTAAACTCAAGGCTGAGAAAACAGGGGTCCACTTCTGCCCACTGCAAAGTAAAAAGAGAGAAAAATAAAACCCAGCCCACAAATCATGATTTTTATAAAAGCAGATTCATAAGAGGAAGGACTGTCCCATGATTTGAGCAGAAACCTGTTTTTTTGAGACAAGCACTAGCTCTCCTAACTGATCCATGGTCTTAAGATATTGGGAATGTCCTGGCCATGATGTTTCAGGGATGTTCACATTGCCAAATTATGGCATCCTTGATTTAGCCCCACGTGCTCTTCCCTGAAATGCTCACCATGCACAGGGGTTTGATCACCTCTTTCAAAGACAGCGCCCAAAACACCCTGTGGTTCTTGGTCTACCTGCTGCTGGGAAAGGAAAGGCAGCAAATGTGTTTTGGGCAGGCAGGAGAAATGAAATGCTCTCAGGACATATGAGAGGGAAGAGCTGGTGGTGCCCATGGGAAGAGCTCTGGGCTCCACTGAGGTAGTTTTCACCAGGAAATGCCAGCCTGGATGTGCAGAGTGGTAAAGAAAGGGAGAAGGAAAGGCAGGAAGATGTCAGAGTGTCATAATAGGGCAGGTCCTGGAGCTCAGTAGCCCCATGACTTAGCAAGGTCTCAGAAGAAATGTCTTGGATGTGTTACTTCTGTCTGTCTGTCTGAAGAGGGTTCTATGAAAACAGATGCATTTTAGGGGTGCCAAGGTACACTACCAAAAGACATATATATATTTATATAAACACACATTCGTTTCCTTGTTTGAAGGGAGAGTGTAATAATTCTCCAGAGTGATGCATTTTTTTTCAAAAGCTCTTTCTAAGCAGTTAGGGAGAAGAGACTAATACTGCATGATAAGGAAGTTTCTGAGTGATTATTTAAAGATAATCTTTTAAGATTTGGAGCAACCTCATTATGTACACTTCTAAGTGACTTAGATACAAGTTTTAATTATTCCTATCTCTATCTTGCAGTTTCCCTGAGAAGCCTGTACAAAAAAAAAGCATGCAGCTCATAGCTGAACTGGGGCCCTGCAATTCATAAACTGTACTTTAACTTTGGTTGACTGGAAATGGGCCTAATCCAATTGCATTCCAACCTTCAATGGAATAATAATACTGAACAAATAACCCCACAGGCAGTAGGACATTGCTTTTCCTGCCAATCTCAATTTTAACTTGATTGTTTCTTAATGCCATAGGCGATGTCAGGGTGACTCAGGACAATATGTTGTTGAAGAATAGTCTGAAATATTACTCTTAATCCCATTTTATAGGTACCTGTAAATGTTAGTGGTAAACCATAGCCAGATACCTGTTGGGAGATTTAATAACAGGGCATAATAGCCAGAGGAAAAAAATGGCAGCCAGGACCTTCTATTTTCTGTTCCTCTGAGGATTTCTCACTTGTAGGAGTGAATTATATCATGCAAGGTGATAAAGTTTAGTTTAACACCAAAAACTTTAAACAATCCTTTTACCTCACAGGGCCAGCAGTTGTGAATTCAGCTGTGAGGGAACCTCAGGGAGAAAGCCCATTTCACTTGCTGAGTCACAAAAAAGAAGGGAAAAAAGCCCCACTTTATTTTTTACTCTACCTTTATAGTACATAGGCAAAAAAAGGAAAACTTTATCAACTGCTCTTATTGCCTGGACTAGAGAGCAGCCCCTGGATAACAGCACTGAAACTTAGCTTGATACTTCCTAGGATTGTGTTTGACTTTTTAATGTGTGCCACCACTTTGGTGAACAGCCATACTCAATTTTTGAGTGCATCCATATTCTTCTTGTGCTGTTTCCAGCTGACAAACTCAATTATTTTTGTCATTCTTAGTCTCTAAACACACACATATATAAATATATATATATATATATATATATACACATATTTAATGTATTTTGTAGTCTTGATTTCCATCCCAACATCAAGATCCTAGCCAATTAATCTTTCTGTAGGACAACCTGACCCTCTCTGTTAACAATGATTTCCATCTTCATTTCATCAGCTCATTGGCCTAAGAAGCAGGAGTGTGTTAATACAAGCTTATTATTGAAAATACTGGGTACAATCAATTCCAAAATGTGGCCTTTATGAACTGTATTAGTTATGTTTTTCAAGCTTCATATGCCTCCTTTCAACACTGCTTGCTATCATATTTTTTATTCCTTATTTTATAAGTTATTATTCTATTCCTTATTTTAGAAGTTATTATTCTTCCATTGTACTAATTTTCTGATCTTCCAATTTTCTTTTTCTTCTTTATTTTTCCCCCTTTGTAACTTACAAAATGCTTTTTTAAAGGCAAGAAAACCTACCTTTGCTGTAAGGGAAATTCCCTTATCAAATGCAATTATTGTGTGATCTATTTTCTAAAGGCCATATTTTACTTGATCCCATTTTCCAGCTACTTTTACATAAATTTATCTTTCTCTCAAGCTCTTCTAAAAATTTGAAGTCTACAAAGAACAAAAAATGGGTCTGCATCATCATTTTCCACTTCTTAAATAACTATGTGCTATTTGTTCTTCTTGAGTCTTGTACTACCATTTCCTAACAAAATAGTCTAAGGAAAATAATTTTCTATAAATTAATTTTTTTTTGAAAAATTATTCTTATTCATGGCCTCTTCCATGAGAAATTATACAGTGATTTCCCCCCATTTTGAAGCCAATTATATGGCACTTTCCCAAAAAAGAATGATCAAACTTACTAACACAAGAAATTTTGCATCAAAATGACCAAATTTTCATATTTTGTTGTTAACTGATGGATTAGACAGTCGAAATAAATCTTCTTAAAAGTACTAGAGAGCTTGAGAATTTATTAAATTAATCTGAGAAAAGTAACAAGTATGATGTGCACTATGCAATGTCTTTCACCCTCATTGTCTGCCTATTAGCCTGCAAGAAAAGAATATTTAAGTGTCTGTTTATTAACTGATTGTCAAAGAAACCTGATTATTTCCCGGATATAATTCTGCACAAGAAAGAGTAAGATGAACTGAAGAGGAAAAAAATGATTGATTAATTTCCTTTGGGGGAGGGGAGGGTATGAAGTAAAATAATGAAACATAAATGTGTCAGATCCATTTATATAGGATTGATATTTAATTTAGTTCCCTTTGAAGTTGAAATTAAATTTCTTAAGAGGTATTATTAAAAGGGAGATGGAATGTAACCTTCCATCAAGCTACCATTATTTTAATACATCTTTAAAAAATGAAAAAAAAAATCTTTTTTCCTGAAGTGTGCTGGTAAATTGATTTATGCAGTTCTAAGCAGTAATTATGAAATGTGCTTATCTAGACACCTTCTGTTGCTATTGATCCTGCACCTTATTCTGATGAAAAGCTCATAATTCATAGCATTCTCCATGTTTAGACTTGTTGGAATTATTTATAACTTGCAGTCCAAAGGTGCAGCTAGTGAAATGGGGTTTGAAGCTGATTTGCAATGCACCAAATTGTCTGTTTTCAGGCCCTGAGCACAGATAGTTACAGCACTCTGCTTTGCAACCCACAAATGGAGAGTGCAGCACCACTGGGGAAGGACAAAGATCACTGGAGGGTAGGGAAGCGAGTGGCTTTCCAAGAGTTTCAGAAACGGAAAATGGCTAAAGCGGGAAATTAAGAAACTTGCAGAACTGCTGCAATAGACAAAACAAGTGCTTTGATGCGTGCTGGGAAAAGAAATGATTAAATCTACCCTAATGTTCATTTGGTATGGCAGTTACCTCCTTCAACAGTCTGGGATGTTTGCTTTATTCTCCTCTGAGGCTTCCAATGAGCCAAACCATCTGTTGAAGTTGTAACTGCTACTACTACTAGAAACTGTTGGGGGGAGAAATAATAGCCTTTCCTTCTCAGAGCAGCAAGGACTGAACTAAAGGCTTCCAGTCCTTACCACAAGATTTGCTGTAAAAACAGCCCTCGTGCAGTCAGGGTAGGAAAATGTCATCTGTCAGAGCTGAGAGTTTTTTCCTTCTGCTGTGGCCTGAAACCTGCACAGGAGCTTTGGCAGGGGAAGCAGCTTCCCCTGTGTGGGTTTGCTGGGAGGGAGGAGTGAGGGGACAGGGGAAAGAAGACAAAATCTGAGAGGACAGGTAATTTAGTGATGCAGCTCCAGCCACAGCCTGCTCTGGGGCTGTGTGAAACAGGGCTGGAGTGTCACAGCACTTTGCTGTTCCTCGTGGTGCTGCTGGGATTTGACTGCCCCTGCCTGTGCTTTTCATGGGGATAAACACCAATATTTGTGGCCCTGCCCTGCCAGCATTGAATTCAGGAGCTACCTGGCTTTTCTTCATCCTTTAACCCCTTCAGGGACAAATCTTATCAGAGACTTTTGGACACTTTCTCTATCTGCAGGACGTTTGTGTGCCATGTCAGTGGGAAGTCAGGGTGGCATTTATGCTAAACCAGATAGCAGTGACAGCAGGTTTAGTCCATGGGAGGAACATTCTGAGACACAGCAATGGCAACACAACCTGACAGCCATCAGATTCATTGCCTGTTATCATTATGGCACCAGCCAGTAGCTTCAAGGACATCTCAAAAACCCCTTTAATGGCAGATTTCTAGCACCATAGCAGAAAGAAAGTGGATCTAAATTGCCATGGAGACAATACCTGGATATTTCTGTTCCACATCTAAACACAGTGATGCACAAAACAAGATTTTTATTTTCCTGTCATTATTATCCCTTTGAACACTACTTTGGATTAAGACGAGGACATTTTTCCTCATCCAGACAGGCCTCTCAAATGTCTTTGATAGGCCTTCTATTAACATGCAACATTATCCGGAATAAAATTACAGTCTGCCACAGGCTCTGTGAGACGCTGCAGGCCACAGATGACCCAGAGGCTGTAAATTACCCATCTCTCAATTAACTAGAACAAAACAGGGCATATCCATGGAGCTGTCAGAAACACATGATGTCACAATGAGCTACAGAGCTCTGAAACCAAACACAGCACGAGGATATTCTAAAACAATTCCATAATGAATGGAAATGCACAAACAAGAGCACAATTAATTATAAATACTAAACAGACACATAACAGTTCTTTTAAAATCCAGTAGAACTTCTTAAACTGAAGCCAATTGACATCCCTGTTGGCACTGATCTTCACATTTAAAGATTACTCTAGATGTTAATAAAACTAGGTGGAAATTGCAACTGTTGAGCAGAAAGATAAAGAAGTTAAGCCCAAGAGGCAAAAATTCCATCCAAACATCTATTGAGCATGGCATTTACTACATGAGTTTAAATTTTAAGGTAGTCAAAATTGTTTTTGTTTAAATTCAATTCGGTCTTTGTTTGGTTTATTTGTTTACTTGTATTTTAAAGAACTGACCACCAGCATCAGAATTTTCCTTGGATGCGACTATGCAGCTGAAATTCTATTTAGGAAAAAGTTTGGAACAAAAAGGATTAGTTTTTTTTGTCTTGTAATGACTTATTTCAAACTCTATTGTCAGAAAACAGGCATTCAAATAAAGACAACAAAAGAAACTAAATATATTCAAACAATTCTAAAGACTTAAGCTGAGACTGCCTTTCACTATCAATCTCCTGTGGCTTTCAGATTAATTTTACAGAATCGTTTAAGAATACACTGAAAATTGTTTTGTGAAGCTCCTTTTTCTTACAGTGACCAGTTATTTCTAATCCTGCATTTGATCTGCCTGTTTTGCAAGTCTTAAACAAACCTACTCTTACCTGGTGCTAATCCCAACATAATACACTCAACCACTCTCAGGGCACTGGATGGGCAAGAAACTGTGTCAATCTTTATGAAGTCAGTTATGTGAGTAAATGACTGCATTAGGATTAATTTACTTTTCCAAAATCACTATTTTTCTGCCCATCCCTTCTTTCTTTTCCAAAGACACCATATTAGGAATCTTTGGAAATTGTTGATCAAATGAAAGGAAGCTTGGTTCCCTCAACAATTTAACTAGAAACAATCTCTCTACTTCAAGTAAAACTTTTTTCATTTTCTTTTTGGATCTTCTGACTCATTTCATCTCCAGATCAGCTTTCCCTACTGCTTCCATTCCTGGCCCAATGTTTGCAAATTCCTGGGAAATGAAATGAACAGTGAGCTCTTCTCTGACATCAATCCAGCTGTGCTGCCAGCTGCCCTTGCTCTCTTGAGTGGCATTTTTTGGGGGGATCAGAAGAGGGAGGGACATTTTTAAGCAACATGAAGCTCACAGAGGAGCTCACCCAGGAGCATGGCAATGGGAAGATTCACTCTGATAGCAAGGCAGCAAATTAAAGGGTGAGCACTGTGGGCTGAGCCAAAGGCTGGGAAAGTTGATGAGAACTGCTCTTCCATTGCCTGCTGCCTCCTGCATTTTGCATAAGCTCATTAATGATCTTCAGTTGATGTTGTTTGAATGGTAAAATAAAATATCCACTGAGCTTTAGATCCAGCTGCAAGGAACTAATTATTTTAATGTATTCTGTACTTGGTGTGCCATGGGAAATCAAAGCAAAGAAAGGAAGGAAATCCCTAACTTAGTGAAGTGAAGGAGAGCCATAAACAGGCTAGAAGCTGAGGATCTGTGGTCACTGTGGCCCTACAAGCTTTGTCATAACATTTCAAGAAGCGTTTTCGAAGACATCATCTGAGAGGGAAAGTTCTCATGTAGCTCAGAAAGTTTTCTTTAGAGCTCAGCCCTTAGGACAATTACATCTCAGAGCACCTCAGGGGGCTGCTGCCAATAGAGGCTTGATTTGCTGTCCATCATCAGCTTGCTGCATTTTCTTGGAAACTTTCCTTTAGGCTGGCTCATTATTTCACAATGTGCCCTGAGGTGACACATGTCTATTTGGGTAGCAACCAGGAAAGGATATTGTGACTGAAGAGGTTCGGTACAGAGTTTTGGTAAAGCATCAGAAATTGAGTTTTGGGATAAATTGCTTGCATTTCAGGTGCAGAATCAGATTGGGTTTAGAACATTCCTATTATTTAATTTTTTCGGCCAGAGGAGAATTGCCACCTTGGAGAGATGTATTTCAGTTTGGCTGGCCACTGGATAACCACCAACACAATTGTGTCTAAGGACTTGTCCATCTTCATCTTTCCTTGTTTCCAAGGACAGTCTACCTGGTAAAAAATAAATGCACTCAAGAGCACAAACACTATGATGTGTTTGGAGGCTGCTTTCCAAAACCAGCTTTTTCTGCTCTTTCCAAATCTCTGTAATCTCTATAATTGGCAGAAATACAGAAAATCCATCTTGTAGAATATATACATGACTTGCTAAATCTGTTTGACTCACACTTCATTAAAATATCTATGTGCAACATTGAAGGAATCCTATGTTCTCTAGGCCATATTTACATGATTTACATTGATTTTTCACAACTATATTTTATTGTTATTAAAATGTTGTGGGCTTTTTCTGTTGGCTGGCTGAGATTTTTGTTGTTTTGTAAAGGGTTTACATCAAAAGCAGTATTTGCTGAAGTTGCAGGAACATCTCATGGAAAAAAGATTAGTCTGAAAAACACAAGTATTCATATGGACTTTGAAAATACCTTTAGTCTAGCCAGAGAGAAAAAATAGGGCCATTTTACCAAGGGAGGTGTTAGATTCAAAACAAAAGTTACTGGATGATGTTATTGGCTGAATAGAAGATTAAATTAGTAGTACCTGATTGAGATATTTGTCAGACCATGAGATTGTCCAGTAAACCAAAAAGAAGGGGATGAGGTGTTACAAATTATGAGATGAATTTTCATTCATCTCTACAATACCAGAGACTTGGTATTATTTTGACACACAGTGCCCTTTGTGACAAGGAAGTTTGGTACTAAATCCAGCCCCACAGTGAGTTTGTCCAGCGCACAAAAAAAGATTTTACTCTATTCCCTTATTTGTTAAAAGAAGGGCCTTTGTCTTTCTCAGCATGCTAAGTGCACCATGGATACTTTATTCCTCCTGCACGTTAATGTTAAATAATAGCATTTAGGCAGGAGAAGGACAATGCAAAGGGATCAATCCAGAAACTCTGAGACTCTCCTCCCCTGACCTGAAAGCATTGTACCTTCCTGCAGATGTCATCACCAAATGTCACCTGGTGCAAGCTAAGGCAGCACACTGATTTCCTTATTAGCCACTTGATGAAACATTTCATTATTAAGCCACTTAAAAAACCTGCCCCTTATCACACTCCTGATGGTGTGAATGCACTGTGAATGAGCAGAATTCAGTAATTTAGGCACAGAGACCTTTCTTAAAGCCTTCTAGCTGTCTTTTAGCAGATTTGCCTGTATGCACCCTGCTGCAGAACTTCTCCTAAATAATTCTTTTTCCTTTATTTAATTTACTTTAAAAGCTTGGCATTGATAACTGAAATATAACTATTCTAAATGAGACAGGTGACTTAAAATATATTCATTCTGAGACATGAATCCAAGTCTGGAGGGAAGCAAGGAAACACTGGAATTGGAAAAACCACCCTTCTAAATGTATACATGGGAAATTTCCAGGAAACTGGTCTATCTCCATAGATCCTAGTCTCTATAAACAGCAAGGCCAATTTTCATCATGTGAGCACCTCCCCTTTCTGTTCTATTCAGGATTTTCCTTCCTCAAACAGCCTGTGCCAGCATATGCTGCATTGTAAACAAACCTCTAGTTCCAGATTATCCCTGTCTTACAGATATTGAAATTACCTCAGCCTTCTTTACGATGCAGGTTCAGCTATGCCTGGCCTAGGATATTTTATATATGATTTCTCCAGATTCACAGCATGTTCTGCATACCTTTCCCTGAAACTCAAGTATGTTATTTTCTGCCTGTCTCTTCTCCCAGGAATGTTTATTTTCCTGTTATCCCCAGTTCTCTGCCTCTCTTGGAGTCACAGGGCTCCACAGACTGTTCTCTCTCTCTTTATCTCTGTCCCATTCTGGTTGCCTCCTATGAGAAGACTGGTAGCTTTACTAATTCAGCTAAGATGCCCTTCAATAAAATCTGATCTATTGCACGTGTAAGTTCTATATGAGCAGAAGGGAGGGACACCACCAGATCCCCACTGACTGTTCACCAGCCAGCTCAGTTTTATCTTGCTACCTGCCATGAAGGAAAAAAATCAATTGTCTTTTCTAAAGTTAAATAAAACTGTTTGAAAGCACCATCGTGAAAGAAAGGGAGAAATAAAGCAAAGAGCAATGAGAGAAGCAATAAACAGCTTTCCATTAAAAAAAAAGAGGAAGACAAATAAGAAGAGCTGAAACAGAGATGGAAGAAAACCTGCTCCAGCATGCTACAAGAGAAGAGAGCTTCAGTAACATGCAGACTACTTGAAAGGGCAAAAAGTTTTTTTCTTAAGCTAAAGTACTCTTGAGCTAGAGGAAAAGAGAAGGAGGATATTTATTAACTAACAGTAACTTAGGATATCTCCATTTTCAAACCAGAATTTAGAAATTATTTCTAGTAAGGTGCAAAAACACATGAAATGCTACCATATTTAAATCAAATGGAAATAATCGAAGTAGAACAATTTTTGAGTTTAAAACCTTAAGAGCTATTTTTATCCAGTATTATCGTTTTGTAATTTCAATGAAAAGGCCACATACTAAATCTTTTCCCTATTGTTTAGTATGTCTATATTCAGCTTCAACTGAAAGAAAGTTTATATAAAATACACCATGGGAATATGGTGTGCTAAGTATCACAGATTGATAGCATAGTACACAAAGAGAAGAACATTTATTTTTTTAATTATCAAAATGATCCACGTGCCTGCCATGTTCCTTAGATTCCAATCAGATCTGCTGTGCTAACAAGGAACTTGTGCTAAGAACATTTCTCCTGTTTAGCATGCACAATGTGACTTCACATCAGAACAGCAGGATCTGGCAGGAATCAGCCCATTCCTATGGGGAAATATCCCACACAGTTGTTTTCTAAGGTGAAACGGGCTGGAGGGACTCAATTGTCACACCAGTTGTTACCACCTATAATTGCTCTCAAAGATTCATGTCCTGTAATGATCCAAGACAGTCCTGTTATCTCTTTCCAGTGATTGATCTGAAACATCTGTCACCTACATCCTCCTGGCTAAGAGAGCTATTTTGCTCAGGAATGATGGGGAGAGCCAACATTGTCATTGAGTTACAGTATGTTATGCATGCAAAATCAAAAATGTCACACAGCAGTGTCCCACTGAAGATTTAATGGCATCTGAACTGAAGCCAGCAGCATTTTGTTTTGCATGGTGTCAGTGTAAACATGTTTGTTTACAAGCCTGCTGTTCAGGTCTGACGTGGCAGAGCATCAGCAGAGGATGACAAAGTGGAGCCATTTTTTGATGGCTCCAACCTCTGCCAAATCATTCCTGCTGTGATAGAGAAGGACAGATTCAGAACCTGCCCCTTTTTGCCAGTTTAAATAATCTGTTAATTACTCTTCCTGTTTATTACCTCGCGGAGTCCAAGCTCAAGGAATTTGATTGCCTGGAGAAACTTCCCATTGACCTCAAAGCATTTGTCAGCCAGGCTTCTGCACAGGCCCACAGTCATTAACCCATATGTATCGAATGTCTCACTTTGCTGTAATGAGCAAAGCATGGCAAGGTATTTGTAATGTGTAATTAGTAAAGACAAACTGGCTCCTCCAGATTAAATAATAACTGAAGGCCAGATTGTAAACAGAAGTCATTAAAGCTATTTGGATTTGCATTATCTCAGAAGCTAGCTCTGGTACAAATTTTGTCTTCAGTTTCAAATCAGGCTGACACAGCTTAAGGGAAATTGGCATTTGATTTGTTATTTCCCTGTTCACTTTTTCACATTATGGAGGGAACAGGAGACGAAAATCTGGAGCTGATTTTTTTTTGGCCTAACCAAAAGGCTGGAGCAGAAAGCTTTGCCTCAGAGGCAATTCCGTCCATTTTCCAATGGACAGACAGGAAATCAATGAATTTTTAGTTACACAGAACTAGTCAGAAATTTCCAGCTATTTGCTGAAGGGAATCCAGATTATCTTTAAATACTGATTGATTAAAATATAAATTAAAGACTAAACTCCAGAAATATGCATTTTTGTACATGTGTTTGTTAGTGTATGCTCATGTGCATGCATTTGAAATTTTCCTTCAGAAAGATAATGTATATTTTAACATATCAAACAACTTTAGAATTCTACACATCTGAAGACATAGGGAAATATTAGCTTTGATCTTTGTGTCTCCTCATAGGAGCCACAGGGAAATCTGCACTTGCTTTATCCATCACTCCCCCATGACTATTGGAAGCAAAGAAACCCAGTTCATATAAAACTTCTATAAACGAACACCGTGACACATTTTCTATCAAAGTTGAGAAAATGTTGGACTTTAGGGTAAGAAGCCCTCACACAATTGGTACACTGAGAAAAGCATGCATTTCATGGATAGGAACCACAATATTGTGCATCACAAAGACAGCAAATACCAACAAAAGATTCCTGAAACACACACACACACACACACTTT
Source organism: Ammospiza nelsoni (assembly GCF_027579445.1). Taxonomy (NCBI): domain Eukaryota; kingdom Metazoa; phylum Chordata; class Aves; order Passeriformes; family Passerellidae; genus Ammospiza; species Ammospiza nelsoni. The sequence goes on from NC_080640.1 coordinate 11,027,831, forward strand.
TGTGAAAATTCAAGGCGTGCTGCTGCTGCTGCTGTTTCCATTCCAGGTGAGCACTGCCCAAAGGCCCAGCTGGAGTGCTGGGGTCCCTGGCAAACACTTGTGGTGGTGTTTGCAGGGCAGGGGTCCCAGGACAAGGGAAGAGATGAGAATGTTGACTCCATGTCTCAGAAGGCTGATTTATTATTTTATGATATATATTATATTAAAAGAATATATATATTCTTTTTATATATTATATAAAAGAATGTTATATGTATTAAAACTATACTAAAAGAATAGAAGAATGATTTTATCTGAAGGCTAGAAAGGAATGGAATGATAATAAAATCCTGTGACTGACCAGAGTCCAAGACAACCAGACTGTGATTGGCCATTAATTAAAAACAACCACATGAGACCAAGCAAAGATGCACTTGTTGCATTCTACAGCAGCAGATAATTATTGTTTACATTTAATTTCTGGGGCTTCTCAGCTTCTCAGGAGAAAAAAAATCCTAGCAAAAGGATTTTTCATAAAATATGTCTGTGACAAACACTCAAGGTTTTGTTTTCTGCTGGACCCCTGAGAGGCACATCCACACCCACACATGCACTTTCCAATATTAACTCATGTTGGAGCAGCAATGGGCTATGTTTTACTCCACAGGATGACAGTGGCTGCAGAAAGACACCTGATGATGTCAGGGGAGCTCAGGGGAGAGTTTGTAAATGAGTCTGACAGTGCTTAATGGGGAGAGTGAGAACTCTTCTGCTGTATTCTGGCTTTGACGTTTTAATGTTTGATATTATTATAAGGGAGCCTGAAATGTGAGGGGAGCCTTTTGAGAATATTTTTAGGCCAGAGAGTCAACTCAGTTCCCTATTGCTGGGTCAAATGGTGTGGAAGCTCTGCAGTAGAACAAGTTGACAGCATGTTAAGCAAAAGCAATATAAGCACATCCTTCCTTCTCCCCCACTTGCTCTCTTTTTCCTTCTTTTTTAATTTCAGTTTCAACTAAGAGCGAAGCACTGATCAATAGCCAGTGGTTAAACACCTAATGTGTTGTCATCTCATTGCAAAGCTTCCATACCTTCTCAGTGATTTCTCATGGACATCTCCTCACAGCACTGACTCCTTCCTGCACAGCACAGCCACAAACTCCATCTCTCTGCTCACCCAGCTAAGCCACTCTTTTGCAGCACCCATCTTCTTATTGGACACAGCTGTGGCCTGTTAAGGGCAGGCCTGTTCCTAATCTTTGGTGATTGGTACAGCTGCAACTCCTCAGGGGTGAGATTACCTTCTGCACTATTTTCTTACATTCTATCCCTCCACGCTAATGAAGGAGCACAGAAAGAGCGAATGAATTATTAATGGATATATGCACAGAGGGCTGGCCTCTCTGAAACCCAAGGCTCAGTTTTCAGTTTTCATGAAATCCCACTGTTGAGGACAGATATTCAAAACACACATAGCTTCATTGCAGCAACTCATTATGCAGCAAACTTTCAAGAGTGATCATCACCCAAAAGAGACAGAAAAAGAATAGATGCAAATTCACCTTACAGTGCATTTTACCCCACAAGCAAGAAAAATGGATTGGGATTGACATCAAAACACCCTACAGTTTTGCTTCACTTCACTTCACTGAAGTACTTGGGTACTTGGGAGAGACTCTAGTCCTGCCCATGTATCTGAGACTTCCTTTCCTTAGCTTCACCCTTTTTTCCCCATTTCTAGCAAGAGCCAGACCAGAAGTACCACCATCCCTTCCTTTCTGCTCCATTTGGGTCATTTCTGTCAGGCTGAAAGGATGTCAGGAGGGCTGAAGGCAGCTCTGCAATGCCAGGAGAGAGCTGCAGAACAGAGTCTGCATGGGACCTGACCAAACTAACACTCTGGACCATCAGCATACATGGGAAGACAATAAATTACCGTCCTTTAGCATCCTGCCCACACCTGCTGTAAATGTGAGGGAGCAATCCTTCCTCCACAGCAGCAATCTTGAACAATTTATTGCAGAAAGGGGAACCTCACTTTGTGTTCCCCACTGCCACGTTCTCCTGCAGCTGGGAAGAACCAATAATTCTGGGAATTTAAATGATCACAAATCTCTATTCTTTAAAAACAAAACAAGCCCAGAGAAAATGGATGCATCCTTATGAAAATAGTGCAGGTAACTCTTTCCCCTTCACTGATGCTGAGATATGAGGCACACATGAGAAGACAGAACTTCAGAGGAATCAGATTGCTTGTGGGTAGTGTAGAGTGCTTTTATTATCCAAGATTAGGGAGGTACTTATCAGCTGCTGAAAGCAACTCAGGAAACAAAGGTAGTTAAAGGAGTTTATTCTCCAAGGAGGCAGAAGCAAAATCAAAAGCAGTTTCCAGAGAAGATCAGCATGTAGATGTGTCCTGTCCTTCCTGACTGAGAGAAACGCAGGAAGAAAAAAAAACCATTCTATTTGTATCAGACATATCTATTTTCTCAGATGTTGCTGAAATACACATCTGCCATCTTCAATAGGAACAATAGCAGTAATTTCTTGTTTTTTTGCAATTTTCCTGTTTCTCATGGCATAATCACCAGGGATCCTGATAGTTTTCAGAATGCAAAAGCAGAGAAAAACATGCTTTTAGTGGTAAACCTTGGACAGACACAAAGATGTTTTCTTCCTTTCTCCCTCAAACAGCACTGCCACACTGACTGTTCAACAGGCATAGCAGAGATCCCATAGTTCATGGCTGCATCCACAGTGACCAAAACTAACAAACTAGAGAAACTGCTCTCCAGTGGAGAAATTATCATACTTAGCTTGGTGAGAAAGCTTTGTTTCTAAAGCATGTGGTGCTAGCAGGGAGCAGTGCTGGTCTTTGCCAATAAATGCTTTGCCTGTTGAACAAAACACAGTGGGGACCTTCTGATTTGCTGCTAACAGTCATCTTAGGGCTGGTTTACCTTTTTGTGCTCCTCAGGTTGCCCAATCTGCTGAAGGAAGCTGAACCCAGTGGCTACTGTCCACATGAACATTCAAGTCTCTTTAAAAATCAGATATTCATGAGATTTCCCAATTGAAGATTCAAGACTGGAAAGCAAAAGGACAAGGGGAAAAGCCTGATAGGACTAAGACAGTTTGCCATGTCTTTCCGCCTTTGGGGTCCAACTATGTCATCACTGTCCTTAAGGTCAAATGTCTGCCCTTTATTTGTATTAGAGGCTTATTGAGAGTTTCTCTCAGCTCAGTTTCTGAACAGCCATCAGCCTGTCAGACATTTGGATGATTGCATGTTTAAATCATCATGTCACAGGAATCACGTGCCCATGCACAGAGGGCATGAAGACATCAAGAGAAGAAAGAGAAGAAAGAATTAGAGGCTGAAAAATTAAACTAACACTCATTTAACAGTAAGGGAAAGTTTTTAGGGATGTGCTTCACAAAAGCACATTTGTGTCCATATGTGATGATTATTGCATATGGCAAAAAAATCCCAAAGCAAACAAAAATCCAAACAAACAAACAAACAAACAAACAAACCCTTCAATTTTTTCCAAGAGGCAGATGAAGCTGTGCAAGGTTCCAGAGGAGCCATTATCTAATTTCATTGCCTACCAGTGGGTCTGAGGAGATTAGTTCAGATGGAGATATCTGTACTGTGATCACACATACAATTAACTGAGACAGCTCATCCAAGGCTTATTCCCAAATTATGCATTTTTTAAGAACAGGTCCTGGGGTCATATCTTGGACTTTTGATTTTTAGATTTTTCAACCACTTGAACTTAAAAAGCAAACTATAAATCAGTTCCTTCCACAAAAGAAGCTGTGGATGGTTCAGGAACATGGTGCTTTGACTTATTCCTCTGGTACAGTCACAGAAAATGAGCCAAGAGAGACTTCTGTGCTTTTATATGTTGTGGCCCTCCAACAGCTGTGTGCTAATGTGGAAATAAACAGCTATGGATTTTATTTTTAGAGCTTTCCCTCTCATAATCCACTAACATTTGGTCATATTTCTCACACATGATCATGTGCCATTTGTATCATTCACACACCAAAGACACACACACAAAATATTTTCTACAAAGGAAGAAAATTGAAATTCTAGTCTATTTAGAATTAAACTGAGTGTGGCTTCGAGTTCTACAAATCAAAACTGGCAGCTTGCAACTATTGTCACATTTAATGGGTTAATGCCTGTACAGAGTTTTGAGCATCTCAGATATTGTATAAATTTTGTGTATTATAATGAATTCATTTGATTTCATGAAAAGCTGTACATTCCACAGTATATAGTTTTGATGCATCTCTAAGGATTTATCTGAATTTAAAAGATTTCCAAAGAAAGTGATCCTAAAAAACTCTCTTAGCATGGATGACATTTCTTCTAGAAAAGAAAGCAAGAAGAGAAAGGCAACACAAGTCAGCAGTTCTGTTTCTTTACAGAAACAGCTCACAGTACTTCTCTGAGCTGTACTGAAAAAATATTTTCTTGCCATTACTTGTGCAATATATATGCAATTTTCATGCATATACAATTGCAAGAAATGTATTATAATTACCAGTGTGCATATAGCCAAATATTCCAAATATATTCATTTCCAGTATGTGGGGGAGTGCTAAGCAAACTTCCATGACCTGCAGCAAGCCAGGAGCTGTAACATCAGGTTACAGGGGCATGGCTGGACTGACCATTTCTCTCTTGCAAATACGGAAAAATATTTTGATAAAGAGTAATCAATCTTTGTGTTGGACATTTCCCATGCTTTGGGATTCCTGCATTAGCATTTCACAATGGGGTACCCAAACTCCAAATACCAACCAAAAAAAGTATACTCAAATTACTTTTACAGCCATTTTAAAAGCAACCTTTCAGTTTCTCCTGATCTCTGTAAATAAATAAATAAATAAATAAATAAATAGTTAATGGTCCTTGCTAATCTGATAGCATATTCCAGCCTTTGATCTCCATGAAGTAAGGATGATCAGAAAAGCATATAATGTATGTCAGAGTCTGACACTGATCGTGTTTGCATTGGTTCCTTCATTTACAAGATTATGTTCATGTGGCAACCTTGATGGAACAGCATTAAATAAGATAAGCTACTAGAGTAGCTTAGAATGACATGACAGAACTTTTTTTTTGTGAAGATGTGACTCAGAATGCAAAAAAGCAAAAAAGACATTGAAACTCAATCTAAAAATATAGTCTGGGGTTATTTATTTCCAAGTTAAGGCTAAGGATTGAGGAAAAGATATGAAAAGACCTTTTTAATTTTCCAGTCTTTGAATATAGTTTGCTAAATATTTTTCAGGGACTGTGCATTCACTTTGCATCTCCTCAGTGAGTTACTGGAATCTATTTCTAAAGAAGAGCTCAAGAATGTTCTTAGCCCCAGCTGTCTCTGATACTGGGGAGCCAAAACAGTCCCAAGCTTTCAGAATTCCATCTCAGTCTACTCTGTCCCAAGAGCAGGGCAGCACAAGCAAGGAACAAATATCCCAGGTTTTCTTTCCCATTCTTTCTTACTCCATTGAAGAAATAACAAAGTTGAACAGAAGGGCCAGGACCTCCACTAACTCCAAGAGCTACACAATTTTAAGATCTAGAAACAGAACAAGATGCATTTTCTCAGAGGTGAAATGAGGCTGTGGCTCTATTTCAGCAGAAAGGAAGGTGTCACAGAACTTTCTATCTCATCTGTGTCCCTGTCTATGTCTGACAGGACCTACAGCTCCAGTCTTCTCCAGCCCACAGAAGACAAATATTTCTTCCTCCTCCTCCTTTCCCAGAGCAAGATCAATGGAATGAATACATCTGTATCATTAAGACCTTCTGTTTCCAGAGAAGAAATCTGCAAAGGCAAATCTCTTTTATTTACTGAAGCTTTGCTGCTATGTCCTAGTTTCTTCTGTGATGCTCCAAGTTTAACTCATACTAGGGACACAATAACCACAACTCCAAATAAAACTCTCTCCTACTTGGTTTTTTATCAACATTTGGAAAAGCATGTGGTTATTCCTGTTTTGACCCCTTGAAGTCACAATTCAGTCCATTGCTTTAACTCCAAGAGAGACACATCTAGCAGTTGTCTCACATTCACAGTTACAGCAACATTTCTCTACTGCACTGATGCTTTTAAAAGCCCAAAAGTTGTTATTGCACAGAACTTATTTATTTTAGATCCTGCACCAAGACTGCATTAATGAACTATACTAGAGGACTGCTGGAAAAAATCCCATCTTCTCCAGCTTCACAGTCTCTGTCTCACATTATCATTCTCTACACAATTAAGAGTCACACAGATATTTTTCACTTAAAAAAAGAAGTATTCTTTTTCCTTCAAATCACTATCAAAATAAGACAATAACACATAAACCAAGTAGGAGGCTAATAAAAAAACACCACAGAAGCAATGAGTCACATTGTTCACCAGGATACTGATAGGTACACAGCTATTACTGAGGAAAGCATAATGTGAAGCCCTAATCAAAGCAGAAATGCAGCTATTGCTGGGGTGGAGCTGAGCAGCAAAGTACATGTGAAGAGCAGCAGGAATGAAGACATATCACTGAAACTCAAGGTGAAAGAGAAATTAGGTTCTGCCATTACCCCAAATGGCAAAGTCTGGTTTGGGAAGGAGATGGTGGAGGGACATTTTCACAGCTGGAGGTAGCAGGGGTGCAGTTACATCCTCTGTCACACAAACACCATTTCCTGCAGAGGCCTCCAGATCTGCAGACTAATAGCTTAGTTCAGCAATCAGCTTGTGAGGAGAGAAACAACCTCTGAATCACCGGATTTTCCTTCAGTTCCTCCATTACCAGGAACAGACTCTCTGTGACTCAAACATGTGAGAAGGGGTGAGAACACAGCATGAGCAATTAGAGCCGCAGAACCTAAGCTTTTATGGCCTGCATCTTTGCTAAAGCAAAGATTTAAAGGCACTGAAGGTAACTTAGCCTTTTTGTTGAAGAAGAAAACAATTTTCTCACTTGACATAATTCTTCACACAAGGTCAATCTAAATATATAGTTTATTACCATACCAGTTAAGGTTCTGAAGGAAACAGAAAGCTTAGCTATCCGAATCATGATCACAATCTCCCAGTTACAGGAAACAACACAGAAAACCAACAAAACAAGGAATTCTGAGAAGAATCTCATGCACTTTCCACCAGGTGCTGTATTTATTTACTCCCCACTATACTCTCTACAGTGCACAGGCCCCTAGTACAGGCACAGGAGACACAAATTGGAGATTACTCTTTGACCCCTTCAATTGATAGAATCACATGAAAATTAAATCCCTGAGGAGTTTTCGTGCATGGGAACGAGAGTGCAAATTGCAGGTCTATTGACAAGGCCATAATCCTCCTGCACAACTGCATCACTTCAGCTGAAACCATGTTAATATTGACAACTGCCAATGGATGCATTGCTGGGAGGGGGAGTGGGACACGAGTTAAAATGAAGGAAATCTAATAATCAAACCACTAATTCTGTAGCACTAGTAGATTAACTCCAAAGAGGTAATTTCACATGGAAAGAACTGTTTGTGGCATCAGCCAGGGTAGGTTCACCTAAGGACAGACTCCACTGTTCCTGTGGCTCTCACTGGTCTATATGGAGGTCTCAGCTTCACTGGAGTGTGAAAACAACAAAGGTTTCTTGGTTGTTCTATGGGGATCATTTCTAAAGCCCAGAAAGAAAGGAGAAAAATAGCTGAAGTAACCAATCTTGGAAGTGGAGCTAGATGATGTTAAGAAAATGCAAAGAATCCTCTGCTGTTACTAAAATCATTATCAAAATCACAGAGAAAGCTCAGAGGGAAGAGATGCACACTGTGGGCTGAAGCATTGAAGCAAGGGATAATGTTTGCATCAATCTTCATCTTTCTCTGGCTGCTACTGACACCTCTGACAAAATCTGGGTTGATTTTTTCACTTCTTCCTCATCAAACACAACTTGGTGGCACCTGGGTGAGAACAAACCCCAGGTGAGAAGCTCATGTAACCCAGCCTGCACTATTCAGGGCTGGAGTCAGGGAATAAAGACCTTGGCATGATCAGGGCAATGCACCTGCAACTTCTCTCACTTAGACTAAGCCCTCTGAAAAGGGTCTGGGAACATGAAAGGTGAAACGACACGATGACCAAGCAGATCCAGCCAACCCATTAGGCAATGCTCCATAGCCTCTTTTTTTTTTAAATAAAACCCCCTCCTTAATTTTCCACATTAAAATTGAATTAACACATCACATGAGCATGTTCTCTAAAGCTCTGACATTAGTATGCATTTTAATAGCTAATTAAAAAACCTTCACCTCTTATAATTGCCAATAAATTCCATACAGGACCTTCTTCTTGAGCTCCAAGTCAAGAGGTGGAAAAGAAAAGAAGGAAACGAAAATATGCAACTATTGCAACTCTAGACAAGAGACAGAAGCACAAATTTTCATGTTACCTTTTACTGAGGACCCACGATGGGAATCTGATATTAATTTCAACCCAGCAGTCTTTCAGAGAAAGTATTTATATTTCTATTTTTGATTTGTGAATGTCACACTCACACTAATTTTTATTTGATTATTATTTGATTATTTCAGAAGCGTAAAGGCTGAAATTCAGATTTGCTCATTGTTCACAACTCCCATTGTACTTATCTGCACTGCAACCACACAGGGCATTCAGAATAAGATTAGGGAGAAAAAAATTTGAAAGAGCTATTTCTGCTTTCTCTCACAGCATTCTGACAGGCTTTATGGCATCACTGCATGATGGTGACAGTAACTCATATTCCAAGACCTAAATATCTATACAGGTATCTATCTGCATCAGCTTTCTGAAATTTCCTCTGGAAACTCTGTATGCACACATTTCAAGTGCCAAGAGAGAGGAGCAAAGAATATGATGTTTACAGAGTTTACAATGAGAGTTTGGACTTTCCTCATTAAGGCTCTGTAGTTATGGTAAAGTCTATTTTCCTCATGCAAAGGAACAGAGAGCAAATAAAACACCAAAGGTTTTACAGATGAGTTCCTATGATTTGATAGAACTGTTGCGGTTGGATTTTTGGTGTACTCATATCTTGAGAGGAATTTTCTGTATCCTTTGTGGCTGCTCGTACTATTTAACAGGTTAAAAAAAATAATCAATGTAATTAAGATATTATCATCTTTTCTCATCATCTGATCAAAATTGGTCCAAGCAGGAAGGTAAGCAGGGGCACAAACCTGCTGGGCTAACAAGCCTAATTTCTTTAGCTGGGAAGGAGCTGATGCTATAAAGGCTGTAAAAAGGGTGCTGATAATGCTCTGGAGTTCCCACATGTGAACCTTGGCCCTGCATACATCAGGCTTGGAATTGCTGCACTGAACTGATTTTATTTTATTTTTTTTTTTGGTAAGGCAATGGACTCAACAACTTCAGTAAAGGCAGATGTCGTAAAAATCAGGGTTCTACACACTCATGCAAAGAGGGCATAGGAAAAAACTGACAGCGAAGAAAAAGCACACAAAGAGCACTGGTCCATATCTGGCAACTTGTGTGTTTACATCAGGCTCAGACTCCATCATTCAGGTGGGAAAGAGAGGGCTTCCCTTAGATGCAGATAAAATTGCCTCTCCCTTAGATTCAGATAAATATTCCTTTCAAGAGTGATTAAATAGAAAAAGACTACAGAATCTGCTCAGACCTACACTACAGAGAAAATTTAGCAGGAAAGGATATTATTGAGGGAGAACTTCAGATACTTTGGGCAAGAGTTTGGAAAGAGGTCCTAAAGTCCTGCTTTGGATGCTTTATTACTCTATGGAGTCAGTGCTGAGCTCTCTGCAGCTCCTTCATTGCAAACAGGTAAAAGATCAAAGAAGGAATCAAACCTTCCATGAATTGCAGAATTCTGCTCTTTGTGTCCTACTTCCAAACCAGCAAGATTAAAGCTCCCATATTGAGGAAGGTGTAGTGATGGGAAAGGCTGGAAATGATGATGCCTATATTACAGAATGCAGAACCATGTGCCTTCTCATGCTCCCCTTGGGGCTTCATTGTCACCAGAGACAAAACAAACAAACAAAAAAGAAAACAACGAAAACCCACCCAAAAAGCCCCCCAGACCAAATTTTAAAATAATTAATTCTGAGAGAGAGCAGAATCTAAATTCCCTTCATAACACATTTCTGCATGGATGTTTTTTATGATGCATCTAGAAAATTCAGCAATGCTTCACCTACAGGGTCCCATTTGCATAATTCCTGGGGGAATGCTCTCTCCCTGGGGAGAAAGATCGTGAAGGAAACACAAACACTTGAAATAAAGGAACAAAAAAGGCAGTTCCCTCTCCTGGTATCTGCTGCATCTCCACGAGGGGTCTCTGCAGACGCAGCTACGGCAGCAGGTGATGCTCCAGGACAGGCAGGAGAGGAGAGGGATGGGTGATGCTGAGGGTGGGTGGGTGGTGAGATGGGGGTGATGCACTGGGAATGGAGTGATGGGGGTGATGAGATGGGGGTGATGAGATGGGGGTGATGAGATGGGGGTGATGTGATGGGGATGGAGTGATAGGGGTGATGAGATGAGTGGTGATGAGGGTGATGTGATGGGGGTGATGTGATGGGGGTGATGAGATGGGGGTGATGAGGGTGATGTGATGGGGGTGATGTGATGGGGGTGATGAGATGGGGGTGATGAGGGTGATGTGATGGGGGTGATGTGAAGAGGAGGATGATGTGGGGGTGATGAGATGGGGGATGATGTGATAGGGGTGATGAGATGGGGGTGATCAGGTGGGGGTGATGTGATGGGTGGCTTCAGTGCTACACCAGATTTGATGGAGAAAAACTAAGGAAGAGATCAGGAGCATACAGATGTTCTCTGATACACCACCCCAGCCCCAGCCACAATTGCAGCTCTGGGCATTCACTCGAAAAGAAATCCATGCAGCTTTTGTGACAGATAAAGTTTTTTCTACCATTTCCTTCAGTGGGTTAATTTTCAATATAGACAGGGTGAAAGTAAGACTGACCATGATTTTTTAGTTCCTTTGAATAGCCCCAGGGTTTCTGTTCCTTTATTAGTACTTTCTCCCAACAATAGTTTTCTAGTGCAGGACACTAAGCTGCTTTTTGGAAGAGACAGGCTAACTTGATCATTATCTTGAAGGATGCTTTACTTTTTCTTCCATTCTAAACTTCTAGAAATTAGCACTGCAGGCATTGTGTTCACACTCTTCACGTCTGTTTGCCTGTGTATGTGGACTCACATTTAGCTGTGAGAAAATTAGTCATTTTCAGTATAATATTTTTTAAAAATATAGAAAATAGAGTCAAAAGAGACCTGAGGATTATTACCTCACCCAACCAGCTTCAGGAAGCAAGAATCAACTCTGTGTAATGTGTTTTTTATAATTATCAACACCATGTAATGATTTCCAGCCCTCCCAGGGAACCGATTTCCATCTTTCCCAATAAAAGAAGGTCTCCTGGTTTCTCACCTGTAGAAAGCGAAGGGAGACGACCCATCCTCTGATCAGCATCGAACTCCCCTTTATTGATCTATCAGGCACTTTTTATAACAGTGTTAATTAAGCTCATACATATTGCAAAACTCGAGCTCATCATAGGCTACAGATAAACATTGATCCCTCCTTTTGTTTTCAATACCTGTGGTTTGTTATTGAAACCAAGATTTGTGTTCTCACCCTGATATGAATGGTTCTCAAAACCTCCATGTCTGTTCCCACAACAGCCAAGGACAGAATGTTTACCTGTTATGAGAGGACTGCCGGAGAACTTTGCTGTTTACAGAAACAGGCTGTGAGAATTTGCTCCTCACAGCTGCCTTTTACTTTTCCGTCAGCTGTATATGATTATGGCATGTCTGAACAAAACTCTATAAGTCATTTCTGAGCAAAATTCTCCAACACTCACCCATGGCTATTCAAATATATTTTAAACCCATGTGTCCTTGCAGACTTAAAAGAATAAAAAAAATCTCCATCCCTTCCTTCTTCCCCATTTGGCTAAGGCCATGCTTTGCTCTTCCCTGCCAAGCACTGAGCTGCTCTCACACCAAAAGGACTCCAGATGAACTAAAACCCAGGCTACCCTATGCCTGTTGATAGGATGGGCAGCTTCTCAATTTAAAATGTGAGATATTCTATCTGTAATATTTATACTTTGAATTTACTCCCTTTAATAAAAGACTCGAGGCTCCAGAATGAAGCTGGCATATAAGCAGTATAGGCACTTTAGTCTTGCCTGATTGAATTTTCCAATTAATTTCAGTTTATCACATACCTTGAAAAACTACACTGAAATGTGTAAATCAGATAAGCTTTCTCTACTGCTTTTCTTTAAACATAACTCTGTTTAAAGAAAAACTGGAGTCTTTCTCCTCAGCTGAATCAGAAAATCAGATCTCTATACACTGAGAGAAGCAAAAAATATCTGCCCTGGATTCAAATATTCCCAAATGATGTTTAATCCCAGGCCTCAAACACAGCTGCTTTCTGTGATACAGAGTGTTCTTTAGTGTATATAAGCTTTCCTGAGCATGGAGGGAAAGGCTCAGAGTTTAATGCTCTTATTTTCATGTTCATATTTTGATACAGAAAGCTGATCAGATAGAGGTGAAAGGTTATTTGATGCTTTCTTAAACCAAATCAATATTACAGGGCTTCTTATCTCTTTAAGTAGACTCACTGGTCTGGAAAAAGATCTGAAGGTGCAATACTCATCCTACCTGCCCAAATAAAGAAAAAAGGCATCCCAAATGCTGGCAGCACTGAATGTAAATGTTTAAGGTCTGAAACAGGTTCTGGTTCAGCAAACTCCAGTTTCCTTAGTCCCCAGCAAGCGTGGGCACCCAGAGCCTCAAAGGCAGAGAGAAAGAGGAAAAAAACAGCAGAAAAGAATCCCAAACAAAAAACCTACAAAAAGTAATTGAACAAGCACTTTCCCGCTTCACTGACTTTCTATCCCATGAAGCATTAGCCATTTATAATGTATACAGCCTTCTCCCTGAAGGCTACTGCAGCCTTTTGCAAGCTTTTTATGCAAGACTCGGATGTAACAGTGCTGAATTCCGTGTTTACAAAGCCTGACAACAATTTACTTCAGATTTTACAATAAAATCTGTGTGTGAGTATGAGGAGCTTGAGGTACATATTTCCCCATGCTGCCTGCTAATGGCTTTTTCTCACAGAGCAGGTGAGGCACTGTATTCATATCTATTTTGGAAAGGTCTCATCTCAAACCCTGGGCTTTCACACCAGGCAAGGCATTGCTCTCCAGGCTCTTTATTTGAATATGCCATTCTAGGTGTTATCTCTTGGCTTTTGGAAGCAAAAAAAAAAAAAAAAAAAAAAAGACAAAAAGCGACTGGTGGAGCCAGGATATTGAGCTGTAAAAATATCCCAGAGAAGGAACAAAGCAGCAAAGCAGACATGCAGATATATCCCTGTTATCTTTTTCCATCAAATGTTGTGTGTTTCTTATGCACAGCATAACAGTGTGCATTCTGGTTTGGATTTGGCTGATGTGGTTCATATCATTCCAGCAAAATGCATGGGTGAGTAGGGACCACCCTTCTCAAGACCCTTCAGGCAGCTGCAGGGATGCATTAAACTGTAATTCCCTAATGCAAGGACTGGAAGCAGGGAAATCTGGCACATTAGGGGTATCTCAGCCCCTCTGGAGATCTGGAGTGAAGAATGGTCAAACTGACCCAGAGTAGCGAACAACTACCCAAGGTAACTTGTATTATTCGTGTTCTTTACTCCCAAGGATAACAGCATGCTTAACAACTCAATTTAAAAGCACATTTTTGGAAACTTATTCAGCCACTTCAGAGTAACGGATCTATATTAGAGCCCTTTGGGGCCTTATGGGAAGAGCTGTTTTCTGGTTAATTTCCTGCCTTTAAAGAAGGTCAAAGGAAGATTTGTAGAAAATAACATCAGAAAGAAAATACATGAACCCATTCAAAACACACAGTTCTGGAGATTCAGTGAGACAGGCACTGAAACATTTTCCTGGCCCCAAGTATGCCTCACTAGACAACGTGGAGCTTGTTCTCTTCCAGTTTGCAGGTGAATAAATTGCCTCTGAACTGGGCCACATGGATTTTAGTTCTATCTATAATCCAAGGGAATGAGAATTAGTAGCTAGAGGGGCTAATTATGGTACTTAAACACAAGAATCTTAATTCAAATAAATCAATGTCAGCAATGATGGTGGGAAGAAAGAACTGATTGAAGGGATTTAAAATGGAAAAGAGGAGACTGAATTACCCTTTTACAGATTCTAGAAAGTCTATGATTGGTTCAGAACAGAATGTTTTTTCACAGGGGAAAAAAACAAAACAAAGCAAAGCAAAACAAAACAAAACAAAGCAAAAACCTCCTCCCAAAGCTGCCACCACCACATGCAAATGCTTTGCTTTATGTCACTCAAAATTATTGCCATGAGCATTTTGCAGATTTGAAACTGGGATGGGTTGCAGGTTTTATCACTATCTAGCTCAAAAATTCAAGGAGATATCTAAAACCCGAGAGAACTGGAATACAGAAGACAAAGACTAATTAAAGAATTGGGCTGTGTTGCAGCTCTGTTCTCTCTAAACCATGTGATCTCTGGCCAGATGGCCATTTGATGTTTCCTGGGTCTCTAATGTTCCAGGAATTAGAAATATCTCAGAAAAAAAGCTCTCTTCAATGGTTTGTTTTTGGTTTTTTTAAAATCTGTAATGAAGCTAGTAGGTCTCATAAAAAATATGTATTACTCAGCTATCTCTCATCAAAAATGAAAAGTAGAAAAATAAAAAGAAATGCATAATCTTAATTTCTTCCCAACCTCTGAAAAATTTTGGTGAAAAGGTTCTGGTACAGATTATAGGATGATGGAATATTTTCTCAGGTTTCTAAAGTTTCTCTCAAGTTTGTTTCTGCTGCACCAAATGAGGTACAGTCTAGTTTCCAGTACTTTTGTTTACCAGATTTGTCCCTCACCACACAGGTACAGCCTCTTGGATGTGTAAATCCCTAGGGATTTGCAATGGATTCATGTGGACAGCAGTGTCACAAATTAAATAGTCACCATCATCTGTTATTGCCATGGAAGGGTCAGAGCTGGAGAGCAGAGCACTCAGGTACCAGGAGCCAATCATCAGCTATTAGTCTCTCACCCAGGTAATTCACTTATCCTTCAGAAGTGGAAATGACCAAATCAAATTAGGAAAGATCAGCTGGCAACTCAGAATCTGTCTTTCCTGCTTAGACTTCACTTAATCCCAGTCCACGGTTTGCCTTGTTTTATTTCTTGTTCTACTTGTATTCCCTCCCTTCCTGTCTTTCTGTCTCTGAAGAAACACTGCATGTTACTCGCTCTGATTGATGTTTTTATTGTCATATATCCTCCTTGCTTATTGACACATGGCTAGACAGCTATTAGAAATTAATTAGAGGATTAATTACACCAGAGTCTGTTCCTGCACACAGCATGAAAGGCTATTGCCAGAGCTGGGTTTCAGGTTTCATCACTTTTCTGGGATTAGCCACGTGAAGCACAACATTCCTCTGTTCAGCAGGGAGGGCACGGAGGGCTGATCTCTGCTGAGGGTCAGGCTTGAGGGCTGCCCTCAGGGCAGGCATGGATGAACCCCAGCCCCAGACTCCTCAGGCTGGGTTTCACCTCCCATTATCCTCAAAGGGGCTCAAGTGCAGGCTCTGACCAGGTCAGCTGCCCAGGGAGGACAGGGACCTCTCCCAGCCTTGCCTCCATGCTCATTTGGTGCTTGCATCTTGCATTATTTTCACATTACAAATTGTTCCAACCCTAAAGTAGGAGCTAGAACCACCTGACATTCAGGAGGTCCATTTAGGAAGCAAATCCAGAACTCATCACCACTGGTTTGGAAAGTTAAAAAACCCGCTCTGGGAAAACCCGAAACTGAGTTTATTCCACTTTTTCTCACCTTCCTCTACAACACTGAATGCTCTTTTAGTGCAAGAAGAATGTTTATCCCTAAACTCTCATCAGCTGGCATATATTTTTTTTAGAAAAACATGAGTTATCAATATGCTAGCAGATAGATTAAGGTTTTATTTTGCATGACCCAAATTTGGCCATGAATGCTTTTCCCATACATATCTGCATAATGTTTCTGCACAAAAATATCTCAGTTATCTTTCAGTTTTAATACCACTTCTTGGAAATACAGAGGTCAACAATTAATAAGCTCATTAAAACTTACAAGCTGCTTTGATTAATATTCCTTGTCTAGTTCCTTGAGAAATGCTCTGTATATCCCAGGCTAATGAAGACAAGGCAGAGTTATTTAGGTGTTTGTTAACAAAGCTGATTTGCATATAATTAACTGAAAAGAACTCTGTCTTTACAAGGGAAACTCTGCCAATCTCTTTTGCTAGGGTGTTTTATGAAAACAGACTAAGTCCATGCCAAATTAACAAAGCAAGTTATGTTCTTAAAAACCTAAATTAACTCAAAGGGATACAATTTTGGGGGCTATAACTGATAAAAAGTAAAGCACATACTAGAAAACAAACTGCCTTCTTTCAAATGCTGTTTATTCTGTCATGTGGGATTTTTTTGTATGCTGTCATTGTTTTAATTAGTTAGATTGGTTTTTAGACATTTCAATGAACGAAGACTCTCATATTGGATTGCTCTTTCCTATGACCTACTTATGCAAAAAATTAGTACCATTTCAGCAAAGCCGTGCTTTTGCACAGATGTCCTCTATAAGATTGTTTATTCTACACCTGCCATATACCCTGAAGCTCTGAATATGAAATATTATACAAAATAACTTACTCTTGCAGCCTGCAGGGTGACCAGGCCTTCGTTTAAAATGTATTTAAAATCAGGCAACAAGAAAAGCATGGGCTTTTGGTCATTCACTTCCCATTTTGTCATCATGATTTCTACACTAAAAGGATTGTCAGGGGTTGGGAGAGGCTGCCTGGGACAAGGTGGGGTCACCACACCCAGAAGTCCTTGGAGCTCATGCAGATGTGCACCTCAGGGCCGTGGTTTATAGGGAAATTCAGCACTGCTGGGTTGGTGGTTGTGCTTGATCATCTTGGAGATCTTTTCCAACCTAAACAATTCTGTGGTTCAGAGGAGCACTTGAGGGAGCAAAATCCTCCCTAAATTAACAGCTAGCTATCCAGTAAGATCTTAAAAATCAGGATCAGGAGAGGCTGCACAAAAGCAAAACACAGTTGAAGGTACATGAATCTGTAGATCAAATAATAGAGGGAGACCTAAAAGCTCCTATTTCATGGCCTGACCATGCTAAAGAATCCTGAATGAGCATTTTTTTGTGTCAGTTTTTTAAAGCTAATAGGAAAAAAATTTTTTAAAAATTAAAAACCATAAACCTATTGAAACTTTATTTACATCAGGTTAGATAAATACCATCTGATCTTACTGATTACATTCAACATCCAAACTGCCTCTTCTACAATTTCTCCAATTAATACAATTACTCTACTATTTCTTCACTGTCCAGCTTTACATCCATTTCTCCTATTTATTTTTGGACAAAATATTTTATAAAAAGAAAACAAAAGACATCACATCACAAGCCACTTCCTGCAGGAGACAATACAATTCAGTAAACTTTCCTGAAGACTTTTGTCTACACCAAGGAAAACTCATGGAACAGAACAAGGCATTTAGGTCCTTAAATAAATAAAACTCTCTTAAAGCAGAGACAGAAACTTGTGAGCAACAGAGCTTCCAGATTCCCAAACCTTTCTCTACTTTTGTTGCTACCGTAGCAGCAAGCAGAAGAAAAACAAAATATTACAGAAAAGCTTGTGGACACAGTGGCACTTCCAGCTGTGGACTTGTTATGTGAAATGGACAGAATCTGACCTCTGTGGGGAAAAAATAAATAGCAAACAAACAAGCAAACAGCACCCCCCAAATAAAAAAAAAAAAAACAACCCAAACAGTCCATCCAAGATCAGATCTGAAGTGAAAAAAATAATCCATAAAGAGACCATAAAGGAGCTGGATGGGACCAAAAGGGGAAATGGGAACAAGGTGGGAACAGTTTGAGGAGTCTGAGGATCTTCCACTCTGTTGTTCTCATTCATTTCAGAGAGTTTTTCTCAGCTGTCTCCAGAGTAGAGAAGCTCAACAGAGCCCTTTGCTACTGCTGACAGCCTGCTGGTGCATGACTGAGAACTGACCTATTTGCAAAGCAAGAAGGAACCAGTAAACTGTAAAAAAAGCAAAGTTGGGGAAGCTGTAATGGTCTCTCTGTCACTGGTCTAAATCCCAGGCAATGACCCAATGCAGATAACAGAAGGAGGCAAACTCTCCAACAAAATGTCCAGTATACCCATGTGAAAAGGCTCCACACCAAATTAAATCATTACAAGTAAAAAAAAAAATATATAAAGATAGTAGCATTAGTTTTGATTTTTGAATGTCACATGGAAGTCAAAAGCTTCCTTTTGAAATAGGCTAATAGGTCTGCTTTGAAACAGGGTATCCTATAGGACATTTATTATTGCTTTATTTTAAATGTATTACAGCTGAAACCCCATACTCAGGATCATTTTAAGCTGTTGTGTCAGAAAGTACCCTGCTGATCTGTCCTACAAAAGTACAAAAGGTAGTGGTGTAAAATGGACAGATCTCTATAAGAATCAATTTTTAATTGCAAGAATAATTGTCAGACAGACCATGGATCATTCAATGGTGTTAAGCATAAACCACTGGAAAGAACCTGAGAGACTAGACAATGATATTAAAAGGTAATTCACCATTTTCTCTTGACCTGGATCACTCTTGTTTTCCCTCCTACAACATCTGTAAAACTTTATCACCTCATAAACATTGCTAAGAAAAGAGGAAAAAAAAAAAAGGAAAAAAGAAAGGTGCCACTAAAGAAAGTATTTCTCCCACTGCTCCTGGATAATTCAAGTCACACTCAGACAAATGGACATACATGAGTTTTATGCCAACCCTTATTTTGCTGCTTCATTATTAATACTAGGATACTTACTCTAATCACAGTTGCTACTCTCTAGTCAGAGTCTCCAAAATACAATAAATATGAATCAAGCCATCTGCAAAAATTTACTGCTGGAGAAGGATGAATATTCTGGGAGAAAAACTGTCTGGCACTGCAATGCATAGACCATGTGAGACTGTTCCCAGCCTTAGCATCTCAAATCTGAGAGAGCAAGACCGCTGTCACCAAGCTTTTTCTAGGCAGAACTGTGATAAATACCCATTCTCTAGGATTTTCCAGATGCATAGTTTATTTAATATGGCAAAGTTTGTGTCACCTTAGAAAACTGCAGCACTTAATTCAATGCTGTAAGGACAGAGCTGTGGAAAGGGGCTCAGATGGAAAAGGATGAGTCCCATGAACATCTCTAACAACCTGCTTTGCATGGACCTGAAACATGGATGCAGTGTTTACTGGTGTGGGTAGGCAGTCCACAGTAAATCTAATTAGATTGAGGAACAAAAGGACCCTGGAGTGTGCAGAACCATGAATGGAGCCTGCCTTTCAGGCCATTCACTCAAAATGATTGTGTGTTCCCAAGGCTTTCAGAGACTTTCTCTTTGGAAACAATGAAAGAGTGAAAAAGGGACTTTTCTTCCCATTGCAAGGTGAGGGAGTTAGATAATGCACCTCATTAATTACAGGCAAATCATCACCACCACACAGGAAGCCAAAGAAGGGGCCAGACTGACTTTTTTATAAAAATTATTGTTCAGTCACAGTGACAGAAAAATAAGTAATAAATCAGAATCAGAGTGCACTTGATGGTTTTATTTTGCAACTCATCTTGCTATTGTGACAGCTTGACACTAATTAGCACTCAATGCACAGGGGATGGATTGCTGTGGCCAATGGATCTCATTAACGGCTGTGAAATTTTCATGCCAAGACCAAGCACACCAAGGAACAGAGACCCCAGCAAATGGGCTGTCAGCAGCTGTGAGCATCACCACAGAGCCTTGGGTGCACAGATCAAAGGGCACAAAGGAGCTCCACACAGCCAGCTGCCTAGGTTTTCATGGATTTATTAACTTATCTCATGAAGGCAGGGAACTTGCCAAAGAGAAAATCCCAGTGTCCACAGGCTCTCACCACAGTTTCAGTTGAGCCAGCCCACTGAGAGGGAAACTGAGGGCACCCAAAGCCTGTGGCACTGCTCTTTCATGTGTACTGGCAGATGTGCCATCCAGGGGTGACCCAGTTTGTGATCACCTTGGGGACAGGGATGGGAAGACACATTGTGGGCTCCCTGCTTTGACCAGCTGCCTATTTGCATTAAGCCAATAAGAAATTGATTCTTTGAGACTTGTCAGGCATGTTTGTAAGTGCCCAGCAGCTCCATTAATAAAAGAGGAAGGGCAGGAGGGAAGAAGAGTCAAGAGAGAGATCAAAACAATCATGGCCACAGGCACTGACTGACTGCCTGATCCTCCTGTAGGGAATGGGGCTCCAGCCTGTCCCTGTTCAGCTGTGCCCATCACCTGTCCCCAGGGTGATCACAAACTGGATGTTTGTGTCCCCATGTGCCCTCCTCCCACAGGCACTGTCAGACCCAGCCTGGGCACACAACTCCACTGCATGAGCAAAACCCTAAAAGTCAAAAGAATCATTGCAACAGCAGAGACTCCTGTGACCTGTTTTGGTCAAATAAGACACGGCATTCCCAAAGTTTCCCCCAGCAGCCTGTGTTTTACCTAAACCAAAGCAGCAGAAGAGCAAACAGTTCAGGCTCCCAGGTGGTCTCAGAGGTGGGGTGTGACAGGCTCCATGTGTGAGTTAGCTGGGAACACGCAGGGATGGGCTTTTCTCATCCCAAATCCCAGTCTCTTGGAGGCAGGCACAGTGAGAGCTGTCTCACAGTCACTTAGGTGACAACTGCTGCAGAGCCAGAGCTTTCCCAGCCCAGGGACTACATCCTTGACACAACAGTGTCTCCCTTATCCTGCAGCTCTTCTAACAAGTGTGAGACCAGCTCTGCTTAAGAACTTGTTTTAGGGAGAAGCTCATGTAGAGGCTGGCAGGTCCTTTGGATTATGGCAGCTTGCAGGAGGTAAAACAATTAAACAATAAACCACCAGGACTATGAGTGGATCCATTTTCTGAACACCCCTTCAAGGAATAAAGCACTTATTAGTCTAAATGTTTGTGCTGAGTGTTTAATTAGTCCTTGCTTTTTTTTAAAGGTGACTTCTGAACTGAAAATTGAAACAAACTTTCTTCTTAAAAGAGGATCATTTTGTGTAAAAAGTCTGCATGCAAAAAGGTTGCTTTTAACCCAGGTTTTTGGATTATTCTTTCTGTTTGTAATTTCAAAAAGTAATAACAGATCAGAATTGTACTTCCAAGTATCTGCAGTGATCTAATGGTTCTTTGATTTCCTTTTTGCCAAAGATGTGAATCAAAATACAGCATTTAGACCTAAGGCAGTAAGAAAAGGTCACTAGTACTTTTTTTTTTTTCCTTCTTTTTTGGAATGAAACCCAGGTATGGTTATTCATATTCCCTTTCAGAGACTGCTTGGGTTATTTTAACCAAGAAACAAGAGAAATGTCATCTTATGTTCATGGTACAGCAGTGAAGAAGGTAGAGGTCTGCAATCTACCCACACCCTTCCAGGCTCAGCTGAATACATCATCAAACAGAAGACAGTTTCTGGTGCACACAACTGGAATATCTTGACCATGCTGTTTCTGGTCAGGCCTGTGTACGTAGCTTATTTATTTATGGCATTTTTAATAGATGGAACATCAATATTTGATATCCCCCTATGAATTATTAAAAATCAAGAAAATCAAGAACATGAAATACAAACATCTACTTTTAAGTGACGATGGGGTTGTGATATCCATAAATAAATAATCTGATGGCCAGTTCCAGCTTTCTGAGATTGAGTTAAATGAGCAGGCTCTTCAGCAGATTTACAGCATGTTTACAGCCATGTGTGTGGGAACAGAATCTGACCAAGGGATTTCAAAGTTGAGTTTAATGAAGTTATCCCAGAGCAGTGTGTGAATTTTTAACTCCTTAGAAAATGTGTTATTTAAATAAATATATATAAAATCTTTGGTTAGAAAGGGACAAGCAAATTAAATTTAGATAGATGTAGCTCTACTTTTGCTTTTTGGTTTATTTATGATAAACAACAAAGCCCTAGTTTTACCTCAAAGAAATTTGCTCTAAAAATAACCAAACAAAAAAAGCTTTTAAAATGTGTGAAACAATATACCTGAAAATAATTTTCTGCAGCTGAAGGGTTTTTCACACCCTGTGCCCTCATAATTTGAGAGGTAATATTCATTAGACTTGCTGTTGTTGCTTTGTTCATTAAACAAAAAAGGTGTTAGTTAACTGTAGGAAACACTTTTTTCTTTCCAAGTAGTGAGCTGAAATAAAGGCCACAACAGTAAGTGTCTTTCTTGTATATAATAAGTCTTTATTTTCTAGAATGGCAAAAGAAAAAACAGGGGGGTAACTTATAGCAGAGTTTCACAGACGTGTCCTGATTCACAGAGAAATGAAGTAATTAAGTAAGTGTGATGGAGCAACAGCTGAATATAATTCTCATGCATCATCTGGCAACAAGAAAAGTCCTTTGTTTCATCCCAGTTTGAAGAATATGAAACTCTGTAAAATCTCACCTTCTTTTCTTTGTGGATAATGGGACACCAAGGAGGTAAAAGTATGAGAACACAGAGACAGGTGACAGAGAACGAGGTTTTAGGGCCACTGAAGTGAAAACTTCTAAGATAATTATATAAAAACCTACCAAACTACTAGTGACAACTCAACATGGACTCCTGCCACCTCTAATGGAAGATACCATGAGCCAAAATTGAGATTTTGCCTGATGTGTTTTGAATTAGGACAATCATATTAACAAATTGAGGATGTATTTTCTGAATCCCAAATTAACTTTTTCGAAAATGTTGTGTTTGCTTGTGTCTGCTTGTAGTTTAGAAAACAAACCCAATGTATTAACACAAGTAGGTACCTGCACATGTGCAGACAGTGAATTTAATGAATCATTTTTCTGCTTCTCAGCACTAAGCAGATGCCATCTCTTTCTTGCCTTGTTGTGCTTATTAGTGCTTTGTGAATGAATTTCTGAACACCACCTTTGACATCTCTGATTTTTCCAGACACTGTAAATTCTTCATGAACTGCAGTGAATTTACCTGATTCCCTCGCAATTTGTAACCATATATGCTGTAGGACATTGCAGCTTTGCTGCTTTTACCACAATACTTTTATGTGCAGATCTCAAACGCCATTTTAAGGCTGTATGGATTGTTATTTCCCAGCAGATGATAAAGGCATGTGGATAAGCAAAGAGAAATGACCAAAACGGACAGTGAATTAATGGGTCAACCCATCACTGCCAAAATCTTTCCAACAGATCTATGAGCATCAGTATCACAACAAAGTGCAAACTGTGTTTTGCCTTCATAATTGAAATATCAGTCCTTAAATGAAAGGACATGGAACCTGCTTGTCTAGCAGCATCTCTTTCATCCAGTCCAGAGCTTGTACATTCCCAAGAGATAGACAGCTACAGCACCATTATTCACACACAGCTTCACACTCAGAGAGGGATGGGGACCTCACATGACAGATCCAGCATGTAACCTGACATGCAGATGTCCCTTGACACTCAGATTTCTATTAAAGACATGAGGACACTGAAGAATCCTGCTGGCAATATTTCAGGAGTGACAGCAATTAACCAGGATCCATCTGACAAAGGGCTATCTTAAAGAACTGCAATTTTAATTAAAAGCTGCAGCCCATCATAGGTTTGCACAGTAGTTTCCTATCTGGTTCCTCTCTGTTGCAAAATGAAGCTACCCCTTCCCTCCATTTTAATTAAATGTTGTTAAATTGACATAATTAACTCCCCTTAATTTTTAGTTTTTGTTTTCTTTTTTAAAAAAGTCATTAAAGAAACAGAACTCAAGTGCTATTTAGTATTTGCCAGACTTGCTGGTGGTTAAGTACAACAATGCTTGTCATTAGACCTCTCAGGGTTAACCTGATTAATTAATTTATCTCCTCTGGAAAATTTTCCTCCATGCTGACAAAAGACCAAATCACAGCAGAAGGGTTCTCTGCTTGCCAGGCACGAGTGTGTTGTCAGTGTCCCAAATGCAGCTGGTGGTGGATCCATCTCAGCCGTGGCAGCGCCTGGGTCAGTGGCCTGTTCTGGGATATTGGCTCCCTGGCATTGCTGAGCAGCTGTGAATTCACAGCTTCACTGACAACCATGTTTGGGATCTAAAGGTCTTCAGAAGATCTTTCCTCTCTCTGTTCACCCTCTCTCTTTCCCAGGGCATGTCCAGATGGGTAGGTTTAGCTCACGCTTCTGCTGAACCTGTTATCTCTACTAAAAGAACTTTTACTTTGGAGGGGAACATTTCCTCATGCTGATGGTGGAAGTCTATCATTTACAAAACAGCCTATTATTTACAAAACAAAACAGATTTTGTCTGATAATTTCAGTGCAGTATTTTGGGACAGACCCTAAGGCTAGGAGGAGGAAAGGATCCATGCAGATTGCTCTCAAGACTCTGACCCTGGCCAGAAACCTCGAGAAGAGCAAAAGAGCAAGTGTACAGAATGCTTTCCCAAAATAATCTCCTGTCCCCAAACAATTTGAAGGCTGCAGCCTTTTTGAGCCAGACATAATCTCTATGTATTTAATAACAATCAGTTTATATATTTTTTCACTAGTTTGCCCAGCACAGCATGGAGCTGTGCAGTCCTTTGCTTTCTATAGTGTCCTTCAAGCAGGAATGCAGAAACACTTCCCAAAGCTTCATTACCCTTAGAGATGCTGGGCAGACAGAAAAGTGGTCAGCAATATTTTCACTCTATTTTGCTACACTGTGAAAGTAAGATTTTAATACCTCAAACTCATATATTGCCCCATTTGGTACTGCTGAACTTCAAGCATCTATCTTAGAAGGTGGATTAGGAAATGAGATTCAAGTGAAAGGGGAGAGAGGGGCCAGAACTGCTCCAGAATGTCATACAAGGAACTTAAACTTTAAACATTTAACCATCAGGGAGTGTGGCAAGTTTGACACTGGCTCAAGGAGGAGCCTCTCCTTCTAACAGGAGCTCTATGGATTGTTCCCTCTGTTTCAGGCTTTCACCAAACCTTGAGTGGTCTGCCCTAGTACCCTACCTGCAGCCATGGCCAGCAGCAGCTGTTGTGAGCTGGCTCATTTAATTTCCATGAGGAGAGTCAGTCACAGCATCCAGCTAGGCTCAGAAGCTGTTTATGAACTTCCCAGGGCTTGGCTCCCTGAAACCATCCCAGGCTCCTCTCCAGGATGCTCATCAAATTGGGCCTGTGAATGAGGTACTTTTCTAATGCAAACTTCTCCTTTAATTTCAATCTCATTTTCCTAAAGCTTCTCTGATGCTGCCTGGCATCCTGCCAAACCCTCATTCTTTTGCCTGTTTTTCACACATCACTGGGATTGATGTTGGTTTTGTTTTGCTTCATTCATTTTTTTAAAGAGGTTAATGACAGGCTGATTCTAAGGTTAGGTGCATACAGTCACTTGTCTGGCAGGAAGCAAATGTATGTATCTGTATCCTTAAAAATCTCTGTTGTTTTTTATTCTCCCTCCTTTATTTCCAGGTTTTTTTCCTCAGTGGATTTGTGTAAATCAGTCTCCAGGGCCAGGAATACCATCTTTGGCTGGCTTGATTTGATCGATCTATTTTGGAGCTCAGAACACCTTCACAGTAAAGCAATATTTTCTGCAGTAAGTTAATAGGAAAATGGAAATCACTAATAATAAGAGAGAGGAGGTCTTTATTTTTGAAACAAGCCTTTACCTACATAAAATACCCTGGGCTGAATCATTCTTCCTGCCTAGTTAGTAAATCCAGCTTGATTGCATTTACTGAGGTTGTAACTGGAGATGGGATTTAACCAGGCAAACCTACCCTGCATTTTCATATCTCCTGCTGCCACTGATGCTCTGTACTTACAGCTCCTACATCCTTCTGAGAGTACAGAAGGCTATGTAAATGTTCATTATTGTTATTACCCGCTTTACATCCCTGTACCACATGCCTTTTACAGCATCTGGTCCCCCATTCAGCAAGTTACATAAGCATACCCTTAACATTAGGTTTCCTAAGTGCTTTATCTAAGCACAGATAGCTGTTGGAGCAGGCTGATACTTTTACCTAAAATGTTTGCTTTAGTGTAGACAGGGGTAAAACCGTCTCTGTTCGGCTATTTTAATGTTTCAAGTTGACATTTGAAGCTGGTAATCTACCTCAAACTGGTTTTTTGAGGGAATATTTGATGAAAAAAAGATAATGAAAGAATGCCTTCACAGATTCACGCACTTACACACAATTGCTCACTCTTGCAATTTAAAAAATAAAATACAGTAATTCTGGTGACCATTTAAGTAGGAAATTGTGGTGACCCTAATTTCTCTAACAGCCACTTGGATTTTTTGCACATTTACCCTATTTCCTGCCAGAGGATCTGGGGACTGCCTTGCTATAGATGGAAGATGAGGGGTTTTTTATGGCTAAGCCAGTCATTCTCTTGGAATGCTTTCCTCCTGAACAGAAAGCCTCCAAGATCAGTCCAGGGCCTCACATGCAAATTCCAGGTAGGCAGGCTGCACTCAAAAGTGATAGCCTCATTTCTTTTAAAAATGAAATTGTGCACCATTTCCCCATGCCTCAATTTCTGTCAATAAACTCGAGGTTACAATGTCTCTTACTCCAGAAACGTGACACAGAAAGCAGCACTTTATAATTTCAACTGTCTCCAAGACTAAATAAGAAGAAAATCCCTACCTTCAGGTTGGTCTGAAAGGAGAGAAATGATACATCTTTGTGCAACCTTCAACCAGTGATTCCTGATTTACAGCCAGGCAGTCCAGCTTTTCATGTAGGGCTTATACACACATACACTCTCAAGAAACACACAGAGCAAAATCTGCCTGAGGAAATAAACAACCTCCCTCATCAAGAAGAAAGAAAAAACACAATGTCCAATTAAGGGAAAGAGCCATTTTTCTCTTTATCTCCATCCGTGATCTGCTTAAATTTTAATCATTTCAGATGCTCGCTGTAACAAAGGTCTGCTTTCACCAAAGGTGTATGATTTTTGTTTTGACACTGTCCCAGGGAGACAGTAGATGATGAATTTCTTGGCAGCAAGTTCATTAACTAGAGGCTGTGTATTATCAGCCTTCCACCAGCTCCTCTCTGCTCTGTTTCTCTGGGCTCCAGGTACAAAAATTGTTCCCTTTCACTGTGCTGGTTAAAAACCTCTCAAATTCAAATCCATTCAGTGATCACATGCAGTTTGCATGTGATTGAGTGGGTCAAACTTTCAGCAGACTAAAAATATCATGGGTCACATCATCTGGGAACTTCGCAAATAAGAATAACAAGGAAAGTCTGTGGCAAACAATTTTAATAATTCACCTGTCCGTCACTGCTGCTCACAACTGGAGGAAGATCCTCTCTCCCCTTGATAGATAGGCAGGAGGAAAAGCCCTGTCTCAAATGATTAAAGGAGGCAGTATATAACAAGCTTTCCCCATGCTGAGAGTGCCAAGAAAGAGGCTGGTCAATGATATTTAAACACACATTATCCTTCCATCTTCCTGTCATTTTGTTCTGCAAGCTGTTCAGATTTGTCTGTGCCAGTAAGGCGGCTGTGAAAAGCAGCTGAGCAAACAAAGAGAAAAATCAGTCTGAGAATAGGATCTGTATTTCAAAATTTGTCCCTGGATTTTTTCCCCTCTTTTTTCCCTTCTTCTTCCCTCTCCTCCCTTTCCAACCCAATATCCCATTAACTTTTAAATACACCAACACCCAAGCAGAGGGGAAGCAATGCAGCCAAGTGGAGAAAATGCTGCTGTGTGAAAGGATGCAGAGAAATTTAACATGAGGGGGAAAACATAGCCTCAAACTTTTTTAATTTCCTCTCAAGAGAGTGTCTGAAACAGTGGTGGGATTTTTTTATGTCTGTCTGTATCCCCTCTGCTTTACCCCTTCCCCAGCAGGACCAGCCTGTTGAGCCCTTCTGGGCTTTGGCACAGAAAACTCTTGCCCAGTGCTCTGGTGTGCTCTCTAGTGATACAGCACCTGTCAGATGCAAAGCTGAGGTTCCCTTATGTCCTCATTAGATGTTGTTTCCTTCTCTGCAGAAAGGACACTCAGGCTGGTGGCTGCTGCAGTGGTGCAGGATCCCTGTCCCCAACGGATCTTGTCCCAGCCCTGCTCCTGCAGACCTGCACAAGGATTATCAGAGGAGTTTCCTCTCTGAAGGGACGCGGCAGGGATGAATCTGGGACAGAAGCCTTAGCCAAACAGGACACATTTCAGGATTTATACCAGCCTGGAACAATGCCTGGATTTTATTTGCAATGTGAGTAATCACAAAGGCACTTAAAAGCAACATGTAATATATTAGAAATGGCTAAACTTATTCTCCTTCCACTTGGACGTAAACTGAGATCCACAAAAGGCAAAGGGGGTATTTATTGAGCCTTTCTCTAGAACAGATTTTCTTTTAAGCTTTAACATCAGGTTGGCTATGGAAGAGGGTGGAGCTGACCCACAGACAGACCCAGATGGAAAAGCAGTCCTGCTTGTTAATGCAAGAGATCTGCATGACTCAGCACAGTGCTAATGAAGATTGGCTAATCTCCTCATTTCTGACCTTTATTATTCTTGACCAGCCAAGGTCTGTAAAAGGTCAAGACTCTCCCTGTCCTCAGGATTAATTGATTCAGACAGGAGAAATCAAAGTTTGCAAAGAAATTAGTAATCCTGGTAGATTTCTTATATTCTGACTCTTTGTAGATTTCAAAAGTGTTAACCCATAATATTTAGGGCCTCACAGTATCTTTTAATATGCTTGAAATTTCAGACATATGTGAATTAAGTCATATTTATTGCCTTACTAGGAGAGACAGCGATGTACTTTTCTTTGCAGACGAAAAGGCCTTTGTAAGAACAGAAATGATAATGTAATTTTTGAACCCCAAAAATGTTATGCTATTGGAAAGCAACTGCATGTATATAAATCCATCCTTAATCAAAAAAGTGCTTATGACTCCCTTGATTTTCAGAGAAGTACGTACTTAGAAACTGCTCTAAGGTGAAATGAAAGTGAATGAGGCAGTCAGAGCTTTCTTCCAAGACTTCTTTCAGGACCCCTTATTCTGTATGTTTGTATGGAGGCTCTTGACATTTGTAACAGCTGCTAACCATATCAGCTGCAGTTTAGAAAAGATTAGTGATAAGATACCTTCGTAATAGCAACCAGCAGCCCAAATTAGATCTGTGAGAATAAAATGATTTTTCGATTTCACAGTCACACTGAATGCATTGGTTTGGAAAAAATCAATTCTTTTGGAAGCAGATTCAAAATTCTGGACTTCAGGAAGTTGCTTTGTTTAATGTGACTGCTCTGATCAGAGGAAAAGAAAATTCATTTGGCTGCTCTCAAAATAAATCAAAGAAAAGAAGAAAAAATTACCTGTATGTATTGGATAACCAGCAAAATGAGATTTTTACTACATCAAGTCAGGTTAAAGTCTATTTTGGTTTATTAATAGCCAGGTTTAATTCTCTTTAAAGTCAGTGATTAGGGGGTGTCTTATTAGTTGAGCTTTGTGTTCAAAGTACATTGTAGCCATTAAGCTGTCTATTTTGCATTTCGAAGATTTAAATAAGATACACAAACACAATCTATGTTATTTACTTTAATGGAGTAGCTTAATTGCTCCCCAAGCTTTTCTGCACACATTATAAATAATTGCAAGACACAAAGAGAGAGCAAAAGGAGCAGGCACAGAGATGACACCATAACCTTCCAGTGACTCACACTGCCACTCCCCCACACTGAGCACTTAGCAGCATACATTAAATGCACAGTGCCTCAGACATTAAAATGTTTAAGTCCAGGGCAAGCTACAGATTTATTTTCAAGAGGAAGAAAAAGATAGTCACCCCAATTATGCAATTGGGACCAAAAAGCTGTAAAATGGAACACCTATTAGTCACGGTTTTATTGTTGTTACTCCCAGGCCATGAAAGCCGTGGCACAAAATCATTCTTGGATGCATCAGAAAAGATGATGCAGACCCAGCTAGATCTGTGTGTGTGGTGGTGGGAAATGCTGCTCATGGCTCCTGCTGGGTGGAAATAATTCTGTCCTGCGAGAGATGAGGAGAGCACAAAGATGGGAGGCTTTCAAGGAAGATTTGTAGGGAGTGAACCTTCGCTGCAGTGGTGCACAAAAAGTGGAGGAGTTCAAGTGTCACTGCTCATTGTGGAGCCCTCGTGCCCCAGAGGCCAAGCAGGAGTGTCACTGGGTTGCTGGCAAGGAGGTGCCCCTCTGAGGTCAGGCTTTTCCTGCATTTGATGTTAATGCCTTTGGCCCCTTCTCAGGAGTTCCCTCAGCCTCCCTCTGCTTTGTTTCTCTAAGGAAATGACACACACAGATCCATGCAGAGTCTAAAACTGATGATAAAAGTTAGCTTTTCGTAAATGTTGGGCTGGATCTCATGGAACAAGCTCGATTACTCAAGGGGAAATGAAGACATTTTTATTTCCTTCACAGTCTGAGTAGAGCTACTTAAAAGAGGAGAAGAAATATCCACAATCCAAGCAACTTTCCTTAAAGGAACTATTTCCTGTTGCAAAATCAGCTAGATTTTTCTGGAACTGTATTTGGATAAGTATGTGTGTGTGTGTATGAGTGTGTCTATGACTGTGTGTTGGGGAGGAAAGCCCAATAATCTCAAGGCATCCTGCTTCAGCAGTTTTGACATTAAATAATTTGATTGCTCTATCAAAAAAGCATTCTGCTGAATTTAATTTTCATCGTAACATTTTATTCTGTATGATTAAAAAGGAGAAGGGAGGGTAGAGGCAGGTCAGTGAAGCTTGTTTGGATGCACAGTGTGGCATTTCTGATGGAGTTTTTTTCAATTTTGTTTCATAAAAGTTTTTTTTTTTAATCCTTTTTTATCCACTAAGGATAGGAAAGCAGCAAAGACAGAAACCTCAACATTGTCACACAAACAGTGAGCTCAGCTGAGAGATGTAGAGCTTCATGATTTTTAACAATTTTTCCTGAGCTGGAATTTGACAGCCTGATTGTCACTGGGGTTTGGGGGGGCTCTGGGCAGATCTAGCTCCCTGGCTCTGCTGTGTTTACAGGAACTGGGCCTTTTCAGCCCCTGCAGCTGCATGAAGGAGCTGTTCAGGGAGCCTCTGAGCTAAGAGAAAGATGTCTTTAAATCAGGGAGTTTTAAGTCAGATCCTATTATCAAATATTACTGTGATGAGAGTCAGAAAATGTAGATAGGCAGATGAAGAGACAGACCACTAGAACTACTTCAATATCTTTTTGAAATAACTGAAGCAAAGGAATACAGAACACATATATTACAAAGGGAAAGAATCAAATTTGCATCTGTTCTGAGAGATAATGTGCTCAATCATGTGGCTGCTCTTCAGCCATGTTATTTTCACATTGAGCAGATAATGTGAAGTTCTTCTGTACCTAATCAAAGCCTTGTCACTTAAAATAGCAATGACTTGTTAATAAGAGCCATGGTAAAAGGCTGAGTATCTGCAAGGCCTGGTGGAAAACTATGACCTACTAAACCTTCATTAATTTATTATCTCTTGTTATCATTTACTCATGAACAAATACACACACACACACTTTAAAAAAAGAAATAAAAGTCACAGTGACATTAAATTTGCCTGGTTCTAATATGCAGCACCCTAGAATCTCCTCCACTCCTCTGATTTGCCACCAGCTCCTCCTCCTCAGGACGTGAAAATGCAGGGCAGGGATTTCAGAGCAGCTGGGGCTGCCTTTGAGCAATGGAGTTTGTGTCACTTGACCATATAGAAAAAGTCAGCAATTCACAGATCTTCCCTTCACAGCTGCAAATTGTAGTCCCTCTCTGCTGAGTAAAAGTGCCATCTGCCTGCCTAAACCCACAACATGTTTTTATGTTTTTGTGTTGTATGCACACCTGATAAAAGCAGATTAGCATTCTCCCAAATGGAAAATGGAACTGGTTGATCTCAGAATCTCTCTCTACAGATTTAGGATAAAACCACTGCTAAGTTGCAGTTGGCTTTCCAAAAAAAGTCTCACAGGAAGTGTCAGAGAAAGTCTTCACAAAGGTTTCCATGAAATACATGCAGACTATTTATAACACACTGTGACAACACACCTTGTAGGATTAATTTTTCATGTTACAAAGACATTCTGTGGTCAATCTCAAAGCATAGGGAAGTGATACCCATACTTCAGAGGAGAAAGACATTTCTCACTCACACATGGGATAAGATGGAGAATCTTGTTGGGACAGAATTTAGATGATGATAAGTGCCACAATTAAATAAAATAAATTTAAAAAAATTAAAAATAAAATAGTCCTAACATTTGAGAACAACACCTCCCTGACCTCCATCTTTCAAAACCTCAAAGCCAGTAACTTTAAACAAATTCATGTGTGAATCACCCCATATCAACATCAAATGAAGGATTTGTAAAAAAGCAGGTACATGTAGGTGTTGCAATTCTCTTCTATCAATAGAGGTGGAATAACTTCCCACCCAGCAAAACCATCATACTTCACTAATGTCTATGCAAATACTCCAGATCAGCATTCCCAAGACAGATTTGTATTTCTTCCAAAGCTGGAACCTTGATTGCTATGGAAATCTTGACTTCCTAATCATTCACTGCCATTGCATTGAATGTCATATAAATATATGGCAATAAAATAAAATATCAGTTATCCCTCTCTCTCTCTCTTTTTACTGATTTTGTCCCTAAAATGTAAAAGGCAAGTCTTTTCTGAATGACACTAAGATTGACACCTGGCACCCCTTCTCCAGTGCATAACCTATATCATACTGAAAATGTACAAAGCCATCACCTCACAGAGAGGAAAAGAATATGTTAAAATGGGAGAGAATATTTTTTCCTTTGGCTCACTCCTTGCACCTTTTCCCTTGAGTCATGAAAAGCTGCACTTTATGAGCCTACGAGGTCAGCAACAGGGAATTTCTTGAACATTTCCCAGTAATAGAGATATAAAGAAGGAATAATCTTTAACTTACAGTAATGGGGTCCTTTTTTTAAAGCCAGAATGTTATAACCATTTAATTTAGATAATAATGGGGCACTTACATAAGAATAGAGCTTGCTTGGTATACATCATCTTGGAAAATTCCCTCTCTCACCCTCAAACTAACAGGTCATATTGGATGTCGTTAATTCAGCAATTCAGCTAAGCAGCTCTAGGGCACTCTTGAACTTCAACCCAGAGCACAAGGGAGCAGAGGCAGGCTGCCAGATAGTAATTCACTGAAAGGAAGAAAGAAGAAAAAAAGAAAATGGAAAAAAAAGCAAGGAGGACAAGAAAAAATGGCCTCAGATAGACAATGATTTTCATCTAACTGCAGATGAGCTGCCCACATATGTTAAGAGTTATGGACATTAGGGAGAGAGAAGTGCTTTTAAAAATAAATTGTGCTATGTGCTAGGAGAATTGCCTGTGGATTCCTCACCAACCAAATTTGTTTTTCCAGGCTGCAAACTTGGAAACAAATCTGAGGCAGAGGGTTGTGCTTTCTGGAGTGCAACCCCATCCTCTTGTGAACACGGGATTTAACATCAGCAAGCAAAATGTCAACACTCATCCTCAAGCTTGACATCTTCAAGCAAGAGTCTGCAGAGACCCAGTCTGTCCTCCATCACCCCAGCAGGAATCACAGAAACCCTTGAAATGTTGGATTCAGTGAGCTCTAGAAACTGATGGTTGCCAAGTCATTCTCAAAGAGCCTACTCAGGAGGACAACTCGGCTTTCAAAAGTCCTAACAATCACATATTTTTGTGGCTTTGAAGAGATGGGTGGAAAAGAGCTATCCATGTGATGATTTGAGGGAATCATTAGCACTTCTTTCCCAAGACAACTGTTTTTCACTCTTGGTTATGCTGAATTCAACAGAATGGTGAATGCAGGTAGATGTGCAAAGTAGGAAAGGGAGGAAATAGAGAATGTATGCCAGTCACTAAGCTTTCTTAGTAAGGGATAATTGTGGCAAGGGAATCATAATTGGAAAAGAAAAAGTGATAGGTGGTAGCAAAATCCAACAAAGTAGGTAACAGAACATTTTCACACTTCTACAGCTGCTCTGTAAAGAGAATTTTTAAAGGGGGCCAGAGGTTCATTTCTGACCTGGTGTTAATCTTCACTGTAATTCTTCCACCTCATTATTCTGTGCACAGGTTTAATCTTTTCTGACAGCAGCTTTACAGGGGGAAGGATTTAAACTAGTAGAACAACAGATCACCTCAAACAAGGCTTGTCCAAGTTCCTAAAGCCACAGCAGTCTCAAACCTAATATATGCCAGCTATGCTAATAGTTTTCCCAGTGTTTTATTTAACCACATGGATTGTTCAAACAGGCCTGGATTTATAGTGAGGCCACTAAAATACAATTTACTTACAAGATAAACAAATAGAGAAATCAAACTCTAGATGGAGAAGTAAAACTGTTTATTAGAATCCCTGTTAGTAAAGAGTAGCCACCTGTACACTTAACAGAAGATGATATCTAGCTGCAGCAAGTCTGTCTGCTAAGAGCCTCCTGGGTTTATAGAATAATATTGATTTCAAAAAACAAAACCAAATGCAGTCAGTGGAAGCACTAATAACACCTAAAATCTGTCATTACTTGATTTATTCCCCTCCCCAATACAAGAGTTTTACCCCATATTGATTTTAAATGCATTTTGTTGTGTCCCAACTGCATGTTACCTGTAGCAAATACATCTTGTGGATTGCAATATTTAAACCATAGAAAGGGAAACTCTACATCCATGATCATTCCCTAAATATTTACAGAATCAGACTCTAAGACAAATGTGTGTTAAAGTGTACAGAAGAGGTAAAACAAAACACAAGCACAATGTGAGCCTTTTGTAAATTAAATGGGAATGAGACTGACAAAAGCAGTGACACTAGCCCACCCACCCACTTACCATCACTAAATCTACTTTTTGCTCCTTTTGAAATTAAAGTCACTGTACTTCCTATGATGAAGAATACCAGATCAAGCATCTCTCCCTGGAATAATGTAGACCAAAAATTATGCCAGATTTCATTGAGGGTCTTTAAAAATTCTCACAGCAGAGAAAGATGAAGCATCTCTGAATTATCCTTGCCTTTTGAATCCATCACACTAACAAAATGCATCTATTGCTTTCTTCAGAGACTATAACAATGCCATGCTCCCCCCACAGTCCTACTGATGACAAATGTCACTAACTAAATTTCCCCCACCTGTCAATTCCATTCATCCCATACTAACACAGTCTTTTCTGCTGCAGTCACCTCTGTGGTCCACAGATGGGATTTGACTTGGGATGGGCATATCAAAATTATGTGTGTGCTTATTGCCATTGTAATTTAACCTCCAACATTTTTCCCACAAGTCAACCTCAGAGCTGGATATGCTCCTATGTGAAAGAAAAAAGTGGAGGGGCTCTCAGAAAGATAGAAAAACTAAGAGAGGTAATCTTGTGGACCAGCATGTCCATCTGCAGACTCTGACAGTGCTTTCTTATTGCATAAATTCAGCATGGATTTCATAAACACCAAGGTTGCATTTCTCATTATGTAAAACCTCTTTCAAGGCCATCAAGCTGTTGCATTCACTCCTTTGTTCTTCAGCCTCATGTGTACTGCCATCGTTTTGGTCAAAGCATGAATAAAGCTCCAGTACTAAATGCTACAGGCTACCCTGTGGGCTCCCCAGAAAGAACAGAGAGACCTGAAAGCAGCCCACAGCCTGCACTACACATCCATTCTCTTCTGGGCAACGTTTTAATGCAGCTCAGGCTGCATTTTGGTTTAAAAAAGCAAAACCAAAACCAGCCAGAAGCCTCTCAAAGAATTTGCAGAAGGTCGGAAAATAAAAGTTCTCACTGCTGCCCCAGAGCACAGGTGTGCTCTGCATGTAAGGCATCCATCTCAACCACCTGGAGGACTCAACTTACAGATAAACTGCTGGCAGATTCCACTCAAGATTGTGTATTCCCATAAAAGGAGCTTGTGGGACCAGTACAAAGGGTACAAATGAGATGTGGTTTCCTCTGTTCAGTGTTTTATCTCAAACCTCTCAAGGCAATCCATAAACATGAACACCTACACCCTGCCTTTGAGGCAAGGCTAACCACCACCCCTCTCTGGGAGAGCTCTGGGGCCATGCAGGGGTCACAGCTATTTTCTGTCATCCTCATGCTCTGTTCCATTAAACATGGACAGACCAAAATAAGTAAAAGAGGCATAATCCAAAACCATCCAGAATCAGGAGTCCCAAACCCAGTTCTTCCTAAGCAGAACTAATGAATGACAGGCTGGGAGACAGTAATAAGAATAGTAAATTCATGGATAAAATGGGATTATGCTAATTCAAATCAATTTTGGTACAGGAGACTTCAGTGATATCCTGAAAAATTGTCAGGTTAAACACAGACATACCACTGCCATCTCTTCTGTTGAATTTGCTCTTTTCCCTCTCTGTGTTAGTGAAATCTTTGCAATGTAATTTCCTACTTTGTTATTTGCAAAAAAATTTTTTCCATTATATGACTGAGAAAAATTGTCCTGAATTGGCCAAAATGTAATCAGCTCCTTTTACTACATGTGTGAACCAGAGGTTTTTTTGTTTTCAATTGTGTTTTTTTCCCCAAAGCAATAGTTCTCTGAGTTATGTGGTTAAATACATTAACCTTGTCCTCTTTTAAAAAAAATCATCCACTGAATTGTTCTGAATTTGCCTGACCTGTAGGAGAACTTAAAAAGAAACAGTGTCAGCAGAAGGCTGATCCACTTTGTACCAGGCAGAGACAAATTAAAAGAGGCTTTGAATCCATTGTTACACTTCAAAACTGGTGATCTTTAAGCCACTTTATGGTAGGAGCTCCTCCATCATCGGGAGGGTGTGTGATTTGCAATACCAGGGTGTTGCAGCTGCAGTCCCAGACCTTATCCACATCCCTGCCCCTTTTTGGAGGCTCCTGACCTGCAGGTTGCCAGTAAAAAATGCAGTGTGCATTGGGGAGCAGGTAATGGATGGAACCGTGCCTGTGGAAGGGAGCTCCTCGTTGTCCTGCTGCTCAGTCTCTGCACATCGAGCTGTCTTTTTGCAACCTGCTCGTGTGTGTAAGGTTAAATACACGCTGTGAAAGGTGGAAAATTTCCTGGGATCTTCCTAGTGCTCACCTACATCAAATAGAGACCCAATCCAATCAATTAGGTGCAACTGCTGTCACAACTTTGCAAGCTGATTGTTTCCAAGCCATATTCTCTCTGTCTTTGGTCACAGCTGTTGTATACAAACCATTCTACCAGATCTGGTGGTTTAGTTTTTTTTCAAATTTTCAAATTACTTACTGATTCATATACAAGGAAGGGGATATGAGGGACAGATAATTTAAATCTAAAAATATCCTTTCCACACATAAAAAGATTATTTTTTAATGGATAACAGAGAAGAATAAGTGGTGTGCTGTGATGTTCCTTTGACTGAGATTTGAGGAAAGTATTGCAGTGAATCTGTACTTCAGAATGTCAGAACTCAAGGTATTTCAGCTAAATCGGGACTCAGTTGTTAGAAAAGGCCTCTTATCTCGCTTCCAAGGCTCTTAAGAACACTAAGAACATGCAGGTCAAAGAAATCTCTTCTTAGGTTTGAAATTTTTGTGTTTGCTGTAAGAGCTGCTGTGCTATCTTTTTTTCCCCACCAGGAAATGCATTGCTTTCTGTGAGAATTGTAAATTTGCAGCTTTGCTCCAAAACTATATATAAAATCAGCAAATTTAGAGATGCAGTAACTGCAATATACAAGAACAAAAACCAGCAGCACCACCAACAAAAAGATTTTTAAGGAGAAATCAGTCAGACATTTTTAGTCACAGCAAACCAGCTCTACATCCATCATATCCCTTAATGTTTTCCATTAGTCTTTGGTCAAAGAGGTTCAAATCCCAGACAAACAGTACAAAAAGGACTGTTGTTTCATGTATTCATTCTATTGTATTTGTCAGCACAAATATTTAAAAATCCCAAAACTGTCCCATAAACATTTGTCATACCCTGGAACCCTTCAAGACAACTTTATAATATTTTCAGATCTATAATCCTACCCCATCTAACAGCTAGCATAGCCAATACAAAAAACAAAAAAGCTTATTGTGGTGGATATTGTTGATTGCAACAACTGTTTTTTAACCAGTAATAAGAGCCCTTTACCTCTATGCAAATAAATAGCATTTTTAGAGTCAAAGTTCCTATTACCTCCTTAAACAATTGATTAAACTTTGCTTTTAAGGCTCAAAGTCTGTAGAAAAATCTACAAACAAAGAGATCTTTGTTCAAGGCACGAATGGTTAATTATGTGGGGGGACAAAAGTATGCAGTTCAGGTAACTTCTTGGAGGTATCAACAGGTTGGATGATGAAAGAGCTGTGAGGGAGAACTTTTCAGGAAGGAAGGATGCTTCATCTGGCACAGAGCTCATGAGTCACACAGGTGGGGATTTCTCAAATAAATTTCCTAGCACTGCTTTTTTCCACATATACTGCACTCATGTCAATTAAAAAATAAAATATCTCAGGGCTGTTTGATCCAAACCACTTAAGAGAAATAGCCTTGCAAGCCCTAAATATTGGACAACTTGTAACAAAGGGAAATAATCTGATTTTTTAGGAAAATAATTATATGGAAATAAAAAGAAAGATCATTCATCATTCGTGCTATAACCTTATAAAACCTCTGTGGGTCAGTTCATACAGTAAAAGAGAACATGGATTTTTTAATAGGTTTAAAATTTTTTACTATTCCCCAGCATGGAAAAAGCAATCTTGAGACCAGAACACTCAAAGGGAACAGTGTGTCTTTCCATTTCTGCCCCCCACAGCCCTCAGTAAAGGCACTTGAAATTGATTTCTAGGTACATTTTACTAAATAAAATAGTTATTAAATAATTATCTTCAAAATACATTTTTGGGCTGCTAGTAATTTTAAGCTAAATCTATATAATGAATTAATTGTTAATTAATTAGCAACTAAAGTTCCCTGTATTTTTCTAAGGAAGTACAAGTAAAATGTGAATAAGGCAAGTCATGAACATTCATTATAAAATACTTCATTCCATAAGAGATGAACTGGAAGATTAA
This sequence comes from Ammospiza nelsoni, assembly GCF_027579445.1. Taxonomy (NCBI): domain Eukaryota; kingdom Metazoa; phylum Chordata; class Aves; order Passeriformes; family Passerellidae; genus Ammospiza; species Ammospiza nelsoni. The sequence continues at coordinate 11,067,141 of NC_080640.1, forward strand.
AGCTGGGACAGGCAATCCTCTGATTCCTTGCCACCCACTTTGAAAATCAGTCTGAGAGCTGAACTTTGAAAATGGTCCTGAAAACCAGTGAGGGACAGCTCTACCCTTGTGGGGCTGCTTTCCTAAGATAAGAGACATGAAGCAGGTCTTTGAGCTCTGGTGTCCCTCTGCAACAAAAGGAACTGCATGATAAAAAAACAAAAACAAAACCCCAGCCAACCAAGCCAAAAAGAAGAAAAAACCTCCAGAACCAGACCTGGAGGATCTTATATGTTAAAGAAGAGGTTTCCAGCTGATTTCTCATATGACTAACAGAATTTCTGCTTGTTTCTATTTCCTTTCCTGGGGTCTATGGCTTCACTTTCCAGAGGACCAACAGATCCACCAAACATCAAAGAGCTGGATCAGGACAGGGCAGGGCTGCAGCGTGGGCTTGTGCTGGAGGGGCTCACATGGAGCAGAGCCCTGGGGTCCCTTCCTGCTCACACAGCTCCAGCAACACACAGCCTGCCAGGGCAGAGGGACTTGGTTTTGTATTTCCTGATGTCTTTGGTTTTCAGTTCTCTGATTCCACAGATTACTTTGTCTTTTTCCTGAAGAAGAGAAGGAAGGATCATCCTTTCATGCTGGTTTGGTTGTGGAAAAATGTGGCTCCATAAGGTATAAATTTCATCTCGAGTTACTCCAGGGGCTCAGTGGTTTTTTTTAAAACCAGCTTCTAGAGTTCTCACCATACTGTGAGCAGAGTACTAAGGAATGATCACCATTTTTCAGTGCTCTCCTAGTTTGCCTCATATGAAAGAGGACAGAATGTGACTGTTATCCTCTTGTACTAGAAGCAGGTAAAAGCTCAGAGAGCAGCCTAAATTCTGCTAAACTACCTCGTCTCTGAAAAATAATCTGCTTCATACTCTAACATCACATGAAAGGGATTTTCCAAGTCAGTTATTAGATATTCCTGGCTCTTTGAAACACTGGGAGTTGCTCAGCACAGCAAGAAATCTCAAGTAGCATGGCAAAGGACACTACTGCCATGGCCCTTTGGACAAGCAAAACTCAAATCTTGGGAGCCTATTTAAAGTTAATTTGAAGATGATGTTTATGATGAGAAAGATAAAATTAAATCTTATTATCCAAACAGATTTACAGCTTAAAATTTTGGACTGAGTGGACTATCAGCAAAGCCTGCTCTTGAGGGAAACAAGTGGCAACACTGAACTTCAATTTATACTCCCCTTTCTATAGGAAGTGTCACATTAACAAGCACAGGAAATGGCTGTACTGTTGAGAAGTCACTAATCTCTGTGCTTCATTTGGAGGATTTCCATTGTAATGCCTGTTAAGCTCAGATTATCATTGCTGTTAGACTGTCAGAGAGCAAACAACAGGGAAATGAACTTCTGATCAGCATATATTACTGTTTTATCTCTGATTAATATTAATGCACAAGTAATGCAGAGCTACTGCCATGCAAAATCCTGTAACAGCATTATTCTGAAGGCTGGGTGAACCCAGGAAACAGAGTTTCTCTATTTAGAGTTTCTCTATAATGTTGGACTGCACTAATATTGGTGTGCAAGTGTTGAGGGAGCTAAACACAGAAACATTTGGAAAAAAACCAAAAAAACCCCCAAAACAACGAAAGGGCTACTGAATATGAAATTTGGGTTGTCTACCTGCTGATCAACATCTGTCAGATATCACATGGGATTCAATTAATTTTATCCAATTAATTAAATTGCATTACTCCATCACTGACTTCCCCTGGCACTCTGAGCACTGAGAGGTGTGGAAGGAACTGGGTTACCTCAGAAAACAGCCCTCAGTATAAGCATGCTTGGAAAAGAAGAGTCTATTGTTCTGAATAGCATATCCCGGCCTCTTTGGAAGATTCAGGCATGCAGCTTTTGAAAGCTCCATCTAAGTTCTGAATGTATAATTCCTGCAGAACAAGTACTCCTAAAAACATCTTTGATTAGCTGAAAATGCAATTATTTTTATAATAATGCTTTGCAGACAGCTTGTAAGACTATCAATGACCTTATCTTTTCCCTTTCCTTCCCTATTTTAAAATCAGTTTCTGTTAGAAAAGCGGAAGATTTACAAGGGAAATAAGTGCTTCACTTGCATTTAAATGGTGTAAAAGACAGATTGGCTCAGGTTTTAGACACTTGCATCAAAGTAATTACAGCACTATATAAAGTATTGGATTCATTAAGAGGGTCTAAAACAATTTTTATATACCATTAAGTAAAAGGGAAAAGAATAAAGAATGGAAAGCTATAAACATTATGATTTGCTTTCTCCATCAAGTAAAGTCATCCCAGATTTTGTCCAGGAACAAAGACCCCTGACAAAGGGCACCATGCACAATGGAAAAGTAAATAAATTGTTGGACAGGGACTCAGGAGGTTTACATGCAGTGTTCATCTAGACAGAGGTTCCCATGTGCAGTAGGGCACTTAGTCTATGTATCCATGTAATTTATCCTGTATTCAGCTCAACAAAGGTAGAATTTTCCTCCTGCCTGGTCCCTTCAAACTGCATTCTGTTTAGGGAGGTCGGGGTCTCATTCTGAGCACCTATTCAGTGCTTACAGCAGTAGGATGCTGGTTTTGCTTAGCTACCAAGATGACATGATTCTGCTGTTTGAAGACACAAATAGCAACATGAGAAAAGACACTTCAGAAGGTTCAAAATAGCCACAGCATAAAGAGGACAAAGTTAGTGGAAAAGACGGTTATCAAAGAAAACATTCAGGTAATGAAATCTCTAACCAAGAACACTCTGTTTGTGCAGAGTGTCTCAGGTGTTCAGTGTACTCTAAACTAGATTGGGCAACACAGCTGGAAACATCACAGAAACAGCTTCAGCTGTGGGGCTGATGTTTGCTAATGCCTGAATGCATGCATCTGTCTGAGATGGTTACAAGAACTTACTCTGGAAATTCAGTCTCCATTTATTTTTGAAACTAAAGTTTCTGTGAACAAAGTTGATGCAAAAGAAGTGGGCTATCTCTTCCCTTACTTGTAACCTTCATCCTATGGCTTGACAATTGGGAAAGAAAAAAAAAAACCCAAAAACACCCAGGGACCAGCATGCCTTGAATGCTTTATTTTGTCTACTTTACACATTAATTTCCCAAGTGTTTCCTGATTCTTATTTGGTTAACACATTAGGGGATCTAATTCTTATTTGCTACGTAAATCGCTCATTTGCAATCAAATTTCCATCAGTATTTGCTATCTTATTATCTCTGCTAACATCACTTTTGTACTTTACTATTAACTAGAGAGACATTCTGAGGAGCAACCCAGTGTTATAAGTTGAGAATACCATGGCTGTGTTTTTCTAACAAAGAAAATTGCTGTCATGTCGCTGGGTCACTTCAGTTATCAAATCCCAGCACCCCAAAGCTTTATCAAGCAACCATCTTAGGCTTACAGTCTCACTGCTTGCATTTCTTTGGGCTAATTAAATCTCAGTAGGACAAAACTAGAACTGCAGCAATTGGACTAAAAGTGATCTTCTCCTCAAACTCAAAGCCACATTGACCCCACAGGAGTGGTGTGGCTCTGTCAGCTGCTCCACAGCTCAGGTGTGTGTGTGTGTTCTGCAGCACCATGACAAAATCAGTGCAGACCTTTCCAGAGATACCTTTTTGTGAGTAGGACTCAGTGTAATTCTCTTCAGGGCACTCTTTTCTGCAAGGCCTGAAGATTCAACATTACATGTAGGAATCTCAGCTGATACCATTAAGACTTTTTGGTCTCATCTCCAGAACAATCCAGTGAGAAGCAGAAATTCTGCTCCTGACTTAAGAAAGAAGCCTACAAGTGTAGAGCTGTCTCCTTAATTAACAGTACAACATGAAATAATTCCTAAAGCAATATTACAGCTGTACTCTTCACTCATTACTGTCTTTTTCCCCACTGCAAGACAGCTTCACTTTTCTTCATATCCACAGAACTTCAGCCTGTCATTTTCAATGCATTTCCCTGAATGTTCCCAGGTAATTGTACTATCCTTTTGGTTAGACTTAATACTGCTTTGACATCTGAGCAACTTATTCCTTCTTATGCTACTTCTGTGATGCATGAAGCTTTCACCTTCCCTCCCATTCATTGCCAATGCCTGCTTGCAAACTAAGGAGAATATATTGTAATAGGAGGAATGCAATGGAGAATGATCTGGGTAAAAATGAAAAGCTGAGTTATACGAGGAGACAGCAAAGCTATTGAACCACAGATGAGTTTGTGTAACCTACATTTTCAAAAGTCTCTGACAAAAATTAGTTTGAGATCTCTGTGAACACAAAGTCACTAATTTTGAATTTACTAGGAATATGGGCTGTCAGACATAAAGCCATCTAAAGAATCAATGTCCCAGATAGCCAAATGACAAGGAAGTTAAGAACCAGCCTCATCAAATTTGGCTTTTAATTTTATCCCCCAGGCTTATCTTGGATAATTCAAAATTATACAGATGGGATTTCTAACCAATGAAATGTGCTTTTGAGTCCTGAAAGAATGGCTGTTATAAAGAAGAAAAGATTTGAGAAGGGTGTGATGCTACATACATTGAACCAAATTTTTCCTGCAGCTATTAAATTTATAGCCTGAAAATATGGCAGTCAGTGGCAAGATTTACAGTAAATTATCCATATTTTGAATTAGGGACTTCTAGATACTTAATAGTAATTGTGAAAGTGTTATCTCTTGGTAAAACGCACATTAATCTTGCTCTTTTCCACTTTAAGAAGGATCATTCCCTGGTTATTATTCAACTCAGTGTTCCAGCAATTTTAAATCCTATCTTCTCCCCTACAGTCAATTTCTGCTGACACCAGAAGAGAGGCTGCTTGTCAGCTGGTGTTGCTCTCTGCTGGTTTGCTCTGGCATTAGGGATGATTCTCATAACCTGGGGCTGTGCGGTCTTTTTGCCACATTACCAGGCTTTCACAGGGTCTGCAGCGGTTCGAGGGGGCAAAGCAGAGGTTTGAGAGGCTGACTCTGACCCTCTCCAGGGGTACCCTGGCTTTCTCCCCAAGCCAGCCAGCCCTGCAAGGCTCCCTGGTGCTCCCAGCTGTGCCTGCCGGAGCTCGCTGTAGCACTTGCCCTGGAAGCCTGTGGGAATGTGGAATGAGAGCTGCAGGGAGCTGGAGGCAGCTGGAGAAGGGCCCTCCTTCTCTTGACTATTAATTCATTTTCCTACTTGCTCAAAAAGTGGGTGTTACGTGCTGATATCCCTATATACTTACTAATTAGTGTCCCATTAACCTTGAACTGCAGAGCTCCCAGCTGCCAGCTGCAGCTTGTGATATCTTGAGTATGTGTTTGATGAACTCTGGAGACATTTTCATCTGTTAAATATAGAAAAGCTGAACAGCTTCCCAGGACAGGCAATGCAGCACGGAATCATATGCTTGTCAAGGCCATGTCTGCTCTCCTGACTTCAAACTAATAGAGCTGCAAAGTTAGTGAAACTGTGCAATTCCATCTGGCTCAGACCCAGGCTAATTTCCCAGACAAATATCCATGTGACAGAAATTAGCTGCTACATTGGGCATTAACCACTGCTTTCACTGGTTTGATGACCAAGAGCATACCATAAACTATGCTAGAAGTCTGCCAGTAAAACTTTGGTGCAGTTAATGTCTTTGTTTCCTTATTTATTATGCTGCCACTATAAATAGCTCCAAGATTTCTTCAGCACTAGGAGGAATTAAAGAACAAGCTCAATACTTCCACAGAAATTAAATGCAAAGGAAGTACCACTTGCCATTTACACCAGATTTTAGAAAATCAAGCTGAATATATATTTTCCAGGCATTTACTCAGTATTTAACATGTATTTAACCATTCTATGTTAACATGCAACTACACAGGTGGCACTGAGGATCTGGTAGAGCCACCTTGTATTTTGAATTCCTAGAAGAAAAGAAATAGGAAGCCATGAGCAGATTCTGTGCTAATGTGCTACTGAAAATATTAGGAGATTAAACACATACTTTACAATTACAAATAGTGGTTAGTGGTCAGCATAAGTAGTCAAAGCACTGCTTTGACTTCAATTGCTCTAAAGAAAACTATAATCATCTATTATTGGAAGGACTTGTATAAGCATAATTAGGTGACCTGACTATTAACCTTCATGCCTCTGTATGTGTGCAAGGTAAACAGGCAAAGTAGCAAGACTTGATATTTTACTGCTTGTTTCCTCCTTTGTATCTAGCTATTACTTTGGCTTTTTTTCAAGCTTCTAGTTTCTCCAAAATAGGCCAGGCTCTCTGAAATAAGAATGCTTTGTTCTTGCCCATGGAAAGGGATTTGGATTCTTTTTTTATACCATCCATTCAGATATATTGCCCTGTGCTGATGTTATGAACAGTCATTTTAGAGTCTTAGGAGTGTGAGGGCAATGTTTCTTCAAGAAAATATTAACTGTTTAGCTTATATTAATATATAAGTTATAAACTAAAACCAGATGCTATGACATGATGTGTAATCAATTGAATTAGGAGAGATGGCACAGGGGAAAAAATAATTATATTTGCACAGTAATTTTGTTTCCCATCCTGGGGTAGTTAGATGAAAAAGTGTCCAGTAAAAAGATTTTGCTAAATTATTAAAAGTGAAAAAAGTACAGAACCAAAGTAATATGGATTAATGGAGACACTGAAATCAATATTTTATTACAGTTGCTAATGAAATATTTACCAGACTAATTAAAAAGATACAGTCCTTACACTAACACCTAGGCTGACATGCTTTTTCTTATATTTGTGTTTATATGAAAGCCAACTAAGCAAATTCATCTGCGACAGCAAGATCCTCCTCTATGGATTACACTTGAGCCTTTTGTTTCCATGGTACCTAACTTCCACTTCTGGCTAATCTTCCAGAGCATTCTGAGGGGATTGATCCAACATCTATTGAAATGAATATGTAGCACAAACACTGGAGAGTATGAAAATCAATGCAAAGACTTTCATTACCATCACGGTATTTTGGCCTGAACTCATCACTCTTTAGTGACAGCTACAAAGAATTGCCATCAGGAGCTGACTTCTAAATGCAATGTTGACCATCTCAGTACAAAAACCAAAAAACTGTTAAAGGCTGGTGAGAATAGAATGTTAGAAAATACAACAAGCAACCTGTTGAGAGTTGCAAGCAAACTTCTAGTCTCAACACTCATTGCACTGACAGTGACCAATAAGTTGAAGGCAGACAGAAATGATACCTGATGCAGTAAAGAGTGCCTTCTGTCCTCCTCACTTGGTTTAAGATTGTGGCACAAAAGTGGCATAAAAATATCTTTTTCCATGCTGTATTCACACATGTATTTTGTGTAAGTCACATATTTCAAACAGTTGCAGAAATATTTTAGAGATACTAGCTAAACAAAAAAAATTCATGAACGTGCATGCTCTTCTGCTTGCATAAAGGTTCCCATGAGTGAAATACAACTATGCTCAGAGGGATTAAAAATACCCACAACTAATCAGCTGGAGACATCTCCAAACATGAATTAGGATATTTTCTTTCCATAGGAAAAAACATCAAATACTTTGAGTCAAACAGCAGAGGAACTTCAAGAGTTTGAGTTTATCCCTAAGCTAAAACTATAGTTTTCTCTCTTTTCTTCAGGGGCACAAAGTTTTAGTTCCTAATTCTACAAGGCCGCCGCCTGTCAGCCTTCTCAACTCCTTCAGGAACACACCAAGATCCAAGTAGGAGTGATTTGGCAATAAGGGTGAAAACTGGAAACATTCCTCTAACAAGATTTCAAAACTCAACCTAAAAGGATCTAATGCATCGGTTTGAAACTGCAGCAGAATGAATCAACCTCAGCTTGGAAAGCCGGAGTGAAATAGAAATGCAGGAAAAGCGCAACTTTGCCGCTATCGCTGCCTCCAGGAGCTGTTCCTGTGACTTGGGAGTTATTTATGGTGCCCATCTGCAGTTGCCTGCTTGCAGGCACATCCATCACAGGAGAAGGATCCAACCTGGGGCTCCCAGGAGAGTGTGATCCTTACTGCCTCCTATTTGCCCTTTGCTGTATCTCATGGATACAGGTCTGCACCGTTCACGGCTGCCGTTCCAACCCCTTTCTTTTGTTCCACATTTCAGTCATGCACACATCTCAAATCCCTCTACACAGCACCATAAAAATAGAGAGTAATTATACTAGAGCAGAAAAGAATGCCACCAGAGGTCTCCTACATGGCCCCTCCAAAGGGAGAAATACTGTGTTCTTCCAGAAGAAATTGAGAGTCCTTAGATATAGGGAGATATCAACCTGTAAAGCTAATAAAGTACTCTACAGCAAACAATCTACTTTTTGACCTCATTAGAAAACACACCTTCCCTACTACCAAAGTACCTCCTCCCTTTCCTTCCCACCCCCGTTTCTTTACCACTATTGCTGTCAGGAGCTTAGCAGCATATCTGGAAAGGGGACTCTCCACGCTGCCATGAAAGTTTGTCTCTGACAAATTCTTCTCCTTATGGCTTTTCAAACACACGGGCTGCAAGGGTGATCTCTACATAATTTTTCTTTTTTTCTCTGAAGAAAGGCAAAAGCAAAGCTTAGGTTAAACTCAGCAGGAAGCAGCACTTTGCACACCACATCCTCCCCACTCCTTTTCCCTGCTAATTGCTTCACTGATACTGTTCTAAGTCTCCTCCTTTGCAGCTTATGCAGTATTCAGAAGGAATAAAAAAATCTTCCTTCCTCAATTCCACATTTCTTTTCTCATCAGTTTTCTTGTCATTCCCCTCTTTTATCTCATCTTGAGATCAATAAACTTACCAGTGTTGTATACCAAATGGACATAACAATACACCGTATTCAGCCTCCATAATCCAAATATTTCTTTCACCATAGATAAAATCTCTGCCTTTCAAAGACCCACAGCCCAGACAGATATCATGCCTGCTGAAAGCATTTCTAAATCCCAAAGCCAGTCATTGTGAATATAAGCAAAGCTCTTCTCTGACATAAATAATTCCCTGCGATAGGTCATATGTTCAAGATAAATTTAAGAGCATTAATTAAGACACAGGTATAAAGAAAGTGAGACTTAATTTTCTTGTTCTTCATTGAAAAGACAGACACATCTACCAAAGAGATGCCTTTACACTTCTCAGAGCTAATATTGCTGTAAGTCTTTACCAAACTTATGAACCAAAGGGACACTGCCAGCACAGCAACAGCATTCTTGGACAGGTATTGCACATAAAGAAAACTGCAGGAGCATAAATTTCTATTTTAAAACTGCCAAAGTCCCCTTCCAGGAGGCAGCTGTAAGAGAACACCTGGCCAGTTGGGATCCCTCCTCAGAAAGGAAAAACGGGCTGCAAAATGCTACATTCAATCTATCCCCAGTGGACAAGTAGAAAAACGCAAAAGTACTCACCTGCACAGACTGGTCTGCCCTCTGGCTCTGCCACACTGCCCATAACAAGCCCTGCAAACAAGAAAAACTTGGTGAGTACCTGCTATTTTCCTCATTAAATCTTGGGGCCCCACTTGCAAAATTGGCATCTGCAAAGACAGACACCCTGCAAATTACCTATGTAATTTGAAATAAATGGTTATAGAAACCTGCTGTAAAGGTAGCAATAAGTCTGCTTTAACCATAGGACCACAGGAAGTGTGCTTTTGCTAAGGAGGATCAAGCACCACCTCTGCTAAAACCACACCTGGAAGCAATGAGGCAATAACACTTTTTTAAAAAAAAATCTCTCTTGTTTTAAAGCTTGTTTCATAACAGTGATCTTCAATTTCTATAAATCACCATTTCATATGCAAAGGTCTGTAACTTAATTAAAAGAGTGAAAATGAAATCAAGATTTAATGACAAAGCCTTTGAAGTATGAGAACATGAGGTGATTAAACCAAATTTTAAGTCTGGGCTTAGGCCAGACATTTGTTAAAAAAACTAAAAGCCGAGATGGCATTAATTTTAATAATTTCTACCATATAATATGTATATTGTATGTGTAATTACACACACATGTATACTTAATAAAAACTGAACAAATAAAGTTTCCCAGTTATTATTAAACTACATAAAATCCATTAGTGGCTGCCTGTGTTTATCAGTAGAGGAAAGTGAAGAGCTGGTTCTATGTATTAAGACATGCCTTCCAAAGCTGTGTTTTGAGTTCCATTTTCTTGTGGTTTTATTTCTTTTCGCACTAGATGGCACTCTAGAAGTATTCCTGAATTCTGGATTCCTTTCCATTGCCTTTTAGAAAGCCAACAAATTAGTGATTTCCCTCAAACCTTCTATTGTTTACAGCCTACTGAAAAAGGCAAGTGAATTATACAGAGCAGTAGAGAAAATTAGCATTGTTAAATGTGTCATATATATCACTAATAAAATTTCATTATTTATACTGTCAACTTGAAAAGCACTTATTTCCTAATCAATCAATTCACAACTAAATAAACGGTCATATAGGCATACAACAGGAATTCACAGCACTCCTCAATCAGATCTCCCTGAGATTAAGCATATGCTGGTTGATATCAGGAGAGAGAATAGCAAAGAAGGATCCTCCTCAGTTTGCTCACTTCTCCCCACCTCCCCAGTTACCTACTTTTATTGGAGAAAAAGGTACATGCATGTGTTTTAGGATAGCTGTTATTTTCTCATTCTGTGTTGATTTTTAAATCAATAAATGCTACACTTTACCCCAAAGGTGATCCTGAAGCACAAGTTAGGACAGACACATTAAATAAAATAGAAAAAGCAGGAGATGCATTTAAAATTAGCCCATTTCTATTTGGAGATTGGGGATGCAGAAAAGAAAAAGAGATTTAAACAGTCACTTGAAGGGCTTTGTACCATCTAAATCCAGCTGCAGTCGCACAGACGTCCCTTTTGATGTTCACTAACGCTGGAGATGAGTTCTAGTAAACAGATGTCCTTGTCAGGGAAAATAAACAAACTAAAAACCATCAAATTTGGTACTGTCTGGTAGCTGGAAGTAAACTGCAAACTGTTCTTCTTTGCTGGGTTGCTACAGAAATGTGGGCTGATGTGGCACTGGGTACAGGAGTGGAGACATAGCCACAAATACAGGGACATTAACAGGGACTCAGTGATTGTCCCTTGTGGGTCCCTTCCAATTCAGCAAATTCTGTGCTCCTGTGTGATTCTGTGATGTCTCCTTGGCTGTGAAGGGCCTGAGAACCAAGGCATTTGGTGTGTCCAAAGTGCCATGGCCTCTTCCCAGCTTTCTCTACTGATCCCGTGACATTTGCAAGTATTTCTTTAACATTTATGCTACATATTTGCCCCTGGAAGAGAAAATCTCCAGCCATGGCTGCCAGCTAGCAGCTGTTCTGCTCTTCTTGCTGCTCATTTGTGATAATTTTAGGTGGCTATCACAGTTTGTAAACCACAGGCTTAGCACAGAAATCTGTATATAAGAGCAGAGGTTGGCTGGGGTTTGGGCTCACAAAAGGGAAGATGCCAGAATATCTGTTACTGAGATTTGGGCATCCTTTTTGAATTTACCTGCTGAGACAGAGTCACAGAAACACTCCATGGAGGTGGAGGAAGCCTGGATAACTGACCTGGCTTCTTACCTAGAAGGCAGGGTCAAAATTTCCCAATTGTTTAGGTCAAACTTAGCTCAAAACTCAACAGTTTCTTGCAGACAGAAAGTGTAGGTTAAGCTTTGTTGATCCAAGTACATCCAAAAGTGCATGAAAATAAAGACCTCAGAATCTCCTGCAGACCAGGAGTTAAGGGTAATGAAACATATGAGCCTTCAAGAAAGCAGATGAGCTGGCTGGCAGTGTCACTGGCAGCATAAGGGCTCCCACACATCCCTCCACATTCCTATAGGATAAATTCTTCATCTTCATGTAGACAGCATTAACTCCACACCATGCTGATGGATTGCAGGGAGAGGGGGATTTCTCTATCTATAAGAGAAACACAGGACCCAACCCAAATGGAAGCATTCCAGTTCCTGGGGTGGTTTTCATTACCCAAATTGCTGACCTTCAGCCAAGACACTTTTGTTCACTTCTTCAGCTGCTTGGAGAGACAAGAGCTGGGATAGATGTGCTGGTGAAGAGCCAGTTGGGATGTGCTGGTTCTACTTGCCTCCTTATTCTTAGTGATGAATTCCTTGGGTCTACAGATAAAGATTGGAATTTCCTGTGTCAGAGCACAGTCTTAATTGTAAATGGGCAGGATGGTGGGCCAGTGACCCTCAACACAGGGTCCATGCTTGGCCATGTGCAAACACAGTCCCCAACACTCTCTTATGGGGTAGATTTCATCAAGCAAGAGAAGTTTTGGTCACCTTAACCACAGAAAGAGAATGTGACTGTTTGTGATTACAGCAGCATGGCTAAATCAATAGTCTGTGGAATGAGAGGCTTAGGGTGGATGAAAAGTGCATTATCTTACATACATATGTTGGAAAGTGCTGGCAACACACTTCAGTTTTGGAAAATGAACAAATTTACTGAGGAAAGAGAGAGATTGCTGATAAAACAGAAAAGCCACTATACTCAGGTGGTGATTTCAGTCCAAGTGCTAATATATTATACAACAAAATATTGAATTTGGTAAGAGGCTTTTGAATTCATTTGGCTTTTCAACTTTCCAAAGTGCTTTATTGACTGATTTTTGTTTGTGGCAGCTAATATTACTGTCACTTAAACAATATTTTTCCCTTATTTAGCTCTCCTAATGCAGTTTGCCATCTGAAGTCATTTACCTTTCATTTTTCAAAATAAAGCTACTTTTTAAAAACCCAGAGATGATTCACATGGTTTGAGCCTCCATTTGCTCAGATAAAACTTCAAGAACTGTTGCATTTTCTAAGACCCAAGGTCCATCTGCTGTGAATTTAATTGCAGCAATATTAATCGACAAGACATCTGGACTATGAAAGTAAGAGATGTACCCAATTCCATGTCAAACTTCCCTCCAAACTTCATACTGTTTGCTTGGAAACTTCATACTATTTGTCCTGGAAACAACATTCAGCTGCTAGAAGAAAATATATGCATGCACAGAATTTCTTCAATTTCAGATCTGGGTTTATATAACCTAAGCATGGCATGTCCAGATGCTCTTAATTGCCAACATGGTGATGCCAATCTCATAGTGGGTGTACAATGGGAGATACTCCTCCAACACCACCTTTCTCCCATTTAAAACTCATTTCATTCAGCATTGTACTTTCTCTAAAGCAGCAGTCAACTTTCTGGGTTGGAGTACTGCCATTCCAGCAGACTACAGAGGAGCAAATACATTTTGAACTTGAACTGTATTTGCTGAAGGCAAAGCTGCAAGCTGCAGCTAAAGCAGCCATCAGCTCTGAGCTCCAGCCTTTGGACGGGAGGCAAGCAGGAATTGCTTCTGTAGAACTCAGCTGGATTCAATGTGAAGGTAAAACAAAAATTGCTTCCAGGCCTATGAAAAAATCATCTTTTCTATCTCTGGAGGAGCAGAGTTCATGCCTTTCATCCTTTCATGCAAAAGCCAAGCAAACCACTCACCACCAGGCCTGAGAAACCTCAGGTGATATTCAGCTCATGGATGGGAATTTTATTTGACTGAGTCTGCAGTGGTTTTCCACCTTGCATTGGGGCGAAGTGTTGAACTTTGGCTTCCAGTGAAAATAGAGGAGCGATCAACTTAATGCCTTACTTTGCCAGTTTGATCCCAAGGCCTCAGCAGGTTGCAGAAGTCCTTGTGGCAGCTGCAGCCCAGCTGTGCAGTGTGACAGTTCCTGGAGAGAGATTGCATTCCAGATGGTCAGACAGAAGACAAAGGGGGGCAAAACCCAACAAGATAGAAGGACAACTGTGATGCTTTGTCACCCTCAGCTGTGAATCAGTTTGATGGTGCAGACATGTCAAAACAGAGGGTCCAAAGGCATGGCCTCCATGGGGTAAGCTCTGTGAGCACTGGTGTGGCAGTCAGAGTCCAAGCCTGATATAAATGTACTTTCACACCATGTAAACATGCACTGGCACCTTGATGTTGCACAAGGCAGTTGCTTTTAATTATTCTCTTCCTCCCACCAACTGGTGTTAGTCCATACAGGCTGAGGATGCAGGACTTTGCAAAGCCTCTCTCCTTGTTGATCAAATGGATATGCCATCCATCAAAACCCTCTTTTCTCTGTCTTGGTGGCTACCCACAGGTATTTGAACATTTTCTATCATCCTTGAACTTTGTTAAGAGACTAATCTTAACTTTGTTAAGAGACTAATCTTACTCTTACTATTTTTGAAGCTTAGAAAATGTATTCATTCTTTTTTGGTTTTTGTTTAGTGAGAAAATATCTTGTTCCTTCCATATTGCTCCCCTAACGTTATCAGAAACAGCCCTTCCCCTGCTAGAAGGTGTATCAGCTTTAGCTGTAGCATCAATAAGATGTGTGGATATTCATGGGGAGGCCTTAGTGATATTCATCAGTCCCTACCACCCAATCCCATCTGTCATCTACATGGGAAATGTTTTAGTTTATTGCCTATTCCCTACATGGCCAGCTGTGATATGGCCACAATCTCATGAATGTTTTGAGAATGGGAATGGTTAGGACAGTGTCAGATTCACTTGCACTCTGCCCATGATGGCTCTAGCAGTGCTGATTGCCCGGGACGAAGGCAGGCTCCCTCTTTTCCCAAGCCATTTTCCATTCACACTCAGGGAAAGGAGCGAGTGCTGATTGCCTGGACAATTGCAAAGCAGCCCAGGGGCTGGTGGTGTCCCTCTGTGCTCTGCACAGACTATTCCAGAGATTCTGGTGTGCTAAAAATTTGGGCAGTAGCATGAAGATCAGGGAAGGGTTGGTGATATTTTTTTGCAGGATTTAACAGAAGAGACTGGTTGCTGTAGGAAGGTACCATGGGAACCTGCTAACAGTGTGATTATCTGCCTGAGGGAGGGGAGGTTGCTAATTCTCTAATGTAGTAAAACTAATGATAGATGCTGATGCAGTCTGATTTTGTCCCAGTCAGGAAAGGGAATGAAATCTTGCAATTTCTATGAGGATCAATTGGGCAAGATTCAGGCCATATTCCTGCACTTCAGGTCATCCCATTGGCTTCTCTTGTGTCCATGTTCTACCAGGTTTTTGGATTTTTTTCTTTTGAAGTTTCAGTTCTTCTGTTTCTCCCCTGTCTCATTGTTTCCCTTTCTTTTCTGATTTTAGAGATTTCAAAGGCAATTATTTGAGCAAGTTTTGGTTGTTTCCCTGCACCACATTTCACCTCAGTACAACCGGTTGTAGTCACTCCATTTCAAATTTCCTGGATTTTTCATATTCATTTTTGATTGACCATATCTCCTTTTTGGAGTGTTTCTTCAACTCAGTCCTCTGATTTCAAGATTTCATTCCCTTTCCTGAAAGGAAGAATTTGATTTCAGGAAAGGCAAAGAAATCCTGCTATTTCAATGAGGATCAATTTGGGCAAGCTTCAGGCCATATTCCTGCACTTCAGGTGAAATGAAATTCTTGGGTGAAAGTTTTCTTTCACAGGATAATTTTTTCCTAAAATCTCTATTCACTCAAGATCAAAATATTATTTTGAAAGTACAAGTCTTCTTTTGTGTTGCAAATTCCATTCTTCACCTTGCATTAGCAACTTGTATTTGGTAGGGAAAACATCTCTTTCTCCACTGAAATGCTCATCGCTGAAAAATGTAAGAAAGTTGGAGTCTCCACACTTTCCCTTCTTCTTGTAAATAATGAGTGGCCTGGTCCACTTCTTCAGAATTCAGTATTTCTGGAGAGAAGGCTTACCTAGCTTCATAACTGACATCATCATCCCTGCAAAACAAGAACACCAAGCATGTAAATTAATTATTTCACTAGGGTTGTCAGCACAGCTTCAGGGCCTTCAACACACCTACATTTAAATTAATGTAGGAGGGGGAGCAATGCCTGTGCTAATAATGCCAAACATAATTTCTCTGTTTGTGCATCAGCAGTGGGTAGCTGCAGGTGCGCTGGCAGCAGACAGACAGACATGCACCAGACTCTGTGAGGCAGGAAGAGTCCTGATGACTTGTGGATTCCCAAACTGTCATTAGCCAAGGAAGAGAGCCATGGAGAGGACCAGACTAAACACAATCAGAATGCTGAGACAGATGAGGGTTAGCAGACTGCAGCAGCACCTAACAGATACCTGGCAGACAAAATGGGCAGCCTAAATGAGGAAAAGAAATAGTGAGGAACTTGTATCTCCACAGTGAATTTATATTGATGTAATAAAGACAGTTCATAGATTAATAAAAATCTAAGGAGATTGAAATTTGCTTTGGTGTTAGTGCTACCCAGAAAATTTGAAGATGCAGCAATATCTGCGAGCCCTGCTCCCACTGACATCAATGTGTTTGTCTCTTTAAAACAGAATGTTAGTATAGAATTCTGTCTGTAGTTCTGAGCCTGGTGCTGTGGAAAAAGAAGATGGAATCCATACAACCTTAGGAACTTAAATGAGCAGGTTAATCAAAGCTGCCTTTAGTCCCTGGGCATAGAGGCACCACAGCAGCCAGGGGATTCAGCAAACTCAGGCTCCTACTTGGAACATGGTTCTGGAGGTACCTCTCAATCTGCAGGAAAAATGCATTTTCATCACATGATGAAAGCTGGGGTTTCTGAATGCCTCCTCCTTCAAAGAGATGTTATTATTGTTGGTTTTGCCTTTCCCCTGAAGACACAGAGGGCATGCCCAGTCACAGCAGCTTTTTTTTTTTTCTCTCCTCCATTGAATACCTGTCTATTCAGTGAGTGAGAACATCTGCAGTAGAATAGGCCTGGAATGGCCAAAAATGTGACAAATGTGGCATGGTGGCACAGCAGGAAGTAAAACCTGATGCTCCTACAAAGCTGTGAGAAAAATCACTGGTGTGTTTCTACTGAGCTGTATCCCATTTCAAAATACTCTTCCCATTCTGGACCTGAGAGAAACATTTCCAGACAAAAGTTGTCAAAACATACCCAGATTTGCTGATAGATTTAATTAATAAACATTTTTCTTACTGCATTTTCATCTGAAAACTTCCTGCCCAGCTGTAAGCCCCACCAAGGGAGTATATATACAGCACTTCATTTACTGAGGATAGTTATCCATTTATAGTCCACTTAACTACAGCATCAGTCCTCAGGCTTTCATTTGCATTCAGGAAAGGTTTTTCTTTACTATCTGTCAACACACTGGGGAAAGCAGGAGCATCAACGAACTGGTAACCATTATCCTGTTAGGGAAATCAGACAATTGGTATTTTTAATCCACAAAATCATCATCTCTATTGTGCATATCCCTGAGCAGAGAAGGGGAACTTTGATTTGAATGGAATCTCAGAAAAAAATACGTATATATGGAAAACAGGTTTGTCTCCATATCAAGAGCATGTTCTTTGGAGACATTGCAGAGGAAAACAGACAGTGCAAACAGGAAAACAGTGATATAAATATTCTGTTAACTTTTTGAATGGCTGAACCACATAGTGAACTTTTTAACCACATAGTGAACCTTTTGGAGCTAAATTACTATTTAGGTATTTTCAAAATATTTGTCTCTTATTTTACACAACTAAATTTAGTAACTGTTTAAATAATCATTACATTAGGATTAAATGAATTTCATTTTTTTTCCTTAAATTGCCTGGTGCTAAAAATTATTTACAGATGTCACATTGCTGTACCTTACTTCATCAAAGGAGGAATAAATAAACATGAAGCTCTCCAAACCAGGATCAGATACCCAGACAGACAGCCATACTCTCAGGACACTCACTGTCCTGACAGAGGACAGACATTTTGTTTGGTCATCTGAGAGGAAAGGCAGATCTCAGAAGAAAAATACTAATCAGGTTACCTTGGCATGGAATGAGCTAGAAGGATAATGCCTAAAATAAAGCCTTAAATCTACAGTTGGGACAGTTTTAAAATAAAGAAGTTTTAAATGTTTGGGAAAAACCTTGAAGGACTCCGGCTATGGCCACTTCAGTGCATTACACTGATTTTCAAAAAATACAGAGGCCTCTGCAAATGTTTCTTCTGTTCTGGCTGTAGAACCACATTGCCACACAGACTTCCACTTAGTGTGGTTTTACTGGAAATTGGGAATGTCCACTTTCATTCTCACTTAGCCACTAACTCTGCTAGAAGCAATCAAGTGGCCAGAGCTTTCCCCTGGTCTGTATTGATTTTTAAGGATTCTTCTGGGGCTGTCTGCCTCCAGTTGTCTGAAAGTGTGCTTTCACATCCTGAGATGTTTTAAGGTATATGTAAAAAAATTGAGATAATTAGTCATTCAAAGAAAGAATGCCAAGCATGGTGGGACATAATTGTATTTCTACATCTAAAGAATGTGATGAATTCACCACAGCTCCAGAGATAATCTCCAGAGAAAGGTGCCTTGGCATACTTTGTTTGTGGTTGCCATTTCTTCCCAGCTGGATTGTGTTAATAAGTTCCCATACTTGCACACGTTATTGTCCCATCAGCCACACCTGGACACATCCATTTTCATGTCACGCAGATCCCCAAACTACCAAGCTATAGAGAGTCTAATGTGATTGCCCCTCTCTTCAGGGCCAGAGGTGAGACAAAACTAATAAAAAATCCAACTAATTTAGTAAACCTTCTCCTGCATTCACTAGGAATCAGGTGATGAGTTAAAAAGGAAACAAGAACTGCTAATAGCTCAAAATGGCACATTCCTGTCATTGGTGCTACTGGGTGTAATCATAAAAAAAAACAAAACACAAACCTAAGCAACCAACCAAACAGAAAAGTAAATTTGCAATTAAAAGCAATGGTTAAAACGTAATGTAATTAATAATCTGAGTTTGCTTTGATTGCAGGGAACAGGTTCATTCAGCACTGCCTCAAGCTTTCATTTGCTAAAGGTCACTGACTGCCCATAATGACCAGGGTAGGGAAATGAGTCAGTCTGTTGGAAAACACTAATAATAGCAGTGGTGTTTGGAAACAGATATCATGGCAGCACACCGGTGGGACAGGGAGGAGGGGAAGAGCAGCTGCCAAAGCTGAAATGTACCTGCTGCCTGCCTATTCTTTAAACTGGCCATTCCTCAGCTCCCCAAAGCTCGCAGCCCACATATCCTAGAAAAGGCAGACTCAAGAGCACACAGAGATGTCTGCACTCCAAATTAATTTTGAAAGGATCTATGACTGGAAAAACGCTTGCATTGGAAACAAATTAACCCTGAACTTTTACCTCCAGGAAGATCAGTCACTGGTCTGATAGCTCAAGGCTCCAGATTAGACAAGGTCCTGCAGTGGGGCATGAGGGACAAATGTTTTTATTATGGCTGTTCCATTTTGCCTTGTGAATATTTTACTTATGTACTGAGACAATGAATTTTACACAAGATAATTATGAATTGATACAAATTACTCCTCATAAATATGAATGGTGCTCTGCTTTCTGAACTGGAGGCACTGAAAGATACAAAGGCAT
This sequence comes from Ammospiza nelsoni, assembly GCF_027579445.1. NCBI lineage: Eukaryota > Metazoa > Chordata > Aves > Passeriformes > Passerellidae > Ammospiza > Ammospiza nelsoni. Next base: position 11,086,629 of record NC_080640.1, read on the forward strand.
TCAAAAGACACAGGGTTTAAATTTATTTTTTCAATTTAAGAAGTCTCGCATTTTGTGTTTACAAATGTGCCTCAACTAAGTGTTGCTTGTTTTTGGTGAAATTTATATGGCATGTCAGATCTTTGGTTCTGAGAGTGGTTTTCCCAGTGGAAGAGCCTTGTGGTGTGTTTGTATTTCTTGTTTCATCTGAGTAACAAGAAGCACTTTTTCCCAGATGGTGAATTTGCCTTACCATAGCTATGCAACCTCTGAAACAAATACAATAATATAGAAAAACCTTTAACTCCCTCACAGGCAAATCATCCATGAACAAGGGGTTGCTATGTTTTGCTCTCAGCAGAATGGCCTCTGGTCCTACCCACCATAGGGAAGCAGAAACTGATGGATCCTCTGGGAACTTGGCACTGATATGATGCAGCTCTCAAGAATTAACACAGTTTTGGGGGTTTGTTTCTTCTCCTATCTTTTTCCAAAAAAGGGGAAGAAGATAATCTCCAGGCTAAGTGTGCTGAAAAAACTCATCAGAACTCTACAGAGATGGTCTTCAAAGACCTTCAGCTCCACTGAAGTACCATGAGAAATGCAGAGGACCAAACAAGTACAAAATTGATAAAGCTGTGCTATCTAACTTGGAAATACCCTGGGAGATTTGCTGAAAGCAAGAAAACAGCTCAGAACAGCAAAGAGAGAGAAGGGGAAGAAGTGCAAAGAGAGAGAAACAGGATTATTTTTCCTTAGCTAGAAGAAATTAATTTGGGTTCAAACATACCTTAAACTCTAAGAGATCTGCTCACAGGGTTTCATAATTTTGGATTTTTTCCACTTACCATGTCAGATAAAAAGTCTGCCTTTGATACTAATTGATTGTTTCATTTTCACTGGCACACTTTTCAAACAGATGGTTGCCGCAACCTTTTATTCCTGAGCACCCTCTTGAAGATTTGAAATAACCAGTGATAGAAATTAATTGAATAATTGAACACAACCTGGTTCTGCCTGTCCCCTCTCTCCTCTATCAAAGCTGACTTGTAACAGATGTCCAAAAAGTTCATGCCCTCAGTACACAACACAGTACACAACACAGCACTCTGGCCTTCAGTACACAACTTTCTTCTATGGAAAAGTTTCATATCTCCCCATTTCTTTCTCCTGATTTTGAGCAGGTGATATTTTCCATGCATAGCTGTCTACTGATAGGAAATTGTGATTTTTGAGGAAAGAATATTTAAAGAGGACTGCCCAGTTTTCATGGCCAACTTCATTATTTAAAAAGTATGCACACAAAATCACCTCCCTATACTTGAAAAGTGAGACTATTCCACCCTTCTCTGAAAATGGGAAACATGCTTCCCCTTGGGTATAGTGCTGCCATGAATCATAGGGCTTATGGTTCAATTCTACAGATCCCTTCTCTGCTTTATAGGCCAACTTCTAAAGCCAGGCCCTGCTCCAGAAATCTATCTTTTTACTAAACCAGACATAAACATGTTAAAAAAATATACATCTACAGAAAGAAAATAAAGGAAATTTAAGCTTTAAAGAGGCTTAATATTAAAAAAATAAATCATTCTAGCATGAAGCTTTATCTTAAATAAACAGGAACATAAAATGTATGGATCAGTAGCTAATCCTCCTCAGCTGCTTCCATCCAGTGTCTTAATTATGGCATAATGTTGCATTATACACAGGCATGCAAGATGACCCCAATTCCCCTCTGTGCAGCATCTGCCACATTACATTATCCTGCTTTCCTGCCGCATTGCCTGCAATGGGCCTTTGTGGAGCCAGCCCTGTCCTGAGCATTGGCTGACGGAGCACCTGAGTGGGTTTGTTGGTTTGTTCCTCTCCCGAGGGTGCTGTGGTTCAGGGCCCCTGGCGGTGCCACCACAGCTGGGACAGCCCTGTCACACACTGAGCCACCCAAGCCACCACAGCTGGGACAGCCCTGTCACACACTGAGCCACCCAAGCCACCACAGCTGGGACAGCCCTGTCACACACACCAAGCCACCCAAGCCACCACAGCTGGGCCAGCCCTGTCACACACACCAAGCCACCCAAGCCACCACAGCTGGGCCAGCCCTGTCACACACCGAGCCACCCAAGCCACCACAGCTTTCCCATGGCATGACCCACCAAGCTGCAATGGCACTGCTGCAGGGGGTGTCAGGGCATACAGGATATGATCCATGGCAGGGGAGGAGGAGTTCTGGGAAGCAGGCCTGCAGAGCTCTGAGCATTGTGCTTCCCTCTAAAACTGCCTGCTTGGGAATTAGACACTCAGCAAAGGCAGCTGGGTGACGCCTTGTGAAGGCTGACCTAGAACAGGGACTGGATGGAGCTAAAGAATAAAGTAGAGATTTATTGAAAGGCCTCAATGGATGCACCTTAGGCAGCACAAGAGCCCAGCCAGGGCTACACTCAAGATGAACCAAAATGGTCACAAAATGGATAACTGGTCACGGGATCTCACACTTTCATAAGTTCTGGTCCATTAGCATATTGGAGTTAATTGTCCAATTATAGCTTTAGGTTATGAAGTCCCATCTTTCTTGTTTTTCTCTCTTCAGTCCACATTGTTTATGCTCTTGGGCCTGAAATTTGGATCATTTGTCCTTGGTCCCCAGCTAGAGAAGGAATTGTTTTGTCTCCCTACTCCATGAAGAGAGCTTATTATCTCCTAATATGTAGCTCAGAAGTACACACTAAAGCAGCACAGAATCTGAAAAATATAAAAGCTAAAACCTGAGGCATCATGGGAAGAGCTAATGCTGATCATGCCAATCAATTATTCCTAGGTCTGTTACTTGCTTTACCAGACTAAAGCTCCTCTGATTACATCTGTGTGTTTTCAGAGATATTGTATGATTCACCTTTAAACAGAACAAAAAATAAAGACTGAATTCTGGAATGGCTGTGTGGTATTATGTCATGATACAGCATGATATAATAACCCTAAAAAAGGTAAAACAATAATGTGACTGGAAGGTATGGTTCAGTAAGTTCCAATGCTCCACATAGCTATTGGCCTTAGTAGTAGTAATAATAGTAGTACTATTTTAAATTCTCTCAGAATACATTTAGGAATTATATTTATGTAACAGATCCGCCTGATTACAACACACAGATAATGCAGGCATATCTGAAAATGTGCTAAAAGACAAAAAGGAGATTTGAAAACTATACAAGAAGATTAGGAAAAAGAATTCAAAAATTAACACTGGCAGCGCAAAATTATAAACTTGTAAGAATGAACATGGTTGTGCAGAGATCTGGAGTTTCAAGGGACAAACAAATCAAAGAAGCTTAATTTAAGATCACTTTCCTCTTAAATTGTTTGATGTTACTTACACAAACACACACTTTTGGATCATGCATGCAAAAATCCTTTGACTTCAACAGCTATAATTTATCTGTTGATTCTATGGGATTTACCTTTTAGAATTCTAAATTACACATCTGAAAACTGGTCAAGTGTAGTATTTCAGGACTTCATGATTATTGGGGGAAAAAAAGAAAAACAAAATCTATCAAAACTCTGCATGCCAGTGAACTCTGGGGACTGATGAAATTGTTAAAGGAACCAGGGTGCAAAGGTGTTCCTGACCCCTGTATGAAAGCAGAGGTAATTATGGATTATCCATAAACCTGATCTAAAGTCTGGATATGCCAAATCTCCCTCTTCCAAATCAGACCACAACATTCTCTTTTTACCACTGTTAACCAGCCTAACATCCATTTCCCTCAGTAATTATTTATTTACTTTTACTAATTGCATCTTCCCTCCTCATACATTCAAAATCTATTTAGGGCTGCAGCAATGAGGGCTTTGGAGAAGGAGAGAATCACAGAGTAAAGTTGGGAAATAACATAATTCTTTTCCAGCCCTTGGCATTCAAACTTCAACACATCTCCAAAAGTTCATTATAATAGAAATTGGACTTGATTGGCTGAGTGGGCATTAAGACAGAATCTTTGTGAGGGAAAGAATAGAATTTTCAAATCTGATCATCAAGCAGCACCAGCAATCGAATTTATAAACCAGACACTTCATAAAGCAGATAAAAGATTGATGCTGTTGAAGAAGTGCTGCAATTAACTAAATTAATGAAATCAGGAAGCCACACCTACTCCACATGACTGATTCACTCCCCTGGCTCTGTCTCCAGCTTGGAAAGGTGGATTTAGCAACTGAAGGGTTTAACATGGAGCAAACACTGTAAGTTATGTGCATCTAACAAGCTCCTTCAGAGTGTTGTGAGAAGCACAGCATGGTTGAGAGATCATGGCTGTTAATTATTTCCCTGCCTTGGAAGAAGAGAGCCACACATCCCTGGAGGGAGCCCTTGCATTTCAACAAAAGCCTTTTCTCCTTTTCTCCACTGATAAAAGGTTTTTTTGTTTTTTTGTTTTTTTTGTTTTTTTGTTTTTTTTTTTTTTTTTTTTTTAAGAAATATCCAACCCCAAAGCTATAATAGATGTAAAATACAGTCTTTGATAAAGGACAGGTGACGTGCAGGGCCACCTGAAGCCATAGGAAGACCCTGAGACTGACAGAAGCAGCCTTTGCTTTGCTGCCTCCTGCTCACCTCTGGGAAGGCAGAAAAGCTGCCCCTCCAACAGGAAGATTCAGGGAATGTAGGAGACTGTGTTGTAGCAAACATGGGTCCTTTAGGATGTTTAGTCTCTCAAATGTGCACATTCCTCCTCTGTTCCCTGGAGCAGTGCCTCTGTGCCTGCAGATACCACACTCCTCTGAGCCCCCCTGCACTGCCCTGGTAGGAAGAAGTCCTTGGGGCATCTCCTCACCTCAGGAGGCAGCAAGAGGTTTGGTGACAAGAAATACAAGCATGAAGCCATATAAGGTGGCAGGGAAACAGCTTCTCCAGTCATGTTCCATTCCCTGGAGATACTGCCCAGTGCCACAGATGGCAAATAATAATGATATTCTCATAATTTCTTAGAATAATGCAGGTAACAGGAAGGCCAATCCACAAAGAAAGTAATTGAGACCAGAATACCCATCCTGACACAGTGAGCTGACTTCAGAAGCAGCTTTTTGATTTCTCTGAGACGTATACTGTGTTTACAAGTTTTGAGTCTGATTGCAGTTAGTGTGCAATAACCTCAAAACCACTGAAACTCATGGAGGGATGTGATTCCATGTAAACTGAATATAATTTTCTTTTTTTAGCCCTCTGTTATCTTATTTGGCAGGATCAAGCAGGATAATTCTGCCAGCAACAAAGGCCAGAGCAGAATTACACTACGAAAGACTGACTCAAAAGAAAAATATTTCTTTCTATCATAAGTGCTTCAGAAAGTTACCAATCTTGTGAAAATCAAGTTGACTTGAGAATAAGGGTTTTTTAAATAGAGATGGGGCCAAATACAAGTATACAGAAACATACTGAGAGATGCTTATTAACATAAGGAGGGTGTTTTATTAACATTACAGTAACCCCCAACCAAGCATAGGCCCTGGACCAATACATAAAAATAGATTGTTTTCAGCCAGTAAAAGCTAAAAATAACTAGAAGAGAGAAAGAGAGAGAAAAAAAGAGCTCAAAGCAATGTGACATCCTAAAAGCAAAAAATGATTGATATCAAATTTTCAGAGTGAAATCTCTAATACTTTCTTTCCTCCATTGGCTTGAGATGATGCAGACAGGTGAAATAGATCCTAAGTAGTCCAGAATTTCTTGGTGAACTGATATTTCCTTTGCCAGAGAATCAAAAAAAAAAAAAAAAAGAAAAAAGAAAAAAAATTAAAAAGAGAAAAACATCTGTGTTTAGACTATAAAGAAAAGGTCTGTTTCTGTTTCCTGGTTGTTTTAGATGTTGAACATTACTATGCTACCTGTGTTTATCAGGTTAGTGCATATTTTCCATGTACCATCTCGTTCACATAATCAGCATCTTGGAGGAGTGGGTGGAAATTATTCCTTTAAAGGTTAATCATCATTCAATTGCTGGACTAAGTTTGCTAATGTACAGTGCCTAACCCTTTCTTTTCCCTACCATCATTGTCCTTCAGTACATAAAGTTCTTCCTCCCTCATGCTTAATCCTCTCCAATGCATTTATTCAGAATAATCCTATCTTCTCTCAGCCTTCAATTTGCAGCCTTCAACTGCTAAGTCAGCTAAGCTTTTTTCATCTTCTCCCACAAACACATGCTCTGTTCTCTTTGGGAGTCTCTTTTTGCCCTTCTCTCCATTTCATTTTCATGAACTGAAGTGACAAAATCCGAGTACATTCACATGGCCTTGGGCAGCAGCTGATTACCCTGCAGGGGCTGCAAGCTCTCCCAGTGCACTGCTGGGGCTGCATCTCTTGTTTCACACCAGCTGCACAGCAGTGGGTTCAGGTGCGTGCAGAGACCCCCTGCCCTCTAAACCAAGGTCCTTCTCTGCTTCCAGAGGAGGCATCCTCCAGTTACACCAACAACTCCTGCATTAATCTGTAATGAATGACTTCACATTATTGCGATTAAACTGTGAGTGGGCCATGTTCTCATCTGAAATGCAGAGTGAATCTTGCCTCATTTCATTAGCTAAAAAGAAGTGACCTCAGATTTCCAGCCACGTAACAGATCCATCTTTAGGCAGCCTCCTGCTTGAGCTATCTACAGCTACTCTGGAGGCCATTAAAAAGTTGTGTTTATAACATATTGTTTTGTGCATAATGTTCTACAAAGAGAGGGTGCTTTTGCTATGACATATGGTGTACAATGTAAATGAACTCTGGTGTAACAAATTAAAAAGCTTTTACAGCAACCTCTAAATACTATTTATGGCTCCCAAGAGCTACCTAGGCTGGCCACCAGTCAAATAATTGCAGTCACTACACCAAGTGCCAGAGTGCATTTTGTTGACTAACTGCTTCTTCAGCGAGCTGTGCAATCTATTTCTATGAGATGTACCAGCCATAAAACACCATCCATTTTGACAGCAAAATTGCAAAAGCACAATGTGTTACCAGGTGTCATTCAAAGAATGGAGGCTGTAATGAGGGGGCCATTTGTAAAATCTCCCTGATCCTTAACACTTGCAGCTTTTGTTACAGCAAAGGAAACTCATTGTGATGCAAGGTCTCTCCAAAGCTGAAGCCTCTCAAGGGCACAAAAGCCCTCTCCTGTCCGTGCATGCTGGGAAAACTGGTGAGTAGGGCAGACAGAAATATAGGAACTAAAAAGGTTTCCAGTGAGTGAAGGGGTCCAGTTCTGTGGGAACAGAGAATCTGCCAGAAAACAGCCATTTCCCTGGAATCTGATTTTGTGTTTAAGAGAAAATTCTATTTATTTGCACTAAAAAATATTCTGGGAACAAAAGGAAACCAAGAAACCAGCCCAAATCATCAGTTTTTCACACGTGTTTTACAGAGTCATAGTTTGGGTTGGAAGGGACTTTAAGTTTATCTAGTTCCAAATGCCTGCCATAGGCAGGAACACTTCACACTAAACCAGGAACTCAGGGACCCATCCAACCTGGCTTTGAACACTTCCAGGGATGAGGCATCCACAGCTTCTCTGGGCCACTTTTTTCAGTTCCTCACTATCCCCACAGTAAAGAATTTCTCCATTATATCCAATCTAAGCCTACTCTCCTTCAGCCAAAAGCCATTACCCCTTGTGCTATCAATTACACACCCTTCCCTAAAGTCCCTCTCCAGCTTTATTATAAGCTTCCTTCAGGTACTGAAAGGCCACAATATGATTTCCCCTGAGCCTTCTCTTGTCCAGGCTGAACAACCCCAACTCTCTCAGCCTTTCCTCACAGAAGAGGTGTTTCGTTCCTCTAATCATCTTTGTGGCTTTCCCCTGAACTCACTCCACCAGGTCCATGTCCATCCTGTGGTGGGGACCCCAGAGATGTTTCTGGGAATCAAAAGCCAATCAACCAAACAAAAAAACCCCTAAAGATCAGCTCCTTTTACTATTTAAAGAAATACATGTGTTGAATCATCTAAAGGTTGGGTTGTTTCTATGTATGTTGTCAGGGTTTTTTGGTTGGTTTCAAGTCAATGCCGTAGGGTACCTGGTAAAAGCTTCTTCTTTGTCCCACCTGAGTACAGCAAAGGTAAGGCAGGCAATGGATATTCCAGAGCTCTGAAAATGTCCCATTTATCACATGAAAAATCACCTCTTGTTTTTCTGCTCTAGGTCTGTTTAAATACAGTCATGCCAGTGTTGCTACAAATCTCTACGTGGATCCCAAAGGGGATAGCAACAGGCACAGCCCCATTATCTGAGGCTGTGACTTGTTTTGAGGCACACATCCCAGGATGATGGCTGCATTGCTTCACAACTGAGCCATCCCCCTTGAGCTGTCTGCAAGCCAGGCTTAAACCTACACTGCAGTTTTCCAGAGCCAAAGGTTTACTGTCAAATGAGCTGAAAGGTTCCTGACAAAATTGCTGTGACATTATGGCTTTAATAGGCACTGGCAATACAATCATCAATCATGGATACTATATTTAAGTTGGAAAACACTTGTGTGGCTTAGAAAAGAGGAAAAACATTAAATACCTACATAGCAAGTGAGAGTATATGTTTGTAGTCTTTTGGTGTGGAGAAGTTTTGAAAGCAGAAATTTGCTGTTAAAGACTACCTAGAGGATGCCTGCAGAATTTAAAGAAAGTAAGAAGGTGAATGGCAAAGAACCAGGGACTCTGGCTTTTTCCTGCATCCTGTATTTATTAACCATTTTATGACATTGTAGAAAAGAAATAACTGTGCCCAGGACACAAAGAGTTACTCGGTAATTTAGGAAATGCTCTTCCTTCAGGTATCATATCCCTTTCTTCCAGACACTGCAATCCCAGAAATCTTTTGTAAAAAAAAGAAAAATAAATTTAAAGGCTCTAAAGTGATACTATCAGAAAAGTAATGTGTTTTTTTTTCCCTGCAGATTTCTGAAATTCAACTCCAGATCCCCAGCTCAAACAGAATGAAAAAAAGGCAATGGTTTTACACCATTACTTGTGACTAGCAGGTTTCAATCAAAGACAATTGAAGCTCCAGGCCAATATTGCACTGAACTCGGGGCCATGTCTATCACTGAGAACAAAATACGGTTTACAAAAGGGAAAGGTTCCCACAAATCACAGTCCAGACACACTAGATTTTCTAACTGTCTAGACAAATAGGACCATCCCCGTGCCAATATTAATAAACCTTCACAAATTCCAGTAAACACTTGGTAGCTCCATCTCTCTGTCAATCATTTTTAGCCCCTAATGGGAATGCTTTTAACTGTTGATATTTGACTGTTAACACCAATTCCCTTAACTCAATGTTTCTTTGCCAAACAGGCAGCTTCAGTCTGGCCATTATGCATGGTAGAAATCTACATTTCCCATTATCAATGACTGCATTTATATTTGAGGACTAAAGGATTAAAAAAGCTTAGGGAGAAAATATTCTTGGTAGCTGATTTGAATAAGGAAAAGTGTTAACCCTGGCAAGCAGATATTGAGTTTATTGAAAATAAGGCAATTAGAGAGAAACTAATTTTTTTTATAACACAAATTTAACAGAATTAAGTCTATACCACTTCACACATTAACAACATTCTTGCATTTGCCAAGAAACAGTAAAAAACCCCACCAGATTTTAACTGCTCTAATATGTTTCTAATGGCAGTGAATGTGTCCCTAAATATCAGTGGTCTTGTACCAGAGAAATTACAATTGTGCAGTCAGATAGTTTCATAAACAAGTATTTGTACAATGAATCTATTATATACCTTCTTTCTCTAAAAAACAAGGAGGCTATGCTTCTTGATATAATTAGATAATAATATAACATTTAAATAACTTCTCAATTGCTTATTTGAGTTCAAACATGCTGACTTAAATCTGATTAAGCAATTACGAACAAATTTTCTATTATTTTGACCAGTCTATTAGCCATCTAATTTGGTTCCTGAGGATAGTAGATAAAAAATAACAACTAAAGCTATTTTAACTCCATAGCTGGGATACAGCAGCAGATTACCAATTACACTCAGAAGATGAATTACCAGTAGGTTTCATCTTCCTTAAATAAATACCAATTTAAGTCAAGTAGGTCTGAAAATCACTTCATGCTGAGGAGTAGCTATATTGCTACCTTTAATGGAAAATTAGCAGTGGGCTACAAGATCTGTGAAAGAGCTGAGGACATTTTCTCTTTGCACTAGATGAGGGCTCAGCTGATTCAAGCTTAGCACAGGTAAACTGAAAGGAGCACAGAAAATCTGGAGCAGGAGTCTAAAAGCTGCTGCACTGTCAACGAGAACAGGACTTTATTTAATATTCACATCCATTTCTGGCAGACTTGACTTTTCAAATTTCACAAAAATTAAGGGCATAGCAATAAAATGATAATGTATTTAAAATTACATTTTCTCAGTACCCAAAAGAAAATCTGTTCATTCAGAGAATTAATTGTTGCCCATTTATTGGACTATTTATATTGTTAATTGCATCTTGTTATAGGTTAAATACAGTTGCTTTGGATTTAACTTTATGATTTAAATGTAATCATGTAATAGACTTAGTTGTAAGAAACATATAATTACTACATAGGCTGGGAAGCTGGATTAGCATTGCAACATAAATAAAAGAGACTTTACTGCTCCTGATATTAACACTGAGCAAACACTTAAATTGCTGACAAATTTTTACTTGTTCCTTTGGTCATTATCTGAATGGTTTGTGGACATTTTCTTCAGTATGGAAAATGAAGATTTCATGTCACAAGACCTGTAAATGGCCAGGTAATGGGAAACCATTAGCAGCATGCTCACCACATAAATCCAGCCTGTGGAGTAAAACCAGCCTGCACTGAGATCACAGCCCCTCTCCACCTTGCAGATCACTGTTCTAACCTTTGTCTTCATGTATCCATGTATCCTTGGGTTCCTCCCCTTCTCCCTAGGGATCCAAGTTTGGTAAAATTTAGTGGCTATTGGCCTAGAAGTTGCTGTTGGTCCCTGCTGATTTCCTGGTTCAGTATTGCCTCCAAGGTGGAACAGTCACTTCCCCTAAACACCTTTCTGCTCTAAACCAAAATGCTCATAAAGGCACTTGACACTGGGCTCTGTCCACACTCCTGTTCCTGCTCCGGAATACCAGTTCCTACCCCAGTGAGCCTTGTTCTTGAGGGCTACAGACCTTTTAACTTGAATTTCAGGTTATCTAATACCACTGGGCTGTGAATAGCAGTAGCCAAAATAACACAGATAATCAATTACCTGTCCCCAGTAAGTTATTAATTAAATTAATATCTCCCACTTGTTTCAGTACTGCCCACTGACTTTGACAAAATAAAACTGGATGTATCAAGCTCACTTCAGCTCCCATGTCACGTAGCTAATTTAATCAAGGCAACCAGACAATCTTATTCATTTATCACAAAAATAAAGATGTGATCCCTTGAATATAACATGACTGAAATTGCTGGAATCAGATAGAAGTAAAATCAGACATCTCTAGCCCACTGGCAAAAAGAAAAAATAAAATCCAGCAGCAGAACAGCAGCCTGTCGAGTTTTATTTGTAGATAAATGGAACAGGTATAATAAATGTGAATCGTGACAAAAGGGGATTATGTGAGAACAAATAAAGTATCGTTAGCTCTGCAAAATGTTTTCAGATGTCTTTTCTCCCTGGCTACCATGAAATAATTTCTAATTGTCTGAGTTTTGGCAACCACACCCCTTGGGGGTTCTAATCTCAATGGTTTAGGACAGTCAAATATACAGGTTTTGTAAAAAAACACATTTTGCATGGTTTAGACTTAGTAGGGAGAGGGGGTAGGCTGATCTGTCATATGTGGAAATAAATAGGAACAGTCAAAATTTGAAACGCCCTTAACACATATTTTGGGAAAACAGTGGTTGCTGCAAATATTTGCAATTCAAATCTCAGCAATTTTCATCTCTTTTTATGAAAAGTCCTTCCAGCTTTTTTCGAAGGATTAGTTATATATTAAAAGGGAGACTTTCTACCGGAGTAAACTGTCTTTCAGATATTTCTGACTCAGGCATAAATCCATTTACCTTTCACAGGCTGTTTTGTAGTTCTTTTTGTGGTGCTCATTAATTAATAAACAAAACCTACTGCATTTAAGACAGCCTGTTTTTCACTCAGCTTTATTGCCTTTGATTACTGCTTTGAGACTTCATCAACTTATCAAGGGTAGGTTTGTGAAAAATACTACGAAACTATAATCAGAAAAGCCAAAGTGTTTAGGAGAAGTTAATAAAAAGCTCCAGCCGAAATTATGGCAGTTTAGAGATGTCAGCTTGCTCTTGTCCCACACTGGAACATTTGTCTTTCAAACACTCCTTCAGATATTTTCATGAGAGGTTTTTATGTTGGAAGATCTAAAACATTACAGGAAAAGTAATGCATGCAGCTCTCCTTTTACCCAATAAGGAATTCCTGGAGATGCAGAGGAAAAAGCAGGACAGCAAAGTGCTGCATCACTTGAACAAGATGCTTGGCTGCTCTCTTGCTCTCTGAGGCAGGGACACTGGCCAGCCAACGGATAATGCACCTTCCCAACATGCAAAAGTTATTTTCAATGGCAAAGTGGTTAAACAAGGACTGAAGGACATATCTAAGCCTTACCTCACCTGAGCAGTCAGAAGCAAAGCTGCAGTGTGATTTTAGTTTTACAGACAGAATCCTGGGTGGAGGTGGACACTGATTTTTTAGAAAGCAATATTTTCACACAGTTGACTCTTTTTATATTAATTGATAAATTGGAATTTGCTAAGCTTGAATACTAACCTCCTGGAAACACTTCATTCCAAAAATTAGACTGAAAACAAAATGAGAAGCAACTTGAACAGGAACCAGGTATTGGAATAAGGAGAATCATTGACATACTTTGAAAAAAGCTGATACAGGCATTTCCAGGAGAGCTGGAAAGTGTTCACTGGTGGTGTGCCCTGCTCATCACCTTCTGAGCACTTTCAGCTTGTGGAGGGCTGTTTTCACCTCTGAGCAAAACAGGAGTTGAAGGAGGATGCTGAAAGCCATGGTGCACTGCCTCTCTGTATTTGCCTTAAAAAAGAGGGATGCAGAGCCAGACACTGGCACAGACACTGTAAAGAGGAGACAGGATCTGTCCTATGCCTGCTATTCTCTTCTTCCTTGTCACAGGGGTAATGAGTGGGGCAGAGGAGGAATAACCACCTCTTTTCCAGATACACTAGAAGATAGCTGCAGCAGTTCTACAAACTGTCCCAGAGCATGTTCCAGTATCATGCCTGTTGTCTCCTTGCACTACAAAAAACATTTTGCAAGTATGGGAAAAAGTCTTTTCTGTGCTAGACTAAAACAGGAGTGACATTCACAAGGACCTATCAAATGTGTCATGCAGATCATCTCATTTTATGAGTTCTTCCCTCAAAATGCACAAAGAAGATATGAATAGTAATACAGCATGCTTTTGTTTCTTTGAATAGCATTTAAAAGAAAAAGTGACACAGCTAAATAATATCCAAAAGTCATATTTCAGACCCAAAAAGAATTTCTAAAATCCTATTTACTTAAGGCATGCTCGTTGATACCACAATATTAATATTTCCCAACTGTAAGTGGCATGGACCTGTAAGTGAAGCAGAGAAAGGCTGATCCAGATTCTCACTAACTCTTTATCCTACATTTGATCAGTCAAGTCAGAATTAGGTATGGTTTTATAAACTATCCATGCACTCAGGTCTTCATTATACCAGCATGGAAAGTTTTACAGGTAAAAGAAAAACAAAGCTGTTGAAAAAGACCAGATTGATCTGTACTTCTCCAGTGGGTTGTCTCTAAGTGATTTTTTTATTCAGGCACATAAAGAGTATAGGTACAGTGAGTGCCTAGGGCCATCCAGATACCCCAGGCAGTGGGGGAAAAGTGTATAGCACAAACAATAGTTCCTCTTATGGAATGTGACTTTCACTATTTGCTGAATATGAAAAGGTTGCTTTTAATACCTGCTGCCCTTTTCTGAGCAGAGCTGTGGACCTCCTCTGGGCCAATAACGACTTCAGTACTCCCACAGCTTATTCCTTCTCAGACATTCAAGAAAGAAAATCCTATTTTCAGCAATTTCAGAAACAGTGATCTGAGACTTCAGCAGTGAGAAATGAGTGAATTACTCAGACCTCTTAGGGAACACATGCTAAGCAAATATATACATCTTATTAAAAAAACCACCTTGAAGTTCAATGAAAACAAGAGAAATTATATTACTTTCCTTGGGAATCTCCTCTTTTTTTGAATATAAGCATATATCAATTGATAATAATGTGAATATGAATATAAACAAGAATTGCCCGCTGCCCCTTCACATGCCTGAGCTCCTGCCCGCGCTCGGGGCAGCAAAACCCGGCTGTTCCCAGCCAGGAAGCGCAGCCCTGTTCACGCAGGAGGCTCTCCTGAGCCCCTTCCCCACTGTGCAGAGAGCAGAGCCACCAGAACCACACTCAGCGTGCAGGCACTGCCTGACAGCGCTGCGGCCACTGGGACGGTCGCTCCTCTGAGTCTGAGCCTCTCCCTGCTGCTGCTGCTGCTCCATTTGCTTTTAGGCACACCCAAAGCTCACTGCCAGGCCACGATGGTCTCTGGTTCTGCCCTCTTCCTGTCCCTGTCTAGGGAAGGAGCATTGTCGTGCTTTCAGGAAGCTCTTTCGGAAACCTTCCAACACTGCAAGCACCTTTGTCCTCGCTGGATGCTCACCATGGAATCCCTCATGCCTGAGTTCAGAGCAAACTCAAATTGGCTCTTCTATAACCCAGGGTCCTTGTCCCCTTCAGGGTGCTCAGCACAACGTTTAACACCACAGTGCTGTGCAGCTGGAGCAGCAGGACAGGGACCTTGCAGCCTGAGCTGCCCTTGTTCCTATCTGTCCGGCACAGAATGCGGCACGGGGGAGAACGGCAGCAGGGCCCTGCGTGTCCCCGGGCTCAGGTTTTGCGTCGCTTCAGCTCCACGGAGACACAGGTAAAGAGAAAAACCCAAACTGTTTATTAAAGGATAGCGAAGGGAAGGGGTGAGCAGGGAGGCAAAAAAGGGATGGGCAGGGCCTGAGGGCTGCACGGAGGGAGTTGCCAACAGGCAGAGAGATGGCAGGAGCTCCTGGAGCTTCCCACAGGCTCAGCTCTGAGCAGCTAGAGCTGTGCCTGGAGCTCCAGCTGGTGCATCCTGCTCTGCAGCTGCTCCCATCTTCTGTGGGAGCTGGAGATCGCCGATGGACGCCACTACATCTGATCCAGCAGACGAAAGAAGTCCTGCAGATCTTCTTTGGAAGACCAGCTGAACCAGTGTGCTGATGCAGGGTGGGCTGTCATCTTCTCTCAGGGCTTGAAGAGCTGCAAGAGAGAGGAACAGAGCCACGGTCGGAGGCCAGACTGAGGGAATCCAAGGAAAGCCTCCTGCCAGGGCCATCCCAGCCGGCTCTTGCCATGGCTTTGGCCGGAAGGTGCTGGCCACGGATCCCCCACGTTTCCGTGGCAGCTCTCCGGGCTCTGCCCCCACCGCCGCTCGTCCGCACAGGGAGCGGAGTCCTGCGCAGCCCGGGCACGGATTGTAGCTGCGGGGCCGGGATGTGCAGCTGCTCCCGGCGTGCTCGCTGCCACGCGGCTGCCCTGACTCACCCTCGCCGATGACCTGGAGCTCCTCCTCCTGTCCCCTGACGAGCAGTCCGGCCAGCCCTGGCAAGACAGAGCCCGTGGCGGCGGCAGGCGTCACAGCTGCCCCGCAAGGGCGCTGCCAGCCCTGCGGCCGCACGCCCTCCTGCCTGGCCAGGGCTCCTGGCGGCCCCTGCCGCACACCGCCGCCCAAGGGCACGGCTGGCTGCGGGAGGGCGGCGGCAGCGCCGAGGGACACCGGGGCTGCGGCGGCCCGGGCGCGGCTCCCGCTGTAGCCGCGGCAGCAGCCGGGCTGGGGCAGGGAGGGGCGCGGGGCTCGTGGCTCACCGATGATCCCGACGGCCGCCTGTCGCACGGGCTTCTGTGGGCTCCGCAGGCGTGGCAGGGCCCAGCGCAGGTGCTCGGCCGCTCGGCTCTCGTCCTGCAGCAGCTGCGGGGAGCGCCGGCAGGGAAGGCTCGGTGAGGGCTCTGTCTCTGCGCCGGGCGCTCCCTGTGCCCAGCAGCGGCCGAGCCGGCCCGCACGGCCCGGGGCAGGGAGCAGCGTGGGGGGGCGCAGGCTGGCGGGCCCGGCTGCGGCGCTGGGCAGGGGCACAGCTGCCAGCCCCCCTCGCCGAGCACCGCGGGAAGGGGGGGTTTCTCCAGCCTGCGGCTGGGGCTCCCGGCCTGTCCTTACCAGGTGCTCGGCAAACTGCATCCGCCGCCCCTTCATCAGCAGCTGCTCCAGGTACGTCCTTCTCAGGAAGCGTGCCGCACGAAGCAGGGCGTCGCGAGAGGCCTGGAGAACAGGAGAGAGCCACAGGTGGCGTCAGAGCCCAGGGCACGGCAGCTGTGTCCCTGTGCCAAGGCCAGAGGAGGCTGGAGCCCACCAGGTGCCCGGGCAGGAGGCGGCTGAGCCCGCTGCCAGGGATGTGGCAGCATGGCACAAAACCTCACCTTGGCCACGTGCAGGTTCTCATCGTTCCAGTGCAAGTAGAGAGGGAGCAGGCTCTGGCTCACGATTGTCGTGGCAGCATTTTCCCCCTCTTCCACTACCAGCTCCATCACCTCCCAGAAGAGCTGAATGGAGAGCAGCTGCACACGGCTGTTGTTCTGGAAGGATAGGAAAAGTCCTAAGCACCAACCGCTCCAGGCCCACTGGGGCAAAGGCCCAAAGGCTCCAGGCAGCGTCCAGTGCCCTTGGCTGGAGGCACAGAGCCTTACATTCTCAAAGTGTTGCAGGAGAGGCTCAGCCAGCTTCAGGGTGGTGATGCTGGGTGGCTTGAGGTTCTTGTCCTGGAGCATATCCCTGAGCGCACAGAGGGTCATCCAGACCATCTCTGCATCTGGATCAGCCAGCTGCTCCACCAGGCGTTGATACAGGCCACGTATTCCTCCGGCCTGTGTGCAAGACACGGCTGTGCTGTGAAGCCGTGAAGGGCCGCAGCACCAACAGCTGCTTGTGGCACTGGGGCAGCTGAAGCGGGCGGCAGGAGAGCTGGGAGCAGCTGCCTCTGCTGCCAAAGGCCAGCCAAGGCCAGAGGTCTGCATTGCCCAGCCCCACGCCACCAGCGCGGCTTCAGCCAGTGCCCCCTTCTCACCAGCAAGGGCTCCTTGCTGAGCACCACGAGGCTTCTGAGCGCCAGGCGCAGCTCGTCCCTGCACTTGCTGGGCAGGTGCCGGGATACGACCAGCAGAGCACTGGGACCGTCTTGGCTCAAGTCCAGGCACTCCAGGAGCTGAAAGGCACAGGAGGGCAGTGTCAGGGAAGCCTGCGGGCAGGAGCCCAGAGCCGCACAGGGTCGGGCCCAGGCAGCAGCAGCGGGCGCGGGCACCGCCCCAGGCGGCTGCAGCTACAAGAGGCCTGAGAGCTGGGAGGCAGCTCAGCCAGGCAGCGCTGGCTGTCAGGCTCACCTCCACAAAGAAGGCCAGGGCAGGCAGATGCCAGTGGGGCTGCCTCCCGAGGAGCAGGCTGAGCAGGTGCGAGGCCATAAAGGGACACAATGGCGTCAAGCCGTGGCGCATCTCCCTGGCAGGGGAAAAAGGCACCAAGGCCCTGAGCCTCCAGTGATAGGAAAACCTCTCCCAGGAGTGACTCACAGAGGTCTGATCTTTCCCCAGCACTCTGCAAGGGCACATGGGCCCCTTGGGAGGCGGCTGCTCCTGGGCATCCTCCTCTCCCAGTCTCTTCCAGTGTGCTCGGCCCTCCCTCAGTGACAAGGCCCTCTCGCTTACAAGCCTGGGGACTGTGTGGGGCACTCCGGGCACAGGGCACAAATGCTGGCAGCGGTGGCAGGAGTAGGGGATCTCACCTGGCCAGCAGGCCCGCTGCATAGTGCTGCGTGTCGGCGCAGAGCAGCTTCTCCCAGACCTGCTTGTGCTCCAGAGCCACCAGCTTGTTGTCAAAGCCCAGTCTGGAGAGCAGAGCCTTCATGGTCTGCGCTGCAAACCTGAATGCCGAGCAAAGGCCAGGTCACTCTGGGAGCGCTGGCCCTGGTCACAAGGGTGTTGGAAGGGCAGGGCAACTGGCACCTGTTGGGCTCGCTGGGAAGGCCGTGTTCCTCCCGGCACGCTCCCCAGAACCGCTGCGCCTTATCGTCCTCTGGCATCCGCTCTGTAGTGGTGACGATTTGCAGGAGCAGAGCCACGAACAATTTGGGCGAATGGAGGAGAAGGCCATAGTGCCACTCAGACCTGGGGGCAATCCTCCACAGTGCCAGAGTTGCCTGCAAGAGACAAAGCATACTGAGGCAGCGCTCAGTGCCAGGGTGTCCATGAGGCAGGGCCCGAGGGGACATGCAGGGGGAGCACCAGCCTGCTGCCCCTAGGCCAGCTTTCAGCCCAGGCAGCAAGCTGCAGGGTAGGGAGAGCATGGAGATCTGCTGAAGAGGCAAACTGGAGGGCGAGCAAAGGCCAGCTCCAGAAACTCACAGCCAGGGCAAAGATGGCCTCGTTGTCCCCACTGTAAGGGGGCTGCTCCTCCATGGCACAGAGCAGCGCTGGAAGCACCTCCGTGGCAGCCACTTCCGAGGTGCCGATGGCTCTCCACATCAGCTCTGCGGCTCTGTGGGACCAAAGCTGTGCGTCAGCACTGTGCCCAGTGCGGCTGCGTGGGGCCGGGTGACAGAGCCCCGGTGCCCTGAGGGGCAGGGAGGGAGCACAGCAGAGGCTCAGGAAACAGAGGGGCCCGAGGGTCCTGCAGCTCTCGGCCTGTCTGGCAGAGTCCGCTGGACAGGCTGTACAGGCACAAGGGCCCTACAGGCCGGTGAGCGCTGGACTCTCGAGGCAGTTGTGCCCCATACCTGTCACACGTTGGGGCACAGCAGAGCAGGCTCATCACCACGAGACCTGGGTTTTCTTCAGTCAGGGCCAGAATTTCCATTTGCAGCCCGGCGTCCACGGTGACACAGGATGCCAGGCTCTGAAGAATGCCCCTCACCATGGCTAGCACCTGGAGGAGGTGGCATGAGGAAGACTTGGAGTGCTGTCCAAGGTAGCAACTTCCCCAGCTTCCCCATAAAAGTGCTTGCCTTCCCACCCCACTGTCATGGCCTCAAAGGCTGAGGGGGCCCAGCGGACGTAGCTTGAGGGGCCACATGATCCTAGGAGGATTTCAGCCCTGACCCCAGGCTGCTTACCTGCTGCGGAGAAGAAGCAGCCTGCTGGAAAACCTCCGCAGCGGGTGCAGGAGTCAGGGTCCTTATGGGCATGGCCTCGGTCTCTGGGATGCCCTTGGCGTCTGTGGTGGCCGTGACCTCAGTCACGGCCATGTGAGCCTCTGCCCAGCCCTCGTTGTTTGTTTCCAGGTCTGAGCTTGCTGCGAGGTCAGAGGGCGCTGAGATGGGAGCAGCCTCTGCCCGCAGCTTGCTCAGCCTGGAGTCGGGCTGGGCCGTGCCCTCGGTGCTGGTGCCCCTGGTATTTCTGCGCCGAAGGCGCAGGATCCTCCGCAGTGTCTGCAGAAGAAGGAAGGGCAGGAAGAGAGGGATGTTCCATGGTCTGCTCCAAGCACGGGGCTCGGCCGAGCAATGCCAGCAGGCCCGGCCCAGGTGGGGACGGCCGCACGTACCTGCACTGCTCTGCGGAAGCAGCCACGGGTGGGTTCCTGCATTCCAGGCTGGTCCTTGGCTGCATCTGGCAAAGAGCAAGCACAGCCAGAGCTGAGGGGCTGCGGGAGAGGCCAGAGAACACAGCCCAGCCCTGCGCTTCCTAGGCAGCGACAGCCACCCGAGTGCCCAGGGCGTGGAGCACGGCCATCGGTGAGGGCAGCCCCGCCCCCTGTCCCATCCTGTCCTTCGGCACATCCACTGGGATGGGATGGGATGGGATGGGATGGGATGGGATGGGATGGGATGGGGTGGGGTGGGGTGGTGCCAGGCTGGCTGCAGCCACCAGCCCTGCGTGCCAGCTCCACCACTCACCGTCCTGCAGCGGGTGCAACTGCTCCGGCTCTGCAGTCTGCTGCGCTGGGGCAGCTGCAGGGCCTTTGCTTTTCCTCCCCCGAAGCCCCCTGAACAGGCTGCGCAGTCTGCCTGCCATTGCGCTGTCTGACCTCGAGGGCACCTTCGACACAGATGCCCTGTCAAAGGTCCGAGTCAGCGCGTGCCGCAGTCCTGCCTTGCAGGTACCTGCGACAGAGGGGCCTCAGGAAGTTTACAGGACAGCAAGTCCTGCACTCTGTTCTCGAGGGCTCCTGCCACAAGGACAGGAGACTCCTCGGGAACAATGGTGGTCACCAAGTCCCACGGCCTGGCCACGAGGGCTCCGGCCACGGGGATGGGAGATGCCTCGGATAAGCTCCGATGCACCGAGTCCCGAGGTCTGGCCGTGAGGCCAGCCGCAGGAGGAACGCCTCGGAAAGGCTCCGGGTCAGCAACGAATGAGCCGGCTGTGCGGAGGCTCCTCACAGCACTGCTCTGTCCCGTCCTGCCCCGTCGCATGCACCGAGCACTCTGGCGTGGCTGCGGCGCCACTAGCTGCTATGTCAGCGCGTGTCACAAAGGGCTGCTCGCACACCCCATTCCACTCGGTCCCTCGGTGACCCTGCCGCACCGTGTCACAAAGGGCCCTTGGACACGCTGCCACGCCCTCCCCACCCAAGGTGGCCCCAGTTGGATGGAATCCCTTGCCCCAAGTGTCTGATGCAGCCCCGCATACACCAAGGCTGGCCAAGTGCTCAGGGAAGGACTCTCCACGGTGCCCAGCCCGCATAGCCCAGCTTGGTGCCGGCCCTGGAGCAGAGCAGCTTCCAGCAAGCAAGATGCAAACGCGTCTTGCCAAGAGTTAAAACACACCAGAGAGGGAAGATGCCATAAAGGCCTTTGAATTCACAGCTGTCTGAGAGATATTTGGGGCTCTCGGCTGGACAGAGATGATCCTGCTCTGTCCTGTGCTCAAAGGCAGGGAACACACCCTGCTGCTGGTGCTTGGTGGGGTCTCTGCAGGCACAGGCAGGTGCCAAAGCTGCTCTTCACAGCCTTCTCCATTCCCACGCCCCTGCGCCAAGTGCGAGAGCCCTCAAGGACGGAATGGAGCGCAGGGAGCCAAAGGGAGATGGATCACTACCTCACTGGGGGCTCCTGGGGAATCACTTTGCTTGAGAATCGAGCCCCTCTCTTCCAAAGGCATTTCCCCAAATGCCTACATTTCCCAGGGAACACTGACAGACACTTAAGGTTTTGGAAAAGGTTTTGGAAAAACCCAATGTTTTTATTAAGGGAAAGCAAAGGGAAGGGGTGAGCAGGGAGGCAAAAAAGGTAATGGGCAGGGCCTGAGGGCTGCACGGAGGGAGTTGCCAACAGGCAGAGAGATGGCAGGAGCTCCTGGAGCTTCCCACAGGCTCAGCTCTGAGCAGCTAGAGCTGTGCCTGGAGCTCCAGCTGGTGCATCCTGCTCTGCAGCTGCTCCCATCTTCTGTGGGAGCTGGAGATCGCCGATGGACGCCACTACATCTGATCCAGCAGACGAAAGAAGTCCTGCAGATCTTCTTTGGAAGACCAGCTGAACCAGTGTGCTGATGCAGGGTGGGCTGTCATCTTCTCTCAGGGCTTGAAGAGCTGCAAGAGAGAGGAACAAAGCCACGGTCGGAGGCCAGACTGAGGGAATCCAAGGAAAGCCTCCTGCCAGGGCCATCCCAGCCGGCTCTTGCCATGGCTTTGGCCGGAAGGTGCTGGCCACGGATCCCCCACGTTTCCGTGGCAGCTCTCCGGGCTCTGCCCCCACCGCCGCTCGTCCGCACAGGGAGCGGAGTCCTGCGCAGCCCGGGCACGGATTGTAGCTGCGGGGCCGGGATGTGCAGCTGCTCCCGGCGTGCTCGCTGCCACGCGGCTGCCCTGACTCACCCTCGCCGATGACCTGGAGCTCCTCCTCCTGTCCCCTGACGAGCAGTCCGGCCAGCCCTGGCAAGACAGAGCCCGTGGCGGCGGCAGGCGTCACAGCTGCCCTGCAAGGGCGCTGCCAGCCCTGCGGCCGCACGCCCTCCTGCCTGGCCAGGGCTCCTGGCGGCCCCTGCCGCACACCGCCGCCCAAGGGCACGGCTGGCTGCGGGAGGGCGGCGGCAGCGCCGAGGGACACCGGGGCTGCGGCGGCCCGGGCGCGGCTCCCGCTGTAGCCGCGGCAGCAGCCGGGCTGGGGCAGGGAGGGGCGCGGGGCTCGTGGCTCACCGATGATCCCGACGGCCGCCTGTCGCACGGGCTTCTGTGGGCTCCGCAGGCGTGGCAGGGCCCAGCGCAGGTGCTCGGCCGCTCGGCTCTCGTCCTGCAGCAGCTGCGGGGAGCGCCGGCAGCGAAGGCTCGGTGAGGGCTCTGTCTCTGCGCCGGGCGCTCCCTGTGCCCAGCAGCGGCCGAGCCGGCCCGCACGGCCCGGGGCAGGGAGCAGCGTGGGGGGGCGCAGGCTGGCGGGCCCGGCTGCGGCGCTGGGCAGGGGCACAGCTGCCAGCCCCCCTCGCCGAGCACCGCGGGAAGGGGGGGTTTCTCCAGCCTGCGGCTGGGGCTCCCGGCCTGTCCTTACCAGGTGCTCGGCAAACTGCATCCGCCGCCCCTTCATCAGCAGCTGCTCCAGGTACGTCCTTCTCAGGAAGCGTGCCGCACGAAGCAGGGCGTCGCGAGAGGCCTGGAGAACAGGAGAGAGCCACAGGTGGCGTCAGAGCCCAGGGCACGGCAGCTGTGTCCCTGTGCCAAGGCCAGAGGAGGCTGGAGCCCACCAGGTGCCCGGGCAGGAGGCGGCTGAGCCCGCTGCCAGGGATGTGGCAGCATGGCACAAAACCTCACCTTGGCCACGTGCAGGTTCTCATCGTTCCAGTGCAAGTAGAGAGGTAGCAGGCTCTGGCTCACGATTGTCGTGGCAGCATTTTCCCCCTCTTCCACTACCAGCTCCATCACCTCCCAGAAGAGCTGAATGGAGAGCAGCTGCACACGGCTGTTGTTCTGGAAGGATAGGAAAAGTCCTAAGCACCAACCGCTCCAGGCCCACTGGGGCAAAGGCCCAAATATCTAGACACAGAGCATAAAGGCTCCAGGCAGCGTCCAGTGCCCTTGGCTGGAGGCACAGAGCCTTACATTCTCAAAGTGTTGCAGGAGAGGCTCAGCCAGCTTCAGGGTGGTGATGCTGGGTGGCTTGAGGTTCTTGTCCTGGAGCATATCCCTGAGCGCACAGAGGGTCATCCAGACCATCTCTGCATCTGGATCAGCCAGCTGCTCCACCAGGCGTTGATACAGGCCGCGTATTCCTCCGGCCTGTGTGCAAGACACGGCTGTGCTGTGAAGCCGTGAAGGGCCGCAGCACCAACAGCTGCTTGTGGCACTGGGGCAGCTGAAGCGGGCGGCAGGAGAGCTGGGAGCAGCTGCCTCTGCTGCCAAAGGCCAGCCAAGGCCAGAGGTCTGCATTGCCCAGCCCCACGCCACCAGCGCGGCTTCAGCCAGTGCCCCCTTCTCACCAGCAAGGGCTCCTTGCTGAGCACCACGAGGCTTCTGAGCGCCAGGCGCAGCTCGTCCCTGCACTTGCTGGGCAGGTGCCGGGATACGACCAGCAGAGCACTGGGACCGTCTTGGCTCAAGTCCAGGCACTCCAGGAGCTGAAAGGCACAGGAGGGCAGTGTCAGGGAAGCCTGCGGGCAGGAGCCCAGAGCCGCACAGGGTCGGGCCCAGGCAGCAGCAGCGGGCGCGGGCACCGCCCCAGGCGGCTGCAGCTACAAGAGGCCTGAGAGCTGGGAGGCAGCTCAGCCAGGCAGCGCTGGCTGTCAGGCTCACCTCCACAAAGAAGGCCAGGGCAGGCAGATGCCAGTGGGGCTGCCTCCCGAGGAGCAGGCTGAGCAGGTGCGAGGCCATAAAGGGACACAATGGCGTCAAGCCGTGGCGCATCTCCCTGGCAGGGGAAAAAGGCACCAAGGCCCTGAGCCTCCAGTGATAGGAAAACCTCTCCCAGGAGTGACTCACAGAGGTCTGATCTTTCCCCAGCACTCTGCAAGGGCACATGGGCCCCTTGGGAGGCGGCTGCTCCTGGGCATCCTCCTCTCCCAGTCTCTTCCAGTGTGCTCGGCCCTCCCTCAGTGACAAGGCCCTCTCGCTTACAAGCCTGGGGACTGTGTGGGGCACTCCGGGCACAGGGCACAAATGCTGGCAGCGGTGGCAGGAGTAGGGGATCTCACCTGGCCAGCAGGCCCGCTGCATAGTGCTGCGTGTCGGCGCAGAGCAGCTTCTCCCAGACCTGCTTGTGCTCCAGAGCCACCAGCTTGTTGTCAAAGCCCAGTCTGGAGAGCAGAGCCTTCATGGTCTGCGCTGCAAACCTGAATGCCGAGCAAAGGCCAGGTCACTCTGGGAGCGCTGGCCCTGGTCACAAGGGTGTTGGAAGGGCAGGGCAACTGGCACCTGTTGGGCTCGCTGGGAAGGCCGTGTTCCTCCCGGCACGCTCCCCAGAACCGCTGCGCCTTATCGTCCTCTGGCATCCGCTCTGTAGTGGTGACGATTTGCAGGAGCAGAGCCACGAACAATTTGGGCGAATGGAGGAGAAGGCCATAGTGCCACTCAGACCTGGGGGCAATCCTCCACAGTGCCAGAGTTGCCTGCAAGAGACAAAGCATACTGAGGCAGCGCTCAGTGCCAGGGTGTCCATGAGGCAGGGCCCGAGGGGACATGCAGGGGGAGCACCAGCCTGCTGCCCCTAGGCCAGCTTTCAGCCCAGGCAGCAAGCTGCAGGGTAGGGAGAGCATGGAGATCTGCTGAAGAGGCAAACTGGAGGGCGAGCAAAGGCCAGCTCCAGAAACTCACAGCCAGGGCAAAGATGGCCTCGTTGTCCCCACTGTAAGGGGGCTGCTCCTCCATGGCACAGAGCAGCGCTGGAAGCACCTCCGTGGCAGCCACTTCCGAGGTGCCGATGGCTCTCCACATCAGCTCTGCGGCTCTGTGGGACCAAAGCTGTGCGTCAGCACTGTGCCCAGTGCGGCTGCGTGGGGCCGGGTGACAGAGCCCCGGTGCCCTGAGGGGCAGGGAGGGAGCACAGCAGAGGCTCAGGAAACAGAGGGGCCCGAGGGTCCTGCAGCTCTCGGCCTGTCTGGCAGAGTCCGCTGGACAGGCTGTACAGGCACAAGGGCCCTACAGGCCGGTGAGCGCTGGACTCTCGAGGCAGTTGTGCCCCATACCTGTCACACGTTGGGGCACAGCAGAGCAGGCTCATCACCACGAGACCTGGGTTTTCTTCAGTCAGGGCCAGAATTTCCATTTGCAGCCCGGCGTCCACGGTGACACAGGATGCCAGGCTCTGAAGAATGCCCCTCACCATGGCTAGCACCTGGAGGAGGTGGCATGAGGAAGACTTGGAGTGCTGTCCAAGGTAGCAACTTCCCCAGCTTCCCCATAAAAGTGCTTGCCTTCCCACCCCACTGTCATGGCCTCAAAGGCTGAGGGGGCCCAGCGGACGTAGCTTGAGGGGCCACATGATCCTAGGAGGATTTCAGCCCTGACCCCAGGCTGCTTACCTGCTGCGGAGAAGAAGCAGCCTGCTGGAAAACCTCCGCAGCGGGTGCAGGAGTCAGGGTCCTTATGGGCATGGCCTCGGTCTCTGGGATGCCCTTGGCGTCTGTGGTGGCCGTGACCTCAGTCACGGCCATGTGAGCCTCTGCCCAGCCCTCGTTGTTTGTTTCCAGGTCTGAGCTTGCTGCGAGGTCAGAGGGCGCTGAGATGGGAGCAGCCTCTGCCCGCAGCTTGCTCAGCCTGGAGTCGGGCTGGGCCGTGCCCTCGGTGCTGGTGCCCCTGGTATTTCTGCGCCGAAGGCGCAGGATCCTCCGCAGTGTCTGCAGAAGAAGGAAGGGCAGGAAGAGAGGGATGTTCCATGGTCTGCTCCAAGCACGGGGCTCGGCCGAGCAATGCCAGCAGGCCCGGCCCAGGTGGGGACGGCCGCACGTACCTGCACTGCTCTGCGGAAGCAGCCACGGGTGGGTTCCTGCATTCCAGGCTGGTCCTTGGCTGCATCTGGCAAAGAGCAAGCACAGCCAGAGCTGAGGGGCTGCGGGAGAGGCCAGAGAACACAGCCCAGCCCTGCGCTTCCTAGGCAGCGACAGCCACCCGAGTGCCCAGGGCGTGGAGCACGGCCATCGGCGAGGGCAGCCCCGCCCCCTGTCCCATCCTGTCCTTCGGCACATCCACTGGGATGGGATGGGATGGGATGGGATGGGATGGGATGGGATGGGATGGGATGGGATGGGATGGGGTGGGGTGGGGTGGGGTGGTGCCAGGCTGGCTGCAGCCACCAGCCCTGCGTGCCAGCTCCACCACTCACCGTCCTGCAGCGGGTGCAACTGCTCCGGCTCTGCAGTCTGCTGCGCTGGGGCAGCTGCAGGGCCTTTGCTTTTCCTCCCCCGAAGCCCCCTGAACAGGCTGCGCAGTCTGCCTGCCATTGCGCTGTCTGACCTCGAGGGCACCTTCGACACAGATGCCCTGTCAAAGGTCCGAGTCAGCGCGTGCCGCAGTCCTGCCTTGCAGGTACCTGCGACAGAGGGGCCTCAGGAA
The DNA here is from genome assembly GCF_027579445.1 of Ammospiza nelsoni. Classification (NCBI taxonomy): domain Eukaryota; kingdom Metazoa; phylum Chordata; class Aves; order Passeriformes; family Passerellidae; genus Ammospiza; species Ammospiza nelsoni. The sequence goes on from NC_080640.1 coordinate 11,113,237, forward strand.
GTTTACAGGACAGCAAGTCCTGCACTCTGTTCTCGAGGGCTCCTGCCACAAGGACAGGAGACTCCTCGGGAACAATGGTGGTCACCAAGTCCCACGGCCTGGCCACGAGGGCTCCGGCCACGGGGATGGGAGATGCCTCGGATAAGCTCCGATGCACCGAGTCCCGAGGTCTGGCCGTGAGGCCAGCCGCAGGAGGAACGCCTCGGAAAGGCTCCGGGTCAGCAACGAATGAGCCGGCTGTGCGGAGGCTCCTCACAGCACTGCTCTGTCCCGTCCTGCCCCGTTGCATGCACCGAGCACTCTGGCGTGGCTGCGGCGCCACTAGCTGCTATGTCAGCGCGTGTCACAAAGGGCTGCTCGCACACCCCATTCCACTCGGTCCCTCGGTGACCCTGCCGCACCGTGTCACAAAGGGCCCTTGGACACGCTGCCACGCCCTCCCCACCCAAGGTGGCCCCAGTTGGATGGAATCCCTTGCCCCAAGTGTCTGATGCAGCCCCGCATACACCAAGGCTGGCCAAGTGCTCAGGGAAGGACTCTCCACGGTGCCCAGCCCGCATAGCCCAGCTTGGTGCCGGCCCTGGAGCAGAGCAGCTTCCAGCAAGCAAGATGCAAACGCGTCTTGCCAAGAGTTAAAACACACCAGAGAGGGAAGATGCCATAAAGGCCTTTGAATTCACAGCTGTCTGAGAGATATTTGGGGCTCTCGGCTGGACAGAGATGATCCTGCTCTGTCCTGTGCTCAAAGGCAGGGAACACACCCTGCTGCTGGTGCTTGGTGGGGTCTCTGCAGGCACAGGCAGGTGCCAAAGCTGCTCTTCACAGCCTTCTCCATTCCCACGCCCCTGCGCCAAGTGCGAGAGCCCTCAAGGACGGAATGGAGCGCAGGGAGCCAAAGGGAGATGGATCACTACCTCACTGGGGGCTCCTGGGGAATCACTTTGCTTGAGAATCGAGCCCCTCTCTTCCAAAGGCATTTCCCCAAATGCCTACATTTCCCAGGGAACACTGACAGACACTTAAGGTTTTGGAAAAGGTTTTGGAAAAACCCAATGTTTTTATTAAGGGAAAGCAAAGGGAAGGGGTGAGCAGGGAGGCAAAAAAGGTAATGGGCAGGGCCTGAGGGCTGCACGGAGGGAGTTGCCAACAGGCAGAGAGATGGCAGGAGCTCCTGGAGCTTCCCACAGGCTCAGCTCTGAGCAGCTAGAGCTGTGCCTGGAGCTCCAGCTGGTGCATCCTGCTCTGCAGCTGCTCCCATCTTCTGTGGGAGCTGGAGATCGCCGATGGACGCCACTACATCTGATCCAGCAGACGAAAGAAGTCCTGCAGATCTTCTTTGGAAGACCAGCTGAACCAGTGTGCTGATGCAGGGTGGGCTGTCATCTTCTCTCAGGGCTTGAAGAGCTGCAAGAGAGAGGAACAAAGCCACGGTCGGAGGCCAGACTGAGGGAATCCAAGGAAAGCCTCCTGCCAGGGCCATCCCAGCCGGCTCTTGCCATGGCTTTGGCCGGAAGGTGCTGGCCACGGATCCCCCACGTTTCCGTGGCAGCTCTCCGGGCTCTGCCCCCACCGCCGCTCGTCCGCACAGGGAGCGGAGTCCTGCGCAGCCCGGGCACGGATTGTAGCTGCGGGGCCGGGATGTGCAGCTGCTCCCGGCGTGCTCGCTGCCACGCGGCTGCCCTGACTCACCCTCGCCGATGACCTGGAGCTCCTCCTCCTGTCCCCTGACGAGCAGTCCGGCCAGCCCTGGCAAGACAGAGCCCGTGGCGGCGGCAGGCGTCACAGCTGCCCCGCAAGGGCGCTGCCAGCCCTGCGGCCGCACGCCCTCCTGCCTGGCCAGGGCTCCTGGCGGCCCCTGCCGCACACCGCCGCCCAAGGGCACGGCTGGCTGCGGGAGGGCGGCGGCAGCGCCGAGGGACACCGGGGCTGCGGCGGCCCGGGCGCGGCTCCCGCTGTAGCCGCGGCAGCAGCCGGGCTGGGGCAGGGAGGGGCGCGGGGCTCGTGGCTCACCGATGATCCCGACGGCCGCCTGTCGCACGGGCTTCTGTGGGCTCCGCAGGCGTGGCAGGGCCCAGCGCAGGTGCTCGGCCGCTCGGCTCTCGTCCTGCAGCAGCTGCGGGGAGCGCCGGCAGCGAAGGCTCGGTGAGGGCTCTGTCTCTGCGCCGGGCGCTCCCTGTGCCCAGCAGCGGCCGAGCCGGCCCGCACGGCCCGGGGCAGGGAGCAGCGTGGGGGGGCGCAGGCTGGCGGGCCCGGCTGCGGCGCTGGGCAGGGGCACAGCTGCCAGCCCCCCTCGCCGAGCACCGCGGGAAGGGGGGGTTTCTCCAGCCTGCGGCTGGGGCTCCCGGCCTGTCCTTACCAGGTGCTCGGCAAACTGCATCCGCCGCCCCTTCATCAGCAGCTGCTCCAGGTACGTCCTTCTCAGGAAGCGTGCCGCACGAAGCAGGGCGTCGCGAGAGGCCTGGAGAACAGGAGAGAGCCACAGGTGGCGTCAGAGCCCAGGGCACGGCAGCTGTGTCCCTGTGCCAAGGCCAGAGGAGGCTGGAGCCCACCAGGTGCCCGGGCAGGAGGCGGCTGAGCCCGCTGCCAGGGATGTGGCAGCATGGCACAAAACCTCACCTTGGCCACGTGCAGGTTCTCATCGTTCCAGTGCAAGTAGAGAGGTAGCAGGCTCTGGCTCACGATTGTCGTGGCAGCATTTTCCCCCTCTTCCACTACCAGCTCCATCACCTCCCAGAAGAGCTGAATGGAGAGCAGCTGCACACGGCTGTTGTTCTGGAAGGATAGGAAAAGTCCTAAGCACCAACCGCTCCAGGCCCACTGGGGCAAAGGCCCAAATATCTAGACACAGAGCATAAAGGCTCCAGGCAGCGTCCAGTGCCCTTGGCTGGAGGCACAGAGCCTTACATTCTCAAAGTGTTGCAGGAGAGGCTCAGCCAGCTTCAGGGTGGTGATGCTGGGTGGCTTGAGGTTCTTGTCCTGGAGCATATCCCTGAGCGCACAGAGGGTCATCCAGACCATCTCTGCATCTGGATCAGCCAGCTGCTCCACCAGGCGTTGATACAGGCCGCGTATTCCTCCGGCCTGTGTGCAAGACACGGCTGTGCTGTGAAGCCGTGAAGGGCCGCAGCACCAACAGCTGCTTGTGGCACTGGGGCAGCTGAAGCGGGCGGCAGGAGAGCTGGGAGCAGCTGCCTCTGCTGCCAAAGGCCAGCCAAGGCCAGAGGTCTGCATTGCCCAGCCCCACGCCACCAGCGCGGCTTCAGCCAGTGCCCCCTTCTCACCAGCAAGGGCTCCTTGCTGAGCACCACGAGGCTTCTGAGCGCCAGGCGCAGCTCGTCCCTGCACTTGCTGGGCAGGTGCCGGGATACGACCAGCAGAGCACTGGGACCGTCTTGGCTCAAGTCCAGGCACTCCAGGAGCTGAAAGGCACAGGAGGGCAGTGTCAGGGAAGCCTGCGGGCAGGAGCCCAGAGCCGCACAGGGTCGGGCCCAGGCAGCAGCAGCGGGCGCGGGCACCGCCCCAGGCGGCTGCAGCTACAAGAGGCCTGAGAGCTGGGAGGCAGCTCAGCCAGGCAGCGCTGGCTGTCAGGCTCACCTCCACAAAGAAGGCCAGGGCAGGCAGATGCCAGTGGGGCTGCCTCCCGAGGAGCAGGCTGAGCAGGTGCGAGGCCATAAAGGGACACAATGGCGTCAAGCCGTGGCGCATCTCCCTGGCAGGGGAAAAAGGCACCAAGGCCCTGAGCCTCCAGTGATAGGAAAACCTCTCCCAGGAGTGACTCACAGAGGTCTGATCTTTCCCCAGCACTCTGCAAGGGCACATGGGCCCCTTGGGAGGCGGCTGCTCCTGGGCATCCTCCTCTCCCAGTCTCTTCCAGTGTGCTCGGCCCTCCCTCAGTGACAAGGCCCTCTCGCTTACAAGCCTGGGGACTGTGTGGGGCACTCCGGGCACAGGGCACAAATGCTGGCAGCGGTGGCAGGAGTAGGGGATCTCACCTGGCCAGCAGGCCCGCTGCATAGTGCTGCGTGTCGGCGCAGAGCAGCTTCTCCCAGACCTGCTTGTGCTCCAGAGCCACCAGCTTGTTGTCAAAGCCCAGTCTGGAGAGCAGAGCCTTCATGGTCTGCGCTGCAAACCTGAATGCCGAGCAAAGGCCAGGTCACTCTGGGAGCGCTGGCCCTGGTCACAAGGGTGTTGGAAGGGCAGGGCAACTGGCACCTGTTGGGCTCGCTGGGAAGGCCGTGTTCCTCCCGGCACGCTCCCCAGAACCGCTGCGCCTTATCGTCCTCTGGCATCCGCTCTGTAGTGGTGACGATTTGCAGGAGCAGAGCCACGAACAATTTGGGCGAATGGAGGAGAAGGCCATAGTGCCACTCAGACCTGGGGGCAATCCTCCACAGTGCCAGAGTTGCCTGCAAGAGACAAAGCATACTGAGGCAGCGCTCAGTGCCAGGGTGTCCATGAGGCAGGGCCCGAGGGGACATGCAGGGGGAGCACCAGCCTGCTGCCCCTAGGCCAGCTTTCAGCCCAGGCAGCAAGCTGCAGGGTAGGGAGAGCATGGAGATCTGCTGAAGAGGCAAACTGGAGGGCGAGCAAAGGCCAGCTCCAGAAACTCACAGCCAGGGCAAAGATGGCCTCGTTGTCCCCACTGTAAGGGGGCTGCTCCTCCATGGCACAGAGCAGCGCTGGAAGCACCTCCGTGGCAGCCACTTCCGAGGTGCCGATGGCTCTCCACATCAGCTCTGCGGCTCTGTGGGACCAAAGCTGTGCGTCAGCACTGTGCCCAGTGCGGCTGCGTGGGGCCGGGTGACAGAGCCCCGGTGCCCTGAGGGGCAGGGAGGGAGCACAGCAGAGGCTCAGGAAACAGAGGGGCCCGAGGGTCCTGCAGCTCTCGGCCTGTCTGGCAGAGTCCGCTGGACAGGCTGTACAGGCACAAGGGCCCTACAGGCCGGTGAGCGCTGGACTCTCGAGGCAGTTGTGCCCCATACCTGTCACACGTTGGGGCACAGCAGAGCAGGCTCATCACCACGAGACCTGGGTTTTCTTCAGTCAGGGCCAGAATTTCCATTTGCAGCCCGGCGTCCACGGTGACACAGGATGCCAGGCTCTGAAGAATGCCCCTCACCATGGCTAGCACCTGGAGGAGGTGGCATGAGGAAGACTTGGAGTGCTGTCCAAGGTAGCAACTTCCCCAGCTTCCCCATAAAAGTGCTTGCCTTCCCACCCCACTGTCATGGCCTCAAAGGCTGAGGGGGCCCAGCGGACGTAGCTTGAGGGGCCACATGATCCTAGGAGGATTTCAGCCCTGACCCCAGGCTGCTTACCTGCTGCGGAGAAGAAGCAGCCTGCTGGAAAACCTCCGCAGCGGGTGCAGGAGTCAGGGTCCTTATGGGCATGGCCTCGGTCTCTGGGATGCCCTTGGCGTCTGTGGTGGCCGTGACCTCAGTCACGGCCATGTGAGCCTCTGCCCAGCCCTCGTTGTTTGTTTCCAGGTCTGAGCTTGCTGCGAGGTCAGAGGGCGCTGAGATGGGAGCAGCCTCTGCCCGCAGCTTGCTCAGCCTGGAGTCGGGCTGGGCCGTGCCCTCGGTGCTGGTGCCCCTGGTATTTCTGCGCCGAAGGCGCAGGATCCTCCGCAGTGTCTGCAGAAGAAGGAAGGGCAGGAAGAGAGGGATGTTCCATGGTCTGCTCCAAGCACGGGGCTCGGCCGAGCAATGCCAGCAGGCCCGGCCCAGGTGGGGACGGCCGCACGTACCTGCACTGCTCTGCGGAAGCAGCCACGGGTGGGTTCCTGCATTCCAGGCTGGTCCTTGGCTGCATCTGGCAAAGAGCAAGCACAGCCAGAGCTGAGGGGCTGCGGGAGAGGCCAGAGAACACAGCCCAGCCCTGCGCTTCCTAGGCAGCGACAGCCACCCGAGTGCCCAGGGCGTGGAGCACGGCCATCGGCGAGGGCAGCCCCGCCCCCTGTCCCATCCTGTCCTTCGGCACATCCACTGGGATGGGATGGGATGGGATGGGATGGGATGGGATGGGATGGGATGGGATGGGATGGGATGGGGTGGGGTGGGGTGGTGCCAGGCTGGCTGCAGCCACCAGCCCTGCGTGCCAGCTCCACCACTCACCGTCCTGCAGCGGGTGCAACTGCTCCGGCTCTGCAGTCTGCTGCGCTGGGGCAGCTGCAGGGCCTTTGCTTTTCCTCCCCCGAAGCCCCCTGAACAGGCTGCGCAGTCTGCCTGCCATTGCGCTGTCTGACCTCGAGGGCACCTTCGACACAGATGCCCTGTCAAAGGTCCGAGTCAGCGCGTGCCGCAGTCCTGCCTTGCAGGTACCTGCGACAGAGGGGCCTCAGGAAGTTTACAGGACAGCAAGTCCTGCACTCTGTTCTCGAGGGCTCCTGCCACAAGGACAGGAGACTCCTCGGGAACAATGGTGGTCACCAAGTCCCACGGCCTGGCCACGAGGGCTCCGGCCACGGGGATGGGAGATGCCTCGGATAAGCTCCGATGCACCGAGTCCCGAGGTCTGGCCGTGAGGCCAGCCGCAGGAGGAACGCCTCGGAAAGGCTCCGGGTCAGCAACGAATGAGCCGGCTGTGCGGAGGCTCCTCACAGCACTGCTCTGTCCCGTCCTGCCCCGTCGCATGCACCGAGCACTCTGGCGTGGCTGCGGCGCCACTAGCTGCTATGTCAGCGCGTGTCACAAAGGGCTGCTCGCACACCCCATTCCACTCGGTCCCTCGGTGACCCTGCCGCACCGTGTCACAAAGGGCCCTTGGACACGCTGCCACGCCCTCCCCACCCAAGGTGGCCCCAGTTGGATGGAATCCCTTGCCCCAAGTGTCTGATGCAGCCCCGCATACACCAAGGCTGGCCAAGTGCTCAGGGAAGGACTCTCCACGGTGCCCAGCCCGCATAGCCCAGCTTGGTGCCGGCCCTGGAGCAGAGCAGCTTCCAGCAAGCAAGATGCAAACGCGTCTTGCCAAGAGTTAAAACACACCAGAGAGGGAAGATGCCATAAAGGCCTTTGAATTCACAGCTGTCTGAGAGATATTTGGGGCTCTCGGCTGGACAGAGATGATCCTGCTCTGTCCTGTGCTCAAAGGCAGGGAACACACCCTGCTGCTGGTGCTTGGTGGGGTCTCTGCAGGCACAGGCAGGTGCCAAAGCTGCTCTTCACAGCCTTCTCCATTCCCACGCCCCTGCGCCAAGTGCGAGAGCCCTCAAGGACGGAATGGAGCGCAGGGAGCCAAAGGGAGATGGATCACTACCTCACTGGGGGCTCCTGGGGAATCACTTTGCTTGAGAATCGAGCCCCTCTCTTCCAAAGGCATTTCCCCAAATGCCTACATTTCCCAGGGAACACTGACAGACACTTAAGGTTTTGGAAAAGGTTTTGGAAAAACCCAATGTTTTTATTAAGGGAAAGCAAAGGGAAGGGGTGAGCAGGGAGGCAAAAAAGGTAATGGGCAGGGCCTGAGGGCTGCACGGAGGGAGTTGCCAACAGGCAGAGAGATGGCAGGAGCTCCTGGAGCTTCCCACAGGCTCAGCTCTGAGCAGCTAGAGCTGTGCCTGGAGCTCCAGCTGGTGCATCCTGCTCTGCAGCTGCTCCCATCTTCTGTGGGAGCTGGAGATCGCCGATGGACGCCACTACATCTGATCCAGCAGACGAAAGAAGTCCTGCAGATCTTCTTTGGAAGACCAGCTGAACCAGTGTGCTGATGCAGGGTGGGCTGTCATCTTCTCTCAGGGCTTGAAGAGCTGCAAGAGAGAGGAACAAAGCCACGGTCGGAGGCCAGACTGAGGGAATCCAAGGAAAGCCTCCTGCCAGGGCCATCCCAGCCGGCTCTTGCCATGGCTTTGGCCGGAAGGTGCTGGCCACGGATCCCCCACGTTTCCGTGGCAGCTCTCCGGGCTCTGCCCCCACCGCCGCTCGTCCGCACAGGGAGCGGAGTCCTGCGCAGCCCGGGCACGGATTGTAGCTGCGGGACCGGGATGTGCAGCTGCTCCCGGCGTGCTCGCTGCCACGCGGCTGCCCTGACTCACCCTCGCCGATGACCTGGAGCTCCTCCTCCTGTCCCCTGACGAGCAGTCCGGCCAGCCCTGGCAAGACAGAGCCCGTGGCGGCGGCAGGCGTCACAGCTGCCCTGCAAGGGCGCTGCCAGCCCTGCGGCCGCACGCCCTCCTGTCCTGCCCGGGCTCTCAATCATAATTAATAATAATGTGAATTATGTGTATGTACACAAATTTTAAGAACAGACTAATAAATACTTAGTATCAATCCATGTAGTTTCAGAGCAAAAATAATAATATTTATACACATATGTACACTTAAATATAGCTTTTACTTTTTAATGCGTGGATAACATCTGCCTGCTACATTTGATGGCTTAATAATGGCTTTATCGCAACAGGACCTTTGGTAAGAATATGCGAACTTGTCTAGCAGTGTGAATGCAAGAAACACTGAAAAGAAAACATAAAATTCTTTCACCTTAAAATAAGTGGTATCTAAATCATACAAGTTGCAAGTTTCCTGCTCACTGTGAAATGACAGCAACGGTTCGGAGGGAGGAATAACAGTCCTTGGCACAAAAGACAAGTTTGCTAACTGCCCCAATCTAACTCAGAAGTCTTTGGAGAAGTGATTGGAAGATCAAACAATATTTTGCAAAAATTTCCCAGGACATTTAATCTGCTTCAAGTCTTTTTTTTTCTTGAAGAGACATCAACAGGATTTATTTCCAAAAAAGTGATTTGGATGCTAAAGACTTCTGCAAGCTGTCACATTTTTATTATTTGACTTGGAGATGAACTGAGCTGAAATCCACCATGACTAAGGAGAATACAAATCTGTGCATCACCCCAGGAAAAGAGCAAGGAATGAATTGTTAAAGTGATCCCCTAATGCATCCAGTCTTGTAATACTGAATTTATTACCTGGTCTTGAAACAGACCTTCTCACTGTTGCATATCTCACCAGCTCCTGGGGCTGGAGGAAGACGTTACAGCTCTTGCTCTTCCTCTACCTTGTCTCAAGGAGAAGCCAATTAAAAGTGAATCATCTTTATATCCAAAACAGTCAAAGCAGAAAGAATAACCCCTCTTAATCCATCACTCAGCCATAGATAGGATGACACAGCCCCTTCCTGTTCTTCATCTCTGCAACCCAAATAAATAAGTAGCAGAGGTTGAAGTCTGCCATGAACAGGTGAGGAAGGAACTGTCAAATAAAATGTATCTACATGGAAGGATGTATTTATTTGAAAGTGCCCTCTGTAGAGAAGGAAAACAAAGACCTTTGGCCCGAATAAAAAATGTATTCACCCTGCTCATACAGCATTTTTCCATAATCAACATTGAATCCTATACAGTGGTTTCGATTGATATGAATACCTTAAATATAAGGGAAATAGTGACAGGAGAGAGTCCCTACTTGCAGTTCCATAGAAGATCAGTAAGGTCATACTCAGCAGGATGGAAATGCAGAGAAATAATCTAGAAACCTTTGCTAACAACAGAAGTAGGGCTAGCCCACTTCAGCCCTCTGTTCAGCAGAAAAAGAAGGAAAAAAAGAAGAAAAAAACATCAAATGCCACCATATTTTGGAAAAGAGAAGCAAGTGGTTCCTGGCTTGGTTCCTCACACTATTCTTTGCATCAGAGCACTTTGAGGAAGACATTTTTAGTTCATCTGCCAAACAAGGCAACGAAAACATATTGTCAGTGTTGGTCAAAAATTCTGGGAAGTGTAATATGTTTCTAAAGCATGTAATTCTCAGGCTCTGGAAGGAATATACTGTTTTGAAATAAGAAGACAGTATTTTCCTCGAAAATCATCCTTTTTTTCTCAGCTTCCTTAATGTTTTTTTTTTTTTTTTTAAAGCAGGAAATAAGGAAAAGTGAGAGAAAAAATATTTTAAAAATTTGTTTTCACCCCAGCCAATATCGCCCCACTTTAAAAAACACTTCAGACTATTTTACAAGGGGATAACATCATTAGTTTTCTTTAGTCAGTATTCTCCCACTTCATATGCCATTTTATGCCTACACTGGCCAACTGTTACAGAAGCTGGAATTGATTTTGATTTGTGCAGTGAGTTTTCCAAGTGGAATTAAAATGTTTTTTCAATGGAGGAGAGAAATCCCTGACATCTCTGTGAAATAAAAAATACACAGTGGATTTTGATAAACATAGGAATGACCTTTGGTAGAGGTTTACAGATGTACACAAATTTGAGAATATTACACACACACTCCCAAAATATACAAGTAACAACAGAAACTCAACTGAGCCAGTGACTGAACCAAAAGTTCTTTTCCCATTTAAATGTGACTGGAAATAATTGATGTAGGAAAATCCAGCATAGCTTAATTTGACAATTAAATGCTAGGAAAAAAAAAATTCATTGCAAAGTCTCAGTTCAAGGAGACAATGTTCTCCTTTAGAGACACCCACTAGTAGAATAGATTCAGATACCTTCTCTTTAACCTGTAGAAAATATCCAATCTCTCTATAACAATTGACACTGCACCATTGCAGAAGACATAAACTTGTAGATGGTGGCAACTCCCATGATTATGCATCTTTTGGGGATCTAAACAGAAAATTTTGTATTAAGTTTTTTTGTGGGCAGAGGGGAGCACAACTGAGATTTAAGAGACTATCATATAAGGAAAGAAAGAAAAGGCCATTTGTTATAAAGCTAGTCCTCATAAAATGAGAACACTTAGTTGCTGTGAACTGGCAAAAAGAAACCCCAACCCAAAACACAACATTAATTTGCAAAAAGTTGTAATTGTAATCTTGAGTGTAAACTACCACCTACTCAAATCTGAGAGCTTGAGGTGGCAAGAGAAGTCCCCAGTAATGCACAAGGGCAGGAATGCACCATTGCTCTAGAGTATGTTTAAGCATCAGGATATAATGAGGGTATCGGGGAAATTAGTTAAGTGCTGCAGTTTGCTCCATACAGGAAAACTTCTGAGACCTCCATGGCATGAAGTGTGAAGCCCTGGAAAAATCCAGGGAGCTCCTGACCACTTTGGGCCAGCCCCTTCAGCAGGTAACACAAGCGCTGGCTTTCCTTCCCACACCTCCTCAGCCTGCAGAGCCCGAGAGTGCCCCGGGTGTCTGACACAGGGAACCGAATCACAGCCACAGCCTTACACTTCACATCACACACCAGACACACCACCAAAGGCAGCTGAGCTGGCATTTCTGGCATGATCAGAAATATGCACTGTTAAGGAGGATAAAAATACTGCTGCAAAATAATAGACTCCTGCTGTTTACTTAAGGAGTGGAAGCCTTTATGGTCAAAGCAAAAAGCACTGATCGCACAAAAGAGCTTTTGTTCGCAGAACTTGATGGGGGTTCATGCTTAACAAACAGTGTAGCAAGCTGCACATTTATGCAGACTTTTCCAAACCACAGAATCATAGAATATCCTGAGTTGCAAGGATTGTCCAGTCCAGCTCATGGCCCTGCTCAGCACCATCCCTAAGAACAGTAACATGAGAGTTTTGTCCAAATGCTTCTTGAGCTCTGTCAGACTTGGTGCTGTACCCACTTCTCTGTGCCTGTTCCAGTGCCCAGCCACCCTCAGATGAAGAATCTTTTTCTAAGATCCAAGCCAAACCTCCCCTGACACAACTTCAGGCCATTCCCTTGGTCCTATCACTGATCACCAAACCTGGCTGAGGGGGTTCTTCTTTCAGATTTTAGATACATGCAACCTTAGTGATTTTTAAAGAACTTCTTCATGTCTAGACTCTAAAATTTGTATGAAGAGTGACTTAAATCACCTGGCAACCTTTCAGACTGAGGCAGAGCTTACTTTTTTTTTTTCCTAAGAAGACTATCACTCATTTTCATTCCACATCCAATGGGAATACCCAAAACCTCTGTATTTTCCATGAAGTCAGTCTGTATTTTCAGTCCACTTCTAATCCAATTCTGAATTTTATTCACATCCAACATAACATAATAATTTCTTTTTTTCATCCTTATCAAACCAGACAAGTAAAAGGTATTTACATCAGTAGACAACATACTCATCTCTGTTCAGCTAAAATATGGAGCACTGTTGTCTTTCCAGTAAATAGATGTTGGTCCATTTTGCTTTAACATTAAAGGAATATTCTTTCCACTGGAAGGAAACTGCTGAAAATTGGCCCAGTGTATTTCCTTGAGGCATCTGTTAAGCTAATTACTGCTTAGGCTTACAGTCCTGTATTTTCCCCCTACTTTGAGGGATGCTGGGGAAAAAAGTGCTAAAGAAAAGTTCTTGTTTATTTGTTTTAACATAATGATGGTTGTGACAAACTCTTTATTGTTTGATTATTTTCTGGCTGAACTAGCCACAGAATTAGGATTGCTAAATTTTAATTTCTCAACAGCTTATAGCTGAATGCAAATTTTAATTGGCTGCTTGGTGTTTTGGAGCAATAGATTAATCTTTGTGAATCATCTTAACTGACATGTTTTAGTGATCCAAGTAATTTACTTACATAATTTATTTCTTTGCATTTGAAGGAAAAGTCCATATAAATGTCTTTGTGTGAAAATTCCGTGTAACACAATAATTGCAGGCAAACTTCTGCCTTCAGAAATTGATCTTCTAGAAGATTTGGGATCACAAGAGAATACTTGTAAAAAGTCTGTATTTCTTCCCTCTTCAATAAAATTGACTTTTACTTAAAGCACAGTGTTTAAAAGATTACAAGCTAAATATCAAACACAAGAAGAATCTAAAGAAGACACATAAAAGCTGAGGTTGGGTTCAGTCCTGCTCTCCCTTGTTTCTGTGCCCATTTTCCCAGGGACACTGTCTGTACAGGAGTCACCTCAGAGTGCACAGCACAGACCCCACAGCCCTGGGCTGAGCCTGGCCCAAACACTGAGCTCGCACCAGCAAAGCTCTGCCAACCCCTTAACCCGGGCCCCTGGGTGCACAATCAGTGCTGCCACGAGGAGCAGCCCCAGGGAGAATCATCCTCTGCCTCTGATCCTCTCACCACCCCTCCCCATCTCAGAGGCCAAGAAAAGCTCGTGGTCTCAAATGTCAGGAATACTTATCTGGGTATTTTATTGGCAATCTACTGCAATTACCTCTGCTCTCTCTCCTTAGGTCTTTGGTGTAAGAGCTTTCAGAGCACATTGCTGAACTCCTGGATAAAGAGGAATCACCATGGATGGCTTTTCTCCTGATGCAAGCGACTGAGAAGGCAACTGCATATGACAAATGCTGATCTGGCTAAGCAAGAATCCTTTGTTGCATAAATCAACTTCATCCTGTTTATCCAGCCAGTATAAAAATTCACTTACAGATTTTATTTATTTAACTGCACATTTTATTCTGCATAGTGAATAGCAATCTGCCTGACCTTATGTGTACTCTGCAAATGTGGGCAAGGAAATTATCTTAGTAACAGGATAAGAGAGAACATATTTCTCCCTCCATTCCTGGAAAACACGGTCACTAAGAGCATCCCCACTGCTGGCAGATTTCATTATTGCCAAAGAGGATATATTAACTTCCTTTACATTTCTGCATCCCACCTGAAGAACCAGTTTTCCAGATGTCCTAATCACAGAGTATTAAAAAGTGAGAGAATCCAAACAAAGATTTCCAAAGCTGCAGAATTTAGTTAGAATCCTCATTAATTTAAATGGCCAATCTATTTCAAATACTAAAATCTAAACCTTTTTAACTGGATCCCAGTCCTCGAGTTGATTTGTACAGTAAGCACCTAGTTTCCCTTATTTTCTCAGTAATGTTTATTCCTAAGTTTTCTGCACTACTTTTAAGACTCAACTATAATAGAGGTAAGTGAAAAACAGAGCCTGTGAAAAGCAAAACAACCCACAATCCTTGGCAGATAGAGGTGAGTAAAGAAAACTTCTCAGATTGTATCAGAGCAGATTTTCAAAGTGCCCAGCAAACATTATCTTGCAGAATTTGCAGATGCCACATCTGGTCACCTATTTCCAGGCCTAATTGGGAGTCACTTGGGATACTGAGATGTGTATATTAAAACGTTTTTGAAGTTTTTTCTTTATGCATGCTTAAAAACAGCTGTGTCTGCTTGCAAAGCCAGCATTTGCATATTGTTGAGTGTGTGGAAAGCCACTCTTTCCAGTTCATCTTGAAGGGTTCTAGAGACAAATCCTGTGTGAATGTTGTGACTGCACATTCTGCCAGTGTTTAGGAGGCAGGAGGCTGTCACTTCACTTTATACCACATCTAATCAATGTTCAGAAAGAAACTAGAATTATTATAATTTGCTATTAAAAAGACATGGGGCGGATAGACGATTTTGATGTTAGAGTCTTAGTCCTGGCAAGGAATGCCATTAAAAACATCCTGTTTTGGATTTCCAAACTCTCTGTATATGTATTTTAAGTGACCACAATCTCCCTCTTTTACTCCCTGCCCAATCAGACAAGAACCAGCCCTGTCACACTCCAGAGATAAAGTCTGATTTCTTAAAAATACTTGCAGCTATGGAAGCAAAATTTGTGGGGTAGTTTCATTTAAACAAGTTTCAAACCACTTGTGAAATGCAAATGCACAGCACCACAGTGGGCAATGCTAAATACAGACTGATCCTTCTTCCCTAAAAATACCAGAAAGTAACTGCTGCATCCTTTCCTACAGGCAGATACGAGGGAGCTGCTGGAGTGAAGACGGCCCATCAGAGCCCCTCTGACTTCCTTAATGCAATGGCTTCAGTCCACAGCAGCAGGGTCACTGCACTCAGTCCAGCTGGGGGGTTTTGCAGCAGCCAAGCCAAGGTGAAGCACAGGTAGCCCAAAGCAAGGGCTTTCTGTTTCAGCTTCATAGCACTCTTGAATATTTTCAAGCCCACTCAGCAAGAACTGCCTCTGATCACCTCCCTATTCCTCAGCAAAATCTGCCTTTTGATCCAGCTGAGCTCAGTAGAGCATTGGAGATATGGGGTAGAGGGAGAGAAGTAAGGACCAGAGAGGAAACAAGTGAATAAATCTATGAGATAATTCCTTGTGAAATGCTCTATGTTTGACTCTTCTCATCCCTCCTATTTCCTTCAGTTTCTACAACCAGAATTCAGTTAAGCCTTGTGGAAAAATTATTTACTTTATAGATTAAGATTTTCCAGTGCCAAGCACAGGATATGAAAGTAATTGGTGCTTATAAAAGAACACCTAGACAAAAACTTGTATTGCTAGAATAAAGCACACTTTCAAATTCTATCAGTTCTTTTTATGGAAATGTTACACATGGAATTGTTGTACAAGACAATCTATTCTTTTTAATCTCCAACCTCTAAACTTGCAATTTTATTTTCATATATAGAGACTCAAGGGACATTCTGTTTTACATGTAGTCCATAAATTGTTTGAGGCATGGGCAATTTCTTTTGGTCTCCTTGTACTGCAGTCAGCTGTACAAGGTTCAGAGCTGCAAACACCATGACAAAATAACAGACCAGTGAACATCTTGCTTGAGAGTTAACAAGTCCAGTCAGGAGTCAGACCAAGCAGGCAATTAGGAAAAGCTTCCAAGGGCACCCATGTCCCTGCCCTGGCAGTAGCAGGGAGCCCTGCATAAAAAGCAACTTGCAAATCTACAAAGTATAAAGTAGTTGTGAATATTTCCTTTGACTAATCCTGTGATGTGATGGCAGCATTTGCTCATTTGAGCATAACATGGCACTTCTGATCTGCACCCCTAAGCAGAGCAGGAGGTTGGCATGTCAGCCTCACCCAGCAAACATCTGAATAACTAAAGAGACGCAGCTCATCACTGCACAGATCACTGTTTGGAAACAAAAATCAGACTTTTCTGCTCAGTCCATGCTATTTTCTAAACAGCACTGATGAGTGAATTAAACATCAAAGTAATGAAATATCCACTGATAATGCTAAATAATGTCCAAATTCAGCAACAGGCTATAGCAAACTGCATCACTACCAAGTGTGCAGTTCCTGAAAGAAGTATTAATAAATATTGTGGGCTTTCTCTAAAGAAGCTTTTTCCTTCATAGTGGTATGAACATGTTTCCAGAGCAATTTATGACCACAGTCTTTAGGCTATCACTTCCACTCATCCTGTAATTGCACCTCAGCCTCCAGTGCAGAACTGTACCTGTAAACCTTCACAGGCTGTTCAATCCCTGTGACATGGGCTGGGAGGCTGCCAAGAGCTGCCAAGGGTTTTACCCTTTCACACACATGGCAGCAAGGGACAGGTTTTTCCTGAAACTGAGGAAAGCCTGAGTGGGAGAACCAGCAGCAGCATAAAAGAAGCTGAGACAGCTCCAGAGGCTCAGTCAAAGCAGGCAGCATACTGCATGCAGCAACATTTAAAAGGCTTTTGAGAAATAGCTGCAGTTTCAGCTCCCACATCAACTGAATAGCCCCCTACACAGCCCTAAAACACATGAAATAAAATACTTTTCTTACAGCGTGCCAGGAAAAGAACTAAAACAGCTATCAGAAAGAGGGTTCACCTTCCTTAGCAATTTATTTTGTAGCACCAATACTTTTCTGACACAAATCTCCTCCCTGTCTACTTTTGAAGTGCTTCAGTTTGTGCTTTGCCTGACCCCAGCTGGATCTTCCTCAGAGAAACCCCCATGGAATCTGCACACCAGCAAACCCAACAGTCAGGCAAAGCCTGTGACTTCAGTATCCCATATCCCAGTTTGCAAAATCAGACTTTGAAATAAGATTAGCAGCCTAGTCCTAGGTGGCACAAATGATCACTAGGGATGACAGGTCCTTGAGCTGTGCAGCTTTGCTCTACAACAGCTCTTGTGCTAATGGATTGATATTGAAGATACACCCTGGGGATGCTACAGGAAAACATAACAATTATTTGATGCTGCAGAAATTGCTCCTGAGGGCTACTCTCAGACCTGCGTCTGCAGCACATCCCTCCAGTATTGTCCTGCTATTCTGATCTCCTGCACTGACATTTCTGTTAAGCCTTTTAATGTTGAACTTATGTTTCTCGGTAAGAGCTTTTGACTCTTTCTGTCAAGCTAGAGAGTAAAGATTAGCATACTAAGATTTGGAAAATACATTTTAACTGTAGATGTGGAAATCTATTTTACAAACCCATCTTGTTCTTCCACCAAGTGGCTCCAGGAAGTTCTGCATTCTGGAACTGATGTCCAGAGAAACAGACCTTAGAGACAAATGTCTAACTGCAAGAGCTTCTGGAGGAAGTAATGATTTTGCTTCAGATTAGGGCAGGTGGAGTCATAAAATGCATCTCTTCAGTCAGTCTCATAGATAACCTTGTTTTTTATCCTCAGAATAAAGTCTGTTTTTTAATTTTTTTTATTTAAAAAAAATTAATTTACTTGTTTATTTTTATTTTTAAATTCTTTATTACTATTTTATTTTGTATTTTTAACTTTATTTTTATTATTGTTTTTATTTATTAATTTTACTTTTTATTTTTATTTATGTATAATTTATAATTATATTTTTAGTTTTATTTTTTATTTATTTTTATATAATTTAATTTTCAAAAAATATATTTTAAAAATTTTTTAGTTTTTTTTTTTTGGTTTTTTTTTTAGGTATTTATGTACCTATGTTTCTGCAGCACCTGTGACTGATAATCAAAGGCTAGACCCCTCCCTTGCACTATCTGGTGCAAACACCCAAAACCAGAGTGTGTTCTTGTTCCCAGGGGTCTGCAAACTAAATGTCAGACAGCAGGTGGGAAATACAGTGGAAAATACATGTGCACCACAGAAAAGCTTCCTTAAGGCACAGCAAACATGTCTGCTGATCATTTTCTGAGCAGCATGCAGCTTCTTGGGACAAAATTAGATTACTCCTTCTCAAGACACAAGGAGGTGGCTCTTTCCTGCTATACCATTTTTCACCTTTCCTGAGGATAACCCCCTGGGACAGTGATAATGGAAAGGTTGTGTACATCCAGGTAGTAATAAACTGCTGCAGAAAGGCAGAAATGCCTACATTTCAGGGCTAGAAATGCCCACCTCCACTTACAAATTGGCAGGTTCTTGCCATCATGTCAGGCTCCCCTTCCAATCTCACCCCCCACCATCCCGCTGTTCCCGTCACAAGGCTGAACAGGGAGTGGAAAAGGGATGTTTAGGTTCAGGATGGCTCATTAAGTCAGGGCAGAAATTACAGGAACTTGCATGACAGCATAAAGGAGGATTTTATGTTGCGTTGATTCTTGCATTGGAAAAAGTACTGATCTAGGGCTGTGGAACAGGAAATTTTGCTTTAAGTGCAATGGATGTGATATCAAGTACAATTTTCTTGGAGAAAATATGGAGGATTGTATATTAAAGCCATTTTCTTAAAGCCTTTTCTTTCTGCCTTTTAAGTCGCCTGCAGCATCCATTGCTATGCCAGGAATACAGTGAACTTTGTTTCTCTGAGCCCTGAAGTGGAGAATTTGCCTTTTTCCTTTTAACTCATCTTCCCAAATATTTTGTATGCTTACCTGACGAAAAGGTTGTCAAAGGTGAATTTACAGAGCCTGATCAAATCAGCTTTCCAGGTATACCTCACATGAAAAACCTCTCATTACAATGGCAATGACTTTTTCCACAGAGGAAAGAAAGGCTCCTGTTACAAACTGAGCTGTGGAAAGCACACCCATGTCTCAAGCAGCTGTGCACAACCACTGATCCACAGAAAGCAAACAGTCCAGGCAACACACTCATCTTTCTTTTCTTCCTGCTTAAAATACAGCACCCCAAAACTCGTGTTTGGGTGCAGCATTCACCAGGCACCTGTGAGCTGATCCTCAGAGAGAAATGCATCATTTCCTACATTGTATATTCAGGGAGGTTAAGATAAAAAATGTACAGATGAAAAAGTGAAGGACCAAACTCAACCTCTACCTATAGTAGAGTAGGGCAAGTAGAAATAACACTCCTTAAGATTGCTTCCTCATAATTTGTTTTAATAAAATATCTTTTGAGGGGGAAATTATTGTAGCTTCTTTGAGCTATAACTGAGAATGCATAAGTGGAATGTCTGCATTTCTTTCACAACTCTAGCTCTCAACTTATTTTTTTTTTAAGATTTAGTGGTACTCAATAGTATTGGTAAGACTGCTTATGAATCTCAGAATAAATTGAAACACAAGCTTACAAGCAACAATAAGTGATCAGACAGTCCCTTGACACTGCTCAAAAACACAAATTATCCTTTTCAGGAATAATTCTTACATATCAAACCCACTTACTTACCCTTACCTATCTTCTTTAGAACCTCAGCTTTCTAACAGGCATAAATCTTTCTCGCAATATAAATTTACAAGCAATTATCTTGGTACCTATCATGCTTACTTACTCACTTGCTCCTTTCTTACTTTCCTCCCACAGCTGTAATCAAGCACAAAAACCTTAACTAACTGAAACTTATAGCCTCCCAGTTCCCATAACACACTGGAACTACACTTAAGCGCTTTTTCATTTTTAGTGACAAAGTTGTTTTGTAAGGGAAGGGTTTATGCTGGTTTGGAGTTAAGATTAAACTAAGTCTTGTAGGTTCTTTTAAAATTCAACACTTCAGGTTAGTGAGAAGGGAGTGAGCTAAGGGGTGGTGGAAAGCAAAAGAACAGATAGCTCTTTAGCTCAGCTGTAAGCTGTTAAGAGATGAAAAGCTCAATCCTGATTTTAGGGTAACAAGTGGTTTTATAAATAGGTATCAATTTGTTTTGAGAATCTTGTGGCTTAGGCTAGAACCTATCTATATACTGGTTACTACTGGGAGGTCTTTCCTAGCAGCAGAGAAATCTAGAGTTTTGTCTGTAGAGGTCCCCTATGCCTACTCTCCTCTAAGTTCCTAATATATTGCTACAAGAGAGAGGGTGGGCTGGGCTTCTCACAGTTTCCTATAAGGAGAATGTCAATATTTTTAGTGATGGTGCACCTGTGATTGTTTAAGAACTGATATTTATAGTTTAGGAAAGAGTCTCTATTTTTAGGGAATCTAAATGTTCATCACTGCTTATTTCTACTGGTACTCCTTGTTAGGCTTGTTCTCTTCTTGCAGTTTCTGTTTGCAAAAGGAATCCCAGGGGTCTTTGTCAGGCATATTGCTCCCTGTGGAGGGGTTGAGGACTGGTTAGCAAGCCTAGCAGGTACATTTCTTGTACATGAGACAAAATGCTTTGCTTTTTACTCTTGCTGCTGTCTGGCTGCACCTGAAAGAACCCTGGGAATCTTCATGGTATTTCCTCTGTTATTTAGTAAGCTTCAAGGATGCAAGGGCATATGCTGGAAGAGAGAGACTGGATAATATCCATTTTCTGTGGGTTTGAACCCAAGAATTTTTGCAGCTTGTGTATTTAGGTTTGGTAGATGTCCACATAATTCTCCATTCTCATTTTCATCACTTCTTCACAGCAAAAAACTTAAAGTGGGAGAGAAATAATGAGCCAAGCAACCATTATTTTTGTCACATATGTGCCACTCAGTAGGGATGGATCACATATGACCAGGTTATTTGGAGGAATAGGAGGGTAGACCAACAAACAGAAATCCACAGCCTAATGTAACTGTAGTGACTGTACAGACAGAAAGATAAACTACACTTATATCTTGCTAAGCAATAACTCTAAACATCCTTAGCAAACACTCTTTGGGGAACGGGAATTTTCTGTGGTCTGTGGAGAATTGGCCTGAAGGAATATAAAATACTGTACCTGCCTCCCACATGTGGTGTAAGGCTTAATAAATAGTTGCAAGATGATTGAAGATTCTGGCAGGAAAGGGGCTATTACAAATGTGGAGTGCTATTATCAATCTAACATGCTAAAAGTATTAATTTCATTGCCTCTGATAAAGTGTCTTGTTAATGAGCTATTTCAAAAATGTCTCATGGAAAATGATTTATGGTCATGTTTTCAAAGAAACAAACTCTCCCTCAAGGAGCAAGGTTCTAAAGTTCTGCTATTATTTTAAGAATTCTTTTTTTCTTCTCACAAAACAACTTAAAAACCAGCAGTTCCATTGATGTTAATAGAAATATGATCAGTAAAACTTGCTCATGACTAAGTTTCTTAATGCTACATCCCAGTGCACTGTGGTTTGCTGTGTCCTGCAGTTTGTCATATTTAATGTCCTGCTCAAGCCTATTGCAATAACTGTAAACATTGTCCAGTTTCAAAATACTGAAAATGTATTATTTATGTAATCATGTGTCTTTTATAAAACACAAGGCAAAGCCTACAGACAACCTCCATTATTTCCTTGTGTCTGCAAGGTGAATATCTCACTTTAAAAAATGGTCATTGTATTATATTTTAAAAATAGTTTTATAGATTATTCCTTGTGTGGTTGTTGAATTCACTGTCCAGGAGAGACCAGAGAAACAGTTTGTTTTGGTAATTGCTGTTCATCTTTTTTGTTTCAGTCCCCCTGTTATGTTGTTTGGCTGCCTATGTACCACAGTGGCAATGGTCCTGTAGCTGAACAGGAGGCTGAGACAAACAGTCCTTTCTCTCATGTGGTAAAACACCTCTTTTCAGAGTGTCTGGAAACCCATAAACCCCCTGACCAAAACACTTTTATGTTTTTTAAGAGATTTCTGTGCCCTGGCTGAGTGTTCATTATGTATTTTGGATGCTCTGCATGCTTTGACTCCTACAACAATTCTTCAAAAGAGACCTGCTCAAAGTTATTGTCTGTCTAACATAAGCAAAGGTAATATTGGAGTAGTGTGGATACCTTGACATTTGAACTGAAACACAGCTTGGAAAATATGAAGAGCATATTCCGAGATCTGGTATAAGAATGCAAGGAATAAAACTGTATCTTTTCATGCTGGAATAACTTTGCAACAAATAGTTGTTAGTGCATGGTCCACTGAAATTAAAAAATAGCTTGTAAACATGCATAATTCTCCATATTTTGTTCAAAAGTTAAACCACTGTCAGTTGAAAAAAGAAGCCTTTTGTTAATTGTGTGGCAGATAAATACTCGTGTTTCACACTAGGGAAGAATTAGGTGTTTCACACTAGGGAAGAATTAGCTAATGAATTCCTAGGGTTAGAGCAATTTTAGAGAAAATTATGGGAGTAATGCAAGAGGAGTAATACGTAACAATTGAAAATCTACTGCTCTGTCTTATGGTATGGTCATGAAATATGATGTGAGCAGTTCAACCCCTTTATGTGGGTTAATGCATTTGCTTGCACTTCTCAGCTGTGACAACATCTGCCAAAGACTCACCTTCAGAACTGGAAAAGAATGGCACTAAAACTCATAGTTAACCACCCACAAACAGAAGAGAATTGATTCCTTAATACAGCATATTTGTTTTCAGTGTTTCTGCTTTCCGTGGGAGAGTGTAATTTCTGTAAAGCTTCATTTTAGATATTTTGCAGCAGGAGGGCTGTGAGTCTGTGCTGCCTTGCCTAGACTTCAACATATTACCTCTGTTTGGCAAGTGAAAAAGTCAAGAAATCTGTTTTAAAAGTTTCTTTTGTTTTGGGAAGAGATGTGTCTTCTCTTTTGCCCACAGACATCTTCAAGACCTCTTAAAAGAATTTGGATAAAGTAGCCACTTGAGGGGGTTTCCATCTTGCAAGTGAAAGATGCCATGTTCCTGTAGCCATCACTTGGTAAGAGAACAAGCTGTCAGGGCTGTTCTTTTCTTTTTTTGTGTTGGATTACTGAGGGCCTTGCAGACAAATGGAATGTAGTCCAGAGGGCAATAGCAGTAAAATGATAAAGGACTTAGAAAATGGAAATTGCAACGGTGATAAAGAGGATGGAACATGTAGCACTTAGGAGATATAACTGTCTATATATACATAAAGGGATATTACAGAGAAGAGAGACTAATTATTCTCTTGAGTCATCAAGGACAGAACAAGGCTAATAGATTTAGGATGTTGCTGGGAAAATGTCAGTTATACATTAGGAAATGCTTTGAGTAGAAAAACACTCAGGACAATGTATGATGCTCTCAAGTGGAGTTGGGTTGGATTTCCATCACTGAACCTGTTCAAGTGTAAGGCTACACATCAGGCTGGTGTAATGGATCTTGCTGTGCCTTACAGTCTCCAGAAGCAAAAGGCCTTGGTCCTGCAAACCTTCATGTAGGAGGGCAATCCTCATAAAACCTGACTTATAATCGCTTGATTATGGGTTGCCATATACCTTAATGAACTTTAATGGTTTGTATGATGTACCAAGCCCTTTTCAAAGAAGCAAATTCACAGATAGTAATTGTTTAGACAAATTGCAAAGAATGAAAATTGTGGATTTTCCCCTATCAAAATCCGAAACCATTTGTCCATGAAAAACCTGACTCAATATAATATCTTCCATTTTCTATATGAATGTTAAGCATTGGTTTACATGATTAAATCCACAGAAGTCTGGCTTTCTTAAATTTTTATTCAAATGGAACATCTTGGGTTGTCAGAATTTGATTCTTTGCTGTGAGCTTTTTCAGTCTACATCTGTGGTTTTTAGCCAACCTCCAACAATATGTAATATAGGAGACTATTTCCACAATGATCATTATGGAAAGAATTTCAGTATGTGAACAGAAAAGATTATTGCCATTGTAGAATCCATGCAGTTGCCTTGTTGGCTGCACCAGTACTTCAGCAGAATTTTTGTCAAGGACAGTCTTTCTGTTTTTATTAGTAATTGCTCAAGCTCAACAGAAACGCAAAAAAATGCTAATGAGTTTAATGAATCAAAACTTTCATTGCCTGCTTACTGCTGCTTGTGTCATACTCCAGGGAAATTAAGGTGCTGGCAGTGTTTGATGAACAGGGTAAAATCACAACCCTTTCAAGAGCCAGACTTACAGCTGGAAATGGATTGAATGCCACAGCTTTCCTTGCTTAAAGGAGAGAGTAGTGGAGAGCCACCAAGATGTAAAGGCACCATACAAATTGCCAAAAAGGATCATCCTCTGTGTATTACATAGTTCTATGAAATTCATGGGGATGTTGGTCATAACTCTAACACAATTTCAGCAAATCTGGGAATTTTCCATTCTCCTAATTGTCACTGTGGGATCTACCCTCTGAACTGGTTATGGTTTTTTGCAGCAGATAGGAAAGTTCTGTGTGTTTTTGAGCATCCTTGAGCTTGAGGATAACCTTCTCATTTTGATTCTGGAAATCATATAACTTCCTACAGTGAGACAATTAGTTGGCCTTCAGGCTTTATTTACATTGTTATTTGCATCTCATTCTTTTTTATGCTTGGATCCAGGGTGAAGCACATGGATAATGTTTACTACAGCAGCAATGAAAATATGTTTGTGTGTTCTCTATGTTGTAGCAGAGGGCAACTTTAAGTACCAGTTTTACTAAATCCTTTTTCTTCAAGTTCTAAGTAGCTTATTTGGTCTTCTGATCTAAAGAGAGTAGCAGAGAATGTATGCTGGGATAATGATGAAAGAAGGGGTGAGATACGAGGGAAATCTTTTGGCAATGTTATAAATAGATGAAAATGTGCAAGTGTTAAGATCCAAAGTCAGATCTCTTTTCATATAAAGGCAGGCTGCCACTTCTAGGATTTTTGTATGGGTTTCTAACTGTGATATTAGAATTGGTACTTTGAGTTTCTTAAGGAAGTGTGCTATGTATGGAATTTCAATTTCTAAAGTTATTCTCTGGAGCTTCATATAATACTGTCTATATTTTGACAAGGTATGTAAACATGAGTTTGTCTTTTCTCAGCAAATGCTCTCTTTGTCACTTAAAGAAGTTAAAGAATTTACTTCTCTGTTTCACTGTTTCATTTGTCATTCCTTGACCTTTGTAACCCAGTTGGAGCACAGATTTTCTCTCTTGTCAACAGGAATGCAACAATGCTTAAAATAAGAGGCTGAAACGTGCTCACCTTGCTACCATGTGACAGTATGTTAAACTGATTTTTTCAGTTAATTTAACATTCAGATGCAGTACTCTCTTGCATTCAGCTAAGATTTCTCAGCTTTATGCAGAGTACAGGAACAAAAATCTACCCACAAAATCTGCCACCCACGTATTGCAGAGGACTGGGACAATATTTGCATTTAGGAGACAAATCAGGCACATTATTCTAGAATGGCCATAAAGCTGTCACAGCAATACCAAGAAAAAATGCAAAAAATTACTTCTCCTGTAAATCAGCTCACTGCTGCTCCTTAGGAATCCTCTAGCCAAACTTCCATCCTACATGTAGGAACACAGCACAGCCTGGGGACTGATGGATGTCACCACCTCTAGGTATATTTTTAGCATAAACATTTATGCTTCCTAGGACTAAACAGAAATTAAATTTTCTCACAGGTGTCTCAGAAGTGTCCTGCTTTCAGTATGCATAAAATATGGCCAGTTCCTATAAAAAGTTCTTATTTTATCCTTTATTCTTCAAAATAATTGTAGAATAAAGGCAGAGCTTGTGATCATCCCTGCGTCATAGGAAGTGACTGAGATTTGGAATAATGTTATGAGATGTTGGAAGAGGGAATCGGTACCACATTCAAGAGTTCCACTAAGATGTAGCACTCAAGAAAAATTTCTTCCTTCTGACATAGCATATACTGGCCTTATTAAGATTTTGAGAAAATATAAATAAAACTTAGATGTAAGAAGTAGTGCTAAGGTAGAGGCAAAGCTCTTCCAAGAAGGAGAAAATAAATTTTAAAAATTGTAAACCCAAAAATAAACAAAAAACCCCATGTAGATTTGTGGGTATAAGTCACCAGATAGCAAAGAATGCTTTCAATCCTACTCCCGATGGAAACTGAATAAAAAGCTTTTCCCAAAAGCTTTATATCCACTCACCTTGGCTGAAGGTTTAAGCTTTGGGGCACTGATGAAAACCAGAACATTACTCCAAAGACTTCTTACTGGTAAGGAAAACTCCAAAGGAGAGAAATAGTAGTTTGCTGATTCCATAAAATGCTTCTAATTAACTTTCAAGGACCAGACCTTTGCCTGTGGGTTAAGCATTTCTTTCTGATTTGTTTGCCCATTACATGTAGGATTTAAAGACAAGAACTGGCTGACTTTTCCTGCCTGTCAGTTCAGGTCTTGGACAGGGCAATTACCAAGAGCAACTTCTGAGCCTCTGTTGGAAATGCACCCAAAAATATATACAGAGGTAAAACTTTTTCTGGATTTACCAAACCTTCACTCCTGTGATTGGAATATCCCTTGAAAATCTAGCTGACTAAAGTGTTTGAAATGTGAATGCTTTGGAGTCCCAGCTTCTTGCCCTGCTTTTTAAATGGAGGAGTGCATTTTTTATTCAGAAAACCAGTAGTATTTTGAGAGGAATTTGATTTTACAGATAACACCTGTGATATGAAAAGAGGGCATAAAAAGAGGGGCAAAAGGCTTCTCCCTTTCCCAGGCATTCTCACATAGCAAGAAAGCTAGCAACATTTCTGAAAGTTCAATGTTCCCTTCAGCCACTGAATTTGTTCTACATGGAGAGGAGCAGAAAATGCTTGACCAGTGCTTGAAACAAACCTGAAAAATTCCAGGAATATTCTCTCTGTACAAAAAGACACTGTAATCTAATTATTTTCTGGCAGTTATTAATGAGTATGTAGATATACATGGATAAAGTATTGATTAGATGCTAATCTCAAAAGAGATAAGAAAGAATTTGCAGGGTAGATTCATTTATAAGTCTATGAGAAGTACACATTTGTCATTGATACATATCTAATAAACTGTGTATGGATGACATATCAATAAGCCACTCCCAGTAAGGTTTTTGCAATGGTGGCACAGTGCTTTAACTCATTCCCATTGTACATTTCAGAATTTACAGCTGGGTGAATCTAACATGGGAAGCTCTCAGTATTCAGCCTAAGTAATAAATAGAAGCTGGCTTTCTCTTTGGTATAAATACAACAGTGCAGAATTTGTAGCTATATTCTGCACAGACAACATGTTCACAAATCAGTGTGTGCCAAGTATATCCAATTCTTATTCTGCATCATCTCCTGCTGTACAGTGTAAATAAAGCACTTAGCAAACATGCCTCTCATAGAAGACAAAACACAAACACAGTTTAAGATCTGATCAAAGTCTGAGCTGCTCATGTACAATCAGATGGCAGCTCTTCAAACTGCAGGATGCAGAGGAGACGCTTCCCACCCCTTCAGAAATACCTCCCTGACTTCTACAGAGAACTGCAGCATGTGTTACATAATGTGTTATATCATCCACTGACTCTAGGTGCCTTTTCTGGTTAAAATCTCATCATGGGATGCACTTGCTGAGAATTAATTCTGTCTGATTATGTGCTTCTGCATAGTCTGAAGGCACCTGGTTCATGACTCACTTGTGGATTTACTTTTATAAAAAACTCTATTTTATAGAATTCTGTATGCTGAATGCTGAATTCTAGTTCAGAAAATGCTGAATTCTAGTTCAGAAAATTCAGATTGTGTTTAGAAGACACAGGGAAAACCAATTTTTTTTTCACCCTAGATATTTCCTATTTTGTTTGTCCAATCTATGTTTTGTGGTTCATTGAAGACCCATTTCAGAACTGGCTACCTGTGACCAGAATAGAAGCACCAGTTTTCCTGCTCACATGGTTGGGGGTAAGGATTGTTCCAAGTATAAAAGAATCTGTCACCTCTGATTTAATGGAAAAAAATCCCAAAACATTAACTGTAAATGAACCTATATAAGCTGTCATTAACTTTAGTAGGCAGCCTGTCATGCCTTGAAGATGGGCTTAGGACGACTTCTAAACTTCAGTGGAAGACAATAGGAAGATTCATCTTGGTACTGTGGAGCTTTGATCAGGTTCCTGGTTTTCAGATATGACAAATATGAATTTGTTCATGCAAAGAGCCTTCAAAATGATTCCTAGAGCACCACCAGTGTCTTTGAAAAGGTACATATAGTCTTTATTAGAAAATATAATTGGGAAAAACAAGCAAAAAAAAGCATTTTCACAGCACAGCACACAGGAGTTCTGTTAATCTTACCAACTAACAGAAAGACAAAAACTTCCTTTTCTCATACTACCTATCTTGTAGGAAGGAGAAAAGAGAGAAAGCTGAGTGGATGATCTTATTCTACTTCTCAAAGGGTTTTAGTGTATCACTTCCATCTCTGATCAAGGGGGATTATTAGGATTTCTTATCAATGGATGCAGAGTTCTAAACCAACACTCACAAGCATGTGAACACAGAATAAAATTCACCTTTAAAACCCTAAAGGAGATGCAAGAGAAGTTGCATTTACATTTTAAATTTTCATTCCAAATCCAGCGCAGGGTCCCTGAAGGAGTGAGGGCTATTTAAAAATTCATGTGAAGTTTTGGATCTGGAATCCTAGCATATTTCCTGTTCAGGAACTGCATACATCACAAAATGCCATCACCACTTACCACTTTTATAATGCAGATCATTCTCTTGAAATATGGCAGTGGATGATTTCTGCCTCATGGGATGCACAGGACTTAGACCATGTTGAATGATAATGGTTTGTGCAGAACCTTGCACTGCTACTCTCTTTACAGCATTGATTTAGGAGATGAAGGCAGGGCCCTTTTTTTTTCCTATTAAAGATGACAATCAACACTTTCAGAAAACTTAAATTAATACAGAAATAAAAAAAAATCAGATGAGTTTGTAGCACAGTTATACATCAAAGTTCTACCAATGCATTATGCATCTCTCTAGTCTTTTGAATTTTCCTTACATGCCTTCCCTCATAAGCCTCAACAGAAATAGCTCCTTTCATCATGCTATTGGCATAAATAGGAACAGGACTAATATTGGTGAAACTGTTATACTAATTTCTGTATAAAGGAAAAAGTCACCACACATGGACTGCTCTGAATCCTGGATTCTATACTGCAAGCCATTAATTTGTAGATCATATCCAAAATAAGCATAAATCTACAATAGCAGTAGCACTATATGTGTCAGCCAATGTATTTTTGAAGCAATTGATTTGATACTAAATTTGTGCTGAGATAACAAAACATTTTCAGCAATTAAGTTACAGACAGACTTAATTATTAAATTTTAGCCTGACTGTATGATTTTAAACTTAAAAAATTATTGGCCTAATCAGATGGTGGTTCTGCAATGAAAGCTTTCAAGCTAGTGCCTTTAAACCCTGGTTGGGTATCTAGAACATGAAGTCAGAATGAGCACTTTGAACTCTTCTCACAGATTGCTGTTCTTTTTACTTGAAAGAATCACCAGTTGATCCATTGCTGTACCCTGTCCATATCTCCATTTCCAGAGCAGGAATAATTGGGTATATTTGCAGAGATATTTGTCCACCTGTGTGAGAAATCTTCCAGAGAGAGACTCCATAGTCCCTCTGTGTGGCCTGTCCCTGAATTGCAGCAGCACTTCAGCCAAGTTTTTTGTGATGTTTAAGCTGAACATCTCTGGCTGCATCAACTGATAGTAAAAATTCCTGTAACTCCTCATCTTCTGTTTCATACAGAAAACTGATGCAAATTACCTTGTCTCAACCCAGGTGCAGAGTATTTTTAAAGATATTTAAGAAGTTATGTGATTGTTGATTACGATATAAGAAGAACATTTGGAAGAAACATCCAGTACTAAAGCCCTGCATTTGGATTCCTCAGATGTACTGTTGATTTCCTGTGTAGCCTTGGGCAAGGCTCCTCACCTTTAAAGTGTCTGATTTCTTATCAAAAAGGCACAAAGCTTTTACTGTAGCAGCCTTTCTGTTTAGTGAGGGAAGATCACAAAATATTCAGATAGAAAGTAGTTCATCCTTCTTTAAATCTCAGCACATCAGTTCCTGGCGCTCACCATTGCTCAAGACTCAGCAGCTGTCCTTGGATCTTTCCCCCCTTTCCCTTCCTACACCTTTTTTACCAATATTTATATTATAACACAACAAGGGTGCTAAAACTTACAGCCAGTTCAAGATGAAATCCCTGTCTGCTTGATCAGCAATTGCCTTGTTTTCAGAAGTTCTACATTAGTTTGAAATGTTACCTGAGGTTCAGTGTCTTTCAGATTAAATTGACATTTAAAAAAAGGAGAAATACTCATTCCCTCCTAACCTTTGGAAATAACACTGGGTTCAGACAGTGCTATCTGCTGTCCTGCTACTTGTTTCTTATCATTCTCTGCAGTGCCCAGGCTATTATTTTCTTTAACCCCTGATATGTGTTGTTGAGCTGGTCTGGGTGCCAAGCACCAGAAACACTTTGGTAAAAGAGTAGTACTGACCCTCAATACATTTGATCTCGTTTCTTGACATTTCTATCATCATTATTTGACTGCATGAAAATGGTAAAAAAACCCCACTAAACCCTCAGCCCCTGTGAACCTGAAGCCCTTCAAAGAGAAATAGCCCGTACACTACTGGCAGAGAGCCTGCAAAGGACATTTATCCCAGGATCCTGCATAAATGCCAACCAGTTAATTGAATGTTTCCTGCCTGGCTTCCCTGCAGTTTGATTTCCCCCCCCCCCCCCCCCCCCCCAAGTTTTGGTGGGTGAAGTTTTACTTCTCTTTCAACTGTTCTTTCTTTTCAGTCTGACTTGATTCATTCACTTTATGACCAGAAAAAAAAATCTTTTGCCAGTTCAGACAATCCACTAATCAGATTTTAGGTTGCCCCACAATTTTTGTTCTTCAGTGGAGAGCAGCTTGACCCTCACTCCAGACAAAATGAATGTGTGAGAGGAAATATTTCTCTTTGTGCTGAGGGTGTATACTCTGTTTGAAAAGGGATAAAAGCCTTCAAAACTTGTCAGTTCCCCTAATTACAAGTCCCCTAAACACCATTTTTTTCCCCACTACCTGAAAATGTCTTCCCACTCTTATCATTAGACATAAAGATCTGGATTAGATTTCCTTCATAGTGTTTATCTTCCACTGGAGGGAATAATAAAGTGAACCACTCTATCTGAAAATGCCTGTGAAGCCAACAACAGTGAAGTAAAGTAGGTTCCTGATGTCATTACAACCTGTTTTTACAGGACCAGAATCACAGCAAGTTACCAAGTGCCATCTGCAGTCTCTTCTTCCCATTTTTGATGTCTAATACTGAGGGATCAACCTTCAGTGGGTTATTTCTTTTTTGTCTTATTGAACCACTCTAACCACTGCTGTTCTGAGGGACAGGACACTTCCAAAGTCCAAGGATTAAGCTCACTAGGAATGTAGGTAAACCTTTCATGCAATTCAAAGACCTCTTACCTCCAGTCCTCTACTTGCTAAATTTAATTTCTTTTGCTAAAAGTAACCTGCCTCAATTTAAGTATTTACTCTGTAAATGGAGAGGGGCTGAATTATCTTTAAAATCCATTAGCATTCTACAATTGTCCTATGATCTCATTATAGGTCTTCACAATAATGTAAGGGACAAGTTTCATTTAAAACTCCTGATGTGGGCCTGTAAGTACCTTGGAACAGAGAGTCCAAAGGCATCCAAAGGAAGAGCTGGGATGTGTCAGATGCCATTTTATGTTGGGGTACAGTGTCAGCAATGCTGTTGGCCAAATGCTTGAGCTCATGACACATTTTCCATCAAGCTGCTGCTGTTAATTGTGAATATGATGAGCTCTGGCAACTTCTTTTGGAAGGATCTAATTTTTCTAACAACTGCATTTTGACCAGGTATTAATGAGTTTAATTAATGAGTTAAACCACCACAGTAGCTTAAAAAAATTCCCTTACTTATATCTCCATAATCTTGTCACCTAGAAGGCTTTTTAAAATGCAGGTGTTGACATGTTGGTACATTCTCTTTGGCTCAGTTTGTTGAAATCAAGAAGTCCAGGTTACTCTGTGGTTGAGGATGAAAAAATCAGCTTTTCAGTCTCCTTGGGGTACAATTTTTATCTTTTAGCTGTGCAGCAAGCGACAACTTGATAAAGGAAGGTTAGTTGTTTGTGTTTTGTTTCAATCATTTATCAATAAATTAATTTGCTTGATTTTTCACTCCCCATGGAATAAAACATACAAATATGAAGGAGTATTCCCCACAAAGATAAGTATATGTCTTAGTGTGGTTGCTGTGTATCCATGGCTGATGCTGGAAGTGTTGAACCTGAGTTCATGGTTCCCATGAGCAGTGTAAAATATAAGAAATATGTCAGTATAGAGAGTAGTTTTCATTGTTTGGCTGTGTCTGAAAATATTTGAAAGCTGGGATCTAAACCTGGTTTGTTCCTAATGTTTTACAAGTTTACAATTATTAAATAAGTAACACTTTCTAGCTGTATCTTTTCCTGTATGAGCTCATTTTGATAACAGAGCTTTGTAGCAGCAAAAGCAACAACAACAAAAACAACACTGCAATTGGAGGTAAGTCTATCTTATGACTTTTTTGGTCTTTAAGATCTTCAGTTATCCAGGAAACTTTACCAGGCTAAGTGTTTACTTTCACACACTCTTTTCTAATGAGCTATATTCTTCCTGACATTTTCTATGGAAATTACTAAATTCATTAATCAGAGTTTGAACACTTTTTTTCAACACACTCATGTTACTAATAGAGGCATAGATACATTTAGTTAATGTCCTGTTATTTTTCTTAAATGATTGATTTTTTTAAGCAGAGAATAGCTTAATTCACCAAGAAGTTCTTCCTAAGGAAGGCTGGGTAGTTTGAAGAAAGAACAGATTCAAATTAAGACACCCCAGTATGGAATGTAATGGGACCAAAAAACTAGCAGGGTATGAGCAAGAGAAAAACTGGTCAAGGGGAGAAAAGAAACTTGCACCATCTAATGTCAATTACTGCACTTCACACTGACTTTTACCCAATTATTTTTATCTTCAGCTTAGCTTGCATGGATACTCATAGAATGGCACATGGCCTGGGTCAGAGAGAATTTTAAGGGCCACTATTCATCACAGTGTGTTCTTTCCTGTCTTTGAAATGGCCCACAAGGTGGAGAAAATTAAGACATCTGAAATACTATAGGCTAACCTGTATCAGGACCTGCTAATTAACTCTGATATTAGCTCAGGAACATAAAGACCCCAAGACTCCCAAGTTTTATTTTGTAACAGGCGGGCAAATCATGGGCCCTTACAGCAATTGCATATTGCTGGATCCTAGGTCTCCTCAATATTATTTTACACATGTATTTTTGAAGCACAACCTGAGGGAAAAAAATTTCCATATGTTTACATCAGCCACATGCTCAATAAATCCACCTCAGTTCCAGCTCCTGTTCATGGCCTGTGCCATTGCTGGGGTGGAAAGCTGAGGCTTCCTTCTCCAGCCTCCCATCACCACAGCCCTCTGCAAGACTGGCTTCCCTATGCCTCAATAAAGTGCATCTGTAACTGTGCATCCTCTCCTTCCTATGCTGAGTTCATAGAAAAGCACACCTTTCTTTCCACCACTGATCCCGGGCTCCCAGGGCTGGTATTAAAGTGCTGGCAGTCAAACCCCAGCTACAGAGGACCAGTCTCAATCCCAGCTGCTTGGAGAGCCTGTTGACTGCCCCAGTGGGAGTCTCCAGTAAGAACATGACAGAGAACTCAGCTCCCCACAGGTATCTCCAGCTTCTGGTCCTTCTCTCTCCACAACATCACTATCACAATGTGATTTACACCCCTAAAGAATGAGTCATCCTATAAGGACAATGCAGCCTTTTATGCCCATTTATCTTTTAAAATAAGACTCTGAGTTATCAGAACAGTGAGTCTTTCTCTGTCTATTTCTTCAGGTGCTGCTGAATCTTTGAGTCCATCAAGGGTTTTTCATAAAGCTTTTTGGGTCATGCCTCTCTCAGTAGAAGACTCTTGTGAAAAGCAGCAACCAGCTGACACATTAAGCTTCATTGTACTGAGGTTTGTCTGTTGGTTTGGGGTTTTATTTTGTTCAGGGGTGTCTTCTTTGCTTCTTTGTTTTGGTTTTTGTTTGTTTTGTTTGGGTTTTGGTATTTGTTTTTGCATATGTTTTTGTTTAAATCACACAAAACATTGGACAGGGAATTTTTCTCATAAAATGTAGGTTCATCCCACAGCACTAAAGATTTGTGACCTCAGACATGAGGCCTGGACAAGGCTTTGTTGTGTTATAGATAACTGCTCTTTCTACTGTAAAGTGGAGCCAAGAAAAGAACAGAGAATCAGATAGCTGCTGTTGATCAGGATAGCTGGTAACAAATTGCACCATTC
Organism: Ammospiza nelsoni; assembly: GCF_027579445.1. Classification (NCBI taxonomy): domain Eukaryota; kingdom Metazoa; phylum Chordata; class Aves; order Passeriformes; family Passerellidae; genus Ammospiza; species Ammospiza nelsoni. The sequence continues at coordinate 11,147,342 of NC_080640.1, forward strand.
TATTTCCCTAAGGGACCTTGTTTGACTTAAAGGGAGCATCCTCAGCCTTAAAACTGAAGTACACTTCAGTAGGAGTCTGAAAATCAAACTTTCTAAACACTGTCAGTAAGTTGGTTAATATGTTAATTGGGCTCTGAATATAATCCCAAGAGGAAAAGTAGTTTGTGATTATTTTAGTAGACTGTTACTCAGCTCCATCTCCAAACAGAGCAGACATTTACACAGAAATGGATGGTATAGGATATTCTTAGTCTCATATTGTTCCCATAGTAATAATGCCATCCCATTTCATTAGGATGTGTCTAGCATTGCTTATGAGCTAATAATTTCCTAGCAATAATTCTAACCACATCCTTCATTATCCAGAGGTGTTCTCACAACAATACTCATTTTTTAAAGCAAACCAAGTCAGGATTGCTATCAGCATTTTAAGGAAGATATCCATCTACTGCTGATAAGTGAAGCAGTCATGTGGAAGGAGACTAGCCAAGTGAATTAAGATGTCCATGCCTTTGGAATTTTCTAGGAGGATGGTAAGATACAGAAATTACTGTGGCAATATTATACTGTGCAAGACATAGGAAAATGAGTGAAGTGTTAAAGGTGGTGTTTATTTTTTGATCCTGTCATAAAAGTAATTGACTTTAATTATCATAATAAATGCTCTAGCTGCTTCAGATAATTACATTCAGTGCCTTCCATGTAGTCTAAATTTATGAGGGTGTTTGGGTCATCACATCAGCAGAGCTTACAGCTATACATGAAAAGTGGATTCTGCTGGGAGTGCTCTCTTAGAGGTGTTGCCTTCTGAAAATATTCTCCCTTTTTAAGTAAAACATTCCTTGAGCTTATTGCAATTGCACCACAGGAAACAAAGATGTTTCTGCTCTCTGTATATCCTGTATAGGACTCTGTGTGCTGCAGATGTAACTTAACTAGGCTGAGTACTCAATGGATGAGAACAAAGTGTATTTCTTTGTTGCTCAAAAAGTTGTGGTGAATCACAGCAAAGTTTTTCTTCAGCCTGCTTTATGTGCAGGTGGCCAGATGAAAAGATCCAAAGAGGACAGGCATGATCAGGACATGCCATTCTTAAGACTTGAAAGACAAGATTTAATAAACGTTGCTTTAATATCTATTTTAATTGCTGGCACACATGAAAGTTGAAGAGTTTTCACTCTTTCTTCAGAGGCACATAACAGTTTCTATTCAGGTGATATTGTTAAAATTCCAAAAGATCTCTGCACCCTCAGCTTCACTGATTACTACTCTTTTTGTACAGTGCAGAGAGAGATACCTCTGTGGACCCCACCTGGAAAATTCCACCTGCACCCAGCCCCTGGAACCTGAGGTGTCAGAACTTCTCTCTGGGCTCTGCTGCCCTCCTGCCCTCCCTGTGCCCTGCCCAGCTCAGTAGCCATGGTCTTACCAGCCTGCTTTGATGTAAGCAGTGGAGTCCTAAGGTGTTCTACAGGCTGAGCCCAGAAGCTTCTCTTCCTGCAGCACTAGGGCCTTGAATCCTGGGAATTAGGGCAGCTCTGTTTGCCAAATGTCTCCTCTCCCTGCCTACACACTTCAATTGATAGAATCATAGAGCCATGGAATATGCTGAGTTGGAAGGGAACCACAAAGTTCATCCAAGTCCAACTGCTGCCCCTGCACTGCAGCATCCCCCTGAGTCACACCCTGTGCCCCAGAGCATTGTCCAAACCCTCCTGAGCTCTGTCAGGCTGGTGCTGTGCCCACTGCCCTGGGCAGCTGTTCCAGTGCCCAGCCACCCTCTGGGGGAAAAACCTTTTCTAATGTCCAACCTGCACCTCCCCTGACACAGCTCCAGGCCATTCCCTTGTGTCCATTTGCTGGTCACCACAGACAGAGATCAGTGCCTGCCCTTCCCCTTCCCCTCCTAAGGAAGCTTGGGGCGCTAAGAGATCCCCTCTCAGTCTCCTTCTCCAGGCTGCACAGTCCAGGTGACCTCAGCCACTCCTCACACGGCTTCCCTCCAGACCTTCACCATTCTGTGGCCTCCTTCAGATGTTCTCTCACAATTTAATGTCTTTTCTATATTGTGTCACCCAAACCTCCCCCAGCACTGGAGGTGAGGCTGCCCAAGGCAGAGCAGAGCAGGAGAATCCCCTCCTTTGCCCAGCAGCTGATGCTGTGCTTGATGAACATAGAATTTCATAAAATTGTTAAACCCAGAGCAGTATTACAGTGGGGTGTAAATGCCTTGTTTTCCAATAAAAATGTTTTTAATTTATATATAATAAACTCCAGTAACTACATTGGTTTCTCCATCCAGTCTTCAGTATGTCAGTCAAAGAGGATATTTGAAAGTGGAGATTTAAATCCTCTGCCTCACAAATGTGAGGGTGCTCTCTATTTGCTACACTGTCTTCTGACATATGTAAGGTGTCACATATTGCAATAATAGTAATTGATCTACTACAAAAAAAACCAAACTAGCTAAGAATGAAAAATTTATATACTACTTAAAACAGTAGTTCTCAGAATGTTTGATGACCATCTAATCTGAAAGGTATGGCTGGATTTACTGAAGTGCTGAACAATTTCATGAAATCACTGTGCTTTCTCAGTACCTTAGATCAAAAAGCCTGATATCAGCCTTCAGGATGTTACATCAGCATTAGCAGTGAGGAAAGATTTTTCCTGTGGTGGAGATTGCTGCCTACTGCCCTGACACATCCTACATAACAGGGTAGGATGATCTGATTGGACTGTGTCAAGTGGTTTAAATTCAGCAATTTATTACCTACTTGAAAAAAGTTAAAAAGTCATATAAACCACTGAAAGTAAAACCAAGTATTTATGTGTGTTTATGATTTACATCTTCTCCTAAGACCCATTCTACAATGCACAATTTAAAATAAAATATTTATTTAATCTCTGGATTTAAGATGCAGAAAATGTGCTTTTCTGAAATACCATCCATCATATTTTATTTCTTTAAATTGTATATTCCTTATACAATTGATCCATTTCAAGACAACCAAAACTATTCATTAATATGTGAAGAATTTAGAACTGTTTCAGTCCATGTTAGTATATTCCTCATTCATATTTTCAATGTTTTTAAAAAAATAAATTAAATCACTTTGAAACTTATCTTTGTTTAGAAGTTACCATGCATTTTTGAAAGCATCATTCCCTATTAAAATTAGAAGGTGCCCAGTGGAGTTTATTAGACATAAATAATGAACATAGTTGTTACAAACCCCAAGGTTTCTATCTTACTTTTAAATTAGCACAAAACTGATTCATCTAGGTGGAGCAAGACAGAAGACCGCTATGTGATCAGAAGACTTTGTATTACATTTTAAATTTTTTTGTTTGTGAACAGTTCACATGATATTATCACCATTGTGGTAGGAAATGGAAATATATTTTCTAAACACGGAGTCTTCCTATACATACTCCAGGTCTTTAGCTTAAATGTCACCCACCCAGGTGTGAGTGGAATTTTGGAGATGCTCAAGTTCCAAACTGAAGCTTAGGATGATTTTGTTTTGGGAAAGATAGACAAAAACAGATCTGGGAGAATGATTTCCAGGGAGAAAACATCTAGGGAGCTTCTGGTCAACATCCAATCTGAAGCAAGCACAGAGAAGAATAAGCATATTCTATCATTTATCCCTTCATCCACATGGTCTCTGGTGACCTTCCATTTTAACTGACTTGTACTTCTTCACCAAGGACTTGGACTCGTCCTTATGGGTCCCTTCCAACTCAGCAGGTCTGTGATTCTGTGAAACAGACTATAAAGCTATAAACACAACTTAATTTTTGCTAAATTTGTGCTGTAGTCTGTAACATGACCAAATCAGAGCTGACAAGAAGTGGTGGGTTTTTTCTGAAAGGTGAGAGATAGAGGAAAAAATTAGGTGGGAGCCAAAACTTCATGCACCATCTGCATTCAGCAGGCAGCTGAAGAAAGCTGAGATGGAAATACACTTTTCAAACAGTGGAGGAGCTTCTTCCCTTGTGGTATATATGGGCAGATATTGTCCTACGTAAGCATTTTTAGTAAACTTGGTTGATCCTTCTGGAGAATTAATTTATGTCAGCCACAGTATATCTCTAAGATAGCAGGAATAAGCTTGATCATGTATCAAATCAGATTCCCATTCCTCCTTCAGTACCAGGGAGGAATAGCATCCTTTAACCCCTCCAGGCTCACAGGTATTTCCCTCATTTAGAAGTGACAGAGAACTGAGATGTGTGCCTCTTCAGAAAAACTCACCTCCATTATTGATAACAGCTCTTGGTTTGAAATTTGAGTTAAAGCACCATTCCTCAAGGGGCTCAGGCTTCGTATTCTTTCCATGGTCTGAATTATATTACTACCTGATAACACACAAAAGTGGGAAGAACTTAACAAGGGAGCCAGAAAGGGGCAGAATGTAAGAGAAGAGAGGTGTTTTATTTACAGCCTTTTTAAAGTTTAACAAAGGTTTGTCTATGGCTCTATTCTCCTCTGTGAGATTTTTGCATAACAAGCTTTAGGAGCTGCCTCATTATCTCCTGTGGCAGTCAGTGCCAGCCACGTCCACCTGGGCATTTGAATGGATCTGAAGCAAGGTGATACCTTTATAAAGATGCCATCTGATAAGTGGCCTTGGTAAAGGCAAGAAAACTGGGAATTTTCTTGCTGCTTCACTGACTGTATTTTTAGGATTACAATCTCTCTTCCATTAAGATTGATGGTGTGATTAGCATAATTGAGTCAGCTGATCTTGGAGGTTTTCTCTGCAAATTCACTATTCCTGATGTTGTTTTCATCCTTTCCTGTCTTCTCAGAGACATCTGTTTTGTGTCAAAAGGAAGGGTGCTTTTTTTACCCCAGAGCAATTTGGCTTTGCATCAAGCTCTTCACAGTTTCGTCTCAGGACTCTCTATAACATCACAGTAACCTCAGATGGGAAAGAAAAATACATAATCCAGACCCATGCACAGCTAGAGGTAATGCATAATTGTTTTAGACAACAGACTTGTCTACAGTTCCTACCCAGGCTGGTTTCAATTGACCTTTTATTTAAAGAATCATCACACAGTCCTCTGACATGTTGGAAACTGAGCACCTTTTTCTCCTATATTTCTGTAATTTCTTAAAAAAAGGTTAAAGAAATATAATGTTGGTTTCAATATGTCATGCTGATTCTTATTGAAATAAGAATAGCAACATACCTGGAACTAAGATTTTAGTTGTTTAGTTTATTTTTTTGTTTGTTGGATTGGTTTGGTTTGGTTTTTTTTTTTCCTCAGGAGTGCTTTCTTTGCTGTATCCAAGCAAGATCCTTGCTTTGGTCCCCAGTTCAAAATGTTGGTGCAGATTCCCCTTGGAGAAATGGTATCTTAGGTGTTACAGAAAGAGCACAACCTTCTCAAGCTCTTACAAGTGTTCTGTAGTGGAGCAGGAAATTGGAGCTGTGTTTCCAATGACCAAGAGGGCACATTTGGCTGCTGGACCACGTTTTCCCTCTGAGATTATTGCTATTGGAAAAACAATGTGCCTAAAGGTGCACATCAGCCAGAAACCCTTTATTCTTTACAGTACAGGACAGACGAAGGAATCTCTTCAACCTTTCTCTTACCTTGCTGTGTCTTCCTGATAGGATAAAACAGGAAAATCGGTGAAGCTATTGGAAGAATTAGGAGCCACATGCAGTTTAAGAGGTGTTATTTGATGCTGATTCTCTATAACTCTAACCATTTATAATGCATATTGTTATGAGTGTATTAGAAATTCAATTAGTATTTGTTACTAATGTTTCCATGTCATAATTGCTTAACCTCATTACTGAAGTACAATCACCTATTAAAACCTTGCTCAGTCATTTTTCAGCTCTTTATGAACAATTTATAAATGGAACCTGACTGCAAACTGACCTCTCTCATGTCTGATAACATTGCTCCTCTGACCTCTAGGTGGATTCCTCTGCCTTGCAGACTGACAGCCTATGATTTAACCTCTAAAAATAGCTCTCCTCCTATATTTTCTTTCTGCAGGCATAGCCCAATATGACCACATTTGGGCAACAAGGATCTCTCAGGCAGAACTTGGAAGAGAAACCCACTGATATTTTGCAAGACAAACACAAGACACAGTTGGGCTCTTTGAGCTTTTCTTACCAAAGTGTGTTCTTGTGTGGGCACAACTTGACAGATAAAACCCAGTCTTTCCCTCTTCATTTACATGCAACAGAAATAAGATCACATTCTTGTGAAGCTCCTTTAAAAATTGTCCTCTTGCCATTTAAGCCAAAAGCCAAAAGGATCAGGGCCCTCATGTGCACTGAATATGTGAGACCTCAGAGGGTGCCCATTTTCCCCTCCTATGCAAACATTTTTAGCACAGTTCTGAACAGATCAGAACTTGGAGTCTCTTATCTAAGCAGATTTTGCCCCTCAGCCTGGGCAGGACCATCAACAGCCATTGATGGCCATTTTCAGAGGTTTTGAAGATTATAAGCAAATATTGCTCTTCCTTTACAATGTGGAAATTGGTCATGGTGAAGAAACAGATCCTTTGCATCTCAGTGTAACCATAAGGCATTTACATAATGCTATTACCTGAAGATTTCATAAGGCTATTACCTGAAGATTTCAGCTCATACCATTCTTATATGGGTCTTGAATATAAGGTGCAAATGTTACATGGTGTAGCACGGAATGCAAGGGTGAAAGAATTATAGAAGTAATAGTGTAAAGAGAGAAAAGATTAAAGTTGTCAACTAAAGATATTGCCAAAATAATGTAGGGTGACAGAAAAGTGAAAATGAACTAAAACTGGAAAGTGAGGAAGGCTGAGGATATAAGGCTGGGCTGTCACAGAAGCAGAGTGAAAAGCCTGTAGAGAGAGGCTGTTTAGGGACTCAGTCTTTTATGAAGCATATGTCCCAAAAGTGTGGGAAATCAACACTTTTGAAGGTGAATGTATGTTAGGTATTTGTGGTGTGACACCACAGTTTGGGGCATATGCTAGCAGGTATGGAACATATTTGGGTCAGACTTTTTATTTCGCTCTTTTCTTGGAGAAATTAGTTTGGATGCATGGAGCCAGTGTAGAGATGTGGATAAAGACAAAGGGGAGACTTGTGAATTCATACTCTTTATATATATATATATACACACACACACGTGTGTGTGTGTGTGTGTGTGTGTGTCCACATATATACGGTATATAAGCAAGTAAAGATACAAATATAATGCAAAAATGCAAAAAACATGCAAACAAACAAACATACAAACAATAATGCAAAACAAAAATGCAAACATGAATATATTATATATATAAAATATGTATAAGTATGTTGGATTTTTTTTCTAGACAAATTGCTAATAAAACATAAAGGTCTAGAATCATCTCCTCAATTACTTTGGATATCAACTACATGTAATTAAGCTTATGCTTACAGCCAGAAATGCACATGAACCAGAAAAGAGGGAGGTAATGGGAGAAGTTGCAAAATTACTTGGCTTCTCCAAGAAGCCATTAGTTGGCTTAAGAGACCTGAGAGATGATAGGATTTAATCAAGTCCTAATTTGAGTCTTGAATTTGAGGGTTATAAAGGATGGTGAAGGCCTCTGTATAGATTGGAAAAGTGAAGTCAAATGTTTTATCTATCTGTCACTAAGAGAGAAGAGATTGGAGTTGATTGCTAGGGATTATAGAAGTGCTGGCAGTCAATAGTACTTTCATTCCAAACTTACATTGATGTCTCGACTTCTGGGATGCTGGGGTCATTGCAATTGGGGTTTTTGGCTAAGCAAAAGCAAAATCATATAATGATCAGTGTGTAGATGAAAAATGGAATAAAAGATGTTGACAGTGAGGAGAGTATGGCAGATGGAACTCAGTAAGGAGAGGATGAAATGAAATAATAGAAAGATAAAATGCACCCCCAGCAAGTTAAATTTCCTCTGAAACTCCAGTATCTTTATGAGACTTCAGTGTACCAAAAAGGAAGCTGAGTTCAGCCAGAGAGCTGTCAGCAAAGGTTTTTATTAAAACACAAGACTTTTTAAAGCTAGAGTAAGAATTAGATTGACATTCTGCTTGTCGCTACATAAGAAATACCAACAGTTTTTATGGCAGACAGGTACTGCAAAGGATTTTTCTACTGAGAAAAGCAGGTTTTTTGGGCTGTTTTCAGTCAAATTTGATAATTCTTTACTCTGATTATAAAATTTCTTTATATAAAATTATGATATAAAATTTATATAATTTTTATATATGTATATAAATTCATATATATTTCTATAAATTTATATTTATATTATTATGTAAAATTAATATAAAAATTTTTGTACTGATAAAAGCAGGTTTTCTGGGCTGTCTTCAGCCAATTTTGATAATTGTTTACTCTCATTATAAAATTTCTACATACAACTTATAATTCTTTATTTTCCTCTCTCATTTTTAAATACAAATAAGCATTAAAGGTAAACATGATGTTTCTTGCCAAAACTGCCCACTGGGCCCCCATATATCTCCCTGGTAAGGAGAGATTGTGCCAAATCCTGTCCCTGACATCACCTTGGAGATGTCTGCTGGACCACTCCATGAGTAACCAGGACTCTCAGGCATCATCTGCCTGCTTCTCCTCATTTTCTTCCCCTGCCTAAAACAAGCTTGTACCCCCAGAATACATGCTAGTAATTTCCCCTAAAAGTGAATTCTTCTACCTGGTTTTAGAACACACGCCTACTTAGCTTGAGAATACAAATGAGACAAAAAGCAGTTTTCAAATTGAAATTGCCATAAATCCATGGATGCTGCCATTTCACTGACAGGAATGAAGAAGAGTTAATTTATTCCACCTCAATGTTCAGATTACAAAAAATATGAAACTGTCTCCAGCTTTTTTTTTGTGGTGTACATTACTTGTACACTCTCCATGATGACAGTTTGCATGTACACAGCCCCTAGCACCAACAATTCCTCTTGGTTGTTTAATACACATCCTTTGAAGGCAGATCTAATAAGAAATAAAGAAGGAAACAATCTTTTCTGAATCCCCAAAGTGTGCTGTGATGGTGACAAATGCCCAGATAGTGTGGTCTTTTTAGCTGATAGAAAGGATTTTCTCTCCCCTAAGAGGATAGAGGATGATTTTATTTTTCTCCTCTTTGGATGAAAGTGGATTTTTAGAATGATGAGGAATGAATTTAAATATAAAGGGATGGAGCCAGGCTGAGTATCTCAGCCAGACTTATCAACCTGTGAGTCCTAGAGCAGCTGAAAATGCAAAAATGGAAGCATCTGAAAACCCACATTTGAAGCTTTGAACATCAAACATGGTTGACCATTAAAAAAAATGGGAAAAATTTTCTTGCTAACCTGGACCACTACTTTGTATAGCTGCATCATGCAGAGGGTAAAGAGTCTGTATTTCCATACTGATCCTGTGTAGGATAAATCTAATATTTGTCTAATGAGCACCTTGACCGTTTAAGCTAAATATTGGAAGTGGTGAGACCTCAGAAACAAGAGAGGAGAGAGCTGGAGACAGGAGACTTTGATCGTTCAGGAGACAGGAGACTTGGCACCTCCCACAGCTGAGTTTCAAATCATAGACTGACCTTGTATGTAGGGCATTGGAGTTCCCTTTGAAGCCAAAACACTTTCTTAGGATTTTTGTGCTAGGTTTAACAGTTAGAATATAGAGAGAGGTGGAGGGAAGAGAATTTTTCTTAACAAGTGTTAAATTATTGCCTTCCCCATTTTCCTCTCTAGAACACAAGCCATTTGCCCTAATGCTTCTTTAACAGATGCTGTTGGAGAGCAGTTTCACTGAAGCCCAGCAAATCTGCAGCCCATCTGTTTGTGCAGAGCAAAGCCCTGCCCTGGCCAGCAGGACGAGGAGAGCAGTGCTGTCTATCTGCGCAAGCACCACAAGTGTGAGCACCAAATAAAATCTCCAGCCCAGAGCTGACCTGCAGCAGAGAGAGCTGCAAATGATAGGATGGATCAGCAGATGCACAGTCAGCAACTTTACAGTATTTTATATTTACTTTCTCCCCTTTCCCAAGTGGGAATATGATATTCCCTTTTACAAGTGGTCTTAGTTCCTTTCTTTGTTAGGGTATGTGCCTGGGATTTAGCCACTCCATATCTAAACTTCTCAAACCAAAAAAGCACCTCCAGCTCAGTATCCTGCTCCTGACAATGGTCAAAAGTGGAACCTGAAGGAAAGTTTATTGTGACTAAGTTTAGTTGTTGTGACACAATGTCTTACTTTCATGCTATCATCAGTTGATCAACATAAAATAAACATTTGCACTTATTATAGCATAGTACTCCTCATGCCAGTTAAATTCTTAAAAAGTATAAGCAAATTCTATGAAATAACAGTCTTTTATAAAGCCCTAGGGGTATGTTAAGGTATCTGCAGGCAGCTGATGGGTGGTAACTTGCTGTGCTGTCATAAAATGAACATCAGGGATGCAGTAAGGTACCACTTTAAATACTGATGTTCAAGACTAGAACTGCAATACAATGTTATGGAATAAAAATCTTCCCCCAATCTATTAACTTTTTATTACAGCAGCTGCAATAGCACAGCTGGGACCAGAATAAGTAGCCAGATGAAGATGAAAAATGTTTTACTGGAAGAGGCCTTTTACCTGCAGTGTCAGGAAGGGGTGACTGCATTCATGGATCTTCCCCTACCACAGAAAGGTTCTCTTAATCTACCACCCCAATGAGTGCTAAACTATCTGAAATCTTGGGGAGATGTTGAGTTCGGGATCACTCAGATCCAAATTTTGCTTTGGTGCAGCAAGGCAGAGACATGTAATTAAGGAGTAATTTTCATTTCAGGACCTGATCATCAGGAAGCATTGACATAATTAGATAGCCTGGCTTGGTTTTCTGTCCTCAGTTTTATTTATATTGCTAGTTAATGCATTGGTAGCTGCCTTTTAATTCACTTCTGTGCACAGTGAAATCCTCACAGGTGGACAGAAGCCCCTTTCCTTATGCCAAATATTCTTCTGCATGATTGACTTTGGACAGATTTCAGTCTGAATGAAAACTTAGAGGGAGCTGATTGTACGTTTGTGTGCCAACAGATTTCCAAACTGGGGAGTTGAACACAGGCCTCCCAGTGCCTTTGTCTGTGCCTGGTGCCTTCCAGAATATGCTGCAGTTTCTTTAAATATTTTTGGCAATACACAATCATCTACAAGACTTGGGTTGCTGAAGCAACATGAAACAATTCATAGCAGTTAAATGGCCGTGGGGTGAGAGAAAAAGATCAAGCTGCCTGTAAACCACACTGATAGAGATGAGAAATAATATTAACAAGGGATGTCCTTTCTTGTTTTCAGGAATTGTCTACTCCAGGGTTTGTTGCTGCAGACCTATCAGGCCAGACTCTAATTTTTGTTTGAATGGCAAAGGGAAAAAGTGTGAGGGAGATCAGAAGCTGGTTATGTGGACTGTTTATTTGGAAGTATTTATTCCATTATTTTTCTCCATTTTAGGCAGCAAGTTAATTTAGCCATCAAGTTTTTAATAGGCTTCAGAAAACTGAACATCAGGGCAGCTGGTTTTCTAAATACCTTGCAGTTTGTCTGGGCCAGAGCCAGCAGAATGGCTGCTTTGGATTGAGCAAGAGCAGCACAATGGCTGAGGCAAGTTAGAGCTCTACATAGGCCACTCAAATGTTGAAATGTGAAGTTCCAATATCCCCTCTGCTGAGTAAGGGCCTGCAGTTGGATTCCTCTTAAATATTTGTGTGTTTTAAAACCATAAAGAGTTGCTATACCTACTGTATGTAAATCAGGCGTTTTAATTTTATGTGGAAAATAATTTGCTGATTCCAGTCCTTATGATGGTATAATTTTCTCAGCACGTAGTTTTGATTTAGAGACTCTCAGCACTGGAAAAGCTGCTGTATCTCCTCTGACAATTGATCTTCCTATTAACCACCCTCACTGTAAAAATGAGTAATTTAATCCTAGTATAGATTTCTGCAAACCAGGTCTAAAAATGGATCTCATTGTGCATTTCTGCAGTAGGTGGGTCTGTTCTAGATTCATTGAGTACTGGAACTTCTCAACCCTGCACACATGAAAGACCATATCTCATGTCACAGGAGGTTTAGAGTCCCAGGAGCAGGACACTTTCATTGAACTGATGCTGAATTAAGTTTCCTAAGCGGCATTTTGCAAGTGCCAGGTCCAGCAGATGAGTAGGATTTTTTTCATTTGTTGCATACAGTTAAAAGTGCAATGGATGTACTTGCTTTGAAATTTAAGCTCTTTCCTGAAGTATTGTTCGGATAAAAAGAAGGAAAAAAAAAAACCAAAAAAAAAAAAAAAAAAAGAGAAACAACTGCCAAGAAAGCCATTGCTCTAATGTATTAAATGCACTTTTATGAGTCAGCTGAAGTTGCTGAGATTCCCATGTCTCTATCAGAAAAAGACAGCTAAATTTGGCAAATCAAAACACTGTGAGAGCTCCCTTTTTTCAAGGAATCAAAGCTTTTGACAGATACATAATATGTAGTGTTCAGATCTAGCCTAGCCCCCTAGACATTTGGGGCATTCCCTTCATTGTTCAGTCTTGACAGATATATGAGCTATTCTACTCTAACTTTCCAAAAAAACCAACAAAAACCAAAATAACCCAAAAAACCCCACACCTAAAAAGCCAGTATGGACTCTCTCCAGATCCTGAAATTACCATTAATTTAAGAAAATGTTTTCCAGGCTTGTCTCAAACATCTCTTAGCTTCCACAGGAGCTTCACAGGTCTGGCCAGGAGACTGCTCTGCTGGTCTTTCCATGAATTTTCTGTGTTAATGCATGGAGATGTGACAATCCTGCTGGAATTGCCAGACAAGTCTTCAGGCCTGAAGTTTTGAGGGACATTCTTAAACACAAGTTCAATTGATTTTAGTAAAAATATCCAGTCTTATACAAATTAGATTTGAACATTAAAGCAAATTTCAGAGCTGTTTCAGTATTCATATTTTAATATATCTACCTTTATTCTGAGCTTGAAATAAAGCTGGTCCTCCTCTGGCAAATGGATCCATGCACCTACAGAGCTCTGTAAAAGTTCTGCTACTGACTTGAATTTCACAGCTTTACTTTACATATAAAAGAAGATGCCAAAATTCAGATTCAGCCTTTAAGCTGAATTCCTGCTTGAGCTGGTGAACTGAATGTGTAGGTCTGTAGATCTGCAATTCACAACCTCATTATCTAAATCTATTCCCTAATTTAAAACACGAACTTTACCATGTCACAATCTACACTGACAGAAAATGATGAGTGGTTTTTTAGTTAATTACCTGTCAACTCTTTTGAAAGGGAAACAGAGGATCCATGTTTAAAGTATATTAAATTATTTGGTCACCTCTGTTAATTGGGTTCCTCAGCGGGAAAATCTTTCATTCTGTGGTGCAAACTCCCTTTTAAACAGAGCCATCTGCGCCATTCATTTTGTTGACAAGAGGAAAGGGCTCATCTTTCATGATGACTTGCTGCTGTGGTAGCCATTTTCAGCAGGACACTCCCATTTTTCTTGAGACATTTCTTTTCTATCTTTGGCAGTGCAGCCAAGGCCCAGGACCATTTACCTCTCTGAGCTGCTTTCCTTCTTGGTAGGAGGACATCAGTAATCAACCAAGCCTGGAATTTTTTATCTCCCACCTTGCTGAGTCCTTGGTTACTAAATGGAAAGTGATGAAAAATGCCAACCTACTGACACCACACAATTCACCATGCTCCTCATGCCAGGCCCTTTCCAAGGAAAGGGAGGGCAGGAGCTATGAGACCACAGGAGTGGAAACACTGTGACAGTGTGAGATAAGTGGTGTACAGGACTGCCATAGCCACTCTTACTGGAATACATTCCCTGCTGCAGAAGCCCATGTAGGCTATAAAACCAGTTCATTTTCCCATACCACAATAATGGAATATTATCAGGGACTGAATTTGTATCTTTAAGAGACACGTACTTACACAAGTTGATGTAATGTACAAGTATTTGTTCCTTTTTGTGGCTGTTCACAACTCATTTTTAAGTCACTAGAAAGAGGAAAGGGTGAAGGGATCATACAGGACTTTGCACCATCCTTTCTACCTATCCTTTCTTTCAACTCCTGGATTCATCCTCCCTTTGCTTTTGGACCCTCTCTGATACATCCTTTAAACCATTCCCTAAGCTGAATCAGTCTCTTTTCCTACCTGTAGCCCAGCCTCTGATGTATTTCTCTTGCTTTTCAGTTCTGCAGTAGATTTCTAGGTTGAAATCTGCTCAGGATGGTTCTGACTTAGTGGCTGAAATTCCAGCTGTTCCCTCAGGCCTTCCATGGTCCTGGAACTGGAAGCACTTTTTGGTGCACATCAAGCTTAAGTTAGTCTTCCAAAATAAATTCAGAATACTGAAATCAACCTAGTCTGTCTGAGAAACCATTTATATTGCTCTGACAAGGAAACTGTCAAAACAGATACTTAAACAGATGGATAAATAAAAAACTGGAGAATGTGCATTGAAAAATGAGTTGTCAAGGCTTTTAGAAAGACAAATCTGGCTGGGGGAAATTAGGAAAACAAGAGGTGGCTGGTTTAAAGGGTCATGGCAGATCTCTACAAAGGATGGGGGGAAAGTGCTAGAGGCCTAGCCTTTTACCCAGCAGATCTTCTTATTGTTTCACTTCTTCCCTAAGTTTCTTCCATCATAGGATCAAATAGAATCATAAAGGTTGGAAAAAATGTCTGAAATGATCACGTCCAACCTTTAAGGCAGCACCACCATGTTCACCACTAAACCATGTATGTCCCCAAATGCCACATGCAGATGTCTTTTAAACACTTCCAGGGACAGTGATTCTACCACTTCCCTGGCCAGCCTGCTCCACAGACTGACCACCCTTATAGTGAAGAATTTTTTCCTAATATCTATTCTAAATGTTCCCTGGTGCAACTTTAGGCTGTTTCATCTGGTCCTGTCACTGTTACTTGGGAGAAGAGTCTGACCTCCACCTGGCTACTCCCTCCTTTTACAGAGTTGTAGACAGTGATAAGGTCACCCTTGAGCCTCCTTTACCCCTAAACAACACTAGGGTAAACAACCCCAGCTCCTCCACCTGCTCCTCATCAGATTTGTGCTCCAGGCCCTTCACACACATGTTCAGTGCCTGCATGTGCCTCTCTGACCTGGACAGGACAGCACTGGGAGCAGAGGAATGGCTGCAGAGATGCTCCATTCCAGCCTGGCTTCTGCAGCTGAAGGCAATCAGCATTCAGGGGAGCCACGGCTGCTTCTGCCAAACCTGACCCTGTTTAATTTACCCAGCTACGGAGATCTAATGAGACATTTCAGAAAGCCACTGATGCTATGGGGTATTGCTGTTGTCACAAGGCATTTTGATTTGCTAACGTGAAATCAGAGTGCACATTAGTGTCCTGTGCACCCCGTTAACATCTGAGTGGGATAAGAGAGACAGGTTCAGGTGGTCACCAGGGACTCCTGTCCTGGCCCTGACTCTGCTGTCCAAGTTAATTGTTACAGACAGGCTGGAAATCCAAGAGCTTGTTTGCAGTTCTCTAATAAACTACTTTGAGTTTGAAACAATGGTTAAAAAGAAATCCAAGTTTTTAATAACAAAACAAAACAAAACAGCAGTGACACTGGATAAATGTTGAGTTTCAGTACTTAACTGTGATGATTTCACTTCATCATCACGGACTGTCTGTTTTTCTTCTGTTTTTTGCATTCACAGCTAATTTCCCATTCTGTCTCCCATTATGCCAGCTCCCACGGATAACAAAACGTCCTCAGCTTTATTTTCTCTAGTAGAACTCAGATTTTTGTCCTCTTTGAGCAAACAACCTTGAAAGATATTACAAAAGCTAAGGAAGAAGAGTGAGAATTTGTGTTCCATAACTCAGGCATGTGTTGGGGGAGCAGTGGCAGTTGAGGATTGGATTCAGCCAAGAACTTCAGTCTGATTCCAGTCTCTTTCCTCTACAAGCTGCCTTTTTTGGAAGCAGCCTCATTTAATCAGATACCCAGAAATTTGGCACATGAAACTCAATTATTATGCCATATAATACATATTATGAAGAAATAGTCAGGAAAGTAAATATAACAAATACCTTTAATGTGCAATTGTGTGGTGACTGCTGCACTGTCATGGGGGATGTCATGACAGCCAAGCCAAGCACCCAGGTGCCAAAGATCTCATGGCAGAAGGCTCCAGAGACAGCTGTGTTTAGGAAGGGGCCCTCTAACAGTGTGTTCAGACTGAAACAACAAAACATCAGTGAGGTTTTCCAGAAACCTCCCAAAATTGTTGGGTGGCTGGCAGCAGAACCGCTGGAACAGGGGAGGATTAGTGCCCCAGTGAAGGTGTGATCTGAGGGCCCACTGGAGGCTCTGGTGCTCAGGACAGACCCGATGTGTGGGGGAGGAGCTGGATCTGGCAAAGCCCCACTCTGCAAAAGCCCCTCCTGCCACTGCAGAGCGCTGCCTTGCCTGGAGCAGCTCTCATTCCTTCCCTTGGGGCCTGCTGGGAATGAGGCTGCCCTCAGATGGATGCCAAGACAGACAGGGATCTGTAAGGACTGGTTCATTTCAGCTCTGAGCACAGTGAGATGGAGATCACACCCTCATCCCAATCACAGGAGCCATCATCACACAACAAACTTTCCAACTCATGTTGTGTGTTGCGAACACACATAAGTGTGTGATGCGTGATATAAATGACAGAAAACTGTTGAATTTTGGGTTATTTTTTTTTATCCTAGTATAGAGAAGTGTTAGGAAAGAGGGAGTGATATCCATAAAATGAAAATTCTGAATAGAATTTATTTCAGTTGGAACAATTTGCCTTCTGTCCACACTCTTCACCAAATCTGAACAGCCAAAATAAGACAACATATAGAAGATCTGTTGTAGAGAGCTAATCTTTACATAAATATAGCATTTAAGGGTTTTATTACAAAACAAAAATATGTTTATCCACTTGGAATGATTCTTTTCAGTTTCAGAACATGCTCTTACATAGGACATTCATTCTTGTGTCTGGTAGAAATCAACAAAATAATAAATAAACCATCATTATTTTGAAAAAATATCTTAGTAATTTTGTATGGAAAAAATGGAGAAAAATCTAGGGAATTTTGCTGTCTTTGATTTCTAACTTTCAACATCATTCTGAAACAAAGACCTCGCATTTCTTTTTCTTGAAAAGGGTCATTACTTCCCTAAAGAGCATGACCTCTGTATTTTACTGTATAAGGCAAGACATAGGGGGCATCATAGAATTTAGCTAAAGTCCATTTTCCTACCACAGACACACATTGGGAATACAGACTGGTATTTCTTTTATCCTAGTGGATGCAGACCATAGGGTCTGCTATGCCAAGACATTTCCCTGACCAATGACTGATGAGATGATTTAAATGAGTTAGAAGTAATCATTTCACCAAATTTCTTGCCATCTTAGTTATGCTTACTGGCTCCTTCAAAGAGAGAGCAATCTGGAAGCTGAGATTTAGGGAGATGCATTGTGCAGTTTCTGGTTTAATTAGGACATTAAGATTTTTTTTTAGAGGTTTAAGCACAAGGCATTTGGATGCATAATTCAGCATGCACACTGGCTAGCCTTGCACTTCTCTTGTTCTGAGGTGAAACAGATTGGGAAGGGGGAGACAGCTGCGAGAACATCCTGTGGAGTCCAGCAGAGCCAGTCCCTAATTTACACTGGGGCCTCAGAGATTAATTAATTAGACTTTTCTAGTATGATATTGGCAATAACCTCCTAGACCCATGCTGGGCATACACACTCTGTTTGGCGTGGAACTGGCACTGGGGAGCAGGAGTTACTGATTTGATGGCTCAGGGAGATTATCTGTATTCTCCTGAGAGTGAAGGGAGCTGGGGGAATATTGGCTGTTTTGAACTGCCCTGTTGGGAGTGCTGAAGTGCCCTCTGTGCCTCTGGGACCGTCCTGCATCAGCTGCTTTTAGAGCACTGCTAAAGCAGTGATGAAGTTGTGGCTTCCTCCATCCTTGGATACAGGTCACAGTGGATCATGTGCAAAACTGGGTGAGAGGCAGAAGCCATATCTCTTTATCTGACTAAGGAAAAAAAACCCAAACCAATGTATGTGTTTGCATGCATGTTTGTGTGGATGTATGAAAAGAAAGTGATTTTTAGGTGGGTGTAAAAACCTACTATGTTTTCGTTTTCTACTAAAATATAAAAGCACACAATTGTACTTCTTCTGGTATGAAAGTTTGTAATTTTCATGGTATGTCACATGTCACATGACAATGTGAAGAGAAAGGAAGGTAAAAGTCTAGCTTTTCTTTTACAGTCTTTGTGAATTCCTTAGAAGCAAGAGGGAGTTTGCTTAAATGAACCCTTTTTTCTCCCAAGAATTTTTTGATCTGGAAGGGTAACCTAAAAGATTATGCAAAAAGTACTTACTCCATCAATAGTAACAATGCAAAAGTAATATCTGCTCTTTAGAAGTTAGCATTTATTCATTATGAATTTTGAAATTACCTCCACATTTTTTTTCTCCACAATTTTTTGAGCAAGTTCAAAAGCTAAAAGATATTTGATGAAATGCTGTATCTCTTCTATGTTTCTATGCTTGGTAGAATACAAAGAAACTGGATCTAATTTTATTATGAAGGAAGACTACAATTGATATGCTGGTGGCATCTTAAATCATAATGACTTCTACTAAGAAAGGGTTTATGTTATCTTCTGATTTTACTTTTTCTTTTCCCTCCTAATTTTCCAGTGAAGTTCCAGCCAAATTAGAAAATTGGTATTTCAAGTTTGAACTAGGGAAACAACTCCAACAATCAGCTAATGACAGTATTTATTTATTTTCAATTACTTCAGACTTCTGTGTTTCAAATCAGCAGGAGCACTTAGGTTTTCAGCCCCTTTCCCATTACTAGAATCAGACAAGTTTGCAGTGATAATGCAGACTGGGCAGCAATTGATTTCTGCTAATGGTCACTCCACTAATGAACAATCTCTGATTTTATTCTACCTATTTATGTCAAATTGAATCACCACTTCTCCTAATGCCCTTGGAAGAAGCTGTTTCTTCATCTTCCTCTTCTGAGAATTAAAGCAGTTAATGACAAAACCGCTGCTATGGCACATGCATGATACACTCATGTGCCATCTCTGCAGAAACTGGGTGGTTTCTGTTACAAATGCATCATTCTGTCCAAGTTTCTGCTGATTTTTAAGCATGGCATAAAACTACTCAGCTTTCTTCCTAATGTTTATTCCCTGGCAACTGCTGAGTTTTCATCAGCAGTTTTAATGCAGAAGATTAGCTAAAGCCAATGAGCTCAGTGATGGATAACAGAAGCAACTGGTTGTTCTGGCAAGTCCCTCCAAGTAGCTTTATTAGCAACTGTTGGGATTGACAACTCCAGTTTTTCTGCAGTAAAAGACCCTGTGAGCAGATCTGGGTGGGTGGGTGCTGTTGTGACAGGGAAGGGTTAAAGGAGAAGGGGCTCTGGCATCAGGAGCACTGAGTGCTGCCTGATGGACTCCCAAGACCTTTATGAATGTCAGCTACCGGTGTGGGAGGATCATGTGGAAGAGTTTCAAACAGCTCCTGGGATTACCTGGGTATTTGGGGGATCACTGAGCTTTCCAAGCATGGTGTTATTTCTTGTCAGAGAGCAGCCAGCAGAGAAACATGAAATGAAAAGAATATTTCCTCCTGATATTCTTTTTCAGAAGTTGTGAATATTTATGTTTATCAGTAGTCAGAAGAGTGGACCTCTTAGAGTTTTGAGATATCTGAAGCTTGAAATCAGGTGGGTGATTCTTTTGGTTAAAGTGCTTAATATTCAAGATCTAAGCACAGTTCTGTGAAGCTTTTGAGTTGAAATTGGCATAGCATACAATCATTTCCATCAAAATTCAGCACCTAATAGAGTTGGGAAGAGTATTTTGCTGTTTTAAGGCAAGATGAGCATTCAGTAGATCTGGCTTCAGTTCTGCAAATATTTCTTACACCTACAAAGTGCACCAAGTATTTTTTATTATCCTTTTTCCTGTTAATGCAGACAGTAAACTTCCTGGGAAAGAGACTGACTCTTTTCCAATATGTTTGTCAACAAAACATTTCTGAGTTTTAGCTTGAATTTACAGATGGTGCTGTACTGCAAATTACTTTGAAATTTGTTCTGTTTTTTTCCTAATCCCATCCAGTTAAAAGACAGTGATCTTGGATGAAGACTTGGCCATCTGCATCACAAGATTAGATGGCTGCTGAACACCTACCTGAGAGTATAAGAAGCTGCCACTCAGAAACTCTCCTTTATGCAGCCCATGCAGCCTCTTTCAGACACCATACAAGTAAATGTGCATTGCACGGATAGTGGCAGGATTTCCCCCCCTGCTGCTTAGCCTACTAAGGCAGTTAAGCATGGAAGCAGCAGTTATTTGTTAAGATAATATCTATTTTCTTTAACAAGAAAATTATCCCACTGATGAAGTCTGAGTATGAAATACCACCTGTTAAACAGAACAGATTATTCATGGAAGGCCATTCATTATTGTCTAAGGCTGCCAATGTTTGTTTATGCATAAAGGAACTCTAGCCTTTTTAGGTTTTATGTTTCTATACCCATTAAATTTTATTTTTTTAATAATCAAGTTACAGCTGTTCCAAACAGCTTTCTCTCCTGGGTACTCTGAGGTTGTTTTTCTGTATTCCCACTTACTCTACATAAACACTTGCTCTGAATGATTTGTCATGAAAATGTAATTCTTATTTTGAGCTGCATGAATTGATGGGCTCCCTTATATGCAAATGTGGCAGGTTAATGAGGCAGGGTTTTAAGGGATAGGAGTGCTGGAATCTTGGATAGGATAAAGTGGCCAACAGACTAATTAGATTACTATGGTTAACTTACAGAATTTGGAAAAAAAATCTTTTGTAAGGAAAGGCATACATTCTGTAATTTTATACACTCGCCGCGTTATACTCTTGCTTGGGCAAATACAAGGTGATTGTTTAAAAAAAAAAACCCAGACTAATATTAAAGACTAATAATAGAAGATAATAAATTATGCAAATAATGTTTTATTTCTTCTGCTAACAGTTGCAGTCATGTTGAAAAGGATCTCATTCTTTAATTATGAATAAAATCCAAATCTATTAGTGGAAATCTCAAAGCCATTATTTTTCTGGCTGGTTTTCCTTTGGGTAAATCTCAGCATCTTGTTTTGAATACATTGTAATGGAATGTTTTATCAAAGGCCACATAATAGTGTTTAGATGTTCATTTGATGCAGTCAGTAATCACAGACACATCCTAACGGGCTTCCTGGTGCCATTTTGTTGTTGTATTGTGCATGTATCCACCTTCAGTATTGTGCAGTGTCCAAAGAGAATTTTTTCTCAAACCTGATCCAAAGTCTGCAGGAGGTGCTGCTGGTACAGTTAGGTCAAAATTATGGATCATCCATAACCACCTGGATTCTCATTTTCAGCTATCCTGAATGTCTCTAGAACCATTCAGGTTTTGATTTGTCTCTGGAAAGTGAATATTTTGAAATGATCAAGCTCATTTCCTGCCCAGATGTTCAACAAGGCTTCCAGGAGCATAAAGCTGACCAGCAGATTCCAGGCTATGAGACCTGGGGCAATCTCCTGGCTGAGCAAAGCTTAAGGTCATCTAGAAGCCTGTAAAATTTCCAGTAAAGAAAATACAGCAAATACTCTTTTCTTTGACTCAGACAGGCTTCTGCAATACACTGGGGCCCATTTTCAATAATAAGAATGGACAGAGCTTGCCAAAATCTTGTAGCCTAATTAGGCTGAAATTCAAATGAGAGAGGTCCAGCTGCTAAAAGGAAAACTGTGAAGCTGAAGAGCTGGAAACAATCACAGGTAAGTTAGAGATCCCTGTGCACATTGCTGAAAGCAAATGTGGCTGGCTGGCAAACCTGAAAGACAATTGCTCAGTGACTGTTCATCCCACTGAAAGATTTTACCCTGGGCTATAACACTTCCAAAATCTGCAGCAACAGGTCCAGAGGCCTGGGGCAGGTGTGTCTTGTGTGCTTGGTGGGACAGAATTTTTGAATTTTACCCCAGACTTTTATTCTCTTTTTGGTCAACTTCATTTCATTTTTTCATGTTTGCAAGTTTTCCACCCTCCAGTCCTTGTTCTCACCCTGAAAATAGATTGGGTGTTTATGCTCTAACAAACTCCAACTGATTCAGAGCTACAGGGAAAAGTCTTCCCATCAGCCATGAAATCTCTCTGCCTACTGTCTAGTGTTTCATCCAACTTCTCCAAAGTTAATGTTTGTTCATATGTTCATATTGTTTGTTCATATGTTCATATTTCTATGCTTGTACACATAAATAAATATGTGTACAAGCATAGAAAGTTCACATAATAAATATCATCAGCTACACTTTTTAAAAGAATTCATACTTGAAATTCACAATAATTTAATGAACTTGAATGTTTTTCACCTTCATATCCTGAGAAAGGAGTGCAGAAATATCAAGTTTACCTTGCATTGGAACATTAGTTACATTACATATCTGCACATTTTGGTTCTTTTTATTTTCCTGATCCTGGAATGCTCTCTCATGGAGATTATTTATAACAACATTTACTCTAATCATCCACCTGTGGAGGAGCTAGCATTGCCCACATCCGCTTTCAACAGTCATGCTGTTGGTCCCTTACATACAAATATTTCAAAAAATCAGTACATTTAGTTAGGTTTTCTTTTTCTTCTTCATCTGATTTTCACTGCTCTAAGGATGTTGTAATAGGACAGAAATAATGGCAGGAAATTCTAACCTGCAGTGTTGCTGTTATGGCTAAGAAAAAGTTTGTTGGTGATTTTGAGCAGACTCTTTTTTAAGTGATGCACAAGGCACAAATCTCTTAGAAATAAGAGTAACCTCTGTCAGGATCATATAGGAAGAAAGCATTGAGCTTAGGAATACTGTGAGAAAGTTTAGCAAGGGCATAAAGTAAATCTTTGCCAAAGTCTTGCATGTGACCATTAATTTGGCAGCTTTATTGAATGGGTGATGGAAACCTTTCACTCTATTAAATAGCAATAAATATTGAAGGGATTATCTGATCTTTGGTGTGACATCAACAAATCTTGTAGCCAAGTCCGGCAGGGATCCAGGACGGATTTACTGGGTTTTTGTTGGTTTTTTTTGTCCTGCAGTTACTCCTCAAAAATACCTTTTAAATCTGTCAAGCTGTTATGAATGCAGTTTGATGATTGTGTTAGGAATTATGCATTCAGGGCCTCTGTCCTCAGGCCAAATTACAGCAGCTGGTTCTTACCATTCTTACTCTACTCAACCAGTGAAAATCATAGTTCAGTTCATTAAAAAAAAAAAAGAAAAAGTGTACAAAAGATGGGAATGTAAAGAAAATCTGACCCAGTCTTATATCTGTGCACTGCAGCTGAAGAGAACTTATTGTCAGCTGGTAACAGAACCACTTTCCATGAACTGGTTCATGTTATTGCCAGAACTTGATTAAAACCAGTAGAGTTATCCCTTGCCTTTTGCTATGGGCATTAGAAATAAATTCTAGTTTTTCCATGTGACTACAGGCACCCTGCAGAATTCCTATTATCACATCTTAGCTTTGACTTCTCCGTTCCAGACACAGATCAATAGCAGTCAGATTGGCTTTCAAGGAGCACCCTTGCATCCTTCTAGTGCATTGCTTGCCACCACCTTGCTTAAAACTCTCAGTTCTGCCTTGCATTTTTACTGTCTGTTTGTTACTGGCTTCCTTTTCCACGTGGTCTCTGGTCCTAAAATATTGACTGTGAAGTTGTTTTCTTTTTTTCACTTTTAAAGTTTCTCTAGCAGCTGTGTATATGTAACACTTGTTCCAGTGATGTAGCAGGGCATGGATTTTTGTAAAAGCTGATAGTGGTAAAAAAGGGAGGTGGGTCACCATCCTATCTCACTTTCTGGTGTGAAGCTGATTGTGAAGGTAGAAAATCAATATACAATAAAGGTGGTGCATGTTGAAACAAAATTGAAATGATTGATTTTTTTCCTCCCAGGATCATTAGATTCTCCCCCAAAATCTTTGTTTCTGGTTGTGGAGAAATATTTACTCTTCACTTTAAGTTCATGGTGTAGTTCATTTATTTTGTGGGGAGTAAGACATGTGGAGGAAATCACTGCACTTCAGAAGCATTCCCAGAAGTCCCTGTAAACACAGAACACTTAAGGGGATGGATATCTTCTTAATCCACAAACATCTTTAGCTGTTGCAAATCCCCACTCTACCTCTTGGAAAGTAAATTATGCAGTGCATTAGTGCAGCCTCATTTGCTATCAGAAGACTTTGAGTGTCCTTCTGACATGAGGCAGAGTTGGCCTGGGGCTTATTGTCAGCTTAATTGCAGGGTGAGAAAAGAACTGTACGCATATTGTGACACCTTGCCTTGCTCAGGTGCTTCTCACATGCTACATGTGTGTGTGTGTGTGTGTGTGCTGGACAAAATTCATAAATAAATCATGTTTTGTATTCACACCCTGGCTGAGAGTGCAATAAAGCCACAGACCCTGCTACAGGGAATTCAGAAAAGAGTTTTGCTGGTCTTCAGGACATTGACATCTGAAGTGTCCCTGTGTTTCAGGAAACTTGTGACTGGCAATTGCAATCATGCTATATGCGTCAAGCAGTCAAGTCCTTTTCTGTTTTGGATTTAACCTATGTTTATGTACCAGCCGTGGTGAATAAAAGATTTAAACTTCCTGCATGTTACCTAAAGAAGTGGGTCCTTCAGGGATCCTGGTTAATGTTGGTAGAAATAGACTATTGATATAAACTCTGTGAAGATTTTCACCCCCCAAAGAAGAAAAGGTTCTTCATGAGTAACAGAGGGAACCACGTCTGGCCATGGAAATCCCTCAGCAGATATCTGCCATGCTTGGTTCAGTCCTGTGCTCAGTGACCTTTGCAGTGAGGCTCTTAGAAATTCCCCACGTGCATGCCTCACTTTCTAATTAATTTCACCATCTGGAAGTGTTTCCTTCTGTTCATTACATGTAGTCCTTTCTTAATGCTTTCCCATTGCTGATAATCACATTTCTGAGGCTAACCAGCTGCAAACTCAATTTGTTGAGAACATACAGATAGAGTGTAGTCACCAAGCAAAGCAATGGTTGAACTCAGGAGCAGAAGTGCTCACATCCCTGTCTGTGCTCATAATTATTTCCCTCAGCTTTTCCTCACTGGATTCCATAAACTCTTTTTCGTTTCTTTTTAGTTTACTTAGTTTCTCACTCTGCCTCTTTTTATACAATTTCAGTCTGAATAGATCTTTCTGTCTCTTGACCTCACAGAGATTGTTTTCTTAACTTAATATCCTATGATCTGCCTTAACTCTGACCCCCACCTTCACTAAGGAAGTTAGAACATTTTTACAGTTAAAAACTGATAATAAATCTCTGAGCCTACTTTTTCATGTGTAGGTCATGGTACTATTAAAACCAAAAATTCAAATAATCACCAATTCAATAGTCTCTAATGCTTCTATTTAAATCTATATATGACCTTTTAATCTTACTAATCTAAGATTTATGCTTGACAAAAGCTTCCAATATATTATCTATTGAATGTTTACCCTAGAGCAATAGACATCAAAATCTGAAATGTCAAATTTTGAAGTACTCATTTAATAATTTTAGAGCTTCTTGCCCCCCCCCTCAAGTAGCCTTTTTCTGTAGACTGAAAACTTTCAAAGAACTTTTCCCGTCTTTTCCTGAGTGTGTTCTCTGCATATTCTCTACCCCTTTTCTTCTGCTTTCAATAGGAAGATGAAAGATGACAGAAGAATTGGAAGAATTTGGGGAGAAAAATACATACTGTATCTTTCTCCCTTCTCCTTACTACCATAAAAGAAGAAAAAATTATACTTTCACAGGGGAATAATCAAGAGAATATCTGAATGAATTAATGGCTAATACATTTCCCAGTTTCCATACTGGAACACCATTTGAAATTACAAGCACTCTGTGTAAAAAAATAGTTTCTGTTTTTCAATTTCCCCTATTAGTAGTTTTTTGAGTAAACATAAATGCATATGAAAGAAGATATGGAGGCAACTAGACTTACAAAGTTTCAACCTACCACAACTTTCTGACCACAGAAAAGAGTAATATTTAAACTTTAATTTTGTTTATTAATTTGATGTGTTTCTCTAAAAACAAACAAGGTGTCTTCATCTGTTTGACCAGAGAATGAAGGGAAATGAGATCAGAAGGGAAGTACCACAACAGCAGTGCTGTATTTCAGGTCAGCTGCTGTTCTGCTCTAATGAATGTCAGTGTTTGCAGCATGGGGCAAGTTCACCCCATGGTCTTCTCTAGGCCTGAATATCTCACAGTTCAGGTACAGCTAACAAGACTGTCAGGACCAGGGTGAGAGCAGGTGCTTTTAAATCAAAAAGTCAACCATTTTCCATTTCTGACCAGGAAAATAATGTGTGTACCTACGAGTGCCCTGACACTCAACTGGAGACAAGTCATTATGGGGAAAGCAGTGTTTGCTGTTACCTGTTTGACCTAATGACCACTTCAAACTCTGGAGCTATTGTTGTAAATCATTACTTTACTGTGTACTTGCAAGCAGCACATGCCTTTTCTTGGAGCATGGTGTAGGAAACAGCAGCTCCTGCTCCCAGCTGTGCTGCCTGCTGGCCCTGTCACTGCAGGCAAAGGTAATGCCTGCCCACTTGCCCCCATGGCACAAAAATCTCTTTCTTTGTATTTAAAACATATGTTTGCCCTCCTGCAGCTTTCTGAATTATCAGATATCCAGTGGAGAATGTTACCAGGTGGAGAATCTTTTTCCTTCCTGTTGCAGATAGAAATGACAATGTGCTGCCTCAGCTCAGGGGTGTGACACTCAGGCTGTGCAGCTGAGTCCCCTTCTTCTGCAAAGAGAGGTCAGTTCCTAACTGTTTTCAGGGTGTGTGTACTTCACTTTGACAACATCAAACATCTTCAGATCCACCAGTTACAGATGACCCTTCACCTTCCCAAGTTGAAGTATTCTGCCATGGGGCCATTCTTGATCCTGCCTTCTATATGACCAGTTTCAAGTTTGCACAGGAACTTGGTTCTTCTTACTCAGAACAGGAGCTCAGAACAGGGATGTTAATACCTGGCTGCTCCTAGGGATATCTTTGATCTGCATCTAATTATAAATTTTAAAGTGCTTTCCAGTCCTCCAAAGAAAAGGCCTTGATGCTCCCCAGCAGAGAGCGATTGGCGCACGCTGGGACACAGCTGGCAGGATGCCCTGCTCCAAGGAGATTTCTTCATGGTTATTTTAAGATAATTAGCTGATCTGGTACCTAGTGTGCTTCCTAATTCTTATCTAAAATGACAAATTTCCAAGTGCACACACTTGTGTGCATGCACAGCTCTAATAAGAACATGTCCAGAGGGCTGGAGCCACAGTGAACGTGTGGCCATGGACAGGAATGGTACCAGGGGAGTGATAAAATCCTCCTAAAAAATGTGTCCCTGTTCTGCCTAGGGGTGGGAAAGGCATAAGCATGACCCAGGCAAGGGATGGGGAAGCTGCTACTCAATATTTTTTCCTTTAATATCATCTTGGAGATACAGATGTCTGTGAAGGCAGTAGGTGAAGGGCCCAGCTCTGGCTGGAGAAGGCTGTCACTCCTTCACGCCTGGCCACACAGTCCTGGGGAGTGGGAGCCACAATTTAGCTGGAATTTAGAAGCAGCTGTTGCATCAGGGTTTGTTTAAAGCTGTTTTTCTCTGGGAAGTCATTATTTGAAATACATCTTGTCCATTAAATAGACACATATGAGTAGTTACGTAATGCAACATTGGGTTTGTTAAACTAGAAAAGCAAACAATAATCAAAAGCCTAATCTGGAGAGAAAAACAAATATATATTTTTAAATTGAGCTCTTTTGTATCTGAAAAATAACTTTTTTTTTATAATCCAAGCTTTAGTGCTTTAGAAGTTTATTTTTCACTGTTGGGTACTCTTAAAAAAGCAAACAATCCATACAAAACCTTTGCCTCTTTCAGTATCTCAGACTGAGCTCCTCAAAATAGATACTACTCTGTTTAATAATGTGTTTTCTTTTAAAATATAGGGTCTTCTTTTTATATGTTTATTAATTTCCATTTTCAGAACCAACTTCCCTCTGCATGAAGGCATGAATATAAAAGTAGGGCTATCTAAGCTCAGAGATAATGGATGAGAAAAACCCAGTCTGAAAATAATGACCAGAAATCTATGGAATTTGAGAAAAGAAAAAAACATTTTAATATTAGCATTACACTGAAGAATAAACTTGGCACTCTCTAGTTTGGTGTGCCATTACATGTCCTTACTCAGAGCAAACTCTCAACAGCAACAGGAGATTGAAAGGAATTGTGGTTTATGTGTTTACCTTGGGGATTTGCTATAATCAGCTATAGCCAACAAAAATGATTGAAAGGCAAAAAGTGGATGAAACTATAAAATTTTATTTATTAATATTGCTTTGTGCTTTAAGCTGTTATGGTTCACATGTTCTTGATACAAGGATTGAAATGCTTATTTTTAATTAAAGGTGGAGTTTCATGTTTCTGCGCTTTCAGAAACCCTGATTTGTGGTGCAAATGCTCTGAGTTGGTGGTGTTTGATGGAGCCAAGTAACATGAATTTGGATCATAAAGGTTATTTCATGTCACTTGCATTGAAGGTTGCCTTGTATTCCTGTTGGAAATGGGTGAATCACACCCTTCTCCCCACACCCTATTGCCAGGGCTGTGTTTTTAGGTGGAACATGGCAAATTTAAGTGATGTGCCTGAGATCAGAGCAAATGTCTGTGGCAGTGGAGGAGTTCAATGCCAAACTTCTTTTTAAGTTTCCTCTTGGTTGGATTCCCCATCCCACTGGAGCTACTTTCCATTAGTGGCACAACATATTATGTCTCCAGCAATGCACTCATGACTGTGTACTCCAGCAAAGTGTGACAATTATCTGGCAGATAGCTTACGATCAGTGCATGTAAGCAGAGCCCAGAAGGATTGCTTCTATTTTCAGCTGTGCCACCACTGCCTCTGATCCATGACAAGGTCGCCTGAGTCAATGAAATCCCTGGCTGCTTGTCTCCAATAATTAAGCAGTAAAACTTTTAAATGTGCACCCCAAATCGGGAGGTCACTGTGCTGATTGTCTGTGTAAGTACTTTTGTGGGGAGAAAATACCAGATCCTAAAGGGCTCTTTAATCCAGCCAAAAAAGTCTAATCAGAACTGAGAGCTGGAAGTTTAAAGTTGGGCATGTCTAAATGAGAGGCAAGATAAAGATTTTGAACACTGAAACTGAGTGTTTCTACAAAAAATTTGGAGAAATTGTGGAGGGGATAGATTCTGCCGATCTGTAAATCCTTTGAAGACCAAAATATCTTTCCAAGAAGAATTATCTTAACTGGGAGCTGGTTAGTGGGCTCAGTAGAGGAACAAGTCCATTTTTATGTCTATGGCTGTGGTGGTCTAATAGCCATGCTGACCTTGGCACAGGGTTTTACTTTCACTTCAGATGTTTTTCGACTTAATGCACGGACTTCTGAAGAAAAAACATAATTGCCTTTGATAACTGACTTCTTGGAATAACAGTTGTGACTGGAAGTATATTAGTTGTTACTATTGATCCCAACAATCTGCAATACTTCTATGAAGTGCAAAATGAGTAGAATCAATGACTTCAGATTTCTTCTGAACTGTAAAGTGACAGTGTTTTTCTCTCATCCCATCACTAATTGTCAGTCATTTATTTGTTTCCTGGTAGTTTTTTTTTTTTCCTTCAATAATCCCTGTATAGTATATTTCTAAGACACTGATTTTATGTCTTTCCTAATCATTTCATATCATAGTGTCTGTATGATTTTCACTTGTAGGCATCCTCGAAGAGGAGTTTTAAGAATTTTAAATCAGGAAAGGCAAAGATTTGTAAAGGTTTGGTTGGAGGTTTGCCTTTATTTGTATAGAGCAGCAGCATAAAAGAACTCAGAAGAAGAGGACCTCATTTGTAGAGTGATGAACTCAGGAGAATCACTTGGGAAAAAAATGGACATGGATAAATAGTGTGTGGAAAAGGACAAACTGAATTAGGAAAAAATTGCACTCTGGTTCTGCTCACCAGGAATTTTGGTAAACAATAATTTCTGTGATTACTTTATCTTTTAATTTAATAATTTGAGGACATCATCTTTCACTGTTAATGTTTTTTGTCATTCTCAGCTATTTGCCAACCAGCAATATGACAGTTTTATAAATGTTCTGACACCCCATGAAATATTAGCTAACAGGAAAAGACATGTTTTTTGAGGATAATGTGGGAATTCAACAGCACCTGCAGAAGAGCTAACATAATTCATCACCTTTTAAGACAGCTGAAAATCTCAATCAGCCACCTGTTACTTTAGAAATGATCATTAGGCATAAACAGGGGCAACTTGCAGCTTTTAAAGTTCATTTTCAAGCTTTTACTCACAGTTAATATTAATTCACTGTCAGTAAGTCATTAATATCAAGAAATTCTGAAAAACTCTTCGTTCTCTTTGAGTTTCTTCATCCATATCTGAGAGGACAATCCCCATCAGAGTATCTTAATTGAATTAAGCATGGGGAAAGTTGCCTTAACTGGGCTTTCATCCAGTCTGTAGAAATATTTGAGAATTCTGACTTCAGCTTCATTTGAAATTCGCAGATGAACCCATTGCTTCAGGGGAAAATAATGTAAAGTGCAGAAAAGAGTGGGCAAAATCTTCCCAGGATCCTCCAAATATTGCAGCTTAGCTGGGAAATGCTTAGTTTTCATCAAACCTAAGAAAAGTTTAAGGGATTTTATTACCATATGGCAGAAGTGTATCAGGATTGTTCTGGGCCAAGTCTCAGTCAGGATAATTTCCTGAATCTGGCCAAGTTTAGCAAGATTTGCACAAGTTTAGGAACTCAAGAAGTCACTAAGTTAATATAGGAGAATAGGAAGAGGAAAGGAAAAGAATCTTTTCAGGACCCTAGAAAAGAATCTGTATTTGAGGGTGTTTGGTATAACATACAATGCATGTTTCTTTATTTTATTTTAAGGACCAAGGCAGCTTTTTTTTGTTGGAGAGAAAGAAGAGGTGGGACAGTCATGCAGTATTGGAACTGCATACAAAATTCAGACCATTTACAGAATCTGGTCTTATTACTAGTTTCTTTGCAACTGGTCAGAGATGTAAGTAACATTTTTGCCATAAATCCTTTATGATGGGTCTTTTGTGGGAAAAGAGTACAATAAGGCCAAAAAAACCCAGACACACACAAACACACACACACTGGAAGACACCAGCTTCTTTTGAAGTAAAGGCCTGGCAAAAAAAAAATCTAACTAAACATTACATTTTATGGTCCAAATGATTTCTTTAAAAATCTATAACAGGCAATAAAATTAAAATCCATCAATTAAGTAACTTTAAAATCAAAATGTTCCAATCCAGAAAGATCTGAATGGAATTGTGTGAAATTATCATGACTTTCTATTAGAGTTTATATAGATCAGATTTTGTTAGGATTGCCAAGTCTTTTTACGACCATTTTGCTGCTTAATAATAGCTTTTTTTAAAGGGTAATTAGGGAACTGTAAAATGGGGATTTTTAAAGGGCAATAGTCATTGCAGGAAATTCTTGGTCTGACATAAATAATAATCAGTCAGCACAGAAAACAAATGAGTGAGCAGCACTGGTGGGGCAAGAAGTGGTGTAATATAAAGTAGATGGATTGAATAGATATTTTCATTAATAGATTTGTGATGAGTTATTCTACAGAAGTCATCAGTTACACTACTTAGAATTAAAGGCCTGGAGGAGTCAGGATTTATTTAAAGAAGCAGGATGCCATTTAAAAAAAAAATTAAAACAAAACAAAACTCCAACCTAAGTAATTAGGTACAAGGGAGAATAACTTAGGCTGGTTTCGAAAAATTAAATAAATTCACAAAGTTGTCTGAAATCATTACCTGACCTGACTTTCACTGCACATGTAAATAAAATAATTTTGAAAAGGAGGAGTTCCCAGGGCATGAGAAGGAGGGTCATGCTATGCCATTTAGGAGCCCTAATAGCCTTGTTAATATGCAAAGCCACAGGAGCTGTGACATTCTGCTTTATTGGTGTCACTGGAGGGACTGCTCCACAGACAGCTCCAGCCTCAAGCAAAGCAGGTAGTGGCCAGGTGGAGCAGAAAACTGAGGTTAAAAAATGGCTGTTCCCCCTTGTGCATACATTAAACCCCTATAGCCCAGGTTAGAGGTGCCAAGGGAAAAGTTGGGTTGTGCTGATAGTCTTCCCTTCTGAGAAAGAAGCACAGGAAAAAAGGCATTTTTCCTTCAAAATATGAGTGGCCATCCTTATGGAAGCAATGTCTTCAGTTCCTCACTCCTGCCTTGTGGCCAAAGCAGCCCAGCCCTGGCTTGCTCATTCCATCAAGTGAGGTTTTGGCTGGGATTTTGAGAAACCCTGAGACAGGATCTCCTGTGTGTTTAATTTTAGTAGCTACTTCCCACACCCTTTCTGCTTCCAGAGCTGGGTGTGACATTCCTGTCTCGGGGCCTCTCCACCTGTCCTCAGCCAAGGCTGCAGGGCTGGGACTCTGCTCCCTCTGCTTTTCCCACCTGCCCTTCCCAAAATCAGCAGAGGCAGGGGCAGCTTCGCACTGTGAATCTCTGCTGTGGTGGAAATGTCACTAGGGAAGGATAAAATCTGAATAATGGCTGATTCAGATAATCCATCACTGCCTTGACTGGTTCTTCATCCTCCACAAGTCTTCAAACTAGATTATAGGATTTGAACCTTTGTCCAGGCGTGGAAATCAAAACCAGTTGGTGCAAATGCTTACAATTAAGTGCCATAACCCCACAACCCATTCCCTATTAAAGGTATCTTCCTCATGATACAGTACTGACAAAAAATGAAGCTGGGAATGGAAGTGCTGGTAATTCTAATGAAGTGTCACTGAGGATGAAAGGGAGGCCAGAGAACCATTTTGTTGCAATTTAGCTAGAGACTTCTGAAGCGACAGGCAAAACCAATTTATGTTAGGCAATACAACAGTTTGGAGCAGATGGCAAATAGGCTTTATCACTAGCATAGGGAAAGCCCTGCTTTGGTGTTTTTTTATTTGTTTTGGGGATTTTTTGCTACAGATTTCATTGGTTTCAGGTGGCCATGTGCAATAGGAAAGCTGAAAAGAGGACAATGAAGGAATGATGACCTGCATAACACACTGGCTACTCCTCATAGTCTTGGAGGTAGAGTTTATTACCCACTATGCTTGACATTTATTGCTGCTGCCTGCTTCTAAGATACAGCACCATGTTCTTCTATTTGCAGCATAAAAAGCAGATGTTTTTCCTTTCATTTCTCATCACTTGCTTCTCAGAACAAACCTCTCCTTCCTGACCTTTTCTGAAAAGAATTTCAGGGAGTCCTGTACTCAACAGGTTTACAAGCCATATTGCTTTTAATGATTTACTGGGGAGGAGAGGAAGAAATGAGGAGGGTGAGCAAACTCCAAGTGAAATTCTGTAGACCAGAATATAGTCATAAAATGTGGACATGCAGATTTTATCTTTCAGTATATTTTAGAAAATATTAAGTCATGAATGGATATTGCTTTTATAAAAGGGAAGTGTCAGTTTTCCCTTAATATTTATGTGGGCATATTACTATTTCCTTTTATATCACCTTTTATATTTGGAAGGCTCATAAGGTGCCTTATGTACTCACTCCAAGGCAATATGAATAATATTTCACTCATTATGAGATGCAACTATGGTGTGAGAGATGTGGCCAGTGTTTCATAGTGCACAGTGAAGATAAAGCTCAAAGTCACACAGTGAAGAGTTTGCAAAGTTTTCATTCCAGAGAGGACAGTGCCAGGAAAGGTTATGGGATTCACTTGTCGCATTCAGGTGCTCACTGTTGCTATCCCCACGAAGCAGCAACTCTCTCCCCCACACAAAGTAACTCCATCCTGTAGCCAAATTTCAGACAATCACAGAGCTGGAGGGTTTTCCAAGGATCACCTTGCTGAAAGAAGGGTCAGGACCTAAATCAGTGCTGGATGGTGTCAAAATAATCCTTTCCTGAGGATTCACAACCACTGGGACTTGTTCCACTTTCTTTGGCATCCACTTAATCTTCAACCTCGTGCAGGGATTTTCAGGCAAACGGAGCTGTTGGAGTCAGCAAGCAAGAGGCTGTTCGGCACCAGACTCCTAGTGCAGGAAAAAATAAACTTGTAAACAGCAAAGTTCATGCACCTAGCTTTCCTCTGACTTAAACAATCCTGGCTTTCTCTGGCACTGACTTCCTCAGGGCACTGCTTCACTAAATCCTTCCCATCAACATTCCAGGCATTCTCAGGAGCATGTGGTAACTTTTTATAATTCATAATGTGGATTTATCTCTACTCTCCTGTTTAATTTAACCTTTTGAAACAAACATAAAGGAAAACAATGATGTGCCAGGAAGAGGACATTATTAAGAGGTAACTGTGTGTAATTGACTCAGTGGGATCTTTCAAGAACTTTGGAAAGAATAAAAAAGGAAGACATAGTGGAGCACTTAAAGCTCTCAGGGTTACAATCTTCATGAGGTAATAATCCAGTCAAACATCAAAGATTAGCACTGATAGGAGGCATTTTTAAAATATGTGTGCATTTTTTTGGATATATAAATCAATTTGAAACTTGTAACTATCAAGTGGGCACTCCATTTCTGAAGATGCAGGGATTTCACCTGTGGCAAGGTAAATCTGGAGTAATTCTGCTTGGATGGCTGTGTGAATAGTGGCAGAATAAGAGTCAAGTACTGGACTTTTTTTAAACTCAAGGGTCAAATCCCCAGATGGCATAAATAAAGGTATTTTCCTATATTTTGAAGATTACGATGGTCTGAAATATCAAAACCAGGTCAATTAAGGTAACTCCTGATTCACACAGATTCAAAAGAGCTCTGCCAATTTTACACCCTCTAAAGGGAAAAACCTCATATAAATTTTTCTCTTGTTTACATGGAGGAAATCCTGCAAATAAATGGTGCCTGTCAATGTAAATGAGTAATTATTTTGCTGAAGGGTTATAAGTTGCCCTTTGGTGTAAATCAGAGTAGGGCTTAACCCCTTTAGACAGCTTTAAAAATAAATGAACCAACCTTTCATCTAAAGCTGCACAGCAAATCCCTTCTTTCATTTTTCAGTCTCCTCTTACAAAGAGAGAAAGCAGAAGCATTAATGAGCTAGTCAAATATTCAAACCTTGCCAAGGGAGAAGGGATCCTTCAGTCATCATGAGCTCAACCTGATAAATCCTTTTTAATTAGTCTATATGCTAACATTGTACAAAGCAGCCATGAATCAGAGACCCCACAAAGCAAAAGTGAAGAAGAAATACATCATGAGAAAGAGGAATTGGGGCCCAAAGTATTTCCATTCTGGCTTTCAGAGAGCACAGAGAGCATGCTTATTAATTGGTTAAGCCCATCACTAATAAGCTCTCAGCTATGCTCAGTCTGCTCCCCAGCACTTTGCACAACGTCTGTGCAGTAATATGCTGAGAGAAAGGGCATTTTCTGGTAGCTGATAAAGGAGAAGCAAAATGAGAAAGTTGAAAGGGAGGAGTATAATAAATGTTCTTTTCTTCTTATTCTGGGTGGTAATTCTCAGTTACTCCCTTAAGGGATTGACTCTTGTGGGGGGATTTCTCCATGGAGACCTTGTTCCTGTCCTCCAGGAATATGTTGGCCCCTTTGGGACTGTCAGACACTGAGGCAGTGAGCTACCATTGGAGTGTCTGGTTGCTGGATAATCCCAGATTTCTCATGTCAGCTCTGACTATGCTGACACCTTTGAAACATTTTGGCTAATTGCTCTTTGACTCAGTTTCCCAGTCAGCCCAAGAGACCTCATTGGAAATATCAAATGGTGACTGAAAATAAAAAGCATTCACAAAGAAGGCTGAAATTTGCTATTTTGTTATTTTAGAGATTAAGAGCTGTATGCCTTTGGATTAATTTGATCACTGATTTGGGGCCCCTTGCAGTCAAATTTTCCCTGCTGTTAAGGTGAATAATTTTTTGAAAGTATGATCTCATAAAGTAAAAAAATTAAAACAAATTCTATGCAAAAGACAGTCATTAAAACAAGGTTTTCAGTGGCAGCACAGAAAATCCTTCTCTACTTCACTGTGAGAGACAACCTGGCAAAAGAGGCAGATTTTTGAATGTTGTAAATTGATGTAGCTTCTGCTTTTGCAGAAAATACACAAGGTAAAGCATGTCCTCATCTGACATGCGAAACTCTGTAAGGACCATAAGAAGTGATGAGGACAGCCCACAGTGTCATTTCCTGTTTTAAAGGTCATTTCTTTAAAATAAAACCCTCTCTCAAGCAGTGGCACATCAGCTCAGTTGGTACAGCCAATCTCTCACCCAAGTTTAAAATCATCATTAAATCTTTTCCCTAATAATTAATGTGCTTGGCAACTCCTGCTTCTCTTTTAAGAAATCCAGCTGTAACATAAAGCTCTTAATATTTTACACATAGGTGGTAGCTTCTATCAGAGTTGGAAAAAGCAGTTTCCAACACTTAATTTTACTGAGCTCCACTAATATTCTTGCTGAGCTGTTAGGCCTGGAAGAATATGTGAAAGGAGCTTTTGATGTGTTTGCCATATTTTAAAATAGTTTCCTTAGGATATAATCACATTCTGTTAGTGTCTTGCTCCCTGCCATCTGTTACATCATCACAATGCTGTAGCATGTTTAGCAGCCCTGGGTTTTAGAAGCTTGACTGACAAGGTTTGTGATCTTAAGAGGCTGAAATTGAGAAAAGGGTTCTTCATAATTCTTCAACACTGATGTGTTAGGAGAGATAGATAAGACTTATTATGCTTTCATATCTTTCTCTCACTTATTCCTCACTGGTTTTCACCAGGACTGTGATGAAGTCGGTGTTGACAGACGCTAAACACAGTCGGATTTTTTCCATATAAGAAGGGGCATTGTCTGATGAATGCAGATGAAAGCTGATATTTCCCAAACCTGAGAAAAAACCACACAGAAAATCAGTGATATGGATTCTTCTGGAATTAAAACAATGCATTTGTAGTCAATTTTCAGTCATTCAACAGAAAGCAGGACCCAAACCTCTCCAGGCAGACAACTCGCAACTCTTAGCAGAGATGGCACTTGGACCTCCTTCTGCTTGTGAGGAATAGTTAGTTAAGCAGCTCATCAAAATCTGCATTCAAATCATACTCTAAAGTGGAAGTTTCTCCTTTAGAAGGAGTTGTGCATAGGATTTGCTTTATATGAGGCCCAGATCTATGCTGACCATCAGGAGAGTGGTGGTGAGGTGCTTGTGAGTGCCAATACCACGCCAGGATGTCAGAGCAAGACATGTGGGTGCATATCTGGCTTTCTATTTTCTTCCTTAGTAGGTTAAGCACATGGAGGAAGAAGGGAAAAAGCTGACTGAAGCTTGGAGACAGGCAAGAAAAGAAGATGGAGGCACATGAGTTGAGACAAGAGTGTGTTAGATGGTGAAGGAAAATGAATCAAGGATTTGAGACATGGAAGGGCCATTCATGAAGTGCTGGAAAGGCTTTTCTGGTGCTGGGAAAGTAAGGAGCAAACAAGGAGTCCCCATGAGTAATTTACAGTGATACCATGGCAGCACAAAAAGGATACTGCTTCTTTGGAGCCTCCAGCTCTGCATCTGGATTTTAGGAGGAGAATCCAGAGAAAAGGAACTGTGGGTCTGAAGCAGTGGCTGGCAAAGGGACCTCCAGGAGTGCAGCAATGGAATAAGAGGGAACTTTAGATGATGTCAATGAAAATGTTTGATAACAACAAAGTCTGAGAGAGAGGTATCAAGCAGAGTACTAACAAAAAGCACACATTATCATTCACATTAACAATGTGAATGATCCATCTCTATCCCACTGGTTTTAAACCCTGGTTTAAAAAAAAAAATAAAATAGAAGAGGTGAGGAGTGCTTTTTCCTGGAATCTAAATTATCTGGGATAATCTGTATTAAGGAGGCATGGAATGGCTCATAAAAGGAAAGTATAACAGATATTGCTCAGTTAGTGAATTATATAGTGCTCCCTTGCAATATAGAAAATTTATAAAGAGGGTGATTATGGGCACTGGACAGAAACCATAGGAGAGATTAGCTTCACAGCTCTCATGCTATAGAAACCTGACATGCTGCTTCTCACAGATGGAAATGTCATCCTTTATTTGGATACTCTGCTAGCTTCAAACTCCCTAAGAAAAAGTCAAGTTGGTCCATGTTTTGAAAACTGGATAAGAAATGTGGGTCTGCTCTCATTTATTCTAAAGCTTTTTCCATGATGGCACTAAAGAGGGCTATAAAGAAAACATAAATGCAATTTATGTCCATTGCATGCAAAGAGGGATGAGTTCAAGTGGTAATCCAGCCATGTATCACCACGTTGCAGAGGAGTAAATGGCATCCATTATGGGACCCTGACTCCATCCAAGGCACTGACACCTCACTGTGCCTGAGAAATCAGTGAGCCAAGGTAATTTTTTTTCTTTTTTAGCTCATACCTTCCCATTGACTAAGAAATCTTTTCCCCTCACAGTTATCTTCTATTTTGTTCCTGTAGTGGCACTTTAGATTAACAGTCCAGGTAATTAATATGGAATCCAAGTGAAAATGCTCTAGAAGCACTTGTGACATTCACATTAATAATGGAGGGGTTCATCAAAATTAATGTTATTACAGTAAATACCAAGAAAATTAACTGTGATTGGCTCATTATTTTAAATTGTGCTCCCATCTGCAGCTGACTTGTCTAGATGGCTGCATGGAATAGGTGTGGTGATGATTCAAGACTTGGCACCAGGATGCAAGCAGAGAGCACAAGGAGCTGTGATCAGCACTAGAGAAAGTCTTTTATCATATCTTAGGTGCACTTTGCTATAAGACTGATAAGACTTGGAAGCCTCCTTTCCTCACTTCCCTATCCAGTGTTTCTGGGATGCTTTGGAAGAACCATAACAGATCTTTTGTTTCATCAGTAAATAAGAGGCGGTTCCAATGTAGGAGAAGTCTCTCTTTGTGTGCAGTGCCATGGTTGCACTAGGAGACAATTTCTACATTTAGCTTGGAGTCTAAATTCATGTGGTGATGGTGTTTAAGAAGGACAATTAAGATAGAGAGTGATTATCACATGGACTGACTTGACAGAGCCACTTGGAAAAACAGACCTTATATTCAAGTCTTTTGTGTTGTTATGCAGTATATTGCTGATCTGAAAATACAGTCCATCACTATGACAAATACATAGAGAATATATTTCTGGAGAGAAATACTATTCTCTCTCAATCTTTTTGAATGTCTAACATAGAAAGTTGTGTCTGCTTGTTTTACAGAAACCTAAGCAAAGCACCTTAGTTTTATCCACTAGTAAAAGAAAAAAAAATTTAAATTATATATACATATATATATATATATGCAAATAGATAAAATCAAAGATTTCAGGTGTCCCAAAAGTGAGACACATGGGAAAGAGAGAGAAGAAAAAGAATTTCAACTCAGAAAGCATAATAAAATATGAAAGCATGCAGAAAGACATCCATGTTACAGTAGCGTCACAATTGTGCAGTGTCAGGAATGCCCAGATTTGTATTTAGCAAAATTCTGTTTGTTGTTTTCCACCTCTCATTTCCATGCTGAGTAAAAGAATGTGTTAGATAAACAGTCCCCTGAGGGAAATATTTGTAACTTTACTTAACTGGGAAACTTACTTTTGGGATGTTACAGAAATTAAAATGGCAGGAGGGCTGAAACTAGATGATTTTCAAGGTCTCTTCCTACCCTAGCCATTCTGTGTTTCTATGTAGGAAATTAAAGACTTGCTGTAGATAAAAGTAATGGTAATTAAACAGGAAAAAACATGCAAACAATGGAGGAAATAACTACCTATGTACTTATTGAAGACATTACAGAAATGAACACTGCAGTGGTCATTTCTGTAGTGTCTTCTATAAGTTGGAGGCTTTGTTGTTAAAAGCAAAAAGTCAAAGGCTAAGGTAGACTCCAATTTACTGACACCATCATGAACTTCAGTGGAGCTGTTCTGATTTATGCCATTTCAAGACCTCACTGGGAAGCTGGGGTGTTGCAAACAGTTTGCATAAACTGAAAATCCACAGCATTTTGGTGCAGTGATGTCTGTGTTCTTTCTCAGGTGAGAAAATTTCCCTAATGCCCCTGAGGTGTCATTAGTCCTCTCCCCATTGACACTTGCTGAAAAGTGCCTCCAATCTGCATATAAACGATGCAGAAAAAATATAATAGAAAGAAATCATAGTCGCTCCTGAATTAACTTTGGGTTTCATTTTAACATTCAGATTTAACACAATGCCTCTCTTTGTAAGAAAGTTTGCTCTTTTTCTTGTTTTAAATTACATTTTTTTCAAAGAGAGAAATGAGTTTTCTGCAGAGATGACAAAATGAACTGCCTAGCCCTTTAGGAGGATACCTCACATTTGAAAATACCATTCTGAATAGAAGCTGGGGATTTGTACACAGTCATTTATCATAGAGGCCATGGAAGCAGCACCCTCCATTCCTGTCTGGAGAGAAGGAATCAGCTATCCCAGCAGTGATATTGCTGCAAATTGCAACTAAACATGGAATGTTTTGGAAGTTTATTACCATGGTCCTTTTCAAAGACAAATTTTCCTCCTCTAAAGGCTGGTCTGGAGCAGGAGGATCTGTGTCACTTAGGTGGCAGAGGGATCCTTCATTTTTTCTGTTGCCACTAAGCTTGTTTTGCATCTTTAGTGGAAACAACAAAACTGACCAAGAAAATCATTAAGGTTAAATTTGTGCTTCTGCAATCACAGTTCTGCTGGAAAACATTTACGGGTCTGAGGATGGAAAGATGAAAATGTGGCAGATGGGGCTATTGGCTGGTTGTAGAAGTTTTGGTAACAAAAATCCCCAACGCTTCAAACCTCTTTTTTAGCTTCATCTACTGATTAAATAATAATTTTTTTAAGGATTCAGAAACCGTGTAACAGGGAAAACAGGAAACTTCTAGTTCTCTATGCTGATTAAAGGCTGCCTCTGCCTCTAATAATCCAGGGGGAAAAGGATTTTTGAGGGCAAAAATAAAAGTTTTTATGAAACAACTTGTCAATAAACATTATCCTCTACATCTGTGTATGCACATGTGTACACGTTTGTAGAAGAGAAAATGTGAAAAGAAATCTGCAAAAGATAGCTCAGATGGCCAGGAGGATTATTAATATCAGAGGTCTCGTTATATGTTGGTATCATGCTAGTTGTGATGTCTGCAGCATTGCAAAACATCTTGGTGCATCAAGCCAAATGAAAGAATTACAAGGAAACAGAAACAGGGGAGATGGAACTTGTTCCTTATAAAAAGACTTTCAAAGAAGCATAAGGACAATGTCCTAAATCACTAAGGTTTTTCTGAATCTGCTGAACAGTTCTGATTTCCAAGAGGTATATTTGGTCCTTAAAATCAGGAAAGCAGGATTGTGGCAGTCTTTTCCTTTTACAAAGTTCAGGTTTTTAGTGAGCCTAAAGCTGCTTCTGAGAGTCTGCCCTCAGCATCTTCAGCAGTGGGCTTGGGTTCTTATTGGGTTCAGCCCATAAGCAGCACAGCAAACTTGGCAGAGTTCCCTGCAAAGGCACAAGGAGGATCCATTTGAAAATATGAACATTTTTTTGCTGCTGACCATGGGCTTAAATGCTTATTTTGGGGAGGGGTCCAAGGCAGTCACCTCCTGTGTTGCTGATCCAGTGATCAGCGTGATCCGTGTGTGATGGAGGCCAGGCCTGTGCGAGGAAAACAACCCAGACAGAGACACACTCCACAAACCATGGACAGCTGTGCCTCTGTAGGACTGCCAGGGTAGGCCAGCATGAGAACCTTCATCCTTTTCCCCCCAAAATACCATCAGGATTCACTGGAAGGAGAATTGACACATTGTGAGGTAAAGGCCCTGTCACCCCATGGGCCCAACCATCAGCAGCACAGCCCTTCATGGTTTGCCTTCACAGAATCATATACAGCAGAAGAAAATAATTACATATACTTTCTCATTTTCAAAGCAAAATATTAGGATAAAATCTCATCTTTCTTTCTTCTATCCTCTTCAGGTCCAAAGATGATGGGGGTGAAGTATCAATTTATCAAAATCCCTCAACTACAGTGCAATTAATTTGAACTGAACAAGAGAGATTTTTCCTGTGATTTCGTATTACAGTCAACCTAAGTATGAAAGGAAACAGTGTAAGGAGACTCCACAATGTGATGAAAGTTAATATTCTAGAAGATAATGAGATGTAAATTGCTAGTTGGAACAATACCTACAGGCTCAACTCTTCGTACTATTTTTTTTAGCCAAAGATAGGGATATTTTTATGTATTAATAATTTTCAGTTCTTGAGCTCTTTATAAAAGAGATCAGTAACAAAATGCCTTTGCTTTTCAAAGGAAGAAACTGAACCCAAAAGAGATATGATATGCAGAACTCCTTAGCAGACCAGATACTCATCATAATACCAGATTTCCTGAGTTTCCTTTTAAGTTCTGAAGTATGATGGTTTTTACACAATGGGGGTGTTCAGCCTGGAGAACAAAAGGCTCTGGGGAGAACTTGGAACCCCTTTCATACCTGCAGGGGCCCCAGGAGAGCTGGAGAGGGGCTTTGGACAGGGGCCTGGAGTGACAAGGCAAGGAGGAATGGCTTCACACTGAGGGTTAGATGGGATATGGGGAAAAAATTGTTTCCTGTAAGGGTGGTGAGGCCTTGGCACATGCTGCCCGCCCAGAGAATCCATTTCAAAAATCCTTTTCAATCATTTAAAAAAATGGATTCAGAATAACAATTTTTAAAAAGGGTTGTTTGTTGTTTTTTTTTTTTTTTTTTCTCCAGGGAAGATGTGAGAACAGAAGGGTTCTAAAGTTAAGCACAGCTTTTTACAGGTGCTGGAAGAGGAGATCTGTACATTTATCATCCCTTCAGAATCCAGATTTCAGGACATTTTAGGCAAGGAAAACACCTTGAGGAAAACCAAGCAGTGTCTGGGAAGAGCTGGTGTCAGTCCAATACTCAGATGCAAATAAAATGCAGGGAACAGTCTCTGATATTTGTAATTTGCTGGCTCCAAAGTCCAATCCTGATGGAATTTACTACATCCATTGGTCATTTACTCCTGTTGTGCACTTCATATTTATGCTAAAATAACATAAGGCAATAAATGAGGCTAGTGTGCCATAAAGTCATTGTACACCCAGTGAAACCAGAATAATTCTATTTATGCCGTTCATCTGGATGATTTACCAGGCATCCCATGCCACACACAACCTTCACAGAGAAAAGGGCAACCATCAGTTGAAGTGAGACACATTCTGTAAATAAAAACAGTCAAACCAAACCCCTCCTCTGATGAGAGCATGGCCACAGAGGGACGTTGGCCACATCTTTTCCAATCAGACTTCTCAGAATTATCAAAATTTCTTTGCTTGCAAAGGCCAGTTTGGCTTACCATAGAAAGCTGTTTTGAAGATGACTGATATACTAATTCCCTTTCAAAAATTAAAATTCAAAGCATGATAGTGCAAGAGGTGAGTTTTGATTGAGAACATTATCTGTCCTCTCAGTCTGCACTACTCATCTTTTATACTTCTGATTTTAGTCTTACAAGATCATCAATACACTATCCTTGACCATCACATCAAATCCTGCTTAACACTACATTCTACTCTGGGCATGAAAAAATTCGCTATTTTTAGCAGTACAAACCATGAATCTCAGCAGAATCAGCACAACTCAGTTATCCCAGTGATCCCATTTCAACTCCAAAACCAAAATCAGTCAGAAAGCAGATAAACTATCAAAGTTCAAGCATGCTGCACTTTCATATGCACACTCATCATGTAAAGGTCATTTCCTCCAGCTGAAGTCCCAAAAAACACAGATACAGGATGTTTCCATAGCCTGTTGCTGTTTCCACCTCATCTTTTCTCTGTATTTTTCAAGTCCTTCCCACATCAAAATACTCTCTTGTTAGGGCTCAGCCTGCCTGCTCCTCTCCACCTGCTCTTATTCGGCACTGAAAGCTCACTCACTTTTCATTGATGATAACTGATTTTTGATATTGCATCTTAAAAATATCAGTTTTACTTTCTCTTCCAATGCCCCTTGTGCTAGGGCACAATTTCATAACACCTGAAAATAATTCACTATGTCTTCTTCCCTCAAATGATTATTTGAAAAACTGCACTGGCATTAAAAACCTAAATGATGGAGTTGTAGCTGGGATGGAGTTTTAGCATGGTATCAGAACATGAATATAAAAGTCATCTTAAATGAGCTG
The DNA here is from genome assembly GCF_027579445.1 of Ammospiza nelsoni. Lineage (NCBI taxonomy): Eukaryota > Metazoa > Chordata > Aves > Passeriformes > Passerellidae > Ammospiza > Ammospiza nelsoni. The sequence goes on from NC_080640.1 coordinate 11,191,860, forward strand.
ATTTGGAAAATAAATTGAGGAAGACGTGCACAGGAATAATGAACTGCAAAAGCTGCAAAATAAGGAACACTTGCATCCTTCTGCAGAAAAGCAACTTGATTTATGTAAACTATAAATATCAATATGCATGAAGAGTGCTCAGCTGTGGACATACAGGTATGTATCATTTTGCTGTGGCTGTTAAAAATACAACTGGAATATATCCAGGTGAACATCACAGTTTAAAAACCAGGGGAAACTGGAGAAACACTACAAATAAAAGGGGCTAATCAGAGATCTAAAATATAGGAAAGGCTGGAATAACTGGGATTAGTAGGGAAGACTGAGGACAGCATTCATCCTTCAAATGTGCCTAAGAGGCTGCTGTAGAGGTAAATTAGAGTAGTGTCCACTAGGCATGAGGAAAAGCTGCCTGGCTGGAAGTTTTGTTCAGCACTGAAGCTTTTGACTGACCTTTTTTTTAGAATTCCTTTAGGATGATCTTTAAAGGTCCACATATCTCTGTCTTCTCTAACTCTCAGCTAGCCTGGGTGTGTGGGTCAGTGCTGAGTTTGGACTCAATGAGCAGTGGCCTCTCCTCTCATCCCTGCTGACACCCTGCTTGGGATTTCCTTGACTTCCTGCCTGGAACAGGTTATTGGTGATATTTACTCCTGTCTGTTTTGGCACAGAGAGTCAGCAGCAGAGCTGGTACAGGGATTTACTGTGAATGTAAGAGCATGAGGTCAAGCTGAGCTGTGGCCCCGAGATGCAGCTGATCCTTTTCTGTCCCCCCTTGCCCCGTCCAGACAGACACTTTGGGTCCAGAGAGGAGGGTAGGTCAGAAGCTGGAGGCCACATCTAGGCAAAACTTCTTATCCTTCAACTTTTTTTCCCCAGAAGGTATCTTTTGGATATGTCCTCTGATAATACTTGTTTTCCCATCTGTGTGAACAGCTCTTTGAGCTGAGCTGAGCCTGCTGACACAAATCAGGCAGGGAGGCAGAGCGCAGCCCCTTGCTGCACGCAGTGCTCTGCTGCTGCCACGGTGCCTCTCTGCCAGCATTGATTCATCATCTGCCCATCTCCAGCTCAGAAGAGCCAGAGCTGCTGATATCTTCTATTTCTGCCTGTGGCTGTGTTTCTGCAGGCTGTGATCATCTCAGATCACTCACACACAGAGGTCAGGAGGCAGAGCAGCAAACCCTTCCAAAGCCCAGGGCTGCTGCAGGTGGCAGCAGTGACAAGCCAGTGGGCTACAGGATAGCCCCTGTGCCTCAGCAGGATGCAGAGGAGAGCTCTGCTGTCAAAGTGGCAAAAAGACACCCCTTGTTGCTACTAAATATTGCAGATCTCACGTGCTTACTTTCCAAAGAGCTATGGAGTCGGTGGAGGATCTGGGGCACAAGTCTGATGAGGAGAGGCTGAGACAGGTCGGGATGCTTAGCCTGGAGAAAAGGAGGTTCAGGAGTGGCATTATCACTCCCTACAACTCCCTGAAAGAAGGTTTCAGACAGGTGGGGTTCAGTATCTTCTCCCAGGTAACAAGATGACCTCTCAGTCAAGGCAAAATGCTTCCGTTGTTTCAGAGGAGGTTAAGATTGGATATTAGGGAACATGTCTTCACAGAAAGGGCTGTGGAACAGAATTCTCAAAGCAGTGGTTAAATCACCATCCCTGGAGGTATTCAAAGATGTGTAGGTGTGGCACTTAGGGAGATGGTTTAGTGATTGGACTCAATGATATCAGAGGTCTGTTCTTACCTAAAGGATTGCATGTCCCACCCATATTCACCAGTTTGCTTTTTCCTAGATGATTTTAGGAAAGAGGAAAGACTTTGTGTAATGTGACTGTGGTTCTGAGAGGGAGGCTGGAGCCCTCTGTCCTACCTCATGCCTCAGCTCAGGAAAAAAAATCACCTTTCCTGCAGAATTCTCACATATAAAGTCAGCTTTTTCCTGATTGCTTCCAAAGTTACAACTCCAAATCTCTGAATCTAAACATTTAGGCAGCTGACTTAGAGGCTAAAAAGAGCACTTTGGTTTTCTTATGATGGAAAAGGAGCAGGGATGTTTGCCCCCAGCTGTGAGCTGGGATATTAAATAATCTTTGGAGGGAGCAGTTTCTTGCACTTCACCATGGTTCTGCAGAGGCAGCAACTCAATACTACCAAAGATTCAGATGTTATATATATATATATATATATATATATATATATATATTTTATTTATTTATTTTTTAATATAATTTAGAAATGGATAAAGCAAAAGCACCCTCTGGACAGTTTCTGCCACCAGAGGAAAGGGACAGCTTAGGGGCTGCTCCCCATTTCAGGGAACAGAGTAGAAGCACCAACTAAACAAATGTGTTGCCCATAGAAATGTGAGATAAGTTTGCTTCTACATGCACAGAGTTGGTTTTTGCTCTCCAAAGTACTTCAGAATCATAAAAGGCTCAAACTACAAACAGACACTGCAGCCTGGTTTCCCTACTTTACCACAGCTGCTAAAAGCTCCCAGGTCTTATTTTTCATTAACCTGCCATCCTGCCTCAGTATGTGTCATCTATCTGTTGCACAAGAAGAAGGAGGGTTTCCTATTAAATTCCCGTTTCTTGTCACTTGTGTGTCTCTGGAAAGGGAAATCCACAACCTGCAATCCAGCAGCTCCACCCTGCATCCTAAATGTCTTCTGAGCCTCTCTAACCCTGAGTGCTATCCCAGGGACAAAGCATCCCTGAAAGGGGAGACTAGATTTACATAAGCACAGAGAAACTTAAAATTTTGGCTCACATCCTTCAAAAATGGCAAATGATAGATTTTCCTAGACTATTACCAGACAGAGGCCCTCAGAGTTTAGCCTGTGCTGCTCAGCTGAGCCTGCTCTCACCTGAAGTTTGCCATTGGCAGAAATGTGCTTAAAGGCACAAATACATCTGAGGTGGTTCTGAATATCTTGGACCAAAGAGCATGCATTTAGCCCAAAATAGCAGTGCTGGAATTCAGCTCTGTGTGCACACATATACAGAAATGTCTTTGAAAGACTAATATGTCATAATTTTCTAAAATTATTTTCCAAAGGATTCATTTTACTGACGATATGCAGTATAAGGGAAAGACCCGTGAAGGCTCATCATAATTCTTTCTATCAAATCTGTGAAACTACCTGAGGAAGAAGTGTGAAGCAAGAGATAAGAAACAAAACTTGCCAAAGTTTGAGATCAGACATGCAAATATCATTTTGCCATTGCATTTTAGTGGTTTAATTCTCCACAGGAAAAAAAAAAAAAAGCTATGAAGGGGAAGATATCAGAAATATCAGAAGCTGAGCTTATTGGAAATTAATATAGAAGGCAGCAAGGTATACATACATGTCATATATATATATGTGTGTGTGTGTGTGTTTTAAATACCTATATATATATGACAAGGTTACTTGGGAAGTTGTCCCCCTCCTTCAGTCCCTGCCCTCCCTGTACTTTTTTCTGCATCAATATTTCTGCAGGAATATGAAGTGAGGCACAGCTCTCAAACTTGTTCCAGCTTGGAATTCATTTATCTACCCTCATTGCTGAGGGAGTAGCAAGCATTGCATTTCAAATTGTCCTCAGTGGCAAACTCCTGCATTAAAGTAATCACACAAAAACTTGAACTAAACAAGGAAAATTAAGAGGAAAAGCAGTAAATCTTCTTTATATGAAGGGTTTACGCGATGCTGTACAATGTTGTACACAAGATTTTAATGAGAAAAATCATGTTCCTGTTGTAAAGCAGCCACACAAATATTCAAGCATGTAAGAAAATTACTTTGCCAACTCTAGGATTAGTTTCTGATAAATAAAGATTCCTGAAAATGTTGAAGTTCCCTTTTCTGTCTGTGGAATTTGGGCAAAGAGTCTCAGGGCCAGACAACTCATAGATATCAGGACAGCTCTGCTGGCAATGAGAGTTTGATTTTCACCATCTGAAACTATAACAGAAAAAGAAACACTTTATACAGTGAATGCCACCTGGCAGCAGACGACTGGGTGTGCATGTGTGAGAGGGTGGATGACCAAGACTAAATGATTTTGCTGTTCATCCACTGTAGTCTACTGTTCCGCATGCTGACTGCTTAGGTTAGGAAAACAGTGGGCAAAAAGGAGACTCCAAAAAAGGATTTCCCAAAAAGAAGTGATGTCCAAAAAGAAGTGATGTCCAAAGGAGGAAGTGAGACCAGAAAGAAGAAGGTGAAGATCCTGCTGGGGAAAAGATGTCAGATGTGGGGAATATGATGGAGAGCACGAAGATAAACGCTGAGGGACAGTCAGTGACCATGGGCTGGTAATGCCAGCTCCCAGTGGGGAGAAAAGTTGAGACCTGGTAAGTGCAGTGCAGGGGCACAGTGAGTGTAGGTGTGAGATAACCAAGTTCTAATTTTAAAAGGTCTGGTATGACTCGTTCTTAAGTAAATGCCAGTATCTAGATTTCCAGCTGGTGGTTTACTCTGTCTCATCCATGTCAAAGACTCCATCCCAACCAGTCTCCATAATTTGATTGTCCCTTATATAGCTGAGATAACTTGCTTTGCCTCCAGAGCATCCCACTCCCTGTGAAAAGGATAAGCTTGACTGATAATGCAGCTCACAGCACAATATTGAACTACACAGTCAATCAGAAACATCCCAGTTAAGTCTTTTTCTTTCCTTGTGTGTCCTCTTTGGGCGGTTTCACGCTGATGCAAGTCATTGAAAAGCAGAATAAGTACAAGCCCTACACAAGGAAAATTGCATTTGAAGGTTTCCCAGAGATTCAGTGGTGACCAGCACTCATAAATTACTTTATCAGCCTTGAAAGAAATATTCAGGACTATTTTGGCAGCTTTGTCACTCCAGTGACAGGGAGAATTCAGTTTTCCATTCAGCAGGTGCTAATGCAGTTATATCAAATCCTAAGCATGGGAGAAAATGATCTGCACATATGTGCACGTTGCTCCCAACCTTCTCTCCACCTCTTCAAGGCTCAGCAGCAGAAGGGATCTGACCTGAGATGTCCCAGCCAAGTTGTTATTTCATTGCCTGTAAACATGTGCCAGATGATTGCATCTTTCCCTCAGGTAGAAGGATGAAAAGAAAATATTGGGTAAAGTGCGACTGTCATAAAGACGGCCGTAAAGCGCGACTGTCGTATAAGGTGCCGTAAAGTGCGACTGTCGTAAAACCAGCTGTAAAGTGAGACTGTCGTAAAACCGGCCGTAAAGCGCGCCTGTCGTAAAGACGGCCGTAAAGTGCGACTGTCGTAAAGACGGCCCTAAAGTGCGACTGTCGTAAAAAAGGCCGTAAAGTGCGATTGCTATTCAAGGGACCGTAAAGCGTGATTGTCATAAAGATGCTTTTGGACACATGGGGATTGAGCACTTTAATAATATCTCCTGCTGTGATCTGGCTGCCGTGGAGGCGGTCCCAGCTTGCAGGGCGCTGGTGGAGCTCTTTGCTGCAAGGAGGATGCCCACAGCAGCTGCCTTGCCGAGCTCTTCTCCTGCCATGACTCTCGAATGGGACACGCCCCCCTCCTCCCCGTCGGACCCCACAGCTTTGGTACCCGCAGTCTTGCTCACCCCTGCCGCCCTGCCCCCTGCCCTTGCGGTCTTGACACTCGTCCCTCTGGCCCCAGCCACACCCCCCGACCTCACGGCCCCTCCCACGGCTCCCGCCATCCTCGCCTTTACCATCCCGTTGGTCTCAGCTCTCCCAGCTGCCGCTCTTCATGCCCCCTAATCCCGCCCCCACCAGCCTGCCCACCAGCGTCACCGTGGCTGTGTCGTAGGAGAGCCTCCCTCACTCCTGCCCTGGCATCCCCTGCCCTGGGCACCTGCCAGGGCCCTGCTTGGGCAGGTGTCATGGTTTGGGCCTGGCAGAGCCAGAGCCCCCATGAGTATACCTTCTCCCTGGTGTCTGCTGTGAGATGTGACCAGGAATAAACAAAGCAGGCTCCAGCTTAAACATAAAGAAAACTTTATTACCTAAACTACAAGAAAAGAAAGAAGGAAAAAACTATAAGAGAAAAAAATTTGAAAACCTTACAAAAAACACTTTCCTCTTCCCCACCACCACAATTTCCCAATCCGATACATTCCCCCCAAAATCACCAACTGCCCAGTCTGGCACCACCCTTTTGGATATTCAAACTTCAGTCCATGAAGAGAAGAGGAGTCTTTCTTGCACCATAGGCTTCCCCTGGAAACACGCTGAAACTCATGTGCTTCCCTGTCACTCAGCACCACCCGGAAAGTCCTTTTGCCGCTTGTGACATCTTCCTTCCATGCTCAGTGCTCTCACCACTGGCATGGACCAGAGCTGCTTTTAGGGTTGTCTTTTAAGGATGCCTTGTCTCACTCCAAAAAGGCACAGTCTCTGCTTTGGGACATCTGTCCCCCCATTTTTATCCAACCCGCTGGGGCCGAGGGGTCCCCACAATGAACCCTCCTGGTTCTGAGGCACTGCCTCCCTCTAAATGCAGTCTCTGTGTCACAAGAATAAAACTGGTTCAGTCTATGGCTACACAAGAAAAGTCCAGCCAAAAGGCCACTCCAATCATCTCTCTCTCCACCCAGCAAGCCTTCTTCACGTCCTTCGGGCCAGGTCCTTGTCTCATCTCATCTCTTATCTCCCGTCTTATTCAGCTCTGAGGAGGATCAGCATTTTTGCAAGGTCCCAATCATGAAAGAAAGGGGTTAAAAATTTCAGTCTCTGTCTGTCCCAGGACTCCGGACTCCCACACTCGCTGCTGCTCCAGCTGGCCGAGCACCTCCTCCCTCACTGCATTCCCCCCCTTTCTCCTCCTGGGCCGGCTGCTATCACATTCGTCGTCGCCTGCTCTCCCTCTCTCTCTCCTGGGGGGGGATGGCTGCCCGATGTCTCTTGGGGCTCCTCCACCCTTCCATCTTCCAGGGCCTCCTCACCCCCCATCTCTGTCCAAGCCCAGGCCTACCGCATGGCTGCCCCTCCCCCGCCCAACAGCAGCGGCTGGACGGGGGAAGGGAGCTCCGACCTCCATCCCTCGAAGTCCCAAGAGAGCCTCCCAGGGCCGAAGCTCTGCTTTTAACCCCTGTGTGTTCTCGGAGGTGTGTCCAGATCCCGCTGGCCACATCAGGTGCCAATATCAAAATCCGAGCACCCATTGGTTTGACCACAGCATCCCAGAATTCCCACTTCTTCCTGGTCAAACCACCACAGCAGGGAACAAAGCAGCCCCCACGTTGGCACCTGGCTGCTCCTAATTCTTCTTTTCTTCATGACAATATCAGCTGCAGGAACATGGTGACACCAAGGACTTGAAGAGTTAGGTGAGGTGAAGTTTGCCCCCAGAAATCTGGGGTCAAATCAGGTCCAGTTTATCTTGCTCTACTTGCTCTACTTGCACTTGCACTCTACTTGTGTTTCTACATTCTCATTTTCACCTGCTTGCCTTTCTATGTGATCCACAGCTTGTATTTGGATCAATTAGCACTCCTTAATGAACACTGGTAGCCAAAGGCATGCAGATATCTCAGGAGTAACTATTATAAATTCATCTATGACTTTCTCTGTCTGTGTGAACCTTTGCCCTCTCCTAAGAGTCCCAGCGATTCAGAACTCAACTAAGGGAGATGAGTAATGGAAAAAAACCCTACTCTACCCTTTGATGCACATGTTAGACAAATTACTCTTATATTGGACAAATATGTCAATTTTTTCAGGTCTGATAATGTGCCTTTACTGATAATTCATGTATTTCAAATAGAAAATATGTCATTTTACTTGTTGCTTCATATAGAGACACCAACCACAAGGTTTTGTACTAGTTATAATTTCTATAAATTTCAAACAAAGTGTATTTCTACACAGGTCAGAATGGCCTAATTACAAGAAGTTCATTTGCACACATTTTTTCTTGTAATAAATTCATACATTCTGTATTGACTGGAAAAAAGGACAGGTAATTCTGTGCTCTTTGCCTGTCTGATTATCTCTCATCAGTCACAATATACAAATACATCATTATCAACACTATGGACATTAACAACATTGGAGTTTCAAATATACATGTGGTTCACTTTGGAGGGAAAGAAATGCATTTAGACTAATATGGCTATTCCAGTGTTGACAAGGACTTTTACTATCTAGAAGATAAACAGTAAATTTAATTTGCATAATTAAGTTAATCTTTTTAGATTTTAATGTAGTGTATCACGAGTTCCCAGGCTTGTAAATGAGGTTTTACTAGTGAAACTCTTATTACTAAGATATATACCATTCCCCCCTGTGCATGAGAAACTGGTTAGGAAATTCACAGGAAAATACAGAGTGTATCATGCTACACTCCAGGAGAACAGACTAAAGCGAGGGCAAAAATAAGATGGATTTACATTCCCCTTAGGCCCACTCCATTTCAACAGACATTGAGCAGGAAAAAGGCCCTGAGGTATAAATTAGAGCAACAGCTGTTCTTAGCTTGCAACACCTCATGTTCAGCTGCCTGCAGACTCTGTGAAACTCAAGACACCTGAATAACTATTTCAGAAATGTTTGAATTAATTTTTTCTGGATAATGTGTGTCCCAAATCCCAGTCAATCTCTTTTGGGTACTAACCCTGTGGCACTGCACATCACTAGTTGGACACCTCACCCTCCTCTTTGCACTGCTCAGCAAGGAAAGGGATTGCTCTTGTTAATTGTTCTCCTAATGACTGTACCCACAGGACAGAGGTAAATGTCTCTCTCCTAACAATAACATCCAATGGGGGATTTGGGCAGGATGCAAGCCTGCTTTAGCTTCCTTGACAGAGAAGAATTGACTGGTTTTGTACCAATAACCAGCATTATGGGAGACCAGGATCAAAAGCATCAGGTAACACTGAATTAAGTAGCACAATTTCCACTCTTTATCTCTGCTTGGTTTGCTTCTGATCAGTCACACAAAGATTATTAGGGAAAGTCACAGGCTTGCTTAAGCAAAAATCAGAAAACAGAGTTAAAATTTCAACGTATTTCCAACATCAAAGCAGTTCTGTGCCTTATTTACTTGCACACAACCTGCCAGATGTGGGGTGCTCTGACACCTAGAAATACTGTCCTGTGGAAAACAGTCACCCCCTCAGGCTTGCCTTTCCTACTTTATTGCAGCTCTTTTGCATATTCACTTCCTAAGCATCTCTCACCCACATTACGATATAACTCTTGCTGGCTACCCAGAAGATTTCTGCAGTGCTTAGCTCAGCACTTACCTGCTTGGTCTTCTGGTTACTACAGCCTGACTTCATAGCTCTCTGTACTTCATTATAAAACAACCCAAACTTTATAACTGAACAAAAATATTGTGTCATTGTTTTTCTTTTCAAAACCACCAGACCCTCACTATAGGCTGTCAAGGTAATAGGACAGCTTCTGTACATCACCTGACCCACAATGTAACTTGTTTATTTCAAACAAACAATACAGGTATAAACTTTATCTGTTTGTACTTCTTGCTAAGCAAAAACAGCTTGGGAAGATCAACAAGACCTGAGCTCTTGCTCCATGGTGTAATCTGCACTTTGATGAATGATTTGAAAGACGTGTGAGGAAATGTCTGTGCATCTTCCCTGGGATGCTACGGATGGTTTGGAGCAATCCATCATATTGCCAAGGTCAGCTGCAGGCCTGTCAGCAGCAACCCCTTCAAGAATTGTTTCATGTCAGGGTGGACCACCTTTTTCTTTTTTTTTTCTTGCTACAATACCTCAGGAAATCTCAGTTCAAGTCTTAAGAAAGAGGAGAGAAGAAAAAGGAAATTCTCCCCTTTGAAACTTCAGAAAGGCTCAAACTATGGCTGGTTTGAGACCATGTAGCCTGGCCAGGCTGAGAACATAAACTAAACATGACTTTGTTTTAGATTAGATTAGTTTAACTTAGATTTACAACAGCAGGGAGATATTCTTTCTGGTTTGCGGTTGTTTATTTAGGATGGAATAGTGTTGGGACAGTAGGTCCTGAGGTGCTGCAGCAAAATTGCAATCAGAGGAAAGAGAAGGAGCAGATCTGGAATGACAGCAGATGATGCATTTCAGAATCAGCAGTAACTCAGTGGGAGACACATATCTATCATCCCAGAAGGGAGATTACAGCACTGAGTTCCCCTGAAGTTCAAAACTGGAGCAGAAAGGATGCACTGCAGCTTTAATTATGCTATTAAGGTTTCTTTTCAGGGGAATTACCATCCATTCTCAGGTACTCACAGAAATGGTAAAATCAAGGAATATTTAGGGAGTGGAATCGTTTTAATACTGGGTGGCAGAGCTCTTACAGGCTCTAATTTTATTCTGAATAATAGAAATTGTTCCCAAGAGACACATTCTCAACATCTGAGAAGTATAATATTAATTGCTTCTACCCAGTTCTAACTTTCAGGATACTCTTGAGTAAAGCAAGCAACCAGGATCACTATTTTATACTGGCAAAAAGTTCAACATACCTGATTTAGTTTCTGGATGCTCTCTAAATTACCACCATTAGCAGAAGCTATTACTATCTGTGCTGATTCTCCCGGCTTTACTCTTCCTAAAGCCTGAGGCTTTACCAATATATTGTGTAAAACCACATGTCCAGAATCCAGACACCTCAATCTCATGCACGTGCCCATTCCTGCATATGCACAAAGTACACCTGAGCAGACACAAAAGTCATTGATAAAAGAATAGCACAGATAACGTGATCAGTCTGGGACATCTCGAAGTAAATGTCAAAATCAAGGGAAGAAGCAAGCATGCCACTTAATGAGTAGGCTCCACCATGCCTTGTGGCCTTTAAAACCTCAGAGTGTTCTTAGACGAAAATAATATCTGCTATAGTCCTTCCCTTCTCCATCCATCTTGCCAGCTCTGTGTAGATGGAAATCTCATTATTTTTAGATGGTGTGACAGGCCAGAGGGGGCTTGTAGCTACTTTATTGGGATCTGCTCTTTGAAAGCCCCTCTTCACCAAACTTTGTGCCCCCTGAAAGTAGAACAGAGATGGAGAACATCCTTTTCTGTTTCCTCTGTCCATGCTTTTCTGAGGCCCTTCAGCTGAGTTCTTGACCCTGTCTGGCTTCTGGGAGCCTTCCCACACTGTCACTGAGGACAGGTCTGCAGCTCCTTTCAGCAAAGCTCTGCTGAATTGTCCCTCCTGCACCTCCATGAAGTAAATAAGTGCTAATCCACAAGCAAAGAACCAAGGGGCAGTGAGAATATCTGCACTAGAGCGGGTAGTTCAAACTCCTTGTCCAGCACCGATTTTCCTGCTTCTCAGCTGTTTTCAGTCCTGACACTGTCCTTCTCTAGCTGGTTAACTCTGCCTGATCCCTGCTGCTCCTGGGGACACAGGGGAGCTGCCAGGGAGTGCACCAATGCTTTAACACATTCTCCTCCCTTGGCTGAGCAGCAGACCTTGGCCTCAGCTCTATTTGCAGCATCTTTGAGATAGCGCCTGTTCCCAAGTCCTTGGGAACCAAAACATGGGCCTCAGATGAGATGCTCTGGCCCAAATTCTTAAAGAGGTGGATGTAATTCTCTCTTATTGATTTTCATTTGTAACTGGTTGCCTCTGCACTTGTAAGGATCTGAGTTTCCACAGCATAATGAATCCTCACAGAAAACCAACCTTTCTTCATCACAAATAAGTCAGCACTAATGTTTCCATCAACTGTTTGTATCAATGCACAGAATCAGAAATTAGATAGTCTGTGGCATTTTTTTCTGTACAAAAAGAGACAGTTTTCAGCTATCTATTTTTCTTTTTTTTTTTTCCTTTTTTTTGGGGGGGGGGTGTTTATTATGCAAATTAATACATATGCATGTATAAACACGTGTGCACATTGACAGCCATATGCAAATACCCAAGCCCTCAGTATTGATGCACACATCTTTTTCTGAATTGCAGTAATGTTAAACAGAATCCCTCCAGGGCTTTTCTCACCACTCCTTTTTACACGTTTGACAGCTTTCCAGGGAATTAGTCTTAGTGCTTTATTAGGTATGTGTTCTAAATAATTAAATTTGACAATTATGTGGGAGAAATCTCAAGCAAAAAGAACTGAAATCTCTGAATGCAAAAAGAAAAATAGTGGGAAGGCTCTTTTTCTTTCTTTCTAAGCTACTCTATCACTCCCTTTGACTGTATCTCCTTTCCCATTAATTGATCATCATGTTGATATGCAAATATCATCTCAGCAGGTACATTTCATTTATTGAAATATTATTTGAGAACAACTTTAATAAATATTCAAGATGCCAATACAAGATGGCACAGTGCATAGCAGCTTGTAACTTGGAAATCTTTACAGAATTAAACAACACTCAGCAGCAGGCAGGATGGGGTGTGAATCACAGGAGTGGGGCTAAGCTGGTCCATGGGGAATAAAATGAAAGTGTTCAGACACATGGTCAGCAGTGAGGACAGGCAGGAGCAGGGATACACAGATAATAGAGAAATAACTGTGGTGAGAAGTGGGGAGGGACAGACAGGGGCAAGGAAACTTCTTTTAGGTTACAGGATGTGCAGAGAAGGCTGCGGGATTAATGGGAAAGTGATACCAGGAAAGGCCAGGGAGTTTGGCTGCCATAGGGTTTTCTGTCTGACTGAAAGGTGGAAAATATTTCTTTTAGATTTGGGTGTTGGCATCTACTGCAAGGACTCCCAGCTCTGTCTTTGAGGGCCAGAGTTCAGAGCACTCTGACAGTGACGTGTCCTGGCCCCCACAAACCGCAAGATCTTCCCTCAGTTAAAGCTCTTGAGAAATTTCATTGCATAATGCAACAAAATGAGTACACCAAGAACTGAGTGGCAGCAAAGAAAACATGTGCACAATAGCTGGGCAGAAACATAATATATAATATTACTTGTACAGAAAATTTAGCTGGAGCCAGAACTGAGTACTGGGCAAACATTTGCAAATAAAACATTGAAATACACCAAGAACAAACTTATACAAAGCATTAGTAAGCCAAGCTGAAACTTCATCCCCATATCAATTTGAGGTGGTTTTTTTTAAATGCCCTTTTTAAAAAATAGGGATCTCCACTTTTAATTGCCAATTAAGGATTTCTCAAGTTTTTGTTTACTGTAGAAAAACATCCTTCAAAGGATGCTCAGCAAAACAAACCTGACTAATACCACTTCCTGACCTTTTGAAAATAATCCTTGTGAAGTATTTTTAAAGCCAGTTAACAGACAATTCAAAACTTTGAAAAATACTGAATAAAGTATTTCTGCATTCTTCCAGAAACAGGGAATTATCCACAGTTGGCTCATGCTATTGGCATTTGTGCTTTCCTTTTATACCAGTTAAGATCCCTCTAGGTCCCTTGATGCTTCCAGGAGAGATGGTGGCACTTCTCTAGAATCAAAAAAAGTATCAGCATATTTTCTGTGGTTAATAAGAATCTGGCATGCTCAAATGTCACCTCCCACTGCCCCAGCATGCCATCCCATAAATCCAAAGATTCCCCAATGCCATTTGATCTTTCACTGTATGCCCTTTTAGTGTTTCTATCAACCATTCCATCATAAATTACAGCTTTTACTTAATGATTTTGTTTCTTGTCCAGCTGTTCTCTTACAGAACCATCATCTTTTGCAGGCCACCAAAGAACATCCAACAGGGCAGAAAAAGCTCGGGCTGAAGGAGAGGGATGGGAGTGAGTGTGGCCCAATGGATGTTTGTAAGCTAAAACATATGGATCCTTTTCCTGGTTCTGTTTATGAACCGAATTTTCTTGTTTTCATTTGTTTTTCTGCTCAGCCTGAAGATCCTGAGGCACTTTCTCTCAAGTCCTTCTTGTAGCACACATAGTGTAGCAGAGTCTGGCATCAATTGGATGCTTCCAATAGGAAAAGTGTTAATAAAAAAGCTTGTGTGTGTAGGATGTGATGGCTGCTGTGTTCACCACAGAATATTTCTTCAGAAAGCAGTGACAATTATTGTCTTTGGAACAGAAGCCCCAGTGTAGGAGAGCTTTTTCCATGACAGGTCCATATCACATTTGCTAGTTTTCAAATAAGTTGCCATTTAACTTCCTGCTACAAATGCCCATCCTTGAGGAACTGAACTGAGAATGTGAATAAGCCACGTGGCAAAGGCTGCTAAAAAGTGACCTGGGGGCACATTTGTTCAGAGCATGGGTCTCTATGGGAGGTGAAGGGTTCTGTTCAGCTCTTTATGCACTCTCACTCACAGGAAAGCAGAAATAAGCCACCACAGATTCTTGTCTGAGATGGAAATATAAATGGACAAAATGGTTGATCAATGTGCTTTCTAGGAAATTCTTTATGAGGATGAACACAAGTAGTCTGCAAATTCTGGATCAAGTTCATAATGAAACATCTGATTTGACAGAAGTTTCTAATAAACTTATGAGTATGCAAAACCCTTTTCTGTATTCATTTTACTTCATTGTTGGATGCAAAGGTAACAAAATGACATGGGAGAACATGTTCTCCATGTATAAATGCTCATTAACAGAGATGAGAAATCAAGAGTAGGCTCAGGAGAGAACTTTGTAATGATTTCCAATCTTTTTTGGAGACCTAAGGCAGACTCTTAGAGAGGTAAGCTGTACCCAGACAAATCCATCTTTATGTCAGCAAAGTCCCCAGTCATGAAACTTCAGAATTTGATAGTGCTTAGGAAAAGTTAGGAGAAAGTTCAGGTCCTGTTGGAATCAGTGCAATCAGTGCCATGTGCCAAAATCACTTAAAGGTCTGGATCTTTGTTAGAAGAAAAGGTGACCGCATCTCTGATTTCTTGCACACAGTTCCATGGATGTGACTGAGACATCCATAGCTGCAAGTGATTTGCTCCTGTCCTCCTCAACATGCAGCAGATTGTCTGGGGTATATCCACAGAAGGAAACCCAAGGAGAGGTGGCCAGGACACAAATTGAAGAGACTTCTACGTTGCACACCTGCAGCTCTGGGACCATGAAAAACCCAAAATAGCAACTCCTGGTCACTGACTGATAGTTTGCTGTCTGCCTGCAGCTAGCTGAGTGGGGTGACTGTCCTGGGAGATCAAATTACCTGAAGAAATCTCTGTTTTGATGGCTGGATTGGGTGCAAGGGAAGCTGGAAAAATTATCTTTAACAAGAGTGGCCAGCAATCAGCATGTAGCTGTATTCCTGCCCCCAACACAGCAAACTCCCAAACTGAACAAACAAACACCAGCAAAGCTCAGCACCACTTCAGCTCCTTTCTAGGCTCAGACCCATCCCTGCCTGCCCAGCACAAAGGGGTTATTTTCTGAAAAAAAAGGGAAAAGTTAATTACACAATTCCTCCTGTTCTCTTCCGGATTCCACTAGTGCAGTCTAGTGTACAAAGCTGTTTATAGGCAGCTGCTTGGCAAAGAACAGACATCTTTCTTGTGGCCCAATGCATTTAAATATTTAAAGGCCAGCTGCACAGAGCAATGTCCCACAACATTGTCACTGGGACACAGTGACTCATCCACAGCCGGAGGAACAGGAATTGGACTTTCTGCCACAAGATGGGGCTCTGCCTGCCCTCTTTCCCCATATATCCTCTTTTATGCTTTGCTTCCTGTCCTGCATGAAAAAGCATTGTTTCCTTGGTTATCGTGTGTCTCTTTTTTTTCCTCCCTCTTTTGGTGTATTGAAGGACATTAATTTTTCATGGCAAGCAACTTTTCTGTCTTGCCCCCAAACAGACACACTAAACTGACAAAGCCTCTAGGATCCCCTTGGCTGAGACAGATGAGTTGTACTTACAGAATTAGAGCAAAACCTTTATTGCAGAGGGAAACAATGCTATAACCAGGCCATCTGTTTCATAGCCTCCTAAAACAGAGAGCATTCCTACAGGTTTCCTGCTCATTATTGCTCGAGCATTTTGCTCCTACAAGCAGAGAATCAATGACCAGATTCTGACATTTGGTGCTCACTGGAGAAACAAGAATAGGCTGAAGTTCACAAAACTGTGCTGAATTTTTATGCAGGAATGCATAGCAACCACTTTTTATAGCAAAGAAATTATTAGTACTGTGGTTGTGCCCGGGGGCTTCCACTGGCCCTTCACAATGGCTGGTATTTAACACACACACATCTAAAGAGAATTGGCTCATGCAGGGGCACAGTGATCCTTTTCCCCATGGGAGGGGATGCCTTTGAATAGGATTGTTGGTCTCTGTCCATCAGGTGACAACAGAATTCCATCCCTTGCTGGTGTGTGGAGATGGCCACACCAGAGCTGCCCACCGGCCTCTGCCCATATATTGCTGCAAACCAAAGCACCACCACCACCACAGGAGGTGATCACCCAGACCCAGTGCACAGGAGGGACTTTCTGTCTCCCTTCCAGGTAATGGGATCTCTGGATTGCACTTGTGAGGCTGAGCACACTTGGCATTGGCACTGCAGGGTGAACAGCTCTCAGTGCAGGAACCACCCTGCAGGGACCTTCCTGTCCAAGTGCCCAGAAATGTGGGAAGGGCTGAGCATCCCAGGAAGCAGATTTGGATCCTGATGGGAGAGTACCTTTTCTTCTTGACTTAGCTATAGGAAGGTGACACTGTTTCTTAGAGCAGTTGTGAGCCTTTTAGAATGATTTTGCAGACCACCAGCTGCCTGTGAATCATTGGTCATTGCACGTTATCTTTGCTATAAAAAATAGAGCCCAAATCTAAGGAACTAAGATTTGAATAAGCCCAAATCTCATTCCTTTGCTTCCTTATAATTTTTACTTCTGCTTCTTCTGCTGTTACATACTTGTACTTTTTCTCAGCACAGAATGCTACTCATGTTTTAAAATCACTGAAACACCAGAAGAAAAGGCATTCACACATTACTAAATTTCATTAAAATATAAAACAGCCTTCAGCAGATTTAAAACTTGGAACCAAAACATATTTATTGGATCAAGGCCAGTCCTCTGTGACCTGAGGTTGCTTCCTCATACAAGCTCATTATAAACTTGTCAAGGCTACTTTAAATGAGTTAGAACTTTCTCCCCCACTAGTCCAATTGGAACATTTCTGGGATTTGCTGATAAAGGAATCTTGTCATTTTAAAGTTAAAATTTCTTCATAGCCCTGAGAAGAGGGATTTTATGTGCTATTCTTTGCGGAATGGGCCGAAGAAGAATATCAGAGGTTTTCCTCCATTTTTTTACAAAAGGGCTATGAAGTAATGAAAAGTGATTAGCCAAACAGTGGGCTCAGAGGGTGAAAGTGCAATTCTAGTGCTGAGTCTAATGCTGGTTAGAAATTACAAAAATCCTCTCTGTACGGCTGGGCAAGACCCATCAGCAATTCCCATCAATATTTTTTTAAGTTCAATTCTCAAGTATTTGTGTGAATTAACATAATACAAGAGTAAAAAGAGACCACTTTTCCTCTTACCTTAAACCCCAGCTTTCAGAAATCACCTTTCTATCTATGGTCACTGGTGGTTTTAGGGGATATTTTAATAGAGGCCCATGATGCAGAGCTGCATTACCAGGCTTCCTTCTGCTGTGGTCCTTGAGTCCACTGGATTTTTAAAGTGTATTTTTTAAGTCTTCTGTCACTATTTTGTCCTTCTTAGATAGAAGCTGTCAGCTTTTTCTCACTGAAGATTTCTTTCTGGGAAACTCATGGCAACCATCCCATGACTGAGCCCTGCACACTTTATTTACAGAAACTGAATGCCAAGGTACCTATGAAGTGATAATCTGCTTCCAGAAAATTTAATTCAGGTAGCTCAGGAATGTGGGCAGCTAGGATGGGCTGAAATTTGGGACTGGATGCACAGAAAAACTCAGAAGAAAAAAACATAAATCCTGTCTACACTTCACATGAAGGCACTCCTCCTCTTCCTCTTTAGACACGAATCCCAGCTGTGGCTCTCCTATTTATTGGCAATATCAGGGGGAAGTGCAGCCCATTCCTGGGATGGCAGAAAAGCTGCCAGGCTTGCCCTCTACCAGTTGTGTCATTTTCACACATTCAGACAGCTTTACACAGCCACTGGGCTCATCACTTTGGTTAAGAAATACCAGTGGTTCGTTCCTCACTAAAATATCCCCTCAGGATCCCAAGAGCTTTCAGAGAGGAAAACATTTTCAGGTCTTTTTTCCTCCAGCCTGCATTTTTGCCTCTTACTAGAATTTGTTCATTCTGTTACACACATTTCTGCACATTCCCAGACCAGTCTTCATTAATTATTTGGTTTAGGGACGGTTGCTTAATGAAGATAAATGACCCAGCAGTCTCTGTAATACAAAGCCATTTGCACAGTAGCAAGTGGTGGGTCGGGCTGGTGGGTCTGCATCCAGTTCAAAGCATCCAGCCAGATGTTCCCACCACATGTACTGTCATCAGAATTGTCACTAATCACCAGCCTCGTTAGCAGCCTCTCTAAACCCAAGCCAAGGACCAATGGGCCACAGAAGGCAAATTTCCCTTAGAGATTATTCTTGCCAACATGGTTTAAAAATGCATTTAGCGAGGGAATGTAGGAAACAGCTGCTTGTACTGTGAAAAGTGTGTGAAAAGATGGCATTTCTTCAGAGCAGTCAGTCTGGCACTGCTCACTAGCAGCAGTCAGTGCTGCAGGACACATCAGTGGTTGTGCTTTCAGATAGAAGCTGCTCATGCATCTCAGCATGGCAGAAAGGAGGTTGGGGAACAGGGGTTCCTTTTTTCCAGGTGACTGTGACGGCCCAACCACCACGAGGGCAGTTGCTGCCTTTGTAACAAAGTTTTCTTGACACATAAGGATCGAAAGGAAAAGCAAACCAAAACCAAACCCCCCCGGAAATTCAGATGAACGATGGCAGTGTGTGTTTTTTTTTTTTTTTTACATTAACATTTTTCATGTAGTTGGAAAGGCTATGACAAAAAGCAGCACAAACATTTTAATTCCATATCTTACCAATCTTCCATACAGTTCTATTGAAATTTGACAGACTAAACACGCCCAATATTCTCAGCTAACGCAGCAATCTCATCACAAAGAATTAGTGAAACAACAGCAAGGAAGCTCCTAAAGGTGAAGTTTCAAGGAATCTTATCTCCACACAATTGTACCAACTTAGTTTTTACATCCTCTCCTTCTCACATAGTCTCACTTTTCTGCTTTGTTGTACTGATCTCTTTTTTTCTCTATTATTCCCTTTCTGAATACTGAAATGAGATCTTTTCTTCTCTCTCTTCCTATCTCTTCTAAGTAGAAGCAAACCTTATAATCAAAGAAGTGCAAATCTAGTTTCCCTCCCAATGATGTCTGAGTGGATTTGAAACTTAAAATATAACCATTTGTTGCATTCTGGCTAAATGACCTGGTAATAAAGGAGATTTGTGCCTTTCCTTGGAGGGAAGGTCTTTTGTACAAAAAGTACAAATGCAAACCAGTAAGCTGCACGTGGTACAGGGTATATGGGGCTGTATTTCTCTATGACCTCCTTCACTCTTCCTTTTACATAATCCATATGTAAAAATATTAGTAAGATGGAGGGTTAGCAATGTGCATGGTTATTCAAGGTAATTAGGGAAAGTACACAAGTCATTATCATTAGTGGTTCATAATTCAGCAATCAAAGCATGATTGCAGCTCAGCCCTAACTCTTAGCTGGCTGAGCAGGGCCAGTGCAGCAGGACTGTGGAGAAATGCTCTATGACAAGAGGTTTGTAATGATTTACAGGGTGCTCTTTAATTGCACTATCAGTTGTTTGTTTCAGTTAATTGAGTTCCCCTCCCACTAATTACTCTTTGCTGCTCTTTCTGCCACTGTACCACAAGCTTAACTTTTTATGCAGATACTTTGGCTCTGTTTTCTCCCAGGACTTTTCTGCTTCACTGGATTGAATTAGTGTTGCCTCTGCAGTGGTTCACCAGGAATGATGTATTTACTTCCTATATGAATTCCCTATGTATTGTACATGTGTCTTTAAAGAATGTGGCAGGGTGCAAAGGGGGATAAGGCTGGTTTTTTCCAGGTGCACTGCAGGTGGGGTCTTGATCTTTATTCCAGAAGTCACTGCTACACCCATGTCCAGGATACAGCTCAAACCATCACCTGCCATATCCTTGATTTCTTAATGTCTATTTCTGTCACAGAGCTAAGAACAGCCTATGTTTAATGGAATTTGACACTGCTGAGGAAAATCTGTGTTTCTATATGTGACTATAAAACTAGGCAAGTAATACATCATGACCATGTGAAAATGAATATGCAGGCAGAAAAGAATGCATGGAAGGGATGGTGGCTGTCTCACTTACTACACACAAATTTGTATTTCTTCCATCACTCATGAGATGTTAACTGCTCTTCATTGTCTGCTGCTATTGATTTTTAAACTGGTTGATTGTTGGCTTATGTTAAACAATATTTTATATATACAAAATCACTGTTTTAACTTGGGTGTTTATGAAAGTCTGAACTATGGGAAGCTGGAAGGTCTTCCCTTCATACTTGTTTGCACATATATGAAGGCACTTAATTTTCCAAGATTCTTTCAGTCTGGAGGAAAAAAAAAGGCATTTAGAATTTGTTTATGAAGCCCTTTTCCTCCACACACACTTGTATTAGTTGTAAATTATTACTATGCACATTTTTTTTTAATGTTCCTGCTTTAAGCATTGCTAGATGCTTACTAGTAATGATGATTCATATGTTTCATACACATTGATATTTCTGGTGGTTCTGCTTCTGAGATAAGCAGATGGAGGATAGCTGAATTTCAGCAAACTGTGTATTACAAGCAGGTAGGATGCAAGTAAGGGAGAATGAAACACTGTGCTGAGTTGCCCCTTATTTTCAGCTCCGCTATTGCCACCACGGACCAAATATCAATAAAATGTGGTTTATGTCACTGCTTTCTTGTCTTTTATAGCCTTCAATAATAAACCAGCAGGCAGTGGAATCTCAGTACTCTGCTGGGATTTTACACTGTTTAGACACAATTAATTCTCAACATCTCTTCTACTTTGTGATGCTTTGTTTTCTGTTGAAATTCAGCAAGGATTAAAAATTCTTCTGCACGAATTCAGCCATTCAAGATATGGATCATCTGGATTAAACTGATGTCCAGAACAGCTGCCATTTTATTTTGAAATATCCAAATGGAATATTGGGAAGTAATAAGTGCTTATAGGTGAGCAAAAAAGAGTGTGTGTATGAAAGAGAATAACACCTGAATAACACTTCTCAGGTTGGTATGCCAGCCTGAGAAGTTCCTTTCAAGTAGCACAACTATGCCATGTTTCATTTCAAATATGTGGTGGTTTTCAACTTTGATTCAGCCTTTTAATTTTGTTGTAGCTCAGCTTTAACTTCTCTCAGAAGCCACCTGCTACCAACACCTTACCATGCAAAGCCAATACATTTTATAAATGGTTGTAAACTTCTTGAGCTGTTCCACTCCCTCCCAAGATCACTATAAAATGAGAAAAGGTTAAATCTTGTACTCTAAGAGATTTTAAAAATTACTTCTTTGTTGGACATTCTTCATAGATTGGACATTCATTCAGTTTGGTAACCTGAGGGAACTTGGAAAAGATGTTTGATGTCCTCTACCAAACAGATGAATCCTAGCCCTGTCACTGATAGAAAAGAGAAAATACCAAATAAGAAAAAGAAGATTGTCAGCAGTACTGTGTAACTTCCAGACTGGTTAACTTTGGTGGTTTTGGCTTCTTTTGAAGGGGACTTTACTGTTGTTGAAAAAAGAAAATCCTTGAATATAAAAGAAGAAAAATAAGAATTGACTGCACCAGGTTCTTTTCCAGTAAGTTTAATTTCCTAATTATTTGTAGGTCATTCCTGAGAGCCGCCAAGGTGTGACTCATTTCTATTAAACACTGTGCCATCCAACACTGTTCATCAATATCTTTCAGCCATTCATTCCTCTCAGCCAGTGTCCCTTTTAAGGAGAACTCAGAGCACTGGATTCTATTGCTTCAGCTTTAGTGAAAAGCTCACATCAAATATGCTGAAGAGTATGTAACCTTTACCACAGAGCTAGTTAGGGGACTAGGCTGGAGTCTCTCCCAACAGAAGTAAGTGGTCCTGTTGAGCCTTGGAGGATGGTTTAACCTACAGATCCATACTGAGTCAATATCCAAAGACTGCTACTAGAGCCATGTCTTTTGAGCTTATTACCTTTCAGAGAAGCCTTTAAAAAAGAGTTTTTGATCCATGTCATTAAAAAGCTCATGTCAATTTTCTTCAAGAATAGTGATTTATGCTAAATAGTTCAGCAAATTCTCCTCTGCAGTTCTGGTTGTGACCCAGAATGTTTTACACCCTACTCTGTTTTTCTGTGATATCTGAATCAAAAGTAAATACTGATAAATCCTGCTCCAGTAATTGCTCTAATTCCTGTCATGGCTGATGTTTTCTTTTTCTAGGATGAGGGCTTGAGGACTGTGTGTAGGGCTGTTAATCCTTTCGATTAATTCTGGATAAAAAAGGAATTTTCTAAATATAATGGGATTTATTGTTATTCTTTCCATAAAGGCAATGGAAAAAGAGAGAGGAGCTACGCAATGGGTAGTTCAAGAATACTAAGACTGATTTGGCACTGTTCATTAAGGCTGTTGCATTATAAATGATCATGAAATGCACTATTTAGAATTCTAACTACCCCAGTAAAGGCGGCACATTTATTTTTAGAGAATTGTTAGGAACAATTGCTTGGTTTTCCTTATGAGCAGCGGCTGCCGCAAGTAGAAATTAGCTGATGTGTAAACACAGTTGGGAGGTAAATGTGTCTGTGTTAGAGAGGATGAGCTGCATTCCATGGCAGACAAATATCAGCCAACAAACTGCTCAGTTCTCTGCTTCAGCAAATCCTACAGGAGATGCTCTGCTAGCTGGTGTGCTCAGATAAACACCCAACCTCCACCGCTGTTTTCTTTGGTTGTACCTTCACCATCAAAACCACAGCAAACACAGGAACTATTCTGCTCAGCAGTGGCACTGGTTGAATCAGTATTCTGATGAAAAAGCTGAAGACTACAGGCTTCCTTTTGGGAGAGAACATCATCCAGGAGCTCTTCAAGAACACCTACTGGTGCTGACGCGGTGGGGACATTCAAGTGCTTACATTAGAACTGCTCTTTGAGGAGCAAAACATAGTGGGTGGATTACTTGCCTAAGTTATGCAGACTAGAATTAATTTTGAATGATTATCACTTAATCATTTATAAAGTTAGCTTGGGCTCATTTCCAGTGTCTTTCCTTAAGCCTCCCCTTTGTTGAAATTGGGAGATAGTGTGTGCTTTGCGTCAGCACAGACATGTTCTGGATCACCACGTGTTTTCACAGCAGCCTCTCTCCTGCTGCAAGGAGGCTTTCTTTCAGGTGCTCTTGTTTGTGCACAGAATTTCTGGAGACTTCCTACTCTTTCAATGCATTTTTTTAAATCCATACTCCTTTTGATGAATTTATAAAATCGCCAAAATTTACAGGTACATTCCTTGCTAAAAAAAGGTCTCCTAAAACTATTTACAAATTTGGAATCTAAGGTGCACAAAGGGAGACCACTGAGACCATTGCTTTTTCCTCAAGGGTTTTGGAAGTATATTCTACCTTAGAAAAGAAATCACTTTAACTAGGATGTAAATGAATATCCAAATATGCAAAATTATTCTCAATTTTGCATAGCTGTGAGGCTGTGCTGTGTGGAGACCATTTAAAAAAACTTACAATGAACATCGGGAGACATTTTGAAATAGTAAAGCTTCTTTATTTGTTTCACCGTCTCCCCAAGTGGACAGGACAGAGAAAATTGAGTCAGGAAAACAAAACTTCACCTCTGAAAAAACCAGACTCAAGATGCTATTTTAAAAATTCCATCTTAAATCTGAAAAATGCAAATCACTTATCTTCCCCCAAACTGGTCACACTAAAATGTATTCTGTCAGGGCCCACTGAAAAGGCTCAAAATGAAAATCATAAAATATTCATTTAGATGCTGGCTTCAAACAAAAGACAACTAAAATTGGCTTAATGTTTAAATACAAAGGCACTTCAAATTGAAACACTTTTTTCTTCCTTTAATGAGTGTCAAAGCACTCTTTTGGACAACATTGGCCCTTTTTTAGCTTAAAAATTAATCCAAAATAACTCTTCTGTCAAAAGTACTGTTACAATAAAACTGAGTTTAAGAAAAAGAGAGAAAATTTTTAGAGAAAATTTTTAACCGTGTCATGTCATGTCATGTCATGTCATGTCATGTCATGTCACCTAACTCTTAAGAGGGAAAGAATTTGGACAAAGATATTTTAGTGACCAAAAAATATGGAAAATTATTCTTGACTGTCAGAAATATCTAGTTTGAAATATGGTTCCAAAGTATCACTTTGTCTTATGGGAATGTGGTAAGGATCTACATATTGCAGGGATGTTCAGATGGCCCTTTGATGTGAATTGATGATAGATCAGCCAAATGCAAGAGCAGAGTTCTGCGGTCTATGAACCATTTGTGATTTACAGTTACATCTGAAACATGCCTGTTAGGCACTTGAAGAAATGCCAGTTCATACATGTGAATGCAGTCCATGGAAGCTGCACTAAATCCTCAATTCTAGAGACCTTTGGTAATACTTTGGAGTTTAAAAGCAGTTAAAAATCACTGAATTTAGCTGCTGAGAAAGGTTTCCAACTGGAGAGTCTTGAAGCGTGATTTTTTTCCCTTCTAATGCTTTTTGAAGCTCCTTCCTTTACTGCTGTGTGAACTACTCTTTTCTCTTATAAACACAAATATCCTGTTCACAGCGCTGCCTGTTAAGGCATTCCATGTGTATTTTTTTTTTCCTGCAGCTGAAGATAAATTTTAATTACTTTTGGAAACTTTGCTGCCATTTTCCTGCCAGAAGGGTCCGAAGGGAACACGTCACCCCTCAGCCCCTGAGCTGGCAGAGATCCACCAGCATTACCAAACACAAGGAGTAAAACTGTCCCCCCTACCATGGTTTGCTGGGCACAATCCTTCTCTTCTACCCCCAGGTTTTTCAAGGAGATACTGCACACTGAACAAAAGGGATACTTGCAACCACATGGATATCTGGAAGACAAATCTCTCAGAGTGATCACAGAACTGTGTTTCAATTTTAGAGCCATGCAGCAAGGGAGGGCTGAACTTTAATATATCCCCTCTGCTCAACCTGCAGTGCAGCACACAGCTCCTGTGATTAATAAAAAGCATCATAAAACCATAGCTTGCTGCCTGCCCAAATCTATTAACCCTGTGTGAAGGTCTGCTACAGAGTCAAGGGGCCTTCATGGAACTTTCAATTCTTCCAGAAGTTGTAATTTTTTTCCCTCGTTAGGATTAACCATATCTGCTTTTAATCAGGCCCTCCAGAGCTTCACAGGAAAGACTTATTGCTGATTAGAGAGTGATGCTTGCCCAGATTTCTCTTTTTTCTGTCCCTTAGAGGCTCAGTTGGAGGCAGAATGTGTTTTTGCAGAGAGTGCTGTTGTAAAGGGAATTAGAAATTACGAGATTGGGAATTTTCTATTTATGAAATTTCCAACCATTTTTCAGGGGCCGGCAAAGATGTGCACTAAGAACAACAACAGTAATAGTAGTAGTAGTAGTAGTATGAATAGCAAAAGAATTAGAATATAAAAAACAAATAATACACAATGCAATTACCACTCACTGACTGATGCCCTGCCAGTCCTTGACCAGTGGCCCCTGGCCATCTTTCCCCCCAGTTTAAATACTGAGCACGACAGGCAGGATTGCCTTGCAGTGTGTAAGGGAATCTGTCAATTCTTTCAAGCCAAGACAGGTTCAGAAGGATAGGGAGGATGATGAAGAAGGTACCAAGTGGAGAAATCACCATTTGAGATGCCCTGGATCTCAGTGAGCAGTCATTCAAGCCCATGTGTGTTCAGTAGAACAGGTTTCTTCTGCATTTAAGGACATGATTTGGTGATGGACTTGGCAGTGTTGGGTTAATGGTTGGACTCAGTGACATTAAAGATCATTCCCTGAGTCATTCTGTGATTCTGCCTGAGAGTCACACACACTGGAGGTGGCAGCCATCCAGCCTGTGGCTCAGAGAGAAGCATTTTGCCTTTCCCAGGCCAGTAATTCTTCTTGCTTCTCAGAGGAATAGGGAGTCCACAGAGAAATATTCGTGGTGCCTTAGTTTTCCACACATAGCACACTGAGCTTTCTGCCCAAGGAAAAGAGTTCCCAAATTCATGGAGGAGGCTTTATGGGAGGTTTTGCTTCAAGGCACAAGCCTCACATGTGAGGCAGAACTGAAGGCTCTGGGTTGGGTTGCTTATAGTTTGCTTCTTGATCTCTGTCCCTGCTGTTGTACACTTGGAGAAACTTGAAGTTTCTGGTCAAGCAAAGGAATCAGAGCTGCTCTATAACTATCAAGAATATTATTGATGAAGCATTGTCTGACACCATCCATCCAAGAGGGTGAGCTGCAGCTGTACTGAGAAAAGCATCTACTGATAGTGAAGAAAGAAAAAACCTGGGCAATGAGTCTGTACGGAATAAAGCAGAAAAATGTCTTTCTAGTTTAAGTTCCTTGCAGACTGAGTAGTAAAGAATGTATTTATAAACCACCGATTTTTTTCCTCCTTTGGAGAATTAATCCCTTCCTCCCAGGAAATTGCCAAGAGGTTCAAGCAGCAGATACCCCAGCCAGCCATGCACACAGCAACTTATCATCAGCCTTCACTATAACACACAAATCTGAGTGGGAAAACTGAGCAGCTGCCAAAGAAAACAGCCTGAAGGAAAGGGGGAACGCACGGATGTTCACAACACCTGAATCATGGGCTCGAGGAGCAACCCTACTTTGGAGATTTTTGTTTTCTAATTTCAGGAACAGATTTATGAAGGGGGCTAAAAGAGTCCTAAGCCCTAAAGGTACTGGATGTAAAACACAGTTATTCTTGTGTCACGGCTGTGTAGCAACATGGTCTTATTAAATACAGATCATACTGCCTTTTTTTTACCGTGGCTTTTTCTTTCCTCCTCCTTCAGTCTTTTAGAAGAATTGCATCTTTATTCTATGAGTTTCTTCACCTCTGCCCATGTTTTTTTTTTTTTTTCTTTCCTTTTTCTTTTTTTTACCAGACTCTATTACACAGTTTTACCACTTCATTACAGTAATTCTCTTCCAATTGCCTTCAGAGCTTTTGCTCTAGCTTCACAAAATATGTATGCCTCTCACATATAGATGAGGGACATATATGTCTCTAAACACAAACACTTTGAATTGAAAGTGCAATCATGAGCAAAACAATATTTATGAAGACTTCTCTTTTTCCAGTAGATCTCAATTTTTTTTTTTGTCATGGAAATCAAGCATCTTCAGACAACCTCACATCTCTTTCAGTGGGATGCATGGAATTTCCTGAAAACTGTTGTTTGGTTCATTTCTTAATCTTTCTACCAATTTTTCCTGCCATGCTTCCCTTTCTGAAGAAGTCTGTTCAGACTGAATATACCATAAGCAAGGTTGTATCCTTGTTTTATGGTACATATAGATATTAGGAAATTGGTGCTTTCAATAACACAATTCAAAGGAGTCACTAGAATACAATATTTGGAAATATCATGACCTGTTAAAATATTTTTAATCAATATTAAAATTTTATGTAAACTTCCCTTGCATCTCCTTTCACATCTATACTTCTCCTTAGTTTAGTATTTGCCATTTAATTTTTCAGTCTTTCCTGAACAAATCATGCCAAAAGAAACTTGGAAACCTTCCAATCATGGTAAGAAGTCATAAGAACCTGAAAAGGCTAATAGATGGGCTGAAAAATCTGCTGCTGGTCATAGTACCAGTGATAAGCTGAATGCACCATGCAGCCTTGGGAATGTCAGGAGATGTTCACTGGGAGGTGCTCCTGGGCAGAGCTGTACAGAGCAGGTGCTAAAGCAATGTATCCTCCCTTCTTTCTGTTATGCCCCTTAGTCCAAAACAGGAGCCTCTTTTTTTATAACATGGTTGTGGTGTGGGTGAAGTTTGTTTTCAGTCTTCCTTGAAGATACATCTCTGTGCAATAGTTTTATCTTCAGATCCTCAGTTCTGTCTGAGAAATTTTTAGGCTTATCTTTTTATATACCTAAATACAATATATTTCAATCTAAAAATACAGCCACAGTCTTTTGCAGGGTATGGTTTTATTTGTTAGTCTTCTTACTGACATCCTCTGGACCAAACAACTCTTCATTTTTGACCTTTTACCATGAATTACTTTGATTCAGCCAGACTTCTATGTGTGTTACAAGCAAATAAACAAACAAACAAACAAACAAACAAAATCAGGTCATTCCTTCACAAACAGAACAGCTCATAATTCCAGGGGACAGGTGGTACTGCTGCTATAAATGTCTGTAACACACAAAGGAATATTCCTTACCTTTGCCATTATTACTGAAACAATTGCCTCCTATGTTTGACTTGTTAACAAGCCTGCTGGAAGGTGTTAGTTTTGATTACAGTGTGACATGACTGATCTATTGTGACAGCAGCTAAAACTAAATGTCCAATTAACCTTCAAAGTCGGTCTGAGGCTCAGCAGTATTTGTCTTTTCACTCTGCAGAGAGCCTTTTCACATCTCTCACACATTTTAATGTGCTACTGGGTGTCCAACTTCATAAAAGCTGCTCCAGACTAACGTGACTGATCAGTGAGATCGCTGTCATCTGTACTAGGGCTGAGGCCTCCTTATCCATTCTTACTTGATCAGGGAGTATTGGCTTGTCTATGAACTTGAGAATTATCCTAGTTTTTTACAGGAGTTCTTGTTGATTACAACAAGCCAATTGTGTGAGCTCTGCTGTCTTTGGCACGGTGAGTGATCCAAAGGGTGTCCCTGTATCTACCTCGTGTGGAAGCGCTCCCATAACCAAGCCCCATGGGATCACACTTCTTTCTGAACACATCCTGAATCCAGACTTGATGCCAATATGCAAAATCAAAGATGTTTTGTCCACAAAAAGCAATCTTGGTGATGAGTTGTATGGCAACTATCTGCAGTGCTTCCATCTCCAGGTGATAGCAAATTCTGCCTTGTTAGACGAGGTCCTGATCCCCAAAGTATGAGATAATAAAACCTCTTCCAAAGATTCATATCTAAAAGGACTCTCCTCTGCTCAAGATAGAGATTCTTAGAGGGAAAATAACATTTTGGAAGAGATTTCTTTTTTCCACCACAGGTGGAAAACCACAGGTTTTATTTAATAAAGTATTACAGAGAGTTGAGAAATGGATCATATAACAGCCCTGGATAAATCTTTTCCAGCTGGAGTCATCAACAGATCAGTATGCTGTACACCCTCTCTCCACTCTCATATACAGTCAGAAGAAGATTTTGCCAAGGGACAACCAAATTCAACACATTTCATTCAGACATCAGATGCTGGACATCTTTGTACTTTCAGAAGTATAATCTTTTAGACTTTTAGAAGTGATTGAAAGGAATCAAGCAGTCAAGGCTGTCAAGCTTTAATTTGACAGGAGGTTTTGATATAAGATACATCCTGAAGGAAGATCAAATGCACCAAATATTGACATTCCCTTTTCTGAACTTTGGAGAAGAAATCTGTAGAATCAAATATATCTTGTCAGAAGAGCATCCTCATTTACAGCTGCTTTTACACTTTTTATCCTGGTTTTGCTCTATTTTGTCAAGAACAAGCTCAGAAAAGCAAAGCTAATCAACTGCTTGCTAAATCACCTCTATCATTCAGTCTATTTTAATTCATACACTGGCACTGCACACCCAGATTTACACTTTGAAGAATCTGTTCTCATATTCTGCATGACAGAAACATTCTCCAGAGGTTGCAAAAAGGAAAGAGCTGAGGGAGTTCATTTCTCCTGTGCCTTAAGTACAAGATTCAATCATCAGTTTTAGACTCTTTTTTCATTAACATTCTAAATTGTGTAGCCCTGCATATTACAGATTATTTTTCATCTGAACCTCTTAAGAAAAATGCTTTTTTTTTTATTGTAATCATGCATGAATATGCCTAAATTGCTGTCAGTACCCCCCTTCTCAAAAAATTTCAGCTATACTTGTTAATTATTTTGATGCCTCCCTCAAAGTGCTGTGGTGCCTGGGGTTCCCTCTCACTGTCACTGGTATTTCTGACATTCAAAGTGGTTTCTTGTGCTGTCTGTTTTTAACAGCTTGCCCCAAAGCTTGCACATGCCTTCACTAAAGACACTGGTAACAGACAGTGAGATCAGGTAACCACAAGTGGAAAAAACAAATGTACCCTGCCATAAAAAGGGCTGAGATGGTGCCTGTCACTTCTGAAATGTAATTCTATTGAATTCTAATGTTCTGAAGAGTTCAGGTCCCCAGCAGAGGGACTGTTCCTTCCACCTTTTGCATAAACTTTTGTTGATGTGTAAGAGATTAGCATACTAATATTTGATGGGAGAAGATGCAACTATTCAGAACCACAATTTTTTAGGCTTCAGTGACAAATTCTTCTGTTCTAAGAGTCATGATGGCACCATGGAAGTGTTGCTGAAATAAATGTATATTATTCCATTCTCTGCCATGAGCATCATCTTTGCCCGTTCTGTCACACAATGGACTTTGAATGCTGTAAGGACCAGATCTTACCAGAGTCTAAGACAGGGTCACATAACCACAAGATTGGTCTTATTTATGAAGTTTTAAATGCAAAAACCAGTTGAATCTGTAATTTTATGTTCCGAGCACTAAAAGACCTCTACATGGAGCAAAAAAAAAAATCAGTATTTTCTGTAACTATTAGTGCTGCTAACATAATTTCAGTCATCCAGCTGCTACCCCATAATTGTTCATTGACTCCCATAATTTAATGCTCCCAAGGTACACCAGCTCTATCATTACCTGAACTTCTTGCATGCTTAGATTGAGAACTCTATAAATCCCTGCACAGATAGTGAAAAAGATAAGGAGGGCTACTAGAGAGAAAGACTTTTGTTAATGACTGTTCCTTGCTGTAAGAAGTACATGTTCTACCTCAAAAAAAAAAAGCACACCACCAGCTCATTATGATGCAAAACCAGTAAATTGGATTAAAAATGAGAGAACAAACTGAAAAATCAAACTTTTACTTTTTTCACACAGGTTTGTGAATATTTTAAAAATTCTTCCTTCCCACTCCCTCATTTACCTGTGGATGAATAGTGAGCTCACTTGGTATTTGTTTCCCATAATTATCACTGGTGTAGTTTTAGCCCCAAAAACCTTTGCTTTCTTTCCATGACTGGCTTCTTTTTGTTTTTTTTTTCCAAATAAGCCAAAATAGGACAAGTAATGAACAGAGAACTCAAATTCGGTGCAAATTCATGAAGCCTGTGGATCACAAGCCTGCATTTCCATTACTACCCATCAGTTGTTTGAACATACCCAGTGAGCAAAGACTGTGCTCACGTGAGGTAGCAGCAAATGACACCTGAGATGTTGGTCCACAAACGCGCTAGTGAACATGTTTGTTCATTATTCAGACATTTTTATCAAATCAATTCATGACCCAGTTACATTTTATGTATTATTAATGTTACCTATGATGTCTCTTTATACAACTTGTATAAAACCTTCATAATTCTACAGCCAGATAAAGCCCACGAGTGTGTCAGGAGTCAGAGCAGGAGTTTGGATGAAGGGGACAGGGTGGCTGCTTGTCCCCAGCTGTGACCCACTATCCAAACTGGACCTGCACATAAAACTTGTATCATTTTGTATGGACTCCTTGTGTGCCTGTGCATGGATGTGGTGAGTGTGGAGCACAGACTCCTTCATGCCAAGTGACTTCAGGTGTCACTGCCAGCTCTCCCCTGCTCCACAGTGATTCCTGCCACCCTTCAAGGTCAGTCAGAACAGCCCCAGTTAGCGTACATTAGACATGCCAATCACTATGAGAAACATATTGTAGCTGCATCTACATCTTGCTTTGCTTTTAAATACATATCATTTCACTGCCTTTAGGGAATACGACTCCTCCATGGCTTCAATTTCCTTCAATGTTTCAGATTCTGAATTCAACTGTGTGGGAGACCCTTCTGGTCCATTCACTCCTAAATCAGCTGCAAATCTGAAAAACAGGGCAGGCTTCAAACTTTATTTTATTCCATGTATTCAGGTGCAACCCTCTCCTGGGTCCCCTGAAACTCTGCAGGGATAGTTTCCAATGGGGGAATGGGGAGAGGCAAGCAAATGAGGCCTAATTGTGATATTCAACCAAAAATAAATTATTTCTTATATTTTTTCAGTTATGTAGGAGACATTGCTACTTTAAGGCAAAAATTAATAAACTTGACAGCTCTTGCTCACTCCTCTCACAGGGGGTTGCTTGGCAACCCCATAAGGTGGGAGAGGGGAAGCTGTGGGAGGCAGGCGCTGCAAGAGGAGTGGGTCTGGCACTTCTCTGGATGCCCAGGAAGCCCATGGAGGAGCCACACGACTATGGATGGTGAGCACAAGCCCCCTCCTTTGGCTCCTTTAAAGATCCATTGGACAATTTGTCCTTCTAGCCAAGGACAAGGAAAGTGCCTTGGGCAGTAGAAGCAATGCAGTTAATTTCAACAATTTAATGTTTTAAGAGATTTCCTGCTTAAGAGGGAAACAAAGAGTTCAGTGAAGGCAGCTGCTTCCCTGAGACACATTTGCGTACAGTGTTATGGCTGGATAGGAAGAATTGAAGGAGAGCTAACCCTTGCCTTTTGACAGTCCAAGTTCAAGTACTTCCCACTGGTCTGTTGTTTCCCTGGCTGTGTTGATGGGGTGTGAGATCCTTCCTTCCTCAGGTCCTCTGAACCTGACATTGCAACACTACATATCCACTCACAGGTCAAGTCATCCATCCCAGAGAAGCCGTTTTTCAGGGTACTCCAAAGCCTTCTTTTCAACCTGTTGCACAGCTGGTGGTCTTGACTTTAAAAAAAAAAGGAATAAAAGCACATCTAGCATAACTGGAATGAGCTGCAGGTCTGTGCTCCTATCCTCTGCTCCAAGATCTCATTACAGCCATGATGAAGCTTTCAGAGTGTTTGGGGTCCCTCTGAACAGGGCTCAGAGTGTATCTGGAAAGCAAACTCCAGGAACCTTGTGCTACAGTAATGCTGCAGTTTCAGTGCCAGTGGTTTTGCAGGAGGATGTGAGAAGCTGCCAGTGTGCAAGTGGCTGTTTGTGCACAGCAGCAAGGAGGGAAACAGCTGCTATAATCCATCCCATCTTACTGGGATGCTGTGTGGGGAGCTGGAAATGCACATGTGGTCAGAGATTGTGCTTCAAGTGAAGGGGAAATTCAGCTTCTACCTAGGGGGCAGTAGCTTTCTAAAACAGTCTGGCATAACCATGCACAGCACATTTGTCATATTTATAATTTGTCTCTGCCCTCTTATAAAGCCAATCTGTTTTTCAGGCCAATTCCTGTTTTCCCCACCAAATCTTGACTTTCTATGAGGTGCCATAAACCACTGAAACGATTCTCAGGTATTATTGTGCATGAAGGATGGGTCCCACGGTGCTGCTGCTCAAAGAACAATGCATCACCTGCCTTAGCTGAGATAAGACAGATGAGAACATAGATACCCCTGTCCACTGCACATATCTTTAGTGCTGCTCACAGCACTGCATCACATAGAGGAGTTAATGTCTACCCACCTGTAGCAACGTGCTTTTGTCCTTGACCTTTTGGAATCATGTATCACATCCTCTGCATGTCATAATGTCAGGTAAACAGGGTGAGCCTTGTGCTCCCAAAGCACTCCACACACAGGAGGAGCTGATGGTCACCTCAGCTTGGACAGAACAAGGTACTAAACCACACACAGTGGCAAAAAACGCCTCAAGCAGTCCATGCATGAGGTGGGTGCTCACCTCCTTTTATCAAGGTGGATGCTGTTTGCTCAATCCTTCAGCAGCACTAAGGGGTTGGCAGAAGAACTCTGGAGGAGAAAGCCAAGGAGAGGAGGATGACGGCCAAAGGGTGAATGGTTGCCATTCTCTGGAGGAGAAGATCAGAACAGCCTAAGTTCTTGGTGTAAATGTTACCAGGCTCCTGCTTGATCACTGTATGGTTTTGGTCCTTCAGGTTCTGATGGACCACTCAAGAGCTGATGCATATGAATAACACTTGTCCTAGCTGCCATGATCAGTATGACTGCAAACAGCTGATTCCCTCTTTTATGGCCTTCTTGATAGTTTTCCTCCTTAAACAAATAGAGGAGCTGCCGAATCACAGAAGTCTGCAAGAACACATAAGGTCCTTTGCCATATCTCTAGTTCAGTTCCACCAAAACAAATTGCTGCAAAACAGTTTTTCTTTTTTTCCCCCACCAAGTTTTGTCACTAATCATTTAACATGAGAAAGCTGATTTCTGATGTAGCCTAAGTAGGCCATCCTAAAAACAACCAGGCAACTTCTTGGAAACATTGGTGATCATGGGACTTGCCATGCCTCTCCTGGCTTTAGTGGATTTCTCATGCTTAGAGATTTAAAAAACCATTGCAGATTTTATTTTTTTCCCATGTCCCTCCTAAAGGCTATTCCAAATATCCTGCTGTAATAACTTCTTTTTATAAAACTGCCTAAGATCATTTTCAATGTCTCTGTTACCCCAGAGTACTCGCTGTAATCAGCTATTAAAAGCATTCCTTTCCTCCATCTCCAAATCTACCTTCTTCCTACATGTTTTCATCATTCAGTAATCCCAACTGGTTCATATACATGGAAAAGCCGTTTGTAGTAATTAGACAAAATTACTTATACCTGCTCAGCAACGCACTGCATTTTTATCTGCAGTGAGTGACATTTTCCCCAAAGAGTACATTTTAAATGAAAAAGGGTTCTGAGATGTTTTCCTCTCCTTGCCCTCTTCTGATTTCTGTCCCAATTCCCAGACGTAATTCTTATGGCCTTTTAACGGCAGTTATTTTTTTTGAACTAAATCCAGGAGAGTGCTGAGCTGACAGGTCTCCAGCTTTTGTGTGAGCACACGTCTGTTAAACTGAGTTTAAGGGTGAGTGTGGGAGGCACCAGCTGTGGCAGTGGAAAAGGCACAATTTCAACATTGTAATTGCACCCTTTGGACAGCTGTGTCCCTCAGCACCAACAGCCCTAACTGGGCAAGCAGGATTCCTCTCCTGCATGGATACTTCCTCAGCAAGTAAAGCTTTTTTTCTGGAGCACTCAAAGTTGAAGGGTGTTTAAGCAATATAAGGCCTGAAGTTCAGGTAGCAAAAAATTTAGAAACCAAATAATATAATAAACTGAGCTTCCCAGATTAGAATCAAACCATATACAGCCCACTAAGTATTTAATAATTTGATAACAATTTTTCATTTGAAATCATCAGTTTCCATTAAATCCAGTGGCAGCTTCCAGGAGAATAATGCCCACATAGACCCTTTTAAAATAGGAGCTGTACATACTGTAAACTTTAATGTATTTTCCCTCACAACATCAACTACTAAGTCAGGAAGTACTCCTAGCACTATTTAATAGATGAGGAGCTTCACAGAGCAATTCCTTCATTTGTCTAAGGTCATGTAAGTAACTGAATGTCAAGACAGTAACTAAACTTGGCTTTCTCATATCCCAGTCTCCTAACATAACCTGAATCTCTCTTCAGCCATTCCTTTTTAAATAGGTGAGACAGCATCTCTGCAATATGTCTCCACTGGACTGTGCACAATAAAATCTCCAGCATGTTATGTAATAAATGTCCATACAAACACTTTCCAGCTCTTCCTTTCCTTTCCTTTCCTTTCCTTTCTTTCCTTTCCCTTTCCTTTCCTTTCCTTTCCTTTCCTTTCCTTTCCTTTCCTTTCCTTTCCTTTCCTTTCCTTTCCTTTCCTTTCCTTTCCTTTCCTTTCCTTTCCTTTCCTTTCCTTTCCTTTCCTTTCCTTTCCTTTCCTTTCCTTTCCTTTCCTTTCCTTTCCTTTCCTTTCCTTTCCTTTCCTTTCCTCTCCTCTCCTTTCCTCTCCTCTCCTCTCCTCTCCTCTCCTCTCCTCTCCTCTCCTCTCCTCTCCTCTCCTCTCCTCTCCTCTCCTCTCCTCTCCTCTCCTCTCCTCTCCTCTCCTCTCCTCTCCTCTCCTCTCCTCTCCTCTCCTCTCCTCTCCTCTCCTCTCCTCTCCTCTCCTCTCCTCTCCTCTCCTCTCCTCTCCTCTCCTCTCCTCTCCTCTCCTCTCCTCTCCTCTCCTCTCCTCTCCTCTCCTCTCCTCTCCTCTCCTCTCCTCTCCTCTCCTCTCCTCTCCTCTCTCTCCTCTCCTCTCCTCTCCTCTCCTCTCCTCTCCTCTCCTCTCCTCTCCTCTCCTCTCCTCTCCTCTCCTCTCCTCTCCTCTCCTCTCTCTCCTCTCCTCTCCTCTCCTCTCCTCTCCTCTCCTCTCCTCTCCTCTCCTCTCCTTTCCTTGCAACTTGTTACAACCTTTCCTATCCAGCTCCAGGAGAACAGGCATGGAAAATCTGCACATGTTCAGTCCTAGGCAGAAAATGAACTTATTTCTGTTCCATTTTACATTTCTCACTGTGTTTGCATCATAACCAAGTGCTGCTGGCATCAGTTATGGCAGGACTTTGTGCCCTGGTTGTCAAGGGCAACAAAAAGAGAGTAATCATTTAGGATTTTTTCTCTTAGTCTCTCTCCCATTTCTCTCTTTAAAAAAACCTTCAAATAAACAAAACCCCAAACCCATTCTCTAATTAAAAATAACAGAAAAGCATGAGGTTTTTCCAGTTTTAATTTACTACTGAAAATAGCTAGTGCATTTTGTCCCCATTCCACTAATGTATATGTCTCTCTGTTTTCTCTGTCAAGGTTTGATCCATCTCTTTTGTATACTGCTATAAATGAATCAGCACACAATTTGCTGACTAATCTACTCCAGAAAATGACAATCTGGAGACCAGCAGTGGAACCAGTGCAGGAGATG
This sequence comes from Ammospiza nelsoni, assembly GCF_027579445.1. Lineage (NCBI taxonomy): Eukaryota > Metazoa > Chordata > Aves > Passeriformes > Passerellidae > Ammospiza > Ammospiza nelsoni. The sequence continues at coordinate 11,228,737 of NC_080640.1, forward strand.
CCTTTTGGAGACAACATAAGACTGTTGCAGGCTGCAGGAGAAGGCTGCCTTTTTGAAAAGGCTGGTAATGATTTTCTTTCACAGCCAGGCCAGCAAGTCCTACAGAAAGAACAGATTTTTTTTTCAGAGATTTCAAGGACCTGATCTTCTGAAATTAGTCATACTAATTTTGGGATCTTCCTGGTAGAGTGTGTTATTGACTTTGCTAGGAATAATGAGCTTTTGTTTTTAGGTCATATGAAAAATTTGCTTACAAAAAGTTTTTCTACCTCTTATTTTGGTGTTACTTAAATAGATTTGGTGTTTCTCCATAGAGGGCATAGGTACTACAGAGACAAAGTACATGCTATAAGCATTCAGTACTGTCGTGGTTTGACCAGAAATGGGACATCTGGGATATGTTGTTTTTGCTGTGGTCACCAACGGGTGTTCGGATTTTAAGATGAGCACCTGGTTTGACCAGTGGGGCATTGGATCCGCCTCAGGAGACCACAAACCCAAGGAGTTAAAAGCAGGGCTCTTTTCCTTCAGAGCTCTCTTTGGATTTCCGGCGGGAAGGAGTTGGGCCTGTCCCCCGGCCCAGTTGCTGCTGGGCTGGGGGAGGGGAAAGCCACGTGGCCCGTCTACGGTAGGCCGGGCCCGGTGGAAGGCTGGAGGGGGCACTGAGTGACCTGTTTACCCCCCCCCCCCCGCCCTTTTTGAGACGGAGAGAGAATGCAGCCTGTGCTTGAACTGTTATCTTGAATCTTGATATCATGTGCTGGCAGCACGGCTGGGAGGAGAAGGGGGGGCAGCGAGCAGCCCAGCTGCCTGGGAGAGCTTTTAACCCTTGTGGATAATGAGAATTCACGGAACATTACCTTTCCTAGGAAAGGGATAAGAGTGGAGGATGAAGGAAGAAACAGGCCAGTAAGGGGGTCTGGCAAAGAGAATGAGATGTTGAAGGAATGGAGGAAGATGGAGTGGCAATTTTGCTGGACTCTTTTGTTGTAGATCCATGGACTGTTTCCTGGTGATACAGAGGCTGCATTGCAGGGGGAAGCGGAGGCTCGGAGCCAGGAGAGTTCAGTGTTGAGACCCCTCGGCCCCAGGGGATGTAGAAGAAATGGGGGGGACAAAGGTCCCAGAGATGAGAGTGTGCTCTGCTTGGAACGAGACGAGACGAGGCATCCTTAAAAAGGCCCACCCTGAAAGCAGGCCTCTGCCCCATCCCGTGCCTGGTGCTGAGAGCACCTTGGCATGGAAAGGAGATGTCACGAGATAGCAGGACTCCGGGCGGTGCTAATTGTGACAAGAAGTCCGTGGCACAAGGAAGGACTCCATCTACTCTTCATGAGCTGAAGATTTGATTTTCTAAAGGGTGGTGCCAGACCGAGTGTGGATAATTTTGGGAAATGTAAATGTACTGGGGATGTGGAGGAGGAGGGGGAAGTGTTTCTGTGTAGTTTTCATTTTCCTTGTGTTTTTTTTTCTTTTTCCTTTGTGGTTTAGTTTTTTGTAGTTTAGTTAATAAAGTTTTTTTTTTCCTTTTTCCTTAAGCAGGAGCCTGCTTTGCTTATTTCTGGGTACCACCTCACAGCAGATGCCAGGGAGAGGGAATTTTCATGGGGGCACTGGCATTGTGCCAGTGTCAAACCATAACAACTACAAAAAACCAATTACAATTCTAATATAATCAGCAGTAAGGCCCTTAATTATTGTTATTGAACCTTGCAGCTGTAATAAGTTTTCCTTTATTTTTTGCTTTCCCTCCAACAGTTGCAATGTTTTCCTTTGGTGTGTCTTTTCTATGTAGCATCTAACAACAAATAATGAAAAAACACTAATTCTGACTGTCAAAAAACCCTCCAAAATTCCTGAGATGTTATACCCAAAACCAAGGAATTATAAGGAACCCAAAAAATAATTTTCAAATATTAGGTTTTCTGGGCACAACCCTGACTTGGAAATAGAAGTCAGGTTACTATGGGGTTGTTTATGAGTGCTAAATTTGTTTTTATTTGTGCTTGAATTTGTTTATATTTCTTTTGGGTTCTTTCAGTTAATGCCTCTGAGAGCTGAACTGGCATACTCTATATTTAAAAGAAATTAAATAAAAACAATTTAACACCTTTCCCCTGTGTCTGAATTTGTTGTTTCATACTCATAGGAGAGAATAAATTGTTAATATATATATGTTTATATGCATATAAACATACACAGTGGGGGTTTCTGTTGGGATTGTTGTGCTCCAACAATGGATGTTTTATCATGGAAAAAAGTTGTACAACATAGCCAGGAAAAACATTTTAGAGGAACTGTTAAAAAATAGCTCAAAGAGGGAACATCAGGAAATAATAGACAAAATTGTTCCTCTCCTGTGGGTCTTGATCAGATCAAATGGATCAGGCCAAATGGATTTGGGTCTTGATCAGACAGTCCAGGTGTACAGGGCAATTTCCATCACTTAGGATTTCTTTAAATTATGTACCATACATCCTCAGGACTGTTCTTAGGTCCCCATGGACCAGCAAGTAGAACTTTTTTACTATATTAAGAATTTATCTGGGTACAAAAGATTTAAACAGAGTTTCTGGCTTTTCTATTCACTGGCATGAAGCCAGTGAATCCCTGCATCACTGTGTTTCATGAAATCAGGACAGGGGGATTTGCTGTCAAAAACTGGGACAAAAGATGCATCTTACAGCTTAATAAAATAGCCATTGGGCTGGGAAATGTTCTTGGCTGTTTATACCAGTAATGATTACACACGATGCAGTTAAATTTTTATGTTTTGCTATCTCCAGTAATGTCTGCAGCACCATATTCATTGTTTTTGTTCCAAAGAATGGAAGCAGATAGCTGAGGCCAGCCCATGTGGGGAAAGCAGCTGCTGAGATCCAGTGATCTGAAGTCACAGCACTGGCAGCACTGGTGGTGCAATCTGGGACTGCCTTCAGACTCTGGCAGCTGAGGTGACCACACTGTAGCAGCTACTGCACCCACTACCCTCTACTCAGCACGTGTCTGTTTTAAAGGCTTTGTACTCCCAGAATTCACATATATATCTTTTAATTATGTGAACTTCAGCTCACAAGATTGGCCCAGAAAACAGGTGACTGATAAGTATATTTATACAGTAACGCCAGGCTGAAAAACCAAACCAGTCTGCACAAAAGCATATTAATAACCTGACCCTGTGCAGTGTGCATTCCAGAATATATATTTCTTCTTAAAGAAGGATCTTGTGGGATTTATTAAATCACTAATATAATTTCATTGGATTTTCTGAAGAAAAAGGAGTATGTTCCTCCATGGTTGAAGAAAATCTAAATTGGGAGCTGAGAAGTTATAAAAGAACTGCAATAAAACATTCAGTGGTTTAGACTTGTTGGCTAATTTACTTTGTGATTAAAAGTTTGTTAATAAACAAAATTGAGAATATCTATGGATTCTTTAGAACATTCAGTATCCAGGTGGCTTAGGAGAACATCACACCAGAACTTTCAGAGCCTGTAGTCACCCTGTCTATTTTGTGTAGCTGACTGTACCTTTTCTTTTTGTACCTGGTTGTGCAATCTGGCACTGCATTGCCAGCACTGTGTTTTAGCTCACCCAAGCAGTGATATTGTGATGTCTGCCTCATGATAATAATGCACACAGAATAAAGTACCTCTGGTGTCATCCCTCTCCACATGATATCGGACACTGAGAATGGTTAACAGTGGTAGAAAAGAAGCTGTTAACCAATTTACTTTTCTGTTTCATTTGTTATAATCACACAAGTCTACATGCAATCAAGTATAATTTGCACACATGAACCTAAAAACATACCATAAATTACACATAAATAAATAAAATAAACCAGTGCCATGAGGGGATGGAGTGCGAAGAGAATGTGAATTAAGAAAAGGAAATCACATTGGATCTCCTCAGAGTTAATGTCAGAGAAAATGAAAATGTGACCTTTGCTGGAAGATACAAAAAAGGCTTAAGGAATCAGAGTGCCAAATGGAGTGCCTTGGAGCCAGAATGAGGGGATCCAGGGTTACTGTGCTGTGCTTATGCCAGGCTGCTTCCAGGGAAATTGTTCCTTCTCTTCCATCATGTTGTAGTCACACACTGAAACTGAGGACACATTCCCATTGTTTGGGACATGACAGAGGAATGATTATCTGCCTGCTCTTATGAAAAACTAAAGCCATTTTAAGTGCAAGGTATATCACCTTCCTTTGTGTTTCAAAAAGAATCCCTTCTAAATAAAAAGATTGCTTAACAGATTAAATGATGGGGGTGGTGAAGCACCTAATAGTGTGGTAAACTGCCTCGTCACCTCTAACAAAATCAAGACAATATCTAGATGACATTTCTGTGTGATGGATGCATAAAGGTTATTTTCAATCCTCCACCTAGTAAAACCTGGAGGTTTTAATCTCGCTGCTTTTTTGAGAGTTAATAAAATTGTGATGAGAGTATAGAAAATAATTCCAGAGATTAATGAGAAATTTTGTGGACAGACAGTCAACAGGAACAACCTATTTAGTTTGTGAATCATATGATGGAGAGGCACCTTGTTTACAATATGTGCACAATTTTGTCAGAAGAAAGTACCAAATAATAAAAAGGTCTTTTTCCTGGTGGAGAACAACTGATAGCTGCAAACACATTCAGTGAGAATCAAGGTCTCAGTATTTATCACTGATGGTGGTAGAATACTGGAATAATTGTAAAAGCACCAGGAGATTTTCAATTTCTAGCTAACTTCAGTGGTGTGGTTGCTGCTGCCAAGGGCTGGCTTTAACAGCCTGTCACAAGTTCTGGTAGCATGGGTGAGATGTGTTAAAACTTCTGTGGTCATACTGTATGAGCTAATGGTCCCTCCTGGCTTCAGAGTCTATCAACCTATTAATTAGTGGCTAATTAGCAGCTGGTAGCAATAATAGGCTATTATCTTGTAGCAAATCAGCCAGTAGAGGAACACACAGTAATACACACGGTGGCACATTACATGACTAACACTCATTTTTAGCTGTCTTCTGCTATTTAGAATGAATTCACAGAAGTCCTCTGAGTCACACAGATGAATAAACAGATTTAGCCACACAGCAGAGTTATCCTAACCTTAGGGGCCTTGGCTGCCCTTGCTTTGTCTTCAAGACCTATGCAGACATGAAGGAAAAAACCTGCAATAATCTTTCCATTAGAAAGCTTTTGGGTTCTTTTTTGAAACACAAAGTCCATTATAGTACTTTAAAATTAATATTCATGAGAGGATATTGGCCATGCAAAAATTTACATTTAATCAAATATTTTAATTTTGCTGTGTTATTTTTTGTAACCTAAAACCATTCTAGGTGTATTGTCACTGAAAAAACTAGGTTGAAGTTTTGAGTTTCCACATTCTCCTTGGAAACATTAGCAAAAAATACTTTTTTAAGTTATCTCAAAATTATTTGGGGGAGAGCACCATATTATTCACCCACGCCTGATAACGCTTTCTTCCTGTTTGCTTTCTTTAATTGAAGTTAGCTTCTTGATACATCCTGTCAATTGTCATCCTGGAAATCTAGGAACTGAGCCAGGAAAAGAAATCTTGTCTTAGGTTCTCCCAAAATCTACATTCTATACTCTTTCCTTTGCCAAAAGGAAGATAGAAACTTATTGAAAGAGTCACCCTGAAAATCCCTGCTGGGCTATACTCTGGACAATAAAACAGATTAGTATTGTCCTTGTGAGAGTGGCCTTTATGAATGCCCACATTAACAGTCACTTTTTCCATCTGTGGAAAGCAGCATGAATATTTCCTCACTGGCAGGAGTAGCTCCTCACTCATTAACAGACTGTAGGGCAGATGTCCTCCAGAAGCATCAAACTAAATCCACAGTACTGATGTACATTCATTAGCCTCCAGATTTTTTTAAATTATTCTTCATTTATAGTCTAAATATTCCCAGCACAAAAGCTGGGATTTGTATACCAAATAGCCCTGAATTTTGAGCATGGACCAAGCCAGACACATTGATGTATCTTCATCATCTATTCTGTACAACAACCTTTTTCTATATGGAAAAGGACAGAAACAATGGAAAGACAAGAAACAGAGTCATTTGTTCTGGGTCCTGGACCTATTGCTTTCTTATAGATATTACAGATAGTACACCTTTGCAATCCTCCTGTTAGTATGAAGAGGAAGTGTTAAAAATAAAACAAAAAAATCCATTACAGAGGCCACAAAGAGACTTATAAAGGGATTAAAACACAATAGGAAATGTTCTGAGCACAAGGAGGGTTGCCTCAGGTCATGTGAGGTCTCTGACCTGCAGCAACAGTGACAAGGTAGTAATAAAACCTCTCTGGTGGGAAGTGCTTTTGATCTCTCCCATTAGTTACCTGGAAGATGTGGTAGAAGTTTATTGCTTTGTCCCATGTAGTTATAAATACTCAAGACAATACCAAAGAATCAGCAGAAAGTTATTCTTTGTTGAGTGCATATTCTGCATCATTAATGTACCTTTCCTCAGAATATTTTGTCTTTCTTAGGACCTCAAACTTGCAAATTCTAGGAGGCCCATCCTCTCCCTGGTTAGACAAAACAGGTTGAGCCATTCTGGTGATTTCTTGGCTGCTTGTACAGAGTTCTCAGCTCCTTCCAAGCACATAAGACAGCAAAGAGAATGGGTGGTTGCTTTAGTTGTGTGATGTGTGTGTTAGGTGTTTTACTGGATTTGTCCAATAGACATTCCCATAGTGAAAACTTCGATTTCTTCTTTGTTGTCTGAAAAAAAAAAAATGTGAACAACCACAATGCACAGCCTTTCATTAATCCATATTCTACTCAGATGTGGAAGGTTCTAATTAAAGGCTCCAGGCAGTCCTGTCTGTCTCCCTGTTAATGCTGCTACTGAGCCTGATGTTTTGTGTCTTACAGTGGGAGAGTAAAGTGTGGGAGGGAAAAAAGCAGGGTAGAATGAGGTGTTTCATTTCTTTCAGATAAGGACTGAATAAAGGAAAAGAGAATATTTCAAAAACAAAAGAGGTGGAAGAAATGAAAAGAGAGATGAAAAAGGAAACGTGATATGACAGTAAAGAAGTAAAGGTATTATTACTGCACGTCCATTTTTATTACAGGTAGTTACCATCATCAGAGTGATTTAAGGAAGAAGAAAACCAGATTTCTAACTTTAGCTAAGAAAGATTGCCTTGCACTATTATTAATACCAGTAGAGTTCAGTTTCAGTTGTGCTGAAAAACTGTGTGAGGGGAATACAAAGAATGAAATTCTGAAAAAACCACAACACACACAGAAGCTTCACAAAATTAATTGCTGCACAGCATGAAAAGCTTGGGCTAGAATCTCTAGGAGATAGACTGGAGAGATACCAAATTTGTGAACACAATTACTCCAGGGTGAAAATGTCATAGCCTATTGCACTAAAATAAAAATCCCATTGGTTATGACAAATAACCACCAATTGAATCAGAAATATTCTATTATCCTACTGTATAAACATTACATTCATTTCATCACTTGAATGTATAATCACTGCTCTTGTTTACATAGCTTGTGTAGGGCAGAATGCGATGATTTCTTTTTCCAAAATATAAAGCACTACAGACTTATTAAATCCTAGCTATGAACACTTTCTTGAGGAATAAGAACAAGCTTCTTTGAAAGGCTGGAATTGCTGTTGGCTCCCCCAAAGTGATTTGTGGGAGCGAGGGAGCATGCACAGAATGTTGGATTGCACAGAATGTGGTGTTGCACCGAGTGTGGGATTGCACAGAATGGAGTGTTGCACAGAACGTTGTATTGCACAGAATGTGGTGTTGCACAGAATGTGGGATTGCACAGAATGTGGTGTTGCACAGAATGTGGTGTTGCACAGAGTGTGGTGTTGCACAGAGTGTGGTGTTGCACAGAATGTGGTATTGCACAGAGTGTGGTATTGCACAGAGTGTGGTGTTGCACAGAGTGTGGTGTTGCAGAAAGAGCAGCAGCAGCTGAGGCAGGGCAGCCAGGCTGGAGCTGTGGCTCACCCCATGGGGCAGCACCAGCCAGACTCTCCTGCTTTCCCCTGAAACCTCAGGGCTGAGCTCTGCCTGAGCAATGGCCTTGCTGCTTGCTCATGAGCCACTATTTCCCTGGAACTGTGAACAGCCATTTCTATTTGTGCAGGACTTCATTAATCCCAGCAAATACATCATTTTGGTTATTTATTGTTGCAGCAGTGGCTGGTGGCTGGGAGCTGAGGAGGTTGCTATTTCAAAGTAGGCAACATGAACTCATACAATGAGAGAGAAGGTCTGCACTATTTCTGCCTCTTTCCTGATAACCAGGAGAGGCAACGCTTTGGGTGGCATGACAGGGAAAAGGCCATTTTCTGGCTTTCAATCATATTATAATTTCATCTGACTCTGATTCACTCCTCTTCCTGTAATGCAAAAGGTGGTAAAGGAAACAAGAAGAGCTATTCCCAAGGTCAAACTATAAATCCAGGGCAGACTTTGGAATAGCAAGCAGCCTCCAGCCTGTTGATTTGTGCTCACAAAGCAAGACTGTGCAGGACATTTATATTTTCCTTTCATCATGAGCTTCCCAGAATATTCAGTTTCCTGTGCTTGCAGTGTTGTATATCTTAACAAACAGACCTTCTGTGGTTACTGTCAATTTTGTCAAGCATCAGCAGCTGTCTGAGCACACATGGATTACCATGATTGAGTGATCTCTGTCAGACTGTGGTAGAGGCTACATCTCTGGCATTGAGATGCAAGTTATTTCCCCCCTACTTTGAGTTCTTTCTTTAGACCTTGCAATTAAAAAGTCAAAATACAGAGATGGACAAGGAGGTCATTTATGCAATTACCTTACATTCGAAAGCCTCATTATTACATACCATATAAATTGAGATTGTTAATATAATTTAATGTTCAAGTCATTTTGCCTTAGGAATATAATAAATTTTCTTTGATCATGGCAAGTTATGCGCCTTTACCATGAACATTTGCACTAAAATAAATCATGTAGTGCTATGTGAAAGCTGTGTAAAATGCAGAGTGTCACATCAGCCAGCTTTGATAAAGCCATGTTTTCTTGTTACTGCTGAAGTGTGGGGGTGACACACCCCCATTCTCAATCCTGGCCCGTCATTTACCTGCAGGGCTTGCCGTGAGGCTTGGTGCTCTTATCTCCAAGAAGTGATAATAATGCTAGGGGATCAGGACTTAATGAATTTATAAGTCCTTTGGAGCCTTTTGGATAACAGAGACCACAGTTCAAAGTGCTGTTACAAAATCCCCTAGTGCCAGCTCCACTGGGGAGATCATCTGAAAACCCTTTTTTCCTGCCCGAGCGTGTTGTAGAGTAAGTGACTGAGGCAGAGCTTTCAAAGGGTGGATTCAGCAGGTGGAAGAACTAGAGAAGGCCTTTGCAGTGAGATTGAAGAAAGGAAAGTGCCCTGCTAGCTCAGCAGCCTTTGCAGCCTCTTCAAAGAAGAGCAGGAGTCATCTCAGACACATGGATAGGTCCCTATCTACCTGACTGCTGCAGTACCAAGAGAGAAGTAGAAAATAACAAGCCAGGACTGGCCTTTGGAAGAGACAAATTAGAGCAATGAGCTGGGACTAGAGACTGGTGGGGAAGGCAGAAATGCTACAAAGGGATATGCAATGCTGATACATTAGCCACAAACTCTCTCCCCAAAACACAAACAAACAAAAAGAAGCAGAGGAAACAAAGAGACAACCCCCTTTCTCAAAAATACATGTACACCCTTGCCTTGGAGCCTTTCAGCCCGACTGTGGTTCCCTGGCTCCCAGAGGGACGTGACTTTGCATGGGCTGAGCACTTTTCCCTGATCAGGGCACATACACCCCAACCTCCTGAGGAAACATCCTCCTGGCAAGGCACGAGCAGCTCCCTGTGGCCTCCAGAGGCACGGGGAAATGAGCCCTCTGCCCTGAACATGAGAAGCAACTCCTCCCCCAGAGACTGACACAGGCAGTCAGGTCACTGCACTGGGAAATCTCAGCTTTAAAGCTTCAAAGAATATTTCTGCCTTATGAGTTGGTTTTTTCCATATTATTCCCTGATCATTTACGAGGCTGTGCTATGTTCTTGATAGAGTTATTCAACAGCTTTATTAATAGATTCCTTGGGTCAGATATCACTTCAATATGTGTAAAACTTGGCTAATTCACTTGAAACCAATGACAATAAAGCAGCCACCTTATAGCAAATTAGCTGCAATTAGAATCAGGGCTTTTCTGTTTGTTTGTTCTCTGAAGGACAGTTAAAACTTTGTGAACAGAGATCAACATTTGCAATGTACCAATAATGTTTTCCTTTTGGCTCCTTTTTTGCCCCCTAGAAGGCTAATATTTCAAACCCCAGAGGAATACAACAATCTCCAACAGAGCACAGTATTGCAGAGTCTAAAAGTAGACAGATCTTTAGCAGAAGCTGCAGGGGATATTTTAAACTGGTAAAGGACTTGTACTCAAACGTGCCTAGGGCCCTGGGAGTAGCACAGGATCTTTACTGATCACTGAGGTAAAGGGACTTTCATTCTGCTCCTCTCCCCTCCAGCAGCAGAGCTGTTTCTAATGATAGGCTAGAGACCCAACCCAAGGTGGGGCTTTTAGAAGTCTCTTTGGGTCAGATCCACAAAGAAGTTTAGATTTCACAGTCCTAAGCTACCTTTTGTCACTTACTGTGAATTGCTCTGGGCTGTCCATCATACAAATAATGGCCTTATTAAACCCTTCACAGGTGGAGTTTGTCACACACTCAGCAGAAGGCTGTGTGAACTGGAAAACAGAAACCAAAGTTGTTCTCTGTGTGCAAATCTTCCTCATGGAAAATATTCCTTACTCCCCTGTCTTCCACACCCAGATGATGGGAAATTGTCTGTCACAGGGTAACTGGCTCTGTAGGTGAGGGGTGACTGGTGACCATAGTTCATCAGAGCTTGCTTCCTTGGAGCCAAACTGCATGGGTGGGCTATGAAGTGGGTGAAAAACTGGCTGAATTGTTCAAATGGTACAACAGTTTGAAGTCTAAATGATGTGGTGTTCTCCTCAGGTGTCATGGGACAATGATATTTCACATCTTCATTAACAACCTGCTGGACAGGAGAGAGCACACCCTCAGCCAAGACCCTGCTGATATTTCATAAGGCAGGGGAGTGGGAGCTGCTGAAAGCCTGGATGGAGGGCAGGGCTGTGTTCAGAGAGGTCACAGAAAAGCAGGCCAGTGGGAATTTCAGCAAGTTAAAAAAGTTTCAAATGCAACATCCTGCACCAGGAGATAAAACCTCCATGCAACAATGTAAGCAGGGCTGGACAAATAACAGTTCTTCAGTAAAGTGCACAGCAATGCCTGTGGGCAGCAAGATGAATATTTCTCAGCAAGGCATCCTTATAGCAGCAAAGGCTGAGTATTGGTCTGGGTTAAAAGTGGACATAAACGGCGAAAACAAGGAATGATTTTTTTTTCTACTTGGCTAAATTGGCCTCTGGAGTAGCATATGATTGTGAGCCACCCATGCAAATGAGACATGGACATGTTGATGCAAACTGAGGAGAGAGATGAGTCTGTCAACCTGCACAAGGGGAGGTTAAGAAAAGAGCTGCCTGTTGTGTTGGGCAGTCAATGATTTCAGCAAAAGAAACAGCCAGACTTCAGGGTGCAGAAAAGGAACAAGTGCCACACGCTGCAGCAACAGGAATTTCACCTTTTCAGAAAACTCACCATGGCAGCAGCCCTCTACCAGAGTGCCAAGAGGCTTTGCATTATGCTTCTATGAGGATTTTTGGAATTTACCTAAACAACATCCCAAGCAAGCTTTTCTAACTTTGAGCCTTATTTTGAGCAGGAGTCTTCTAATGGGCTCTTCCAAGCTGAATTGTTCAGTACATTGACATATTTCTGTCCTTTACACCCAGTTTTTTAGCTCAACCAATTCAAAGCTTGCAAGGCAAAATACTACAATGAACAGAGAAAACTGTAAGAACTAATTATATACCCAGAACACAAGCTACATTTCAAAATCAACAGATAATTAAGGAAGGTTACTCAGAAGAAATAGTTTGACAACATGGTCTTACCACAAGAGACATCTTACATCATTAAAGGCAGGCATTTATTGTTAAGCAATTGTAAGGTGAAGAGTCTCTGTAGGCTGAACAGCCCTATCCTAAAATAAATGTCTAAAAGAGAGGAAACATAATTCCATCCACAGAAGAGGGAACCTTGACAGGTAGCCCCTGTTTTACACTTCAGATGTAGGTAGCTCTGCAGAAGTACTAAAGTACTACAAAGATAAATTTCACTGTAATAGCAGTAAAGTGGTTCACGAAAATGTGAGTAAACCTACCAACCTGTTGTTTCCAAACAAGCAGGGAGAAGTTCTTTCTCCTATATATATTGCTAAATTAAACATGGCTGAGCAGTATTCTTCTGCATTTACCCTTGATTACACTATTGATTTGATGTTGGTTGCCAAAGAAGCTTAATAATGATCTGAAGTATTTATCACTAGAATTGAGTGAAATGAGCTCACTAGCTTTGTTCCAAACCTGGTTCATAACACAGAGGTTCTACTTTCTCTAATTTACATTATTTGCATTATTGGCAGCTCTCCCAACAATACTGTATTAGGCTGAGAATTGCAAGTAAGCATGTATTTGTTTTAGCATCACTTAGGCAATTATTCATTGCAAGGAAAGATTTGCTTTCTCAGTTTGGATATGACTGTGCTTTAAAGACCCTTTCAGAAAAACACGAAGAATCTCTTCCAAGTCGAACTGTGAAATTTACTACTAGGCAGAATTTCAGAGCCAGAACCTAAGGGTTTGATTCATGAACATAAGCCAGAAAAGGATGCCTTTATATTGAATCTGTCAAATGTATTCATGCTTGTTAACACCATATAAATTTTAGTTAATAGGTTTCCTAATTCTTGTTTCTCTCTTTTTTTTTTTTTTTTTTTTTTTTTTTTTACATTTAATCCTCTGTCACAGTCTGAAGCCACCAACTGTAAGGTGACAGCAAAGAAAAATAAATCTGGGAGCTGAGAAATTACCATAAACATCTACTCACTTTACAGAATCTCAGAATTCAAGGTGAGTTTGGACTGACAAATTTTCATTTGGAGACAAACATGAGTTCCCTGGTCAAGAAAAGCATCTTCTAGAAAATTTTACAAGTGCCTTCATCTTTGCTGCCTCCTCCCACAACATACCTGTGTCTTACAGCTAACTGAGGACCTCCAGAATGACTAGTCAGAGTATTTTCCCACAGCCAGGGCTTGGAAAGCTGCCTGAAGCTGTGCACTGATTACTGATTACTAAATCAGTAATTCTAACACCCCTGATTGTTTGTTTCCCTTTTGCTCCCCCCTGCACTCTCCTTCTGTGCAAGCACAATATCATTTATTCAGCAACTAGTTTGCCTTGGTTTCCTTTTTATACCACATCAGCCTTCCCAAGCAAAGCAGAGGTAACAGATGAGAGTACTAATTGGAGATGTCAGGGCATTGGGGATTTCATTAATGACTGAGAAATGGACTGAGGAACATCAAACACTTCCTCTCACCTCATTGTGTGCCTTATCTGTGGAAAAAAATTAAAAGCTGGTTAAGCCCTTTTGTATTTTAGTACAGATTATGAGTACCAAAGAAGGCATCCTGTCAAATAAAGGTACATGAAAACTAAGTTTATTAAAAAAAAAAAAAAAAAAAAAAATAGAGCCAAAAACAACCCATGAAAGTGCTTTACTCTAAGACTTAGTTTTTCCCAGCCACATATAACCAAAATCTTCCTAGAGAAATAATCAACACATAAGTTATCTGCAAAGAATATGCTTTAATTCTTTAAACCTTTTGAAAGTCTTTCTACCATCCACATAATGCAGGTAGGAATACAGGATTTTATACAACTCTGCTGAATCAATGAATTAGGAGGCAGGACTCGTGGGCTGGTGTGTGATCTCCACTGCTTGTCTGACTCTCAGCAGAACACCATTCTGTCCCTAAAGCACCACTCTTCCCTTGGTAGTAATGAAAGCTTGATTCTCCACTCTCTTTTCTGTAAAATGTTTAGATATTTTAAGAGGAAAAGCACTGCACAGGCTAAAACTGACTTCTTTTCTTGAAATATATCAATTGGACAAAAGTTCCCTCAAGTGATATGGAATTTCAGGCAAGTGTGAATGAAAGTGACTTCATCCACCATTTCTCAGGGCCAGAGCTGCTCCCTTTCATGTCAATAATGGATTTCAGGTGGCTGCCTCCACCATCAGCTCCCTGGGACAAGCAGGTGGGCGGCCAGAGTGAAGCTGCCCTCTGGATAAGGACAGCTCCTGCATCTCCCTGCTGCCAGCTGGACCACTCGAGATGCTGTGATCCCCATCCATAAGATGATCCGACCTCCGTCCCTCAGAGTCCCAAGAGAGCCTCCCAGCACCGAAGCTCTGCTTTTAACCCCTGTGTGTTCTCGGAGGTGTGTCCAAAACCCCACTGGCTACACCAGGTGCCAATATCAAAATCCAAGCACCCATTGGTTTGACCACAGCATCCCAGAATTCTCACTTCTTCCTGGTCAAACCACCACAGCCCGTTAGCTGCAGTGTCCTGGCGTGGTTTGCTCTCACAGGGTTCTCAGCCCTGGGCAGGAGATGAGCTCTCAGCAGCTTCATTCCATCTGCACAATGAAAGGTAGGGTGCTGCTGGCCGCTGTTTACAAACCAACGGAGACGGGGCACTCCGAACCAGTGACATGAGCTATTTATTCAGCACATCAGTCTCAGTACATTGTTAGGACAATGGAGACAGGATGTTAACAGCTCTCTGATCCAAGGGAAATGCCAAGGGGGTGTGACATTACAGCATAGCATAAAACCATCTCGGCCTAGATTTCAGCCAATCACACATGGAGCAGAACATATTGACAAGAATTCTATCCAATCATATGAAACACACGTAATGGTAGGTAAAACAAAGACTCGTTCATAAGCGACAAAGCACAGAGATCCATTCATACTAACCTTCTAAAGATATACATTAAATAACCTTGTTGCAATCTATAAACCCAGTTCTACAGAGGTCAATTATGCTATTTGTCACATCTGCTCTACTGCTTAGAAAACTTTTCGCTGTATTAGCAATGCTCACAAAATTTCTCTCAAAGGCCTGTCCTTTTTACCCATTTTCTCAAAACCCTCTACTTTATGAATCCCAGCAGTAGGGGTGAATGCATTTCTGGGTTGAGTGCTCTCTGAAGGATCTACCTCTCATTGTGCCACATTGCTGTCAATCCTCATCAACAGGATGTGTATTTTCACTCTGGTATGTCCAGCGGGTTCTAAGCAGAACCAATGCTCTTTTCTATCCAACATATGGAATGAACACTTGTAAATTTAGAGATTTAATATGAAATTTTGCTCAGAAATAGAGATTCTATAAAGTTTAATTTAGACAGCCCTGGAGATATCATTATCATGTACAATTTTTTGGGTCATCAATATGACCCAAGATTATTAACTCACTATAAAATTAACTGGAAAATTTTTATTTTTCATAAAAGTCTGTCTAAAGTCCAGAGGAAGTTTAGTAACCAGAATTCATCTTCTAATGTTTTGTTTTGATAACTTCTAATAGAAATTACTTCTTGGATGCAGTTTTAACACAGGATGATGCAAAGAACTTGGTTGAAGTGACCCAACCAGATGATAAATTTTCTTCCAACTTTAGGATAAATTAGATTTCCTCTCTGAAAATGACCGTTAAAAAAATCCTGCTAAGAATATTACTGACCACTTTTTAAGTATCAGGCTTCTCTCCAGAGAGCTATTAAATCTTCACCTCAATTATAAAACCTTTTCTCTCTGGGGTAGCATAAGGGACTTTGTCCCAAACTTTGCTAAGATAGGTCTCAGAGAATTTCATTTTTCCAAAGGGAAAATTTAGAGATTAACTAATTATTTTAAGCCATGAAATAACAAACATTTTTAAAAGAAAATGTTTTTCAACAGAAAGTAAATTTCCTTGGAGAAAAATATTAATTTCTAACTCAAGATTCTTCAGTGAAAAGAAGGAAAATGTAATAATACATTTGCCTTCCAAAAATCTTTTCTACATAGGTTTTGTTACTGAACTGATTAAACCATATTTTTAAAATTAGTTAAAATTCCCTCAGCTTTAAACTGTGAAATCTTGTTACCATTGAACAACATTTTTTCTTATAGTGTTGGGTTTTTTTGCTAGACTGTTTTCTTAGTTATGGTTCCAGTTTTCACACTTAGTTATAATGGTTATGTTAAGATTTATAGGAAAGATGAATACTTATTTTGATGAGTCTTCTGTGAATATTTTTTCTCCTAATCATAACTGAAATATGTAAAATATTCAACTGAGATGAAGAGAGCAGAAAAAAGGTCACATATCATTGAACAGTATATCACCATGGCAAATATCACAAAATAGCCTGTAATTATGGAAAATAAGTGAGGCCATAAAGATAACTTCTTTCTTTCAACATGCATTCAGGGAAGAAAAAAATAAGCCAACAAAAACTACATGAACTGAAAAATATGTTACTACTGTAATTCAGCAAGGTTAACTTTATAAGGCACATGATTAAAACTTTTAGGGAGTCTAAGCAAAGCTATGATTTTATCCATATCTAATAGAAGTATGTAATAAAACCACATAAAATAAGAACACTAATTTTGATACACAGGCAAGCCCATGAGTGTATCTATACAAGTTCCTTTATTAACAATTCAGACTTCTTTTAGTAGTTCAATAACACATTATGGTTTCAGATGAAAATCATGCTGCAAAGAAAAAACATCACTGTGAGCTACAAAATCAATAATTTCTAACACAAATGAGGGAATTACTTTGACTTGCAGCCCTCTACACCTATCATTTTCAGGGTTAATGTTCATGGGAGCATCTTTTCACTATGCAAATTCAGGCTATATAAAAGATTTTGATCCAAAAATAAATCTCCACCCCACACTGCATAATGTCAGGAATTAAAGCACTGAGTTCTTCTCTTCTTTGTCTTTCATGATGCATATATAAACCTTACTAAAGGAGAGAAAGGTCTCTACTCCTCACTTCAGATATAACTTCATCCTAACTGTGAGCTTGTACTGTCCTCCTATCAAAAGGGGTTTTCTTCACAAAAGGTGTTCCCAGCCATCTGTTCACAAGGAACATTGCCAGCTGGCAAATTTGGTGGGGTTTTGTTGCTTTAATTCATTTTCAAAAACTTCAGATTTCATAATCTGGCGGCAGATGCAGAGTAACAAATTTGTGTCTGTCAGCCCACTATTCCCTGATGGGAGGCCTGGGAGCATGCTGATTATACATATGCAGCTAATTAGGACCGTGGTTAGGAAAAGTTAATGGATTTATTTACCTCAGTATCCAGTTAAGTGGCAACCTCGGGAGCACACAGGGTAGCAGACACTGCCCCATTGCCTGATTCCTGCCAGCTGAGCTGGAGAGGCCAGATCCATCTCCTCCTCAGGCACAGATTGCCTCCCAAAGCTGCAAAAGGGGAAAGGCGCTTCAGCAAGGAAAGGGGTGGTAAACAGCCCTGTTTTCTAGACAGGAAGGGATGGCTGTTGATAAATGTAGAGACCATTTTGCAGCTTTGTTTCCTTTTCATGAAGTGCTAAAGGCCCCTGGCACTGTTTTAACTGCCAATGTGGTTGAGCATAAGCAGCAAACTTTTGGAAGAGGTGGGAGCCAAATCTTCTTTTGCAGGGACCCTTGCCTCTGTGGTGCCAGCTCTCTGTCACAGGCAGTGATCCTTAGTTCAGCCTAATGATGAGTGAGGTCCAGGCTATTGCCGTTGGTGATCCAGAGTGGTGCTTCAGGGGCAAGCTTCCTTTCAGACTGAAGGAAATTCCAATGCAGGCCAGTCTGCTCCATACAAAGTGAGTGTGCCCTCTGCACTGACAGGGTTCTAGAGAGACCTGCAGGGGTAACTGCAGTTTGAGACCCCAGACCATCTTCCTCTCTTACCTCTGTGCCATAGAACTGACATCCCATGGAGGAGGGACCACCATGGGAGGGAATTCTCTGTAATTTTACCGAGCTCTAGAAGCCTGGCAGGCAGATCCTCAAGTGTACCTAGTAAATTTATCACAAGGCACAGAATGAATATTCTTTCTATACAGCCAAGAGTGGAAAATCCAGCTGTGTTACCTTTCACATACACTCAGCCATTCTCTCAACACACAGATCTAGTAGCAAATTGAGGAATCAAAAGTATAGTCGTGTGTATTGTACAATGTGAATACCACACACACATCTAATTGCATGTGCATAGAGAGTCACATCCTGCTGTCTTGGTTTTCCATTTCTCACCAATACCTTTCTAAACCCCTGATCAATACTATCCAAGTTCATCAGACTAAAAGGGATCCCATTGCCTGTTGTCTGCAAAACTTTGTAGAAAAGTATCCCTCAGGTCTCTCTTTATTACACAAGTTGTCAGTAAATCAAGTGGTACAAATTTGTGAGGACCCAGTCTTCATTCTGTTTGCCAGGAAAGTGTTTCTGGTGGTCTGGCATTGTGATCAGAGATCAGTGGCTTTGTCTAATCTGGTATCCAGTATGGGTTTGTCAAGCATTGCCTCGTGTAATCTCAGTTCAGTTCCTTGTACTTGGAAAGGGGAAAAGCAGCATTTGTAAATAAACCACGTGGAGCTGTGATTTCATAAACCATGTTGGGTCTCTAATGAGCAAACTCCTTCTGCAAATGAATGAAATTGTTATCACACAATGCAGGGTGCAGAATTTCATCTGCCTTTTCCCCCCCAGGCATTGGCAGTTTCCAATCAATGCTTCATCTGATGAGCAAGGCCTGACAGAGCAGCATTGTGGATCCTTCAAAGCTGAATGCTTCTGAGCTAGGCATTTCTAAAGCAATGGCACAAGGATAAAAACACAATCTCAGAAGATGAGCTGCAAATTAAATGCCCTTCATTAAATATTTACTGAGAGAGAATAAACTTGCTGTTTCTGGTTTTACTATAGAACAGTGCTAATGTATATGTTTGGTGGACACATTGCTCTACACCATGGTCTATTTAGTGGAGGTAGAGCTGTACATGTGCTATCAAGTCAACACATAAGTATTGCCCTGAAATACAATATATTAGCAACATATTTTAAAGAATTTCAACTATTAGAAGGATTACAGGGTGATTAGTAAACCAGTTTGCAGAATGATTTAGAAAAATGCCTTCATCAGAGAATTTGTTAACTGAAGACCTGAAATACACCCTTAACTGCTTTATTCAACCAGGTCTTCTACAGAGTATTTGCCTGTCTCAAAGTATTAGATGCAACACAGAGTTAATTGAATTTTTTGTAGGCTTCACATTAAATTTGTGCTACAGGACATTGCTGAATCAGGGATTTAATGGGCAAACAGTTAAACAAAGGAATCATGTGCATGGCTTGAGCCAGGAAGCAGGAGGCAGGAATCCAGAGTTTTTTTCACAGCTCTGCCTTTGGGAAGGTGAGATTAATCTTCATATTGTAATAGATTTTGAGCTTTTCTTAATAGACCTTAGGCATTCCAGATATAATTAGAAATAGTAGTCTAATGTCAGTCTCGTGCTTATTGTACTTAGCAATTGTGGGATTTAGTTAATTAGTACATTTTATGTGCTTTGGGGTCCTTGGACAATGAAGGTCGTGTACCTACTTAGATAGATGTTTGGAAAAATGTAGGTTATTATTATTCAAATGAACTTGAAGTTTTATCAGTCAGTTATATAGAACTGAGGAATGAGGCTGAGATAACCAGTCCAGCTGTTAGAGTGGCCACCAGTTCTTAGAGAAGACAGATTCAACATTTTCACTACCAAAATTACTATAAAGAAATAGAAAAGAGGGAAAACATTGCATATAGAGAGGACTTATTTGAAAGTTAGTACAAGCTGTGCTGAAAACAGTGAGGGGAAGACAGCCAGGACTTGCTTGTGACAGGTCCTGGACACAGATTTTTTGTGCCTTGAGAACACAGCTAAAGCTCTGCCCATCATTTTGCACATCTGTAAAGATTTTCTTTTCTGTTACCCCTCAATCTTCTAGAACATGAGGGCCAACATTCCCACATTTAGCACAGTGAGTTATTGTGGAAGAATCCCTGTCTCACATTTACATGGCCACTTATTTTGAGTTTTCCCCTTCAGGTTCTCAGTCAGATGCAGGTCATATCAACCAATATATTCTGTTGTGATGGTGAGGCAGACAGACACACTGGAGAGACCTTCTTTTCCTCAAAGAAAGCAGTGAAGCTAATATATTAACCTTTTCCCACTTTATACATCCCTGTTTCAAATCTCCTTGTCCTTTGAGTGACTATTTAGTTTTATAATAAAATGTCATATGCACTTGGTTTGGTTCCAAAATTCAGATTTTATGTTAAAACCAACAGCAAAAACAACAAAAAATTTAAGAAAGGACTTCCAGGAGGACAGAAACATCCATAACATTTGCTTTCTCAGCTTATAAGCAGCGCTGGTTGCAAAGTCAAATAGTGGAACAGCTCAGCAGGAAAAAAAGTAATCTGTCAGCACCATTCTTCCCTTCAGGATAAATATCTTTAATGATAATTAAATATGTGCAGGAGTTCATATGGGTCCATCTTAAATTTGATGCTAAAGACAAAGATCACAAAGTGCAAAATAAATTAAGGAATCAAATATTGATGGGCAAGCAGCAGCAAATTCACTTCTTTGATTTTTTTCTATTTTTTGCTACTCTGAGCCTTAGTCCAGAACAGGCTTTTGCATATTAGTCGTCTACTTAAGCTCATCAATTTCTAGATTTTAGGATTGGAGTGAGCCATTATTATCATCCATTGTGACCTGCAGAACACAAGCCAGAGAATTCCAGCTGATAATTTCTGCAGTTCAATCAGCTCCTCATTGAGTTGATCTTCCAAAATGCTGAGCTTTGTGGCCTGGCTTGGGTCAGGCATTTCAAAGTGATCCATGTTAAGAGAGAGGCAAGACACCTACCCGTAGAGGTGTCTTACAAGAACAGAGCCTGAAGTAGCTCTCCAATAAAGAATTTAACCCTTCCTGGTGGTGGGAAGGTGACAGACCCATAGCCAAGATGAGAGTGAGCACAGACTCAGCCGCCAAACACCAGCAGGATCCTCTGCAGGGCTGTTCAGAACACAAACTCTGTTAAACCCTGCTTTGATCCCAACAAAGGGACATTTGAAGAAAAACAATGAGTTGATCAATGGCACCGTAGACAGAAATATTCCCAAGATCTAGAGAAGAGATCTTGGAAGAGTCCAAGGACTTTGAAGGTCACCAAAACTCCAACCTTGTCGTTGAGGAAAGGGGAATTTCAGCAAAATTCCATTTCATTAAAGCTTTGAATTGGATTTTAATGCAGAAATAAGACAAAGGTGAAATCTCTCAAGTCAGTTTAGAAGCAAAACACCAGACTCCTGAGGAAGCACATTCCTTGTTTCTTTTCTCCTCTGCCCTTTTAAATGGGGTGTTACACTCACTTACAGCTCTCTGGGACTGTGCCTCTTCCTTTCTTTGAGCACTTTTACAAAAGCAAGAAAGGAAAAAATACTTGTCATTCTTTAATCCTTGAGTTCAACAGACAATCTGGGATTCTGGTCTGAAATGTCAAACTGCTTACGTCCACTGCAGAACAAAGTTGAATTTTCAACTCTTTTATTTATTTATCTGTCTGGATTAAAAGTTATCCTAGCACCTGTCATGTTCCTTGTTAAAGCCCTTTGGTGAAAGGACTTTGAAGCAGCATTCATAAATCTCATTCTTAAATAGCATTCCTTTGAGGTTAAAAAAAAAAGACAAAGCTCACTATTTTTCACTGTTCATTAGATTTTCATATCTGGAATAAACAGATTTCTGAACATGAAACATCTCCTATGATAAAATATGAAGAAATGTAACATTACTTCAACATTCCTACTTTAATTAATTTGAAGAAGTTTCATTTTAAAAAGGTAAAAACATTTTTGTAATCCTTATACTGTAATCAGTCTGTCATAATTTCATTTTACTAGAATGAAATTCTAGTAAAACATACTAGAATATTTAAGTATGATTTAATTATTTTAAAAGCATGTATTAATATCTAATTTCAGGAATTAAAAGTTCAGAATTCTAAAAAATGTTTACAAAAAAAAATTACCATTATCCTCATTTCAGCTTTTCATTTTGAGTAGGATATCAGAAATTGCTGAAAGAGTCATGGTTTTCAGGCCAGACTTCATACGTTGAGGGTAGCACTGCTCAGATTGCGGAGACCAGCATACAAACGGGTTCTTGTCACCTGTGCATTTAGCAATCATCTCTTTCTTTAGCACAGCCTTACTTCCACTGAGGGTCTGAGGGTCCCTGCACCTGCAGCAGCAGAGAGTGAGCAGTGCCCTGACAAGGGGCACTTGTGTCCCTTCAATGGGTGTCAGTGGCTCTGTGTGCTCTGAATGTGCTCTGCACTCTGCAGTGGGGATGGAAGACCTGCTTGGCAAATGGAAACCTGTCAGCTCCTTTTCACTGAACTGCTTTCTTGTGTCATGGATCCTTCAAGGCATTTCTTCTTTAAAAATACCCACCCTCTCCAGCTAAATCACAGGGTGAGTCAGAAAGGAATTGTATTTCAAAGTCTTTGTTGATTCCTGCAGTAAATGCCAATTGTTCCTGAGAGGATGGAGCCCTGGTCAGGAGCCAAGCATCTCCTGATATCCTGCTTACCTTGAATGCCAGAAAGGGAGAGGAAAAACTAAAAAGTCTAACACTTGAGAGTTCAGACCAAATGGGAGTTTAACACCATGAATTTTATAGCCTATTTATTTTCCTTGTCACTGTAATGGTCAGTGGCCTTCTATAACTGTACAAGAGAAAAAAAATATCTTAAGAGGTACCTAAGGTCTCACCAATTTTTTTTGTAGGGCTTCATTTCACCTCAGTGAACATGGGCTCTGTACTTACTGTCGTGCAGCTGATCCAAGGATGGCAAATATGGAGGTGACCAGAAGCTGAAGGGAACCAGTCACTAATGTCTCAGGTGTGTTTTCTGCATTATACAGGATAAAGTAACCTTCTTCTCATGTCTGCATTGCAGAGGGAAGACACATCAAAGATGTTTTAAAACAAAACTGACAGCAAAACCAAGGAGCACCTGACTGCTCCCTGAGTGCCAATGGCTGGGCTCTGTCCTTCCATGGCTATGCTGCAACACTACCCTCAGCTAGAGAGGTTAACACTAGCTGAAATTTTTCTGACTTAAACAACAAATTTAAGAGGAATTGGTGTTTGCAGTATATTGCAACAGCTGCACTGTAACTGGACCCAGATCTTTCTCTGTCTCTTCACCCTCTCTCCTGGCTGAAGCTGCTCCTTGCCCCTTTTGTACATCTCAGCCTCCAGGCTCTGCTAAGGACCATGCCAGGAAATCTGGGGCTGCCTCTCAGGATGATCAATCCAAAGATGGGAAACAATGTGTACAAAGCAAGACTCCTCACTGCTCACCTTTCATGCAGAGCAAAAATGTCAAGAAAAGGTTCAGGCAGGTACAGAGCAGCACTGTGCAACCAGAAGCTGCCACCTTCTTCTGATGGGTTGGGAATGGTAGCAGCAGAACTGCCACGTTCCCAACCAGGCATGCTCTGGATGAGTGAATTCTGCTGCATCCTTCCTAGCACAGCAGTAATGAGAGCAGTGCTGCTCTGACAGATTCCCAGAGCTCATTCCTTTATGAGACAGGGAAGGCAGCTCTCCGTGTCAAGTCCTGTAGAACCTGGCAGGACCGTGTACTTCCCATCAGCAGATTATATCTCTGGCTTTGCCTTATTTTCATAAAGAAGTACTATGTGTTTCTTTTAGTCAGTAAGCCTCACAGCATTTTACTGAAAAAATGAATGTAGAAAGTAACTTACAAGACATGTCCCACATTTCTGGACAAGGAATCAGAAGAGAAAAAGTAACATTCTTCCTCTGACAAGTGTTTGTCTTGTGCAGCTGCCTGAATTTTTTTCCTGAAAAACCCTGCTGGGATTTTTCATGGAATCAGTCCTCTGACTTCAGGAAATAAATTATGAATACAAAATGCCTGTGGCTCTATGGAACTTTGCTACCAAATCTGCTTTCCCTTCAGGCTACCAGAACCTCATCAAAGCCAGCAAAATGAAGGCTGCAATCAGAAGAGGCAGCTTTCTCCTGCAGCTGCTTGTTCACTCCTTGTGTTGGCCACACGTGGCACATAACCATGCTGGATTGAGCCTCTGCCATAGCCCATACCAGAGCACATACTTCAGCACATACCAGATGGTCAAGCCTTTTGCTTCAAAATCAATCAAAAAACCCCAAGCAACAAGAGACCTGGTTCAGATAAAGCTTGTTTTAGTGGCAGTGCTTTACAGGCATCTATGGTAACCACGGATGTCAGTGAATCACAAAAATAATACTTTTGCATGTTCAGTGAGACCTGATAAAATTGACTGACTGTTCCCTTTTGGGAGAGTGAGTGCACTCAGTTCCAGCTTGAAAAAACAAAGTTAAAAGAAATCATGCCACTAACTTGCATGAGGAATAAATTCTGTGTTCAACAGGCTTGTCATCTGGTGGTGAGTCACCACTCACCTTATAATGAATGGCATTAATTTGATTTTGAAGGAACAGCTTTTGCATGTTATGTCTCACGAGGTTATAAACAACACATGAATCTGATCCGTGCTGTACAGACAGCTCACTTGGGCAAATAAAGCAGATTTTATTCATGGAGGAAATCCCAGAGGGAGATGGGAATTTAATCTCAGGAATCTCAGAGAAAAACAAGGGGAAATACTTTATGAACCTGTTCCAGCTGCTGGTGGTGTTGGTGCTTTGGGAGGATTTGTACACCTGCACCCCTCCCTGCACACAGACACCCTCCTTCTACCCCCAGGGGATTCAGAGATGCACAACAGCAATTCCTGTGAAGTCAGGGCACTGTTCACCTGACTTTCTATCAATCAGGTAGGTCCATTTTTGAACATGAGTACATTTGACACTTTCTCATCTCTCCTTCCCACACTTCCCAGGTTACAGATGCTATTGCAGAAAGGTGGTTTGTCCTGGTCCCCTTGCCTGGTAGTGGGACAAGGGGAAGGGAAACAGCCCAGGCATCTTTTCACCCTGTTGTCTTTCCTGTTCTGCATTTTCTATAATTGTGAGGATGAGGGTTCAGTACACTTGTGTATTTATATCTGTTTTATGATGTAAAAAGCATATTGTGACACTGACCTGTACCAAATTAAACTCCTCTTGTAAATGAAGAATCTGTGTGGGAAGCTGCACCCATGGAGCTGAGTGTGGAAAAGGACAGGTAGCTGAAGTCTCTAGAAAAACCCAAGCTATTTGTGTCTCATTGTAAAGCAGGCTTACAGATGTACACAGAAGTTATGCATACACAGAGCACACTTTTATTTTTATCTTCCTTTAAAAAAAGAGATCTCACGCTATGTCTTTGAGTTAAAAACAAACATGGAAATGAACACAAAGAGAGTCATTTAAAATTGAAATTATTTTTTTACTGCCTCTCCATCACTTCTGTTCCAAGTAGCTGTTGAACATTACCCTGTCAACTCTTCAAGTATTTAACTACAAAATACTCTTCATAAATAATGTAGACAGATTAACTAAATGGTACATAATTACTGCAAATTTCGAGTCCCCTTGCAGAATATATTTTATCCATGATTACAGTGCTTACAGACTTTCCAAACACTCTCTTGTATATTTGACAGTAAGCCATAGGAAAATTTCAGCTGTCTATAACTGCATTTTAGAATCTATAAAAACTTAGATTAACATGTTATTAAAGACTTTGACTTAGGAAACACCTAATATATTTTTCTATTTTTTTTCCCTTTAATTTAGGGTAAAAAAAAAACAAAAAAAACCACAAGATTGTAAAGTGGAAGTTTTCAAAGTTGATTGTAGGTTCATAGCTCTGTAACAAGGTACTTTCACTCTGGCAGAGACTCAAACGAGACAATTAACAGGAGTAATGAAGCAATTCAAAGAGAGAGTTGTGGGGCTTTTTAATTGGTGCTTCAGAAAGCCAAAGTTCCCTCTACACAGAAAGATAGGAGCCAGGGAGTAATTGCCTCTCCGTTTATCTAAAAAGGGCTTGAAATCTCAGTCAAATAAGCTCTTGATCTTAGCACAGGAAGGTCATGGTTCTCTGGAATTATACAGATGTTCCTTCCCTGCAGTGAGTGGTCCTTTAGTGATTTGAAAGATTTTATGCTGGTCATTACAAGATACTGAATGAATGCCAAAATAAAAGCTAAAATATAGATTCTCTGCAGTTCCTATTGTGTTGTAAAGGAAAATTTCCATTAACTGCAACAGCAGCTGGGTCTGTGTCTGTTGATAATTAAATAGTCATCTTATATTTGAGCACTTCCCTGTGTTGATGCTCACATTACAAATGTGACTTTGAGTAAGGACAATATATCTTCTTCTGAGAGTCTCAATGTATGTTGGGTAACTGGTCCCAGAGTAACCCGTTCTGATCAGACTGAGAACGTGGGATTAGGTTTTCAGAGCCCTGAGCAGGCAACAAAAGCACCATTATTTGACCAGGGTCCCATATTGTCCTCAAAAGTCTGCCAACGTAAAAGTTTCAGCAGTGTAAGCACAGCCCAAATTTGTTTTCATTCCCAGGCCAGCTCAGTTCAGCTCTCACTCTGTTTTCTCTGTTCTCCACATCCATTGGGAAAGCAAAGACAGCAGCAGGTGAATTGCCTTTAAATTCCATAAAGCCTTGAATGCCCATTGCAGTTCAGAGCCCTCAGTGGTTGATTGGTGCCCTGCAGAACTGCCTTGCTGCCATCCCATTTCTGTTCTCATCAGCTGCCAACTGCTCTCCTTATGCCTCCAGTTGAGAAACCTTCTTCAGAAAGAAATCCTGGCTTAAGGAAGGTGTAGGCCAGCAGTGACCAACTTTTAGAGCATTTCAATTTCCTTTTGAAATCAGTGTGAATTTGGGGCTCAAACCTCCCTTTTTGACTGTGCATTAACCTCAGTGTTGTGCTTCCCTGCCTTGGATGCATGAGCAGAACACTCTCAGCTGCTCTAACCTTGAGATTCTTACACAGCAGTAAGGGAAAGACCAGGTTCTGAGTATATCACAGAGGAATGAGGAAAGAAACTGGATCGTTTCTGCCAAATAAATGACTTCTGGGCAACAGACCTGTTAAAAAACATCAAGCTCTCAAAGAGATTAATTTGCATTGTGGTGGAAAAATTGCTCATGAAATCCTCAGGCATCCTCTTGGATGTAGTGGAGAGTGAGGACTTCAGAGCTGAAACGGGAATTTCATCTTCAGTATTGCCACAGATAATGATCAATTTGTGGCTGCCTTATCCACAGGTGCTTGCCCTTGTCAGCAAATGTGAAGACCTGGGATGGATACCTTGAAATGCTGTGCAAATTACTTCTAGACAGGCAAGTCTTATTTTATACAAAGAAGGAATTTACTTGTATATTGCAGTCTGAAAGTCCATTTGCTGTTCCCCATGCAGTAGAGGTAAAATTAGGGTATTATTTAAGATGGTGTTTAGGTTACCTTCCTTCTACTTGTCAGATGTAATCTTGGAAAGTCATCTGTTCTCTCAGTGCTCTGTTTCTTTTTGTCTGTAAATTAAAAGTACTATGGCTCTTCACATCACCCTGTCTAGATCACAACTAGATCAGAATGAAGAACAGATCTTTTATTCGGTGGTTGACTTTAAAAACCAGGAAAAGAATTTGCTGTAGATTAAATGAAAATGGAGATATCTTTTTTGTCATTTTTATTTTTCCTATAAACCATCTACAGATATTGTGTTCAATCCCAAGAAAAGTGATTCATTTTATTTTGGCATTGAAAAATTCTTTATTTTTTTTTTAAATACATTTTAATATATTTCATATTGCCAAGTTTTCATTTAAAAGAAAGACACTCATAACTTTTTATTTTAAAATTCTGAATTTGTGAGAGCTTTAGAATCCAAGGTATTATTTCTCATTTTGACAGTAGTGAAGTGTTATAGTTTTAATTTTTAAAAATCAATTATCCACAAACCATTTCCTTTTTTCAGTGCAAGGGAGAAGTGCTGATACTATCTGCAAAATTTAAAACAGTTTCACAAATAACTGCAGTCCTTCCAGTTTTAATTTTCTATTTTTTGCCTGTTGTCTTTTTTCTTTAACACAGTTTAGTGTATAATTCCCTGGTACAATGAGTACCCAGGCTCAATGGAATCACATTTAGCTGAGTTAATTGCTTCTGTTTTCTAGGGAAGGAAAGAATAACATAAATGACATAGTGGGCAGACCTGCTGCAAACACTGACAATCCCACGAACAGCAGTGAATTTTGTATTTCTGTCAATTAATCTTCATATTTATTAGCTGAAAAAAGGACAGGGTTAGGATGGAGGACACAGTTTATCACTTATCCCAGTCTTGTTTTTCTTTTATCATTTTGTTTTATATTCTACAAAGCCCCAGACTTGCCCTGAATTAGGTCCTGTGTCAGATTCTTTCATTCTTATCTCGGTCATGGCAGCAGGCAGGAGATCTTTTACGATCAGTATTTCACCTCATTTGTTTCAGTTCTAGCTCTGGCTCTGCCAGAGGAAAAGGAAACATGAGAACAACAACTTCTCTTCTCGGCAATCAGACTGCTGCATAAGTCTGCTCTGACTTTTATCTTCTCTCTTTCCCCTTCCTCCCCACTCAAACCTGACATCTTCCTGGGTCTTGCAAGTGATTTCAGATCTGATCATCTACTTCTTTGCCCTTCCACTTCCATCTTCCACACCTCTGCACCAGAGATTCTGGAGCCGGAACCCCCTTACTTCATAGCAGAATTAAGTAATTACTACCAAGAGCAAAAACAGGAGATTTAAATAGATTGGGCTTCCCTACCATCACTGAAGTTCTACTCTGAATGTGAGCAAACAAGTGACAATGTCAAGTATTCCTTGTAACAGATTGTTTCGTTGTCTCAGGTGGGGCAAGAATGAAGCAAGACTTCTCTAAATCTGTCATTCTGGTTTATCTTCATTCATGTATTGTATAGATTTTCCAACTTTAATTTGGTACATTCTCATAAATGGCATCCACTAATAGGTCTCTAATCTTAGCAGAAACTGCACAGAGATGAGTCCAGACTCCAGCAGCTGCCACATAGAGCTTCACTGGATTCCAGAGTTGAGCTTCTCTTGAAGCAGAGCAGAAACTCTGCCTCCCTTACCAGGCCACCTCTTTATGCAGACTGGCCTCATGCTTGCAATTTTTAAGCCATAGAGCGCATCTAAGAATTGCAGATTCTCTTGTAGGATCTAACATTGTGGGTAAGAAATGAAGTCAAAGCTTTGTCTATGGACCCTGTTTATGTAGAATGACTCTTCAGAGTTGAGGTTTTTGTGTTTGGGTGTTAAGGT
The DNA here is from genome assembly GCF_027579445.1 of Ammospiza nelsoni. Classification (NCBI taxonomy): domain Eukaryota; kingdom Metazoa; phylum Chordata; class Aves; order Passeriformes; family Passerellidae; genus Ammospiza; species Ammospiza nelsoni. The sequence goes on from NC_080640.1 coordinate 11,258,221, forward strand.
GAATGCTGGATGATGTTGGACAAAGTCAAAAGTCAAGTTAAACAGATGTATAAATGTCTCATACAATATTCTATATCAAACAGTTGTGCTGCTTTCAGTAAGGAGCTGGAACTTTAATAGCATGCAGAGAAAATGAGAACTAATTTTTTAAGCTTAGGTCCCACAATGCCATTTTGCAGAACTTTACAACTAAACAGTTTTACTTGTTCTGCAAAGTCACTTAATCACTTTTGTTTTCATGGATACTTAAAAAAAAATAAATCACTTATCTATAAATCTACTTCTGTATTGTCTGTATTGTCTTCCAGAGCATCTCTGAATAAGTATTTATCATTGCCACACAGATTTGAAATGCCAAGATATTATTGCCCTTTTTGGGAACTGGGGAAACCAGGTGATTTCCTCAAGATTATTAAATTATTCTGGGAGAAAAGTCAGGATTTCCACTATTTGGGACAAAGCACTTACTACTGTTCCCTATTTCTAATGTTTTCATGTACATCTGCCACAAAACTGGCACAAATTGTTTTTTCCTGTTGGAAAGAGAAGCCATGGAACAAAGAGATGAGCTTATCCTCATGTGGAATTGAATTGTGTCCTTTGTATCAGAGAGAAGCCAGCTGGGTTTGAAACTTGCACTGCTGACGCCACTGTATAGGCAATCATCACACAAAAGTGTCATAATGAATGGATGGCTGAACCTTCTGGCAAGAGGCACGATGGGTACTCGCTTCTTTCTCCACAAAAGAAACAATTTGAAATGTGAGTTATAAACAGGCTGTCTGCCCTGCACCTCCTGCTGCTTAATTGATACCTTACACACCAAAGTATAGCTGCTGCATCTTTCCCTCCCAACAAATCAGGTACAACTACAAACTCCTCTAAAAGAAAATAGATTTACCTCATGTTTACTGTACTTATCAAGGCTTGCCAGAAACAAATTTCTGGTAATTTCACATTTGTGTTCTTCTCATGCTAAGTCAAAAAATTTGTTTTGTTAACTTTTTTCTTTTTAGAGAAATAGGAAAATCTGGTGCATCCATACCATTAGGTTTGAAGCACTGAAGATTGCTTTGATACTGAGCAACATTTGCCTGCAGTGCCTGTGGGGATGGGCATCCAGATGCCACATCTCTTACAGGACCTAGGCTGAACTGACCCAAGTTTCCCAGGGTCTCTGTGGCATTTGATGTTGAAAAGGGAACCATGTGCTTTATGAGAAAAAAATGTTCAACAGTGAGGGCCAACGCAAAAGAGGCTGTGATAGAAGCCATGCACTTCCCAAAGGCTAAAGCACTGATACACAGAGTTCCCAATTTAGGCAAAGCTGAAATGAAAGAATAAGATAAAAAATAAAAATATTTTGCGTTTTGCCTAGGATATCATGCCAACTCAGAAATCTCATATCCTCCACAATGCAATTTTTCCATTTGGAAGATATCAGCTGGAAGTCTCCTGCCCACTTGTACTTTCACTATTTTTAGGGGAATAATTACAGCTGCACACACATCCACTGAAACACCTTGATTTTTCATCCTGATCCACAGTCTCAGTTTCTTGTGCCTCCCCAGGATTCAGTGGGTCCCTCCAGTACAACTGAGACTCACAGATGTACCTTATTCCATTACATACAACATTCTTCTTTCCTAAGACTTGTCCAAGTAATTCCCTTTGTTAGCTTGGTGGGAAAAAAAAATATTCTCTTTTACAAAACTGAAAGCAATGCAGACTGGCAGTAGAACCTCCTTTTCTTCAAAAGCTTTGAGCATCCTGGGATGCCACTCAGACTGTGCAACAGTTCAGTGGTCATTCATTCCCTTGCCTACATCACTGTCAGCAAGTGGTTCTTAATTCCCCATCTGATAGAGGCACACCAAGGGAAAAAGCTGCCTGTGGGAAAAATTAAAAGAACAGCAGCAGCTCACAGTGATTATGTCAATTAGTACTGTGTTGATTAAACTGGAACGAAGAAAAAAAGGACAAGTGCTCTATTCCTCTCCTGTCTTTTCACCTGCCCATTTTCTTTCAAAGCAGCGACCAGTAAGCCTAATCTTTTTACTGAAGATCACTTCAACAAAAAACTAGCTTTTGTTTCTCATATGGCCCATTGCTGCTATTGCTAAATTATCTTGAAACTGTTTTACCAAGGCTATTGCTTCCAAAAAACCCCAAAAAACTGTGCCACAAACACAACAAAGCTCATAGACACAAACCATCTGCAGCCAAACTGCCTTGGGCTAGGAATTCTCAGAGCAAGCTGAGACACACCACCCATTACAGAGCACCTGATTCTCTCTGTAAATACAAATCCTGCTAACACAGACATCCCCCTCAATGTCTGATCTGTATGCTTGTTTTAGAACTGGCTAATGCTTCCCTTCCCTTCCCAGTGTGCTCAGATATTGCTGTGCAAACTTGCCATGTGTTTTACTAGGATCTGTCTTAAGAAATCTCAGGATTTCTACCTGTGACAGCTATTGGAATATCTGATTTTTCCAAGATCATAAATCTTGGAAATTTTTCCAAGGTGATTTTTCCAAGATCCTAAAATGTCCATATTTTCCTGAAAAGTCAAAGCAAGGTATTTGTGGGCTTGACATGAAATCTCCATGTGGTTTACTTCATCCCTGCACATCAATCTGCATTATTTACCCTCTGCTGTGAGTCACAGACCCCATCTCCTACTCCCCTCAGCAGTGCTGAGCCTGTAGGGAAAACTGATGTCTTCCATCACAAAGGGAATGAGTAAAGGAGGCCTCTCACTTCTGGAATCTGTCCAAAATCTTCCAAAAATAAAAAAATAAAGGAAATCAAAAGCACAGGTAAATAAAACTGGCAGAGTGTGAAAAAATAATGAAATTACAAACTCCATTCAAAAACAACTTCCTGAATAACTCCTCACTCTCAGAGTATCAGCTATGATGCCTTCTACTTTCCTGCATCAATTCCCCTCCACTTTTGTGGCATCTATGCAAAAATCAGAGCAACTTGAAGCCCCTCCCCAAAGCCAAAATAAACTGTGAACACTGAAACCAGTAGGAGAAGCCTCAACTCAGCCATTAGAGTTCTATCTGGTAATGATTTAGCAATTAAAAATGAACTATCCCTACACCATGCTCATCTCCCCACTTCCCCAAGTTCTTGAAGGCCTAATGGGCATAGTTTTATTACTGGAGATAAAATGTAATGGTACCAGAGAGTTTCCCTCTGCCCAGCACTACAATTGCATTTGGCTGTGCCTCTCATTAAGTGTGGATGAACAGCAATGGCTGAGACCATTTCCTCCACTGAAGTGCCACTGCTGACATTTATGACTCCAATGAGTAGCAATAACTTTTGTTTCAGTCTTGTTAGGTAAACCTAAACTTCCATGTTTACAAGAAAGCAATTTTTATTTTTTTTTAGGAGGTATGACACTTTATTGTCATGTTCTCCATGTTGAGGAAATACCAAGCAGGGTTGAACTGGTTTGAAGGTGGAAGTGTTTATGAATGATAATCACTGAAAAATTACTCTGACTGACTGTGTAGAGGGATCTGTTCCTTCCCGTGCAAGAACATTAATTTGCCTATCCTCTGCTATGACTAATAATAGATAATTCTGATTCTATCAAACAAACTATTTAAAATCTTGGTGCTTGCCTTGGAATTTGGACCTTTGGAAGGGCAGAATACTTCTTTCTGAGAGGTCAGATTGCTGGTTGGATTGATGTTTCTGAGGCACTCAATTTCCAGTAATAGCAGAGCTGAGTATCCCATCATCATCATCATCATCATCATCATCATCATCATTATTATTATTATTATTATTATTATTATACCTGTGAGGTAATGTTCCTTGTTTGCAAAGAGGAGAGGAAGAAAAGATCAGGTATTTTGGTAATTCTTGTGAGTATTCCAGGTATTATCTTCTTGCCAAGCCTCTTCTCCCACCCAGAAGAGATGTTTTACAGAAGCACCAGTGTGTGTGTATGTGTGTGTGTGTGTGTGTGTGTGCTTACAACCATATTTTAGCTTCATATTAAACAGATATTTTTCTGGGTTTGGTTTCTTTTCAGTAAATAGACAAGCAGAATTTTCTTTCTCACTCTTTTCAATGTCAAAGTGGCTTTGGTTTTTATTGTTGTTTTGGCTTTTTTAAAGCAAGACTTGGCTCTGTGTTTGTGAGTGAGAGAGAATGCTTGTGTCTGGAGGGGTTTAAAAAGTTTAGGATTTATATACTTCAAGAAATAGAAACAAAAAAGACCAGAATTGGATTTAACTAGAGCCATTCTTGATTTGCATACTAAAAAGTTTTCTGACAAGTGTAGTGGTGCAGCCAAATCTCACTAAAGGGTTCCTCCTTTTTTTGCTCACTCGAAATCACAAAACTGTCACAAAGACAGGTCTTCAGAGACATCACAGCTGAAGCTGTTACTGAAGGCACAAAAGTCTTTAGAAAGACAAGCATTCTTTCTCCTGTCACTGTAACACTCAGAATACCAGTCCAGTCTCACAAACCATATATAAGGTCAGTGCACAGGAGCTCCTTCCAGACAAGAGGCTTGAAAAGATATCTGCCATGAATGTCACTGATCTTTTTTTGATTGTGTTGTGCTGAATCTCTGTGCAGATTCTTTGTCTGCAGAACGCGTCGTGTTCTCATTGGCACGAATCCCCTGGCTGCAGACTTTCTCTCTCCTTTGAAAATCTGCAATATTTCAGTCCTGGAGTAGTTAACATAAGGACAAAGGAAGCAAGAGAGTACACTTTCAACTTTGTTCACATTGAAGAATTTGTGTATGACATTTGACCAGTAACAGTTGGGTTTGAATGAAAGATGCATAAATCAGGTGAAAATAAATCCAGTATCTCTCCATAAGTCACGTAAACTTATCTGTGCAGAGCAGCTGGGAGTTCCAGGAACAAGAGTTTCATTCTATCTTGAAGGCTCTGCAGGTTAGTCACACTCTGGAATATGTGTGTGAATATATGTAGAGGCTTACGTGTATGTAGGATAGAAAAGGATATTTCAGTTAGAAGGGACCTGCAATCATCATCTAGTTCAGGTGCCTCACCTCTTCAGGGCCATTCCTGAAGTTTGCTGAATGGCCTCTTAAACACTGACAGACTGGAGGTATCAGCCTCCAGAGAGCTCTGCACGTCCCTGGCCACTTCCCATTCCCAGGAAAGTGCAGGGAGCAACGAGACTGAGCACCTCTCCTCTCCTCTCCTCTCCTCTCCTCTCCTCTCCTCTCCTCTCCTCTCCTCTCCTCTCCTCTCCTCTCCTCTCCTCTCCTCTCCTCTCCTCTCCTCTCCTCTCCTCTCCTCTCCTCTCCTCTCCTCTCCTCTCCTCTCCTCTCCTCTCCTCTCCCAAACCCAGCATCCTCAGCACAAGTTATGCAAACAATATAATGGGGTGGGGAGGGAGGAAGAAAGATTCAGCAATACTATTAACTTCTAAAAATTGTACTTAATACCCAGGTAACTGTTGAGCATTTTCACCCCACACTCCTTGTGGAGGCAATGGAGAGATACAGGCACCTCCAGAGGCTACTTTAGTCCACTGCTCTCTTATAAAGTAATTAGGCTTCATCAAGTAAGGAGAAATCTGGGATTTCAACTAGCCAATAATCTTTAAATGAGCACCTGAACTCCCTCTGCAGCTTGAGGTCTACAAAAAGTTTCTTCAGCTTCTATACCAAATGTTTGCATCTTGTTTTTCACAACTTCCTGGGAGAATATTCTGCCACGGTTCCTGGCAGAAGAAATCAGGCAAAAATAGCCTTTAGACTGTTAAATTGCTTCAGGCTTTTTAAATGTTTTCTGGGGGAAAAAACCCATGCCTGTTCCTACATTCAGTATTCTGGTGAGCTTTGAAATGTGCTTAGATTTTATTTTTAAATTTATTTAATCCACAAGGACTCAACAAACACAGTGGGCTCTGACTATAAAGATTTTGTTTTGCATTCCTGACTTAAAACTAAAATAAATGTCACTTTAGATTAACCTCAGATTCTTGTTTAAATAGATTCCATTCCAATCCATGAACAAAGTAAAATATAAAAGTTTAAAGAAAAACAACCAAATGAACCACCTCCCTATTTTTTGTATTTTTTAAATGCCACATTTTCTTTGACCTCCTAATTGTTTTCCTTAGTATTTCTTTTCATCATACTTGAAATTCAAATGATAATTTAAGGTTTATAACTTAAACTTATTTATTCAGTTTAAAAAAATGCTTTGTCACAATGCATTAGTGCCATAATCTGGATTGTGCTAGTTTTTACATGACAAATATTAGAATGAGGAATCATTAATGGACATGATTTTTCTTCCTGCGGAGTTGAAATGTTAATTTATATCCAAGCAAGACAATTTAGGAACAGATATTCCTTCTTTCAAGAGTCGTGCTATGAGCATATTAATAAAAATTTTGTTAGTTGATTCAGAGAAAATGCACTTCTGTGATAAAAACAAACACCTGGGACTCTTGGGAGGATTGGGGGCTTTCTGAAGGCATATTCACCACCTGAATAAGTCACATCATAATTGCATCTCTCAGTTGCCATATACACAGAGTGGTGGAATAATCACACCTACTTCAAAAAGGAGAACACAAGTGAGCTGTACTTTATAAAGTCAGAGGAGGAAAAAAGTTAGAGCATATAGGCAAGGGAGTGGGCATCAAAACCAGGTTACAAAGTCTTTTCCTGGTTAGGGTCTGATCAGAAATGGAGTATGGGGGAAGCTGTCCTGTGAAGTGACACAGGCAATGTCAAACCAAGTGCAGGCACTTCAAGCAGCTCCTCTGTCCAAGGGGGACAACTTGGCAGCAGGCTCTAAAATATTCCTGCTCTTTTTGTGTCTATAAACAAGCTGATTCAGAAGAGACATCCCAACTTGTGCATGTAGGACCTAAGCTGAGCCAGCCAATGCTGCTCCTACCATGCCAGTTCAAGTGGGAGAAGCCAGAATTTCCACTGGAAAGGACATTTCCACCTTTCTCCCAGCTCTGGCTTCTCACTCCTGCTCCATGCTTGATCCTTTCTTTACAACGCTGCAAGCATCTCTGGGACTTTGCTGTGAACAGACCAGGTGAAAAACAGTTTTAGAAAGGGCTAATTTCCTTGTCCTAAGCTTAATTTTCTGTAAGTTTCTTAAGCTGAATTTATTCACAGGGGGTCAGAGTTTGTGCATTCCTACAGGAGACAAAAGAAAAGAAAAGAAAAGAAAAGAAAAGAAAAGAAAAGAAAAGAAAAGAAAAGAAAAGAAAAGAAAAGAAAAGAAAAGAAAAGAAAAGAAAAGAAAAGAAAAGAAAAGAAAAGAAAAGAAAAGAAAAGAAAAGAAAAGAAAAGAAAAGGAAAGGAAAGGAAAGGAAAGGAAAGGAAAGGAAAGGAAAGGAAAGGAAAGGAAAGGAAAGGAAAGGAAAGGAAAAGAAAAGAAAAGAAAAGAAAAGAAAAGAAAAGAAAAGAAAAGAAAAGAAAAGAAAAGAAAAGAAAAGAAAAGAAAAGAAAAGAAAAGAAAAGAAAAGAAAAGAAAAGAAAAGAAAAGAAAAGAAAAGAAAAGAGCCTATTTTAATAAAGATAAATTCCTTCTCAATATTCCTCTTTCAGATTTGTAATTCAACCCTCTCTGTTTGATGTGATGAATCTAAACTTCAATATCCCTACAAACCTCCTTTCTCCTTGAGCATTGTAAATGCTGTGAAAACCATTTTCCATGCCTATTGACAGGCAGTGTGTATAGACAGAATATAGTTTATGTGCACACAGAGAGACATAAAGGTTATGGGAGGAACAACACAGAAGATTTTGTTCTCTTCAGGTCCCAGTGTGGATCAAGCAATAATTTTTTCACCAGATGCACCTTGCAAAGCAATTCAAGATGCAGTTCAGCCTCATGAAGTGGTACCAGAAGCTTTGGCAGACACAATGTGAATGACACAAATGCCCCACCTGACTTATGAGTAGCCATGAAATTAAAAAAAACGTTGATGGAAAGGAAGGCTACCATTCTCTAGCTTCCATAATAATATTAATTAAATTCCTTGGCCTACTTGGAGATTGAAATGGATCAGACTTGTAAGTTTTGTTCTGTCTGAAGATTTATTCAAGAAGATATAGATACTAACAGGCAGAATTTCCTCCTGAGCATTTCATATGTTGTTTGTGCAAGCAGGATTTGGAAAAGCAAGAAAAAAAAAAAGCCTCCTAGGGAACAAATATGTTCTTTGAGTTTGCTTTTACATCATGTCTTTCTTCCTTCTTTTTTTCTTGAACATCTAAAGGTATTTCACACATCTATTTTGTCCATTTGCATACCAGAGGGGCATGGAAGTCAAAGTAAAGAAAAATCTTACTTTTGCTTTTGGGAGAGATGATCAGTGAGTGATAAACTCATGCATGTAAAAGCACCCATCAAGTTATGTATTTATGATTTTAACACATGCATGCCATTAACCCATGGATTAGTATTCCTTCAAGAATATAGGATATGATATCCATCCTGCTTTCATCACATTTCCAATCAAAGAAAAGTAACTCCTACTTTCATAGGTACATTTCTACCTAATTAGTAAATTAACCAATTTATGCATTTATCATCTAATAATCTGAAACCTGAGATTTGTTTCACCAGGTTTCAAATGACCTGTCTGCAATACACAAGTCTAAGTCCCCTATTATCTCTCCAAGTTCATAACTTAAATTCTGAAGTCTTTTTCCAGAAGAAATCTCTTGTTCCCAGTCTGTAAAAACATTTCTACAAAAATTAATATATCTGTTCCACTCTCTGAGAAGTGTCCATGTGGGCTATCAGCACACATCTTTCCATGTTAGTTTGGAGAGTGTTCTGGAAGCCATGGAACAGGGACACTGAATAATCCTGACAGAGGAAGAAGGTCAGGTTCTTTGATGGAATGAGGTACTATGGGAAGCAGCTAGTTTTTTTCTTGTCTTCCCGTAAAAATATTGATTAATACTGAAGCCTGGTTGTACACTTTATGCATGCAATAAAAATTGTTACTCCTCTCATCCGGGTGGCTTCATTCATGTCAACATCTTCTGTATGTGCTATAATGTGAATATATCCATTCACATCGTGATTGCCTTGAAGCTTTTACAGTTAAAAGAAGTGATAGTGAAAAGGTGGGGAAAGGAAGTACCCTTGTAACTGTTTTACAGACAGAACTGAAAGAGAATAAACCCACCTCATCTGCAGCACCTGCAGTCATTCTTGCAGTCAATGTGTAGTTAGGTTGCAGTTCTGAAGGATATTAAGAGAATTTGCTCAGGGCATATCATACAGCAATTCTCTGAGGATCCCATCTCCCATTTCCTCTCGCAGTGCTTCAGTGAGAGGACACTTTTCCTTTCCCTTGCTAATACTGTGTGCCAGGATAAACCCTCAGAGAAGTCAGCATGTCCTCTAAGCATCCCTCAGCCCTGTGAGGGCTAGCTGCACCGATCTGTCTCCCAGCAGCCCAGAAAGAGTACTGAGCAATTTTATCCACTTCCTTGGTGTTGGTATGTCAGGGCAGTGGTGCAAACTCATTGCTGCTTGGCAGCTGTCTGGCATCTGCTGACTACCTACAGGAAAAGTGAGTGGTTCTATTTAAATATCTGTCAGCAAATATGACAAAAGACAAGAATACTTCTCTGGGATTTGCAATGACCTTTTCACTTGCCTTGAAGACTTGTCTTCCTCTGATCAAGAAACTAATTAGATTGCTGAAACTTGCTGTACATCTCTATCACTGCACCAGGGAAATCCATTTCTTGTTTTGACCATCACTCTGCAGGATACCTCCATTCTCCCCAGAAGCCTGTGGCTACAAATGGCTACACTTTCTCCAGAGCTTCTTACTGTGGAGGTGACACCAGACTGACCAACCTCAGTTGTAAGCAATCACAACATTTGGCAAAGTTGAATTGCCTTGGAAGCTCAAAATATGGAGTTTCCAGAGTGCATTGATGGAGTTCTATAATGGGCCCCAAGCTCACAGCTCTTGAGAGCAGTCTGAAGGGGTGAAAATCAGCCACAGCTCTGCAGGTATCAAGAAAACAGTGTTTTCTGACTACACAGGGCATACACTCACCTGAATTTTCACAGGATGGGGAGGGCACATCTAGAAACAAGCTGGTAAAACGAATTTTCAGTGACACAGCAACCACCAGTGGTGCTGAGAATGAGGTGCTGAATGTCTGCACTGTCACACAGATGAGCAATGGAATGAGGCATGGCCTGTGGCCTCAGTGGATTGTTTGCTATTTAATGTCATGATTTGCTGAAGACAACTGGGAATTTAAGGAGTTGCCAGGAGGCACTCATAGAAGCTTCAGGTGGATTAATCTCATTTACACTGGAAAAGAAATGTAGATTCTAACTCCATCTGTTTACCACCGCATTTACCTTGGAGGAGCTTTTTCTTCTGGAATATGCTGCTTCTGGGAATAGGCAGATTCCTCACAACAGATAATGCCAGATGAATATGCCTCCAAATCAGGAGTAGGTTCTTTCTGGGATTTATTTGTTTGCTGAAGATTTCACAATGAAGGGAACCACTAAAGTCCTCAGTCTGCAGCCCTCCTCAGCACAGGCCCCTGAAGTTCATGCTGTTATTCCCCCAGTAGCTGTGGCCAGCTAAACCCTGCCACACAGAGATGTTGCCCAGCAGACAATTACTCCCAGGGCAGATAAAATGTGAGCCCACTCCCCTCTTCCAGACCAAATGAAACTTCTCCATCTAAGGCAAGAGGAGAAAAGAATCAAAAATATCAATTTTACTTTGTTTAGAGGACTCTCCGTGGAGAGAAGTGGGCTGTTCTTTTCAGCTCACACGGGGCTCAGGAGGGCTGTGTGTAGGCAGCTGGTTCGTGTGCCCAGCAGGGCTGCTCTCTGGAGAAAGGCATCGTTTCCTAAGTGCCAACAATCTGTGTCCCAGTGCACATTCAGCTGGGCCATAAAACTTCCCTTTGCTTACAACAACTATGAAAGCACTAAGTGCATTAAATTAAAATACTGTTAAAGTGGTTTATGGGAGCTCCTTATAAATAATCATCAAGATCCAGCTCCTGGGAAAACACTGTATTTCATGCAGTTTTGTTCCTTGCTGTCTGGAGAGAAGGCAAGCTTCATAAATATGCACCTTCTCCATTAACAGTTGTAATTCTTGCCTTTCTTTGAGGAACTTCTCTTCCTTTTTGCAGATTTCCCATTTCCAAAAGACAAGCACACAACAGTGTAAGTCACACAGTCCTGAGCCCTGCTGGTATTCCAGGCAGGGAGTAATTGAGAAACCCACGTTGACATGCAGCTTACATTGCTTCAATTTTGGATTTTTAAATGGAGCCCTGAGCCTGAAAGCCCCTTGGCTGGCACTGTCAGCTCCCAGTGATGCTGTGGGTGAACCTCCATGTGTTTCATCAGCCCTCTCATGACCAGGGTTTTGGTACCCCAAATGTGACACCACAGTGGTGCCTCGTGTCCCTGTGTGCTCCCTGTGTGCCTGCCAGCCCCCTCCCCTCATGGCACCCACGTGTGAGTGTGACAGAGACTGTCACAGACAGACGGACAGACAGACAGACAGACAGACAGGCTGATGCATAGATACTCCCCCCTGTGCTTCAAAAACCTTCACCTGCTCAGATGAGAAACTATTTCTCTCTGTCTAAAAGGAGAGGCGGAGAGAAAGGCTTGAAAAGGAGATCTCTGTTCCATGAATGCTTTCATCTTATCCTTTAGTGTTTTACCACTTATCCCCGGATTTAAAGGACTAAAAATTATGATTCCATGGGAAATTAGACCTAAATTACATACCAGTGGAAATCAATATGCAACCAGCCTTAACTATAATTCTTCTTACATGCTCCAATATTATTTATATTGTATATAGATACTTGAATTAGTCTTTATCTTCTTTTAATAGAGACTTCTCATTAAAATGTTGTGGATTTGGCTTGGTTTAATTTTGTATGTTTTTCTTAATTCTTTTTTTTCTCCTGTGTCTGTAAATTGTGTTCTTGTTTATGGAGGAAAAAGTTAATTTTCTGAAGCTGAGATTTTTTTATATGACTAAATTCTAATATTACTCTACATTTCTCCTTTTACTTCTGCACTTCCCTTTACTTGGCAGATGGAAGGGAGGGAAGTGAAAGGGAGGAGAGGTAAAAATATTTCAAAATATCCCCAGGAATGCACCATATTTATTCTCTGAAACTTAAATACCTCAAAAAAAATTTTTAGATTTATTTCTAATGCACAGAAACTTTTTACACAATCATCTACCAAATAAGATAGATTAAATAAATTTAAAAAGTTATTGACCATTTTCCAAGACAGCTATGGTTCAGAAACCCCTATCCCATGAATTTTAGGGGATGTGGGATGTTTTATGCCATTATCCACCACAGAGAAATCTTTTTTTTTTTTTTTTTGAGGTCATTATGTTTGCATTTGCATTCGGTATTTACAAAACCTTTGCCACACTGGCATTCCTAATCTGGATCTGCCCAATGGCCCAGTCCTCTCTCACCAACCATGACCAGAACCAGCTGCTCCCAATAGCAAAAGCAAAAATTCAGCTTCTGCAATAACCTACCCAGGATGAATGTTCCTGCCCAGCCACCATTAGTTAGTTAATCTACTGTGACAATTTTAAAAAGCACATAATGAACAATGGGCCAAATGGCTTTAGGAATGCTGCATCAGTAAAAGGTCTCATTTAGTTGGCTGCAGCTGAGCAATGCAGGTGATCAACCACAGCACCACAAATGCATGAATTCACAGCACACGACAGCACTGTAGTTAATTTACCTTCCTTTAAATTCTTGCTGGATCACTTTGACAAGCAAGATGTGTCAGACCAGAAAATGACCATGACATCATTGCCCAGAGGAGCAGGCATGTCTATTTGGTTATGATCATATTCTAAACATCTCCCAGTAGTCATAAAGCTGAGCACAGGGATCTCTGAGAGATGGGTTTAATGGACTGACACTGATCAAAGCAAAAATGTCACTTAGGTACTGTGAGGCTAACTGAGGGCTAACTGAGATTCATTAGAGGATGCAACAGCCTCCTGAGCTGGATGCTTCATCAAACCAGTCACTTAAAACCACACTGAGAGAAGCACTGAGCTGTTCAAATGCTCTGCTGGGGAGTGAACAGACACACAGGGATGGAAGGAGACATCCAGGCATTCAGCACTTCACTTGCACGCAGCAGGAATTTAGGATGGGAATGTATGCTAGATCAAGGGATTTAAGTACAGATATCCACATCTGGATGCTGACACTGGGGCAAGGTGTTCAAAAAGCTGCTGCAGTCTGTGGGGACTCCAGTCCTTCTAAAGCAGACAGTGATGGTGGGCAATGAGCAGCTCTGCAGTCTCCAAAGCAAGTTGTTTATTGACTGTCCTAGAAGGTCAGACATCAGCTCTCACCCAGATATCTGGGATAAAGTTTGTAATCTTCAGCTGAATTCCAACTCTTTCCCAAGAGGAGCTGTCATTCTGTGGACATCATTGAGCAGCCAGCCAAACAAACACCATGTGCTCCCATAAATTTGTGCTGTAGAATGCACACAAGAAGTCTACAAGGAGAGTGATGGTTCAATTTGATGTCCTGGATGAATGTAAGTGACACTCTTTGAGGTGTCCTGGGCTATCCAGCGCAGGCACACAGGTTTGGCAGATGTGACACAGGACTCACAGAAGGGCAGTGACATTCTAGAACAGTAGCTGGTGACCAGACATGATCACAGAATCACAGAAATTCTAGGTTGGAAGAGACCTTTAAGATCATCGAGTCCAACCCATGTTCTAACACCTCAACTAGATCATGGCAGCAAGTGCCACATCCAGTCTTTTTTTAAACTCTTCGAGGGATGGTGACTCTACCACCTCCCTGGGTAGATGATTCCAGTATTTGACCACTCTTTCTGTAAAATACTTCCTCCTTAATTCTAGCCTGGATCTCCCTTGGCGCAGCCTGAGACTGTGTCCTCTTGTTCTATCTGTTGTTGCCCGGAGAAAGAGACCGACCCCCAGCTCACCACAGCCACCCTTCAGGAAGCTGAAGAGAGTGATGAGGTCACCCCTGAGTCTCCTTTTCTCCAGGCTGAACAACCCCAGCTCCCTCAGTCGTTCTTCATATGGCTTGTGCTCCAAGCCCCTCACCAGCCTGATACCACAGGATGCCTTAAGGGGCACCATATTCCTATGTTTAGACAGTCATAATTTCAATTCTCAATAAGGGAAACTGCTGTCTTTTATTAGTGCTTAATTCCTCTGTTGATAAGGAACCATTCTTTTCTTTCAGGTAGGGGAAATAACCTATTCAGACTCCAGAGCTGCATTTGATATGGTGCAGCATGGGAATAGAGCAGTTACACTGCAGAAAATCATTATTAGTAGAATAACTACAAGGCAAGTCATGATTAGAGAAGGGATTACAATGGCATGTGTTAAAATAAGAAATATTTAGCCGAAGGGAAGTTATTTTTGGAATTCCCTAGAACTGGCATCAGGTTGACATTACTTCAGAAATGTAACATAGAGAGGATGTGCTTATGAAGTTTGCTACAACACAGAGTTAGAGGAACTGGAAAAATTTAAATAAAATCTGAATATTACTGGTAGGAATGAGACGACTTTAAGGTCTGTATTAATTTAAATCAGATGATTAAAGTTAAATACTTGTTCCCAGAAAGTATAGTTAATATCCTTATAGAAATTAAGTCATGTTTATTCTTGAATCCTTTTTTAGGAAGTGGCAGAGGAAAAGTAACATTTAGGTAAATAAGTCAACAATAGAATGAGCAAGAACCACTTGGGTGATGTGACCAAGAAAAACTCAAATATTTATTTGGATATATACAGATTCCTCCAGGAGAAAATATTTAATGTCTCTGGAAAAGACATTAGAAAAAGGAACAGCCTTTTCCCAGCTGGTTCCTAGAAACATCATTTACACTGGAATACAAATGTAGAATGGAGCTGGAACAGAGCAGAGAAATTCAGAAGTAGTTGTGAAAAGGGGCTTGTAAAGACAGTAGAGACTCTAAGTTAATTTTGTTTCGTCTGGTGGAACAAAGCCCAAGAGGAGGTAGAATAATTTTGCTGAATTACATATCTGGGGACAGTCACAGACTCCTTTGTGACTTGTTTGTTGGAAGGCATTGCCAGGGATCCTCTTGTCCAGCCCCAGCTTGAGTATGCCAACTTCAGTACCTCAGGTCAACCATGGCTCTGTAAAATCAAATCTTATAGAACTGTTAGGATGGGGATGCCACACCTTCCCTCGTGGTCACTGCCAATAAACTCAGGAAATTCTTCCCTAATGTCCACCCTGAACCTCTCTGGGCATGGTTTGTGACCATTTCCCATTGTTCTGTTCTCTGACAGTCCTAAGAGCATTCACAGATCACCTCTGTCTCAGAAAAAAAGGAGTATTTGAACTAAGGAAGATACAGTCCTGAACAGATGTACAAAATCTGCCATGAGTAATACAAAATTAGAGGAACTTTTTGTTTCTTAGTGGTCTGGGGCTGTGGAGCAGATTTTGGTCAGGGAGATTTGGAATCACACAAAGGTAAGATGGTCCATCAACCTTGAGGTAAAATAGTGATGAATTTCTCACCAGGAATCATATACTTCATGGTCAGGATGTGGAAGAGTCTTAGGCTCTGTGATGTCTTTCCAGCTCTCTGTTCTGCAGGCCCAAGTTTCTCTCATAATTTCCCCTATCTAATAAAAGGTTTAGCAAATCTTTGCACCTTTCTCGTTAGATGCAGCTGCTAGTGGTTACATTACCAATTATGCTTAATGATTTTAACACAGCCCAAGCACTGTCCACTAAAAGTCCTGCCAATCAACCAGACCATGAGTCTGGCAGGGTTACACAGGAGCAGAAAGATAAATCACTAGCAGAGAGCTGCACTGAATCACTGTTACTCACAGCAAATTGTTCCCTGCAATTCCTCACAAACCCTTCATGGAGACAAACATTCTCTGTAAGAATAGATTCCTCGGCAAGGATATTTTCTACAAAGCAGATAATATCAGCTTAATATCAGCTATAAAATGCATTCAGAATTTATTTTACATCAGAGATGCAATTGTTTCCCGGAATTATTTTTTTGTGGGTGACCTTGTACAGTATTATGCAAGAGAAGTTTTTCCAGCACTGAAATAGAGTTATAAACACGTCTCAGCTTTATATATATATAGGTATTACAAAAGCTAATAATTCTGATGATGCCTTTGAATGGAAAGAAAATCAACTTTGATTACTTGCCAAATGCTGCTGGATTGTCATAAGATGTGGAAGTTACTTATTCATACCAAATTCCCTCATTTTATTTGTTCTCAGGAAAGAAATTTTTGCTCTTCGGCATTCTCTTTTTCCCTCATCTCTTTTTTTCAGTCTCTTCTTCATCTGTGACACAGAAGCATTTTCTTTGCAGAGACATTACTTTATTAATTCAGGATTATTCATTTGTGACACTACTTTCCTCAGCTTCTGTCTGAATACCTTTATTCCAGACTCTTTCTCACATTTTGAAATTACAATATTGTACTTAAAAAGAACAGTTCTTGCACTTTTCCCCTTCAAGAAATAAAATAAATTAATAAAGAGGTCAGACAACACTGTTTGCAGGTGTTTCTGTGTGAAACAATTGATATTATTATATAAATGGAAATGGAATGAGATGAGTTTTACTGAATTCCTTAGGGAAATCATTCAATACGCACTCTTATCAAAGTCTAATAATGGCCCTTCTGTTGGCTGTTTGCTTTGATGAAGCTGATAATAACAGAAATCTACATTTATTTGCATTTTTTTTCTGCTAGAATTCACTGAGGCATACCCAAATGTAATTCTGAAGTATTAACACATGTAGATTTGTGAGTTGCATTAAGTAGAAAGAGATCAGGCACAAACTCATGAGACCCAGTCCCCAGGGCTGTGCTTGACCCCCTGCATCCTTTCTGGGGGTCACCAGACACGAATATTGCCCCGTTTCATGTACCCAGTCAGAGTCAGTGCAACAAGGGTGCATTAAGTGGGGGGACAGAGTGAGCTGCTAAATTAATGCTTTTGCAGCTTTATTGAGGCAAGCTACAAAGATGTAATAAGCAGGGAGAAAACCCTGCAAGTGAGGTAGGAATCTACCATAGCTCCCTTCTCCAGGATCTCGTCTCTGTCTAGAGACACTACATCACAAACACCTAAACCCCATAGTCCAGACATGATCCCACAACCCAACTTTCCAAAGGTTGCATGCAGGAGACAGAAGACTGCAGTAGACATCAAGGTCTGATCCGAGTCCTATCACCAGCTAAAAGCCAACTGGCAAAATCTGAAAGAAACCAAACCAAATGTTTTTGGCTTAAATCTTGTCTACTTTGCACATCCTGGTTCACTGTTTGAAAATATTATTTTCTGAATAGTAAAGGAAACTGATTTAATTCCTGCAATGAATATGAAAAAGTTAAGGAAATTTCCTGGTTTGGAAAACAGTTTTCTTAAGAAAGTTTTCCAGAGAAAACAAGTTTTCATTAGACTGCCAAGGGGTTTGAATGTTTCTCCTGACATCTAAAGATGGCTTCAAAGAGTCTAGGAGAAATAACCACACTGCACTGGCACAGCCACATCCTTCTTACCAAGATTTCAGCATAATACTCTCGATAATCTGCATCATTAATTCTTTCTTCCCTTGCTTTCTTACATTTCTATAAATCCCTCCTGTCACACAGCCACTGCCTGCAACAAGGCACCAGCTGCTCGTGCTAACTCCACGTGCTTTATTCCATTCCTCCAGCGAGGATTCTCTATTGACTCAGTTCTCTTCCTCTCAAGAGCCTGAGACAAACTTCGTGGCTTCCAAAAACTTCCCCAATCAATACCTCCTGAGGTCCCTGAAGTGCTGTAATCTGAATCAAGGTCTGTGAAGCAAAACTGAAAATGAGCTCAGCAGGGTTTAGCCACAGCCTGTTATCTGTCACAGGAGGGTTTGGGTTTTTTCTGCATGTTTTTGGGGGCTTTTCTGGTTGCTCTTTGCAAGTTTGTTTTTCACTAACTTTCACTTCTCAAAAGTCAACTCCTGTTTCTGAATGTTCAGGGTGTAGCTGTGCACCATGGAAAGGCCAATCCACTTTGAGCTCAGTAATCAAAATTTCTTCAGATCTCCCAGAAAAAAAAGATGCATCTGAGCTGAAAGCATTGAGTTTTATGTGTTTAGCTTGATTCTTCTCCTATTTTATTACAATTTGAAATAATTGTTGGAACATAGTAGTTGTTAAGGTGATGCAGCCTTACAGGGTAAAGGAAAATTTCAAGTGATTTTTTTCTCTATTCCTCAGTGAATGATCCATTCATTTTAAGGCTTGATCAAGAAGCTTCTCTGTAGCATTATATTATTTCCATCTAGCCCCTCAATCACAGCTGAAAACATTAATGAGATATTAGAAAATGTAAAAAACTTTCCAGTAAGTAACTCCATGGTTACATGTTTTTACTAACACAAGTACAATTTATTCACAATGGAATTATTATTTTATTTTCACACACATAGCTGAGAGATGATCACTGGCTTATGAAGATTCATGCTCAATTATTATTATTTGGTGAGATAATCATATTTATGTTTTGGCATTGCTTTGATATCTGGGAAAATGCATTTTGGGTATTGCTGAATTGTCTCTGGAGCACCCAAAGAACCACCAGGAGATTCTCCTGTATAATCTCTAAAGTTTGCCTTTATTCCCTGGATATGTGTAAGTCATCGTGCATTATCAGGTGGGAGATGGCAATATTCTGCTTCCTCTCTGTCTGATGCAGATTCATTTGCATAAATTAAATTTGGCATTCTATGCATGCAACTGTTCCCAGTAAACCAGGGAGTGATGGTTCTGCCCTAAGTGCCCCAAAATCCAATGCAGAATACAAGAACATCCTCCCAAACCTTGCTGTGAAATGTGGACTCTGTGGCTCTGAGAGGAGTCACAATCATTCATCCAGGGCTCAGCAAGTAAGTTATCATCTTGTCTGGGAGCTAGGAAAGAATAACATAATCAATATTTTCCATTCTTGAAAAATCTAAATCCAGTACAAAACATCTTTTTCAAAACAAAAAGCTATTTGACACTGTTTTTTTCAAGGAAGATTATGAAGTCAGAATTTGCTGGTTTTACATTTCAGAAACAAGAATTTATAAGAATTCTTCTTCTTTAATTCTTTATAAAAATTAAAATTTGTTTTAATTTTGACAGTGACTTGCACTTTTGTAGTACCATAAGATGGAAAAAATTTCAGACTCTGAAATATTTAGAAGAAAACGTTTTATTGGGTAAATATTTTTAAATTGTTTTATTAAAAAAGAAAAAAGGCAGCTACTTTTGTGGGTCCATTATCAGATAAGGATACAGCCATGGACATGAGCAAATAGATGAATTGTCACCTGGCTCACATAAATTTCTCTCTTTCTATCCTTGTCCTTCAGAATAAAATTAATTGTGATTGGGAAAAAAATGCAATCTTGTAAAGCTATTTCTGGGTATTGACTATAACTAAATCTAGAACTTAACCATTGCTTTGTTTTTCTTGGAGCTTTTTGGTGCTTTTTTTTTTGGGTTTTGTTTGTTTTGTTTCTTGAGGGTTTTGTTTTGTTTTATTTTTAATTGAGCAGTTTCTACAGCCAGACTGTTTCTGGAAACTTTCTTTTCTGAGTCAGAGTTCAAAAATAAAATCCAGCTTAAAGCCCATTCATCAAGCACCATGAGAAGGAACATTTGTAATAAGTGGTGCTGTTGCAGTGAGCAGGGCTTGAACAAAGCTAGTGGTGCTATTTCAGCCCTGTGGAGTCCATCCATCCTATTCCTCTATGAATAGTGGTAATGGTGGAAAAATCATGATTAGATTTGTTTGTGCTTCATGTGTGGTGTCTGTATTTTGTACATCTGTCAGTGTCACTGAATGATGATGAAATAGCTAATTCATGTGCTCTCTGCCTGAAAACTACTGAAACAAATGTAAGTGCACTGAAACAAATGGTATGGCTGAAATATAAATCCTGGTTGATGGCTTTTAGTAATAGAAACACAGGGAGGGTGTTGCCAGCTGCAAGACCAGCTTCTGATAAAAACTTCAGTGGCTGCCTTTGTTCATGTTCAATGTAAAGAGATTTAACAGCAACCAGAATTAGCCACATGGAGCTCATCTCTAGGTTCAGTCTGGGTGAAATATTAAGGAAGGTGAATACAGAGCCTAGTTTTGGGGTATAGGACAACCCTGGTACCAGGCTGTCACCCCAGGCAGCAGCTCGGGGAACACAGGAGTGGGAGCTTCCACCAACTCTTCACCTGGTTGCCCCACCAGGTGCCCCATTTCATTTTTCCCCTCTCTCTTCTCCCCCTGCCCCTTGCTGACATCTCACAAAAGCTTTAATAGGGATTTATAAACACTTCTCTTTTAGAGGCCCTGCTGTGAACCTAATGGAACCATTCCTTTATTGCATTAAAAAATCTGCATGGATTTAACAGGGAAGGTCTGGGAAAGGAAATGTTGTTCTTTTTTGGCAGTGAGGACAATACTTAGCACAGAATGCTAAGGAGGTGGATATGGAAGGAGCCACAGCAACCAGATGGGCTCTGGCTTTTATTCAAGTTCATGACTCACAATCCAGAAGATGCACTATCTGCTGGACCTGTCCTTAGTACTAAAAAAGGATATTTTGTAGCCTTTGTTATGGATTACAAAAGCTGAGCTGAGGATTCTATTCTCACCCCAGACACTTAAAATCAAAGCTGCTGTTTCTCACTGAAATCAGCCTGTACTGAGAGGACTGCCAGGGAATGTTTTCCCTTGCTTGTCTGAGTGCTGAGGCACCAAACATTTGTCTCAATTCATATCCCAAGTCCCAGGCTGCCTTCACTGGCCATAAGGGGGGAGCTCTGCCTGTCCCAGTGAGAAAGGTGAAGAGCACTGCTCAGCCAAGTGCCAGGGCTTATCTTTTGTCTCACATTTTGGGACATTTTGAGTCCTGCAAATCCATCCCCTTAAAGGTTTACATTTCCCATGGGTATTTGATAGCTATGCCTTGGCTGCAGTGAATTATTAAATTGTGGACTGTAGGCATAAACAGGGAATTTTTTACACTGGTTTCTACATAGTATGGGTGAATTTAATTTCACTTAGATAAAAGTTAGATGCTTGGGCTGCACTGCTATCCACAGCAAAACACAGGCATCTCCAGAGGGTCATTTTTCCCATTTGCTTTAAGTATCTAACATAGGGTGGAATCAATCTCTTTCTGGAGATGCCAAACATTTTACTGACTATGTAAGTGGTATATGCAAGATTTCCTTAGCCTAGATATCAAACTCTTAGGCAGATGGCTCCTACTCAATGTCATTGATTTTTTTAAAAATGCTCCAAGAGAGATTGCAAAGCAGTTTCACACAGTTATCCTCTCCCACCACATTTACAGAAGAGAGCAGTCCTGCATTTTTAAGAGAATTTCTTCCTCATTTCCCAAGAATGGCTAGATGTCTCCTTAAGGTAACCATTAAAAAATACAGATACAGGAGAGAGAAAGTGTGTGGATTGATTCCAATTGATTTCCAGTGGGAAATAAGAACACATTAAATTCATTTTTTCTAGAGTTTTCAAGCTCCCCATAGCATTTTCTGTTCATACTTCCTTTGGTGAAGGCTTAGAAATCTATTTAGCCACTGTCAAATATCACGGACTATAAAAGATACATACTTGGGGTTATGATTAATTCCTCCCATATAATCAACCATCTTCTCTTGTTTGCTGAGAAGAATGGACTCTTGCACATTGACTGTAAAAGCATATTGTAATTTTTTGTAGCTGCTGCTTTGATTTGTGTTGGTTTCTCTCCTCTAAGCCTGGCAAATATATTGTATATGAGTACGCATAACTTGACAGCCTTTGTCTGACTTGGAAACAAATGTCTGATTGTTGTTCCAACTGTTTGTGGGACAGAAATTCAAGTGGCATAAATCAGTTTGTCTTCACAGATTGAAAAAAAAAAATCCCCCAAATAATTCTGCCACATAGAATTCAAATATATGAAATTATACATCTTGGACCTTGATACTTTCCTTTTTTTTTTTTTGTCTTTTTTAAGAAAACCAACACAATTCACACAATTCAGCAGAGACAAAGTCACTTTCCTGAATCCCTATTTACAAGGACACACTCAGCAGCAGCAACTGGCTTGTTCCAACTGGATCACTGGCTGTAGCAGATAAGATATATTAAAATTTTAATTGTATTTCATCATGAATACAACTGTTTTGCATCAGTCACTATAGAAGACCCATTTAACTATTCTCTGCTGGTTTCCGGACAAGAGAGGCCTCAAATTTAATTAGAAGTGTGAGATGCAGCCAAGAATTTGATAACTAACAGCAATTCTGATGGAGCTAAAACCCCAAAAAGGAGAACAGTGAGAGATAAGATTGCTGTTAAATAGAGGTAGTAAATGCAATTTTGCTTTTGCTGATGGAAGATGCAAAGGTAAACGCCAACTCCAGCATACAGTCCCAAGTGACTGTGCTTGGTGGCAATAGAATTTCAGTCATCTAGAGGCACTTTCACTTCAAATTCCTGCCACATAATGAAGTAAAATAAGTTTATTTGCATAGCTGATAAATTATGAGGGATCTGATCTCAGCTGGTGTGGTGACTCAGTGATCATTACATTCAAATCTTAAGTTTCTGACTAGCAAAGAAATGAGTGCAAGGAAAACAGCTATTTAGCAGGTGTTAAATTTAGGTAGAGGATAGCAAAGTACAAGGTGAAGAGTTTATGTGAGAGAATGACTCAAAATTTAAGAAAAATCTGACTTTTTCAGGAAAAATTAACTATAAAATTATAAATATTTTTCTGACAAGTATCATAAAGATCAGCATTAATATCTATCTGGAACAGTGATCTGAATATTGGAGATAATTTTGCCTCACACACAGGCGTACCTGAGCTTTCCCTTTTCCATCCAGTTGGGAGCTGGTGTCACACCATCAGCAGACATCGTACAAACCCCTTGGGCCTTTTCATGTGCAGTCAAAAATTGGGTCAAGCCTGTAGCCCTGGTATGCCTACTGGTGCCTTGGAAGTCAGAATGCAATTGTCTTGGATATGTGTATGTCTGAAGTGCTGTAAAAGTAACATTTTCATAGTAAATACAGGCTTCAACCTCCCCAAAATAAAACCTCCTTCCTGGAAATAAGCTTTTTTTATTGACTTACAAATCCAGGGGTGTACCAATAATCTGGCCTTTCAAAAAGGCTTTGTGTTGTTGAAATTAGCTGTGCTAAACCCTCCTGCTGGAAGTGGGACCGAAACATAAAGACTGCCTGAGATTCAATATGTGATCTCTAAATAAACACTAACGCCGTTGACATTAGGAAACCCATCTGCTTCTTTATTCCTTTACCACTACAAAACCCATGGTACGTGGTTGGAACAGATGTTTCATGTCTGCAAACGATGATATGCTGCGTTATTAAACCAAGAGGGTCATTAAACTGAGTCGTAGGCACTTTTTCAGTCTGTAACTGCTAGATCATCAACACATAACCTTAGGGTTATGGAAAACCCTCATGTTCCTCTCCTGAATGTGTGTAACTCATGCAACAAACACTCAGCAAATATCATGAACATCTCCATTAAAGCTTGATAATGCAGGAGTGCCTGTAGGCATCTGTACAAGTGTCGGCGTTGTGTCTTAATGACTTTTCTGCCAGAAGCAATTCTACGTTCAGCTGCAACTCAAACTAGTCAAATAGCTGTTGCCCACCAAGATAAGGATGTGAATTCTCTGTTGTTTTAGGTAATAATATTAGGTTGGTCTATTCCTTGATATCAGAGAAGTAAACAAGAATCTCTGCTTGAGCAAGGTATCTTTGTTTTTCTATTATTATTGTTATTTTTTCTATTATTATTGGATTTTTTGTGTGCAATTCTTTTTTCTATTATTATTGGGTTTTTTCTGTTATTATTGTATTTTTCTGTTATTATTGTTATTATTATTTCTAGATTCTTTTTCTCTTTACCTTTAATCAAAACTTCAGCACAAAGGGTTTTTCACATGTAGCTGCCTTCATTACCATTCTATTCACACAGTATTCTTTCCTACTGGAACTGCAGCAAACATATTACAGTAACATAGATTTCCACAAATACATGTATTTTTTGGCTCCCTTTGGATTGAAAAATGTCTATTTTCCATTTTCAAATATCATGTAAGAAGCTTTTGCTTTGTCTCTGAAGAATGACTGACAGAGTAACATGAGACCAAGAGTGAAGCAGTTTTTATTGAAGGATAATATTTCTTTATTGAAAACCTTAAAAAAAATAGGATTGGCACCAGTCTTTCAGAGATCCATTTAAATTCTTTAATTAAAATGTACCTCCTTATTTAGCAGGATCCTTGGGATTCTTACCCATAAATTTTCATTGTAAATTTTCATAAATGCAGTGATATTAAGGGCAGAGTTCCTGGGAAGTCTAAGGAGAATTGAAAAATAATATTTAAGAACACTATATTCAGTTCAAGCAAGTAATATTAAATTCATGTGGAAAGCATCAACACTCTGTGAGTTAAACAGAGATCACAGTCATATCTCAATGAAACATTTACTTGTAAGTTTATTAGTATTTATGTGTCCATATGTGTACTGGACATAACAGACTTGTTAAAAAGAACAGAGAAGGAATAATTGTCCTTTTGTCCTCAGCCACTCAAAACTATTCCTTTTAATCTTTTGCTGTTAAAAAAGCAATGTTTTTGCTTCTGTCTTGCAATAGTACTTGAGTTTACAAACCTCTTAAGATGTTTGTAAGCATTGATTTTTGCAGAACATTCACGGTTTGAAAGTACTTGAGGTTCCCAGATATTCCCAGGGAAAGATAGCTATATAGAAATGTCTAATCACTTTAACCTTGAATATGTGAACTGTACCTTGAGCTTCAGTTTGGATTTCTTCTTCTTCTTCTTCTTCTTCTTCTTCTTCTTCTTCTTCTTCTTCTTCTTCTTCTTCTTCTTCTTCTTCTTCTTCCTACTACTATTATTATTATTAATTTTTTTTCTTTATTTTCAGTGAGGGCAGGAAAGGATATTTATAACCACTGGGAGCTTCTGGAAAAAGATGGGACAGGAAAGCTAGGCTTACATATTTCAAATGTAGTGAGAAGATATACAAGCAGCTGCAAGTCTCATATGCACATTCCCAAAAAATCTGGAAAATTCACTCTAGGTGGCAGTCTCTTTTGTCAGAACGGCCAGAGCAAGCGAGGATTGAATCTAACAGATCTTCCTTGCTCTATACTAGCTTATCTGTCAGGTGAGAGGAAAAGATAGATCACTGGAAATGTGTGGCACTACTCACATCTCAATTTTTGTTGCTCTGAAGTGAGTCTCACCTGATTATCTCAAAGTGGTTTATCAAAAATGGCCAGTACCCTAAAAAGGAATGAAGACATTGGAACAAAAAAAGAGATGCTGAGACAGGCAGAGCAGGGAGATCTCCAAAATTCTCACCTAGAAAATTTTCTTATAGATTACACTGTACCCCCAAAGGACATCAGGTAGATGCATCTTTCATTGTGATTGATGGGCAGAGATCAGACAAGCAGTGCTATTGTTTCACTGAAAATATTTATGAATAGCTATTTCTTTATGTCCATCTGCCCAGCATTTTCAGCTGGCCTAATCACAGGTGTGATTTCCACATTCTGAGGCAAATATCTCTTCACACTAGTGTGTGCTGCAGAAATTCAGTCACTTTTCATGGAAAAATAATTAAAGCAGTTGCAATGGCCACTGTGTAATCATGCATAATGTCAGTGCTCCACTGGAAATGTACTTACCAGTATGTTATTCTGGACTAGTACATCTGGCGCTTGTGTCTCCACATTCCCCTCTGAAGAAAAATACTAATATTACAGACTGTGAAAGCATGGCCAACACATTGCCTGTGGTACATTAAAAAAAAACATGTGACTTTCAAGTTACATGGGCCTAGTGTTCAAAAACTTGTTCTGTGAGGATGAATTTGTAAAGGAAAGTTTCTCCTAGCCGTGGAAATTCAGCCAGCATGTGGGCAGTAAGCCTGTGACTTCAAAGACTCAGTTTCATCTCTACCTGATCTCAGTGAAAGGAGAATCAAATGCATCTGACTGAGACTTTTTGGAGATGTAAGGTCAAGGTAGATGCATTTTTCAAATATTCAAGCTAGTAAATACCATCATTATGTGAACCACTGGGTGTTACTATGGCTGACCAACTTGGAAGCATTTCTATTCATCTGGACTTTTAGAAATATGCTATATGACTGGCTGATGAAAAACTTTGGTTCAAAGTGTATTTAGATGCAAAATCATGGGCAGCATTTCTCCAAAGCCTCTTGGAAGAACAGAAATATCATGTTTTCATTTTCTTTACAATTGTCATGTTGTGATTTGCTTTTGAATGAGGGTTTTTTTCCTTATTTTTATTTTTACTTTTCTTTTAGAAGTTGCTGTCTCTCAAAGAAGAGATTGTATTTAAGATCAATAGCATTGGACTAAATGAGCCCCTCTGCTTTGATATTGTAGCTAATAATCTCTTGCTTGGCCTTGAAACCTTTCAGGAGTCTTCTGTGCAGCATTATAATACAGAGCCCTTAATATGAAACTTCTAATCTGCTAGGAAGTGGATTTCACAAACTTTGTGTGACTTAGTGGCAAGATTTTGTATAGTGCACCAACCTTAGCTACCAGCTATTCTTCCTCTACATATTCTAGCTGCAGAAAACAGTTCCATTTCAATTTCCATACATCTGTGCAAACACTGCAAATTCACCAGGGCAGTTTCACAGGTGCTGTGTCTTCCTTGTTACTCCAAGAGTTTTCTGCTCTATTCAGGTGCCACAGCTCCCCAAGTAGTGCCATAACCCCATAACAAAGCCTGCCAGTCCTCTAAGCCAGAGTGCAGAAATGTATAGCACTGCAAGACCACTGTAATTTTTAAACAGAAAGATTGTTATACCCTGGACACTTCTCTCTGGGCACCATTTCTTCTGTAAGAACTCCCAATCAGACTTGTCCAATGTCATGCTGGGAATCTACAGCAGCCTACAGAGCCCCCAGGTCCTGACTCATGCTCTGCTCCATCTCAGCAAGTCTTGTGTCTTCCCAGACAGGCTGCTCATCAAGACATCAAATAATATTGATGTATTCACAAGGGTCACTGCTTTTCCCTTCTTTCATTGGTTTCCTGTCCCTAGACAGAAGGATTTACTGGCCTCAGGTTTCCCTAGGGTCGTCTCCAAAATGTTTGCTGTTATCAGGAATTTTTCCTGGGTTGTCAGGGTAAAGAGCTTCATTTTGCAGTGCTACACAGTTTTTCTCTGCAGAGATGTCTCTGGAGTTGCACATCAAAAGGAGCAGCCTCTGGTGGGGACTCTTAACATCCCATGCCCAGCACAGGAGGAAATCTGGGGTCAGTTTCCAGGTGATGCAGTAGTACCAAATCTGATTTGTACACTGTAAACATGATTTGCAATTCAAAGTCTTGTTTTTCAGTAGAAAAAGTAAATAAGATTGGGCTGACTTTTGTTAGCACAGACCAACGCAGTGAAAACACGGCCATTCAGGAACTGCCAAAGCTGCTTCTTCATCAGCTTTACTTTTGCTCTCCAGTCTCTGTCCTGACACAGGTTTTGCTCTTTGCCAGTCACGGCAAAAATGAGTACAGAAAGGTGTCTGAAGAGGAATTGATGCTGCAGGCAAGAAATAAATTTTGGTGCCTGGGATTTATTCAAACATTAAAGTCATATATTCCTTGCAGTCTAAACTTGGAGAAGAAATGACAGAGCTGATGAAACCTGATACCTGTGTTTTCCATGTCTGTTTTTGAAAAGAGAAGTCCTATTTTTTGAGGATGAGAGCACAGTGTGATGTTTCATTAGAGACCCCTGAAATTTCACCTTGTCTCCCTGTCACCACCAGTCAGGTGTGAACATAGGAGTTGCAGGTGAATTTAAACTCCCTTTTCATATGAATGTGGGATTCCAATCAAGGTTAAAAATGACCTGAGAAATCTCATTATGCAGTGAAGTCTAAGTTGTGACTGCTCAAGGTGACTGTAGTGACTGTCCATTCTCTCTTTACATCAAATATAAGTGGATCTCTTTGGAACTGATATAAGTTTGAACCTTGAATCTTCCAAGACTGTAAGATCAGAACACAGTGACACTGCTGGATCTAAAGGCCTGGAAGCTTCATTTGGCTTCTAACTTTCACTTCAGGAGGTACAGGGTTTTCCAGCAATTATTGCAAAGATTTCCAAGAAAAAACATCACTACCTATTTGTTTATCAAGTTGGCATGCAGCTATGAAAAGTTTTCTTGTATATATACATGTATATTTGTGTAATTACCTGTTGAGAGAGAATTACTGCATTTACAACAGAAATGCTTAGCTCTGTAATGATGCAGTCAGGCATCCTAAAGTATTATCACACCAGAAGTCAGATTTTTATTTGACAGAAAGAGAAAAGGATCAAAAATGAGGGAGGAAAGTTTGTGAAGCAAAAAGAGAAACAAATTTTAATAGTTTCTAGGTTGTCACATTTTCTTGGCACATAAATCAGGTGCTAAGAGCTAATCCCTGGGAAAATCTGAACTATCTTTGACAAACACCATTTAATTCTTTAAAGGGTCATTCCTGTGACACTCTACTGCAGGATTTGGTTTTGCCTCTGAAATTTTATGTCAGAATTCTTCTCTAATTGAGCTGTCACTCCAAAGCAGTGCTGGGCTATTGATCTGACATCAGAAAGTCCCTGACAGCAATGACCATGTGTCGGGCCATTCTGCCTGATGTGAGAAGCAGCTGATTTGTCCAGAATGAGGGGCAGCTAAAATGACAGGAGCTCCTTTGTCTGCCACAGCTGCCAGACCCTGCCTTGCCACCTTGGTGTCCAGGGGAAGCAGAAGATTGAAGAGATTTGGGTCTGTTTCTTGCTTCATTTTTGAACACTGTGGTGCTTTGAAATAGTCACACAACTTCCTTGTGCTTTCGCTGCCAAATCAGGTTCACACCAGCAAATTTTGCTGACAGTTTCTCTTTGCTCACTCACATAACATTTTGTCCCAAAGGACAGTGAACACCTTGTCAAGAAAAGTTACCCCAATGAGGACAGCAAAGAGCACTGTAGTATCTAACCTTCCCTCTCACTCCCTTCTTTGTTTGGGGAAGTCAGTCCTTAACTACGAGTGTAATGCCAATTCAATGAATACTTCTGACCTTATTTTAATTTTTCAGGTAGTTAAGTCCTTCTTAGTTCTTGAGGATCTATATAAAGAATTACATCACTTAAAGAAGCCATTTTTGTCATCTTTCAGATGAATACTACCTTCCTCTTGAAATACCTATGGTGTTCCTTGATCAAAGATTCACTTGAGAAGCCTTTTTTCTGACTGCCATTATCCATCCATTGGTTACACAGTCATTTTGTGTCTTTTGCAAAGAACATTTTATTGTTGTTGCTGTTTTCTTTGGTTTTTTCATGAGATTCTTCTTTAAAAAAACTTAATATTTTCAGTAACATGTATTTCCTTTTTTTCATTGTACTTCCTGGAGTTTTCCCTTAGTTAAAAGAAAATAATTCTGGATGGATTGAATCCTTCTGGTTTCTGCTATTTCTTGAGAACAGGTTCAGCCCAAGTTTTTTGACAACAGAAACAACAAATAAAACTGAACAAATCTGCAGCAGATGCTGCAGGTAATGTCATAGTAAAAGACAAAAATCTCTTCCTTTCCAAGCTGTGTTTTGTCCTGTTGCTCTGTGTTTCACATGAGCCACAAAATCACTATTGAAAAGAATGTTAATAGGCAGAGGGTTTCCCTTGCAGCATGGCAGAGTTACCTGGACAGTCAGTGGGATGGATTTGGTCAATGTCTCTGAGAATTACCAACATCAGCCTTACTGCAGATATTGAATAAGTGTGCCCTGAATGTTGGAATAGGGAGGTGTGACTGTACCAGGTACAGTCAGCCAATGTATCCCAACCTTCAGAAATCTTTCCAGACTCACTCTCTCCATAACAGGCCTGGCAATGCTGAATTCATCATTCAATGATGCTGCTATGCTCACTGAGGCATCAAGAACTTGAGATATCACTGAATAGAAGGAGCAGCAATGCTCCTTTTGCTCTCCTTAGCAGGCTCCTGGTGACAATCCTCAACGAGCAAAACATCTCACAAAGGTACAAGGCATAAGAGATATTATGTCTACATTCCAATTAGCATCAATGTGTTCTCTTTTTCTAACTAACTGTCCAAGAAATTGATTTCATTGCTTTCAAAACTTTCAATAAACTCAGATGACCTGTCAAAGAGATGTATGAGCCATTAAAATCCTCAATTACATTACTTCAAGTCATAATTAAAACTACAGTCTCAGACTCTTCAGACTGAAGTAAGACTCCAGTCCTCAGCCATTGATTTTTAAGGGAAGAATGTTTAACTGGTGATGTAAAGCCCAATGAATCACCAAACTTCAAGCAGAAAAGAAAAAAAAATTATCTCCTCCCAAACAATCTCCTATGAGTTTTACTGTGAAAGCAAGGGGGGACAGGGAGAAAAGGGGAAGTGAGGCTAAATGATTCTAAATTTGTATAGTGGTTTTTACAACCATTTAGGATTGAAGTCAAATATAGTTTGACATTTAATTGATATTTCCAGTGTTTAAAATGGACAAGGACTACATTAAATTTTACCACATAAATCTGACAATATAAACCATCTTGCACTTTGCTTAGCAACAGTTGCAACACAATGCAAGTAGAAATGCCATGTAAAAAAAATGTCCACTAATCCTTCCAAGCTTTCTAAAACTTTCTAAAGTTACCTCAACAAGCTTTGCTACTTTATCTTTCCAATTTCATCACTATGCTGGGGATTTTGTTAAAAAAAAAAAAAAACAGCAATGAAGGCAGCTAAACCCTGTTGCTTGTTTTGTTTTTCTTTCCACTAGTTACTGTATTTTTCCTGGTGACACTGAAGGGGCGACTCTTCCCCTCTGCTCCATGTGCTTGGTGGCTTTTCCCTGAGATACTGAAAAGGCATCATCCCTTTTGGAGCACCAGTTGTATCTTCCCATATCTTTATTGCATGCTGACTCTCCTCAGCAAGAGCAGCAATAGAAGAGTAGGACAGCACTGACAAAGTGTTTGCCATACTTTGTATTATCCTTCCCTGCAATATGTGCAGTTCTTCATGTCTCCTTTTTCTTAAGAATATTTCTGCTGCTTCTTACTACAAAAATCAAGTTTTCAACAGCTTAAAAAACAGATATTTGTTAATAATATAATTAGCCATTACAATTAAGATGTCTCCTTAACAAAAAAAAAATATCTGTTGAAGGCGTAAACTTGTTAGGAGGCTAAACAAATATGAGATCTAAAGGTAATGTACTATACAGAAATGAACAGGTTAAAGGACTAAATCTGTATAAAAAATAGATGTCACTGATATCACACCAAGTGGTATTTCATTAAATGCCTTTGAAATAAAGAAAAAGACCTTTCAAAAGATATAGAGAAATAAGTGTGACAGGAGGGTTGATGCACCCCAGGAAAGACCAATTTTAGTTATTGTTTATCTAAAAAGAAGTGTTGTATGAATATCTGGAATAAACCTCTGGAGAGCAGGGTTCACAGAGATCAGGAGAATGTATGAGGTTCAGCAAAGGCCACCTCTGTCCTTAAGCCACTATTTATCTCTGTTATCAGGCTCTTAAGAAAATGACATTTCTGTACACCAGTGCAATCTGTTTAACAGGCTTCTACTGCATTGGAAAAGCTTCTGCTGTCCACTGGATTTGCTGTAGGGCTTCTGACTAACAGATCAATGGATCCCTTTGTCCAGCATTTTCTAGTCTAAGGTGCTCATTCTGATGTGGCTGAAAAGATAGCAAACTTTTAATCCTGGTCTCAAAGCCCTAGGCTGAGATCCTAACGGTTTCAAAGATATTTGGACATCTGGAAATCAGTTTTCTTAGGGCTCCTTCCATCTGCTGTTTCCTGCTCATCCTCCTTCCACCCGCCTATGGGAACTGTGCCTCCAGGCAATGCAGAAGCATCTGAGGAATGTTTGCTCCCACCTTCTCTGAGACTCATTATACCATTCACTGCTGGGCCATGGATTCCATACCTGTGCTTGGTTCAGGAGGGAAAATATACGGGTTTTGTTTTTCTAATTGGCAGGAAACTGGATCTGGATAGCCGAGACCCAGCATGCAAAGAGGGAAACGTACTCTACAACTTATAGGAAATGTAGAGTAGCAGGATGGGTGAGAGGTGGTCTCCATCCCAATCAAAATACCTGAGTACTAAACCCAGGAGAGGACAAGACATTTCTTTCTCACGCCTTAAGGTTCAATGATTAAACCATTAAATATCAGGGGTTTTTTTCAGTCAGCCCTACCTTAAAGCACTTAGGGATCTTGTGCAATTAAAATTAGAATAAAAAACTAATTTTAAATTCTGCAGAATTTAGCTTCTCCTGTCCCTCATGTGTGAAAATAACAATGATTCTTTTGGGTTTTTTTTTTTTTTAATTTGTTGATATCCAGTAAATGCCTGCAGAGAAAATCCAGGTAGACGACAGGACACTTCAATGTATAAAGAAATGTAAATCAAAATGCAAATATCAGTCATGACTGTAAAATAGCCTGCTTAAATGAGCACCATGATATATATATAGCATAAATATGCGTCCATTCCTCATTTTAGTCTACTTTTAACATCAATCGTTTCCCCAGAAATGGTGATAGGGGTAGCTGAATAGGTAAACTAATGTTTATCCATTTCTAAGCTCTCCCACTTCTGCTTATCCCTCCTTTGGAGAGATTTATATACAAATAGCATGTTACCCTTCAATTCACAATCAGGCATTGAAATATCCAAATCAGCTTTGTTGGGCTGGATTTACCCAACCATGGAAGCTGAAAGAATACAGTGCACAGATTGAGAAATTAATTTAGAGGGGTTTTTCGTTGTTAATAATAAAGTTATACAGAAAGGGTAAATTCAGAGAGGGCATGAGGCAGTTCTCCCTTAGCATTAAAAAAATGAGATTCAGAAACCATCATCCTTTTCATTACATGATTGTTTTCTATCTGACTTACATTCAACAAATAAAAGCAAATCCTACTGAGGCATACATAATGCTTTCAGCAACAGATGCTGACAAGGGCATTAATAAATCATGATCATTATTGAAATTCTTAAACCAATATTTTGTTGCTATACATGCTGTTAATTACAATTTCTTATTTATTTATGCAGATTGTACTAATCTTTGCCTAAGACACCAATTATTCAAATGGCTGTAGCAGAGTAGTGTACAAAGGCCATGATCAATACAACTGGGGTCTGGAGCAAGAAGCATCAAACAGTTGATGCTTTGACATGGAAAATGAGAGTCAGGACTCTGGAGACCAAGAGCTAATTGTGAAGTGTTGAGTGTTTCATTGACAGTCAAGCTCAAACCGACCTGGATTGAATGTTTCTTCTCATTTCACCTTTTCCCAGATCCTAGCCAATGAAGAAAATGGACAAGCTGGAATCATCATCTCATAAATGGCAGTACCCCCTGAAATTTAGGGAGAGCTTTTGGTTTACCTGGCCTGAACTCAAAATGCTGCAGATATCTGGTGCTTCAAATTGAATATCTGATGTCTTTGGAAAAAGAAGAGATGAGATGCTGTGTTGAAGTGAGGGGGAGAACGACCATTGTGCATCGAACTCCGAATTTATTGATCGATCAGTCACTTTAAATAACAGTGTTAACGAACTTCATGCATATTCCAAAATACAGCTTTATGATAGGCTAACAGAGAAAACTCTAACCACTCCTTTTGTTTTACAATACCGTTGATTGTTTACATCAAACAAAATCAGTGTTCTCACTGTGATACGAACGGTTCTCAAAACTTCCATAACTGTTCCCAGGGTGCCATCTTTTCCCAGAGAGGATGTTACCTTTGTTATGGGAAGACTGCCTGAGAACCTTATTGTTTATACAATGATGCCTGAGAGAGACTAATTGTTTATAGAAGTCAGGCTGGGAACTGCTTTGAAACTGCTTCACAGCTACCTGTTACTTTTCTCTCAGTTGCATGGCTTCGTGGCCTTTTTCTTTAAGCCATGCTTGAACTAAACTCCCGACAATGCTGTAACCACCGTCCTGCTTACCAACAGAAAAGACTGAAAGAAATCTTATGAGCTGATTCATCTGCAAAAACAGATCACTTATGGGCAAAATAGTAGTGTATTTCAGTCCAGCATCCACCACATAGATTCCTTAGAGTTTTCTCAGAGAATATCCACAATCACTGGAACCTCCTGTTCTGTATCAATGACCTGAGTGATAAAATCACCTGTGTCCTCCAACTCCAATGCCCCAGAGCGAGCAGACCAGCATCATACTGTTATCTTTTTCCTCTCATACAAAAACAAGACATAATTCAAGTGCCCTGGGTAGTGTCAGCTGCTCTGAAAGGATACCAAGGGAATATGTGTGATCCTCTGAGTAGCTTCCATATTCTGCTGAAGTCATACTTAAAATGAGTGAAGTTCAGATACTGACTTCATCTCACTCAATTGTATTTAAAGGCCTTTGCTGATGAGGGCTCTGGGGACTCCAGAAAAAAAAAACAAATAAGCAATACAAGAGAGAAGAAGGTTTCATTCCACATAATTGCTATATATGGACAGAAGTGCATTTTACTTCTAATAGCTATTTAAAAACTTAGGTAAATACTGATTTATGTGTCAAAGCTCTGAGCACTCCATTGATCCAGTAAATGTACAGCTAAGGACTGCTCAGCACAACAGACTTGGTGCCTGTTACACTCTATCAGACTAATGTATATTTGCATTATTTACTTGGTTGGCATTAGCAGCTTGATGGAGCTACTCTGGGAGCTGTTATGAGACACAGCCCAGCCCTGAGTGGCAGAAATGATGGCACAAGGAGCCCTGACTCTGTGCCTGGCAGCAGCTGTGCAGCCCCATGCCTGGGTTCTGAGATGAGTGTGGGGCTGTAGGCAGGAGGCAGGGACAGGTTTTCCTAGGAGAACACATTTTCCTAGGAGAGCTCACAAGCTGCTTTTCCTGCACAGCATTCGTCCCCGGCTCTTCAAGATTACATCAAGCTCCCACACGGCTGGAAAGGTAAATTGCTTGTGATGGAATAAAAAAGCCACTATCAAAAACCAAGCTGTGTTTGTTTTGCAACTGATCTAGGAGCCAGCCTTTCACAAAGGCCCAGCTCAAAGGGGAAAATGTGACTGCCAGGCAGTTAAATATAAACAGGATTGTTTTGATATGGTCTCCTGAATTGGGGATTAGAAAGTGATAAAAGAAAACAAAAAATCATCTGTATGAGAGAAGGAAATTCCAAGCCAAAAAATATTTGTTTTTCTAGTTAATATGATGCATTATTTGGTCCTCAAATTCACTGTTTACACCTCCATAATCTCCATTTCATAATTTTCCATTTTGGCCATATCTGAGTATGAGATCCTTCCTTCCTTCCTTCCTTCCTTCCTTCCTTCCTTCCTTCCTTCCTTCCTTCCTTCCTTCCTTCCTTCCTTCCTTCCTTCCTTCCTTCCTTCCTTCCGACACTTCCTTCCGACACTTCCTTCCGACACTTCCTTCCGACACTTCCTTCCGACACTTCCTTCCGACACTTCCTTCCGACACTTCCTTCCGACACTTCCTTCCTTCCTTCCGACACTTCCTTCCTTCCTTCCTTCCGACACTTCCTTCCTTCCTTCCTTCCTTCCGACACTTCCTTCCTTCCTTCCGACACTTCCTTCCTTCCGACACTTCCTTCCTTCCGACACTTCCTTCCTTCCGACACTTCCTTCCTTCCTTCCTTCCGACACTTCCTTCCTTCCTTCCTTCCTTCCTTCCTTCCGACACTTCCTTCCTTCCGACACTTCCTTCCTTCCTTCCTTCCTTCCTTCCTTCCTTCCTTCCTTCCTTCCTTCCTTCCTTCCTTCCGACACTTCCTTCCTTCCTTCCGACACTTCCTTCCTTCCTTCCTTCCTTCCTTCCTTCCTTCCTTCCTTCCTTCCTTCCTTCCTTCCTTCCGACACTTCCTTCCTTCCTTCCTTCCTTCCTTCCTTCCTTCCTTCCTTCCTTCCTTCCTTCCTTCCTTCCTTCCTTCCGACACTTCCTTCCTTCCTTCCTTCCTTCCGACACTTCCTTCCGACACTTCCTTCCGACACTTCCTTCCGACACTTCCTTCCGACACTTCCTTCCTTCCGACACTTCCTTCCTTCCTTCCGACACTTCCTTCCGACACTTCCTTCCGACACTTCCTTCCTTCCCCCATTTCAGACCCATCTGCAGGCAATGCACCTTTCCTAGTGAACCCAGAGGGAGCCCTTCAGTACCAGTCACTTATGCTAGGGACAAATGAGTCTTCAGTGCAAAGGAAATGTCCTGGCTCTGAGTCATTACTGTTAATCAGACTTGTAGCCCATGGTTTCTCGTGGCATGACCTCCAGAGTAAGCCGCTCTGCAGGGCTTTTTTGGGATTTTTTTATCACTACCTATAAAGATCCCCTGTAAGGAAGTGCAGCGGCTTCCATGTGCTCTGATTGCACTGGCAGCTGGATGATATCCAGCCTTTCCTTTCCTCCCACGAGCATTGCACTGCTAGAAGCATCCAGATCCACAAGACACAGACTCAGGGACTTCTCTCTCCCAGCTTCTGTGAAGCATTGACCAATTCAGGGAGAAGCACAGGAAAAGTGCTCTGAGGATCATGCATCTGTCTGCTCTAACAAGTAGACCAGCACGTACACTGCCAGGCTGAGACAAGGATAAATCCCAAGTCAAACCCCTGCCAGACAGTTCGTGATATTAGCTCAGTAGTCAGAGGGTTTTAAAAAGTCACATTGTGATCTTTTGACTTGTTTTCTGTTGCTGCTCACGAGAAGACAAAGGAGTGGAAAGGAAGATTAGAATTTTTCTGTTGCTCCTGAAATGTTGGAATCCTAGAGATAGTGTGTGTGAATGAATATATAAGAATATGGCAAAATCAGATATCTTCAGGCTCCTGAGAGTTCAGGGGAAAGGCTTGTAAATAACATTTTACATTGCAATTGTGGCAGTAGTATTCAATATTCCCTCATCTATACAAAAGAAAGAGCTAAAATGTACATTGAAAGTAACAAGAACTATCTTTACATCTTTTAGAAAATATCAAAGATATTTAACAGATAAAAAAATATTCTTATCCTTCGAACCTTGTTCAGTATTGTTTAAGTATTGTTGGTTACTTAAAGGGGGTCAGTATAAGTCTGTGTTTTACTTCATCTCCTTTGTTGCCTCAGATAAATAATCAGATATATTCTGGGCTATATGATGGCACTTTAAACACTAAAATAAACTTCATTTTATTTCAAGTGTGTGGAAACACACTGTAAAGAAAAAAGAGGTTGTAGTCCACTGGATCTAGAAGGGGTATGCAAGCTTGCAATCCTGCTTTTCCTCATCAGCAGGATGTACAGGGAGCCATGTTCAGTGTCATGCACTGTATGATAGGATTTTGAATAAGGGGAATATGAATTATCCACAGGCTGCATGAATATTCCTGTGCTGGATCCATTTCCAGCATTGCAGTGGTTGGTCTGGGCATGACCCTCAGTCTGTCTCATTGCATCTGCCTTTTGTCCTTGCAGCAATGCTCAGAATTTCCTGGCAACTGAAATAGCTAATGTAAGAGCTGTGGATGGTCTCTGCAGATATTTCCATCTGCTTTAACCACCTTCAGAGAAGATGAGTACATGGTATTGTGTGTGGTTTGCTGTGGTACAGCAAGGGTATTTCTCTGTCTCCTCAGCGAGGGGGCTGGTCCTGTGGCTGACACTGCCCTGCCCAACTCACTGGTGTCACCCAGGACACCCTACAACCCCTCAGAAGACAGGAGGACAGTCCTGACTCTGGAGTGCAGCTCTGAGGCAAAAAACTGCCCCCATGGAGGCTCTTTACCGTAGATCTTTACTGTCTAACATGGAAAGTGCCAAAGACCAAAAAATTAGTGGGGAGGGTTTTGACTGAAGAAGTAAAAAGAATTCTCATCTTTGCTTTTGTTCTTTCTCTTACACCCCATTTTTCATCTCATGTTTTCATTTAATTTAGATAACCAGATAATCAGTGCACATGTTGTTCACAAGCCAGGTGATGTGGCTGGCTGAGCTGTGTCTGCCCTCCAATACAGCAGAGACTGAAGGGGAATCTTGAGGCTTGGCTTGGAGGACAGAGATTGTGTGGTTTAAGTTTTATCAATTTCTACTCCAACTGATTAATATTTGGTTCCAGCTCAGTTCTTTTTTTGCAAATTTCCTTCTTCTATTACAATATTTACAGCTTTTTAAAAGACTCCTGAAAGGATAGGAGCTATATTGATTAACTAGCTTCTGTCCTAATGTGAGTGTCTTTATCTGAATATTTTTACTTTTTTTAATTTTTTTTTTTTTTTTAACCACAGACAAATCATGAGTGGATGAATTGTGAAAATCATCTGGTTAAAGGGAGTGCTCTGGGACTTGCCTTGTGTTGGGCTCCTGACCCATTTTGGAGAGACAGGCTCTCTGTGAGGAGGTTAATACTGAATTCCTGCAGGCTAGGCCATGCAGACAGATGTGTCCTGCAGACCCACCAATCACACAGAAAGGATGGACCCTGGGCAGGGGGGTCACACACACATATTGTAGATAAGGAGACAGCTTCACATCATTGCTGTGATTGGCAAATGTGTGCTGCAGGTGGACTGTGAGTGTCCATCAGTAAATGCACACCAGAGACAGGGAGCATTCAGGATTCTGTGCATCAGCTGAATTCCTCCATGGAAATTACTTAGATTTCAGCAGTGATGTAGCATACATGGTGGGGGGAAGAAGATTGAGTCTCCTTTCCCTTGCAGTGCTTAGACTCCTTAATACAAATGAGACTCTACTC
The DNA here is from genome assembly GCF_027579445.1 of Ammospiza nelsoni. NCBI lineage: Eukaryota > Metazoa > Chordata > Aves > Passeriformes > Passerellidae > Ammospiza > Ammospiza nelsoni. Next base: position 11,297,261 of record NC_080640.1, read on the forward strand.
CTGAAAGTATTTATTCCCTTGAGTTGTTTCTTCCATATTCTACCTGCATGCTAGGAAAACAAAGTATTTCCAGTATCCACTGAAACTTCAAGTGTGATAAGAAATGAGATTTCTGTAAGGTGATACTTTCCCTCTGATTATGTACTATATTAGCTTCTGTACCCAGCTGAGAAAAAGTATTAAGCCTAGTATACAAAGAAAACAAATAGGAGAGTGATACTTAGCCTTAGGGCTGGAGGAGTTCTTAATTTCTTCTACTTCCTCAGCTCTTATTTATACCAAAGTCAGTTATGTTACACAGCCACAGCTGGCTTGGGAGCCCTGAAAGTGGGGTGAAAGGCAGCAGGAAGAAATGAACTTTTCAATTGATGGATGAATAAGTGTTTCCATGTACCTAGCATATTTTTAAAAAGATTGTATTGAAAGAAATAGTGGTTCCTTCTCACCTTCTGGTGGCACCTGTCAGGTTTGGAGGGAATGAGTATTTTTCTAGTCTCTGCAATTAAATGAAGTGGGGTTGAAGGAGGAATTAATTTCCCTGTAAAACAGAAGCTTTCATCAAATGAATTATAATATTTTATTTCTCAAAATAAAAGAAAAAAATAAGTTTTGTTCCAATGTTGAAGTTTTGTTCCAAGGTTTCACATTCAGCTGCTAAAAAAAGGGAGAGAAAGTGGAGCAGAGGGGCACAGAGAAAGAAAATTATTTCAGGTGAATTTCTTGACAGAGGCAATCCCACAGGAAAACTACAAATTTTCAAAGGATATGCAATGGAGAAAGCAATTCCCATTCCCTTCTCCCAGCTATGTGGAAAGGCAGAATACACTGGAGCCAAGATCCTTCCTGTTGTCAAGCAGTACAGCTGCTCTGCTACGCAGATGGGTGAGACATTTTAATTAGGTGCTTTTGGCAACACCCTCATGGAGTTCCCCCAGTAGGGGATAGTGGACTGTAGCTAGAAGCTCAGTTATTTTCAGTCACAAGGAAAATACTTCTTTTTATCAGCTTTAAATACTTTCTCCTTTGCTGCCACTATCACTCTTTCCAAGCCTATGCCAGAATTTCATTTCTGCTGCTTTCCCTACATCCCCAAGAAGGACTTCTGAAAGTCCAGAGTGGAGGTCAACACTCTAGCCCTATTTCAGAAGGAACACGCAGTCTTTCCAGGCTGTTCTGCTGGGCCCAGCCCTTGTGGCATTACAGAACAGACATTGTCTGGACACCCAGAGAGAGCAGAGGTGGAGGTGGGCATGAGGCTGCTGAGTGCCTGCTGTGCCCTGAGGGAGGTTTGCTGCAGGGCTGTGCTGCTGAAGGGGGAAACAAAATAGTCTGGTGGAGACCAACTCCCTCAGGAAGCTCCTTGGAGAAGGCGGCATTTTTTTACTTTCCAGATGCAGCTGGGACAGCTCTTTCTATAGTTGGATACCTTGTTTAGAGAAAATGGGACATTTTACAGCTCGGTTTACAAGAGTTTTATTCTGAATTGAGCTCTATCCTAAATGGCCAGTGTCTCCCCAAAACAGAGGCCAGCTTTTCTTTGTGCTTCCCTTTGCCCACCTGGCTCCAGAGCCCTGGGGGCAGAGCTGCTTCTTGCTCCCTGAGATGGCTGCAGTGTGCCAGGATGCCCTGGAGCAGATCTGGATGCAATTGTAGCACAGTGGCAATAATGCTCATAGAAAGCAGCACTGTGTTTATGCAAACTGTTTGTGTTTATGCAGTCCATCCTACTGAGATGCTCCTCTGCTCCAGACAATCTTGGCATTTCAGAAGGATATATCAGCATTCCCTGTGACACAGCTCTCTCCTGTCAGAGCAGTAAACAGCAGGTAGTTCTCATTGCTTTCCAAGGTGATGGGCTGTATAGTGGCAGAATCTCTGCATCCTCCCTCTCAGCACTCCTATACAAGACTTTGAGACAACTCACTCTGTAGCAGGTGAAGTGTTTTAGATAAAACACCATGTACCATCTTGTGCCAGAATAGATTTCACTTTCAGTCCAGTAAAACTTAGTTGTAGATTTTGCCTCTTCCTTTATTTTGGTTTTGTGTTGCTATGACTGGACACACTTTTTGGTGGTTAAAAGGGATTTGCATTCATTCTGTGGAACACCTGAGGGAGAACCATGGATCACTATTGATCTACTGACTACTAGAAAAGAAATGTGGCTTGCAAACCTTCTGCCAGCATCCATCAGTTAATGCCATGGGGAAGACCCAGTCTTTCAATTCCCTGAAGTCAGCATTATTGAGGCTTCTAGCATAATAAAGACATGAAGGACTATTGGTTATGAGCTTGGTTTCAGAAGTAAGAATATTTCACTGAAGTAGCAACCACAGTAGTTTTTGGCCATAATTTCCCCACATGCCAAAGAGAAGCAGGATTTCTGGACAGATCACTGCACTACAATTAAGAAATCTTTAATAGTATTTCATCCATGACACTGTTTACCAGGACAGATCTGGTGCTTGTCTCTGCCTCAGTTTCCTTGCCTGGGAAATAATTTAATTGGAATCATACTGGAGAAAAGTGCTCTAAAATAACTGAATATATGGTTAATAGTAACAAAACAGGCACTGCTAGTTTTAATGTGAGTATTTCTTCCTCAGACAGGACTGCACTTACATCAGCATGTTAGAAATTTCTACTAAAGAAATACAGAAAGCTCAGATATCTATATGTCATGGAAAAAAAGAAAAGCATAATTAAAAAAAAAAAAGAAAAGGTACCTTGAAAGAAACCAATAATTTTGGGGATCAGAGCAATACAGTTACAGTTAAGAGAATCATCAACCAGGTCACTCCAATGGTGGCTGGGCCAGCATGGAGGCTCTCAGATTTGTCCTATACAGATCACAGAGGCATAACAGACCAAAGCCCCAGACTAGCTTGCTTATACAGTGGCTTTGATAATTAAGGTTTACAGAGAGAGCACATCCATGCAAAAATAATGCCCAAAAGGAGGCAGACAGACAAACCCTTCCCTTCCTCTGGCAGGGTTTGACTCACATGCTGCTGAGTTATTCATGGCATGTGAGCTGTGTGGAAGAGATCTTTTTGTTTTGTTTTGTTTTAATGCTGATGGGATAATCTTTTCTTTTGAAAACAGCCTCCTAATGCATCAGGACAGCTGCCTGGGATACACCTCATTTAGCGGCAATTGTCTCTGTAATGTTTATAACCCTCCCACTGCCATCCAATATACAGTCATCATTTATCCACTCATTTGACTAACACAATGTTAAAATGCCCTTCCAGTGCTTTGTTTTGCTTACTTCTCCATTCCCTTGCTGTCCTGTTGTCAGAGATGTTAAAACCTCTTTTGAGCAACTGGCATCTCTGTGTGGAGGATTTGTGGCTGAAGGATGCTCTCCCCACCGTACCCCGCAGCTCTCCCTCCTGCTTAATCACAAGCTGGGGAGGGTGGGACATCATCTATCATTCCTTGTTCATTGTGTTCAACAGATGCACATTTTGGGCTCTTCGACAAACTGACCAGGCATATGGAGCATATTATTCTGCTTATGAAATCTGCCCTTTTAAAATCAATAATACCATTGTCTCCTCAGTTGAAATCTCAGGAAATGAGGGGGAAACCCCCCAAAACACCTGAATTTTAAGACCCCTAGTCTCATTCTTAAGCCTTTCTTGCACAGTAGCTTGTCACAGTCCAGATGTGAGTACTCTTCTGTAAAAGCAGCCACACCATGTTTGAGACCATCTATGTGATGTGAGTTGGTGGGGACAGTCAGAAATTTATGCAGTGGTACATAAAATCTGAAACCTCAGAAAGTTAAATTGAGCTTTCCAGACAACTTTCCACAGGATGATGTTCTTGAAACAGAATACAAACATGTGCCCACTTTTTGTTCTGGCCACAGCTGGCACGTGTAGCATTGATACCTGCCACAAAGAAGAGATGGAAGGACACAGCTTTTGCCTTCATGGAAGTGCCTTGGGTCTGCCAATAAAAACATGTCAGAATGAACATGCTCCCAGCTGTGCTTGGCTTGATAGCAGAGAGGTCTCTTACACTAATGCTTCTTCTGAGTTTTAAATCCATGTGGCATTGTGGACAGTACAGATAATCCCAGCCACTAAGGAGAGCAACATTCTTCTCAGGCACAAGGCTGCAGTTCAGTAAACAGAGCTCAGGTTGAATGATCCAGAACAAAATGTTTCATTTCTTTTTTTTTCCCTCTTCCTTAACTTTCCTTGGGATAAAACAGATGTGCAGTCAGCTTGGTGATTTTGAGTGGTTCCTTGAGATTTAGCGTTTACTTGAGCAATAACATTACTCTGGGGCATTAAGAGCACACAAGACTGAAGATATGAAATTTGTAGAGCTCATGGCAAGCATGAAAGCTGGAATAAAAACTATGCTGGAAGTGGATTTATACTGTTTACCTCTCACTAATCATAAAAGGAGCTTGAATAACTCCCTATTATTTTGGTGCTGTTTTCAGTCTCTCAGGCAACTGTGCCATCTGACAACTGCAAACTTCACCTGTAAGTATACTGCTGATATTTGAAGCAGGTTCCTGAAAAACATGGGACAGAGTTGAAATCTGTGCATGTGAAGCTTTGTTCCTGAGAGAAATCCTGGGGGGAAGAGAGGAGGCATGTCCCAAAAATGCCATAAAGAGCTTCAATAAGAAGAGTGATACTCCAAGAAAGCAACACACAGTTTGAAATTGTAAAATGCACAGTGATTCAGCCACATATTCCTTCCTGACAGAGCCTAGGTTTGCAAGGCACTGAGAACTGATCCTCTATGATGTGTAGTTGTGCAAATCTATCTGTTTCAAGGGTGCTCCTGCCTCCGTGAAAAAAAGAAAAAGAAAAATGACAAGGAAAAAAATCAAAGGTTTGAGATGCTTTGTGAGTTGTGTGTGATTGCTAATTACTCTGGTATCAGCTGCTGCTGAGTAAGCTTTTATGTCCCATGCTGAGTAGCATTCATTCTTTGGTCAACAGCAAGACTTGTGGAGACCTTAATCTCCAGTGTTTGTATCACTGCACTCTTTAGTTTGTAAGGTGAAAACCAAAGCTTTCTCCTACTTTATTTTGGCTAGTTTGACACTGTGTATGGCTGTTGGCCATGCATTAATAGTACATAAGAAAGCTGCAGATCAAAGAACTACCTGGCCCAGAGGCCACAGAGTAACAGAGAAAAAGCCAGAAAAACTAATGTGGTGTTCCCTTGATATAACCAACCACCCTGCAGCCCAGGGACCTCCTGAATCAGAGACTGTAGCTACATCTCTGTGCTGAACAGTCCTCAAGAGACCGATCATCCTTTCCAAATGCATCTAATTGCTTTCTGAATCCAGTTATATTTTCCTCCTTGGCATGTTCAAAAGCTTCATTTGTTACAGGCTAATGAGCTTAATAAGCTGAAGCTGTGTTTTTATTGAAAGGTTAATGATTGCAAACATTTAAATAGTTAAATCAACTCCTTAACTGAGTATGGAGTTACAGAGGAAGGGAACAAACAAACCTAACTCTTCAGGGAAGACTGCTGAGGAATTTTTGGGTTAGTGTGGATTTTATATGCTTGGAGTTGCTGAGGCTTACCACTGTGATGTTCCAGCTCACACCGTTTCTACTTTCCCTTCTGTTGTGCTGAGTTTAGACCACATTAAATCCTGAACTGAGCCAGTCTTTTCCCTGTAGCTTGTTTGTGTCTCAAGCTACTTTTGTCTCAAGTTAGTTTTGCAGTTAACATTTGCTGCTTCATGTGACTACTTTATGTCCATGAATCATCCCTTAAGTTTCTACATTCTGTCATACTGGTCAAACAATCCATTGACAACAGCTTTGTTGTTTTGTTTTGTTTTGTTTTGTAAAAGTGTGTTGTTTTGACCTCTTAAAGTGAAGTGGTTATAGCACTACAAGTCAAATGATTGCTTTATAACTATAAAATAGAGCCTTGTTCAGTGACTCTTGAGAAAAACCCTAAAAAGCCAGAATGTGGGACCCCTTATGTATTTTGTAGCAACCAAAGAGCTCTACATTTTGGAAATAGTTAATTAAGTTGATGGTAATGTGATCTTGGGAGAATTAGAGGGTTTCCCTCTTACAGGTGACAAAAAGTATGTTGGGTAATATGAAAAGAGCATTTGTGTGTTTGTCTTTCCAGGAATGTTGTTTTTGTGCAGTGCCCAAGTGACCAGAGGAATGAAATGAAGACAAGTGGCAGTAAAATAATTCCAGAGGTAATGTCACCATAATGATTTTATAAAGAAGTGTTCCACTGCATTTTCTGCCCTATTTTTTGTCTGTGAGATCCCACTTCTTATTGAAATGTTGGATATTCTGTCTCCCTGCCTTTCCTTCCTCAACTGGCTAACAAAAACTGGTAAATGAAGGATTCTGCAGTGTGTAAGTTGCAAGATAATTTTGTCAGGCACAGTGGTTTATCAACAGAGAACTCATATCCAGCTGACTTCAGGGATGGCCTATAAAGGCCCACTTGGAAAGCACACTGAGCTCAATAGAGGCTCCTGTTGACTTAAATGGGCCCTAGACCAGGCCTGAAATGAAATCTGTCTCCAATTGCCAGTTGACAAAGATCCAGGATGGTGGTTTTATTTGGAAGAAGCTGTGAAACAGAGAAGTAAAACAGGTGGGAGCAAAACAACGGCAAAATAAAGATAATAATTTAGGCTCATAAATGGGAGAAAACTGCTAAACAGCAGAAAAGAGCTCTGGAAAAGCCTCTCAGAAGGACTAGCAAAGGGAGAATCCTAACTGGTTCCAGGATCAATATTGATAACATAATGAGACAGTTTCTAGAGTTTTCCCACTTGCAACAGCAGAAACCAGGCTTCTTTTCCCTGGTCTGGCAAAAACGCATTCACTTTAAAGCTTTTCTGTGTGGTTTCAAAGGTCTGGGATTTTTGCTTATGTAAATTAGCCTAAAGGGAAAAACATTTTGCTTTAAAAATCTTTTTCTTAGTCATCTGAACACTGGAAGGGGAATGGTGTTGGAATCTTTTCTTTGGCTTCTCTTGTGCTCAGTGTTTGTCTCTGCTAACAGCATTTTCCAACCAACTTTTGTTGATTTCAAGATGTGGAGGGACAAAAGGACACTTGATTGTGAGCTGATAACTAGTTCCCTGGTCTTCCTCAATTTTGTTTTGGTTTTGGTTTTACTAAGACTGAACAAGTCAGAGAAGTATTGTCATATGTTAGAACCTACCCTATGAAAAAACAGTAGATGTGTTCCCCTCTCTAAGAAGGGGCCATGGGCAACTTCAGGGACATTCTTAGTCTATAATCTATAATCTATATAACATTCTATAATCTATATAACTTTAAGTGCTATGACTTATGTGGAAGACAGCTGTACTCTCATGATTTATTCCTTGTGTTGAGTAAACAGAAATATGGCTTCTATAACCATGGCTTGCTTATGGCAAAATGCTTCACCCACCCAAAGCTTCTGGTGCCTCTTTCATGGCTACCTGGACTACAAGGCTTCCTTCATTTGTCTGAAAGGAAGCTGCAGAACCCAATGAATAAGCACTCCAGAAGAGGAACCATTTCCTCAGGAAAGCTACAGGAGGATTTTGGCAAGGGAGAGAAGCTAGCCACTAAAACCCAAGGGTGAAACCTTTAGAATCTAGATGAGAGGTCTTAAAACCTTCGTATTCTGAAAAGAGAGCACTTAAAGTATTACACTGATGGCCATGGTAAATATGAGAAAAGAAATGGAGGAATAAGGGGATGTCAGTTCTTAAAAGAATGGAAAGGCTAAAAGGGTAGTCTTTTTCCTCTAGTTAAGGAAGAGAGTGGAGGTTGTCTAATCTTGCAGAGAACAAAAGCCTGAATATCCTTAGAGGCAACGCTGCCTTTTTTAGAGCACACAGCAAGCTGATAGCCAAAGGCAACAGAAGAAACAGTGAAAGGGAGCAGCAGAGAGCTGGGACTCAGTGTGAACAGATACCTAAAAGTTAGGGAGCCTGAGGGTATGTGGTTTAACCAGACCACTGAGGACTTTTCCACAGTAGAGGCTCAGATGCCATATTAAATCAGCACACACAACATCAAGCTGTGGCTATTGTCTTCAGGCACTTATTTTGCACACTGCAAATTAAGATGAGTAGCATTAACCCTTTTCTGCTGGTGGTGGAACTACATTAAAATGCAAATTCCTTTGCATTTTCTGCAGACACACCAGTACCCATCCCTGAAGCGTGGCTATGTGAGCCATGAATCTCAGACATGTGATGGAGCCATCAGTCACAGAATCCCATAATCACTTTACTACACTCCCTGGTTCTGGAGGAGTGCCTGGTGCCACATGGGGCTTAAAAACAGTCAGTGCTCTGCACGCTTGGAAAACACTCATTTTACTGCAGGTCCAATTGGCTGTGCCTGGCTGCAGGAAAACAACACAGGGTTTCTCTGTCTGTGGAAGTCAGCCCTTAATAGAACAGTTCCCAGTATTACTGGGAGCAGCAAATTTGACATGTATGTGGTTTGGCAAGATTTCATCTTGAATAAATGAGTGTGGGATTTGCTTTAGCACCTGCTGCTCTTTTTACAGTGCCAATTTATACCTCAGTAGGAATGTTTCCATATAATACAGTTGTTTAAGGAAGTATTCAAATTTCATAGTGCTTATCTATCTACTATTCAAGTCATGTAAATGTTGTGGATGTTAGTCTGTTCAAATTTATATCTTTCATTATTCTGGTACATAAGTACTATGTGGCCACAGTTTTCTTGCCTTTACTAACATCCCTATCCAGCATTACCTGAAGGTTTAAAATCAAAGCAAACTATACAAAAACCCCATTGAATAGTTTTGGGGTTTTTTAAATTTCTCTGTATATCCCTGAGAGATCATTTAGCTGGGGTTATTTTAAGACTATTTAAAGACATACACATATTTGGAATTCTTCCTGAAAAAGTCTAGTATAATTAAAAAGTAATGATGTAAATGCAGGTGTTGAGTTTCTCTCTAACCCCATGTTATAGTCTGTAAACTATCTGAAACCATCAATTTAACTACTTAGAACTGGAAAGTCTTGACTGAATTGTAGCCCAGTTTCTTTCATGGAAGTGATGTACAAAATTGTGCTTCCTGGGATTGGAATTCAAAAGTGAATCACAAGCTCTAGAGAACCTCAGTTCCTGTAGATGTTCAAGACACAGAGGAAGTTGCTGAATCCAGCAGGAGCTGGGAGCTATGCAGGGGGAAGGCAAGGAAATGGAAACAACTTTTTGGTTCTTTTTCTGGTTGATGGGATTTAGTATGCAATATCTTGGGAATCTTATCCTGTTTATATTTTATCTTTGGGATGCATTTCCTGTGCTTTGATGAAATCTTGACAGTATTCAGGAAGCTACAGACTTGAACCTACAGTTTTGTCTGGGACTATCCCATGCACAAGGGACTTGTTTCTCATCCATTTCTCCAGCACGAGTCACTGCTATTTAGTGATGCCTACTACTTTTCCTTATTTTTCCCTTGCAAAAAACAAGGAAACTGGAATTGTGCATGTTCCCACAAACACTTTCTATTGACTTTCAGCACAAACCAGCAGCTGGAAGTCAGCAGCAGCCCTGAGATGTGGCTCACAGTGTAGTGGAGCTGGAACCAAAGACCTAAACTTGTCCTGCCTCTCTTTAGTGTCTAACTTGGGTGTTTAATTTCTTCAGGTGTCAGGAGGCACCTCAAAGGATTGTGAGAAATTGGCCATGCCTTGCAAGACATTCTAGAAGGGCATCTCTCTCTCATATTCAAGAGAAAAGGGGATGTGGGATGAAATTGGTTTCCAGTGCAGGAGGTAAAATATCTTGTGGAAGTATCTGGAGTCCTGTGGAATGAATTTGAGCTGTGGGCAGCAGCTGGAATGGTTTGGAAGCTTGCACTTCAGAATGTTGGGAAGGCAAGAGAACAGCTGGACACTCATGTCAGACAAGATCCTAGAACAGGTTATCACAGTCATAACTGATACAGGATCAGGCTCAAAAAAAAACTCCTGCATCACCATTTTAAAGCAATTTCCATGGTTAAAGTTGGAGAACTCCTTCTACTATAAAAGGCTTCTTTTTGATAGAGGGTAATTTGCAATATTTGACAGGTTCCTGCAGATAATGCTCAGAGTACCAAGACTTACAGCAACAGGACTAAATAAATTTGAATGAAGAGTTATAGTAAATTAAGCATTATTTCTCAGAGCCACCAGGACAAGCTAGGCTTAATTTTCCTAAACTAGATTTCTTATCAGTCACTCTTAGTTTCACCCTTGTCATCACCAAGCAAACCTTTAAAACAGCAGGAAAAGTAGGTTAGAAGGAAAATGCAATTTAAAGCACTTCTAGGAATATTGCACTTTTCCTTATTCCCTGACATGACAGACCCCTTATCAGTGTGGACACTCAAGGCTTCTCCACTTACCTGTAGCATCTACCAAGGCATTACCATCCCCTGATCATCTTTATTTCACCCTAACTGCTTGAGACACAGGCCATACAGCCCCTCTCTGGTGAAATGCATTACATGCAAAATCTCTCTGAAATCAAAGAGACAGGAGCAAAATAAAAGCAACTGCTCTGAGGCCCACAAATACCCTTTCCACAAGGAAAGAAAGGTAACTATTAAACCAGGAGATCATGCAATCATTGTTACTGCTTATTTTAAACAAGCTATTTCTTTGATCCTGATTTGGTTTTGATTATGTTTATGTACTGGGAAGAGATTTGGCACTGAAAAGCTCTAGGGACACTTGCTTCTGCAACAATAAGGAAAAAAGCAACAAACTCCCCTTGTTTGGAGGGATGTATTTAAAGAGGTGTCATTTTTAGACAGTGAAAGCAAGACTACTGCTGCTCATCAGAAACACTCAAGTGAAAAATGTTTTCTCAGTGATTTTTAGTTTAAAGTCATCCATAAAGTCCTGAGCACAGAAAAGGCCTTGGTGTGTCTGAAAAAAAATAGTGTGAAACTTGTTTCCTGATTTTTGTCAGCATAGTTCTGTGCTGTATCTCTGTGCCATGTGGAATCAAAGCACTTTTCAGGTAAAGGGAGAGTTGCAGAACTCTCAGATGGCTTTACGTAGATTTGTTTTGCTCTGCTCTAATTGATGAAATTCCTACCTGGCCAGATGTTAGGTTCCTGAACCAGAACATTCTACCAAGTCTCTTCTCCCATTTTTTTTTCCTTCTGTTTTTCTGAGAGAAGGAGGGGACCATTGCTTGGCCATATATTCAATATATCACTGAAATTGAACTAGATGTGGTTCAGCCCCAGAATGAGCTTAGACAGCTCTGTACATCTGCTTGCTGCTATCTCCTCTTTTTCATTTCCTTTAAAAAGTCCTGGGCTATGCAAATCACAAGGAGGACATGGGACATTCCAGCGGGTGGTTCAAAAAAGCAAATGCATATAAATATGTGTGCAAAAACCTATTAAAAGATATGTGTCAATTTTTAATAAGGATTAAGTTGCTTATAAAGGATAACAGGTACTTTTTCTGAGGTTTGAGGAAAGAAAATGTTCCAATTTAACATGTAAGTAGGTTTGCAAGAAAAATTAAAACCTTTGGATGGTTTAAGTGTTTTCTTTTTTTATTGTATGAAATTGGTGACCTAAATTCTTGATTCTGTGCTTGCCAGCTGTTCTGTCTTCAGGGACTCCCATGCATTGCTTCCTGTGTGGGTTATTCTGTCTAGAATTCTCCATGTCATGCACTTGGACCTCACATCTTTACCACAATAACTCTATCTAATAACTGATCCCTTTTTAATGATCTTCCAGGATCCCTTTAATTATCTTCCTTTCTACTTAAGGTAAAATCTTTTATGTTGACTTAGCCTCCCAAACAACTCAAGATCACAAGGCAAGATGGGACACGCTTTATTTCTGCACTGGGTATCAGAGACTGTGCAGAAAACACGAGAGGGGTAACAGAATGCCATCGTCTGCAGCAGACAACCTAAGTGCATTATGTGCAGGTGAATAGATGTGCAATTGGTAGTTCCTAAAATGCTTCAGGGAAGTTGGCATGTCACCATGCATCTTGCTTGACTTGCCAGGACTAAGGGCATTTTGTTAGAAATCCAACACAAAAGACAGGCAGAGAAGCTGAACAAATTGTTTGCATTTATAGAAAACAGAGCTGGAAACTGCATTGTCACAAATAGAATTCTGTGTGTCCAGAGAGTTGCCATGGTATTAACAAACATTACCCATTTTTCCTTGTTTGTGTGGATCCTTGTGATTTACCAGCAGTGCTCCTCAAAGCTATTTTGTTATCACAGAGACATGATTTTAAAATGTTTTCTTATCTAGCCTGCAACACACCATGTTTTTCATTCTTCAGAATATGTAGTTCATGTTGAGTTAGCCATACATGCAGCTCTTCCCTCATCACCTGCTTCAAATCCCTCTTGTCTCTCCAAATGAATGTGCAAAACCCAACTAAACAAATCACTGAACTCCCAATGCAATGCATTCAGGAACTCATTTATTCTAAAGTGATGCTATCCAAGCGGAGGAATTGAAACATGCAATGCTGTCCTCCACCAGATGTTGGGCTGGTTTAAATGCAAATAAGCACCCAAAGGGAAAACAAGGCAGTGGAATATAATATACTGCTGAGATATGGGCTAGAGCTGTGCATAACCCAACTTTCTTATAGTTTCAGATTTTGGTTTCTTTTAAAATTTATTTGCAAGGCAATTTTATTCTTACCCCCTTGTGGTGGTATGTCCTGCTGAGTGCAATATTCTTACCAATGTTCCTGTTTTCCTCTTCATTTGCTTATATATATCTGCAGAGTAAGAAGGAATCTATTTGTCTGCAGATTTTTCCTTTCCCTTCTGGAAATATTTATGCTCCCTGTGTAGAGCAGAGCAGCAGCTCCTCATTGCTACTGAGTCTCCAGAGGACAGGATGGAGAGGTGAAGGGAGTGGGTTTTCTGCTTTCCACCATCAATCCCATCACTCATGGTGATAATTCAAATTTCTCACACAATAGCTCTTTCCAGATGCCTGCCAAAAGCCCTACAGGAGATTGATTTGTCTTAGGAGACTAAACGTTGGGTGGAAAATTAGATGAACAGCTGGAGACCCTCTATGTGGGTGCATAGCCTCAGGGGACAGGGCAGGAGAAGTCAAAGTATGACATTCCTTCATGTCAGTTTTATTTCCTGCAGCAGAAGGCAAAGGATAGGACAAGAAGACAAGGTTTTCCTTCATAGCTCTTTCTTCCTACCGCAAATATATCACCCCTGCAAGTTTCATTAATGCCCTTTTGCCACTTCTGACGCTTGTACGCTTGCCGATCCTTTTCTCTTTCTCCCCTCCTGTTCCTAATTCTGTACTCATACAAATTTTTATCCATCATTCCCTTCCTCCTCCTCATTCAGTCTGTTCCCAAAGTGGCCTGCTAGACTCCATGCTCCCCACAACATGGTGTGGTTTGTTCTCCTGAAGCGTGGCTCTGTTACACAGAACTATGGTCTGTGAAAATCATCCTGTCTGGAGCAGGACAAGAGGTGAGCACAGGAACTGAGCTGTGAAACAGGGCAGGGCAAATTCACAGACAAACAAACCCCTGTGCAACCTTGTACTGAGGTTTCTTTGGGCTTTGGGAGGGAGGATTATTCTGCACATTATCAAAATAGGTATAAACAAAATTCTGGACGAAATTGTTCTTGCGAGACTTGCCTTTATTTGTAGGTATTAATTGGTCTCTGGGTATAAATGTATGAATTTGCTGTTTATGACACAGAAAAGATTGCAAATTAAAGCAATCATGTGGGTCTTGCAGGGCCACAGAGCCCTCTGCCTTGGGAGGTTTGCCAGGAAGGAATTTCAGGGTCTTGATTAATTGGGGTCTTAGAGTTGAGATGGAACAGGGAAGCCTAACAGGTGAATACCTGGGGATACAATAGGAAAAGAAAATGTAACCACATGAATCACTATCCCTTCTGGATGTCTCTGCTTGGGTTTCAAAGGGTTTTTCAGGTGGATGTGTCTGATCTTTGGCTCCCAGCTGTGATTTAACACACCTTGAAGGTGAAGCCATTATTTTTACCAGATATTTTCACAAAGGAAGGTTCTTTCTGAAAGAAAAGGAAATTACAGAACAGGCCATCTCTGGAATAATTTTGGTTGCTGTGAATTTTGCATAAAGGTGAAAAGGGGTTAATTTTGGAAAGGCAAAAGAAAATTACTCTCTATATACAATATATACATTGCTGTGTTCTTTCTTCCTGACCAAATGAAGGCTCAGTGGAGATTGCAGGTTGACACTGAGAAATTTCAACACTTGCCTCCCTCCAGTCATAACTAAAATAAATCACCTCTCTGCATATGTTGAAAAAAAACAAGTTTCATTGTTGTTTTATTGAATCTTGCACTAATGGAGCTGCCACAATCCTTTTTCCTGCTGGGAAGTTACAGCATGACTGTGCTGTGGCCTCTGCTGGATGATGCCCAGTGCCAGGCAAATCCTCCAAAGGGAATATTCTGTTTGCTACCAGAAAACATTGGCAAAAAAGGGTTGGATAAGATACACTCAATTTGGGCTCCATGAGTGATTTCCTGGCTCCTTGTTCTTCTCACTTTAACCTCTCCCTAGTGAGTTTTTAAGCCTTCTGTTGGGATTAGTCATCTGATGGAAGGGGTTTCTTTGAAATTAGGGCTCAGACCCTCTAGAAGTTAAATGGATCATCAGAAATTTTTAGAATTTGGTTGGCTGGCTCAATTTAATTTGTTGTTTTGTTTGTTTGTTTGGTTGGTTTATTGTTTGTTTTTTGTTTGTTTTGTTTTCTAAGTAGGGAAATTGGTTTTTTACTGACTCCTGAAATCTTATGCAAACATCTTACTGTAGAGTGAACATTCCAATTTCTTCCTCCATGGCATAGATGGTTGCAGTTATTTGGCACGTTAACAGAGGGCATATTCAGATACACAAAAAAAATCCCTAAAAGGAGTAAGAGAAAGAGAATAATTCATGGTCTCACCCAAGAAAACAGCCTCAGAAACAGCTTGATAGGGGGTGACTTGCCATGGACTCTGAGTCTATGTTGTACATTTTCAGATCCATCAATATTTTCATTTAGAGAGGCACCAGCGTGGGTGTACTGAAAGAAAGAGGAAATAAACAGGCTGTGTTAGTTTGTCTGGTTTCCTGGAAAGTGCTAAATTGCTCAAATGCTGCTGGGGCCTCTGCTGAGCACACAGCTCTGGGGAAGCAGAGTTGTCTCTCTGAGGTACTGTCTTTCTGAGGGTACAAAGCACCCGTTTTATAAATATAGCATAAAAACTTTGGCTCCTGCAGGCCAAGTGCTCCAAAACCTTTAGGTGTTTTGGGATTTTTTTACAGTATATATAATTTCTATATATTCTTCATTTAAAATTAATTGTGGTGTATTTCTTGGTTTTGTATTTGTAATATACAATGAGTGTTTTATATTTTTTGCAGCTTTTTTCCAAAAGCATAGTAGTCATTAATTCTATACTTTGTAAAAGAGGGAATGAGATATAAATCACATGACTCCTGGAGGTGAGGTTTTATGAAAATCATCGAGTTACTCTGGGATTCAGAGGTTTGACAGGTTCAGTCTCTATAAACTTGTCAGTAAATTTAAGGCCAGGTGTAAGGTCAAGCAAACTAAACAAGTGTCATAAGCAGGAACCTGCAGAGAATTATAAAGGATCTACCACCTGCTCAGACAACATCAGTGCTGTGGAAATCTGGGCTGGCAGCTGATGGCTGAGCATGGGGCAGCTCAGGGAAAGGCCAGCACTTGCCCATGGGTGAAGCAGCTCCCAATTACATTGGAGCAAGGGTCAGCTAATGGGGGCTTGTCCAAGCCCCTCTGACTGCCATGAGCAAGAGCATCTCCTCACAAAGGTCTTCTCTTGGCTCTGCTCCTGCTGCTCATGGAAAACAAACATCTCTTCCTTTGCTACTTTCTCCCCTCCTAATTTAAAGTTCACTTCCATGTATGTAGACTTACAACAACAGACAGATGGAAGGAGTGTGGAGCAAAGAAGTGCTTTGTTTTTGTCTTGTTAATCCTGAAAGGAAAACAGAAAAGATAATATATCTGCAAAGGAGAGGAGTGGTAGCAGTGGGTGTTTCTATCAGAATTAAGTTGCATTGGAGACTAAATTTGTTTCTGTGAGAAATTTCTCAGTGCCCTTCTCTGGGATGTACACAAGACAAGTGACAGGCTGTGAAACACAAGGTGTTGTTTGCTTTCATTAAGGTTTATTTCCCATTACACCTTGTTTTAGAACAACTTGCTAATTCAAAATGGCATGGCAGTCCTCTAGAATGTTTCCTCATGTGTCTAAAATAAGACTTGGAAGTTTATTTTTGCTTGCTCTTCCTCTGAAATCTTAGACTTCTTAAACAGAGATTTCCAAGATATTCCTGTGCTGCTCTGTGAGCATCTGTGAGTCCTGTAGCCACTCCACTGGCTGCACCTTGCCTTCCTCCCTTTAATCTAAGCTGCACAGACAAAGCACATCAGTCAAACCATGCTCTTAAGATGAATCATTTCCAGCCACATGGCAAAAGTAAGTTCAATAGCAACCAAGCCTCCCTGCCAGGGCACAGAGGATAAATCTGAAACCTTTCTGTTTACAGTCTGCATTTTCTCTCTCAGCTTGGCCACAGCCCTGCTGTCAGCTGAGCTGGCCCTGGGTCCTGGTTCTTCTCACTCCTGGTGTGTGGATCCTCCCAGGTGATAACAGGCTCTCTCAGAGGTGAGGGCAGCACACCCTGGGCACAGACCCCTTGACTCTGCTGAAAAGAAGGATCTATAATCAGCAGAAATCAACACAGTTTTGATGAAAAAATGCTGAGTTTATGTCAGAAAATGAAATGCTTAATATTCTGAATTTCCATCCAATTTAAAATGGAAATGCCTGTTTAATCAAGAAAATGGTTGGGGAAAAGTTCTCAGTCATCTGTATTTAAGTCTCCTTGATGACAGGTTTGCTGTCCTGAAGAGCTTGTCTCAAAATCAAGTTGTGCTGGAATAACTCACTCAGGATCAGCCTCTTGTTTCTGGATAGCACCATGTGGGAATATTCTTACTCTATAAAAGCCTCATACATGTCTGCACAGATCTTGTGTTAACAATTCATGCTGCAGGACAGGAAAAGAGGGGCCTGATATGATTTTCTCAGGAGTTTCCTCCATGACCACTAGGAGTGCAGGCTGCAAAATGAATTCTTTAAATGATGAGGTATTAAAGCAAAAAGGGACAAGTGGACTCCAGAAAGTCCAGGGAAATCTTTTTCTTCTTGACACGAGACAGCAGAGTTGGCTTCTGCTCCTTTGCTACATATTGATGAGACAAAGATTTAACTCTTTTCTGGAGGAGCTCTCTTTCTGCACAAATCTGTCTGGGGTCTCTCTCTTCTGTGTCAGAAGCAGATAACCTGTTTCACTCTCTGCCATCTTCTCCCTTTCTGACGGGTTCACTCATTTCTGGAAGTGTAAGGGACGGCAGACCAAGGGGCTCCTGCTGTGACAGAAAAGGTGAGGGTGCTCCCAGGTACTGTTCCTTCCCATATCATCTGTGTTCTTTGCCACCAGGAGAAGGGAGAGGTGTGAAACCTGATGGCATCACCCGTCCATGAGGTGCCAGCGTGGTCCAGGAGCAGGTCAGTGTCCTTGATGGCCAACAATTACCCACTGCTGCTCCCCAGAGCATCCCTGCAAAGACTCGGAGGCCATCTGCTCCAAGGTCTGTCACCTCAGTGCTGGCATGGAAAAGGGTCCCAGCTGCTTCAGGAGGGTTCTTCAGGTGTTCCAGAACCACCCCTGCAGTGACACCCAGACACACAGCCAGGTGGGGTTTAGGGCATATTCTCACAGTGCTTCAGAAAAGGAAGGCAAAAAATAATTGAGGCTTCCAATTCCCTGCTTCACCACTTAAATCCTCCACAAATCACTCGGCTAGAGAGCTCAGTTCTCTTACAAACATGACCAGGAAAAGAAACTTTTTACATTATTTCTTTCCTTTCCTTAGGTTGACCACAGCACCCTGCTGTTTTGATTTGCAAACCTATCACCTGCCCTTCAAACTTGCCCCTCTCCCTCCCAAAACAGGTCTGTGTTAATCATGAAAGTAAGAAAATATTCACATATACTTTCTCTTAGCTTAATTCCTAATAACATTTTCTGCTCTGATTTTGTTTTGTTATTCTCCTTTTTACATTTAATTTGGCATCTAACCAATCAAAATGATGTTCTATTTATGCTTTTTAGCAAATGGGTTTGGCTTCAAATTCTTAACATTTCTTTCATGATTATTTGTTCTCCTATTTAGCTCATCTCCAGCTTGCTTGCCTTGTAACTTCCAAATGAGAATATTATAAATGTGTGGAGGCTTATTAGATCTAGGGCTCTTTTATTTTATTTATTTTTTTTTAATTCAAATGAGAAACACATTTTTAATACTAAATTTTTCATTTATCTGAACCAGGATGCATTGTGGCTAATGTACTGAGGAGAATACTTCCTCTGCTTGATGATTTCAGGGTGTGTGGAAGGGATGTATATATGTCCATGTTTTTCTCTCCACTTGTTTCTGTGTCTGTTGGTTGCTTTTCAAGATCTGCCACTTTGACCATGGACCCAATATTGGCACAGGAACACTTGCCCAGTCTCTTTCTCTAATTAAATGATCTAATGTTCACCAAAAGAAGTTGCAGCTGTCCAGGGCCAAATACATTGAAGAAATTAAAAAAAAAAAAAAAAAAAGAAGCCTAAAATAGGTGCATTGAGCAAAAATTGGTCAGTGAAATGTCCTGTTGTGGAACTAAATAGACATTAATATCACTTCTGACAGCAGATTGTAGGCACATGGAAATCCAGTACCTTGATAATTGTGAAACATGCTTTTCTGTAAAAGAGGGTTCATAACCCAGGGAGCAAGCAAGAAAGCAACCCACAGGCAAGCTAAGGTGTAAGATGCCAGAGCTGAAGGTTTGTTCATCCTTAAAACATCTCATTCTAATATTCCCCCTTGACATGGAGAGCTGCTACAACTCTGTGACAAGAACGATTTTGTAAAAAGTGGAGGAAAATTGAAAATACCAGAAATAGATACATCCTGAAATTTTCTGTAAAAGGTTGTCCTGATTTTGTACACAGACAGCATGACTTCTGTCATGGCAGTGATGTAAAAATATCTTTGCTGTCCTGTGATATAAAAATATCAGAGCTGGACAATGCTTGTTAATCACAATCCTTAGATCATGTCACGTTTTCATTTGGTCAAACTTAAAATTTAATGTCTTAAAATCCCCCTCCAAATTTGCCTGTAAAATTACAATTTTTTAATCCTAAATTGTAATGCTCTACTAACAAATGAAGTTGATTACCTCATGTTCTATCACCTTCAAAAAACAGCAAAATTCTGCCTGTGCCATTAAGAGCATTTAACAGTGTAGAAAACTATCATTATAGACCTCTCCTGCTTTCTCAGTTTAAATAGGTCTCATTTCAATTGCCTTTCTCTCTAGGTCATGTTTCCTCAACCACTTATTACCCATACTGCTTTCCTTTGGACTTTCTCCATTTTTTTTCTAAATGTCTGTTTGTGTAGGATGTATAAAATTATACCTCACCAAATTGCCTCATTAGGGCTTTGGAATAATTACATCTCAGGTCTTGCAAAATCATCAACAGGGGGAAAAAGGTCTAGTAAAGGTTATTAAGTACAGAGAAGCCATCTTCCCTGACCTTCAAATTGGTGGTGGCCACGAGCCTTTTTCAGAAAGTGGTCTGCACTTGTGACAGCAATGTGCTACTGATTCCCATTCACCCTGTGCCCAGCAAAAATCCCCAGAGCCTGAGCTGCACAGCTGGCTCCTCCTCTCTGCACTTTACTGAGACTGATTTTCAGCCTTTCTCTGGCATGTATCTGCTCTGAATTTAATCTGATTAATTATAGCCCAGTCCCCTCCTATACAACCATAATCTACCAAAGACACAGAAATCAGCTGCTTCTTTCCATCAGGCAATTGTTCCCCTGTCACATGTCTGACAGCTCTTGTGGAACTTTGTTTTGTGCACACAGGAAAGGTCCTGAAAGAGAGCCCTTCCAACAGGGTCAGTAAACATGCGGTGTAATTAAGATGTGTAAAACAAAGATCTACAGGTCTGGCCATCTGTTTTGAGTCATCTGGCTAGGCTTAGTGCCCCACAGCAGACTCCTGCTGGATGCCTGGATGTGCTGTCGGTTTGTCTGTGCTCGTGTCCCTCTGTTTGGAGGGCATGGTGCCCATTACCCGTTGCTGAGGCTCTTGGCACTGCTTTGAGCACAGAGAGCCTTGTGCAGGCAGTCCACCCAGGCCTGCTGGGCTGCATCTGCTCGTCTGGATCTCCCACTGATGTGGTTTTTGGCAGTGCCAACACAGCAGCCACGTGTCTGGTGTTTGCCTCATCTCTGCTGAAAGGCCCATGCCAAGGAAAAGCAGGAAGGAGCAGGAAAATCCTTGGAAAGCAAGGCAGGAGCTTGTGGTAGCTGACTTTCATGGGCAGGGCTAAAGGGAGCTCAGCTGTGTGAGCTAAACCCAGAATCACCCTTTCCAAAGGCACTGGTGCTGTGTCATGCATGGTAGAGGGGCTGGATGTTGGAAAAGAGCAGAGGTGTCCCAAGGGCTTTTTTGTAGATCCAACCTCTGCTCTTACCCAGTTCACTATGGGATTAATTTCGTGCTCCTAGAAACCACCTGAGTTATTGTTGGTGTACTAGAAAATGTAAGAGTTACCAAACCCAGAAAACAGGGACACCTTACCTGGTATCTTCCCTGTATTCCCATGCCCAGGTATGAATAAGAACAGTGAGCTCAGGATACTGCTGGCAGAAAGTCTTATCTTCCAGTGATGACAGTGCAGGCACTTCCTGAGACAGAAGAATTATCTTCCTATTTCATAGCTCTCAAAGGATTTCTACACAAGAGCTTGTACAGTTGCTTTTGAAGCTGGTCTCAATAAGCAGTTGTCCATGACAAGGAGTACCACTGCTGAAGCACACAGTGCCTGAAGAACCACTGCAGACTACCTATGTACAAGACAGCAGATAGAATACATATTTATTCACTTTGTAGCCCAATAATCTTGATGTTTAAACATGCTATTTGCTGTCCAGGGTGCTGCAAGCTTGGCAGTGCCTGAAATGTACCCCACAAACTCAGACTGCCTCCAGTACCCAGGGATTATTGCTCTTGATTTTCTACTTTGTGTACCCTAGGCTACACAGTGATTCAGCTTCAGAAGGAGGGAGAACAAAGTTGCAGCCTTCACTCTGCCCTCCATGCCTGTCAAACAAGCCCCAGTTAGGAAAAATGTGAGTCCAAATCCAGGAAAGCTGAGTAGCTATAATGACTCAAGTGCCACAGTTCTTGGACAGCTCCCAGGATGTGTGCTTAAAAGCTTGGGACATTTCTCACTGCTTTCCTCAGAAAAAGCTGACAAAAGTGCTTTCCCTTTGCAGTCAACATGAGAATCTGAAGGCCATCATTATTTTCAACAGGGTTAAATGAAGGGATTTCTCCCTGTACAATAAAATAATAACTACAGTGACTGATTATTTGTACATTAATACTGTTTTGCTCCCCCAGTGAGACAAGAACTTACAGGAACAAAATAGGAGGTCAAAGAACAATTTTAAAGTATATAAATACTACTGGTTTTGTTTCACAAGCATTTCAAGTTTCCATTTACAGAACTTTTTCCTGGAGGCGCTTAAGCCTATGCTAAGAGCCATCCCTTGTTCTTGAGCTCTACCTATATAAGAAGTGATGTATTTGCAGAGGGTCATAATTGTTGTGCCAGACTTTAAAATTCACTCCAGGTTTGGCTTGGGTTTAAATATCAATATTACTGTTCCTGCTTCCACAAGATTCAGCTGTGTTCAGTAGAAATTTTAATTTAAGCACGGGGTTTATCATTGCTGATAAAGGAAAGAGGAGAGATAACAAGATAAAAGCCTGTTTATACATGGGCTGTTATTAGATGTTCTGTGTACTGTCCACAGCCTATCTAGACCAAAAAGAATATAATACATGCATAAAAATGAGAGGTGTTTCACATTTTAGTCATGCTATTTCTCCAAGTAACTTACATTGGCTTAGCTGAATATCTCTCTGAATCCTCAGGCAAAGGCTTGTCACAAAAGTTAGATTTAGCTTCAAAACTGGAGTAACACCTGAAAGTATAACTTTGATAAAGATTGTAAGATTTGAAGAAGAGGTACTGTGGCCAGCAAAATCAGAAGGAAGGTGGAATTTGTTGAAGAGTTGTCACGTTTTATTGTTTTTTAATGGCCTCCTTGAATGACTGCTGGGCTGGAAAACTCACTACATGCTTGCACAGAAGTTTTTGTATCTCTCAAAGGTGGTAATAAGTTATCAGTCTTGGAGGGTGCTGCTGAAAAATAATTGAATGAATTTTAATAATTTGAGAAATACTGTAAAGGAGAATATAAAACTGAGATGCAAGAGGAACAACATTCTGAAAAACTGTTCCAGTGTAGAGATTTTAAATGCTAGCATCATCTGAATGGCATAAAGACTCTTCTTCAGTAGGACTGTACAGTTCAATGCTGCTGGCCCAATTTTTCTAGGCATATGACAGCTTTATCACTTAGACATTTATTTTGCACTCTAGTTTCCCCTCTCTATGCTTTTCTTACTTTTCTCAAATCTTGAGTTAACAGAAACTGTTCTTTGATCCAAGATTGGCAATGAATTTCTTGAAAGAACCAAACCCTGCAAGCAATTAACACGTGTAGCTCCAAAACCAGTCTGAACCAAAGAGTAGTATTTGGAGCTCGTGTTTGTTTTTTTAAATTAAGGTAAATGTTTTCCATATAAGTTTCCAAATAGGAATCTAGAAAACAAGGAGAGATAATAGTTAAAAAAATGCAATTATATTTTTTATTTCTTAGAATAGAGTGATTTTAATTATTGTAGATATTAAATTCTTTCCTAAGGTATACGAAAGATTTCATAAAGGACAGTGCAGAGAAAGCCTATCACAGCACAGTGTATGTTTTCAAATTTTTCTCCTGTTCTTCCCAGGTTACTGCCAACAATTTGGGGAGAGATACTGGAGAAAAGTGAGGGCTAGACCACACCTGAGCATTGAGCTCCTTATTACTCTAAAATTAAGTTCTCATTCTTGAAAACTGTCTATTTCAAAGAAGGATATGTCTTTTTTGTATTTACAAGTGTCTCCCATTTGATTCCTATGAATAATTCACCACCTCCAGATGGAGTCCAAGCCAACCATTGCAAATATCACACTACTGAAAGCCAGACCCTGGTGCAACAGTTACATGTGTGTGTGTTCCAACTGGAGCCACATCAAATGTCTGGTTAGAACAGGATGAATATGAAATCTTTTCCTGGAAGTATTCACTAACAGGGATTAAAAACTTATTCCTCCCCTCTCATAGATTTATTTGGTGAATGTATTCATGGAAACCTGGAAATTAAAATGGAGAAGCAGATGAAGAGCTTTGTGCTTAGGCTTTGGGTAGAGGTAGATTTAGGTAGAGTTCCCACATACTGATCTTCCCACCCTCTATTTCATTTTCTGTCAATTCCAAATTCTGAAAGAAGAGGTGACATAAAACGGATTTACGCAGGAATCTGAGAGAAAAATCACCTCACCTTTCATCCTGTTCACTGTCCTTGCAGTGGTCTGTGGGATGGAATAAGGACAGGGCTGTCATGTCACAGCACAGCCCTTCCTCCCCCTTCTTTCACCTGTCAGCAGCACTGTTGTATCTGGCCCTGGAACAAGCCCTGACATATATGACAGGTATTGTGGAAGCCCCTGAGACACCAAAGGCTGCAAAATGTAAGGGATGAAGGCCTATGAAGAGAAGTACTCAGGATGGTGTGGAACCAGTGGCAAAAAGAGCAAATGGAGGTGAAGGTTTTGGATTCCAAACCTTAATGTCTCTGGCAGCACTATTATTATTACTATTATCATTATCATTATTATTATTATTATTATTATTACTACTACTACTACTACTACTACTACTACTACTACTACTACTACTGTGTATGCAACACAGGTGGAGCTGGAGTTGTAAGGTCTATCAGCCATTCTGCACAGAACTGACTGGGATTCTCACACAAATGAGTCACAAATGCTGCAGTGCAGATCCCCACTTACATGGCCATAAGGGAGAGAGCTGGAGTGAGCCCAGCCCAGCCCTGGCTGCACAGAGCATGCAGAGGTGTAGGGATGGTAAAGGAAAACAGGGAGGAGGGAAAGGAGTTGCTGTAGAGCTCTCACAGAACATCTGATGTTCATGATTTCTATTTTATTGCCAGTATCATTCCTCCTGAATGGGCCAATAACAGGATAAATTAAAAGAATGAGGTGCTTTGCAAGTAGAGTCATTATCAAAATCAAACTTTGCTTGTTTAAAATACTCTGCAGCATTTGTGGAAGTTTCTCCCACCTTTGCTTACATCTAGTATAAATTTATTGGCAGTTCTCTTGTCATTGTTGAAGCTATATTTAATTTTACCAGCAACAATGTATTGTGATTGGAGTGAATTGAATTTTCTTTTCCATTCAGAAATTATTAGATGCACAATGTAGAACTGAATAATAAGCACCCGTTCATAAATGTTTTGCCTGTGGTTACACAGAGTCATGTGCCTTTATCACTGCTGCTCACAGGGATATCATTACAGGAACTCAATAGGATTGAGCCAAGTGGCCACTTCTGCTTTTTATGTCAGATACTGCACTAACTTTATAACCTTGGAATAGGATTCCTGCTCAGATCCCAATATGAGCTCCTAGGGAGGAAAATCTCACTCTTTCAGTTAGCAAAATCAATTAAAATTAGGTTATGAAAAAGAAGTTGATTCCATTTTCCTATTCTACAGATCTATAAATAGATTATGGTCCCACTGTTAAAAGTTTGCAATCTAGGTGGTTAGAGGTAGGGAGCAGTGGTAAAATGAACAACATCAAAATCAGTGAGACTCTTTGCATCTGCCTTCAAAATATTTTTGAACTTTTTCCTTGGAGAAGGGCCCAGTTTCTGGGAAGAAATGGTGTGTTTTTAGGACAAAGGTGAAGTATCCAGAATTTCAGAGTCTTCAGCATTATATTAATACCAATCCTAGTGTGTAAAAATGCACACCCAAACAGATCAGCTGCATTAGAGCTGGGAAAAAGTAAGGCAGAGATAAAGAACACGACCCACAGTAGTGAGACTCTAGAGGTTCTTACTGCACACACACCATCACAGCATAACTTTGCTTTTTGCTTTCTCCTGCTGTCAAACTTCAGCGAGATTAAAATCAGACAAGTCTGGAAAGGAAATGAAGCTGTTCACTTTATTAGTCTTGATTAACAGCAAATTATTCTCCTAGCATTTACTTTTCCTTCATTTATTTAAGAGTGATTACACGCAAATAGCAGTTTAAAACGTCAGGGTTTTAATAATAGTTTTATTTGCTGCTGTAATTGCTTCTGTAGCATCTCTGAAGTCTGAAACACACCCCTCCTGACAAAAAATCAAAATAGCAGCAATGCATCTTTCTCTCTTTTAAGTACACTCTCCAAAACAGTATAAAGAAAGATGCAGGAGTTTATTTACTATCTTTCTTATTTGGTTATGTGACTGTGTGTTTCATATGTCATTCCCTGTGCTTGGTCCAAGCTCGAAGGCTGTACCTGTACTTCCACATGGAGAACCCTTAAGGTCAATTTTAGCCTCCTGTTCCCCCAGAAGCTTCTCCAGTGCACAAGTTTAGTCAGCCAAGCTGTTGATCTGTCCTGTCCCGTACTTTGCTCCCCTCTATCCCACTGGGAATGGCAGAGCTGTCCTGCAGCTGGGGCAGAGTGTGGGTGGCACTGAGGTGTAGGAGCTTTGGCTCAGCCATCGCTTTATCCTTCCAACCTGCAGCTCCTGCCAAGCAGCACCTCAGCTGCCGTCATGGTGAAGTGTCCACTTGGCTGTTCATTGCTAAATTGCTAAGGGAATATCTCTTTTTTTGCCCTGGTACCTCTAATGAAAACTTCCACACCAAAACCCAGAGACTCTTATTTTCAACTCTAGGTGGTGGTTTCCATCCTCCTATAAAATCCATGGCTGGGACAAAAACTGAGAGTCTTTTTCGAAAGGAGGGATGGAGCATCTGTCCACAGAGAAAATTCTTTGAGCTTGGCATTGCTGTGTCCTTGTCTTTTTTTTTAATTTTTTTTTTCCCTTTCATAATTGCTATTTATGCTCACTCCTTCTGCATCTGAGTGCAAATACAAACTAAATGGCCCTACTTTTCCAGAGCTACTGTATATCCTGGAAGAGTTCCCAGGATATCTGTCACTTCAGATTCACTCTGTTTCTTTTCAATAAAATCTAGCACTGATGGGAGCTCGAACAGCATCATCTCAGAGTGAACATGACCTTCTGGTGAAGGAAGTCAAGGAATCTTCTCCCTCTGGGACTAGAGCATGGTTATGCCTCATTACTGTGAATAAGTTTTCTGCATGGGTTTCTGCATGCTGCATGTCTGGGCAGCTTCACAATGTATGCACATGTACATAAATAATTGCTTCTTTTAAGTAGACCCAAAATGTCTGGGAGTGGGAATAAGGAAAGAATCCTACTTTCTGTGTTCTTTGTAAGAGGTGTTCAAAAAAGGGAAAAAAGGGCCTCTCTCATCAAACCCACAGGGTCTCTGAGGAGTTACAAGGAGTAGATTTTTAAAATCAGAACTGCCTGTTTTGCACATTTGCTTTTGGAATACCATCACATTTTTAAACAAACTTTATTAGAATTCATATCCAGTTATGGAGCTGTACAGAACTCCTTTAACAAGCATAGTCTGGCTGGAGGCAATGAATCTGTCTTTGTCACTAATGATGTTTGTATTATTTTAACACTGTTGATACTGGGGATTTGTGGGGGGGGCTGCAAGCAATCATCTTTCGACCACAGCTCATCTGCCTTGCATGCTGATTAGAAAAACACTTTTCCCTCTGGATGCCAGGAGCACAGTGGGGTGCACGAGGGGACATGCCCAAAGGATTTCAGTCACGTTGTCTGGTTGCTGGAAAAACCCCTTGCAATTCCACTGACCTTTACTCACTCAGTGAACGGGGTGGGTGGAACTCCTTTGGCAACATTTTCCAGAAATCTGCGTCCTTTTCATGTGATGAGTGTGGTACCCTGTCAGGAGGGTTTGTGATGTGGTCATTTGGTGGAAATGAAGAATTTTCGGAAGAACTAAAGCAGCTCTCATTTTCTGAGATGTGAAGGAATCCTGGCTCTGGGCCAGGTCCAAGCTGTACAAGTGCTGAGAAATCTGTTTCCAAGGTGCAGTTCAATTGAATCAGTTAAATATATTTATATACTATGTACTTCATACAATGTAATAAGCATTCTATACCGAATATTGTATACTATATACCATATAGCATAAGAGCATTTATATGTACAGGTGATTTTAAATGGCTGCAGACAAATGCTGTATCTTCTTTTTCTGTCCTGTAATGCTATGACGTGCCAGATGTGATCCCCAAAACAGACTGGGTATATTCTTTTGCTTTAGGTATGAAAGGGGCACAACCATGTCTGCATCTTCTCTTGGCACATCCGTCTCTTGCACAGAAGTTTATCTTGGTTTGCCTGCTTTGCCTTAAACAGTGGCAGTAATTAAGGGCAGGGATGTGATGGTGTTGTGGAAAAAGGCTGCCACTCCTTGCCCTGGTTTCTGGGTGCAGAAAGTTGAGGGACATTCCCTGGGTGAGAAAGGGAGGTGATATTTGTGGCAATTCTAGAACATGGAGGAGGAGGGAGCAGGGACCTACTCATGAAAATTAGATCTCTCTCAGGTGAGGGTTTTCAGAATAATCATTGTTGATTAAGTAATATCTTGTTGTGGGTACCAGAGTTGCATAAATTCACCTAGGATCTTCCTCAGATCAAGAGGAAGTGGGTTTTTGATTCCCAGAAGATGTGCACAGGATATTTTGGATGCTGTTGTTCTTCTATATCATTCTCTCTTCTGCCATGACACAGAAGTAGGAGGATGCTACACATTCTCCTGATCCCTTTCAACATCCCATCCTGTGTTTGCTTGGACAGCAGGCAAAATCATTAATTCATTAATCATTAAAATCATTAATCAATTAATTTTTTGAACTGCAGTGATAGACATATGTCTACCCATGGCACAGATGTATGAATAATAACTGAAGGCTATTTACATAAAGAGATATTTTTTGTAGCCTTAGAAACCCTTTGGTTTCTTTAACTTGGACTGTGAGACCTACCACAAAATTAAAGGTATTCTCCTGTGCTCCAGCCCTGTGACCTGAGTCAGCAGGTTCTGTTCGTGATACTCCACAGAAAGTGGGAAAGGACCAGCATGATTCATTTTTACTCCAGTTATAAAAGATACTTTTTTTATGAGCAGATATTTTGTCATGAAATGGTTCTCAGCAGAAACAAGTCTGGCAGGTTCAGAGAGTGGGTTCAATGCCTACTTGCTCCTGATGCCCTAAAGAAATGAGAGGGCTGAATCCCACCTGCTGCTGTCAGGGCTTGGAGCTCAAGAACCATGACAAATGGTGCACAAGGCAAAAATACCAAAATGAGGGAGGGGAGCGAAAATGATCTACAGTAACTGAGAAAAGAAAAATGTTAATATTCCTTGGCAGTTGTTACCTAACTATTCTTTTTTTTTTTCAGTGTTTAAATTTAACAGTAATGCCCAGGAATATATTGAGCATTTGAGGGAGAGCTCCACAGTTTGGAAAAAAAATGACAGGAGAAACTAAATGTCCTGGCACTAACAGAATACTAATTTGGGTCTGCAGCAATTAATTAAATTGATCTTAATTAAAATTTTCCTGCTGGATTCATGAAACAATCTGTAATTCTGCCACCTATGCTGTAAAAATGTAACATATTCCCTTCGAATTTGTAAATGTTCCTAACTGTTATTTTTAATCAAAGGTCCACCTGAGTTTAATTGTTCCATAGGTTTGGTGGGATGAGTTTCAGAGGTTGCTTGCAGACAAGGATATACTGTGATTAACATTGTCATCTGTGAGCTCTTCTCCATTGCCATCACCTCTCCATGGACTAAATATTCAGAAAACCATTTAATGCTGAGTCAAGGCTGTGAACTCAGGATCAGCGTCCCAGTGTGGGCAGTTCCACAAAGGGAAGGAGGATCAGTTTGTGAGGGACAGTGACACAAACTGGCCCCAGGGCCATGGCTGGGTGTCCCTTCCTGGCCACACCCAGGACTGTGCGGGAAATGTGTCCTGAGCCAATGCTGGTGGGAGGGAAGGACAGAAATGTCAGCAGTGCAGCAGGGCTGATCTGGTTTTGGGGTTTCTTATGCAAGTAGTAATGAGGCCTCCAGGAAAATATACTACAGAGAGCAAATGATTTAAAATATACTTTAGAATATATATTATGGAAAATATACTTTAGAAAGAAAATCTCTTTAAAAAGTCTTAGCAAATCCTTTCTTTCTGGCTTCTCTGAGCAGCACAAACCATATTTTTCCTTCCATATCAGGCCAGAGAGAATCAAAGATTTGGGATGTGATCTCTCCCTCTCTCTCTCTGTCTCTCTGCTGTAATGGCCAAATTTGACCCAGATAGAACTGCAAGGCCCTGTGTGATTCACCTGAGCCAGTGTGCCTCCTAATGAAATCATCCACAGTCCAGATGGCAAATCCAGCTTCCCAGAGACCCATGAATTGAAATTCACTTATCCTTAATGGTGTTTTGAATAATATTGAGTGATTTTTTAGAATGCTGCTGTACTGGGCACACTCCAGATATGTCAAATGGTGTCAAGTGGTTGTTCACTGTGGAACCTGAAAGAAGGGTTTCTATGCAAAGACAGAAGATTGCAAGTGTAGGTGACTGCTCTGCATTACTCACTTTGCCAGCTTCAATGCGAAACCTGTTCACATAGCTCTTCACAGGCCTTTGAGGTACCTTTTATGGAAAACCTGTTTGAATTTCTTCAAAAGGCTTGGTGTGAGAACATAAGAAAATTTTGCATACACAATAGTGTATTTCTCTTCTCTTTCTATTTTTTATTGTTGGTTTTTTTTAAGATATCACTCAGAATACCTTATTTGAAGTGAAAATTAAAAGTATTCAAGTGGTTATTTTCTCTCTTAACAGAAATGTAAAAACCATTTGCACATTTCACAATCATCTCTCTCAAGAAAAAATTTAAATTGAATTTTTTAATCACTTTATTATTTTTTAATGAGGCAGCAGGAGTTCACCTGACAGTTTTCTAGTAGAAGCAGTAGGAAGGCTAAAAGAACTGCCAAATGCAAAGGCTGACCATCAAACAGCAGGAAAAGGTATTCCTGACAATTAAGCTTGCCTCTCCAATCAAAGCTTGCTGAAAAGGGCCAGAGCTTAATTTGCAAGCAGTGCCTGCTAGGAATCATTTCCCTGGCCTGGCCATAGAGCACTGGATAGAATTGTCTTCTGCTGGCACATGCAGCCCTGAGCCTGGCCAGCCCTCTTGGGACTCCACATGGAGGATATGATGAAGTTCCACAGGAATTGTCCCTTTCTCAGCAGGATCAGGTCAGCTGTGCCAGCCCAAGAGCTCGGAGAGCTTTCCTCTAGATCCTCTCCAAACTTTGCTGTCTTGGAGGACAAAACAGGGCTGCTGCAAGGGGTCCTACAGGACACAAGGAATTTTGACATCAGGATTAAATGAATGATTAAAATAGACATAATCAGCTTTTAACATTATCATTCTGAACGTTTCAGCAGAGGCATGATTGATGTACAAAGGGATGCTCTGGCAGATATGAGCTCCTGCCAAAGGTTTTCCTACACAGGACACAGCTCATCCTGCACCCACAGGCCATCCAAAGTTCAGATTTGACTCTCATAGGGTTGTGACTGTCTGAAGGCAACTTTCCTTGCTTTTTCCAAACCACCTCTGTTCACTGAGGGTCATGGGTCTTCTCCAGATTACACTGAAAACTCATTAAATAGGAAAAGGCAAGTCTTGATTCCCAGCCCAGCAAGTTTATTTTTATCCCATGTTCTGGTAAACATACAAAAGCTCTGAATTATGATCTTGGATATTGTCTGCTGCATTCTCAGTGGGAAATTTCACAATGTATCAGCAAATGAAATTCAACGGGTTTGTGTTTATTTATCGTACCTAAGAGCTGAAAATGTTGCAGTAATGAACAATATATCAAAATGTCAAATTTGCATTCAAGCTATTTGGAATTCTCAGTTTCCCAAACAATAAGGCAATAGCTTTTTTAAAAAGGGATGTCCTACGAACCATCATTGCAGTGCAGCCAAAACTCCTTGGTATTAAAGCCTTCCTTCTCCAGGACATAAAAGTATTAGAGGCAATTAATTATGCTGTGATTAGCTGAGACATCTTAACTGTAAATCATTGTTGCTTAACTACGGTTTCAAAGAACTAATTGGGTGTCTGCCAGCTGAGGGAAATGAAATCCAGCACTAGAAATAATATCAAAGCTAAGGCACCTGTGAAAGAGCGTGGGAGCAGTGTAGAGGTGCACACCTTGTATTTGCACTGGACACCCACCAGCTGAACCCCTCACAGCTCCTACTCTCCCTTGTGGCAGATGGCAGAGAGGGAAAAGTCCATATGACCTCCTTTTTGCTGGTTCTTGCCCCTGTAACACCACTGTAAAGCACTGTGGACTTCATGCTGAGGGACAGCCACAATGCAGGGTCTGTGTCCCATATGGAATGTGCATATCCCGAGGTGTAAGGAAGGCTCAGGATGCAGCTACAGCTTTTCTCCAGCCTCGCTCACAGCCTGTATCTGCATCCAAACACTGGATTTGTGTGGATTATGGGGAATTCAGTGTCACAAGTGGAGATATGACTGCAGAGTCTGGATCCATGCAGGGAAATAAGGAAGATTCTTAAAGACAGGCACCCTGTTACACCCATCTGACATATCAGTAAATCTACACCACGTAACAAATGTTAAACAAACTGAGTTTAGAACTTACAGTCCAGATTTCAGCCCTCTGTGAGATGTTCACAGATATAATCTTTCAGATATGAGAAAATTAGAGATTGCAGCAAATCTGATATCTAAAATGAAATACATTTAGCAGTCTTTGTAACTTATCAAACATGGAAATGTATCCACATTGTAGTACAAACACAGCCAGCTTCTGACAATAATCCTGTTGAAGTAACAATCTGCTCATGCTGCTGTCTTTCAGATCATGCCAAAATTACGTTTAGAAATATTAGAAATGAAATAAATGTCATCTACTCTTTTATTTTTTCTCACATCTCTTCCATGTGTTAAGGGAAGACACTGCTTCTCTCTTTAAAGGTCACTGAAGGTGTCTGGGCTCTGTTTTCTATGAAATACAATTTTCTATACTCCAGCTAGATATTCCTTGAAGTCCTTAATATGTCCATAATATCTATGGCAGAGAAACCCCTTAAGACATATTAAGAAACCCAGATGGACTCTGCTGCTGGGATCCAGCCCAGAATCCCTTCCCAGAGCAGGGTTTGCTTTCAAGCCAGTGAATAAACACCATGGAGCTTTACTGCAGACCAAAACAGCTGCCCAGGAGCAAGGTGGACACCATCCAGCCCTGTCTATAAAGGGGTCACTCTGTGCATCTCCCCCAAAGGATTGAGCTGTTGCCTCCAGCCTGAAGCCAAGGCCAAGCTGGGATCAGCAGAAGACACTGCTCTGTCTCCCTTCCTTGATGTCACACAAGAATTTGGCAGAAGTTTCAAAGGAAATTACTTTTGTGAATATCTTGTAGGGGCTGCATAGTTATGACCTCAGGTATCCTAGGAAGCATCAATAGGCATGGAATTTCTTTCTCACTGTCTCTCCTACCAGTTCAAGGGATGCGTTTCACAAATCAGATATCTCCAAGCCACCCTAACATTGCTGAGAGACATTGGAGAGAAAAAAATCACTTCGAAGATGGGATTCATGCAAGCCATAAGAATTGTGCTTTATTTTTTCCTTCAGTAATTAGCATGGAAGCCTAAGGTGACTGCCTCAGTTGCAGTCATCCAGAACTGTATGGGATGCATTCCAAACACAATGAATAAGCTCCTCAAGAGTAATAATCTTATTTATACTACAAAGTATTCTGTGCTTCCTCAGGGTGCAGGAAGCTTTTAGCTGATGTAAGCACACTGCCAAAATGAATAGTCTTATCCTTGGCTGTGCAGTCTCTCCCACTCTTTTCTGCTGGGGAAAAAGGTTGATGTGGCCATGTCCTAAATTGCACAAACTGCTGTGCTGAAAACAAATTAATTTCAAAGCTTCATATGCTGGTAAATCTACCATATCTTTAGTCACCTTGTTCAGTGATTCCTTTCACTGTGACAAGATGGGTCATGCTTTATGTTTTGAAATCCTTGTTGCTAATTTCTAATCAGCCTTTGTTTCTGGATTTTGCACTATGTGTTGTCAGCTGTTTCTCTGCATGTTTTCAAAAATCAGAGTCAACAATGTCACAATGAAACCCTGTCTTTAAACAAACTGAAAGAGAATAGTCAGTACCACTCCATCTGATGCCCTGTAATGGGTCTGCACTGATTTCTGATTAAACAAAAAATGTCCTTAGATTTGGAGATCTAAAAGGATAAGTCCATAAAATATTTCATTTCACATCATGTGATAAGTAGCTTCCACTTCATAAATTCCTTTCCAGCAGGTGCTGGAGACAGACAGGTTCTCTGTGGGTTTTTGTCCAAAGCAAATCATCACAGTCTCTCTCAGTAATTGCAATTATTCACCATGTATTGTGACTTGCAAATGAGGCTTGCAAAGACCATTCAGAAACAAGCCATCCACAAATACACACATTAAGAAGGCTATTGAAGTGTGTCTTGCTCTAGAATATTTTGCCATCTCTTTGAGCACGAGTTTTGTAGCAGTATGACTCTTGTTCAATGATCCCTGCCTGCCACATGAAGAAAACAGGAATGCCATAAGTAGTGGGGGTGCAGGGGCTGCAAAGGGCTTGGGCTCATAATTTAGGATGTGTCTTACCCAAAACACAAAGCCAGTGTCTCCTGCTCCTTTGGCACTGCAGAGCCTTAGGGCCTGGACACTTGATGCTGATAGCCAGGTCAAGCCATGAATCATCACAGCTTGACTTCTTAAGTTAAAGTTAATCTTAAATTAAATGAGAATTTAACTTAAGTGAAAAGGCTGAATGTTTCACTAGGCTGGGAACTAAGTCCAGGTGGCAGAGGACTGCAGGGCCAGGGGTGCTCCTTCCACAGCCTTGGGAAGGTTCCTGAGCCCTCCAGTGAATCTGGGAGATACATCTGAAAGCTGCCTGCTCTCTTTTCCAGCCATTTTCCTCCTCAGCACATTGTCTGGAGAGTTACTCCCTGCCTGTTTTGGGGAAGCACTTGGAGACACAGCAACAGTGGGGGCCAAGAAGGGAAAAAGTACATTTCAGACCCGAAATGGTTAAAAGTGATCTTCAAATGTCAGGCTGCCTCAGGGAAACAAGAGCTCACCTCAGCTCCATTAGAGGGATGTTGGATAGGAGGAATTTTATTCTTTCAAATGTATGTGCAT
Organism: Ammospiza nelsoni; assembly: GCF_027579445.1. Classification (NCBI taxonomy): domain Eukaryota; kingdom Metazoa; phylum Chordata; class Aves; order Passeriformes; family Passerellidae; genus Ammospiza; species Ammospiza nelsoni. The sequence continues at coordinate 11,331,868 of NC_080640.1, forward strand.
TTATAATGCATAAAAATGTAGTTAAATCTGCAGGCCTCTGTGTGACTGAAGAGCGAATATTAAACATAAACGGGTTGCTTCACATCTGGAAGGAAAGCAAATCAGCATTGCTTCCCCACAGGGTGAAGCTGAAATGTGAGCTTTGCAATCTTATTACTAGGCCAGGGAGAAATGAAATAGAGAGTTGAGAATCAGTATGAGGTAAAATATGCCATTAAACTATCAGATGAAATTGGGACAAAAGAGGAGAAATGCAGGTGCAGGAGGAGAAAGAAGAACAAATTTTGTCTTTTGGACAGATTGAGGGGGTTTTGTGTGTTGGCCTAACACATGTTTTTAGGTGCTGCACTGTCTCAATGAGTAAAACAGAAATTTGTGAGGTTTCTGTGATCTGCAATTTTTACCTTTTGTTCTTCTGTTTTCTCTGAGAGGTTTTTTTTTTTTTTTTTTGTGTGCTTTGTCACTTAAAGAATTTAGAGGAAAACTCTCTTCTGTGAACTGGTAGAACCATAATCCAACACAGAATATCAAGATAGCCAAGAAAATGTGACTTCCTTACATGAAGAACATTGTGGCTTCTCAGCCAGATAGGAAATGTCTGTGGATAGATGCAGTCATTACAACCACAGCTTCCATGATCCTTTTCCAGCTTTCTCCTTTCCCAAAAACCTACATGGGAACACTGTCTTACTCAATAGCATGAATACATAGCAAATAGCAAATGGCATGAATACATTCACAGAATAGTTCACAGTGAGGAGGTACTGAGTTGGTCACAGATAGACACAAAGTCAGCTTTTGTTCACTGATGATTAATTCTGCTTTCAATGAAAGGAATAATGTAACTGGTTGAATCTATTTAATATTTTTATTATTATTTTTACAATTTTCCTCCTTTAGTTTGTGAAGCTTTCCCCTTATATAATACAGTTTCCAAATGCTGACTACTCCACCAACTCAATAATTTATTTAAGAACTTTTTCTTTGTAATTCACTCCTGACAATGCATTTGCAATACACTTGCCTATAAATGTGAAGACAGTTTATTTAGAGAAGCAAATCTAACATCGGCCCTTTAAAATCACAAGAAAGAAGCACCCAAATAAATGCAGAACCTGCACTTGAAACTGTCCCTGTGTGTGCTTAACTCTCCATTTGCTGATCCTTATTCATTGTCCTGAGGTGGTAATCTCCAATTCCTCATCATTTCTTTCTGGTTTCAGGTAGCTAGAGCAAAGAACCAAAACAAATTTTCTGTCATCCAGCCTCACAGCTGAAGAGAAAAGTGGAAGATTGAAATAAGCATCTTGACCATAGGTGACTGTCAGCAGTCACAGAAGCTCCACAAATTACAGGTAAATCTGGGATTGCTGTGCTCTGCCTGCAGGAGGTGGTTTACACATTTGAAAGTAGAGGAGGATTAGAAAGAACCTCAGTGTGTGATGACAAGCAGCAGGAATATGAATCTTCATATCTAGAGGCTGACATTAACTTCCATATGCTCCTCAGAGGAAGCTTATAAGTGAATAATCTGCTGAAAAGGATTGCACTAATTAAAGTGAATTATTTGAAAGAAAGACAAAGTGAGTTTATCAAGGAATTCACTCAGGGCACATACTGCTGCCAGCCTTGTTTTAATTTCCTAACACTGTTGCAGTCTACATGAAACTCCTCTAGGATTCTAAAGTGCCATTGTCACATTAAAATTTTCCTGAAGAATATGGGGAGTCATCTGGGGAGAAGGCAAACAGGATTCAGCTGCTGTAGAGTTGTGCTGGTTTTTTTCTTGGAAACATCTCAGGTCTTACTTGAAGCTTCCATCCTGGAAAGATTGCACTTCTCAAAAATTTTGTTTTGCTGGGATTCTCTATCACACTGCAATAATCTTTCCCCTCAGTCAAGCAAACAACAGCACATCTGTGCTTTATCACGAAGCTTTTGTTAACAGAAATTTAATGAGCCAGAAGACACAAGTCACAGTTCTGGTGTGGGCTCTGTGAAATCTCTCCTAACCCAGGAAATTTCTCCTAACCATAATAATCCCTGCTAACCCAGTATTTGGTTGTACCAGTAGATTCAACAAGGCTAAGGAACATTCACAGGCCTGGTGTTGGCAGAGGGGATCTATGACTCTCCAAAATTATGTTTGGTTTCTGAGGAGATGATCAGAGACTGTTGCAATAGTCAATTTTGGATACAGCCATCCTATTTCTGCAAGGTAAAAGAGTTTAGTATTAGTTTTATAAATGTTTTTTTGATGCTGTCTGGCTTCAGTTCCACATAAGAGGTATGTTAATTTAATATCATGGGTAATGCACCAGTGTCCAAACTTTTGAGTTTTCATGCTATGAATAAGACTGCAGACCATCTGCTTTATTTCACTCATCTTTTTACCCAGCATGTTAGAACTTTTTGCCACACAGTTCCTCCTCTTCTTCATGCATATAATTTGCAAGTGTGAGCCCCACTTTGTGATTAGGCTTGCATTTGTGGTAGCCAAGAAAACACCCAAAATGTGAGAGTTCTCCATCTGTTATGGTAGCAAAGTTTAAATTCAGCCCCAGTGCAATGTGAAATGTTCAGCCATGCAGTACCCAAGCTGCTGACTGGATGCACTGAAATCAGTGCAAGGATTTTTTCTGATTGATGGGAGAGGATATTTATATTCTATATTCAGATATATAATTGAATCTATAGTTAGGAGTGCATTATGGTTTTTGTCAGTGAGCACTTCTGGTGAAAACTTACCTCTCCTATAAGGAGATTTTTGAATGTTTTCCAGTCTTCTTTCCCTTTTTTGTAGTTGAACAATTTACATTTCTTCCTTTTGCTAGGAATGGGCTATTTCTTGGGCACTGGTCATAATTTCTGGGTCAGCTAATAAACCCTCTTTTTACTTCCTACCTAAATGCTGTGTATTAGAGAACTGTTGAGTTGGAAAATGTTAGCTTCATTTAGCTATTGTTGAGTTTTGCTGAGAAAGGGGATGGCTAGTTCATATACTGTGTCCATTTTCAGAGGTAAAATGTGCTTAATTGGGCTATTTTTGCTGCAAGTTCACAAAGTTTCTACAGCATGGACTCCAATTAAGCAACTGAATCTGATATGAAGCAATTGAGACTGACCCAGCTGGCTTGTAGCACACAGTGAGTTGTTGTGGATGGCAGGAGGGAGCAAAGTTCCCCATGGAGAGCATTCACTCCACATAGAACAGAAGATGCTGGGGTCTCTCCAGAAGCTCCCTAAAAGAGTAGGTTAGACAATATAGCTAAGCAATTCAAGCAAAACCATGTGAATACCTTCCACTGCTAATAGCAGTGCTTGGGAGAGGTAAGGTGAAAGGAATAAATAAATAAACTGTAGTGGCTCACAGGATCAGCCCCAGGGCTGTTGTTTCTCCTCAGCTAACTCCAGCTGTTTACAGTGTGAGCAGCTCTACCTGTGCTGCTTACCACACCTGCTTCACAGTCACTGTTCCAATTATTTGAGCTTGCCAGCAGATAAAGATTTATTGCTGGAGGATCTGAAGACATCACCTTCTGCACAGAGGAGAGCTTTAACTTTCTTCTGCCCCTGCAGCTTTCTTTTCCCTTGGGTAGGGAGAATTCCAACTCCAATCTGCTTTCAACACAAATTGCAAGGCCTGCAGGTTTGATTGGAGCAGCAATTTCCTGAAGCTATCTTCAACAGTATAACATCTTGTCCCATGCTTATAGCTGCTAAAGGAATCTCTATAATTTTTGGATGCAGCAGCTTCTGCAGCATCTGTAGAATTGCCAGGTGAGATCCCATCACCAGTATATCTTACCCAGCACATTTTTGGAGTTTTTTTTCCTTAGTAAAAGCAGCAATACTGAAACTGTGGAAAGATATAAATCTCAGGTAATACATGGTTTCATTGTTCATTGCTGAATTCCTGTTATATCTCCTGATATCAGCTTTACTTAGCACATCCAGCTGTCTCTCTGAATATCATTCTTAGCGCTGCAGTATTTACTTCAACACCTCCAAAAACCACTTGTGGACTTTGTGAAATATTTCAGCAGGAACAATTCTCTCTTGCAAGACCCAATATCTAAGATGGAAAGCATTTCCAGGCTGTTTCTCCTTGAATATGCTGTAGCACCAGGATCTTGAAGAGTGATTATTACAGATTTCTAGAAGCGCTGATGGAGTACATCTCTTTTAGCAGCATTGTGCAGTGGGTTGTGAGCAGAGAGCTTTGACCTGCAGTCCTGTAAAACCCAGACTCCCCAAGGATGCCCCACATTCCCCTCTGCACTGTCACCCTGCCCACAGCCCAGTACAGCTGTGGAGGGAGAGCAGATGGGAAAGCTTGGATTTCACAGAGCAATGTGCAAACAGCCAAAGGCATACATAGGGACAAGAAAGCATTTATTCCACAAAAAGTCTTCTGACTTCTCCAGACATAAAGATCCCCTTGTGAAAGGAAGCAAAGTACAAATGATCATGAGAGATGCCAAGAGAAAGGTACAAAGAGAGAGTACTGTCATTAACACCTGTCCATCTTCAAGAAGAGGAGAATCATCTGCCATCCCACTGTCCTCCAGTCCCACTTTCAGTTTTTATTAGTTCCTTGAAGGCAGATCATTTTGTTCTTTTATTTTTCCCTGTAGAAATAGGACTTCTATCATGAAATGAAATGAAAACAGTATTTTTAAAGATTTTTTTTTTTCTTGCGTGGAAAAAGATTTAATAGTTGTCTATGTAAGCTGGGAAGGTAGAAGAGTCCAGTTCAGAGATCCCACTCTAAAAGTCACTTTCCTGGATAAGATTTTAATGAAGGGTGTCCTTTCTTCCACCCCCTCCTCCAGTACAGTGGTATTAAATATTGCAGCACAAAACCTGAAAGTCCACTGATGGGGGCTGAAAGAATTTAAAAGTCATTAGATCATTACAATAATGGGATGCAGTGAGTGTGTTCTTGGAAAAATAAATATACTACAAAATGCAGAAAAACAGAAAGATGATTGGATGAAGCCAATTTAAAGTGAGAAATGCACCTTCATGACAGGAGAATCAGAAGATGCTAGAAATAACAAGCAGTTGGGGAACAGCAGCTCCAGGAAATAAAGAGATTTTTCTCTCAAGACACTTGACTGTGCTCTTACAAAATTGTGTCAGTGTGCTGGTGTCAACAGAGAGACCAGATTAATTGTTAGCAGAATTGGGAACTACTGTGTAAATAAGGATAGCTGCACTGGAGTCATGAACTTCAGCAAGAACCTGTAGTTCAAGAACTGATTTAGTTTCAGAAGTCATTACTTTGCTGTTGGTAGAGTTCCCTGCAGAAGGATTAGATGAAGTCATTCAAATTCCTGGTGGGCATCTATCTACATCTGAAATCCTGCCACCTTTCCTGTTTGTCAATACACCAGCTAATCCATTAAAGATAACAGGGAAATCAGACTGCAGGAATCAAATTTCTCTTTGATATTGCTCTAAGCTAAAAACTGCCTCTACCAATGCATGGACTGTAGTTTTCACACAAGGCTGCCTAACCTGGATAAAAGGAGCTTTCAGCTCCAGACTATTCCTCTAGCACTGTTCACTAACAGAACATATTTTTCATTTTAAACCATTTTCCTAACATCTAGCCAGGCTTTCTTTCTATCTAAATCTGATAATGATGCTAATTTCATAATCCATAATGCAGCCATACAATATTTATGCTGTGTGGCAATAGGCAAGAGTGATCACAGCTGTCTGGAGAACTAGAGCATGTCACCACCAGGCAAAACTTAAGGTGTGACAGTTCTCACTGAAGTTTTTCACCTTTAGAAACGGATCAGAAACACCCCCAACCTCTTCCCTCAGCCCTCCCACAACTGCCAGTGGTGCCCTACTCTCTGTTCTTGAAGGTGAAGGTGAGAAAAGCAGAATTAATCTTGTTGGTGACACCAAAATAAGTATCTGTGCTCTGTGGTCTTGCTGCTTGTTTGCACAGGCTTTGATGCTCACCAGACCTTTTTGTGAATTGGTTCTGCTCAACAGACAACATAAAAAGCATAACCAGCAAAAAGTAAAGTGCTTTTTGCCTGCTTTGAGAGTTGAACCTGTTCAGCAGGTGTCTCACACAGGAAACTGGCACAGGGCAAGGGAAAGAAACAGGAGGAGGAGGAAGAAGGAGAATGTCCCTGTTCCACAGCAGCAAACCCTCACTCTACAGCAGCTTATCCTGTGTTTAGCATAGGAGTTCCTATGGCCTGAAAGGAGCCCCAGATATTTCTAGTGACCCAGAGGGAGATGGGCTCGTGTGTCAGAGAGCAATAGAGTGTGATGTGAAGTCACAATGAGATCTATCTCTTCTCCAGACCTAATAAATGCCTTTTTCCAATTTTCCTCAATGAATTTTGCTCCTGAGAAGAACAGATCCTCCAGGACCATGTGCACTACTCAGAAAATAATCTAGATACCAGCCTAACTAAATATCCTTCCCCCTCCCTCCAAAGCCCAGATAAACAACCATTTAACTGGTATTGACTAATTAACATTGGCTCAGAAGAACTCATCTGATTACACCCTTCATTACAGCCAGAAGAAAATAGTTTCTGCTTCCTTAATAATATATGGGTTAATGTATTCATAACCAAAATCAATACAATTTTTTTTCTCCCACTGTTAGTCTTAAAGGGAGTAATGGTTATTTTTCTAATCTATTAAGAACTGTATAGTAATTATATTTTTTAATATCCCCTTTCTCTGGAGCCTTGTTAGGTTATAAATTAATCATTAATTGATTTTAAAATGCAAGGGTTTGGAGATTTAATTTTAAAGAAATTTGAATTTTAATGCTTCAGAGCCTGCCTCAAACAGAAAGGAAAAACTACACTGATTTTTAAAATAGTCTTATTGTCCACTTTACTGTTTCTCAGAATGTGTGCAAGTTTTCTAATAGACTGTGAGTCACTGGAATAGCCAGCAAAAGCTTGTACATGTTTTCACCTCTCGTTGTTAGAAGAAGTATCCCAATTTTTCTATCTGCCCATTAGCTGTGCAATACTCTTGTACACAGACACGGGGGAATGTCCCAGATCCCTCCTACAAGGAAAGAGGGAGAGGGACAAAGCTGAGCACGAGCAGAGGCACACTGGGGACACACACATGGGGACAGACACCTCTGCTCCTCCTCGGAGCTGGCAGCCAGGCCTGCACAGAGACAGGGATAATCCAGTTAGCAGGGATTGCAGGAGACATTGAAATTGTGATAACAGAAATACACCAGCTTCCCTTTGCTACTTAAGTCAGCAGATACCAAACACCTTGCTAGGCAAGTGATTACCAATAAGTAACATGTAATTCCACTCTTTAAAATCCCTGCAGTGTACATTATGTAAAAAGGATGGATTTATAATTCTTTTTATATTTTGCTTTTCTTTTTTTATTCCATTTCCCTACTTTCCCTTTTCCTCCCATTTGCCAAATGCTGAGGCAATTTTGTTGGACACAAAAACTTTATCTCCTTTCCTTTGTAGTAATTTCCTGAGTTCTAATAGGTTTTCCCACACAGAGACACATTTGGTAAAAAAAAAAAAAATTAAAAAGAAATAGTAGTCTTCTGTTGTCTGTGAGGAGAAAGAGAACACATGTACCTTGCTGTGAAGGGAGGCCTCTGGCCATATCTATAAATATTTGGCATTTTTGAATCTTAGCTCATTTTACTGGGTGATGATCTTGCTGGTGAAAATTCATGGGGATGCATCTATACCTGATTTAATTAATTATTTTGGAACCTATATTTCCTATACAGCCAAAACACATTGACCTCCTTCCAAGCAGTTTTGAAACTCACACAGTGGCACTCTAAATACTGAAAATTGACTATAGCTCAAAGACTGAAATTCAGCAAAAAACATTTTAAAAGTATATTCACCTGATGTTGGTTATTTTTAAAATGAGTGGGCTTAAATCTTTATATTCCCATTGCTTCCTGAGCCTAAGGATTTTGTGATTTAAGGAGACTTTTCATCCACCTAAGCCAAGAGGCACATAAGTTTCTGCTGAGGAAAAAAAAGAATTAAGTGACTCTTGCTTCAGTTGCTAGGCATGGCATGATGTAGAGGGAAGCAGTGCATAACTGATGGGAGAAGGTGAGATGTTCCCTTGCAGCATATGAGCAGCAGCAGCTAAGCTGTGCTCTATGAGCAGGAATTAAAAGCAGCCTCTTGCTTAGTCAAATGCTTATCCAAATGAGGAGAGCAAGGTGTAAGGAGAATTTATTACTTCTTGGCTTGGCTGATCAGTCTCATAAGTACTCAAACCTAACAGCCATTGAATAATCAGCAATTTCCATTGCTGGGTGCATGAGTAAAACTCTGTCTGTGTCACAAAAAGGATGAGAATAACCAGGTTAAGCTATAGCTGAAGGTAATAATTTGCTACACAGTCCAATGTATTGATAAGCAAGGATGCAACACTTCAGTTTCACAAATGAGGTGAGCTGAAACAATGCCAAGGACTGGTTTATTCACCTTTAGAAGGTACATTCAATGCTCTCCAGCACCTCTAAGCTCTGGGGTTAAGGGATAATAAGGGATAATTCTGATAATAATCAGAATGCTCCTGAAACACAGCAGTGACATGCTGCTGGTATCCCTGTTCCTGTTCACAGAATAATAGAACATTTCAATAAAGAGTCAATGCACCAGTCCAGCCCAGTGTCAAAATCAGAGCTGTGCAGTCTGGCTAGTGAGAAACAGCAGACAAAATGAAGGCAAAACCATGCTGTGTATGTGAGACAGCCCCTCCCATGCTTCATTCTGCAGGAGAGGTTGGCATAGTCCTGGGAGACAAGTTGAGGGAGGTTAAAGCATAAAATTTAGCCAGTTTGCAAATTAAAATGCAGGTCCCCTTCCCACTCACCTCCTTGCCTATCCTCACCTCCCAGCTGGAAACAAAAAGAACTGACTGAAACCAATTTTTTTTAACTTATTTAAGAAATTCCATAATGCATGCTCTGAGGGAAAGAAAAATCTGTGCCCATGCATATATCTCTGTTTGCTCCAGTCATCCTGAATATGCATCACTGCCTGCTACTTATGGCAGTGTTCCAGCTCCTCTCCTCTCCTCTCCTCTCCTCTCCTCTCCTCTCCTCTCCTCTCCTCTCCTCTCCTCTCCTCTCCTCTCCTCTCCTCTCCTCTCCTCTCCTCTCCTCTCCTCTCCTCTCCTCTCCTCTCCTCTCCTCTCCTCTCCTCTCCTCTCCTCTCCTCTCCTCTCCTCTCCTCTCCTCTCCTCTCCTCTCCTCTCCTCTCCTCTCCTCTCCTCTCCTCTCCTCTCCTCTCCTCTCCTCTCCTCTCCTGCTTTTATGTTTCAGCAGAGATAAGCAGAGGGCACTTCAAACTGACCCTCTCTTGATTTCCTTTTTCAGCCCACTTTCTATCAAAAATGTGAATTCCAGCCAGGTTTGGAGAGCTGCAGGAAGGGAAGGCACTGATTTCTGTGAGTGAGCAGGAGGAGCTGTCCCATGGGAGATGTTCTCTCCCTGTTGCAGTCAGGGCTCCCAGTGAGCTGAGGGATGGGCAAAAACAAGGAACAGCATAGCAGAGTCCAGGAATCAGACTTGGGAACAAGGTCCTTGACTAATTGCATCACAAGCCATTGTGGAGTTTTATTCCCTAATTGGGAACAATGCCCTGGATAGGAAATGAGCTCTTGGACTTGGAAAAGCCCAGGCAGCTAAGCAGGCTGCAGCAGGCAGATGTAACCAGCCAGCCTGCAGCTGAAGTTGTCTGAAGCAAAACCTCTGCAACTCTTGCATGTTTCAGAAGAGTAAATTGAAATACTGAATAGCCAGAAACCTATCTGTTCATGTTGGAGACAAGTTTATTAAAGGAATATGACCCTACCTGTGTCCATGTGCTTAGTTTAGGCTCCCAGGGCTGGTCCATCAGGAGTTTGTGGCTGATGTTAAATGACCATCAGCACCATCTCTGGCATGGCACAGTGCTGGCTTTCCCTAGGATGCACCACTGCACTGTCATGGAAAGAGGCAAAGCACCCTCCAATTACCTTGGAAAACCAGGATCCTCCTGACTGAGTCAGCATGGAAGCAGTCCAATCTTCATGCCATGCTGGAAAAACAGCAGCTTTTAGGCTGAAACTCCATTCTGTGCTCTCAGGGGCTGTGTCTCAGCACACTGACACACACTGACACACAGGGAGTTTCTAAGGGAATCAGGTCCTTGCTGCCCTGACAGCCCTGCAGCAGCGCTGGCTTCCTCCTCCCCCTTCTGGGGGCTCTCTGGAGTCTCTGCTGAGCTGTCCCCAGGCAGGACTAATGCCAGCTCCAGTGGAACCCAAATCCCATTTCCTGGGTACACCTGGCCCATGGGCAGAGTTAGCAAATTCCCTGGCTGGGCAATGCCATGTTCAGGGCCACGCACAAACACTTCACTGCTGGCCATTAAACTTTATTGCTCTCTCTAATATGCTTTGAGATAACTAAACTGATGCCTGAAAGAGGCATTTAAACTATTTTAACAGTATCTACTTCACATAATCTGTTTTACAGCAGTGTCTTATGGTTTTACCCATTTAAAATGTGTTCATTTTTGTTTTTTAATCAAGGGATTTGCACTATGACCTTTGAGCAACAGCAGCCCCTGCTAGAAAGCAGCTGGCAATGCAGTGTGCAATGCAATCTATGGAGATTAAATTCATTTCATTCCCTCTAAAAGTAGAAGACTGGGAGGCTGGTGGATCCACTGGGATTTGGGTGGATTGAATTCCTTTTTATTTTGAAAGGAGAGTAGAGACTATATGAGCTAAAAAAATAACAGACATATTTTTGCTCTGTGGATTTATCCCCACCCTGAATTACTTGGCTAACCTGGATAAGAGAAGATATGTCAGTACTTTTTTCAGGCTAAGGTCTAGAACCAACAACAAGTTTCCAGCACTGAAATACTGAGATACATCTAGATAACTGTGTGTAAATTGCTTAAAAGATGAACCAAACATTTTCGCTCTTCCTGGCTTAGCAAGGAGATTGACTCAATTTTTGGTTTAGGTACCTAAAATGAGACTTTGTCTTTATTCAGAAAAAGGTGCTTGATATTTCTGTTTGTTTGCAGGCAGAACCTCTCACCATTTGAGTGATGTAGGGCACTCCAGTGTGTGGGTCAGCCCCAGAGCCAGGCGAGCTGGGCAGATCTGCTCTGATGGACACTTTGCCTGAGTGGGAGACACATTTCATGCCAAACACAATCCCATAATTACCATTATCTTCATGCCAGCTGCAGGTGAGGGCACAGAGCTGCCTCCCATCGCTCAGCTGCCCACTGAGCCCAGCACACAAACGTGTGTCAGAGGCACCTGCTCCACAGAGAGTGGGGAAAAAAACAGAGTGACAATTTGGGTACCTAAAACCTTATCTCTGCACACACCTTCCAGTTGATTAAGCTACCTTAATTTATCACTGGGCTGTCTCTGAAACAAATTAGGGCTTTCTCTCCAGCCTGATGCAGGGCATCCTCATCAGTGAAGGCATAGTAACAGATTACATTAAAAATTCCTTGTATCTCCAGAGCTTCAGGACAGTTCCTGCAGCTCATGTTCACCCCTGAAGCTTCCCTGCATGCTCCTCCTGACAGAAACACAGCATGGCCAGTATGAAAGCATTTGCTCCTGTCTCTCCTCAAAAAGCCCTTTTGCCACGATGAGAAGCACCCTGCTGTTCTGTTTTACGGGAGAGCTCAGAGCTGCCTGGGGAGGTTCCTGTTGAGTCTGCAAGGCAAACTGAACCTGAGGCTCCAGGGGCAGCCTCCTGCCTGCACCCTGACCCCACCTTCAAAGCACAGGGCAGGTCTGAGCTCACAGCTGGGCTGGGGAAACTCTCCTGGGCTTTTCTCATGCTGCATGTTGTGCAGGTGGTTTTTCACCCTTGGGAAAATTTCTGTAGAACCCATTGAACCTCAGGAAATTAAATAACAGCCACATGCATATTCCTTTCTTTCCCCTAATTAGCTCACCAAAGACACAGAAATTAATGAACTTTAATGGAAAACCACACCAGTGAAAATCTGCTGGAGCTCACCCACAGAAGGAAGGATTGCTGCTTGCCGAGATGACAAACACGTTTGGGGTGACGAGGATGTTTGCAAATCAGAGACTGTGGTGGCTGCACTGTGGGGGTTGCAATTGTCAGCGGCCTTTCCATTCTGGGGGTCAGTGTGCTAAATTAAAAACCTACAAGAAAGCCTTTAATTTAGGTTAATGGAAAGTCAAATATTAAATGGATTAAGGCAATTTAAAAAAAAATTTTAAAGAGGAATTAGCCTCATTAATCTCCCAGGGCAGATTCTTAGAAGGTGTAAATCAGTGTTTTACACCAAAGCCCAAGGGAGGCTGTACACTAGATGGAGTGTGTGCTATTGTGCTTTTTCATACACATATCTATGAACCATGTATTTAGATTAAATTTGTTCTGTCTTCCCCCTTCACGCCATTTTGAGGATTAAAAATGATATTATATGGTTCCTTACTTACCCACTTCCTTTCCAGCCCATTAACTTCATCAGTCTTCTTTTCAGGTCCTACAAAGGGATGGAAAACTTCCTTTATGCATAGGGAATTTGGGGAATGATACCATGATATCTGGAGGAAGGGATGCTGGGAGAGTATTATTTGCAATCACAACTTTCAGGGCTATGCTTTAATATAAAATGAGGAGGAAAATATCTTTCAGCAGAGCTGTTTGAGAGTTCACATTTGAAATATTTGGTGGATGGTTAGTTTCCACAGCATGAAAAATTATGCAATGGGAAAATGTTCCTACTGCTTAAAATCAAAATCATATTTTTTTCATCACAGAAATACTTTGTTCCATCTCAGAAAGCAAAAAGCACTGCCCTTATGCTCAGAGGAGGCACATTTTAAATTTTAAATTTTGGGGAAGGGAAAGTCTTCACTGCAATAAAAGAGAGTAAATGTTTAAAATGATCTTTAAATCACTGCCCCTTCACACCACACCACCAGGCAGGCTTGTTAGCTTGGTGCTGCAGAGTTTCAAAGTCTGCTATTTTGCATCCAAGACACAGAAATATGGTAACTATTGTCTTGCTTAGGGCTGAATATTTTTTTTATTGGAAGAATATGATGTCTTTAGGGTCTTTTTGCTGAAGGTATTTCCACATCTCAAAAATTACCATCACACACAGACATTGATTCTCCTCGTGGGGAGCCTCAGTAGAGAGGGCAAAGACTGAATGGGCCAAGATGACTGAAAAAACCTGAAAATTAAAGATAGTAGGAACTCTTGGTTGTAATGGAGGTCCTGCCAGGTCAATTCCAGCGATAAAAGATTGCGGTTGATTTAGCCTGTTGTCCTTTAAAATTTTTGTGATTTGTTCCTGACAACTCTATAGACTGCTGGAAAAAAAATCTTCTTATAAGCCATTCTAATGAGTTCATGTTAATAATGATTATTTTAATCCCTTTCTGTCCCTCTCCTTTGGCCACTATTGCAGCATAAGATTTCTTGCTTATATGTCCTTATATGCTTTGTAATGTAAAGAGCAGAAAGGCACAATTTTCCAGTTTTATCTAGTTGGCCACCATTTGCATTTACAAGACAAATGGTTTCCAGCGTGAAAGGTGATCTGCCATATCAATTCCTGATTGATGCTGTGAGTGCAAAACAAAGAAGTCAAGCTGGTATTTCTCTCAGTACCAAAACTAAACAGTGAAAAGCAGTGGTGAAACCTTTTTTTTTTTTTTTTTCCATGATCTTTTCTCATCATTAGCTTTCACCTCCTGGTTCAGCTTGTCTGGTCTCTCTAGTCTCAGTGTCCACTCTTCCCTGCTCCTCACACCTATGCAGGAATGGAATTTTACAGTTCATCAATACTGAAAACAACCTGAAGGTCTAATTCTAGGTTTAAGACTGTCTGTTAACTAAATTTTAAGTTTTAGACTGTCTGTTAACTAAATTATAAGGGTTGTCTTTTAGCATAAATCTTTTTTGCCTAACTCTCAATCAGTTCTGAAAATGTCTTATACCCAGAGCTTGCCATGAGATAAATTGTAAATGTGTGCCAGCAATCAGACTGAGAATCAGTCTTCAATACTAATTATCGTTCTGCAGAGAGTAAAACATTGCACACAGCCTGGCTGCCTTAGAATATGCAAAGTCCCCGCTGCAAGGAATGATGTTAATTTATACTAAACCCACCTGAACACATGGCTTATCTTGTCTTCCATTTTTATTCTTAGAAAAAAAAAATCTGAAGAAAAAAAAAGATTGAAGTCAGCTTTAAAACCTGGTGTGCTCCTCCTGAAAATGCACAATAATTTCTTATTGAATTGGCATAAAATGAGAGCCACAGAGTAGATCTGGGCAATCCTATCCACAAGGTTTGATATGGCTTGGATTGTCCTTCCTAACAGAGCAATAGAATATTGCTAAGCAAGGGTTTTATTAAAAAATTGAAACATTTTCCCATTTTCCAAGGTTTTCATTACTGATTTGCATCTAAGTTCCTTATATATTTTTATTGCAAATGTAAATCTGAAACCACAAAAAAGGGTGTTTTTTTAAAAAGTAAAATGTTCAAAATTTTAGAAATAAGGAAAATAATTTTGCCTGCATTGTTGTCAACTAAATAGCCTAATTTTCTCTGTGCTTATTTAATCCAGTGAAAGATCTAGTCCACTGCCTTAAAAAACATGCAAAGAATTTTCATTTTGAAGATTTTCCTGTTTTCCAGAAAGGTCCTTCTGGTTTGTAGGCAAAGGAAACCAAGCTCAGGAATCTCCTGATATGAAATACTATGGTAGGTACAATATTCAGGGGAAACTGAAAATTCACTTTGTCTCATTCTTACTATCCCCTGGACACCTGCTGATGGCCGCAGTTGGAGGAAAAACTCTGTCAGCTCTTGATCTGAACAGGTATGGATATTCCTATATTTTCATCACACAATTAATAGAGCTCATAGTTCTTGGCAGAAATATAGAAGTGATGCTATTTGAGAGGGATTTCAAGCTTCCCAGCCGTGTTGGCAGTGTCCTGTGCTCTACCTGCCCTCTCAGACAGGCTGGCTGGCACTTCCAAGGGTTATGATGTGCCTTTTGTCCCACCCTCTCTGACAACCTTGATAGAAAAGGCTCGAGGCCCTCTAAAGCTTTTGGATCCAAATGCAGCTGACGTACCCCTCATCGGTAAACTGATGATCCTCCTGGTTAAAAATTCCTCTAATGCTTCTAATTCCTTCTGCTATTCATCTCTGCTCACAGCCCTTTTTAGCTTAATTTTTGGACTTCTTGCTGCTCTTTAAAAGATTTTCTGTATTCTATGGCCCAGAGCAGAGTCTGGGATAACTCATGTGCCATGAGGACCCTGGGAAGAGTGAGCTTGCAACCCTGTACTAAAGAAACTGAATTTCTTTAATGCAGAGCAAGAGATAATTCAGTTCTAATTCAGAGAATCACCACTGGGAAAATAGGTTTCAGCTTTTAAAATAACCTTTATGTTTTGTTACCTTTTAGGTTGAAGTCTGAATCACAGAGGTTAAGAGCCAGAGAATCTTAGTATCTTTAAAATTAATCTAGTAGAAAAAAACTTTTTTCTCCTGCTCCCACTTGACCTCTCTTGTTATTATCTATTATTTTATCCCCATCTTTTCTTGCCTCAAGCCTCCAGACCCACAGAAAGGAATAGGGAATGGCAAGACTGCAGCTATTTATAATAATAATCCATTCCCAAGTTCCAGTGCGGCAGTTTTAATCATAAGCTATTGTCAGGCATCAAGATCAAAAAGATCTGAGATTTGATTTGTTTGGATTATAAAGAAGCTCTGAATGCCAAAGTGCTGTTGCTTAAACTGCAAAGCACAGCCCCTGTGTGAAGTGGAATGAACTGGTATTGCCCTCTCTGATCCGATTTGTAGCCATCACAGCTCTTTAAAGTTATTTGATTTGACATCAATTAGGCAGTTTTCACAAGGGGAAAGTCTCTTTTTGCATTTAATCCAATATCAATGTCATTTTCCTCCTAAAATGTGACAAGGAGCAGACTGCTTCAGCGTGCTTTGCAACAGACACCAAGAACAGGATAAGGAGGAGGAGAAAAGCTTCACATAAAGGGAAAAAAATGGGAGTGGGAGGATTGAGAAAACATTTCAACCCCATATTCCCATTTTTGAAGATGTATAAACAGAGAAACAGACACAGAGGGAGAGCCACAGGAGAGGCACTGCTCAGCAGGTGAATTTTGTCAGCACACTGGCGACTGTTGCAGTCACTGCAAGGATGCAGAGCACTTCAGACTGTGTTATCCTTGGAGGACAGCAAATCTGGTGACATGAGAAAAGCATTTGTAGAACCTGAATCCCAGCTTTGTCTCATCTTCTAATATTCTGCCTAGGACTTTGCACAGTGCTCAAGGATTACAGAGCTAATGCAGCAAACTGCTTGTAAATGTGTTACAGGCACAACATTCTGAGCCAACACACCAAAGTAATATGCTCCCAAGAGAGAAGAGACTAGATGACTGAAAATTTCTAAAAACTAAAGCTGTTCTAAGAAGCAGGAGTCAAAGATGACTTGTTCTGCTGAGTGTCATGAGGTATCACAACTGTTGTATTCCCACTTTTTAGTGCAGCAACAAGATGGACACTGCGTGTAGCAATGGAGGGAGAGTAAAAAGTGTTTCTCTGTACATGGAGGGGCTGAGGAATTTTGATGGATCAAACAGAAAGTTCAAAACCACAAAAAAAAAAAAAAAAAAGCTAAAAAATTTTTGGGCTTGCAAAATTAGGAGCGAAGACAACTACTAGTGCATATTAGGAGACGCAAACAGGAGGACCTGAAGGGAGTGGCAAAAAAATGGGCAAAACAAAAGTGTAAATGAATTCTTTGTGAAAGCTGGTATATTCAGATAATGGTTATGCAGAATTTCAGGGTGGCCTTTTGTTCCTACCAAAAATTTTCCCAGAGATAGAGGGAAAAGCTGCCTCAGGGACATTTATCATAATGATTTTTATCTCCATGCCCACACAACTGCAGTATTTCTGGACTGTACATGCAAGTCCAGAGGGTAACAGTGCTCCACAATTTAGATCCCTCCTCAGGGTCCTGAATGTTATTGATTGCTTCCTTGCCTCTTTGCCAATAGCTTGTAATGCAAAAATGAGCTCTAGGTAAACCCTTTTTTGCAATCTCCTGAGAAAATAGGCAGACTTGCCACTTAATGACAGTTTTTATTAGAAATGTCACACATAAGGACACCAGATGTCAAACTAGGACACCACAGTGGGTCAAGAGGGCTCTGTTGCTGATTTTTGGGGAAAGAAAAGTGAGGATATCAGTTAGAGTCAGATGCATTTTCTCAAGCCAGGGTGGTGTCAACCTTCAAATGATCTGTTACTGCTGAATCTTTAAAGTGTATCCTATTAAACCCACCTTGCTATTTGTGGCAGTTCAAAAATTCCCAGATTACCTAAATATTTCTTGCCTTTTGGGAATGAACATTTTGATGCTGCCAACCACCATGCAAGGTTCAGATCTTATCTATAAATTCATAGTTAAGCAGTGTAACAATTGTCTGTCAGGAGAAAGCAATGGCCAAATTCTGAGTGCTGCAAAAGGTTTTGGACAAGGATTCCACTCCACATTTTGGCTCATAGCTCTGTCCCTAAGTGACGCATAGAGGCATACAAAAAAATCTCCATTTTATCAACCACAAATGAGCTGCAATACGAAATGAGATTCCCATAACTGTGATTCAACAGAAGGACAAAGATATTTGTTCATTTCTCCAGTGGGTACAAGCAGCTTCCCAGCCATGCTGATCAGGGCAGTAGCAACAAGGCTGCTTGTTAGTGATAAAATCATGGTGACATAGAAAATCTGCTTGAAAATCAGCCTGGACCTTTTGGGGGGGCTGGCCCACCCCATACACAGGCCAACCTTCTCCTCAGTCAATCACCATGTTAATATTGTGTGCAAGGCAATTTGTCAGGAGGCACATGTCAAATGACAGGCAAGTAAAAAATGGCCAAGGTAAGGTCTATTTCCACAATCACTGCCTAGTCATGAAGGGTGGTGCCTTGAGATGGCAACTGAAGGCTGTCGTGAGGGAGGGAGAAGTTTTGTTTGATTTTCCATTTGCTTGTAACTCTCTCTCTCTCATGAGAACTCCTCAGTCTTGTCCTACTTTCCTGCTTGTTGCAGCAGGGAATGAAAGGTGCTGCAGAAATGTGTCCCTGTGCTCTGTCCCTGATCTCTGAAACTGCTTTTACCAGAGCTACCACTTCTGCCATGAACCTGGGTCAAGGATGTTTTACAGTCCAGCAGTTTACTTCTGAAAGGTCTCAGTGCTGAGGACTTGCTGGAATAATCCCCTTTTCCTGGTTGTGCTTGGGAACCTGCAGCAGATATCTTTTAGTTTCTGAAACTCAGTTGAAGTGGGGTGTGTTTGCTTTGGAGAAGAGGCAATAGAGTTGTTAATTTGGGCTTGTAATTACTCACAATTAGCACATTATTCCTCTTCCCCCCCCTCACTTATTTAGTTATCAGATCCAATTACAAACCCAAATTACCAACCCTCATTTTTACTAACAGTTCTTCAGACATGAATAGCAATGAAACTGAAGCACAGAAGGGTGAGGGAAGACTGGATAACCTCACAGGAGTTAAATCAATACCTGATAATTTCTTTATCTTATAGTCCATAGTAAGCCTTATCCTGCATAGACAAACCCCCAGCATTAGCAGTAGATTAAAACCTGTGGAGTCCAAAGGAATCTGCAATCTCAGCTCTGACTGGAGGCCATCATAGATCTGATTAAATCAGTGGCAAATGCAAGTCCCCTCGTCCTAGTGCTTAAACTCCATTTGTGTAAAACACAAAATCTGGTAAACTGGTAAAACACCAGTTCAGCCGCCTTGGTGTAACCAACATGATGAATCACATTGTTCTCTGATCATTCACTCAAGGAACTGATCTAGATTAAAATTAAATCTTATTGGAAGGGGTAAGGGACGGAATGGTTATTTTAAACCAGCTCAGTTCTGTGATTTATTTAGCCCCTTAAAGGACTGTGATGGAGAGAACCACGTGGGATCACAAATGCATGGCCAAGGATGGGAAAGAAGTGACAAAATAATGGGGAGGAGCCCAGCTGAAATCAGAACAACTGCTAAAAGAAATGCAGCTGTGCCCACAGCCTCTGGAGGGGCACACACAAAGACAAGAGGCACTGAGCCTCTCACCTCATAAAACACCTGGCAGAAACAATTGATTTTTCTTTTGTGCATTTACACCACTGACCAAACAATGCAAAAAATCAATCAGCTTAGATTGATGAAAGGGTTTCTGTGTCTCTAATTGGAATCACTTCACTAAAGAATAACTATTAGTTTATAAAAAAGAGGTTTGATTTCTGGAATTATTGTAAAGATTAATTAGCAAATAGTCTATCATTTCTATTTCCAGAAAAAGAAATGTAACCTTTGCAAAAGCTTTGACAGCACAGCAGGACTCTCTTATTTTTACTTTTGGCTTTTTTGATGGAAATTATTCACCCAAACCCCTCTGAACTTCTGAATTTATTCCATCTCTAGATGTTCATCTGGAAAGGTTCCTCCCAGCTCAAGATATAACATAATAAAGGATGGTGAATAAGAGTTGCCTGAAGTAAGAAATAAAATACAGGATATAAACCCCAACAAATCACCCAATCAAAACTGTGTATGAAGGAGGAAAAAACAGGAAAATGTGGATGTCCTAGATGATGAAATGCTCACCCATGATTAATCCAGAGGTAAGTTTATCATTCCTAGGACACAACTAGAACAGGTAAAGCCTGTATCTTGTGTTTGCAGGCTTTGCATATTTTGTTTATAATGAAGATAACTTGTCTTACAATGCAAGTTAACCCACTTCCCTACCCACACCCTGAGCCTCTGCTCAAGCTTATGTAGGAGTCCAGGGAGACTGTCAGTAGTCAAATCCAGATCTCCTGAGTCTCATTTCCATGTGATTCTGCAAGACTATCATTTTTTGCAAGTAACCTGGTTATTTTAATAGGCTTTTAAAAATAGAGAACTGCAAGAAAATTCAGGCAAAAGTCATAAACCTTCTGAGTATGACAGCAATAGCATTAGCGCGATACAGCTTTACAAGGCAAAAATACTGTCCCATCATCACGATGAATTTCTGAGACTTGAGCTTCATTTCTTCCACCCAGGAACCATTTAGCAGTACCCAACCATAAAAAGAAGACATCCTAACACCTAGCTATTTTATTGTTTTGTTTGAACTAATATATTAATAGATCTCAATAAATTCTAGTCTATTCTATTTTTAAGTTGGAGTTTTTCTTGGTGCTCAGTAATGTACCTGATTTGCTAATCTGTCAAAAAGCAGAGCTGCTAATCAAAGAAATCCAGGCTTGACTTGTTCATTAAACTCTCCTTGTGTCATATCATCCTTTACCAAATGGTGCTCCCAGAGTCTGGGAATCCCTTGTGCTATCCCCTTTTTCTGTTGTTTTTTTTTTCTGACTGTGAAATCAGAAGGCTTTTCCCAGGATGTCTGCGTGATAATTTATCACAGATCACCTCATTCCAGAGTCTCGGTCCTAATCCAGGGTCTATGAGGGTTTTTCCCCTAACTCAAACCCAGCCTTGACAAAGTAAATAAAGGCAGGATGATTGGCATGAGTTTCCTGAGGAACAAGGAGAGGCAGAGGAGAGCTCTGTGGGGAATTTTGTGGACACAACGATAAGAAGGGACTGGACAGCAGGACACCTCATTGTCCCCCTGTTTCCACACCCCCAAACTTGGGCTCTTTAAGCCTTTCTCTTCCCAGTGAAGCCAGGACAAGCTTTCCCAGGATGCAGCTGAATGAGAAGAGCTGTGACCCTGGCAATCAGTTAAGGATGCAAATAAGAATTTTTTGGGACGTGTCTGACATGACCCCTGTTCAGCAGGTTTTGGCTCATATAAAAACATCCACTTCAGCCTTCTCCCTGCCCTACCCAATCTTATTTGAACAGCAACCCCAGTCTAATGAGAAAAAGGCCTATTAGATGTTGTTTCTTACATGTAACCCGTGTCCAGGAAATAATATTGAAGATTGTGAGATACTGATGTGTTCCGTCAATATTTGCATTTTATAATTGTTTCTCCAAAGCACTGAGCAGGCAGGACTTCCCTGATGGGGCTGTGGTCACCTACCCTGTGACTGGAGGGAAAAGACAGAATATTAATAAGGTTCATCTCAGTTCCCTCAGCAGATCATTCTCCCTGTTCATTACTCATTTATAAATAAAATCTCAGAATGAGTGATTGGAAGGAGCTGGAGGCCAGGGAGAAAGGTGGGGAAGTTTGCACACCAGCACATCAGACTGGGAACAAAAATGCTCTCTGAAAACCTGTGTCTGTTTGCAAATGCGATAGACCTGTCCCTCAAAGCCAGAGGACTCCAGCTTTATATCACTATAATCAAAAGCAGACTCCAGACCATAATCCTTTGAAATTCAGACTGAGCTGTGCAGTCTGCAGGAGCTGAGGGACTGGAGGAAGAGAGCTGAAAAATGCCCTTTTCTACCCTAGATCAGTTCTCGATGATAATGGGGATCATGGAGATGCACTATCTGATCTCCTTAATGGGGCTGCTACAGCTCTGTCTTACTTTACAGGGCAGAGATAAAAAGCACAGAGAAACACTGGAGGACACAGAGAAATGCCTGGGAATTGTATTCCAGTAGAAAGCAATTTAGGTAGCATCTTAAAAAGCTACCACTCAATTGCTGGCCAGATTGCTAATCCATCACAGACAAAAAAATACATCAGATTCTCTTAAAATGGATTTCTGAAAACTTTCCTCAGCAATGGACTAGGAACATGCAAATGTCCCAGTGCTGAGCTGAGCAGTCCTTACTCTCTGTAGTGTAGATTTTGGAGACAGTTGCTGCTTGAACCCTCATGTATCAGAGATGACTTTTCGTCTCTCAGGAGCTTTGCTGGTCTCTGTTAAGCAAGAGTTCTGTTTAGTCCACGTGGCAGAAATGTGTTACATGGGCCAGAAGTGGCCTGAGTGCAATGCTCAAGGTCTCTGTCTATAAGTAAGCTTTAATGAGATGGTGTGTTCTCCTGCTACATCAATGTATAGTCCTGTTCTTGGCAGCAGCACAAAGCATCTCAAGTAACATGAGTTTGGAAGGATCACCGTAACTTGAGTGAAGAGTATTGCCCTTGGAAAAAAATTTCAGAGAAACAGCTCTCACAGCTAGGGAAGAAAAACAAAAGGCAAAGGTGTTTTATTGTAGCTGAGGAAGCTGAAGCACAGAAAGATGAAGTGGGTAGCTTTAGACATTCAAAAAGACCTGAAGTTTTTTCAGGTGCCAGAACTGTAAGGGATTCATTAACATTCACCTCATGAAATCCCCAGAGTTATCATACTGGGGTCACAGATAATTGACCCTGTGTCAAACATCTTGCTTGTGCCTCTATCTGTCCATCTGTCTGTCCATCTATCCACTTTTCTAAAATTTTCTAAACTTTGCTTCTAAAATTATTTTAAAGTGTAAAAACTTTAAAACTCTCCTTTATGAAGGTGGTGATCTCAAAGCCATTGCAGCCAAGATGAGCAGCTGTGAATGCCAGTCACAGCAAAGCAATGTGGATTTGATCCCACCGGAACTTGTTCTGTGCATGTAAGCATGATCCCTAACAGAGGAAAGAGGATCCCAGGGTTCCAGGATTCACACAGCTTAGTGGGAGCAACTCCCACACCTGAAACTGACCCATATGGTGGATTATGAGATGCTGTGAAGAGCAGGTTTGGGGATGATGCAGGTTAAATATACCACCTGGCTGCATAAATGAAGGGACATAAGGGATTTTCTTGTGCAGACAGTGCTGTACATATACAGAAAAGGGCCAGGAGTAATTCAGCAGCTTACAGAATTGTTTGCCTTTGGGATGTGGATTTAAATTCATTCCTCCAAGCTACTCTTAAAATTCAGGCATAGCTAGAAGTCACAAACACTTAAACCTGTTTGCATGGGGTTTTAATCCAGGAGAGCTGTGCACTGCAAGCAGCAGAGAAGCCAGGCCTGGCCATCTCCTGAGGCTGCTCAGTGAAAGCCACACACCAGCCCACACCCTCTCCAACAACATGGGAATAACTCCACATAAAAAGCCAATCCAAGCACTGTTTTGCTCTCTGGCTCATTATGCTGTGAACCCTTTGCTCCCATACAGCATTGAGCACATGAATATGTTGGCTAAAAGCAAAGACCACCAGTTTTTCTGCATAATGATAAGGTGATCCTGCATTTGTCAGTGGGTGTCTGATACTTAGGTCACAGACTCACTCTAAACACCATGTCCTACTTGGCAAGCAAATCATGACCATTTCTGTCCCTAAACATCTCCTTCCAAAGAGCTTTAGAGTTGTCTGCCTGACTTATTTATGTCACACAGTGATTTGGTGATGAGATGGATATGAATAGATGTTACATTTTGCAACTTCTCAGTTGCTAAAACATCTTCCCTCTATTTTAAAGTGTACTAGATGGGACATGGAATCAACAGCTCTTTTGAGTAATTTACACCAATACTAAGGAAAATTCAAGGTCAAAGCTCTTAAAAAGATTGTACTATTTTTGGAGCAAGACCGATCACTTATTACTAGTATGATTATTATTTTTGCAATGAGGTCTTAGCTTTTCATGAGCTTCTTCTGCCTACCTGGATAATTCATTTATTTAGTTGTTTTGCTGTGAAAGAGAATTAGGAGTGAAACTGCAGGAGTCTTAGTAAGGGACTCCATCAAATCGGCACCATAAGTTTTCATCCCATCAGCTGAGTGTCTCCAATGTTAGAATTTAAAAAATCCTCTAGGAAAAATATAAGATCAG
Source organism: Ammospiza nelsoni (assembly GCF_027579445.1). Classification (NCBI taxonomy): domain Eukaryota; kingdom Metazoa; phylum Chordata; class Aves; order Passeriformes; family Passerellidae; genus Ammospiza; species Ammospiza nelsoni. The sequence goes on from NC_080640.1 coordinate 11,355,760, forward strand.
GGCAACAAGTAGCAGTACTTCCTTGATACACTCTCCCAGACTGCACCAAGCCACTGCTTCTCAAGGCAAGAATGTCCTTTTTGTAGTTCCCAGTTCTGGTGGATTTTCTTCCATAATGCTGTTTGATTCTGTGGGAGTCCCTGGCTTTCACACTGCTTTCCCTGTTTCCGCTTTTGCTCTGACAGAAAGATTGCATACTTGCACCTTTTCAGCAGCAGAGCCTTCAGATCCAATGCAGCCTTTTCTTTGCACATGTGGAAGGAAGCTAGGAAATTTCACTGGGAAACAACAAAAAAGTTCACTTTCCTCTACCCAGGACAGTGTTCTGACAGTATCCAGGCTGCCTCAAGGCAAGTGAAACACACTCACATCATCCTAATAGGAAAACAACAATGTGGCAGGGTGCAGCATGGCCCTCTCACATCAGGCATTTTGAGCTGAAACCTGGGGCTTGGGAGCAGGCTCAGGGCAGTGGTAGACAGGCGTATGGGACTGGGTTTCATTGCTGAGATTCCAGAGGAAGTTGTCTTCACAGCCAAGCACTCCCCGCAGAAAGGTTGATGGGTGACTGTGTCAGATATGCAACACACCCCAACAAAAGAATTATCAAGAACCTTTCATCAAACACACTCAGATGTACATCTCAAAACCATATTTGTAGCAGTTTATCACAGGTTTTCCCATCTGTATTTTCTTCCTTTCTAACTTTCTAATTTGAGAGCTAAATCAAATTGCAACATTATCATACCATCCTAATAGCAGATATTTTTCTGTGTGTCATACCCACATGATTCTTCTTTCTGGCATCTTGTCATACAATACTGAATGAGTTGAATCCAGGAGACCACTCACTGTTGGATTGTGTTTCTTCAAATAATTTTTCCGGACTGATTTAGTTATTGTTAAACATGAACCCAAGGTTCCATTCATCTCCCCGTTCAGCAGCAAACCACTTTATGACAACAAAATAATTGTCTAATGTCCCCAAGGTTTGAGTTTTTAGCTCTAAGATGAGGATCATGAGAGTCTCTTTGTGCCTTTTTCTGCCTTGTCAGTTTGAACAGAATGGTGTTTGAGACAGGGATTTTCTTTTACTATGGGTACACATAGGGACTGTACAGTGACACCAGTTGTTCTAAAACATAAATATTATAGCAAGGATTAACAGCTAATACCATTACATATAATTACATATTCCTTCCTGAAGGAAAAGCACTCCAGAGTATTTCAGGAATTGTGGTACAGCTAAATATGAGGCATTGCTTCTTTCTCAAGAATATACTGAAAAGGAGTTCATTTCAATCTTCATTTTTTAACTGAGGTAACCATTTTCTGGTGAAATCTGTTTGTGGGAAGTGATAATGACTTAGACAGAGAGTCCTAATAAAAGTGACTCTGCCCATCATCTGGTTTTGGTCCCTTCTAGACAAAGGTTTAGATGCACAGAAAAGGTTGGAACCGAGACTTGTATGAAGGCAAGATTCCTATATCTCATTCTTCCCCATGAATTTCAGAAGGGTTCAAAACAAACCCAGTTAAAAAAAAAACCGAAAACAAAACCACATCAACAAAGACAGGACTATGCAGTGGTCATGTGGTAAAAAAAGAATAAGAAAAAATTTAAGAATAAGAATAAAAGAATAAGAATAAGAATAAGAATAAGAATAAGAATAAGAATAAGAATAAGAATAAGAATAAGTAGCAAGGAAAAAACTGTCTGAAATATGGCTGCTCTGCATTCTTGCATTATAATTGAAAAATTAGAAATTACATAGTAAAGGAGGTGAAGTTTGTGTTCACAGTAGTGTACAGAAATTTCAGCTAATTAGCTATGTCTGGGCATCCCCTTAATTTTAGACAGTCCCTCCTAGCAATGTCGTCCAAAGGCTACAGATGGGACATGAAGAAACAGGAGATTTTGCAGCTGTATGAACAGAAAAAGCTACTTCCTAATTTCCTGAGAGCTGAGCTGACACTTGTGCATTCTTTTCCACTCTCACAGGCAGTAAAGTAGCAAAATATGGCAGCAAAACAGAGAAACATCTGGACAATATAGTGAGTTCAAGAAATGGAGCAAAGCATAGCTAAGACTAATAGAGTCTGGTGAAGCAAGGAGCAGCTAGCAAAAACTAAACCAGGCAACAATTTAGAGAAGCTTAAATCAAGTTTTGTTGTTCAGAAAAACTTAAAATTATAAGCTATGATAAAAGGTTACTTTAGAAATGGCTGAGCAGTAGACTATACAAAGAAAAGGACAGTTATTAATTGTCAGTATAGCTGAAATTTAGGAGTAAGTTATTGTTAATTTATTTCCTTGTCAGATTTTTATTAATTTTTACTTCTCTTAGAATTACTGTTTATTTAGTCATTCAGACCATGTATTTGTGAGCAAATAAATTACCTAAGTATCAAGTACCACAGCATACCTTCCCCAGGCTTCTCAGGGTAAGCTTGCCCAAACCCCCTTCCCAAAGCAGGGTCAGCTGCAGCAGCTTACCCAGGACCTGCCCTTCACGAGGGATGGAGCCTCTGCAGCCCCTCAGGACAACCTGTTCCAACTTTTAACCACCCTCACAGCATCCTTGCAGAAGCTGCATGCATAAATACCTTGCAGTAGAAGACTTTAAGACTGCCCATCACTCGAGTTTTCTCATCAAAAATTGCCTTCATGTTCTTCAAGTGTCCTCTATCACATGATGTAATGATAGAGAAGAAAATTTTCTTCCAAGTTCCTAATTGACACCTGGTGTTTCAAATATTTAAACCTTCAGTCTGATCTCTACTGACTGAGATCAGTGGTCTTTCAAGGGAAGAAGGAGGTAGATTGTTACCAAGGCAGGTAATTCTCTGCCCACCCATAAGTGCTCAATCTATCCTTCAGCAGAGTTCACATTAATGAAACTCTCGATATTTAGAGCACCTCATTATCCATCTTCTCTTTTTCCTTTCCACTTAATTTATTTCATAAAAACTCCTTGGTTACTTTCTTCTTTTTGGTTAGACTAATTATCAACAGTACATAACCATAATTACAGAAAATTACTTCATTGTGCATTAGTTGGATTTGTTCCTGAAAATGCTATGTAGAGTCCCAGGTTAAAAACAATTCTATCTGTATTTACAGATTACACTGAGCCCCATCAGAATATGTCTGGGGGGTAAAAATGCTTTATTGAGGAACCAAGACCTGATTAGGCATTGAATTTTTCAGAGTAGAGCCAAGAGGATGAACTCTACTTTCATGTTGCTCCTTGTGTTCAGTGATTTCCTCCCTGACTGATTCTCCAGATTCAGAAGGACCTATTCAGGCTGGCTGGAATATAAAACCTATGACACTTCATTGATAGTACTAATTGATAGCTAATTAACCAACACAAAATGTATGTTTAGACCAACATATCTTCTACAAAGGCATCCTTGATGAGAAGGCATCTACAACAGTGAATCTACATGTTCCTTCCTAATGTGGTCCTCTAATACTCCATCATACTCCATCATACTCCTAGTACTTTTACCTTTTCTTCCAAATTTTAATTTTTCTGGTCTTATTATTCTTAAGATTATGTGCATTGATTTTGGAAGTTGGAATTTTGATCCATTGCTAATAGGTAACGTCAAGCATTTGCTTTCATTTTTAAATACAGTCTTTTCTGCTAGAACGGTCTACAAACTATATCCTGCAGCTTCTCCTCTGAGGATTTCTTATGGTGTGAGTTGTTTGATTACTAAAATGCATTGTTCTTGATATTGCTTCTACTCCTAGAGATGTCTTGCTTCCAATAGCCTGGGTCTCTCTGCTGGGTTATCACTTGCACAAGTGAAATGTGTTCAGCTTCAAGCTATACATCTAAGATGACCTGCACCAGGGATCTAAGAAAGGCAGAGCCACTGTTTGTAAAAAAAAGGCAAAAACCTCTCCCCTAATAATACCTAAAGAATGTGATTCTTAATCCTCTCAATTAACTCATCTTGACTGTTGATGTCTTGACTTCCCTTATGTAAGAGGTACCTCAAATTAAGATACCTAGATCCCTGTAAATCACTGCTAACCACTGACTTGAAAGGTCCAGCCATTATTTCTCTCTGCTGCTGAATGAGTTTTCTCACACTGTCTTTAACCATTTATTCCACCATCTCTCTGAGTAAAACATTTATCCTACCATCTCTTCTCCTAGAGATTAAACACTTGCAGTCTTCAGAATCACCGAGGAGAGGTTTTGTTATCATTTTTGTTTGGTTTTGTTTTGTAAATGAAGATTTATTGTCTATCTATTATAATCAGTTGGTTCTTAAATCACTGTCACCAAGGGCTGGAACTGTCATGTAACTGTCTGGATGTAAGAGATGTGTATGTTCCACTCATCATTCATTGCTGATTTAGACTTCTTTTTTGTTCTCTGATTGGGTGACAAACTCATTTCCAAATAAGAGAATAAGGAGTATGGAGGAAGGCCATTCAGGCAGAAGCTCTTTTGTCTTGCACATACCATGCTCTTGCTCTTGTCTAGGGAAGTGTGCTGCTACAGAAAACTCTTATCTCAATGTTTTCAGGAAAGTGATGAGGGGTAACCAGGGTAAAACAGGAGATAGACATCCTGATTTAACTGAGAAAAACTTGCTGCAGAAAGGATTTTACTCATGTTCTTGAGATAATATTGGAAATATTGCCTCCAGTTTTTCTAGAACAAAACTCCTTTTTTTGTCTCTCACTTTGTTTTGACTCTTGGAATCACATCATAACAACAAAAGACAGAGACTAATTCAGACCCTATGTTGAATCACAGGACTTACTGCAAGGTCATTCCCATATCACATGGCCCAGGGACACCCTCCTTCTTTTCATTTTCATTTGGCAACCCTGAAAGTGCGTGACTGCATTCTTCACGGCACAGAGTGATTCCTCTGTGGTTTTATATACAAATGTCATAGCAGAGATTATACTGAACTCACCCTGCAACTGCACATTCCCCAAATGAAGAAAGGTGCCTGACTAAGCGGACTGGAATGCAGCTGGTTTCACTAAGATGGACTCACACAGTCTGCTCTCTTTCTGTTGGCTTTCCCACTTTCTGCCACCCAGAACTGCCATTTGCAAGTGTATCTTGTCGTGATAAAGAGCACACGGTGTCACCTCTGCCTGTGTGACAGATAAGCCACTCACTGTTTACAGAATAGTATTATTGTAAACTAGCAGAAAAGCAATATTCCTAAGGCTAAAATATCCATCGTGTGATGGAATAAAGAACTTCAAAAGAAAAGAAAAATTAAAGCTTTAACATTCTTTTACTGATTGCCTGTAAAGGTCTTCAGGTGACTGGACAGTCAAGAGGAGAAATCCATTCTATCCCTTGCCTTTCCATAATACTTGCCGAAAGCTGAACTTCAGGAATGAACAGCACTTAAACTCCCAAGGCTTTCCTCCTTGGGGTAGAAATGGAGGCCAAGGGGATAAATGTCAAGAGAGTGATCTCATGGGGCAGCCCAACAGCCCAAGCCAGGACACACTCTCTACAGACAGAAAGGTATCTCAGAAAATCAAACCCCTTTACACAACCCAACACGAAGAGCTACTCTTTGTGTACAACTACTCACACTGTGCTCAGTAAGGAAATCACTTTAAGACTGAAGGATAAGGTGAGAAGAAATGTCTGTTCATGAAGTTTGAGTGAAAATTGTTCTGTCAGGTGAATTTTCAAGTAAGTAATTAATGTCATTATAAGAGAAAATGCATAATACTCATCTGCATACATCATCTATTTGGAGAAGCAGTAAGGATCCAATATCCTGACTATATTGTACCTACCATAAGGATTTAAAATGCTGTTTTACTTCTAGTCTGATGTTTGTCTTTATTTTTTCAACCATCAATATTACAAATTATGTTGAGGACTGCTAGCTGATCACCTTTGCATTTCAATGCTCTCTAAGCATAATGTCACCTCTCAAAACAGGAGAGATATGTTACTTCTCCAGCTTTCTGAGTTGAAGACATGTCATTTGTAATTACATCTTTTCCTAAAAGGTCATGAGAAATATGTATTTAATAACTAAGATGACTTTTGTATCTACTTTTAAGAGAACATTCTGATTGTGTGGAATGGAGGTCTTCTCCATGTTGGATAACATTTCCTGCACTGTGCCTGTACTGCACCACAAAAGAAGGAAAGTCTTCAGGGCAAGAGACTGTTTTCTTGAAGCTAAAGGCATTACAGCTTTTAAACCATGAAAAAGAAAAAAAAAAATTAGTTTTCTTACAATTTTGTTGGAAAATCTTCTCTGGTGTAAGACAGAGTTTCTGGAGACTGGAAAAATCTGAAACTATTATTGAAAAGAGAGGAGTGGCATGGTCTGATAGTGGCAGTGGTAATATCAGAGCAAACAGTGAAAAGCCCTTATCATATAGGTGCCAGGAATCTTTAAAACTTCAGAGAGCTGGGGGTGGACAAGGTGTCTCTTGCTCTCCTCCACCACATGAACCTTCCACTCTCCAGCTGCCCTGATGTCTCTGGGGAGCCAGGAATGGGAAGGCCTTAATGGGCTTCTCCTGCTGTTGGAGACCTTTGAGCAGGATTTACCTTACCCCTGAAGTGTTTGAAAAATTTACTGCTATAATGGCTTGGTCCTTTGTTCCTTTCAAAGCAAAAGGAGAGGATCATTCAGGGGAGGATTTGATCTGGGAGTGAGCTCCAGGTTGCCCAGAGCACAGCCTTAGGGCCAAGAAGAGGATGAGGTGGAGGAGGCAGAGGTTCCTGAGCCAGTTCCTCTAAGCTGAGGTGCTTTCCTAGTTCAGCAGACACCAAAACAGAGAAAGCCATCTCGGGGTCCTTTGTGGTGCTTGGCCTGAGGATAGAGGTGCTGCTGGCTGGATGCCCTCAGTCACACACTGATGCAGACACTCTGCTTCCTTGCCACCGCCAACCAACACATCTACACCCTGCACAGCCCTGAGCAGAGCAGGGTGTGCCCTCAGATTGGGTTTGTGCTCACACAGAAAGCAGAATCAACACAACACACCTAAAGCTGAGCCCTGAAGGGAAGGGTGCTGCAGACCACCTCAGCCACGTTCCTGATGCTATGTCCAGCCCTCCCCAGCACCCAAAGATCAGACTGGGCTGAACAGATCTTTGTGTCTGCTGCTAAAGCTCCACCAGTAGCAGACATTTCTGCAGAATAAACAAATCCTTCCTTCACTTCAGCAGCAGGACCAGTAACCTTTCTGTACTGCCTGTTTGCTCCTTCCACAAAGCAGGCACTGCCTTCTTCTGCATCCCTGACCTTTCCTCAATGTCTCTCTATTTGTTGCTCCTGTCCTTTTTAAAAAGCCTCTTATTGATGTTTTTAAACTGATGGGGAAATATAAACAAGTAATAAAGAAAGGTTAACAGTACTGAATCGATACTACAGAGAGAGGCATTGGGGAGATGGAATTGAGGAGGTTGACTCTGAAGGAAAGTGAAAGGCCAAATTTAATCACAATACCCTTAGTAATTAAATTACATTTTGGGTTGTTGTTATTTTTTAAAATAAGAACTAATGAATGCACAAACTTTTGTTAGGGTTTTAAAGAAAGCAAAACAAAGGAATAGAAATTATGAACAAGAGCTTTTTCATATTGCTGTGAACAGAACAATCTATTCCAGATTATTGTGGTCTTTTTCTGACGGCAAAGAAAAGGAAAATACAGTTGGTGTTAGACTGGAAAGTTCTGAAAACATAGATCTGCTGCCAAGCACAGGAATGTGGAAATGTGTATGCCACTGGAAATTTTCTGGTATCGCAGACTCAGAGAATGGTAGTGGTTGGGAGGGACCTCTGGAGATCATCTAGTCCAGTTTCCCCGCTAAAGCAGACTTACCCAGAGAAGATTGCCCAGGATTGTGTCCAGGACAGTGCTGAATGATGCCAGAGAAAAATATTCCACAATGTCTCTGAGCAGCCTGTCCCAGTGTTCTGCCACCCTCAAGGTAAAGAAGTTCTTCCCCATACTCAGGTGGAACTTCTCTGTTCCATTCTGTGCCTGTTGTCTCTTACCATGAAAAGTGTGAAAAGTCTGCAGTGCTGCTATTCCTTGTCTGTTCCACATCTTCAAAATACAGTGAGCAGAAAGAGTAGCTCCCACTTCTGGACCAGAAAGTTCCCTTTTAAGTGTTACAGGATATCACTGGGACTTGCCCATGACACCATTGCCCAGTCTTCAGTCCCAGTTCTCCATGTGTTGCAGTTACACACTGTTCTTTAACAGCCTTCACTTATTGGCAGAATGTAACAATTTCATTGTTACCTTTACCATCAAAACATGTTTCCAGTCACTCATCCGCATTATTCTTTAAAGGGTTTAAATATGTGAATATGAACACTGGAGTTTTCAGAAATCTCTCCCTCCTCTGCTCTGGCAGTGTTTATGATCATGTCCACCAGCTCTGTGTGTGCATGAACACACACACCATACTCTGAACAGGAGGAAAAGCTGCAAAATGGGAACAAGAAAAAGAACTAGTTAAAATAAATGAGAGAAGAATATTGGGATGGGAGGGTGAGGAGTGACTGCATTTGTCAGAACTAGCATCATGGCCATCCAGAAGCACCTTGGAATGAGAGGTTGCCAAGTTTAGTTTTACTCTGCCTGTGGTCTCCAGATTTCATATGAAAAGAGCCAAATGTAAAAAGAATGAGAGATCCATAAACCAATCCCTGTTACAATCTAGAACAGGGAAATGCTACTTTTTACACCAGCAGTAAGAATGGTGATGCCATGGTCACCTTTCCCTCTTGCCTTCCCCAGCTCTCCCTTCTTGCACAAGAATTGATGAGATTGTTTCACTGCTCAACAGCAGCATCTTCTTCCATGGGCAAGGCAGGACAATTTAATTAATTTCCTTCCCTTGGCTCTGGCCAAAAATGGCATCTGACTGCACAAGTCTGTCACACAGGCTTTTTTATATTCCTCCTATCTTCCCAGTCTGGCCATGAAATTAATTGTGGGCAGGAGAAAGGAAAGCAGGAGAGCTAAAACCACAAGACTTACAACAGAGCAACCTGGAGAGCTGTCTGAGTTGCATTTCTGGTTTTCTTTTCCCTCTATCAAAAATCATTTTTGGAAAGGTGCCAACTGCTGCATTGGTCACTGTACTGATGGTCTACAGAAGAGGGTGGATTGTCAATAATGTGCTCACAGATCCAGCTGGAATGATTCCTGTGCTCTATAATCCAACAAAATGCATCTGCTCCAGAAATAACTCCAGTTTTGAAACCTGAGAAAATGATCACACCCACTTAAGGATTTGTCTCTCCTGGGGGAATGTTGTAAAATGGACTTCCAGGATGTGCAGCTACAGCTCTGTCTACACCAGCTGATGGAGTCAGAGCTTGAGAGAGCTAAAGGATCACATGTGTTTGCACCACCAGGACACCCAGGGATCAATGTGCCCCTGCTGCTGTAAGGGAGCAAATAACCAACAGTGTCACAAGCTGCATGTGGTGTTATCTTTTCCAAAACAGCCCCACAGCAAGCTCCCAATCCAGGCTATTACCCAGAGGCTGATAGCACACATGCTGGCAGGCCCAGTCTGAGGATGGTTCCAGAACTGTTTGTCTCAGCAAGAATCAAGAACAGTGAAAAGCTGCTTTTTTAAAAAACAATGATTCTCTTTTATACATTGTCTTTCTGAGTCCTCCACTAAAGAGAGGGCTTGCTCTGCTTTCTGCCATGGAAAAATCAATGCACCAGGCATGCACAAATCACAAAGAAAATGACACTGTCCTGTTGGCAGAGACACTCAGGTCCTCCACTGACTGGGGAAAGGCAGAGGATGATGGACTGATATTTGACCCACTTCACAAAAGATAAAAATGTTCCCTTTCCAAATCTGGAAGCATCCTTCCCAAACCCTTGCCCCTGATACAAGGCAGATTTATGCAATTCCTTTAAATATTTACCTCCATAACCATGCCTCATAGATGTGTTATTACTTTTTAACCAACATTAAAGTTTAAAACCTGAAAAAAAGCTTTGCTTCATACAAGAACTTATCCTTCAGACAAACAGGAAATGCACCACATCATGTGTCTACAAATGTAAAAGTACTCTTAACATTCCATTCTTTTTATGGAAAAAAGTAACTGAAAACTTTAAAATGCACTTTCTGTGGGATTAGCTTGAATTTCACCCATGCCAGGTTTTTTAAAGAGGGGGAATTCTTAATAATGGGTCTGGACAAAGAATTGAAATCAAATTACAGCTCAGAATGATTGCCAGTGTGAAGATAGTCCCTCGCATTCCCTCTCCATACACACAGCTGCTTGCTGGGGCTGCTCAGTGGTGGTGAGGAGTATTTAATGTCCCTGCCTGTTACTGACACCTGGCAAGGGTGAGTGGGCACAGCTGCTTATTCATCCCCACCCTGACCTTACCAATTCAGGCATCATGGCATGGTGGGAACTTCATACCATGGGTGCTTTGTGGCTCTTGCTGGTGGTGGGATCTGGTGTTCTTGGCTAACTTTAGGGCTGGAATAAAGAGCAGCAGCTCATTTGGCATCAGCAAAATAGCATCAGACACAGCACTGAGTCATTAGTTCTTTGGCTCAGGCAATCCCAACATGCTTCATGCACCATAGACAGTGAACAATTGTACCATAGAAATGTCATTGTCATTTGGGTCAAAAGACAGCTGTGAGTCTAAAAAAAGTACACGAGAACAATGAAGAGAAAGATTAGCCTCATTTTCTTCAAGACTGGTGGTTCTCAGTCTGAGCAAACCACTATAGGGAGAAGCATCCTTTACTGCAGGATGCTGTGGACCAGTGGAAACTGCTGAGGTGCTTTGAAAGGATCCTTTCAGGGTTACACAAACCCCATCAGACTCAGAAAGTCCCAAGCCTAGTCACAGCTGGAAGCAGGCAGAGCACAAGGAAAGAATCTCACAGACTTGCCTTGCTCCTTGTCCATGAGCCTTTGCCTACAGCCCTGGGCTGGCTGGTGCCTCACTTTGGCTCAGGATGACTTTTCCTGCCTTTCAAGGACACACACACTGCCCAGGATGAGAAGCAGTGGTCTGTACCATGTGCCTTCATCCCAAACAATCCATATCACAGACACACTCCCCAGATTCTCTACATCCTCCAGCCTGGAAAGCTTTTTAATCCAGGTGAGGTCTGCTCCCTCCAGCCTGTGCCACAAGGGGAAGGCAAGACAAAACAACTCAAAAACTGTGGAAGACACCACCTCTCATCAAAGGCTTGTTCTCCTTTTTCAATAGCAACTTTTAAACCAACTTGATCCATCATTTCTAAACTGAATTTCTTGGGGAGAGGGGTATATATTTTTCTTCAGATTGGTAATGTTTGTAGATTTCAGCATAAATTGTTTCGCAGGGTTTCAATGCGTCTGAAATTGTGCTTTTTTCTGCCATTGCTGAAGAAAGTATTCCTTGGAGAAATGTCATCCAACTTTAATAGAGATCATAACTCACAGGAGAGACCTATAGAGTAATTTCCACTGGGATTAATACAGCCTGGAACAGTTGCCTGCTGTTGACGTAACACTGGCAAATGTCTTCCCAGTGCTTTATAAATGGCCAGCATGTGGTTACTTATCAAAGGAAGGAAAGTGATGCAGCAGTGGACTCTGCTCATGGAGAATCAAAAGGGAAAGAAACCTGGTGAGCCTTTATTTGGCAATATGGATTAATTAGCTCTGTCTTGGCAATACCACTGACTGGAGCAAGGGCAGCAGCTGACAATTGGGACACTCACTTTCTTCATGTCAGGGGCCCAGGGCCAGCCTGATTGCCTTCTTCAGTTCACACCATCAAAGTGTTTCGCTCTTGAAATTAAAATTTGAAGGCTAGATTTTCCCTAGCATTAAAAAACAAAATCCAAGGAGGTGCATTTGGGTCCCCAGAGGCAGGCTAATTCTACTCTAGCTTAAGATTTGCTAATGCATTGAGGTCATTAATGTTTCATGGTGGTTCCATTTCTGCATGCACACAAAGCCTTTACATCACCCTGGCTTTAATGAACTTCTCCAGCTTCCCAGGAGGCCTTTGGAAGCAGGGATGGTTTTCCCTAATGAAACAATCCTGCCTCTTTGTTTTGAAGTTGTTTACATAGTTAATACCCCCTAAAGGGAAACAAGAAAATAGAAGCCTGTATGTAGAGAGTTGTTCCACAGATAAAGAACAAAATTCTCTTGGGGAAATAAATCATTAAGTTAGGGTTTGGGTATGTTTTTTGGGGGTTGAATTTTTTTTTCTGCTAAAGGTTAATTTGAAAGATAAAGATAAACAAAGGTTTGCCCAGAGTGATGGGGAAAGTGAAAGAAGAGACCAAGGAGGAAATTATCCATCCAACAGACCATTTTCCCCTTTTTGTCAGAGAAACTTCTAAAAACAGACTGTATCTCTTTGCTTCAAGTTCTTGATTAACATAATTTAGAACAAACAATAATCCTGGTATGGGTAGTCTGGGGGATCACTAATTCTGGTGTTTATGGTCAGAAGATCCTTCCTAACCTCTTTTCTTTCTGAGGGAAACCTTTGGCAACTCAGCCACTCTGTCATTAAGTCCTGTTACTTCCAATACAGGTGTTAGTAAATCAAAAATAGATTCTGAAAGATAAGTTTCTGACCACAGCAGGGAGAGTGGTGGTCTTGGCTTTAATCTTCTTTGGCTCCCTTTTACCTGCATTTAACTCTGCCCATTTCCATGATAAAGCTCAGAAAGCAGCATTGAAATAATAAATGAAGGTGTGTAACGTTGTGTAGCTGTGGTTTCTGATAGTTACTATGGTGGTTGTTAAAACCCAGAGAATAAATGAACAGTCTATTATTTCTGAGACTGAAGCTCGATAAAAGTGAGCCAAAACAACACCACACACAGGCAAAACCCCCAAAGAGGCATTCAAAGTATCATTTGTAAGCTCACCTGACACAGTCCTGATACTATAATTGCACCATGGAATACACTTGGAGCAAAATGATCCAAATTGCCAGTGTCACAAGGCTGGTAGTTAAATGTCTAGGAAACAGCAGGCTCCTGATGAGCAGTGTTTGTGTTTTTGAAAGAGAAGCAGCAGAGGGGAAGAGGAGTGGGACCAAGCTGCCTGTGCAGAGAGCAGCATCTTGTTGCAGCAAAAGAGAACATGGTCAGGCAGAAATGGAGTGGGACACATTGTCTCCAAATTATAGGGGAAATGAGTTGATTTTCAAGATAGCTAGGCTGTCATTTACCAGGTGAATGTATTTTAATCAGTCCTATGTAGACTGTGCCTGATGCTACATGAGGTCATTTGAAAGTCCCAGCTGATGTGGCACAGATTTTCTGAATATCTCAGAAAACTGGAGGCCAAAGGACCAAGAGGTCTTTTATAGGAGGCTCTGAGCTTCCCTACAGGGAATTTCAAGTAGATTAAGTAGATTTTAAAAGCAGCAAATTCTTGTCTTTATTCAAAATTGACTTTTTTTAGCAATGCAGAGTGGGAAAAAGTTAAGGAGGAATAGACAGACAAGGTGCTGCTTACTGCAGCCTGCAGGGCAGAGAAGGGCAGGGGATCCTCACAAGGACTCCACATGCCCCAGTCTGCCAATCATGAGAAAGGAGGCTCTGGTTTCTGATTTGGAGTTTCTTTTTTTGCTTGTCATTCCAACAGCATGTGCAGGCAGTTTCAAATGGTGTGAACACCTTGCTTGGCGTGACTGGGGATGGACTGGAGCAACTGCAGAGCTGGATGCAGCCAGTGCTTCCCTGGCAGTTGGCTGTGCAGGTGGATGAGGCACAGGCTGATGAGTCATGCCTGTAAATCATTTTACTCGTTAGTTTTGACCCAAGCTAGCAGGGAAGGGTAATTCTACCTGACACGGAGAGGTCAGGATGGCATTTTCTAAACTTTGGCATCATTTTCTGTCTGTTTGACAGTGAATCATTCCAAAAGAATGGTAAATGGCTCTATTTCATGATTCTCAGAATCATGAAGCTGCTGCTTCATGCCATAAGTGACATAGAACCACAGAATCCCTGGGCTGGAAGAGACCTTCAACAACATCGAGTGCATCCCAGCCCTAACACCTCAACTCAACCATGGCAACAAATGCCCCATCCAGTCTTTTTTTAAACACATCCAGGGATGGTTTACCACCCTCCACCACCTCCCTGGACAGACCATTCCAGAACTTTATCACTTTCCATAAAACACCTTTTCCTAATATCCAACCTATATTTCCCTTGGTGCAGGTTGAGACTGTGTCCTCTGGTTCTGTCGGTGCTGCCTGGAGAAAGAGACCAACCCCACCTGAGAACAGGCACGTTTCAGGGAGCTGCACAGAGTGAGGAAGTTGTAGAGAGTGAAAGTCTGCCCTGCTCTCCTTCAGTCATAATAATTAATGCTTCAACCCCAACAACACAATTCTCCTTTGTCTCTTCTGGAGGCTCCAAAGCATTTAGGTAAACCAGTGCCCATGATTTCATTTGCACAATCAGTGCCACTGCTGCACCAGGCTGATTCACAGCAGAATTTTTACACTCAAAGCAGGGATGGATATTGCCCACTGCAATACCCATTTTCCTTGCCATGGGGTTTGCCAAACTGCTCTCGTCTGTAGAGTTTATGAGCCTGTCCTAAAGAAATCATGGATACCAGCTCCTCATTTAAAGTGTTCCTGAGTTCACAGGGAAGGTCAGCCTCAACCTTTTTCATGCCAAAACTGTTCATGTCATGGCCAGGGATGGCATAAATCAAAACAAATCTGTTGGGAGTCATCATGATTCAGTATTAGAGCAACTGTGTCAATATGCAGCATTTAGCCCTAAAATTTTGCACATCCACTTTTTCTATATGACTTATACAATTCCCATTGGATGATCATAAATCATTTTCAGCTGGCAAGGAGTTCAAGTACAGCTGGCAAAGCCAAAAAGTTATCAGAGTGCATGAACAAAACTTTATGGAGCCTATGAATTCACCAACAGCACCACATGTTTGCCAAGCCAGTTATTACAAAAGCCCATGCAGCATTTATCTTTGTGTAGCACCTGCATTGCAAAGAGGAAGAGAAGGAAAAGTAAAAATATGGATGCAGATCACACATTTTTTATACCTACTTATCTTTCATTTTAAAATTTTCCACAGTTCTAAAAAGCACCCATGTAAAAGAGATCAGAAATTTTTGTGGTGGTCTTTTTGTAAGATATTTTTCCTCCCAGAAAAATAAATATCCCAGATTGTGGTCATTGAATGAAAAGGAGTATTGCACGTAGGTAACATCTAATTAACACTAATTGAGCAATAAGAAGGATTGCTACATTTTCATCAGAAACCAAAAGTTTACAGCAGGAATCTTTTAATTATTATAAAAGCTCATAAGTCAGGGCTCACAGTTTACACCTGCACATGTTCAGTAACTAAAGAGCACAGGCTGTTCTGTCAGGTAATGATCCATATTTTTTTCCTCTGCTCAGGGAATGAAAACTAAAGATCAACTTTTAAGGTATGCAATGAGCATTTACTGAAGGGAAAAGGAGTACTGAGTCTTCCATTCACACACCAGATGTTCCCATTAAACAATATCGTTTTCATGGAAGCTCAGCTCACGTGGAAAGGGAAAGCTCCAGAGGTCAGAAGGGGGAAACAGGCAAGAAGTTAACCTGTGGAATAAGGGCAGCTGATGAAGAGACTGTTCCCAGTTTTGGCCTGGTACCCCAATCCAGCACTGCAAGGGGTCAGAGCCAGGGCTGGTACCCAGTGCAGTTCCCTGGATGTTCGTGTGAGTGACTGATTTACACCATCCTCCCAGTCCAGCAGCCTCAGAGCGGATGGGCTGTGACCTCCTTCTTTATTACCTCAGGAACCTGCTCCTCCTGGCACATTTTCTGGTAGCAGAAACGGCACAAGTGGGATTTTTCAGTATTTTCTTATTTATGCTTTAAAAACCTCCTTAGGCTTTTGCACAGGTCATGGAAACGAAGAGGTTTAAGAGTTCAAAGCAAAGCAGACACCTCTCCAAATTCCTCACAGTCTGTGTCCTGTTGTTAAAAACACCCCCTAGCACAGCAGAGTGTACATCAGTGCTGATGCTGAGGGCATAGCTAGGACATCTGGATTAACTTAAGCCTCATTTAATTTTGGGCACAGGCTGAAAACCCCTTCATTTCATTTGGAGCAGCAGCCTGGCTCAGAAGAGTTTGCTCCTGTGCTATTTGCCTTCACTAATTGGTCATCTGCCTGGTTCAGCCCTGCTGCTCAACCAGCACAGGAGCAAACCACACTGCCTCAGCTACTTTTTGCCCAGCATCCCTTCATAATTTAGGGAGAAGAAAGGGTATTCAAATCACAGAAATGTGATTTCTCGTTGGGCTTCTCACAATCTGTTTCTTAAATAGGTAAGTCGAGGGCTACGTGGGCTGAGTTTAAACCCCAGTCTTCTTTTCTGAATTTTACAGCAGCAAGAGGGAAAAAGTTTGCAAGTATTATGGTTGGAGTGAGGCAACCAGGTAAAGAACCTTTGCTGAATTGCCAAGGACAAGGAAGAGATGTGTAAAGGCCCTTTATGTTCTCTAAAGATACATTTCTCTCCATCACTAAACTGGTTCCATTTAATCTGAAATGACAATAACCAAGTCACTTTCTTTTTTCCTGGCTATTTTGTCATTATTTTACCCAGTTTTCCTGAACTTCCATGGGGATTTTAGATACGGTTTCCCTCTCTCAAGCTCCCCTCAGTTCAAGTTATATCCACATGCCCTTCACAGGTTGGAGCTCAGCCCCTCTCAAATTGTAGTGGTCCATTTTCCAATCAAAGGCATGTTCCTGCAAATGACATGTGGCTCAGTGCAGATCATCAAACACTCCTTGTTATGGAGCAAAACAAGGATTGGTGGGTGCCCAAGCACCATTAGAGGCATAAAAATGCACTTGTGTGTCATGACAGGAGCAGGTGGCTGAGGGGGCCTGCAGGGCTCTGTGGGGCTGTGTACAGAACCAGCTCTGCAGTGAAATGCCCTAGGTCTGATGTGCTAGCAAAGCAAAAAGCTGTGCAACAGCATTGGACATCCTTAAACGACATTTTTGCATTGTGTTGGTGCTCCCGTGATCCTACACACTTTTTGGTAGCCTTGCATCCAGGAATGCACAACAAACTTGGTGAAAACGTTACTTCTATCTAAGAGTCTATCATGAAACTGAACTCACACTTCCTAGGCCACAAGGAGCAAGGGGATTTTTGTCCACTGAGTTCCCTCCTGCTAAAGGTCACAGCAGCATTTTGCAGCCTGGATGTGGCTCCCTCATCCTGGCACATTAACAGCTGCCCCTGACCCACATCAGCACCTGTCACACAGGTATGAGAGATGGTCTCAACACTTCTCTCCTGTCTGCCATGAATTTGAGGCCCCTTGGTGTGAACTGGCTCTTTTAATGTATTTCAAAAGCATCGAGAAAAAATTAAGCCCCTGTGTGTCAAACATAAAATGAGCCAAGACCCACGTTATCAGGATGCACTAGGAAAGCCAGGACATGTGCAAGCCCTTCTCACTGTCCCATCTCAGTGAGTTTGAAGTTGATGCCACCAACTTTGTGCCCTGGTGCAGGATCACCAGGAACAGGCTTGCTACCAGCTCAGGAGTGCTCTGGTCTCACTGCTGACCCCACAATGCAGGACCTAAAAATGGCTCTGTTTGCCAGCACAGAGATGAGCCCCAGCTCTGTAGAGGCTCCCTACATCTGTGCCTCAAGACATCACAGCACATCCTGCAGAGGACATGTCCTGCCTGTGCACATTAAACACACCAAATTCACTTTAAAACACCTGTCTTTGCATTTCATGCTTTACTGTGGCAGCAAAAGTCTGCCCTGCAACTCCAAAAAGCAGCGAGTTGGGGCGGGCAGTCAGTGCCCCCACACTGAGCCTGCAGCACCGTGCTCTGCCCCACGCGTTTCAAAGCTGGGCACCCACAGATCAGACATGAGGAACTGTGAGCTGTGTGTGAACCAAGAGCAGCACAAACCAAGAGTGATTCTCTCCCTGAACAGGCACTAAGAACCAGAGCAAGAAAATGTCACTTGTTCCCCTGGTACTTATGGGGCAACACAATACTTGGGGAAGGTTTTATGGATCACATCTCAGCTCCTTCTTATCTCTTGCTCTAGCTGTTGACAGTGGCAGTGCAGAACATATTGCTTTAAAAAAAAAACTGCTAGAGCTTTTGCTGTCAAGTAGGTCTCTTAAACCCCATGGGTAATGTTCTCAAATGACAAAGCTGCTCTCCTTTTTGGCAACGGTCTTTTATCAAGCAATACAGCAGCACATTTTCAATCATCTCCGTATCACAATGAAGAGACAAACCCTGTTAGCGTTGCTCTCCGAAAATCATAAAATGCAATGGCTTGGTACACCTAGGGACTAGGCTGGGCTTTGAGCTTCCATGAATCTCAGCAGCAGCAGGAGAAGTGTAATTCAATCTTTTTAACTTGGTGATATATATTCATGTCAGTGGCTTTAAGATAAGGAAAAGACTTTAGTTGAAGAATGAAACTTTTGATGAATAACCGAGAGTACAATGAATAATGTACAAATATTTCTTTCCTCTCAGTCAAAATGATTCCAGATCCTTTTTCATTTTAATCCCTGTTGTATTCTTCATTAAAGAAAAAAAAATTATAGAAATGAAAGGGGAAGAAAAAAACTCTATTTTTTTAAAGGCATTGGAGTTCTAAAAGAAGAGCTTCTAAAAGAAGCCCTCCTGATTGTACAGAAAGATATTTTTATGGTTTCTTTTTAACTGCTAGAAAACAGAAGATTGTTTGGGTACTGGCAGTACTGTGAAAACCTCAGCCCTACCTGTTCATGCCCTGCACAAAATGTGGGATTTATCAGAGAAAATGTCTCCGTTTACCTGGGAGGTATTTTTCATCAAAAAAAAAAGTAACTGTTACAAGCATTTTCTTCCCTTGCAATTTCATTCTTAGTTCTGTCATGGCTCAAAAGTGATGAGACCAACAAAAGCAACAAATGTAAACATAATTTGTTTGTTTTCCTACAGGATGGGAACAGGGAAATGAGACAAACTGAGCACTAGCTCAGAGTCCTGCCATTTCTTCACAGGTGATATCAAAGCCTGGCCTGAGTAAGATGCTTTCAGCAGAAGGGTGTCCCTGACCTTCAGGCAGACACAGCAGATGATGTTTTTAACCCTCAGAAGGAGGGAGGTCACATTGCCTGAACCTTTTGAACTTAAATTTTGTGGTGAAGAAGTAAAGATGCAGAAGATGGGCATCCTCAACAGCCAGATTTCTCCTCTTCCCCACCTTTGAATGAACAAGGGTGAATTTCACCTCCCCGCTAAACTGGCTGCATAGGTGGGAATTTCTGAGCAGGGATAGAAGCAAGTAAGAAAGGCAGAGAAGTAGGTGGTGGTGCAGGAGGTGAAAGAAAGCAGCTGGCCAGAAAACCAAACCATAACACAGCCATAGGAAAGTATCTGACTGTTAAAAACAGACAAATGCAATTGGTGAGGTTAGTTCCTACCATGGCAATAGCAACTGGAGGAGCAGAGCCACTGCAGTGCTGCAGTCAGGAAAACACAGTCCAGAGCAATGGCTGGTGCATGCTGTGTTGAAAGTGCTACCAGGTTCATGCAGCAAAAAAACCCCATTTAATTGCAGGATTCAAGGAAATGACTATATTGTCCATGCTTGACCTCAATCCCACTCCACAGAGCTCAGAGCAAAGTCAAAACTGACCTTTAGAAGTTTCTCGAGCAAATCCATTCCTGCCATGTGCAGGTTTCCATCCCCTCTGATTTATGGAAGTCAGGCATATTGTGAAACAAATTATATGAAATTGCTGGAAGGAAAAAATAAGGAAAAAAATTGTTTGCTGGAGCCAACAAAGTTACAAAAAAGCCCTTACTGAATGGAGCTTTTCCTCTATGATGTCTTGTTTGAAGCTGGTCTCTGGAGGGCAAAAGTCTGTTAACAAAGTATTTTTTTGAAATGAAGATGAGGGAAACACATTTTAAAATACCACAGATGGGAATAAAAGCCTTTACTTCCAAGCATGTTGAGGATGAAGTGGGTCACTGTATGCTTTGATTCCCTGACTTGTGTCCCCTGGAGTCACACAAAGTATGAGTGCAGTAAATGCAGAGGCACCAGTCTACCCTGCTGATCCAGGATCCTGGCAATCTCTGGTTCTTGCCATGCAATAGGAAGATTTGCTCACTGAATGGCCTGAAACTGAACAGAGGAGGACAATTTCCAAACAATTTTGCACTAATTGACCACTAACCTTATTTTCTGCAGCAGCCCCAATACTACAGATGAGCCATGGTGAGTGAAGCAACCAAGTTTTCACTTAATGTTCCATCTTCACTGGCTAGGGTGGCCTTGGGGCTCTGCAGATATGTTGGCAGGTTCCTAGGCTATCTTTCAATCCATCCACTCCAAAATAACATAAAAGGGCTTTCGGTGTAACAGAAGGATTGAGACTGCTGTTACCCAAGCTAAGGAAGTGACAGAGGTGAGGAAATCAGGGAGCCAGTCTCCCAAGGAATCCTGGTGAACAGGAAGCAGAGAAGGTTTTCTTCCAAATAGTGTCTGAAATGATGACCATCTTCTCTGGAGAAATTTTGAGAAATATCCTTGGGGTTGGGCTGTGCTTGAGACAACATTTCCACTGTTTAAGGAGGACAGGAAAAAACAGTGTCTGAAAGTCATATCTTAAGTCAGTGTTAGAGGTAGGGTCCACATGCAAGTTTTCTCCAATACCAAACCAGTTCCCTACCCACAAAGGCTTTTTGTGTGTAAAAGCTTTCTCACTTTCCAAGAATGCTGTGCTGAGAATCCAGGGCATTTTCCTCTAAATCTGTGTTCCCATGTGATTTATAGCCCAAAGACAAGCATTCCATTTGCTCCCCAAACTTTTCAGTGGTGCTTGGATCAAAAATTTTCAGGCTACATTAAAGTCTAAGGTATTGATTTATTTTCATGAATTCATTTTCCTTTTCCTTGTCACAGCTTTCACAGATTTATGAGGTTAAAGAGCATGAAGCTAATTAAATAATCTGACTGGTTGAACATCTGTTGAAACACAGTAATAACTTCAGAAGCCAACATTCCTGATGAGCTGTTAATTATTTAAAAACTAGAGGCAGGGTTTTACCATCTAAGAAAATCAACAAACCAAAACTCTTCTGGGCTCAGTGTGAACCCTCAGCATTGCTTTAAAGTCTTTTACA
This sequence comes from Ammospiza nelsoni, assembly GCF_027579445.1. Taxonomy (NCBI): domain Eukaryota; kingdom Metazoa; phylum Chordata; class Aves; order Passeriformes; family Passerellidae; genus Ammospiza; species Ammospiza nelsoni. The sequence goes on from NC_080640.1 coordinate 11,376,987, forward strand.
CCCACTTATACTCTTTGACACCCTTGAGTCCAGGTGTCCTTTTTGGGCTCTCCTACAGCCAGAGTTCCTAATGTAAGCCAGATGGTTTGTGGGGAAGGTCCAGCCCTGACTGCAGACTGTTGGTGTGCAACAGCTACAAATGGAAATTAGGATTCAGATATGATGGAGTTAACTGCATGCAGACACCCACCTCAGCCCAAAACAGAAACTAATGCATGATCTTAAGTTAGTGGTTTAAGTCCAAGCAGCCACTAAAGTAAGGAACTTAAACCTTTTCTTCAGTTCCCTCTTGCTCTCCATCCCCACAGAGCATCCCTGGACTGACTTAGGAGTTCCCAAGCCCAGAAACTTCCACCAGACTGATGTGCAGGAATTTGGTTCTCAGCCTGGCATAGTCTGTCCTAATTTACTTAGACTTTGCATCATCTTCACATCTTGTTCTCCAAATAGCTTTGTCAAAAATTCATCAGTAGAGCAGATAAATAAATAAGTTCAATTCCCTCCTACTACTCAGGATCACTTTATGTTTCAAGGCTGATGAAAGTGTTTTGAATTGGCAAGTAATTTGCAGCTGTTCTTAAACCCCCTCCTCTGCTGGTAAATTATAGGGGCTGTGGCATGCTTGTGAGTGTTTGTGCAGAGTGAGGGTGTGCCCCAAGGCCTGCAGGAGTTAATGACAGATCCAGGGGGAAAGTGCCCACCGAGGCCAGCAGCATCTTCTCCAGGCTCCCCTGCACCAAAGCCACAGGAAAAAAGCCACGTGCTTGCCCTTTCTGTGACTTTTCCTTTTAGAAATAGACAAATTGTTCACACAGTAAATATTATCCGTATTGTAAATTATTCATAGTTCCAAAGTGCAGTGGGTGCAAGTGGGGTTGAAGCTTATGCTGAGACTTTTCTGCATAACCTACAAAGTAAAGGGAAGTTTTAAACACCAAAAAAAAAAAAAAAAGAGGAAAGTCCCTCAGCATCTTATAGTTCAGCTCAGATCTCTAACAGCCCGTAGACTGGAACTGACAGGAACATTTCAAGGTTAAAAAAAAATTAAAACCGTAGTCTCACAGGTTTTGCTAACAGTATCTTAGGGTATTCCAAGTGTAGCTGATATTATTAGGCTACAAGGTCCAGAGCCACAAATGGATTTAGACTTTCAAACTTGCCTGTAATAAGCCTCACACCCTTCAGCACATGCATGCTGTGGAGAGCTCCTGAGGGAAGAGAAGCCTTTCTGTGTGGCATGTTTTTGGTCTCAGTCTTTCTCCATCCATTGTGGACTCTCATGAGACCCAGAGCCACTCTGGAATGAGGGGTGTGTACATGCTGGGGCACTGTAAGTGCACCCAAATGTTTCCAGATGTGGCAGCAGCAGATGCTCCCTTGGCTGACTTTGACTTATCTTGGTTGTCAGATTATCTCACATTTGTTTTCACCACCCTTTGTACTCATTAAAATTTCTCTACTGTCCCTGGTTTCTCTGAGGGTCTCTTCAGGCAATGCTCATTTCAAAAAGACAAGGAAAGGCAGCTACACCCCTTTTCCTAGCCCAGACAATTGCTGTGGTCAGTTCTAGATGGTCCATTCACACAGCTCCTGTAAGGCTTGTCCTTGTCTCCCCTCCCAGCCAAGGATTTTAACTTGTTGCTTCACCCAGCATACAGACAAATTAATATCCATGAAAGAGGACTGTGTCCCATGAACTGAGAAATATTGCAACGTTTTGTCATCCATCTTCCTTCTCTTTCCCCACTGGCCTCCTTGGGTCCATTTTCCTTACAACCCACATCAGGAGCCACTCCTTTTTCACAGCAACCACCCAACCCATTGAATAAAATCACATGCAACCCTTAGCTGAGCTTTGAAATTGGCCAAAAAATTCTTCCTGAGCCCTCACTCACCCAACACTGCTTTGTCAGGATCCTCAGTGCTCAACACTGGGACTTCAGTAGGGAATCACTTGCTTAAAGTTTGAATTCCAATGCTGAGCATCAGGATGTGGAAGCAGAGATGACTCCATCTTATATGACCTGAATGTGCTACATCTTCTATTGATCCAGTGGATCCAGGCTGAGACTTTAGAAACTTCCTGTGCTGAAGTCATTAAATGATTAACCAACCTTGTACTTCTCACTGTGCCTTCTGGTCAGCCACAGGATCCCAGCCAGCCTGGTTCACCTCTCTTCTTCATCACTCTGCTTCACATTTGGCTTCCAGTTCTTCTCTCCTTTTTGACTTTCAGGTTCAGGTAGCCAACACAAGATTTTAAAAACATACATCATCATAATATTTCTGTTTAATTTAACAAACATGCTACTCCTTCCTTCCAACTACATCCCTGTATGTGATTTTTTATTAGTAGTAGTATTACAATCTCCCCTAAATTTTGGTCTGAATACTGCTTGACATTCACAATAAGGCATTAAAAAGGATTTATTCTATCCTTGAAGTTTGCATATAATTCCTCTTAATGTGAGAGCTCAAACTGGTGCAAATCAAGACTAAATTCACTGATATCAGGGGGCCTGAACAGGTACAACCACCATAAAGCAACTGTAAAACAAATCTTTTTATATTTATCAAGGGTAAAATCCCACCACCAACAGCACAATTGCCTTCAGTCCTACCTCTACCTGCACATTTAAAATACAGTCAATTGACCTACTAATAATAATTTTTTTCAAATTCAAGAACAAATTATTTTTTGTTTTGCAAGAACCAATCTTTCTTTTCTGCTTTCTCACAGACATGTATGAAACAGTTTCTAGTGAGCAACTGTTCTTTCCTCCATGACCCAAAATAAACTCATCTCTATGGTCTCATATAGAAACACCAGCAAATTTGTTTAATTAATGTTTCAGGGTCAAGGGAAAAACGTGGAGGTAAATATATTTAAAGGTTTTGAAAGCTTCATGGCAGCAGTCCAATACTGCTTTCCTTGCCTTTATTTGCTGGCTTTGGCAAAAAAAAAAAAAAAAAAAAAAAAAAAAAGCAGGCCATAAAGCTTAGAAAAGTGATCAGTCTCTGGGTCTGGGGCTCCTGTCACCTGCCATTTCCCTGATGTAGCACGGTGATATACAACAGCAGAGCAGCACTCAAGTGATGTATTACAATAATATGTCAGTAATGCAATGGGGTTTTGATAGTCCTTAATAATCAGAGTACTTCAGTGGGGAGAGGGCCAAGGGAAGACCCAGGCAAAGAAGGCAAAGTCAGCTAAGCAGAGCCTCAGCCTGTGGAAGTGTGTGAAAGTGAAACAAGACAGGGAGGAGCTGACTCCAGGAGCAGTTATGAGGCATTTTCCTGAGGAGCACCTGAAAGAGGGGTATTTGGCACAACCATGACAATTTCATAATGTAGTAAACAATGCTTACACTGCCCTTCATAAAGGGAATAAGAGGTCCATCCATCACAGAAAAAACAGCTGGATTAAGGCAAAGATTGAGCTACTGCTCATGTTTCTAGGCTATGAAGTTTAAGTGCCTGCACTTGACTCCACAGCTGCACTTAGCTGAGTTTCTGAACAGTTGAGCACTGGGTCTCAGTGGCAGCTTGTCAAGCCATGGCAATTTCATCCTTTGTGCTTGTCTGTCCATAACTTGTAGTTCAGGATCCCAAGAACACAAGTGTTACACTGTCATTGCTGTAAAGAGGGGCCGACACAAATATTTCAAAAGCTGAGAGTTGTTCTGTGATGCTGAAAGCATCTCCTACATCACACTCAGGGATGGCCAACCCAGTCCTTCACTGCCTGACTTTCTCAGATTTCTGACATAAAGGAAAACCAGAAACAAGTGCAGTTTATGGACCTCAGGCCTAAAGCAAAGGAGGGAGAGTGGGGTGTGCATGCATGTGCATGGGTGGAGATGGCTGGTACATATCCAGAGACATATTTCCATGCTCTCTTTTCTGTTTTTCAACAGTCTCTTTTGCCAAGGAGTGAAGAAAAATTTTCTTTCTTTTTTTTCTTTTTCCTACATAGGCACTTTACAGTCTCTTACAAGCTAAAATCAGACAGGTGAGAGCATGGGATTTATGGGGTTGTGCTTGTACAAGCAGAGTGTTCTCCCCTCCTATTCACCTCCAAGGCTCCAAAGAGAATCAGCCTGTAGAATGAGAAGGTAAGAAGATAATTATTTTTGCAGAGGAGCACTAAGAAGGAAGGAGAGCTAGCTGTTTTCTGTTTTATCTTAGAAGTCTTGCCTTAGAACATTTCTCTGTTGACACTCCATGTGCATGCATGACCCTGAACAACAGAGTTGGAGGCATAGATATGGCAAGGGAAATTCAGAAGAGAAAGAAGACTTTGCCAAAAGGAAATCTAAAAAGAACAAGGATTGAAAAAGCAGCCAGGGGTAACTCTGATGTACAAAAATACATTTATTTTCAACAATTTCAAAACCACTGCCTTTTTTTACAGTAGAAATATTCAAATGGAACAATAAAACCAAGAACAGTATATATATATGTATATATATGACTCATGCAGTTGTATTACTGTGTTCAATACAGGTATTGCAATTGTCTGTCTCATTTAATCCTTTGAAACCACAGTGGTGGTTTAGGTTTAATGCACTGTCCAACATCATCAGAAAGAATGTGAGGATTCTGGTTTGGTTCATTAGACCTGGAATAGGTGTGGGAGCTGATTGAAGGGAAAGAGAGGAGAACAGGACACCAGGACATCTTTGTACATCTGTGAAACCAAAGTTTAGTCCAGAAGAAAATGCACAATTCCTACACATGCTCTCATTGATGGCAACTGCGTCTGAAACACTCTGTAGCCCCCTGTCACTCTGGTCTCACCTCTGATCCTGCCAGGTTTAGGGTTAGGGCTCTTGAGTTCTGGTTAAACTAAACAAAGATTCATGGTTTATATCAGACTGTCAGCCACACAGAACCAGAAGCTGCATCTAGTCTCCAGACCTCATGCATTATTCCTAAATTACAGCTAATCCATCATGGGGGAAAGGCTGGCAGTGACAGAGGGCACTGACCCAGTCTCTTGCTCTCTGTCCCTCTCTCGTTCATTTCCTCTTTTTACATAATTACAGTGTGGGAGCTATTTATGTTCCATTGATGCCATTGCCTATTTCCCTCATTACTCAGGTAAATAATAATCTACAGCTTCAAGGATTTCCACTATATTTCCCTCAGGGGTAAAACCTGCTGGAAAAAAAAAAAAACCCTGATGACAACCCCAAGTTGTTATTTCCCAGCAAGACAAATAAAAGTGGCCAATGCTCCAGCCTGTGCTAACACTGCAGCTCAGTACTTCCAAACTGGTGAAGAGGGCTGGCTGCCCAGCCCAAGCCTTACACAGGTCCCATGGACAGGCAGGAACGCAGCAATGACCCTTCTTGGATTCTAAAGGAGCAGATTTCAGTGGTGAACCCAAGCTTTCTCCAGCTGCCATCAGCCATGACTGTGCCCTAAAGGAGCAGGAGTGACCTGGTAAATGTGGTGCCATGCACGCCCTGGGGATGCACCTGGAGCCCACAGCCTGGTCCTGACAGGTGTGACAAACTGCACTGGAGGCAGGGACACCCACCAAGTCCTGTGGAAAACGAAGTTTGAGCAAACATAAGAATCAGTCAGGCTTTTCTGACATGCAGCTTTGGCTTCATGGATTTTTTGCGTTTGCTTTGTAGGATACTTTAGGATCATTTTGGATGGAAAATGACTTTCTAGACAGATGTTTCTCCAAAACTGTCATTCAGAAATTTCTCAGCCTTCACTGAGATTAAATTTCTTTTTGAGAACTGAATTTTTTCCATTTTTTCAACAGCTTACTCCCAATATTTCCTTCTTACTTTCTCCCATTTGAGGCATTTAACAGCAATTGGTTAAAAGTGTAAAGGAATAAAATATAAAGAAAAAAAGTGAAAAGAAATAAGAAAAAGAATTGTGAAAACTGTCATCCTCTGCCTTTCTTGTTAAAACAGCATGAGATGAAGCCCATGAAAAACCTATAAAATTCCAAACAACAATGAAAATCATCATTTTGCCTCGTGGTTTATAAAGGAAAAAGTTGATACAGAAAATATTGAGTATTTTACATTCAGCCCTCTGCAGCAGCTCTCCACAGCAGTACCTCAAATCCTAATGATCAGCAAAGACTGAGATCAGCCCACACTTCAGCTCAAAGCCCATGGGACCATTGTTTATGTACATCCCTCCCACCTCCACCTGAATGGGAAGCTATGGCTTTGTGCTAACACTTATCACCAGACTGGACCATTACTGTAAACTACTGAGGAGTTTCAGTAGAACAGAGACAGTAATGCAACAGTTTATGCACTTGTGATGGATGGAAACCAAGGTTAAATAGAATAACACAGCCATTGCTCTTCACCTTACATTAGAAACCAGAGCAGGAAAATGAGGGGGAAAACAAGAGAAATATTTTTAAATCAACAGAAAAAAAAAATCCACAAAACTGACTGAAAAAAACCTGACAATATTTAGTTTTAGTACTTCTCAAGAAATAGTTTCTCCTTAATTTTTAGGTTTACAATTTTAATCTTGAAACACTGCCTGAGTTTTGCAAAATTGTGTTTAACCACTTTTCTCTCCACCTGCAGAGCCACCAGGATTTTAACCTTTGAAAGACATTTCAGCCCACTAACAGAGTGAACACGTGGCTGAGGCTGGTTTGTAGCCCACTGGCCTCTTGCAATGCAGAGAGATAGCAAATAACACCCAAATTCCAGCCATCTCCTCATTTCAGCCCAGGTATATTCAAGGTGATTGAAGTGCTATACCGAGATCCCAGAAATGATAACAAACGTTGTCACCTGCTGTAATTTCTGCCTCCTGTTACCACACAAAGACTAGAACATCTTCCCAGATGTGCCCCAAATCTTCCTTTCTTTTCTGCTGCATCCTGCAAGTCAATAATCTGCAGAATAAGGTTAATTTTTGACATCATCAACTCAAGAAAAATGGATAAAAGGTAACTCACCACTAAGTCAACCTTTTGCCCCAAAACTCCACCTCTTCATAGGGATATTCTCAGTTCAATGTAGTAAAAAATTTCTAAAGAGCTTTTTCAATACCTTTTCTTCATTAACCTCCCTGTTCTAATCAGAAAACACCAACCCACCATGCAGAAATCTCCACTCTGAGCTGGGAGCTGCCATTCTACAGCACTCACAAGAACCTTTCACAGCTCATTAATGCAGGTCTGACCCTCCCCTGCCCTCTCCAAAGAGCAGTCCCTAATCGCATGCACCATGTTCAGCCAAAATTTACTACTCTTACACATCCTAAATGGCACTTCACTTCATCAGCTGAACTGCAAAAAGCATGACTTCCCCGTGGGAATAAAGCTACTGCAATCTGCCCCACTGCTGAGCTGAGGTTGTGCTGGGTATGCCAAGGCCACTGATATTTACCTACACAGAGATGGTGATAATATTTCAGGATTCTTTTCCTCATTTTTACTAACAGATGCCACTAAGATCATTCTCAGAAGTGGGCAACAGTGACAAGGATGAACAGATGATAAACATCATTAAAATATTTATGACAGGCTCATAATCTGGTTGCTAATATCTTTTTCTGCTCCATCACAGGAAATGACACCATATATATATACATATATGTAAAAAAAGGCTTGCAGTTATACATAGAGAAATAAACTACTCTCTTTATAGAGAGCAGTGTCAGATTGAAATATGACAGACAACTGGAACACACTTGGAACCAAAGTGTGACTCAAGTGCTCACCAGGGTCCCTGTTTGGCTGTATGTAGTGTGTGTGTGTGGGCGTGCATGTGTGTGTGTGTGGTTCAGGTTTTCTTTTAAACATATCTTCTTTTACTAAACATTAAATTATTTCCCAAGAAATAAAAAGCTATGTACATTGTAATTATCTACAGTAGGCCTTCAGCATCCTCGCTATTCACATGCACAGGGGTCGGGCTGCATTCATAAACTCAGGCTCGCTCCTCCTCCGCTTGTGGTGCTGTCCCCTCCAGCCAGTCTGTGGTCCAAGGAGCACTGACGTGTGGGTTTGCTCTGATTTGGTCTTTTCCTTTCTCAGCAGTCACCAGTGCCAGAGGGTGACTGAAATTAAAAGCAATTAAAAGAGGCAAGATCCTGCAAAAAGCTGAGACATGCATGTCACTGGGAAGCGAGGAACGTTGGCATGTTGCAGAGTCTGGTCCAACAACCCAGTCTGAACCCTCTGGCAGGATGAAGCAGCTGATTCATGACTTATTCTGAAAAGGGCTGAAAAGGGACAATTTACTTACAACATGTTGCCTAAGGTACAACACATATCTGTTGGACTTGAATACTTAATTCCCATTCTGTATGTAACAGGAAGCTGGCATTCAAATCTCATTGCACACTTGACTCATTCTTTGCTTTTTATTTCTAATCTGATGTGTATTCCCTAAATATGAAGAACCTCTGCTGTTTATGAATGCAGCCCTGGTAAACACAAAAAGCCCACCCCATTCCCTCCCAAATGATAATAATGACATATAACTCTTTCTTTTTTCATAATAATAATAATAATAATTATAACAATAATAATTACAAATAAAAATTCAGAAATGCTGTAGACCAAGTGGATTCTCAGTATTAAACACTAGTGCAGTTGGGGATTTCCTTTGTGCTTTCACTGTTGGCAATTGTTGAGATGCTTCCTGTGGAGGAGAAAATGGAGAAGACAATCAGTGCAGTGGCTTCAACATTTTGGTCTATATCGCTTCTCACCCTTTAGCATGTGGTAGTGTAAGTGTAGAGACAGAAAAGATGCTTAAACGTAGCACATTTTTTTATGTATTTGCAATAAGCAGGGAGCATGCAGAAAACTCAATTACTACAGCTCAACTGACCAGCAGTAAACTCATTAAGCTATTAGGGACATATTTGCTTGTAATTAAGCTATTAGGGACATATTTGCTTGTAATCACAGCACACCAACAGTGAGAGCCTGGCTCAGCTGGTTCTTCTGAGGGTGCAGGGAATTTGTCACTCCTCCACAAGAGAGCCAGGGTCATGAGCAGGAATAGGTGTGAGCACAGCCATTACTAACTTCTTGATACCTACTGCTGGAGCCAGGTTCCTACCATGGGAATAGCTGAAAAGCTATAAGAGAAACTCCATTATCCTGCTGCTGAGAGAGATTTACTCCCTATCCCTGGGCCTCAGGGCTCTACTTGTACCCAGGGTCACAGGCACTGCCTCTCCTAATACCCAAAACACCAAAATCTTCACCCAGACTGTGAAGCAAAGCTCAGCTGAGGGCTGTCTCTCACCCATCACTCGTGTGTCCAGCTCTTTGTCCATCAGCTCCTCAGGGTCTGTGAACTCACTCAGGGTGATTTTGGGGGCATTTTCACTTTGGCTGACAGAGCCAATCATTTCCTGCTCCTTGTCATGCTGAACTTGGGCATAGATGTTAATCCAAGGGATTTTCCTGCACAGAAAAGGAAAATGAGAGGTTGTGGTTTGTAACACAGGGATCCTCAGCATGTCATTTATTAATGAGATAAACTAAGCTGAGACCAATCCCAGAAATGCAACACTGGCAGTGATGCAAAGTATGAGCTCTCAGAATTATGAAAGTACCACACAGAGGTTCATCTCTGAAAGTGCCCTTAGCATCTACTAATTCCAATACCAGCCAAAGGTACTCCAAATCTCAGGCCATTGTTTTCACATCATGGGCACAAAGTCTCCCTCAGCTGCAAACTTCAATGTTCTGCCCTTTTAAATGAAAAATTATGCACACAGTGGACACTGCACTCAGCTCAGACAGCAGCAATTAACTAAGTATAATCAGATGCAATTGTCAACTCTCTCAGTATTTATTATATGATCAGGGTTGCATTGGAAACCAATAGTAAAAATCAATTTGGCACTAGTATCAACTGAGCAAAAAAAGTGCTGGGCTTGTTGCTGCTGACAGGCCCACACTGACTCAGAAGAAATTGCCACATCTGAAAGAGTTATAAAGAATTGCTCCTGCCTCAGAGTCAGGAAGGATTTGGACCTCATAACACCCATCCAAGTCTATTTGTTACCATTCCCTTGCAAAAACCAGTTTGTCATGCTATGGATCATGCAAGTTTGCACGGACTTATTTTTCTTTGCTGCTCAGGAAGCCAAGGAAGTGAAGGGATTATTTTTTCCTCCTTCTCCCAAAGTTACCTTGGCCTGCTAGAATGATATCCTTGAGAGTCAGTCAGGTAGACAGATTATACAGGCCTAGACAGACAGGTAGTAATCCATGGAGGAATGCAAGTTTAAATGAGAGAGCTGAAAAGGAATGTGTTAAGTGTCATGGGGTTTGCCAGGATTATCTGCATTGCCTGTTGGAAGTTGACTGTTTTTCCTAATGCTCTTAGAAAGTCTTCATGCCATGCAGTTCACACTGCTCCAAAAAGGAAAATTTGGAGAATATTTTGAGTTCCTTAAAGCACATAGGAGTGAAAGAAAACGTGTTCAAAAGAAGTAATATAAAATTCCATATATTTATGCTGATCTATGGGCTGTTGGATACGTCAGAGACTAAAAACAGTGGAAATTGCCTCAGTTCCCATGAATTCAGTGGATCTATGCTGATTTTACTCCAGTGAAGTTCTGGCCTCAACCAACTTGTGCTATTGGCTTGATTTAGCATTCTGTTCTTAACCAGCATCAAGCCAGGACATATTTGGGATGTTTAGCAGCAGATGATAAATCTCATGATCTTCTCCCTTTCTCCTACTTTCTAATGTTTATGCCATAAATGCCACCAGAAGACATAGGAACTCCACAGGAAATGAGTGAGAACTAATGCATTCCCATAGGATCCAAGTGCCCAGAACTTGTCTGGAGATGTATAGAGACAGGAGAACATGCCTGGAGATAGTGGCAGATTTAGTTCTACTTTCAAACAGTGCAATAGCAGAGCAGGGATCATCTCTGAACTTCGTGTGGAAAGGTGAGAAAAGCTCTTTAGAATAGTGAGGCAGAGAGCCAAGGTACTTCAGAGAGTTAGGGAGAAAAGAAACTGAGATGGCTGTACATATGTGAATGCACACCCAAATCCTAATCCTGCTGTGCCTGCCAGCACAGACACAGGTGGGCACAAGCACATCACTCTGAGCACACACAAGCACACAGTCCTGCCCTGCTGTCCCAGGACACACACCTGGACTGCCCCACAGCCCCACCACTGCTCAGCACTCATACACACACACTATTAACTGATACATGCTCAATCTTCCAGAAAAGAAACAACATTTTTACAGATTATTTCCATACTTTTCCCTTCTTCCTTCCTTTTCCACTGGGACCTCCTCAATAAGCATCTCTCTGGCAGCAGAGTTTAACATGCCTGCTGAGTCTATAAATTGATGGACTGATAATAAGGAGTCTGTGTGCAAACCAGCAAAGCACCAAATCTATGAATTTGTAGAATTAAAAAATCATGTCAGCCTATGCTCCCCCATAACCTTTTCCTGTAAGCAGAAGTTCTGTATTCAGGCTGGAGCCACCATTAATCAAAGAGGTACATGTGGCTAATGGACTTCTGCATCACTTAGAGCCACAGGAAAGCTTTTGGGTTTGCTCCCCTTTTTCCATTAGGAATCATTGTATGCTTTCACTTCTGCTCCACTGAGCCAGGGGTTTCAGACAGAGCTGAGAAGTTTCTTTCTTTTCTGAAAAATTAAGTTGAGAACACTCTGTGTATATGACTTATCCTAAACTTTGTCAATTTGATCTGTGTTTTTCCCCTTTGGGACAGAGAGATAAGAGGAGACAGCCAGTTAATAAATAAGCTTTTGGACTAAGCAAAACTGATGCTTTGACCACCTTCCTCTCTACTCCCAATTTCTCATATAATCAACTTTCAGACAGATTTTAACAAGGCAGGGTCTCCATAGCCCTAGAGCATAATAGAAGGCTGATGGGTGCTATTCTCAAAGCTCAGGGTGCTTAAGTAGTACAAGAGTCAGTTTTATGAGCTGTAGTAGCAGAAAATGACCCAGAGAATGCCAGAGCAAAATGCATTAACAAGCTCTCACTGTTCTCTGGCAGCTGGAATATAAAGACCCTTCTTTACCTGCTAGTGGTAACCACAGCAGTGGTAACTGCTGACCACAGGGCCAAGGACATCAGGCCAAACCTAGGAAACCATCTCACCAAGACACAAGGCAAAGGTACACACCCTGTCTTACTTAGGGCTGTACCTACAGCTTGTCACATCTCCCAGGAAATTTCTTTCCATTCCTCATCCTACATCTGGGTGTGACAGTAATCATCAGCTGCCTCCCCAGCACACTATTAAATCAGTGCCTTAAACAAACCCCATTCTCCTGGGAAGCTGTAGTCATTTCACAGAAGCAGAGAGGGGATTTCAGGCTGCAAAAGGAGGTTGTGCTGAAGGCCTTGAAATCTGCCTCTGAGCAGAGTCACACAAATGCTTTCCCTGGAAATTGTCCTGGGCCACTGAAATCAGTGGGAGCTTGATAACAGCAGTGTGCACAGGATCAAGCACTACAAGGAGTGCCACTCACTGATTAGGACAATGGTTAATGCAAGATGTTGGCCAGGAGGGAAACTTTAAACCTGGAGATCAGGATAGATGCCTGTTTTATCATATAACTTAATTTTGAATATTGTTTGCATCCCACTAACATCCTTAGAGAATACTAGCCTTATGCTGGGGAGCAGAAAAGCTGGAGAAAGCAACATTTAGTTGGAATCTGAACAGGAAAAGCTCTAGTTTTTCATTTAGAGGAACTGCTGTGTCCAGAAAGTTTTATTTATTTAATTTTAAGCCAGACTTGGCATAAGTTTCTAACACAATATTTTGCCACTGGTCAGGGTCTAGGCTCACAGACCATTTTATACTGTAAGTACTGTACTGAATGCAAAGTTCCTCCTAAGGAGCTCCATCTGCCTAAAATATATCTTCATAAAGCAGGCCTTCAGCAAGCAGGCCATTCTTATCACATATTTTGCTTCACAGCTTGCAGCAGCCAAGTGCCACAGGCCAGACCTGGTCCTGCCTGCTGCCTGGAAGCAAAAGGTTTACATTAACATCTGTCAAGGTAAATCTCAGCACACATTCCCAAAGGCATTTTGGTGCTTTACACAAATTTTTCTGGCTTTGAGTCTCCCACCTTTAACATAAACACACCTGTTCCTCTGCAAGATTAACCTATTCACTTTAAAAGATACAAATGAGATGCTGCTGCTCTAAGACAGCTGGGCAGGTGGGTATAGACTGTGTGGAGTCATCCATCATGTGGTTTTTGACTAAGCTTGCTTTGTGTATCTCAGTGAGCACAAAGGTTCCCATTTCTGGTCTGTGGTTTAAATACATCTGCTGAAGCAGAAGATGGTTTCTGAGCTCTTGGTGAAGTTTTGGAGCACCAGCTTTGTGGTGAAACAGCAGTAGATGGTTTCCTCTCTAAGTATCAGAAATAGGGGGCTACATTCATGGAAGCCTGATGCCCAGCACAGTTCACTCCTCATTTGCAATGCAGGCACAGCTCTGCACAGATTTCCTGTAAAACACCCGGAGTCTCTTCCTCCCATCCCAAAGTTTTCTAACTTACCTCTTGAATTTGTAGATTAAAAAAACAGCCAAGCCCACAAAGACCACTGACAACAACATCAGCATCGCTGAACTGCTGTGCCCTGAGCTGGAATCCACAAGTGGTGCTGCAGGAGGAAAGGCAAAGCATCACACTCGAGGGATATTACAAGGAAACACATTAAGTACCAAGTGGTGAGCTCAACTCTGTCTTTGTCACATCTGCTTTATCACTACTGCATGGTGCATGCTGGTTTTGGCAAGACCAATCAGTAGGAAACAAACTGGTTCTCTTGTCCTTCAGAAGTCAAGGCCCTTTTTCAAGACAGGGCAGTCTAACATCCCTGGGTGAAAAGGCACAGCAAGCCACACTCAGCTGAATGCCCAGTCACTCCTGTATTAACACTCTGGGCTATTACTTTTCAGGTTTTTCCAGGTACTAGAGTGGAAATGAATTTTATGAAGCATGGCTTAATACACATCTATTCCCCTTCAGAGAAGATACCTTAGAGCACCAATGAACAGCACAACTCCCATCTTCCAGGGATATTCATCCATCTCACATGTGACAGGGATCTACCCTTGTGACAAGCCTCAAGGTCCATCCTTGTACAGGACCTTAGAGACTTTTAAACTGAGTCAGTTTCACAATGTGGAGGAGCCCAAAGCAATAATCCTGAATTCAATCACACAATACATTATGTAGTTTGGAGAATTTGATCCTTGACATTTTGGCTGGCTAAATACAGTATATTCCTATACCTTGTTTATGCAGCTATTCCAAGAGCTCATCAGAGCACACCATCTTAATGGCCTGAGCACTGTGCTGAGATTAAGTGTCTGATGAGAAGTCTCTAATGATGCACAAATGATTATAAGTAGCAGCTGAGTGTTACTCATTTTGCATAAATATTTGGCTTTGGTGGTTTACTACTCTCTATTCTTTTTCCATCACCCTGAAGATAGGGACAAAGTCATGCAAATAGAGCCAGTTCTGATTTCACTGTCGAATTTCCACACCTAACAGTTTGATCCTGCCAGTATTCTGCTGCTAATACTTCTAACTCTTTTGTGAGAAAGACTGTCACTTCATCCAAGTCAAAATATTATGGCAATGGTCATGAAATAAATGCAGCACCTGCACTGGAGAGGGGGAAAGAATAGCTGCAAATGTAGTTTAAATGTAGTGCCTTGCTAGAACCAAGCCAGATTCTTGAGAATTCCAGCCACCTGGAGACCTCAGACATTGTATCACATTCCCAGTTTTGCAAATTAATCCATGTCAGGCTACTCCTATTAGCATCTGACTCACATTCCAAAGGAGCAGTCAGAGAGTGAAGGTAGAAAGTGACCTTACCTGTAGGAAAGGTCATGAGCCTTGATTTAGCCCGGCTCTTGGCTCTCTGAGAAGAAGCTGAAGTGTGTTATTGTGGGGTATGAATACCAGTTTTTCACAGAGGCTATCAGCAAGGGCGCTTGCACAAGATCCCACATTTCAGACAATTGCAAGGATAGTCATAAAAAGTAAGGGCAAAAATAAATCCATCACCTTCTTTTTAACCATCACTGTTTCATCAATAGCTGAGACCTTCACACTAGGCTGGTTTTAAAGTAAAGGGATTGACAAAGCTTAAGTGGACTGTTTGTTACGTTGTGCAAAAATGGAGATTGGTAGAACTGAAATTTAAGTAAGTTCTAATTTTTGGAAGTCAAATTTCAGGAATTTATTTCCTGTAAGAGGCCTCAATCTATTCCTGAGTGCTTTGCCCCTCTAAAGCCTCCTAGCTAGTCATAACATTAACAAGCACTTTGCTATAATGATTTGATCCAACATCCATGAAAGTCAGTAATATCCCACTGAATTCCACAGGTGCTCAATAAGGACTTAATAGAACACCATTCACCTGGTTTTCTAAAACACTTAAAAACCACCAATGCTCTTGTTAATTAAGCCACAGGGAACTCTTACAAGGTACCTTTTATACTTGTACAAACTGGAGCATGAAGATGCCCCTGATGGGTTGGTTTTAACACTTCCTTCTTCTACCAAAATGTCTCAATTGGCACATAGCCCAGTGCCACATGTCAGACTGTGAGTGCTCTGATGTAGGTTGCTTCTCCTGGAGTTGTCTGAAGCCTCAGGAGAACCACAGCTGTGCCTTTGACTCCACACTCACCTAATGTTAACTGAGTGACATACACAACCACTTCAACTCCAGGCTTCAGTTCAAACTGGACCAGGTTCTGGTTGAGAGCATTAAAAAGGATTTCCACCACCTGATGAAATAAGAAGAGATACAACAGTTAAAGTATAGAAGATTGCAAAGTCTGGAGAACATTCAGGAATACACGAAGGCCATGAATAGTGGCTGACATCTCTTACTGGCTTCAGCAGGGGCTGAGGAAGTGGAGAGAAATGCACTTTGTGTGCTTTGGGTGGAGCTGGGTGTCGTTGCATGGAAATCTCCCTTACAGAACTTCTCAGACTCTCATTGTATATCTCTCTTGGGAAGCAAACCTAGAAGGTTAGCCCCTTTTTTTTTCTGTGTTTTGGGGGTCTATGGGAAGATGGAAAATAACTAAGGACCTTTTCACCTTCCACAATATCCTTTGAGTTCAATCAAATGCATTTGGAAATCACTGACATATTGGCGTTTCATCGGTGGATAATGAAACTAAATAAGCAGTCCAGACCTACATTTCTTTCTGTCATGAAGCTTCTATTTAAATAGGCTATTGGGGATGAGACAATCCAGTTTAGGTCAATGGAAAATTTGCCATATTTGTCCTTCACTTAGAAAAGGGGCTTTGGACTGGATATACTGGAATTGCTGCACTGGGAGATCAGCAACCCAGCTGTGATGTGTTATTTGGTTGCCCCAGAGCACATACTCAGCCCATCACCCCAGAGCCTCAGTTTGTTAATGCCTGGTCTCCACAGAGTAGTTCTGATGGACAGGGCACAGCTAATGAGTAGCTCTAATGACCTACTCTCCAGGCAGAGCTCCTCAAGCAGAAGGCAACAACAAGTGCCAAAGTACAACTGAGTTGCCTGTCAACTAAAATTAGAGCACTGGAGCTTTAGGTCTCATAGTCAATTAGTCAGAAAGCTAATTGAGATGTCAGCATAACACTGATACATGAAATATTGACACAACAGCTTGTGCAGAAGAAGTATTAATAACTGTAGACCCTACTGGACAAGACAGAAATTACTCCAAGACCATCCCTCCAAAAAGCCTTTCAAACTTTCCCACATCAACGCATCTTTCCTGCACATTGACTACCATAAATTTAAGAGACCAGCTTTGATGACTTACTACAACAAAGGAACTACTCTGCAGGGATTGACTTTACTCAGTGGGTGACAAGAACTTCCACTAAATTCACTAGTCCTCTGAATAATTTAATATTTGATCCAAATTTACAAGAGTTACTTGGCAATGGGCTCACACATAGTTTGCACACCGTAAAAATACTGCATACAAGAACATTAGCTAGAGCCAAGCAGCCTTTCCAGCAGTACTTCACTCCTTTGCCTTTATAGAGCTGATTTAATCACTTGGTAATTCTAACATGAGAGCTCCAGCAGCCTAGTGCTGTTGTTCTTTCCTTGCCTGCATATCACTGTTGCAATACATCACTGTAATTACCTATTTATCTAAATGGATGGATATTGTAACTTCCAAATATAGTTTGCACAGGCAGTTCAGTGCTGCAGAAGAAAAAAAAAAGAGGTCTTGTTGTGGTGATCTATGAGCTGAAGTGTCTGATTTATTTTTAGTAAACCTCAGTATATTATCATGCTGCTTTGGCCTCCCTTTATTAGCATTCCTCCAGGGAGCAGAGGGAGTACATATTCAAGGTTCCTTTGGCCATAACTACTGTAAAAAGGACACTCCACTGATTTAGGAAGAATCTCTGCTAGTGGTAGACTGTGACATATCTCAGTGAGGTATTGGAAAATCCTGGCTTTCCTCTGAAAATAATTTTCTTTAATGCCATAAACTATGCTGCCACAGTCCCAGATGCATCCATTTCCACCACACTTATTGTAAGTACTTCCAGTGCTGTGCAGCTTCAGGGGCCCATCTGCAAACAATATGACAGGAATAAATGTTCCATGAATCCTTTCCTTACTTGCTCCAGATCAGCCTCACTGCTTTTCCTCCTCTCTGTTGTGTTTTTGTGGGGCAGTATGAAGAGTTCAGCAGAAGTAGGCAGCCCAGGGAACAGAGCTACCAGGATCTGTTCATCAGGAATACCAGTCACCTAGAAGAAAGTAAAAAGAGGTCTCTAGCTGCTATTTTGTTACTTATGTTTCCACTGACTTTCAGAAATGATGTTCCCATCAAATTGTTATTTTCCAGTTCCACTGTAGGTGTTGTGGTCCTAATGAGCTGTTCTGCCTATTTGGTGGGTCAGAAACTGAGCTTCTGCTAAAGGTGCACTCTACTTCCTTTCTAGAAGTGAAGGTAAACTTAATAACACCCCTGGGCCCAAAGATCTCAACCCAAAGTCCAAACCTAGCATGTCTCCAGATCTGAATGTTCTACATTGTCCTCTTTGCTACAAAAGAATAACTGACCCAAAGTCAGATCCAGAGAGTTTGCCTCAGAGCCACCACTGGTAAATGTGCAGCTAACAGGGACAATATGAAGGAAAGTGCCTGCAATGACCTTCTGCTATCAGGTTACAGGGATCCACGCTGGCCATACATGAACAGCAATGTACCCAGAGAGAGAATTCACTCCTGGGGCTGACCAGGAGGGCTATTCTGGGAGCTGCTCACTTTGCAGAGCTGCCTTCAGCAAGACCTACCCACTGAGGCTGCTTCCCCCTCTTCCCAAACCCCAGCCATGCATCCTCAGCAGGGCAGGAATCCTCCTTCCCTCAGAAATGCTCTGCTACATGATGTTCATTAGCTCCATCAGCTCTCTGGTCCTGTCCCACCTCAAACCCCCTGGCCTCACTGCAGAGCTGAAATGTCCCAATGGGGCAGCCCATTCCTGGTGGGGTACACAAGCAACCACTTCTACCACACTTCTATTTTCTGTAACTATTCACAGTTACAAGCTAATTAATTTTTTTTTAATCCTGAAAGCTTGATTCTTTTACTAAAGTAAAAGGGAAGAACAATTAAAAAAAAAATAAACTTAGCATTTTTTCAGGATGGAAAAACAACCAAGGAAACTCTTACAACCTGTGAATTTTGAGTGGGCTGCAGATGAGAAAAGCTGAGCAGGAATGTACTTTCCCAGTAAAAATAATCAGCCTCCATTTCTAACAGCTGTAGCTAAAGCAAAAAAACCCCAATGAAATACATTTTTGGCAGAATGCCAAACCCACAAAAGCTTGTCTAAATCTAGCTCCTAATTTCACACAAAACTAAAGTCCCTTACTATTTGATATCATAAGTTATTCTGTCCCCTTTCCTGAAAGAACATGAGTACTAGTTTACATATTCTAATTAATCCCAAAGGAAGATACAGTACCTTCCAACTACAGAAGTTTCTCTTTATCCTGTATTTTATAGGTAAGTTTATTTTCCTTTTGAATCCTCATTTTTTGCCCCAGTTGGAAAGTGAATAGAGCTTCAAAATGTTCACCAGTTGCTACACTTAACTGCATGTGGAACTCCTGACTATCAGGAAAAGATAAAAATATGTTCCTCATGGATCCAGAATACTACAATGCCTGTCTTCTGGGATGAAGTGGATCAGCTGTTTAACAACACTCACTAACACTAACCAAATGTTTGGAATAGAAAAAAGTACATACTGTCATATCAACTTGGAAAAATAGGATAATGATGATAGTATTACAATCTAGAATTTGCAAAAAGCACACAGAAATATTAATAAAAGCAATTGTAATTGCTTTTAACAAAATCAGCAATACAGATTGACTCTGTAAAAGGATCCAGCATATTAAGAAGCTTTTTATTGATTTTTAATGACAGTGCCATCACTGCTGTGCTTACCCATTATTTTAAGCTAGCATGTCAAAAAAGTGCATGTTTTAACAGCCTAGTCAATGTTAGTACAGACAAGGAAACAGATGTTCACCTGTGCTAATGCTCTCTTGATGACTTTGCCAACATCTTGTCTCCATTCAGGGATGTCAGGGTTATGGTAATCCAAGTTGGGAGAAAATGACAGGAGCTGAGATTGGAAGTACTCTGGAATAGAAAAAGTATTTATGAGAAGGTTAAATGGGCAGTGTTTAGGGTACAGACAAGGGTGCAGAAGACAACAGGAGGACCATAACTATCTTAAAGCAAGAGAGTGAGAAAAGGCTGAAGGAAGAAAAAGGCTGGCTAACACTAAGCAGGACAGAGAGCTCTCAAGGAAAGAATGCTTTTAGTGGTACTTGTAAAGGATGTTTTGATCTGTTGCCAATTTCTGGCTTTCCCCAGAGAAACAGAAGTGAGAATGAGAGAGGTGAGAGGATCCTTCATGAAGCCTCTGGGCTTTGTAATTTTGCCACTCAACTTCTTCAGATTCTGCTCACAAGAAGGTAAAAAGGTTGATCAGCAAATAAGGCAGCACCTGGCTGAAATTTGGAAGGCCTGTCTGTACAATTGCAGAGTGAACAACTGCTGCAAGTTATGTTTTCTGTTTCCTGGAGGGAAACCAGGAGTGGTTAATTCCCCAACAAAGGAGAACCTAGTGGTTGTAATGACTGGCTCATCAAGCAATGGCTATTGACAAAACACTTTGAAGTTCTGTCCTGACTGAATGATTGCTGGGAGGAAGAAAAGCTTCCTAGACTTAAAATACAGATTTTAATTTTTCTCCAATTCCAGCTCTCCCTGCTGGTCCCACCAAAGACCAAGTCTGAACTCCTTATGGCAGCGGTGCACAAGGGATTTGGGCCAGCGGGAGGCAAACATCCAGGATGGGAACCACACTTAAGAAAGTTTTCAGAGTAAATGATTCTCCTTTCTGATTTCGGAGATGTTCTGTGCCTCACCTTGACACAACTGATCTCAGACACTTCAAATAAGTACCATTAATCATTTGAAAGAAGGCACTAGTTTTAGATCAAGATAAACCTGCCAGAGTATAAATGAGGAAATCCACAGAAAAGCAGGGATGTGCCAGCACACCATTTATGTGGCATCTTTTGTAAGAACTGTTCGTTCTTTTTAGATGGTGCAATATATTTTTAAATAAAACAAGTATCAAAGAGGACAGAGAAAGTCTCTGAGGTTCTGAAGGTTTAACCCAAAGTCAGATATATCAAGTCTTTCACTTTTGACCCCTTAGTACCATGTCCACTTTATGTTTTGAGCAAATTCTAATCTCAAATTAAGGATATACCTGAATAAATCTCCTCCACTGATAACACCAGAGCCTAGATTATGGCCTGGACCCATAATCACTTGACTAGGGACACAGATGAGGATACAAGTTTATCAGAGGACATGTTTGCTAAAGGCATCACTTGTTTATGTATTCAGACTTTAACTCATCACCAGACTGAAGGGCTGGAAGGATTCCTTCCTTAGACCAGGTCAGTCTGCAGCACAGCACTGGATAGGACTATTTGGACTGGATCCAAGTGGGTTAATTGTTTTGTAATAGAACCCAAAACTCTGGATCTTCTAAACAGAATGGCAAAATTTCTTCCAAGGTGTTTAAAAACAGAGTGAGGAGCTCTCTGTGGGACCTACTGGGGCTAAAGATCAAGATCACCTGTGGGTATCACTCTCAAACATATTTGATTCAGGTTTATTCCAGAAACTAGTGAAAGGATGGACATTTCCAAGAAGTAAACACTGCATTTTACAGTGCTCAAAATTATGGAGTAGAAGGTTCCTGATATTTGATAACAGCAAGTCAAATTATTACTAAATCACATTAACAAATTATTAAAGACTATTGAATTTCATGGCCAGACAATCAATAAATATCAACTTAGCTGCTGTTAAATCTGAGTATACAGTGGGGCATTTATTTGTATTTAATTACTGAAATAAGACACACACAGAGCAACTACACAGTGCTGAGCTTCAAAGTAGCCCAGTTATTTGAAACCCAGGTTTCTCAATAAAACTTGAAGTCCAAACAAAAGCTTGTTCTCAAATGCTGGATGCCAAAAACTGGATAAGGAAAACAAAGACTGGGCCAAGGTGGAAATTGCTCTAGAAGTCCTGGTCAAAGCTGCTGAGAGAGCCCTTTCATCCAGGATTTATCAAGCCCCAAACAGGGTAAGCTCTGCTGTCTGCCAAAGGGTGCTTTTTGAAGCCCGTGACATGCAGATATGGAAAGAATATAACAATACCCATGGGCAAGTCCAGAGGGCACACTCAGACCTCCAGCTATGAGAGGAAAGATGGGCCGTGATACCAACAACAGAGTCATTTCTGTCCTCTTCTCCAGAGCCCTCCTGACCCCTGTCATTTGTACATATAGATAGAGACACCAGTTGCATTTAGATCACCCTAATCATGTGCTGTGACTATTTCTTTCCACAGCTGGGAAGATGAAGGAAGGCAGCCTGGTTCAAGTGTTTTTTATTTCTGGTAGTTCCCTGTCTGGGTGTACAAACAGATCAACAGGCACAGGAGACACCAGCTACCCTATTAATGCTGAGGTTATAATTTTGGTTAGCTGCCCCATTCTATTTACTTCTGATTTTGTCATCATGACACATCTGAGCTACTCTGTCATCAGAGGTTCCTCCAAGCATTATCAAGTTCCTGGAGCTCATTCTGGATCAGCAATGACAGTCTGCCCTTTTCCCCCTGAGGTGTGATTGCAGAAGGCTGAGGTACCGTGCACTGCGATCTCCTTGGTGTCCTGGATGAGGCTGCTGCCCCCAGCAACCTGCACGGTGACCGTGTTCATCCCCTCCACAGTGAACGTGTACGAGATGCTGCTCTCCAGGGTGATGAGGGGCTGGAGGAGGCAAACACAAAGGACAAAATCAGGGTGAGATTAACTCAGGATCACAACATGCACCTGATTTATCAACCAGGCAACACTGGCCCTGCTCCTTGATACAGGTGTGGTGCTGCCAGTTTGCATATCCTGCTAAGGCCCAAACACCATCCTATGAGCAGTGTCCCACAGGCAGAGGTTTCTCTCATTTCAGTAAATGTTTCCTGAAATATTCTTCTATTGAACTGCATTGTATGGACTCCTCAGCAGAATACAGTCAGCAGTTGCAGAATGAGTGCAGTAGAATGCAGCACTGTACACACACAGCCGGCTCAGCTGCTAGATCTGCTGTACAAAACCCAACCTCAAATTGAAAATAAACCAAAGATGCAGATGCTTCTTCAAACAATCCATATTGTTCAGATTCAGGGCCAGTCTTTGCTTTTATGAGCACAAATCCATTCATCTCTCACAGAGCAACACTGCTCAGGTCAGAGTGAGGACATCCAGCATTGCGCTGTCCATGCTGTGAGTCTGTGAGCAAGCTGCAGCGACAAGCTGGCAAGCTATGCTAACCAGGCTGAAAGCATGGCATAATTCCTGCTGCCAATGCTGACTGTATGTGGCTGAGCAAGGGATCCACCCTGGAGCAGCCCATGGGAAGGGCCCACTTTGAAAAAATCAATGGAAAACTGTCTCCCATGGGAGGGATTCCCTCCTGTAAGCAGGGGAAGAGTGGGAGGCCTCTTCCCCCTGAGGAAGCATTAGAAGAGACAACATGAGATTAACTGATCACAGCCCCCTTTTTCTGTCTCCCTGCACTGCTGGCAAAGGAGGAGGCAGAGAATTCAGGAGTGAAATTGAGCCTGTGGAAAAAGGAGAGATGTGGGAAGGTATTTTAAGATTTGGATTAATTTCTCATTATCCTACTCTGATTTGATTGATAATAAATTGCACTAATATCATAAAGTCAAGGCTGTTTTGTTTTTTAAAAGTAATTAGTGGTGTTTCTCTGTCATTACTGTGACCTGATTTTGTCATATTTTATGTATCCTGCCCATGTGAGGAGGGGAGTGATAGAGTGGCTTTAGTGGGCAGCTGGTGTCTAAACAGGGTCAACCCACCACAAGTGAAAATCAAAGGTCCAGCCTTCACAGTGCCACTGATCTGACAGCTGGTCTACAGAAATAACTCCTTATTTAGAGAAACAACAAAAATGGAAACAGTGATACTAATCTCCATTGCAAAAGCACACAGAGGTCTAAGAGCACAGATTAAGCCATTATACCATTGCTGTTGTCCTTTCACTACGCTTCTAGTTGGTTTTCAAAGGAAAACTTCCAAATTTCACCTTCCAGCTCTCACAGTTATCTCATCATGCTGCCAGCCTGACTGCACTTCACAACAGTGGTCACAAAACCATTTTCATAGTCAAATCAAAATTTCTACCTGCACAGGCCAGACTGGCAAACACATTTCTCTCTCTCTCTAGAACACCACCTTCCTTAGACCCCCTCATCCATGTAAAAAACAAAAAAGCAGTAAAAAACAAAAAGTCTTATCACATGGCACACACAGTCCAAGGGCACCAGCTTGTGCCAGCCCTGCAGGCCTAGCTAACATTTACTGAGATATACACAGACCCTGGAGAAGCTGAATGGGCCTCTATCAAACTGCAGGGATATCAGCAATCCTCCTGGAGGTTACAGGTTGTAGTTCTGTGCAAATGCAGATAAGAGGATGCAGTCTGGCCTTTAAAATTACATTTTTTTCTTTTTGTATATGTGTATGCTGGACATTCCATTATCATGGATGATTTCACCTCCATCATGGAGTTTTAACATTCAGCCAACTCCTTAATTTTAATTCAAGAACCAAGACCTGGAAACTAACTCTAAATTAAATCAAGTAGTTTAAGGTTCATTTGCTCAAACCTATTAGACAGCTGGATACATCTATTAAACTGGACCTGTGTTAATCCAGGCAAATTGGCCTTTGGGCATACTGCAAAAATCAGTACAGTAGAAATTTAGTACAGGAGTTTCAGCAGGGTGGGGAGAGCAGTAGAGGAGTCTCAGCCAGGTCATTTGTGCCTAAGACAACATTCTCCTGTGCCCCAACACAGAGAGTGAGACTGCACAGTGACACAGACACATCTGGTTCTGCCTGGGATGGCTACAGGCTGAACAGGAAAAGAAGTTGCAATCCCTCAGCATGGATATAAAACATATCATCTAATAATACCAGTCACACTATTACACACCTCATCCTTTAATTCAGTGTCCCCATCTTTCACCTCTATACAGAACACCATAGTTTACTCATGAGTGGGCACAGAGAAGGACCTGACATGTACATTAAACATCCCAGGAGGAATTTTGATGTGATACAGACTGCTGTTCTGAAAAAAGGTGGCTGAAACAGTTATGTCTATGTCCCTTGCCATACTTCCGTCAGAGTTGCAGTACATTCCATGAGGTAGCTGGAGATAATGCTTGCAAAGACTGAACAGTGCTCTGGGTCTGAGATTTGGACACAGGTAAGTGGCACCATGTTTACTCTTCCATATTTCAGCAATGAGTACAATCATGCCAAGGTGTCAAAGGATCAGCTCCATGTTCAGCTATGTCCAAAGCACCGTCCCAAACACATCCACATCTGCTTGTACTCTACTGCCTATGGGTCTGAGATTTAAACTTAGAAGATGAAACAGTTTGTATTTCCAACCCGGAAGCAAGCACTGTGAGAACTGCATGGAAATCTTCAGCAAACACCACTGCTTTGCATTACCTTTTCTAGATTGCTTTCTATTTCAAAAAACCTTTTTTAAGGCCCTGTTCACCATAAACTTCTATAGTAAGGACAAAAACAATGGCAGGAAAACTCTACGCCGGAGGGCTTAAGCAGATGATCAAGTTATCAATACCTAAATTATCTTTCATGTACTTTAATGGTTCTCTGTGTGTTTGGCTCAGTTTGAGCACTGAGCCAAACATAGCTGAACTGTGACATGATTGTGCATGCCTGTATTTCAATGCAGTATAAACTATGTGGAATTACCTGGTACTTGCAATGGACTGGATGTGCATATGTGGGTGGTTGCCATAGTTCAGCTAGGGCACAGCAACTTGCCAAGTTACAGTAAATGGCTTTTGCTCCTGAGTTCTTCCACTGCCTCAACTCTGCTTCCACAAAAATCAGCGAGTTCTTACAGTGAGCTTCCTAACTGGATGTAGAATCCCAGTAGAAGCAGCGCTTACTGTTTTTATTTTGCCTCTATGACATTGTTGGCAGCTAGGGTAAGAGGTTAAAACTAAGCAGCTTTTCAAAGAGAAAACAAAATACTTGTGTATTACAGAGGCCTGATGAGGTCTTCAGGTGAGAGAAGGACGAGAATCTTGTTTGATGATCAGAAGGCTGGATTTATTGATATATGATATATAATACATTATGACTATACTAAAAAGAATACAGAGAGAAGTTGCTGAGGCTGCTAAGCTAAGAATAGAATAGAACAGAATCTAAAAACAAGAGAGTTCTCTGTCACTGTGTTCCAGAGAGCTTGCCCTGTGATTGGCCCTTAATTGTACACATGGAACATGAACCAATCACAGGTGCATCCTATTGCATTCCACAGCAGCTGATAATCATTGTTTACATTCTCTTTCTGGGGCCTCAGCTTCCCAGAAGATGAACAAGTCCCAAAGAAAGGATTTCTATGAAAAAATGTCTGCGTCACTTGTGTGCCTATTTTTTATCTCAAGTTCCATATTTTATGTAAAATCCCCGTTTCTTTCTGCTGCAATCTCACCTCACTGCACACCTTCAATTGCAAATGTAGACAGTGACATGACTTAAACTGCTTTTGTAAATAACAGCAGAAACTACACTGTGAAATTAACAGCTGTACATTTCACAACTGTAAGAATGGAGAACATTGCCTTTCTCACTGCTAAAGTCTACAATAAAAACTGTAGCTAATAGGCAATTCTGCTCTCTCCATTTGAAAGCATGATGCTAACCTGTATTTTCACTTATTTTAACTATTGCTGAAAAAGCTCATTATAATACATACAGTGACAATACACATCATTTGAAAATTCACTACAAAGAAGTCTCATCCCCCTCTCTAACATAGCCAGACTCTTCAGCTTGAAATTCTAGATACAGCTGTTTATCTGAACACCAAGTGCTTCAAAGTACTGTGTTGGAATCCAGCATTATGTACTGCACACTGGCACATAATGGAAACCCCCTGGTTATGTGAACACCAGCAGTTTTTAAACACTGTGTTGAAAGCCAGCATTATTCCACATATAGTTCAGTTAAGTTGCAAGTGAATGCTGGTAATAACAGTGGTCTTCACATCCCAGTAGGGCTGATAACAACCAGATGGAGAAAGTAATGGCTCCTAAGAACAACACAACACAGAAGGAAACAAATTCACAAAGGTTGAAGTTCAGATAATGACAACCCTCTTCAGCCAAGTTAAAAACTAAAACACAAAACAGAGAAAGGCAAGAAGTTTTTATTATGGCTGAGAGAGTTCCCTGACTGTTGTGACAAGCTCAGGAAGAAAAAATGAACCAAAGGGTGTACCTTGGTGCTGTTGCCAAACCACCAGAAGTAGGTAAGTGTGCCTGCCTGGCTGGGCCAAACTACTGCAGTAATGTTGACATCCTTATTTCTGATGGCAACAAAGGGAACACTCAGATGGACGTGCTCCACTGGACCTGTGGGAAGAGAGTTCATTATTAAAGGCTTTGAGTTAAATCCTCCCTGCACAGTCGTGAACAGCAAGGATCTTTCCTTTAAATAAATCAAAAGTCCTATGTCAGCAGTGACAGTCTAGTGACAGTCTATTTATATTTTAGAAATAAAAGAGAATTTCAGCAGTCAATGAAAACAGAAAAAGACAATCAGATTTAAAAACACTTTTCCCCCTGCTATTATGCACATTTTCCATAGTGCTAATTTTCAGAGAGCGGCAGCACTATGTTTAGAAGAATTTTTTAAATGCATTTTGTAGAAAAACAATGAACTGGTTTTGTATTATGCAGTGAAATTGCTATTGAAAGCCAAAAGGGTAGGACACAAGAAAGGGATAGGACACAAATGAGAAAGAAGGTTTTTTCTTGAAAATATAGCCACTGAGCTACTAAGATTTGTGGGAAAATCATTTTAGCCAAAATGGCTTAAATCTGGTTATATAAGAGTCATTTATAACTTGATTAAATACCCCAAACAGTTTTTTTAAAAGGTCTCCAAAATAAAAACTTATGATTTTGGAAATCCTTGGTATCTTTTCGATATAGGCCTGACCTTAGGAAGTCTTTGGGGAGTCAGTTGCCCCTGAAACTGAAAGAAAAACATCAGGAACCACTTGAAAGATGTGTGCATTGGCATAACAAAGCATGTAACTGTCAGAAGCACTTGATTCTGAAAGACTTAAAAAATAACAAAGTACCAATGCAAAGTTGCATCTAATAAATGCAAATGCCCAGAATAAATCCAGGGCATGAAGCCCTGAATTCAGAAGGCAGATCCTCTCTAGAAAAAACAACATGTGTAAAAAACACTGAGGTTTTGTTTGGTAGTTTGTTTAAAGCTTCTACTATCTCCATTGTGTTTCTTCTTGTTTATCATTTGGTTTCGCTGGTGCTGAATTTCAGCTGATAACTGCTGCCCATCAGACAGTGTTACTGTCTGGGCAGTACCTTTAAAACACAGCAAATTGACAGACTATCCCTGTGAGATGGAAAGGACAAAATAAGAAAAGTCATAATCTTTTCTTTTTTTGTTAGACATTCATTCTGGGAAGCAGGAAATTTGGTGATTTTAACTGAGACAATCCTCTTGTGTTACCTCTCAGCACAAAATGGGGACATTAATCAGTTCTCCATCTACTTGAATTACAAAGATTGTGGAAAGCAAGACCTGTTCTTCTACCACTGGAACATAGAGCTCCAAGCACAAAAGGACCTTATTCTTGCTTTTGGCACCTTAAAATTTGATCTTTTTTTTCCCCCTCTTTCCCAAGAGATCTCGATCAGCAAGTGACTCCTGAACTCTGACTGCAGGAAGTACTTTGAGTTTGCAAGAACAGCAGATTCCCCTAAATATTTTGTGACAGTGCGTGTAAGAAGAAAAGCACTAATATCTTTGCTTCTTTTAAATTTCTAGTTAAGCTGCTTGTCAGCAGATTCCAGAAAGCTGAAAAGTTAACTGGCTGCTAATAAATGCTAATAACTGGCTGCAGGGTAGAAAATTAATGTTGCTTGAGGCCAAGGAGCCTTTTCCTCTTTTTTTTTTTTAGCACAGGATCCTAGTACCAGAGTGATTGTGTAGTAAGAATGATTCTCAGGCATATTTTTCTGTACTTTTGGACTTCAAGGTCAAACCTCATACATTGACCAGTACTTCCAAATATATTAAAATTTAGTACTGAGGTGTCATTTTATTTCAGCATTATCATGAATGTAAATCCTTGCAAAATATTTCCCCAGAGATAATGATAATAAATTGGCTACCTAAGAATGCCATAAAAGTCAAAGGAGAGATCTGAAAGGTTGATGTAAAAAAGGGTGGAGCAGCAAAAGCAGGCCAAAGAATTGTTCCTTGTTGCACTGTGCTTTAAAATCCTCACCATGAAAAAGTAGTTCCTTTGAGAAAAATCAGATAACCCATACAAATCTGGTTGTTATTACCAGGTAACCATCACTTTTGTCAGCTAATGGCCCAAGGTGAAGGAAAAAACAGTTAATGCTCTAATAACAGGTTGTTAAGTGCACCCATGATTGACTTTGAGGGAATTATGAGCATAATAAAAGCTTCAAGGAACATTTATTCCTTCCTACAGGGAGCTGGAAATTAAAATGGAGAAAAAGTTCTTGAGTTTTGGAAATTTCTAATGTGCTTCCTTTCAGCAGAAAAGCTCAAGCAAAAGGCAGGATGTAAGACATTCTGACAGGTAAAGAGGGGAGGCAGACAAGGCTATGATCACCATTAGGGGCAAAATTGATGGGGTGCAGCTGAACACAGAAGATTTAATAGTCTAAGAGTAGATCAAAGAACTGGGCTCTTTTTGGTCTCATCCTACATTCCACACTCTCTGCTCTCTCCTGTGGCTTTGGGAAGTTAACTCAGAGCTCTGTATTTGAGTTTTCTCATGTGTCAGCTCGAGAGAAATTGCATTGATCTACCAAACAGGACAGAAACATCAGGGATGCGTGTCAAACACATGAAATGTGAAGAGCAGCACATTAGTCCTCAGTACATTCATATCTCAGGAAGCACACTCAGCATAATGCTTCTCTTTCATTAAATTAGCACTGTAAATGCTGAAATTCTGAATAAGTGACTCAAAATTTAGTAGTTTAGTCTAATCCTCTTGGAATGAGACATGTATTGAAAATAGATATCTAGACTGTGTTTCATATGCTGCTTGGTCTCCGAGCCTTTCAGAAAACCCAACAGACATTTTCAAACTTTTCTCCATAACTCTCAGAACTGCAAATATACTTGTTTTAAAAAAATCCTTCCCTTTCCCTTCATTCAATAAAAGCGATTTAACAAGTTAGAGGAGTGCCTAGAAGCCCAAGCCTTTGGAAGAGCATGAGCTGCACACTTGGGTCTGTGGGTTTGCATCTATTCTTGGGCTCCATTGAAGCTGCAGGGACTTTGAGCGAGGTCAGAGTTTGGCCCAAGGAATCTGGCAGGTGGAAGTACTCACAGACCACGTGCAGGAACAGGACAGCAGTGTCTGAGCCCAGGCTGTTCTCTGCAAACGCCGTCACCTGGAAGATTCCAGCACTCTTGTACACGTGCCGGATGCCGTCCTCCACGGGGCTGAAATTGGCATAGGACACTGCAATGCCATCTCCAAAATCAAGCTGGATGTTTGTCCTTTGGAGATCACCCTACAACAGAGAAGGCTGGAGTAGGAAACTGGACTGATATAAAAGGATTTATATTGCCCTCCATCCCACTTGCACAGATACAAAGGAGTAACCTCTCAAAAAAAGCCGAGCTTTGTTCTGTCATTCCCCAAGGTGGCCAGACACAGACAGCAAAACACCAACACCTCATCCTAAGGCAGCTAAAACAGGTGACATGAATCATCTCTTGCAAATATCCTCCCCTGATTTTACAGCGTTTACAAGACCAGTTTCAGCTAGACATGAAGCTTCAGGATGGCTGAATTTATGCAGGTTGAGTCCCATGTTGAGGACTGACAGATTTTTTTTGTCTAATGTCAGTCAACACAGAGACAGGGCCTGGATACACAGGAGAATGAAGCAGATGATGAGAAAATCTCTTCTAGGACTACTGTCAATGACAGTTATTAAATGAAGGAGGGAAAAACAGACAAGAAATTCCAGCACCACAGCTATTGTCTGGGGACAGAAGTTGCACTATTTTAGTTTAAATCATGCTTTAAATCACTGTAGTTGAACTGTAGAAGTGTCTGTTATTTCAGTTTCTTGGAGCCTTATTTTATACTTGCCCCAGCTGACTAACGTAACACAAAAAAAAGGCTAATTTCAACAAAGCTAAAGCCCACTGCAGTGATTTCACTAAACTGAAATAAAACTACAACTCAGATTAAATCTCTGTAGTTTTAGCTTTCTGCATATATATAAGATGTGTTGTGCCAAGTAATTTCCTTTCATCAAAGATCTGCACTGTATTCACTGGGGGTGAAGAAGATATCACTATATTTTGGAGATATTCCGAGCCCTGAAGGGCTGAAGTCAATCCCTACATATATTGAGGATGTGATCTGAAAGTTTAAAAACGAAAATTAAAATCTCTGCTCTTAAATTTACCTTTTTTAATGGGAAATACAGAAATATTTTACAGTTGTCTCATAAACCCCATTATAGCTGTAAATGCACAGGGAGAACATACAAGAAGCCAGACCACAATGAAGCAGGTCCCATGTGTAGAAAATCAGGACCTTAGCAGCCCCCACTGAATTTATCCTCCTCATAGACTATACCTGCATGAAGAATCAGAGTGCAGGAAGGGTATTTTTCAGATGTCAATTTACTTTGAGTATATACTTGGGCTCTTCAGACACTCATATAGTCAGGATTATTGCATGTAGTTTTTGAAATATGGGTATTTGATTATATATGTTAGCTCTCTCTTCCTCCTTGCTCCATTATTCCCCTGCCAGGGAGCCAGGGGAGTTTTGGCTATTGACTTGATCAGGGCACTGTTTTCACCTCTGCCCCACTTGGACATTAAAACTTCAGTATAAACCAAAGAGCAATCAGAAAGGACTAAAATGGTGGTGACACTAAAACGTACCTATTATATTGAGTAGTCAATAACATGCTTTAGACAGAGAGTTTTTAAAGTCACTCTAAAAAAGTCTCTAGCAGGAGCAAAATTACCCTCTTGAGGTATTCAGTTATTTGATAGAAAGGCTCCCACAGCTTGTTAAACCTTTCAAAACCACTTCTCAAGGGAATGCACTAAGACCCCAAGTCCATCTCATATGGAAGATACTGAACAGAGGATAAAAATTTGATCTGGGCTGGATTCATCACTGATGACCCCAGGCTGAAATCTCTTTCACCAACCATGGCAGCTCATCTCCCTTGCCTGGCAATTCTCTTTTCTATTTCTTTCTTGCCTCTCCAATATGATTCTATCTGAAATGAGACCGTTTCACGCAGAGAAGCGGGAACAGATTTGTCATGACTAAACAGTGGCAGATGATCTTTTCACCCAATTATGAGCTGGGTCTTCATTGTAAAGGCTGCCCATCACACTAATCATGTTTTCTTTCTCCTTTCCATACCTCTGTATCCAGTATATAAAATACTAAACCAAGCATGTTAGTCCCACACAGAGATGACAGATATTCTGGAGTTTATAAATATAAATGGAAATAGAAGGGAAATGAAGGCATTTTAAAAGGAAATAGAAATCATTGCTATCCATTTATATTCAAGAGGCATGTTTTTTTGCTTTAAGCCCCATAAATAACGGAAAGGGAACAAGGCTGTCACCAAGATTGGCTCTGAGTATGGAAATCAGTGAACAGATGTGGTCAAGAACACAACTCCACAACAGCTATTTGGCAGTCTAGTATTTCTTTGTGATCAAAATCAAACTCAGATTTAAAAAGTCTAAAAATGTTATCTCCTCATGTTCCCTTGCATGTATACAGTCCAAATCTCAGTCCAGCCCCATATTTCTGAAAACACAGAAAAACCATCAGTCATTCTGCATTTATTTGTCTGTAGTCATCGCCACACACGTATTGTGAAAATCATTGTAAAGAATCCTATTGAAGTTAATTCTATAAATCCTGAGAAATTACGGTTTTGATTAACTATTATGAAGTCTTCATTTACCACTGAATACCTCTAAAGATCAGTCACCTCCATATATTGAGGGTGTGCACTAGAAGGCAGGAAAGGGCTGCTGGCTGATCAGGGTGAGTCTGACACAGCTGAATGGACACCACACAGATGTACCCACAGGAGGGCTGGTCAGGCTGCTCTCTGGCTCAGAAGGGAAGTGTAAACATATGTGCTAAACTACCACCAGTAAAGAGACTGACCAGAAAAGGTGGAGAAAGCTAGGAATGAATCTGTATGGCAGCAAGGTAAGTAATAATTAAGACCTCTACAGAAATTATTTCTTCCAAGTCATAAAGAAATCCTTGGTCACAATTCTTCTCAGGTTCACACTAAAAGACTGGAATAGCTTTGTCCAAAATCTCAGTGTTCCTTTTCTTTTCTTCTTGAAATTCTATTATTTTATGAAACAAACTCAACACACAACTTCCTGTGGAATAAACAGTTCATCTACAGAGACATATTCCAAAGAGCCTCTTCCTTTAGAAAAAACCAAAAAAGGTTGTTTCAATGAAATGTTTTTCTAACTACCATTATTTCTCAACAACAGACATAAGAGTGAACACCTTCACATATTTATTCAGCTGCCTCTTCAATCTCTAAATCCTTGCAAAGATTCCACTCTTCAGCTACCTTGACTGCTGCCTTATTCCCCATCTGTTTATCATTCTTCATATGCAGCAGTTCTGCTTGAGTTCCTTAATAAATTACTAGTTGACTCCTAATTTTTAGATTATATCTGTTCTTTTCTGAACTCCCACTCATAGTGTCTACACAAATTGTCTAACCATGTCAAGTCTGCAGAATAGAAAAGAAGCAGCAAGCAGACAAGAAATCCCTCTTGTATAAAAGCAGAGCATGCAGGAACCCCTGAGGAAGTAGTAAAGAGGCCCTGTCAGATTAGTGTGGTCCCACTGAAATACTTAGCTACTATATGAGAATTTAATCTAGTGTGAGAATGTGTCTGTGTGTGGGTGGTCTGCCTCAGCTGTCTCCAGGTACTGCTCCAAAATAACATACACAGGGCAGAAAATGTGACAAAAACCAGCACCACCTCAGTCCCTGGCCAGAAGAGCCTCAACTTTTTGATGCTTTTGGCAGCAGCATGGCCTGGTGTCACTTATGCTACTGCTGGCTACAGAGGGAACTGTTCCAATAGATAACTACAATAGATAAGGGCTGGGGCTAGAGCTGCTTTGAGGAGAATCAATTCCTACTGCAAAATAACAATGTCCCTCATTGCTCCCCATGAGAACATGTTCCCTACTGTTCTTAACCTTTCCCAGAAAAGCTGAAGTTAAAGCTTCGCATCCAGATACAGAATTTTGGATCACAGAAACACCACTTCTGTCTCATAAACTCCATAAACTGCAGTTTACTGGAGGCAGCAAGAAGTGAGTGGGGAAATAAATTTTTTGACCACATCTATCTTTCTTCAGAATTATCATCACTGATAGACAAGATAAGCAAACACCTTTGGTGTGAACCAATATGACCTGCTTGTATGTGTCACTACAGCCTTCAATTCTCTTGAATTCCTTAAGTCTCGTAAATCTCAGGACCATTCACCATTTCATGATTCCCCCTTGATTACTATTTTCCTCTCAGCAGCTTGAAAAGCAAAGGAAAAGAATGCCAGTCCTGCCACACAGAGAAAGGTTCACTAACACACCTCTTCCATGAGGATGATGAAGGTGGCGTTGTGCCCCTGCTCCATGACCAGCTTCCCATCAGAGGTGAGGATGTGCAATCCCCGAGGTGCTTTTCCAGGGCATTTCTCCATCTTGGCCATGTACTTCTCTCTCAAGCCATCTGTGCAGTTGTTAGACACAATCCTGCGGTACCTGGGGAACAGGAACAAAGGACATTGGGCTCAGACAGTGGTGGAAAAGTTCCTTTGTTCTGTTTTTGTTTTGTCCCTCCACATTAATGCATGGTTTTTTCAAAGGTTAACTACCTGCACGATCCCCTCACTGAAAGGAAGGCTCAAAGAAATTTAATGTTTTGTTAAGTAGGAGAAAGCCAAACCAATCACAGTTGAACCTTCTCCAGAGATTCTCAGCAGCATCACTGAGAAGAGACACATTGTGGAGGTGAATTACTCTGCCTTACTAAAAGGCAGAGAATTCCTCCAACCCAAAGCCTGCAGGAGTGCATCCTGCATCCCAGCTTTTTAATGATACCATTTATTAGGTCTTGTCTGCCTCTATTGGGCTAGAGGGCACTTGAAAAAATATGTCAAGAGCTTTGAGCAGTTCAGTTTTAAAATGATTTGAGGTATGGGTTTTTCTCCTGGCTCTTCTTGGAAGATGTTGGCTAAACAGCAAAACTCAAGTCTCACAGCATTTCCTGAGTGATAGTAGAACATTTGCAAATTGATGCTGCCATAATAAACCAACACTTGCCATCTGTTCTGGGTTAGACCAGGAGAAACCAGCTCATGAAGCTTGTCTGAAATGCAAGGCATTGTATGTACAAAGTGAAAATGGCAGAGGAAGAAAACATAAAAGAGACTAAAAATTGCTCATTTGAGCCTTCCTAGAAGCTGATATAAATAGAAGCAGTAAGATAGTAAG
The DNA here is from genome assembly GCF_027579445.1 of Ammospiza nelsoni. Lineage (NCBI taxonomy): Eukaryota > Metazoa > Chordata > Aves > Passeriformes > Passerellidae > Ammospiza > Ammospiza nelsoni. Next base: position 11,412,367 of record NC_080640.1, read on the forward strand.
AGGTTCAATAAAATACAATGTGAAATACCTCAAACCTGTCCTTTTAAATGTTCAGCTGTCTCTCAGGCAGACCTTTTTGATTTGTGTTTTAATTTTGCAACAAAGGGGAGCTCCAAGTCTAGGCTCCAGGGATCACACATCACTTGATAGCAATGCAATATCTATGTGTCACTTATGCTAACGTGCTTCTCCCCCTCTCTGAGAAACAAGGCAATTTTCCATACAGATGCTGTTGCAAACACCACCTCGTGGATAAGACTGAAAAAGACCATAATGGGATGCAGAGAAAAAAAGAACTATCCAGGTTCTCTTGTCTGCTGCAGTCACCAAAACCAGACAGATTGCAAGATGCACTTACCCAGTGCTGTTCCAGTAGTTCTGTCCAACGTTGCAATCCTTGGACAGGGAGGATGGGCTGAACCAGAAGGCTGGGATGCACTGGTTGTTGCTGTGCCTCTCATATCCATAGTCACTGTGGAGAGAAGTCATGAATCCACCACTGTAGCCTCCACTAGAGTTAGCCCAGAGTTTTAGGTGATGTCCCCAGAGCAGGTGTGTGTTGGTGGTTCTCTGCTGGGATGGCACAACATCACGGATTGGGCTCATCCAGAGACAAAGCGCTGGACTGGTATGAGATGCAGGAACACAATTCACTGAGGGCATTTGATCCCCACAGCAGCAGAACTACCAAACTTGCAGAGCACTGCAGGACTTGTGCTTCATTTGGCAACAAAACATGACAGAGATTCAGAAAGAGTATTGTATTGTTTGTTTCTATTTCTATCAATCTCTGACTTAAATGTCACTTTTTGGGTTCTTTTGGTTTGTTTGTTTTTTGCAGCCTTTGCTTTTAGAATGAACCAGGCTAATTCTAAGATCTAATGTCACTTTTTCACAACAATGGCTAGGAATATAAAACACTAGGACCACTTCCTGAGCAACTAGCCACAGTATGTATATTTATGTATGTTAATGGACTCCCTGGCTAAGCTGTGACTTGAGGGGAAAAAAACCAGCTGATGTTTTTCCAACACTAAACTAAAACACAACCAGCTTTGTAGTCTAAAGATTACATGGTATTGTGTCCCACAGGGAAGGCAATCCAGGGTATTGATTCTTCCTTGGACCACCTAAGAATGGAATTGTACACAACCACATCCAAAACTTCTTTTTACAGCTGCCTTTGTGTGCCAATACAATGATGAAGAAATAGGATTAATCCAAAGCTTTCCATAAGTTTTAATAGGGTCTGGATCAGGTTTCAATGTGTAGTCTTTATTGACAGGCTGGATTCAAAGGACAAATAAAAAGAGATTCTGGATTTTTGCCTGCAGCAAGTTAACAAATGCCAACATGCTAAATCTCTGTGAAAACACAGACACTACAGAAGGCACTGTCTTGAAAGAATTCTGTACCCTTTAGGACACTCTGAGTTTTATCCTTCCCCTGTTCAGAGCCTGAACTGCCAACAGAAATTCTCTAGGAAGAGCTTTGGTGAGACAAAATTGTGCTATGTCCCCAATGGCCCAGGCTGCTACTGTTCTTTTTTGGAGGGCAAAAATTCTGTGAGCTACTTTAAATGGCTTGGAGATTCCCTAATGCTCTTTCTCTCAACATTCAATTTAATCATTCTCAGTGGGTCCGACCTGCACAGTCAAAAATGCCTGGCAGGGACTTTGTAATTAAAAATATTCAGGAGAAGCTGTACTTTGCCCCAAAGAAGAAAAGAGCTGCATAAATATTTAATAAAATTAAAGACAACATTGCTGTGTGCCCTCAAGGTTCTGTGCTTGTTCATTAACTTCTGGTAAATGTATATTAAAACCTCACATGCTGCCCACCTTCCCTCTCACAAGCCCCAGGGTTTGCATAAGTTAAGGAAATAATCAAGTCCAGCTGCTGTGCTGTCTTTCTCAGGAAACCTATCTTGACAGAGTAAATAAAGAAGCAGAAGGAGGGAAAAGAAGGCTCAGTGAGCAGTTTAATATCACTTATGAGCTCCTTCTGCCATTCTCTCTGTTAGAGAAAGGCCAGAATTTGCTTCTGGAAATGACTGCAAGGGTTGGCAGGAGTCACCCCTGATCCTGACTCATATGGATTTGTTGAACTGGGGCATAATCATGATTTATGCCCCTGAATTTTAGATCAGCCTTTTATCTAACTGCAGGGAACAGCTCTGCAGCCATGAGGCAGACAGGGGCAAGGGCACTGTGACCAAATGGGAGGGAGCACAGCCCCCACAGTGTGTGCTGAAGGGCTCCTGCAGCTTTTTGTCCTATCCCCAGAGCCCTTAAAGGCAGGTGTCATCACAGCAAGTGGCACGGGGTGCTCCAAACCCAGAACCAGCTCCAAACCTTCTTTCTGAGGAAGCAGAGGGCCCATCTGGCAGCATTTGCTGGTCACTGCACTCACACAGTCCTGGCTGCTGGCCCTCCTCCTTTCCCTGACACCCACAGGACCTGCCCAGTTCAACCCAAGGCACAGAGCAGTCAGGGCTTTCAAGAACTGGCAACCGGGAGCCCAGGCAGAGGAGGCTGAGTGGACATTTTTCCTTGAAAGGGAAAGAGTTTTTCCTTGAAAGAGCATCAAGTGAAAGTAGGAGCGGTCCTTTCACCCATCCTGTCACCTCTCAGTGAGCAGAGAAAAGGCACTTGTCAGCATCTCCCCTTCTCATACTGACATCCCAAGGGAGGCAGATGAATCTAGAATATATTCTGGAATACCCTGTATCTTGCAACTGAGTAAGCAAGTGTTTCATCCTTTAGAAATCACAAATCAGAGCACAAGATCACCCTTCCTCTCTGAAAAATCACTTTTAAAATGACCAAGTTCAGTGCCGCACTTGCAGCACTGCCAGTATTTTCCTCAAATGGACTGTCTCACACATTGTTCCAGTCAGCCCTGCTGAGTAGCATCAAAATTCACCATAAAGTTTCTTCTGATTCTCCATCACTGGCTGTAACAATTTTGCAACTGGAAGCTAGTTAACAATTCTGTTGGCAGTGCAGGCTCCGAAACGAAAGCCAGCTTGTTGTCCTCTAATTGCATTTCCTCTGCAGGACTGACAAGTTTAACAGCAATACCCTCTCATATTAGGGGGAAAGTTAATCAAAAATGATACTGAATGCTTGCAAGGAATCTGTCATGTGATTGAAAAGGTGCATTCTGATGCAGACCCTTTTCAAGGCAGCATTTAGGGCCCATTTAGCTGCCACAGCTTTTCACTTACAGCTTGGAAAAGACAAACTTCCCTGCGAAAATATAAAGCAGGTGAGGAAAAGACAGTGTAAGGGAAAAAAACCAAAACCAAACAAATTCATTAGCATCTGTGGAGAATGGTGCTGGATTCACCCCAGGGGCCTATGCCAATGCCAAGGGCAGATACTGCAAAGCAAGGCAGGTCATCCTGCAAGTTCCCATCATGAGAACAAAGGGGAAAGATCTCATGAGTAAAGATATGGAGTCTCAGATGTAATCTTGACATGAGGAACAAATTAAATACCCTCCAGATCAGATTAAAATTTCTGTTCTAAATCCCCAACTCACTCTTAAAGACAAACTACTACAACATTAAAGAAAATACTCTAGTCAATACTTTTCTTAATTTTGCTGCATTTTACTATGTTCATGTCAAGAGAACTGTGAGCCTAACTCCAAATAAATGTACAGATCTCATGCCTCACACCTCTTCAGAAAGCATTTGAAGGTAGGTGAAGTGTTCAGGAATAACACCAATACCAGTCAGACACTGATGCTGAGTAACCTACTATAAAGATTAAAATGTTTTCCCAGCTGATCAGCTTTCAGGGCATTTTGAATTCCATTTAAATGACATTCTGATCATTTAAGCTGAAACGTGACAGACATTGACAGTCTTAAATCATAGAAATATTGCCTATCACGGGTGCCAGGTAGGAATTCCTTGGGCAGAGATCCTGACATGCATTTTCCCATCTCCCATCTCTGACTGTCAAGCAATTGCAAGCAGTGTCTCATTTCTCCCCTGCTTTATTTTTAAGCTGCTTTCAAAGTGACCTTAAAGCAATTTGAAAATTATGGTCCCATTAAGTTAGAAACACCAATATTTATGCAAAACAAGTAGTTATATCTGACAAGGGTGGGCTGTACAGTCATGTCACAGAAGCCCTTTCAGAAATTTCTCAATAAAACATTGTTAAGAAGCAATAAACTGTTCACAGCTATTCAAAGGAATAATGATAAAAATGTGCATGTTTTGCTGGCTTGCCCCCTAGGAAGTCAATGACCTTGGGAGAGAAATACCCTCCCTCTTCTGAAAGGAATATATTTTAAACCAGAAAAGTCCTGGCTGTCACTATTCTGGAATGACAGACATAAAATGTCCACCAGTACTTGCAATTATTTTGCTTTTAAATTCCAGACTTGGATTTCTCATGGAAATGAACAAATATTTCCTGCAGAGGAAGGGGAAGCCTCCTTCACTCAGCAGGTTTGGGGGTCACATTTCTGCTATATCGTGTGATCACAGCTATAAAGCTGCATGAGACTCACTTCTTCTGCAAGGCTTTCTGTCTGGGTAGTGTTTCAGGACAAAAACACAGCCCCTGCACAAGTCCCCAGAGTCACATACTCACCACTCAAAGTCTCCTTGGCCACAGACACATGGCTCAGACACCACAGTTTGGGAATAGTCCTGACCTAGGGAACACTGGGCTCCAGGCTTGCGCTTTTTATAGATCTTCCTCTCCCCCATGACACAAGGCTCCCCCTTCATTGGCCAAGGAACAAGAGGAGAAACACAGTTGTAGTGGATGAAGCACTTTTTCAAAAGACACAAAAGGCAATGAAAACAAGCATTTATCTCTGGGAGGGTGGGGAGTTACAGTCCTGCTCTTTTGTTTCTTTGCAAAATCAAAAGTCTCCTTGGGAGGACTCATGAGCACAGTGTGCCCAGCACTGAGCTGGGATGCCAATGACAATGTGCCCAAAATGCCGGATGCCCAAGCCATCACACCCACTTATGTCACCTTTCAGAGGGCGTCCACCAATATCTAGTCCTACGAATTATCCTGAAAAGACAATGGGGGTATAGGCCAGGGTTTCTTCCATATGTCAGATAAAGTCGATTTTGATGTGTGTTTCACTGGGCTTTTTGAATGCAAAGGTTTCCAAGAACACTACTGGGAGTAGCTAATCTAAAACAAACATTTGACATCTAGGTGAGTTGCTATAAACAGAATTTTCTATTTTGCAGAAGTATTTAGTTTGCATAGAAGTAAGAAAAAAGACCTAATTGAAATACTTCTCTTCCCTATTAACAGTGATTCCCAAGATTGCTGCGTGGTTACACGTCTTCCCTTTTCTTTCATTAAAATGATTTTCATTTATTCAATTCTATGACTTCAATTATCTTATCCTTGCCAAATTAATGTTCATTTCTCATTCATGGACTTCATTCAGGACTGTCACAGTGCCAATGGTTTTGGCTCTAGTTATGTTACCCTGCAGGCTGTGGGACATCATACTGGTAGTCAGTAACCCATAAGTAATCTGCAGAGGTTATTGACCTCTCAGTTATAGTTCCTTCAGGACCTAAATATATCCAGCATGACAATAAGCCAGTGTATGAAAAACAAAGCATGCATCCTTGAGTAGGAAGAAATAATGTGGTTTTCTCTGGTGTCTTTTATTCAAGAGCTTTTCAGATTCAAGGGTTTTACAGATATTCAAGAGTTTTACAGATACCTGCAGGACCTGCAGGATGAATAAATGTTTTTATTTTCATTTTTGAGTAGGGGAAATAAGACGCAAACTGAAACAAAATTATTTTCATGAGTCAGTGACAGAGCTACAAAGAATTCAGTGTCATCTACAATTCAATCATAAGGTGTCATTTTACACTGCCCTAAGCATTGAGGCCAAAAAGATCCAGCTAGTGCAATGGATTATATTCCTAAAAATAGAAGGTAATCTCCTGAGCTTGCCCATAGATGCCTGGCCCCATGTTTATTCATGCACATTTTTCAAGGGATGCAAAAAAAAAAAATCCATATGCTTTGATGTAAAGAACAACTGCATTCTCACTTGGAAACACAGAGCAGGGGAAAAGGAACCCCACCAATGTCCCCCTGGAGAGTGGGGATACCTGGTTGTGCAGGTGCCAGGTCTGGTAGTCATCCTTGGTACACCTGCGGCTGAAGAGAGATTTGTAATCCACCTTGACCAGCTGCCACTCAGAACGGAGGCTGAAGTGCCCAAAAACTCTGAGCAGGGGAGACAAAAGAAAAGAAAGAGTCAGCCAGACTCATACTTCCATTCAGCAAATAACAACTCATGAATCTCAGCTGCAGAAACCAATACACAGTGTTGGAGCTTAATGCCAGAAAATGGTATTCAGTCATGAATAATATTTTCCTGTTCTTACAACATCCCAGGAGTGTTTAGCCTTTTCCTGGCACTGGTACACAGCCTGTGTAGGAAGATCTTCCCCTGACCCTAGCATCCAGCAAAATGGAACCCAAGTCTAATCACACTTATTGCAATCTTTAGAGGACAGTACATGTTATTTTTTTATTATTCCAAGTCTTTCACTAATCTACGTTTTTACCCAAGCCACTTATGTGATTAAAAGTTTTCTTCTGATTATTCCAGACTAACAAAGAAAGAGGAAGAAAGGCAAGATTTACAAATTTTCCTATGAAATCAAAAGAGAAGCAGAAAACAAGACTTCCCCACACTGACTGTAATTCAGATCCTGCTGTGTCCCCAGTGTGCTGCCATTATTTATTCTAGCTGATCTTGGTTTACACTGTAATCATACTGAGTTGTTGGCTTTGCTCTCCACTCACTCCCTCTCTAGTCTGCACCAAAATTGCTCTTCATTTTGCTGCTCTCCATGAAACAACAACCACCCAGGAATCAATCATGCTCTCCCCTGGAGACCAGTCTCAGCTCATGGGGATCAGGGAGACAATGGTGGCTGGGCAGTATCTGAGGGTAGGAAATGGTGGGTTTGCTGTGGACACCTGTCTGTATCCAAGTTCTGCCTCACAAAGGAGCTCCACTAAGCTGACAAGCAGGAAGGACACAATACAAGGAGAACCTGGGTGCTGTCATGAACAAGCAGCTCAGGTTAGGAGCGAGCAAGTGGGGAAGGACTCGTCTGGTAAAATGAATTTATTAGGTAGATTGTTGCTGGCTGTCCAGAACCATTCTTACTGTAGGGTAAGAATTGCAGGGTATCCATGATAGGAAGCACCATGGCATTCAGGCCATGCTACAGGAGAAGCTGCAATTCCTGTTCCTCAGCACAGAAGGCACACCCTGGACCAAGAGAAACCCACAGAAACCAAAGCAGTATGGGGTGCCAGAGCACTGGGAGCAGGAGGGAGAAGGGAGGAATGGGAAGGAGCATGGTCAGGGGATGCAGAAAGCCTCCAGAACTGTACTCAATAGGAGTTCTAACTGCAGTTCCCCTCCCCACTTTTCCTTGGCACTGGGTGTGTCCCATGTGCTCTCAGCACATACAACCTTGTTTGTGCTGCATGACTGAAACATCAGTCCCTGCAAATCAGCAATGCAGCGAGCAGAAATCTTTTAGTCCAGCAGATTTACACCAGTATAGGATTTTGTGTTTATTACATGGAAACACAGCAAAAGAAACATGACCAAAGATAAACACTGGCATAAACCCAGAAGAAGACAAGGCTGGAGAAATCCAACGCTTTGCAAATCAATGCATCTAAAATGAAAATCTTTCTCCTCAGATTGTCCTTTAGCTAACTGTCCATCAGGAGGGCAAACGGTTTCTTTGTGGTTTACAAAAATGCACCAGAATTACTTGATTTTTAAATCTATTTTTAAAAGCTTTTAAACAATTTCTTCTGCCATGAAAATCAATGAAAAAACCCCAAGATTTTCCAAGAGGAAGGCAACATATTGGCATTCCAAAAGCACAGAACATCAGATACTCTTTAATTAAATGATTTCAAAGAAGATCTTTGTGTATAATTGCTATAAATTTAGATGGAAACAATACTACACTAAATGGAATTAGAGGAGTGTTAACAGAGAGAGGTTTTCCTCTGCACTGCAGAGATGGTTCTGGGTCAGCTGATTCCTAAAGTAGTAACTTCTCTAACCACCCTCTCCCTTCTAATAAAAAACTTTTTAAGGCTAATCAGTCACAGTGGAAGAGACTTCTGAGATAAGAGCAGCAGAGAAGCCACCAAGCACCTGCACCCTGCTCACCAAAGCCAAATGCCACCAACAGCATGGCGTCATTGGCCAATGCCACAAGCGTCGTGTGACAGCTCAAGATGAATTTGTTGTGCATTTGAAACTTCTATCAGTTTCTATAAGCAAGTACAAGGAATGGAGGACAGTGCTATGTGATCTGTGGGGTTCCAAGGTTCTATCAAGCAGCTTTTCTTGGAAAGTGATGAAAGTCTTCATTGTTTGTGAAGGTTAAAAAGAGCTAAACAAGCAATAACAGGGCACAAATCCCAGCTGAACAAAAACAGGTGTTGCAGCTGAGCTCCACTTCCTCAGTTTTATGAATGACATCACTGGATGTTTTTCCATAGTGGCCAAGATGCATGCACAGGACCTCTCCCATCATATCTGTTTTGAAGTAGCCAGGTCCAATAGAGGCTTGGGCAGAGAGCAAAGAGCTACAACATTTTAAAACTCATAGTGTCCAGATACCAATAAGTGTTTGGCACTAAATGTTCCAGTTCCTACATATTGGTTTCTATATCAAGAGCAAAGAAACAAAAGAAGTTCCAAGGAAAGAGATGCAAAAAGAGATTGGTGGGGCCTTATTTTTCCCTACTCAACCGGTGAGTGCTCACATCACTTTGAAGATCATTCAACTTATCTGATTCCCATGTGCCTTCATTTCCCATTTACTTTGGTCCCTAAATAAGGGAGGTGGATTTTTTTTTTAATAAACATAGCTAAACTATCAAGATAATACAGGGAGAAAGGAAATATAGTATAAATACTAGAAATTTTGCTTCAATAACTTTCCCTACCATGGTCTAACTGAAAGCTCTTAATTGCTTGTTGCAAGCATAGAAAACAAGAGAGCTGGATTTTCAAGGTCCAGCTTTGAAAAGCCAACAAAGAAGGTATATTTTGATTCTTCCATGTAAGTAGTCTGATGGGGAAGTCCTTGAGAAGCAATAAATACAAGAGCCCAGATGGTATTTAAATGGAGTCAGTTTTCTGACTAAGCTCAATTTTAAAAAGGTTCTCCAACCTAAGACTCAGAATGGTAATTTACTGGCTTTAGACTGCATAGATTTTGTTCTATTCCTCTGAGTTACAATTCCACATAAAATCTTAGCTAATAGGACAGCATCTTCTCAACTGGCTCTATGCATAGCTGACAGTGAAATCATTGCTAAGAAAACAGAAAATGCTTCCCAATCTTTTCTTTGGAGAAACAAGGCAAGGCTTTTATTGCCAGGGCTGGATATCATTAATTTGCAGAAAACTATTAGAAACATGGAAATCAATTCTGAAATGCTTACAGTTTCATGACAGAGTCATTTTAGAAATGATCATTGCTAATGCTGCTATAATTATATCTTTCATTAATTTTTTAAATACACAGTAGCTTACAAATGCAGTGTACACTGCCTGGATAACCTTGTACAGGAGCTCTTTAAAAGGCTTTTTACATTTACTCAATGTTCTCTTTGCTTTTGCCTTATCATTCCTTGTATTGTTGGTAGCTGTGCTTTTTATGTAATTCAATCCTGCTCATTCCTGCCAGGTCAACAGAAAGAATTGAGGGTCACAAGATAACTCACCTGCCTCTGGTCCATAGATTCAATCCCTGTTACTGCTCATGGTGTGAGAAACAGACTTCCTCAAGTAACAGCTCCCACAGGAAAGGCATCAGCTGTATCCATGTGGATCTATCCCTGCTGGCAGTTTCAGATGAGCTGCCCAGCCAGCTATTAAAATGGAAATTCTCCTGCCTCAATCAAGTCCACTTCTGTAATTTCTGAAGTAGATTGGTAGGACACCATATGGAGCAAGCAAGCACTGAAGCTGCCTGTACTTGGCTGGTCTGGATAAAGAAGGAAGATTTGCCCTTCACCAGCCCTCCCAGCCCCTTTGTGTGACACCTGCTGACCTCAGATGTGCCCAGCACTGAGACAGAGGACTGGAGGTGCCAAGGAAGGAAGAAGCTGATAACACCTAACAGCAAAAGTACCTTTCTTTCTGAGGCAGTTTTCCTTCACTGGACATCCACAAAGGTGAGAGACATGAAAAGTTTGGGTGGTTTTATTGCTTCTCTCAATGTTCCTTAGGGACCTCCGAAGCCAGATTTTAACAAAATTAGGCCCCACAGAATAGACTCTAAGCATTTTTAATAACTAAAAATAAAATGAAAGCAAAAGGATATAATATATTTGGTAGACAGCATCTTTTGAGATGAACTACAGAAGCAGATGGATGGATCAACAGAAAAGTAAAGCCAGAACTAGAGAAAGAGAGCCAAACATATACTTTAATTGATAATACTGAGAGAAAAGCTAATTGCAGTGTCATCATAAATAGACTGTTTCATTTATAAAAGCCTGAAACCAACCTTGATTTTATTTCCTTTTATTTTAAAAGAAAAATGCTTGCAGAGAAGTGTCTTAGCAAGCAAAATATCCCCAATAGTAAAATCACCCCAATTAGTGAATACTTCAGCTGACCAAAATCTGTGCTATTGTTTAGAGAATGTAGAATGGAAGAAAGTCAAGGAACATCACTATCTGATTTCAGTTTAAAATCCTTCTTTACTTACATCTGTGCATCTAATAGGTAGTGCCAGAAGTAGAAATTTAATGGGCAAGAACTGCTATGAAGCACAATCTGGAAGAATCAACTCCTGGCAGGAAAAGAAGCATGTGTTGGTCTGGGTTTTGTTTGTTTTTTGTTTGTTTTTTGGGTTTGTTTGTTTGGACTATTTTTGGTTTTGTGAGGGTTTGGTTTGGTTCTTTTTTATTTTTCTAGTCCCTGGAGAGGAAGCTCTTCTCTCACTGAAACCAGAGGGAGCCCCAGATCTGGAGCAGTGAGCAGGTAATTCACCACAACTGAAGGGGCTCATTCTCATTCTGATGTCCAGCAGAGGAGCACATGTTGCTACTGCTGCAATCTTAACAGATATTGTCTCACTCATAATTGCCTTGATTCCTTTGGGATTTTTCCCCACAAGCCAGGCTACCCTGGTCCCCCATTTCCTGGGAGATGGTGAGCCTGTGCTAGAGTTGCTGGCTCAGTGAACACTTAGAGAATGTCCTGGTGCATAGATGTACCTCCTTAACTTGTTGATATTCATGTCTTTTGAGTCAATGAAAGAAAATGCTGACAATCTCACATAAAGAAGAGGGCCTGTTATGAAATCTGGATCTGGATCCATCTCTGTGTAAGGAAGTAGCAGTAAAATGAGACAAACTCCTGCATGCAGGCTGAGCTGACAGGCCAAAACCACACAAACAGCAATGGAACAGTTGCAAGTTGTGCTGGTGGGACCAGATTTTATGAATAGATGAACTATCTCCCCATGAACTAAACATAAATCATGACTTTAGAGAAAACCAAATGGGCTGTGTAATCTCCATTTTTTTTAACTTAGGATTTAGATGGAATTGGCATTAAAGGAGGTCACTAGTTACAAGGAAATTGGATAGAAAGGGACTGAGACAAGGAAGTAGAACTTAATTGAAAACACAAATCAGCAATTAGGGAGAGCAGGAGAGGGAGAGTTAAACTGTCTCATGCCTGGCAAGAGGATGCAGGGAGTAAGAGACTGGAAACAAAAGAAACATAAAAAATGAAAGATGACACTGGAAAGCCAGGCAATTGCCAACAAAAAACATTGTCTAATTTTTTTCCTAAACAATAAATACTGTTTCTAAGAGCCTCTTTGGAGCTTTTAATTCAGTTGCTTTTGGCTGACATGTCAACTAGGAACAGTAGCCTGAGGGCAATGGGTGATGACTCAGGGTTGCTGTACTTCTGACTGTGAACCAAAATAAAGTAAGAAAACCAGCTATTTTGTTTTGTTTTGTTTTTTTTTTTCTAGAAAGAAGAGATGCATTTTCTTCCAAATAAAACACACCATCCATTTGGGTCTAGATTTTCAGTTGGTGCAAATTAGTTTAATTTAGACCATCTAAATAGACCCTCTCAGGTATAAGGCCTTCCACTGATACTATTCAGAAGGAGAAAAAGCAACAGCAGTGAAACTATCAAGAATGAACCAACAGCAGACAGCAGCATGCATCAGGAGAAATTTGTTCCAGAAAATCCTGGTCTGTATTCTATTTCCCAAGGAGAAGGGTCACAGAAGAATTTCACATAATTTCTCCTGCAAATTAAATCTGAGGGATGTGGTTCATTTCCCTGAAACTGAATGTCATGACATCAAAGTTACCCACAAGAAAGAAATTCAAAGTGTTGGCCACCAGCAATCCATATTGAACTGGTCATGAAAAGCTGCACCACTGCCAGATTTCAGGTCAGGAGAAAGAGAGGACATGGGGCAGGCAGAGTTTCTGTGAACTACAGATCAAAACCAAAACCTTGCAATAAAAATCCTACAGTACAATCATGGCAGATTCTTTCCCTCAGCTTTGGAAAACAGTCCTGGTATTATTCATCAGCTCAATGGGCACTTCCTTTATAGTGCTAGCAGAAGAGGAAAACCACTGCAAATGGCATGGTACAGCATGATCTTTCAGTTAGCAAGTAATGCCAAGTGCAATTAGTAAGTAATTTGCAAAACATGTAATTACAAAGCAGCCCTACAGTTTGGACTCAATTTCCCCTTTAGCTGCACAAACTGCATAAGGCAATGGGGGAGACAGGGATATTTGTTATTATTTTTTCAAATAGGAAGTGCTATCAAAATAAGAACTTCCTGAATGACAAACTAAACCTTTTGAAATTTGGTCTCTAAAAAATTTATTACCAATGTTCTCAAACAACTTTACATGACAATTGCTTCAAAAGAAATTCCAGCAACATGAAAGAGAGTATGAGACACCTAGGAAGGGGGATGGGAAAGCATATCAATTTTTAATGCTGTTTTTCTGAAGAGTTCTTTCTTTTCTTCGAAGCACTCATGAAAGACAACCAGTTTCTGACAGCCCTGAAACCTGAAGATGCTGCCACTCTTTTCTAGAAAAGATACAGGTAGCTGTGTGTATGTGTGAGTGGTTTATCCCCTCATGGGTCTGTGGTCTCAGCAGAGGCAGGGGCTGCTGCTTTGCCAGAAGCCACATAACACAACACATCCAGTCATTTCAACATTTCATCCTATGAATCAGCAGATTTCCAACCAGAAATGTCCAATACAAATGTGGAAGTCATTCCTTAGAATATGTAAGCTCCAAATGCATGTGACAGGTGAAGCACAGTGACAAGTTTTTCCTGGATATCAGAGAAGAAGGCTCAGAAGAGGAAGCACTGGAGAGCTGCTTTCCAACACTCATTCAGTTCAGTGATCAAAAATCTGTCAGAGTGAACTCTGCAGCCAACGCAACCCTGAGTCTTCAAGCTTCCAGAAAAGTTGGTGTGCTGTGCCACCTTTTTCCTTGTGCAGGATCAGGGAGAGATTCAGCTGGAAAGGTGCTAAGGCAATGTAGTTTCTCAGTCCCCTGAGGGTTGGTGTGATCAGAGCACCAGAATATTTCATGTCTTGTTCTCACAAAAAGGTGAAAGACTCAGGAATGTCTGTGTGCACAGCATCCTGCCACTTCCTGCACCCTCCATCAGGCCTGGGTGCTTCATACAGCCCAGCCCAGCTGCAGGCAGGAGGACAGCACAGGGCCAAGATCCATCTGTCCTGAATTAGCAGCACAGGAAACAAAGCACACGAGCCTCTAGATGAGAATATTTGGATTGTATTGCCATCAGGAAAAACTTGCCCTTTTATCTAGGGAAAAGAAATCATCTATCAGCCTGCTGCTCATTCTGGCTTCTTCTGCAAGGGTTTCTTTCTTTTATTCACTTCAGCAAATTCCAGTCTCAATGAACACACCTTTCTCTAGTCCTCCTCCCTGCACATGCTCACGTCTCCATCCCCCTGTCTGTGCTTTATAGACATGACTGAGCATCTCCCTCCCCCAAAGAAATGGGACGAGACTGCACAGTGGGATTCCCACCTGGGACTCTGGGGACCTGCATTACTGCCAAGCTCTCCCAATGACAGCCTGCTGAGTGCCTGACCACGGGCATGTCCTTTATTCTCCCTCAACTTCCCTACTGGCAGAACACAGCTGATGATGTTGACTATTTTAGCATAATGTTTGATCTAGTGCCCATAAGTAGCACTTGACTCCAGTGACAGTAATGTTTGCCCCAGAAAGTCAGAGATGGACAATACATGCCACAGAGCACGATGCCTTCTCCCTGTGTTATGGCTTCTGCCAGGAATATTCCAGGTACATGGTGCAAGTGCTGGGAACTGCTCTTGGGTCACAGTCATCCTTTTCCTAAAGCCAAATAAATCACATGGTGCTGTCTGAGAAAGATTACTCTAAGCAGATGTTCTCATCACCTGATTTGTCTTTCAGGTGCCACAGAAAGGCCTCAGTTCACTCTGCAAGTATTAACAGCACAATCAATATTGTGCTTCTTGTGGACTGTTTAGGTGAATTCATGCAGAGATCCAAAGGCTAAAAAGCAGAATACTCCTCTGGCAGAGAGACAGATGGGAGGAGGAAGTTACACTGATTAATCTTGGGGTCGTTAAAAATGTTTTTAAGTCTTGCAAACAAAGATAATGATATGGGTAATCAACTCTCTTACTCCAGGGTATAAACTGATCATCTGCTGGGATAAAATGGGAATTCCTATAACAAACATTTTCTTGTCCATTGTAAAGTCACTTGATGCTATTAGCAGATTGATCATTTTCTCACAAAGTCCAAGCTATTCATTACTTCCAGAAGGTTTTGAAATTAGATCAGATGATACAGGAATGCAGCTCACTATGGCAAATGCCAATATCCTCTCAATCATTTTGGTGTCCTTACTTAATAATTGTACTTGGAATTTTTGTTCTCAGATCAAGCTCCAAATTTTACTTTTTTTTTTTCTGTGTGCAGTCATTATTTTAACAGATTCACTTTAATTTCATGGATTCTATTATGAAGAGTCCTTATATAGGTTTGTGCACTGCAGTCTGCACAGTCCCCTGAGTGAGGACAGAGAAACTGAACTCACAAGGACACATCAGAGCCTTGCAGGAAAATCCATAGCCAATAACAATGCCAGTTGCACCACAAACAAATATTGCACTGAACAGAAGAAGAAAAGGAAAACTGAAAAGTGAGATAAAACCACTGTAGGAACAATTAACATGTAACGGTCTTTTCTAACATCTAATGGTACCCATGCAATTTGGATAAACCAGGCATTGAAATCTTCTCTCTGATCTTTAAAAAGGCCCACAGTTCTGGTAGCCCTGAGAGAATGCCCAGGCTGGATGGACAACCTTGGTTCCCAGAGGGTAAATAAGGACAAAGTTCAGAATCGTTCAGCACAACAGCTCCCTGTCTCATTTTCTGCACTGGAAGCTGCAAGTTGGATTTAGCTTTCTGGAGAACTGGTGAAATCTTTCTTCCAGATTCCCCCTTGGCCAAATTTCTGTGTGGCTCAGCAGCAAAGTGGCAGAAGATCTATGTTATTTTTCAGGTAGTTTTTTCCTCTTTTCTCCCAGACTGAAGTTAAAAGAGGCCAGACTGATGTCAGGAAAGTTTAAAGGTACCTGTGGGCCATGGGAATTGAGGAACACTGACTCTTTTCTTCATGCACGTTGTACAAGACCCTCAATTCCTTCGAGGAAAAACAGCCTCATGGTGTTTTGCCATCCACTCCCACTGTCTCTCATTTGCTGATGTTGCTGAGCAGAGGTGCTGGCTGTGGAGGGCAAAGCCTGGCACCAGGGGAGAGCACAAGCTCCTCTGATCTCATCCCAGCAAAGGCACTATTTCCTATCACTGGTTCCACCTGATTTTTCTCAGTACACCCCCTCAGAGGCAGCAGATCCATGGCTCACTGTCCCTAGGCAAAGGGGCAGAATGCTTCAAGGACACTGTGTCAGCTGGTAATTTTCTTTCCTGTATTAGCATTTAATGTAACAGCAAGACTTGAACAAAAGGCAGCGGATGTTGCCTTGCTTGAAGAGAAAAGATGATAATCACCTTATCAGAAAAAGACAGGAAAATTACTCCTGGCTCCCATGTAACTTTGAACTCAGTGGGAGCTTGGGCCTGGGAGCTGTTGTCCTTTTCTCATCCCCAGTTTGCTGAATCTCTGCTGATTGTGAATAAGAATCTGTCCACATTGCCTTCATACCTGTATCTGCTTTGCTGATGTCTCCCACAGTCAGTTCTTCAGAATAAGAGTAACTCATGGAACTCCTAGCCACAGGATAAGGTGACTGCTAAAAACCTTTTCAAAGTATTTAGAAGGAAAACTCTCAAAAATAGGAAAACTCATTAATATCTTAGAAATACAAAGAATACCATGTTTGGCCAAGAAAATTCCTTATTTGTTAATCTCTATAAATGTGAGAAGTATATAAGATAATAATATTTTTAGTATAATTTAGTATAATACATACAGTTTTAGCATCCTGTACTTGCCACATTTGGAACATGGAACTGAAAGAGAGGGACTTCTGGTTTGACACAGTGTGGCCTGCGTTCTTAAATATTTTTTTTCTCACCTCAAACCTCCCCTGGCACCCATCTCAACATTTCCAACATCTCTCAATTACTTATTCATTCTTCCTCACTCTTCTGCCACCCAGTGATGGATTGCCAGTAATTTTATGGGTCTCCTGGAAAGAAAGAATTATTCCCACTTCATCTCTGGTAAAGCTGCACGGCCACATAAACAAGAAGGTGCTGGAAAGGGCCAGGACTTGTACCCTATTCATTTAGAACCAGGAACATTTCCTAACACACATAGCCAAGGGCAGCAGTCACAGCAGTGCTGACAGACCAACTTTCAGCTCACTGCAAATATTAATGCTCAATTATGCATACACACATATATAGAGATCATTAAGTTCACATGCATAGAACTACACAGAAATTTATATACACACGTGGGTGTGTCTACATAAATATTTATTTATCAGTACAGAGGAACTTAATGATCCCCATCTGGAAATGAGTGTCTGCACACATACACACATAATGAGTCTACTAAAATGATGCAGGGCTGTGAAGCAAAAAGGTTGTTCCTCTTAAAATAGGTTTGGAGAGATGCTTAGCACTGGAGATGAAGTGGCAGGGGTAACAATTTTGAGTCAGAGCTGGAACAGCATATAGCCCTTCTCTGGACCCATGACAACATCTTGTCTCTGATGTGAATGGTACAAACTAGTTTGGATATATCAAAACTGACTAGAAGGGGAATACAGTGTGATTCCCCTGTTGGACAGCCTCAGACAAGTAACACGCTGTGCCTATGGCTTGTCAATCCAGAAAATTTAGTTCTGACCCATCCGAACATGACATCGTTAAAAGATACACTCGTTAACAGTGAGGGGGACAGCACAGAACTTAGGAACCTGCAGATTTCAAAAAGACTAGTACATTCTAGGCATTCACCTGAGAACATGTCTAAGCCACCACACTTATGCATTTATTTTCCTAGAGGACCCTGTGTGTTCTGCAGCCTTTTCCCCACACCTGCACCGAGCACCACAATGTGCTTTGGTACAAAGCTCTGCACTAAAGGAGCTGAACTGACTCTTGTCAGATGAGAGAAGTGTCAAAGCAACAACAAAAGGAACTGCAGAAGATGATCACCCAGGACTGGAGGAAGGACAGTGGATTTACTTTGGTTAGGTAGCATTCAAGGCAGACCAGCTCACACAGTCTCACGATACTTCCATGTGCATCACAAAACTACATTCTTAACTGAGTCCCCCCACCTTGTAAACAAATAATTAATTCTTGCAGCATTGTAGCCATAAAAAATCATAGAATCATTTAGGTTGGAACAGACCTCTGCAAGACATCCTACACCCCACTAAAGCAGCTCCCAATTCAGAGTACTCTTAGATATTCAGAATCTAATAAAGACCCTTCATAAAGCAAATAACTGATGTTACCATACTGACAAGTTTTTTAGGACTGTTTGGGACAAGCATACACAGCACAAAGCACAGAGGATTCAGAAAGCCTAGGATACTAATACAATAAAGACAGATATGGAAAAACTCACTTAATAGCTATGAAGTGGTACAAAATTGTGTGCTAAAAGGGTTGCTCCTTTCAGCAGCCCAGAGAGCCTCTCACAGCATGTGGCACAAAATGAAGGTTGGGAAAGTCATTCTACTGATATATTGATTTTAATAAAATATTATTATGAAAATATTGTTAATAATGCAATATTTTAATAATAGTTGGAGTATAATGACTATGTATACACATTCCCCTCAGAATATTATTTTTTTTAAATGGGTGAACACAGAACACTTTGATGCTAATCTATGGAAGAAATTTTTTCTAACAGGAATCAGCTGAGACCACTAGATGTAGTATTCTGCATTTTCAGGGATGAGAGACAAACTTTTAAAAGCCACTAACCTACCCAGTTTGGCAACACACGGATATGACCACAGCCTTTGTCTCTCTGTCTCAGTGCTGCTTGAAACCTAAGAGTTCCCACTGACCCCATTATCAGTGTGGGATGCAAATCCCAGACTGTTGTGCTCCTCTCATCAGATTCTTGTAATCATTAGGGTTTCTACCCACAAACATGAATTCCATGAATTCCCAGGCACCTCCAAACCACCATGTGTAATCTTTGTTCAGGGGTGGCAAGTAGCAATAGAAATACATTGATTTCTTCTCAGCCAAAGTTTACACAAGCTCAGCATCACCCTACACTGCCCTAATAAATGAGTTCACTAAAATTCTCATTGGGAGAAGCACCTAAGTGGTTTGTATAGAAATGGTTTGCATACAGCTTTATAAATAGCCGCTTTCCTCCTCAGTTCCTTTCGTGGATTGAAATTTCTCAAAACATTCATTGCAAGTGTCATGTGAAATTTCCTTGTATGGCTTTTACAGACTATTTAGAATGGTTTTTAAAACTGCTAATGATGACAGTAATAATAAAGATAATAACAATAACAGCAGTAATGGCAATAATAATGGTAATATGCCTGCAAAAATTTCAAAAGAAAAAGTTCTCAACAAACCTAGTACACAATATTCAGGAAGATAACTCACTTCCTACATTCTCCACCAGAAGATTACAGAGATATAAATAACAATAATCTTAGATTTATAATGCATTTTTCATCTCAAAAGAAAACTGCATTGATTTATAAAGCAAATGGCTTAAATCCACAGCTAGTTCCAGCTGATTAGCTCCACTGATTTTAATGAAGGTGCTGATGTGCAGGTTTATGTGAGTTCAGATCTATCTCTCTGCACACATGTGTGTGCGTGTGTCTGCATGTGTGTGCAGCAGGAAAGTGGCACACATTGCATGAAGAATTTCACAGAAAAACACCATAATAAACAACACAGAAATTTGCACATTGTCATTGCGTTTGCAGAAAAAGTGCTCAGAGTGAAGAAACTTGCAGGTTCTAATCTTTAGCTGGGAACTGGCATATGTGTTTTCCCAACAGGATGCTCACAGCAGTCTCCTGAAAAGGCTCACAGGTATATCATACGCTGTTCAGTTTTGCTCTTTGCAAAAACAGGGCAATGTTTGCAGATAGCAAGGCAAGAGATGCACAGATATATTCTTCTACAAAACAAGGGCCTTGCTTTTTGAAAAATAAAAAAAGAAGAAGAAAAACAAGTCAAAGCCAAGGCATTGTTTTGGAATAAAGGAAAAGCGAGCAATGCCACCAGAACTGGCACCACCTCTACTCTGATAAAATCTCAGTGGCTGTCTGTGACAGACAGAGAGGCTCCAGCACTGTTTGGGAATAAAGCAGAGGAGTGCTGCTGTTTAAAGCACAACCATAGTTACTTAGCCTGTCCTTCCTAAGACAGTTCATCACAGGGGATATGGATGTGCTACACAGGAGTCAGCTATGCTTTCCTGAGCCCTCCAAGGCTACAGCACCAAACATTTCTTCTGCCATGGCATAGATGGCACAGAAGCCATTCAAATGACCATTTGTTAGAAGAGTAAAATATGATTTTCCCCCAGCTCCTCTCTTGCAGCTGAGCTCAGCTTCAAGTATAGGCACGTGGTCACTTCTGCTTGTGTAAAGCTGATGTAGAGCTGGTTTTGAAAGGCATAACACAAATCACACAACACAGTTGGAATACATTCAAATCAGTAGCAGAAATGTCTAAGACACACAGCTTTTACCCTGTTCCAACTTCCTCAGAAACTGATGGCACTCTGTTTCTCACTACCTGTGACACCAGCAGTGAGCTCCACCCACACATTTATGCCATATAAGTATGCAGATGGACTGAAGCCTAGAAGAAAATAAACTTGACCTGAATCTCTTTTCTCTTGCAAGCAGTGAAAATGTGCAGGAACTTCAAGTGCAGATGAAAAAAAGCAGATTGACTCTAAGATGAAATTTATAATCAACGTCCTGCCCCTGAACTGGAGGTGTGCAACAGTGTGATCTGATGTGATTAACCAAAGGCACTTCTTCATGCCAGGGTAGGTATGCTTCACAGGCATGCCTCAGTCTAAGGCATCTTAGCCACCTTGCTTTCTGATGTTTTTCAGAAAGCTGTTTCAGCCAGTTCAAAGACACACAGGTAAGGAGGCATTTCTGAAACCAATGCAGGCAGTGCATCTTGTCTTTGCTTTGTTCAGAGCCCCAGAGCACAGTGCTCTGATCTGCTCTGTGCAGGAGGTCAGATGACTACTTAAAAATGCCTTTGAACCTAAAAACTTTCCTTTCTTGGTTGTTAAACTCAAATCCTGGCCCGTTCTTGGGCCAACATCACTCCACTGGTTCCACCAGCGTTACCCACTGCTTCAGCACCTCCTGGGAGGAGGAAGGTTCCAGCACCATCAGTGCCAGCCCAGGCTCTTCCTTCCATGGGATAGGTGAGGCATTCTACATCCCAGAACAGGAAGGTTATTCTGAGCTCAGCTCTGCATATGCACAATGAGAACACTTTTATCTTGAGCTAAAACTGGATGTACAATGGCCCACAATGCAAGCAACAAGGTTGGGGTATATTCATACCCACCAGCAATCTCAAAAGACAGTCAAGTCACACAACTGGAGCAAGCACAGAACTGGCACGAGGTACAGCCATACAGATCTCTGACTTCTGAAGAGCACTGCAGTCCCTGGGCCTTCAGATCCAAGGAACGCAATCTCAGCTGTAATTATGAGAAAGGACCTCTGGTTGTCACTAGATGCCTCCTGACCAAGGCTACACCACTCTCCAGAGAAGTAGATCTGTCTACTGCTCTATGTGAACTCCCAGGCCTCAGCTTGGGACCATCCCTCCTTGCTATAGCTCTTACCACTGCTGGAGAGAGCTTGGCTCCATCATCTATTTGCCACATGATGCAAGAACATGCCAGCCAGGCCTGTGGCCACCAGCAAAACCCACAAAACAGCACAATGCCTTCATGAAACACTGCATGTGCAGCTGCACAATGCTGCACTGCACATCATGAAGTTACCATGAACTTGGGGATCTCCATGCACCCCTTGTGCCATCACAATTTAAAACTGGAGCTGCTATACTTACGTCATTATCTGGGTCTCTATGCCAGGGTCTACAAGGGATCCATCCACAAAAAGTGGTGTTGATGTGAAACTGTATTTAGTCCAGGATCTTCCCTCATCGAAACTCACCCTGGGATAGAAGCAGACAACATTTATACACATAAAAAGACTTACTCTAATGCAAATGCAGCAATTAAATGTTGGCTTGCCTTGGTCTGCAAGCTCCAGCAGCTGGATTTACAGACAAGCACCAATCTTTGCCATTTCCCAGCCCACTAAATTCATGCTCCTGATGTACTTCGAAAGATCAAATCTTTAGAAAGCATAAATACTGGCAATAAGTGCATGTATATACTTTATGCAGCTGTACATCAGACCTCAAGGGATCAAGAGGCTATGCCAAGATCTGTTTCTGGGTCTGGAATAGCACCTGGCATGAAGCACCATTCAGAGCATAAGCAACTCTAGCCTGAATGCATGAAAATTGCTTTCACCACCACAGGACATTTTGACCCATCCCTGTATCAAAGCCATATGACATTAGCTACAATCTCTCCTAGCCCTATGAGTACTTAAAGGCAGATTTAGCTTATTTGTGGGAGTGGGGAGTGTTGAATGTGTGTATGCACACAGGCATCTGAGCACCTGCATCTGTCTGGGAGGCTCTTGGTGGACACTGAATCCCCCCTGCTCCAAGCAGGTAGGACAATATCTGACACACCACCAAAGGACCAGGAGGCCACTGTAGTGTGTATTATAAACCATGGGTTACACTGACCTCAAATCTCTGGTGTGGAACGCCAAGACTGGCAGTCACCATTCCCTAACTCTCTGCCCCTCATGTCACTCAGCAAGACACCTTCACCTGTCTCAGAACGTACCTGTGCAAGAATAGGAGGTTAACTTTACACCTAAGACAGAACTCTGGGAGCACAACTGCACACAGAAGGATTATCTTCCCTAAATCTATTTATTTAAATGCATGTATCTTCCCATACACCTGTGCATTTGTATGCGTTCTGCTTGCATGCTTATCTCTCCAAATAGCATTTCAGCTTCTGGGGAACAGCATGCTTCATTAGTTTAGCTAAAGTTCTCTCAGCTTTTCAATTATCCGCCCCTCTCTTCTCCAGCATGAAACTTATTGTACAATGTCTCAGCCTGAGAACTAATGGATTTACATGTACCCTTTAATCTATTCCACTCCTGCCCATAAAACAGGTGCCTACTGAAGCAATATGAAGCAAATTCCAAAGCCCCTAAGGGTACAGTTTTGAAGGAAACCTGTAGGAACTTATTGATAACAAATCTAAATCACTCCTCATTTAATAGAGTGGGTGGGGCACTCAGAACTGCACACACCATTTCAGGAGACTTATTGTGAAAGGAGAGCATCTGAAATGAGCCTCTGCAAACAAAGGTGACCTGAGCTGTCAGCTCCTATGAAAAGTCAACCTGTGATCAAATCTTTCCCAATATATAAGTACAGGCACTTGTAGTAACGTGCTTTTTATGCCTGAAGAGCCTTCAAAATTAAAGACACAATTAAAACAGTTGCACCTGGCTTGAATAATGCAGTAACTAATGGTTAATACGTGACTTGCAGCTTTTTCCTTAAGGGGCTCACCTTTCACTCTTCCAGAGCTCAACCTGCTGCAGTCTGATGCACCCACTGCCAGTGACACCCACCCTTGGCTAACACAAACTGCTCCTTCCTTGACTCATCCTTAGTTTCATCTAAAGACTAGGACATGGTCCTGATGTCCTCTTTTCTGAGAGCACTTCAATTATAGCCACGACAACTGAGTTACCCATCAGAGGCTTCCAGTCACACCCCAACACATTCACAGCACAGACTGGAGTCTGCAGCTCACCCTTTGGAGTCTGCCCTGTTACTGCTCTCCTCTGTGTGTCCAGTTATGGAGCCAATACATCCCGTGGTTAACAGTCCACTATCACACTGTGAATAAAGCAGTCATTTCTTTGCTTCAGGTGGCAAAGAAATGGGCTCAAATGCAATATATTCAAACTTTTAAAGAAATCTATGTTGCATTCATCCCATAGTTATCTGTCAGGTCAGAAACATTAAGTCCAGAAGATTTTTATATTGAAAAAGTAGCTGTTAATGTCTTCAAAGTACACCTCCAGAACATGAGCTTGTAAATGGGTGAAGTCAACCTGTCTTGAGGTGTCCAGATTTGGAATGACTGCAATTTCACTGGAGGATTTTGTACAATAATGACTCAGGTAGAGGAGCCTTTAACACCTCATCACTGCTGCCAAACACCATTGCTTTCTATTTCTATTTGACTGAAGAGCACATTTCCTGTTCTGCATGCAAAGTAATAGACATGTGTTTAGCAACATCAAGCTGAGAGACAACCCAATATTGTATACAGGAACACATCTTGTTTCCGAAATCTATTTCTAACTAATTCACTTCTAAACAACATTAGAAGCTGGGTGGGTCAGTCCATTAGATATGCCCCTCTTTCAATCAAGCCCCAAGACCGAAGGTGGTACTAACACAGCCGTTTTCTGTAAACAGTTTTAGTTATGAATTTCAGAATGTGTAACTGGTGCAGGAGTCAGAGGGGCAAGAGCTAAGAAGAGGATAATTTTGAGTGGTATCCTTAGTGCTTAGGCTGTTATAACCCATTTATAGCAAAACAGCATCTTCAACTGAGAAATCATTTTGCCCTATTTCACCTCCAACTCTAATCAGTTGCCACCACAGTATCTCTGGAAATTGATAGTCAAATACTAGAGAGGTTAGCAACATATCTCTGTTGTCCTTATCTACACCTACTGCCCTCTCCTCTCCCTCCCTTTATCTGTCTTACCAGATTAATGTTAAATTCTGTAAACAAAATGTAGAAACAAGAGACACATCCTCTCAGAAATACCTGAAGCCCAAAGAATGACTTAGTATATGTGTGTCTGTAGGAAAGAAACCCCACCTGGAGGCTCATAGTACCTTACCAGTGCAAAGAGTAATCCCATACATGTAGGTGATTATATATGGAGCCATTATATTTATAAAATGGTACAATAATCATAATATTCATCAAAAAAACCAAAATGGGGGTAAAACATAGATGACTTCACCTGCTCATTTTGTAGACACTTGTACCCTCTCAAAGTAACAAGTTTCCTTACCACATGTGCCGGATGGGCACTGACGTGTGTTTCATGGCCACTAGTGCCCCTCCCCAGTCCAGAAACCACACGTTGTACTCCTCCTCAAAGATCTGCAAACAAAGGAAGTACTGCATGAGTGCTCCGCTCCCCTGGGAAGTAAAGAGTCAGAAGAATAGCAAAAGGCTCCGTGCCTTCCTTTTCTGTGCAAAACATACCTGTCTCCAGGAATTGCCACCATCAGAAGAGATGAACACGCCAACCTCCGTGTAGGAAAGTTCAGAGCCAATATTGCCTGCAACACAAGTGTCAGACATTCTTCTGTGGATGAACACGCTAATGAAAATGTTAATTAAATTTCTGACATTTAATGCTGGAAAATTAGAAATTAAGATAGGTTGACACTCCCCTGTTACCATCACAGAATTCAACTAACCACATTATTGTGCCAATGCTATTTCAAAATAGTTCTGGCTCTGGGAGGCAGCACAACTCAAGAAGGGTGTTTTCATCAGTGTTCAGGATATAGGGAATATCAAACTGCCCATCTACCTAATTTTCTTCCCTGACACCAGCAGGAGTCACCAATTGTTTTGAATGAGGCTTTAAGGAAAACCTGATGTGGGAAACCATACAGAAGGTCAGTCTGTAGGGACATCCAGGTTCAAGAGGATAAATCTACTGTTTCAGTTCAAAGATCTTCTTAGCCCAGTATCTTGAGTGGAAGCCCTCAAGAATTAGACACTGATTTAAAGGTAGGAGTGTAAGTTTTGTATCATCATATTTTAAACACCAAAATGGAAACTCCAAATTTTCAAATGTGGATTTAGAGATGGAGGAAAAGAAAGAGAGTAAAAAGGCAGTAATTTCATTGCTATCACTTCATTCTGTCTTTCTGTGCAAAGCTGTTCCATTATTTCCTTCATTCTCTTCCTCTAGTTTCAGCTGCATGCATTTAAACCTCATAAAATGTAACTCCCAAACAAGTCAAGAGGATTTAGCAGCTGTACAATTAGACAATAAAACATAATTCTTTCATTTGCAGGAATCTAACCTCTGTCCTCTACCAAGTGTCCAAGTTTCCAATCATTGCTGGAAATGCCTCACTGTAAATGAAGTGTTTGAGCAGCAAACACTTGTGAGAAAAAATTGCAAAGCTTATCCTTGAATACATTCAGCAACATGGTGAGATGCTCCTGCTGTTGAGAAACTGGCTAGTGGAAACAGATGTGTATGTTTCCAACAGGTAACGTTTTTTCATCTACAAAGCAGTAAGGCAGAAATTATATTCTGCCTTTTAAAGGTTAATTGTTAGACTGGGAAAGCATTCATCCCATGCACTGGCAGTTTGAAAAGAACCTAATTTACTAACAATTTAGATCAATGCCTAGAATCTCACAGTCCTGCTGCCTCTATTTGCTTCCTAAAAGGTTAAAAAAAAAAGCTTTTGTAATTACAGCATCATGAGTAGGGCCTTTTCCTAAGCATCCATCTAGCAAGTGCAACCTGCCAGGAGTGATGACTCCACTTGGCTATGCATGGGGATATCTGGAGGTTTGAACCAAATTATCTCACTTCATTTGGCCTGGATTGGTGAACTGGAAATCACATGGCATTTCCCTTGTTGAGATATAAATGTCATGAAGGGAACCCGTCTCAGGTTCTGCCTTAGTCTGGCAAACACACTGAAGCACAGAAGGACATGAGAATGAAAATGGTTGGAGGAGGTAGTGTAAATTCATGCAGACAATATGCTAACTGCCCACACTTGCAGGCCACTGCTATGCTGAACAGGACCAAGGAGATAAACCAAGCCTTAGTAAGAACAGTTAAGCTATTCAGACATATTTGAGTGTAGTTAAGAGGCTCCATTTGAAAAGACAGAACTGCCTCCACTGCTCAGAGGCCAGCTTTCAATAGCACCAGCCATTCAGGAAGCACTTTGTTAGCCAGCAGCTCCCACAGAGCTGAGGGTGGTTGGTAGCCCCATCCATCCTGTGGATTAATTACAGTGGCTCTGCCAGTGCCACCATGAAGTATTGTAGCAGGCTGTCATTTAAACAACACAACCTGCCAAAGCACTATTTTGCAGAACAGCCCACAACACCAATGGCCCGTGCAGTGTTGATTAAATGCTGCTTGCCTTGCAGCAGTACAGAGTTAAAAGTAGGTGCCATGCACAAGACAGGCACCCAGGAAGCCCAGGCTTCACCTGACAGGCTTTGTGACAACTCTGTGCTTGCTACTTGAAAGGTGGGACTTACTGACACCCCCTAGGAATGCAGCCCTTGGGTACCAATCTCCTTCATGGGCCCTGCAGCAAACAGGCAGACATGTCCAGTGGTTGTAACAACATGATAGGATCTAGTAATGCCACTGGCTAATGGCACCCTGAAAGTGTGGGCTTAGATCTACATGGTTTATTGTACAGCAACAAATACCTGAACTCTTTTTTGAACTTGGGGCCATATGCCTTCTCCTAGCCCAAAGCAAATGGGAGTTAACGTGAATTAGCTCTTGCTGAAACAGAGCTGAAAGGTTTTACACCAATGGGGAATACCTTATATACTCTCAGGCTCTCAGGGCGGTATGGGTGAGCAGTACTGATGTTCTCACCTGTGGCCACCAGCAGCCCAGGAGCTGTCTCTTTGCTGGAAATGCTCCCTGAAGTGTACGGGTTCTCTGAGAGCTGCAGGCGCAAGTGCAGTGAGCAGAAGGGCTGTTGACAGAAAACAAACAAAAGGCAGAAGCTTCAATATTCATCCAATTAAATATCAGAGGAACCCTTGGTGACTGCACACAGATGCTCTGATCCTTCTGAAAATGACCCCTTTGCTCTTAGCACACATAGGTCACATGTTCCTTTGATGGATAAGCAGGAACTCTGCACTACAAACAAGCATGTCTGCCCTTGTTTTAACAATAACCTGACTTAGAGCAGTTTTCCCCAGCAATTTTCTTATTCTGACTTGAATTCTATTAAATACATCAAGAAAGATGGTCAGAATTTACCCTTAAAACCTATGAATCTATAGATAAAAAACTTACTGAATTCATTTAACACACAGAAAGTCAAGAGAGAAAACATGGGGAGTTTTGTTAACCTAGTGACTACAATAAGCAGTTCTGAAGGAGTCAGTTGTGCCTTGGAAAAGATCTGCCACTCACCAGCTGGCAAAGTACAGGATCCCCTCTCAGATCAGTGTCCGGTGCCTGTAGCAAACGCCAGTCTCTGCCTTTGTTGTAGGTAATGAAAGTCTTGATGTGGTCATCCACCTTCCTGTTAGCTAGGAATATGCCTTTGATCCCTGCTACCTAGGAAAAAGGGAGAGAGATGAAAAAAATACATCGGAAGAACAGGCCAAAAGCAATGTCCATCTGAGCACTCCCAGGAGGGGAAAGCCTCTGTAAAAGCAAGGAAGGCATCTCAGTCAAATCTTAGAACATCAAATGGCACTAAAGGAATATCTTGCAAAGCTGAAAGGCCTTGTGTGGTTTCTCTCTTTGGAAGAAAAAGACAAGAATGGTCAAAGAGCAAATCCCTAGGAAACAGCCCACTTTTGGATTTCATTGAGTTCTTGCAGATAGGCTGATGATGGGCTTGAAGGTGCAACATGCACCAGGTCACACTTGAGCTCTGTGAGCTTGAGGATGGGGTCTGTCCCACTGCCTCCACAGACTGCCAAAACAGGGGAGAAAGAAGATCACATCAGAAAAAGTGTGGGATCTTTTTGTGTACCAGAAAAAAAAAAAAAAATCAGTACAAAAGATGGGAATCCTGAACATGCTGTGACACTGATGTTTTGCAAACTTGATTTCTTTGCTTTCCTTCCACATCCAAATTCTGACAAATCAAGCCAGTTGTTTCAAATGTTTTGATTTTTGTCAGCAGAATCCATTCCAGCAGAATATGGTCCTGTCAAAACATCCCCAAAAAGATTTCATGTTGAGTCTGGTCTCTGTTGCACAGCTGTGAAAGTGAGACAGGAAGAAGAAATTTTCTGCAAATCTGCAACTTCCTGGCAACTGTCAGGATGCAAATCCTTCTACTCTGAAGCCCTTGGAGTGATACTACTCTTTAAATGACTCTGTAAAAATTTATTAGCATTTAACAGTGAAAAGTCTATGATATACCAGTGGGGAGTATGCAGGTTTGCCCGGGAATGTGAGACAATACATGTTAATTTTAGCTGGTTCATCATAGCAAAGAAATATAATTTTTCAGAGGCAGGAAAATATATTTTACCAGTAGAAGAAAAAACATAAACCCTGTCCTTCACACTAATCAATGTGTTATTTGTGAGTTTTCCCTCACTGACTTAAATCACCTGGATTTTTATAAACAAATTGATTATGTTATTAAATGAGCATTATTTTGGCTGAAATAATAAAATGTATAGTCATAACCTCTGCATGCAGCTGCAAGAACTTTCTCTGTGTAACAGTAGTAATCAGCCTGCAACCATTTCTATTACTGATTAGTTGTTTGCTGCTGGCAAAGCACTGGGCCCTGCATCTCCACAGATCTTCCATCCAACAAATAATAACACACCAAAACCAGAATGCTCTGAAGAAACCAGGAACTGGAACTGCTCTGAATGCACTGCTGCTGGCCAAGGCTGACAGGCTTGGAAGAAGCATGAGGATGGAAGATAGTTTGGGGTAGAAGTTGTCCATCTGTCATCTCTGGGCAAGTGGCACCTACAAATTGTTGGTTATAGTTTACAAACTGTTCATTGCTCATGAAGGTGCAGTCCAGACTCCCTGCCTGTGAGCAGGTGTCTCTCGATGCCCAAGGGGAAAAAAAGTTGTGTTTAGTCTTTCTATGGATATCCACATTAGGATGATAATGGTTTTCCCTTTTGGAAATGACACATAGCTAACCAGTCATTGACTTGAACCCAACCAGTTGTTGCACCTGTAGCAGAATAACTGCATCTATTCCCACACAAGTCTACTCAGCATCAAATCCAGGAAATGCCTCAGGGTGATCCTAAAACAAATGAAAATCCTGGGAGGTTGGTAAAAGATTTACACTTGCTTGAACTAGCAGGCCATTGCTGCTGCTTGCAGGGTGACCTTTACTGCATACCTCATAAAGGTCAATGACAATATTCCCCTCCAGTCCTCGGCTGCTTTTCACATTTTCCAAGGCCAGGGTGAAGTAGACCCCTCGGGTGTCCGAGATGTACAGGTTGTAGGTGTCATTCTGGTTCCACTCCTGAACAGCTGCAAACACCTGATTCTCATCTGTGCTGATAATGTGCATGTCCTGTTAAAAGAAGACAAAAGGCCTGTTACTGAGGATCTCTGTATTTCTCTGCCCTTCGGGACATGTAGTAATTACCATGAATTATGAAAGAATGGAGATGGAGCATGAATTATAGGTATGTTTAACAACTTTCTGTTAGAGCAAGCCAATAAATTACCAGCATTGTGACTTTTCTGCATTTCATTTTTTAAATAATCACCGGCTGGGCGAAGGGTTTTTGCTTTCTTCATTTTTGGTACCTTCAAGGAATTTCATCCAGTTTCATTTTTTATTTATAAATTGGTAAGTCAGTTTTATTACTCATGGAAGATTCACAGCCTTGGAGCCTGGAGTCTTCATAGTCACTAAGCATCATATGGCACCAGGCTAAAAGCAGTGATAATTTTCATTCTCATGCTGAAATAATGGGCTTGTGCTTCCAACTGGCAAGGGATGGTATAAAAAAACCTTGGAGTTCACATTTATTTGAAGGTGAGGTATAGGTATCAGCTTGAGCTATTGCTGATAGTGATTTTTAATAACATATTTTCCTATTGAGAGTTTATCTGAGATAATTATCCCGCAATATAGGGACTATCAAATAATCCACCCACTAACCTTTGTTGGATTTCTGCTGCTGACCAAGATAAAAAAAGTCTAACAAGGCTTTCCCCATTTAGTTTTCATATCAAAGAGATTTGATCATGTATTTTCTTGGTATTATTTTAAAACAGGTTCATGGAAATTACTTTCAGGGTGGTGATGAGTATTGGAGCACTTCATCCTTGCTACCATTGTTGAACAAACTGACACAGGTTCAGCTAGAAGCAAAATTACTGTGGTTATACGAGACTCAATTTATCTATTTGTACCTATTTAAATTTTCTCTAGAGGCCAAAAGGCCTTGATTCATTCCTTGCACTCTTTCTGCATCAAGAAATCATAATTCTGGAAGTCTCCCAAAGGATGGAGTGACCTGATTTCAGGAAAGAATATCTGGAGGAAGATCAGCTCAATATCCTCATCCTGCCTAGGAGGCATCTTAATCTTTTGTGTGAGATATCTAGATGAAAAGTTAGGATTGATTAAATGGGATTAAATGTTAGGTCTATTTCTAATAGACCTAACATATCCTATTGGCATGAGATGGGGAGCAAAACCATTTGAGGGCCTAATTCTATCCCAGTGAGTACAATCAGTGGGAGATTTGCCATTTCCCTCAACAAAGGAAGACTAAATCAGGAGCCTTGTTCTTGCCCAGGAGCTGTAATTCCTTAAAGATTAAGGAGGTACCCAATCTATTCCAACAGTGTGAAAATAAAGAAAAATGCCCAATGACTTCCATCTGTTTTTACCAGTTGCAGTGGAAATATTGCATTACCCTGGTGCCAACCTCACACCCGTACAACTCCAGCAGAGTTCATTAATCTGCACATGACAGATAGTTATTACTGTACAGCAAAAATATTCTAGTAACCAAGGGCAGCATAAACAATCCTCCTTTACATGGCTCAAAGACTTTTACATGACACCTAGACTTAAAGTACTTCTGATCTTTAAATTACAAAAGTACCCCTGATTTTATAGCATGCACCAATTCTAAATCAGGGCCACCAACAAATCTGTATTATAACAGGTCATTTTCCTAGTCCTGGTGGCAACAATATTTTTGATACAAAGATATCATTTGCCTTCTTAGCTACCTCAGGAGCTGCTCATGTTCAGCTGCTGTCAACCAACACCCCCAGGTCCTTTTCCCCCAGCCTCTAGCACTGTGTGGGGTTGTGATCCAAGTGAAAGACCTGGCACTTCACTTTATGGAATCTCACATACTTGGCTTCCCAAGATATCACGTCTATGTTCACAAATGGTGGACTCACCTTAGGAAGGGAGTATTTGGGTAATTTGATCTGTGCAAAGGGTTCCCGTCTGTATGACACATAGTAAGTTGCTCTTCCACCAGTTGTCACCTATGGAAACACCAAAGAAAGTCAGTGATGACCCTTCTGAGACACTCTGTGATGACACCTCTAAAAGTGCTTGACAAGCTTTCTTTCAGGTACATTTTCTATTGCAGGCACAGCTGTCCCTAAAGGCATCTGGGTAACTCCAAAGAAACCACAAACCTGAGAGAGATGAAGAATTATTTAAGCTGTGCTATTGAACTTTCGATTTTCACACTGGATTCAAATCCAGTGTGATTTTAACATCTCAGGAAAAAAAGTGCTGAGTGGGAGGAAAAGGAGGATCTGGTTTCATCACATGGTCCAGCACAGTTACCTTGGGCAAGTAATTTAAAGTCTCTGTGCTTCTGTTCTTCCCCTGTAAGTAGGAGATAATCCCTCTTTGCTGCTTCTTAGCCTTGTCTGCACTGTAAGTCCCTTGAGGCCAGGATTGTCTTCCAACAACCTTTTACAGTGACTAGCAGCAGAGATCCACACTAGCACACATTTACAGCACTGCTAACTGTAAATGCGCTCTTGGAAAGCTGGAGCTAAGCTCTGAGATGCCCTTTGTCACTATAAAACTGGTTTCTCTGAAATTATACTCTCTGAAAACGGATGTGCGTGGGGGGAACTGATAGACATCCAAATCTGCAGTTTTATGGACTGAATGAACTAAAGCCTATGCAAAAATGCCATGCATCAATGAGATGTAACACAGATAATTTGTAAAATATGGGCTCTAAAACCTGTCAGGAGTCACTTACTCTTGCTGTAGGTCTTCTTTCTGGCACCATCTCAGACCTGGCTAACACAAGGCTTACATCAGTGAATTTCCTACATTCTGATGGTTTGGCAGTCTTGCAGGTCTTAAGATAAAATAATGCACAAAGCACTTGTCTATTTTACAGAATATCACTTGTTGGCTTCCAATAAAGCTAAGAGAAAGGTCCTAGATTCTCTCCTAGATATACTTCCTTTATCTGACAGTGATATTTGAGAATGAGCTTACATAGAACATTGCTACAGCATCAATTGTATTCTCAGCAATGATATCACCTCTAGATAGTGGCTTTCTTCTCTGGAGAAGCTGTCATTTGAAGGATACGCTATTATTGGCCATGAAATTTGATATCTAATCAACTCAAGGCTTTCCCATTGACAGTTTGAAAAACTGGAAAGAAAGGGAGGTTTAGAAGTAGGACCAGCTTCTACACTAAGACTTCCCCTTCAGATTTTTTCCCATTTTTACTTGTAATGTCAACAAAACTGTATTTAGCACCCTCCAGAGAAAAAACAAAACCAGCTACTATTACAGCACACACGGCATAAGGTCAAAAGAATGGCCTATATGACAGCAAATAAACTCTATACAGATAACTTTTAGCTAAAGCCAAGGGTAAACACAAACAGGAAAATCCAAAGCAACTTGTCTGTGGACCCAGAACAAGCCAATAGAAGAGACAGGGAGAAAACAGCAGTCACTGGACTCTCACTTCATGGAAAGGGCACTGTGTACTGACAGAGCAGTGACCATTTCTGGGTCCTGCTCTGAGTTGAATCACACAATGGTCTCGGTTGGGCCCTAAAGATCATCCAGTTCTTCCATGTATCTAATCTAATTCTACGCTCTTTCAGTTTGAAGCCATTCCTCCTTGTCCTGACACTCCATGCCCTTGTCCAAAGTCCCTCTCCAGCTCTCTTACAGCCACTTTAGGTACTGGAAGGTGCCCTAATATCTCCCTGCAGCCTCCTCTTCTGCAGGCTGAATAAGGTCAGTGAGTGCTACTTCTGAAAGATATATTTCCCATTTAATACTTCCACATCAAAATAAAATTTTCACAGGAGAGAACAGACTGTGAAGTTGATTCATACTGAGTCCAGCTGAAAGGCAAAATTCATGTTTGCAGTAATTTTATATCTCTCAACTCCACAAGCACTACTCAAAGGATTCCCACACTTCTAGATATTGTCTAAATAGCACAGGGAATATTTAAATATCCCCTTTCACTTTTAATATTTATGGCCTCCATTGGAAACCCCAAATTCTCAATTCTCACATGAACTGAATATGTCCAGTGACTACTTGCTAAGAGCCCTGCATTCAATATCCACATTTTCTGATGGGCTGGGACATGGTCTTCAACTTGTAGATGAGGACATGATAATTTGCACACTTTGTAAATGCTGTGATGACCAATTAAGATTGGGAACAGTCCAACAACCTTCCAGTTAATCCAGTGAAAATAGAGTGGCAAAAATATCAAGGGGTGATCAACTTCCACTTTCTGTGCCACAACAGGTTCTACTGCAAGTCTGCCACACTCAAAAGGTTTTAAACCATTATTTTGGCTTTATCCCACTGAAAACTGGTACCTGGAGGGGGTTTGTTTGAATTACTTGTTTGTTTGGTTGGCTTTTAAATGCAGAAAGTTAGGATTAAACACTGTTAAAGTTCAGTATGCAATAGTTAAACTCCCTTCCAGGCTTCCACCTGGACTAGGTCACCTTGACAAGGTTTAGAAATAGAAATATTTGAGGTTTGTGGTCTTCCTGAGCCAGTTAATACGAAGCCACCCACAATTCTGTTGGCAGGAGTTGTGTAAGCTTTTCCCAGCCAGGGTCTCATCTTCGCATGATTTACATGCACAGTTATAACAGTTCCAAAAAAATGATCAAGCCTCCAATAAAGTTTTGGCAAGCACCATGGTACAGAATGAATTTTGGAAGGCCCAACTTAATTTATTTTGATGAACTTTTCCTTTTCCTATGAGCAAATGCTCCAACACTGTAAATCCCAGAGATTATGGCAGTGTTTTGCCCTCCAATGCCTCCCTTCAGTTCACATTTGATGAATGTCACCCAATTATTTGCTGTGAGCTCATCAGTCATGCTCAGTACAGAATTAGCTGGGTTTGTCTTTTTCTTCCTCCATCGCTAATGACTGGATCATTAATCTGTTTTTCTAGATTTCTACTTTATGTGTTTAATTGGGCTTCTGGCCAGTAGAAATTATTCCCATGGACAAATGTGTTTGTCATTAAACACATCTGTCTTTCATAACCTGTGTTCTTTTTTCCTCCTTCCACTCATGAGCCACTACTTTTCTTTAATGTTTCCACATTCAAGACAAAAGTCTCATCTAATTTATATCAGCTGGCACTTAAGAAGAAAACATGAGAAATTTCTCTTTGAAAGCCCTGAAAGTCTGGATATGCTGGCTCATTCCCCTTCCTGACCTGTAATGAGACAGAGTGCATCAATTGCATCAAACAAAAGAAAACAAACACGCTCATAAGACTGCAGAAAATTACATAAAATTTGTCATGGAATCTATTTATCTCAGTAATTTCTGTGACATGTCTAGGAACACAAAAAGCCATTTCCCATGTTAATGATTGAATAAGATTATTTAAGAACAAGCTTTGCAGCTTGCTTCCTTTTATTTTTTTTTCTTTAGACTGAAGTTCATCTTAGGCAAAAACATCTGTTTATCTAAAAGAGTTTGGAAGGCAAGCAGAATGAGTTAAAAGGTCTCAGACTGTAAAGAAGCCCTAGATGATGTGAGGAATTGTAGATCACTCTGTATGAGGCTTCTTTATCATCTTCCTGGCTGGCTTATGCTGGGACTCATAATTTCCAATGTAAGGCAGATATTGATGGAACAGAGAGGAAATTAGTAAATCTCAGAAAGGCTCCTGGGCTAAGGAGGACCCCATCTGCCTCCTACTGCTCAAAGAATTTGCAGGAAAGTGAGCAAAAATTTCACAGAAACAAATTTTACACTTCTTGTTGATACTAAGTTCTTAATAGTATATAGTTGATGTTATTTTCAATAAATGTCTCACTTGTTCTCCAAGGTGATTGCCCTGCTTGTGGAGTTCCCCTCCTTTCCAATAACATCAAATGAGCTGGTATCAGCATTGTAGCAGCATCCTGTTCTCCACCTCCATAGGGAGCCCTGGCATCCCTCTACATTGCTTTAACTTTAGGTTCCCTTTCTCCTTCTTGTGAGCATAAAATCCCCCAAATCAAACTGCGGATTAAAGCACAGAAGAGTCATGGCAAGCTCAGCAGGCAGGCTGCTCCACTGACACCCTTACCACGGGATTTTGGGGTTCTACAGAGACAGCCCTGCCTAGGCCCTGCACAGGTTTGTTGGTATGAGGATTGAAAAGCTGTGCCTCCTCTCCCAAGCCTAACCACAATTGCAGTCACAAGAGGTTCAGAGGATGAGGAAGAACATGAACCTAGTGTAATGCTCTTCCTTCTTGATTACCCACCATGATCAACGAAAGCAATCTTCCAGGTATTTCTGTGTAGTGAGGTTCTCCACTGCTTAGCATAAATTCCATCATGACAGGTACCATCCAGTCTGAATTATCTCCCTGTGGTTTTCATTAACATCATGCCCTCTGCACAGTCATTGAACAATTTGCAATTATCTGAGTGTGCTGTGGAATTTCTGTGCATAAAGCACCTTCAAGTTGCCTGGTAAATTCAGCAGGCTTAGAAAACATGACACTCTTTAGAGCATCACACCCATCAGAGCAAAACTGCTGTGACAAAGCAGCATTTATTATACTGGCCCAGTCCCTGTTCAGCTCCCTCTCCCCTCAGAGCAAAGATGACACAGCTAAAGGACAGAGTAATCTCAAGTATTGCATTTGTTTTAAAAGCAACTCCTGCAGAAAATGTGCAGTTACACCAAAACACAAGCCACATCCAAGCTGCAGGTGCACATCACCCACACAGAAATCAACTTATGAGAAGAGCATAATTGTACACATTAAAAGTCCTTTTGATTTCAGAGGAAACATATGAGTTTGCCAAAGCAATACTTTACATCTTCAGCTGATCAATCAGACAGCATGATGGGAGAGGAGAGAGTGATAAAAGAAAGTACATCACAAAAAGCCCTAGAAAGAAAATCAATATAAAATAAATAAATAAAGGAAAATGTTAATTTTTTTTTTTTTTATCGAGAGATGGTTAGGCTCAAGTTCCAAATGTGATATTTGGCACAGAAAAAATAAAACTGTGCTAGAAATGGATGAAAAGCACCCAGCAGTGAATAGGAAAGTAGCTAACTACTTACTGCCTGTCTTGCTTTAACAAGAGCTTTTAACTAGCACGTGGGATGCACTTTCTTTCATCTGTATGGATTAATTTCCCCCACTGGAGTGCTGTCCAGCATTTTAAATAGGAGTGAGAGGAGATCAGCTCTAGCAGGCATTATTCACCAGTAAAACAGGTGTAATCGTGTTCATCATTTAAACGTCTTCATCCTATTAGTTTCATAATAAGCTTTTAATGATTCCTTCAATAAAAGACTCAAAGACTAGCCCCTACAAGCTGGAGAGTGCTCCATTGTCCCGCCAAACCGTTTTCTCTACCATCGATCGCAAAGATAAAAATCAATCGTAGCTAAGCAGGGTGAAGTTAAAAATAAATTGCATGGATTGATTTCTGTTAAGACCTTTGGCTCCTAGTTAATGGAGGAAAAAATGGAGGAAAGAAATTTATATTTGAACATGGTGTATTTAGTTTCTATGAAAATAGAGACGATTCTATACTGGGAAATGAACATTTAATTTCTCCCCGCTATCCTGTTTCACTGCTGAGAAGTTTCACATTAATTAAAAAAAAACAACAATCAAAAAAACCCCCCAAAAATAACAACCACTTTGTTTATTCCTGGGGAAATTTGCCACTTATTTAAGTTTTTTAATTGATCGTTTGATAACCAAGGTCAGGAATCCCTATGAATTAGCATCAACTCAGCTGTGGCTGCTGGTTGAAGTCTATTCACCTGATAAATTACTTCAATTCAGCAAATATGCTCATTTAGCCTATTCTTAAATACTCAATAAACTTGAAACATACACTCATGTCCTCCATAAGCACTTTCAAGGGCTCCTAAACAAGCATAGTTATAACCAGTAATAATATTAAACTACTTATCTGAGCTGGGCTTAGATATATGTAGCTTCTAGAATCAGGAATTTTTTCCCCCTCTATAACACCTCTAAGAGAAACGTCCCCCCACCTGAATTCTAATGTTATAAACAGTAAGTATTTTTATTTCTACTGAGGCTGGGGAAAAAAAAAGTTATTATAAATATATTCACCCTGATAAACCAGAAATTGATTCAAATAAAAGGAAAGTATATAAATGCCATTTTGCATCAAATTACTTCAGCTGAAATTTTTGTCTGGACTCTGATGAGCCACCAGGCATCCAAAAAAGGAAATATTATCCATTGGTTTTGTAAGATGTTATCAGTGATTGTGGGTGAATACTGACATCTGCATATGTTTTAAGGAAACTTTTCTGATGCAAAAGAAGACTGAAATGGTTCAACAGATTTTGGCAGAAGTGTTTGTTCCTCTGAGCCAGAGGAGTTATTCAGATGTGCCCTCTCAGACTCCCACTCAGCTGCACCACACATCAACCTCTGGAGAAATTTGGGATTTGCTCCTTTTCGCTCCTGCCAGTGAGCAGGCTGAGAGGCTGCCCTGCTGAGCAACTCCCTGAATTAGGCAAAAGTCTTCCAAGTTCAAACTTATTTCAGAAGGTGAAGAAGAGCCAGATAAAAGATCAGTATCACAGAAGAGCATTTTCACTTGAACTTTTCACTTTCCATATGCAATTCCTACAAGAACTGCAGCTGCATCTACACTGCTGCATGCACAGGATGTGAGTAACCAACATCCCTTGCTCCTAAATGGCAACACCACAGACCCCATCACAGCCAAGACCCTGCCTCTCTTCCCAGCTGCCCTCAAACTCTTTTCTTCCTTCATCACATCAACCTCAAAACAAAGGGCCACCAAGAGAGCAACTTGGCTTTTTGAACATGGGATCATCATATGTCCCAGGACAACCTGAAGGAATGTGGACTCAAGAGAAAAATGGGCAGTTCCCAGAGTTCCCAGGAGACTGAATCACAAATGAAATGGCATAGAAAGAAGAAGGAGAAGTAGAAGCAGGGCCAATGAGAGACAAGACACTTGAGTTTCAGCATGCAGCTAAACACCTTGATAAATTATGCCATGGGATGGAAAGGGGAAGTGGTACCCATGCTTCCACTCTTTAAAGGCTTTGGAAAGTGATAAGGCAGTGCTCCTCAGAATGCCTCTCTGATTAGTGGTGCAAAGCACTTCCCTTTTAAAATGGAAATGGGCCAGGATATGGAGCAAAACATCAATCCTTTTCAATTAAACTTTGCAGGGATCATTCCTTGTCTTTCAGGGACCACCAGTCAAAGAGAGATGAGAGGGTTCATCTCCAAAGGCATTTGTCTGGCTTGTATCACCCCCAAACCCAAACCAGGTATCATCTGCTAAGTCTGAGGAGTCTTCTATACCCAGTGGTGTTGCCACTGCTATGGAAAATGCTGAATGTCTGAGCTACAACTCAGATCAACTTCAGCTCTTCTCCACTGGGATAGCAGAGTCTGCAGCATCCAGGAGAAAAATAAAGACATAAAAAACTACCAAGACAGGTATTGATCACCCATCCACACACCTCAGCCAGGAGTTTGGCACTTACAGCCAGCTCAAATCAAAAAGGTCAAAGTAACCCTGAGGGTCTCCAAGTGCTGACAGAGACAGAAGCGTAAGAGAGGAACGGGGACAGCAATAACTGAATGCCAGACTAGGCTGGTATGATCTCTGGGGGGAAAGCCACAAGCAGAAGAGTTTACACAACACAACAAGATTAATAGGGGGATGGAAACATATTTATGAGACCTAGATCTACAGCTGGGGAAAAAAAGAGAAAAAACAGTTTTGAGAAACCAAATCCTTTCTCATGTCCCTCAGGATCTTGTGAATATGCCTAAAATCTTATCTGTCCTTTTCTAACTCTGTCAGTTCCAACTCACAAAAAATACTGTCTTTCTGTAAATTTTGTCCCACTGAAATCCTTAGGTCACCAGCACTATAACAGTAGTAGTACCATCAGTCCTCATGTCACACATTCTGAAGAGTTCCATCACAATTTCTGTCCATCTTCTGATACCCAGGCTTCTGTGTGAAGACAGAGTCCTCACATGAGTCAGCACTGGGAATGTCATCCCTTTCCACTAGCAGCCAGGCTCATCCAAGGTGGGAGTCCAGCCCCCCAGAAGAACCACTGAGCCACTGCACCCTGCACAGAACCTTTGGGCAGCCAGAACAGCTCCTTTAACTCAGCAGCACTTAGCTCTCCATGGCAGCTATGGGTCTGCCTGCAGGAATGCTGCTCTCTGCAAAAAGCACTGCCCCTCAGCAAAGCTGATTCCCAGGGAATGCACTGTCCTGTTCATGTCCCTTGGGACCTCTCAGACCCCCAAAATAAGCAACTGGGAATTCTATGGCCCAGACTGTCCTCACTGCCTGAAATAAGCGGTGACATTGGCTCATGCTTTCTCTCATTTTCAGTGGAAATTTTTGATCTGTTGACAAGGAAACACACAGATCATTCCTGATCCTCTCCAAGCAGCACTGATCAGCTGCCTGAGCAATTCCATTAGAAACCCTGATACAAGACTTGCTTGAAAAATACCTTTCCCAGAATTCCCTCTGTAATTTTTTAAACATCTAAATTTTCCAAAGTATCAGTACTCTAGAGTCATCCCAAATGACTATCCCTGATCCCCATGTCTTGTAATGTAGGCTCTGCAGATGAGAGTACCATAGCAGTTTAGGTAATTGTCAGGAAATCACATTTTTTAGGCAGTTGTAGCTTATGTTTGGACCTATGTTTGGAAAGTGATACAGTTTCAGTAACAAGCACCCACTGGAGCAGAGCTATGTAATTGAACACCACAGACATGGACATTAAATGCCAAAGCTGATCATCAAATTAGCTCCTTCTGCTACAGTACATAAGTCCAGACATATTCCAAGGTTTTCGCACTATTAAATTACTTGTTTTGCAAGTTGTATGAATTTTAAGTATTATTCACGAAAGAAGATTATGATATTGGCTCCTGGTTACACCAGAGCAATACTGTGAAGTGAATGAAAATTTATACATGCAAGAGAGGGGAAGAGTTTTTCTTAATATATCAATTTATGCAGAATTATCCAATCCAATCCTAGTGACATGACAGGCATCCTTAAATAACTATTGATCAATCAAATAGAAAGTCAGCCAATAAATTCAGAGTGATCACCTACTGTTTTATGCATAATAATTCTTCCTAGTCTCTCTTAGTAGCTATATCTTTTGTCCCTCCACATTACCTTTTACATCTGTCCTCATGGGCTATGTTATTTATCTCTTTTGCCTGGCAACAAGTGCCAGTCTTTTCAAACTCTCTTCAACAGATAAAATTTTCAAGCATAAGATCATTCTAATTTTCTTTCTTTGTACTGTAATTCTGAAAGATCCTTTCAGAAGTGCTGCACAACAGGAATTGTTGATTTATAATGGCATTATAATGTCTTCTGTTTTCTTCTTTCCCTTATCCATTATGAATCATAGTATCATGTTTGCTTTGAGTGCAGTTAAACAAGTTAATGCTGCTCAGGAATCTTACAGTGCTGGCCTGGTTATTATCTTGGTTAGAATGGATATTCACTACTAAATAACTATGTAGATAATCTAAGACATTGATATCAATAGCTGGAATTCATCTTCCCTAATTTTAACTGTCAAAAATTTTGGGGTTTTCACTAAGCTCTACTTAGGTTCCTTCCAATATTAATGAGAAAGGCATACTCAGAGACCTAGCTCATGTTGAAATAGGTGAAATAAGAGATAAATTGCCCCTGAAGGTTTCAATTGCTCTAACTTTAGAGGAACACTGACTACAGATTTAGAATAAAAATCTACTGGTTTAATGAAAAAAGTAAAAAAAAACAAGTTCCCCTCTCCACTCCAGGACATTAATTCTGATTTGCTCCAGAACAGACATATCAGAACTCACGCACCAATGCTTTATGTTGCTATTAAACCTCACCAAGTTCTTAACATTTAATTTGATATTTATTTATTCATCTCTGTCTAATTTTAAAATTCTAAAGACCTGGCTCCTACACTTCTGTCCAAGATTACCCAGACTGAACAACACGCATGAGACATTGCAAGCAGTCAATCTGACACTTCCCATTATAGGCAGCAATACCACATTGTTTGTGAGACTAATACATCCAGGACATATTAGCTACATATGTACCAAGCAAACACTCTGCATATCCCATTGACCATATCCTGGATTTAACACACCTTCAGCTCAGAGTGTGCTGGGAATCTGAAGTGCCTGCGTGTCACTCGAGCTCTGCATGGGCTCAATCCCTGCCCAGCATCTGCAGCCCCTGACAGCAGGCTGCTGGACAGGCAGAAACCCTGCCATTGTGACACAAAACACAGGGAAGGGGATAAACAGCCTGGGAATGGAGACTCTCAAAAAAAGAGTCTCCCAAAGCAGCAGCAATGCTCTGTGTGTATATTTAACAGCTTTTTAAAGTGTGGGGATGTGATTTTCAATTCAAACACCCATTAAACTATAATAAAACCTTGCTAAGAATAGTCAAGACACTTGAGTAGTACATGTACATACATGCATGTGTTTGTACACACACACACAGATTTTTTTTTAACTTGAAGTTTTTAGAAGCTAATAGCCTGAGCTGCTCACTGCTGATTTGAGGCAGAGGAATATACACACCAGGCCTCACTGTGAAATCAAGATTCTAAACAGAGTGGCCTTGTTTTAACACAGATGAGAGCTTTGGAGTGAGAAACACCTATAAGGCCTCATGCTTAAAGTTGGATGTTCCACAACATCTTTAGCCACAGACATAAACCACTACACTAAGAGAGTCTCTCTAAAATACTCCTTGGAGAGCAGAGCACTTACTGATTGGAAAGCCATTGCTTTTAGTCAAATCATGACTTACTAAGTAGCAAAAACTGAATTCACAGTGTTTTCTAGCAGTGGATCTCCACTGAGGCCACAGGAAGCAGTAGCAGACTGAGTTTCACGGGGGATTGAGGGGAGCTG
Organism: Ammospiza nelsoni; assembly: GCF_027579445.1. Classification (NCBI taxonomy): domain Eukaryota; kingdom Metazoa; phylum Chordata; class Aves; order Passeriformes; family Passerellidae; genus Ammospiza; species Ammospiza nelsoni. Next base: position 11,455,387 of record NC_080640.1, read on the forward strand.
TGGCTCCCACAGCAGTAGGTCATCTCCAGAGCAGCACACTCCCCTGCTTTCAGAAGAAGTCTGCCAACATTGCTCAAATGCATGCAGTTTTCACCCTGCAGTCCTCCCAGGCCACAGGAATCCAGTCTTCCACCTAAGCCCAGCACAGACTTATCAGTCTTCCCTCTTATAAGAAAGTCTGACAATAAACACAGCAAATTTTTCTCATAATTTGGATATAGTCAAGAAAAATACTCAAGGAAATAAAGTAGGAGCTTAATATAACCCAGTCTTATTCAAAAAGGAAAGCATATATCTTTTTTGTACCACCTGAATCCAGTCTTCATCTCTTTTTGTTCCCCCTGGTTCAGCACTGGAGGCAAGCAGTTAACATCACCACGTCTGTAATTTCTGTGTCTCCTGAGCTTCCTGCAATCTGGAATCACCACAGCCTGGCCCTCAGTTTTCTACCAAATGGTACATTCTCAGGAAGTGTTCTTCCAGACAGTACTATTCATTCTCAGGCTTCCACAGACACAAAATTTAGAGAGATGGCCCTGTTCCATCCAGCCCATGTATTCTCAAAAAATCTCAAAACCACGTAGTTTCTTACTCAGTTTCTGACCCTTTCTCCTCATCTCCAGAATCATCACCAACTGACAAATTTACAGACATCTTTCACTTTGAAGTTGCCCTGTAACAACTTCCCTCAATTTTTCTGCTATTTTACCTCCTACAACAAATTTTGGTTCACCCTATTAGCATTACTTGACTGTCAAATCAGCATAAACCTTTCCAATTGCTAAAAATAATCATTCACACCTTTCCTTTGCTCTTCTCTGTTCTCCCCAGTTCATTTCTAGTTCCTTTGTATTTTACAATTAGCCACACCAATAGCAAATTGTGAAATTCATGGACCCTTAATGAACAAATTTTAAAAATATATGATTCAAGGCAAGTGATAAGCAGGGAGATCAAGTGCTGCATCCCAGACTACAGAGCCAATACGGGATGGACTCTTAAGAACTGTGGTCCCACATGCTTATCCTAAGAATATGCTAAGAATATACCCAAAGAAAAAATCCCTTGTGCAGGCAGAGTTCATGTCCCATTTGCAGGAAGGCAACATACCTGGATGAAGATGTACTCATCCTGAACCACCAGGGAGCTGACGTCGATGGAGCGTGAGAAGGGCCCGCTCCTCTTGGTCTCGGAGCACTCCTGGATCCGACAGGTCAAATAGTGGGTGTCTGCAAGGGGAGCATGGGGACACATCAGAAACACCCAGGGAGGAGCCACTTGTCTGTAAAACACCATCAGCAGTTCCAAAGAATGTCTTATCTCCAACTAGGGAGATGTTATTTCAGGATCTGCCTCCAGCCTTTGACACGGTAATTGTTCTCTGAAGTTAGGAGTTCACCACACTTTGACATTGGCCATTCCCTTTTCTGTTGTGTAGACAACCCTCAGGAGACTGAAGTTCAAAACCCCCCCATCAATGGAGGGTACCAACCATAAACGCATCAGAAAGCTGCTGATGAGACCAAATAGAGCAGAAGCCACCCGGGTAGAATTCACCAATTCCTACATCCTTCTGGAAATCATACCTCTGTCTTCCTTCTGAAACCCCCTAGCCTTGTTGACTGGTTTTAACTGTGGTAGTAATACACAAAAAGAAAAAAAAAAAAAGCCTAAATCAACACTATTAAATTTAACTTATTTTTCTGTGAAAATCAGAAGCATCTCTCAAAATTAAGTATTTATAGAAAACATGGGCTAGGAATGAAAATGCCATGGCCATGAAATAGCCTGAGTAGCTGAAGATTCCTAACAGCAGTTATATGCTCTACAAGAAGCATCAAATGCTTCTGTCTGGAGAGAAGAACAGAAGACCATCACACTAATGGGATCCTGTCAGGCCTTGACATTGCTTGAGAGGAGGAACAGGACTGGGAGAAGAACAAGAAAACAACAGAAGGAAAAGGCAGATATACAGAAAGTTAGAACAAGAAGAGATGTGCTCACCTCTAGTAAGTTGAGAGAGGTTATAGAGGGTTAAGCATTATTTCACTCAGGCTAAGAAAAGGCCTCACGAAACAGAACAATGAATGCATTGTGTTTCTGGATGTGTGTAATCTAAATATGCCATCTCTGCTTTTCAACTGCTCTTCTGAAAACTGCAAATTAGGAAGAAAATAAAAATACTACTAAGATGACAGCTGGAGTGATAAAAGGGTCATATCTTTTGCACTCTGGCACTTGACAGGCCTCCTAGATTCAAATGCTTCTTTGCTTTTCTGCAAAGGGTGAGGACAGAACATCAGTGAAGTAAACAGCAAGTTTGTAAGGGCTGGGGTGAGCCTGGTGCAGTGATTTTAGTTCACAACAGAACTTTCTGACATGGACCTTGTCAAACTGAGCTCAAAATGATAAAATAGAAGTTTAAAAAGACAATCACTAGCTCAGCAAAGCTGCTTACAGGATTCTCCATCACAAAAAAAACAATTGCCTTGTCCTTGGTCTGTGTCCTTCCAGTTACGGCAATATGCTAGGCAGTGGAAAGCTTTGGGGGGCACAATTTAAATCCTCTGAGATTCAGACAACTGCCTTCCCAAATTCTAAACCAACATTCATAGACTGATAGTTTCCTCTTTTATAGTCTTGTCCCAGCAACACTGTTAAAAATGCAAAAAGAATGCAAGTCAGAGTCATTAATAATTAGACTAATAATTACTAAAATATTTTTTCTAAAGGAGTTAGAAACCACAGCCAAGCTTTAATCTAATGAAGGTCCATGCCCAACCACCCAGTGAGTGAAGGCCCCTGTTTAAATGCTGCAGACCTGGTTCTGGGTTGATGCACTAGGGATTCCAGGTTAATAAGGGCTGAGTCAGAGCAGTCACACAGGTCTGGTGCAGCAATGAAATCGCAGTCCCACTGAGGATGCTAAAGCAGCAGAAAATGTTGCTGGTGCCAGCTCAGAGTACTGGGCAGTGATTAAAGTGAATGGTGACAAACACCTGACATAGAGACGGTGCCAATAACCAGAGTATCAGAGCTGTGCTTTCTCCCAGCATAAAATTCCAGCAAGAGCAGCAGAGAGGTCAGACTTTCAGCTGGCATAAATTAAAGTTCTTCATCAACTGATATACACACACTTGGCCCAGAGCTGCAATTTAGCTCCTCAGTGTGGAACCTAAGCCAACCCTGCAATGGATAAAAGCAACTTCTCAGAAAACAAGAGGGTTTTATGTGCTGCCATGCCATCCAAAGAGATCAACAGTGGTGACTTGCTCTTTGAGGTAGCTCTAAAATTAGGCAGAACAAGGAGGAGAGGTCAGGAGTTGTATTTTTAGAAGCTCATTCCCTCCAGTACGTTCTCCCACACAGTCGCCTGGATATTCTTATCCTTCCAAAAAGGGGATAATTTGCTGCTGCTGAGTGACAGAATGGGAAGAGGAATAAAAACCTGTCACAAATAAATGCAGATAAATCACAAGTGTTGACATGACAACGAGCTTCCTGCCTATTGGGAAATGTGTCATTTTGAGTGTGTTACACCAGCAATCAAATATACTCAAAGAATGGCACCTGATTAATATTCACAAGGAGATGGTGGTGGAGAAGGGGGATAGCTCACTACCCACTTTCCATTTAGTCTCTTGTTTTATTTATTTTCATATATTTTACAATACAAGCCTATTAAAAAAAAACAAACACAGACACAAATAATATATCTTTAAACCTCTATGCTTTAGGATACCAGATAAAGTTATCTTGCTTTTTTCCTGCTTCTCCAAAAAATTTTTTTTTAATCCATTAAAAATCAGGTAAAAAATATAGCAGCATCCAGTTCTGTTCCCATTTGTGTGTAACTCAAAGCAAGAAACAATCTCAAGTCCCTGCTCAAGCTTCTAAAATGTGCTCATTCACAGAGCACATCTTCTCACATAAAAAGAACAGGGTGTCTCAACAAAAGCCTCCATTAAGAGAGAAGAGGCCACCCTAACTTCCAGGCTATTATCAGCCTCTCCTCCAGAATGAGGTAATTTTGCACTTTTGGGCAACCACAAGGTAAAAGGACATTCACCCAGAGGGGCAGGTGACATGACACTAAGCCATGCCTCCAAAGCCTTGCTTACCTTTCACTGGCAGTTGTATTGTGTAAGGAAGGCTGTTTCTATCTGGGCACTTCTTCCAATTTATATATTGTCCTATACAACACCAGAATTAAAGGGTTTGGGTGTTTTGGTTTTCAGGGTTCTTTTAGCAGGCTGGATTTTTTGTTACTTTTGGGATTTTTATAATGTTCCACTGCAAAAAAATTTCTCATGCTTATGAGCAACCCCATCCACTTCCTCAACACATCTGTGAATGTGGCAATATGGGCATCAAGCAGCCTGGAGGGCTTCCTGCAGCTCCAATCCCAGCATCCATGCCTCCACACAAACCCTTCCCACTTCCCTCAGGATTAGGGAATGGCTTTCACAGATGTACAGCCATTTTCCAGCTGAGGAGCCTGAACCACCTCCTCATTGCTATTTAACACAGTCTTCCATCTTGAGATTCTGGAGTGTATTTTTACCCTTTTTGAAGTGACAAAACGGAAACAATTTCTTGAGACTGGAAGGGACAAACTGGTGAAATAAGCCAAGCTACCAAGTTTCATCTTTTCCTGCCAGCCATGCCAGCTTTGGCAGGAAGCAGGAGCACAAGAGGCTCTCTCCCCAAAGATGTGGGTTCCTGAAGGGAGGCAGTGATACAGACAAAGCTGTTGTGCTGCAGGCTGCAAAGGGCCAACCTGTGTGCAGGTGGCTGTGACTTAGACATAGAACAGAAAGTCCTGCCTCCCTCCTGGGATGGCTGGCCAGCATGGCTAACAGGGAAAAGGGCAGCTGACAAAGACAAGCTGCATTGGCAGATTGGCTCAGCTTAAATCAGGCCCTGGTATCAGGCAAGATTTAAAATCATAAAATCGTGAAGGCTTCCATGAGAAGTAGAAAAACTCACTGGCCTCAATAATTTTTCCCCCAAAGAGAAAGACGTGTAGACTCTCCAGGAATTAGTTACCCTGTTTTATCCTTTTGGTTAGCTTTTCTCCCCCCTTTTTTCCTATAATTCAAACCCTGTTTATTGCAGTATATCTGTGAGTGGGGTGAAGATTAACTCACTGAACATCAGGAAGTTCAATAAATCCTTCCCAGGAATGCTGGTGGGTGCTTGTGTCAGTGTGACCATAACAGACCCCTTGCATCCAGCCCTGTCCTTGCTGCTGCCTATTACACTCTGGCAGAAGGCACAATGCCCAAGGCTCCTACATGTTTTTACAATTTAAAAATGCAAGCCTCGATTATTATTCTGCTACAATGACTCTGCCAAGATGTCGAAAAAATGTGAAAAACTTCATCTGCTACAAAAGATGGGAACAGCTTGAGATAAGATAGGCACTGGAATTATCAGCATCTAGCAGTATTTAAGGAGACCAGGCACAGGGGCAGATGGGTTTTTCAGAGACACAACCATGACTGGACAGACAAACCATGTGGCAAGATGTCTTGAAGGACAGTCACCAGAGAGGTGAACGGGACTGCCAGCTCCCAGACCCATAAGCTTATTGATAGCCCTGACTCATCTATGGATGAATGAGATTCCAGCATGCCCCACCACCTGTTCCCAGCTCCAGAGCTGCTTTTAGGCACCACTGTCTAAATTGGTATTAGATGGGTTCTTGAGTCCCATTAATGCCAAAAGGAAAAAAAAAATTAAAAATTAAAAAATCATCAAATTCAGGAGTTAGTCCTAAATAGCACTTCCATTCCTTCCCCTCCCTTCTCCACTGCTTTACTCACTACTTTTTTTTTTTTTTTTCTTAAAAACATGGAGGCAAACAGAAGAAGAAGAAAGAAAAATGCCCAGCCTAGAAGAATCATGTAGTTTTCAAGTAGCCAGTGACATTGAAGGCATGGATTCTTCCATTTGAATTAAACTAAGCAATGGGAATACTTAAATCTATGTCTGTTAATGCACCAAATAAGTGACTGAGCCACCAGACTGACCTAAAAGAGGCATTAGAGAAGCCTTTTCTTCCTTCTGCATAATACTGAGGAAAACTTTCACCAGAAGCTTTCTGATCAAGAGGAAGTAACTGCAGGGCCCCATTTTCCAGCAGGTGTAAGTGCCTCAGCTGTTTCACTGAGCACAGGAAGGCCCAATTTGGTGGCAGAACTAACTGAGAAAAGAGAAAAGTTCAATGCCCCACTCCTGAGCAGCCAGAGCTGAACAATATCACCCTGGGGAAGTATATAGCTGTGAGGCTGTCATCTCTTTGTAACACAAACTAATATTGTTTCAAGCCTTAGAACCTCTGACTGGAGCAGCACTGTTCTTTTGTGCTGTGCTGGAGAGGGGTCCTCGGTACAGGCCAGCACAGCCCCACAGATCTGGGATGGCAGCTGCACTGGGGCTGTTTTGCTGACACCACTGGCCAAGCCTGGCTTCCAGTGAAACCCTCAACACCATCAGCTGCCAATTTCAAAATGCTGAATTTATATATTAAAACAAGAACAAAGAGCAAACCCCTGAGCAAACGAGACCTGAAGGAAGAGAGCTGTCTTTAAGCTGGGGATACATCTTTCAAACATTTACATCCTTGACATATCCAATATTTAAATAGCTGGGTGAGCAAGTTTAAACTTAGTTTGAAAACAGACTCCATCAGCACTTTGCTTGCTTGCTTGGGATTTTTTTATTTGCGTTTGACCACTTCTCCCATCATACCTGTGACAGTACACACAGCAGCAAAGGCACTGAAGATGCCTCCCTACCTTGTCCACCCACTTGTCGGCCTGTTTTGCCTTTTCCACATATTCAACAAACAGCTGTCACCCCTGAGCTGTTATTGCCTGGTTATTTATTCAGCTGCCATCACTAAATAGCAGTGGGAGGCCAGTGAATGATATTAGAACATCCACAACCTCAGAGAAGCCATCTTGACAGACAGAAGTTTGTTCACACATCTGGCCTACGCAGCACTTGACTAAAACAGAGAAAAGTTTGCAACCAACAAAAATGAGGCTTTTTTTTTCCCCAGAAATCCTTTAACTCCTTCATCCTATGCTGTTTTTCTATACTATCCCTGCACCAAAATGGGACACTTGTTCCATTTCCTCACACTGGAGTAAAATTCCACACAAGGAGCAGATGCATTACTATGCTGCAGTTCCTGTGAGAAATACCTAAAACACTTCAGAGAGAGTAAGTCAACTTATTTCTAATACCATGTCTTTGCTGGAAATTGACTGTAGGAATTCATTCCACTGCAAATGTGACTAGATTTATTTCAGTGAGGAGTTAAGATTATTTTTTTCCTATTTCCTGCTTCAGATCCAGGCACCTTTTCAAGCCTGTAATATGTTGGTATGGAACACTTATTCATACATTATGAGCAAAACTACAAAATACTTTCAATACAAGACAAAGGAGTATAGAGACATTCTGGCTGGAGGGCAAGTCTGACTGCAGGTAATTTCTCAGATTCTCAGGTACCACCTAGCTGTTCTGAGCACCTCTGGAAATGCACAGAGGTTCCATGATACAGTCCTGGTAGCCCAGCTCTTGATGATTGATGTAAACTATGTGATACTGAAAGTGCTAAACAGGGAACAGAGTGGATGGGTTCTTAGCCCAACAGACTGTGCTTCTGTCCACCCCCTCCACAGACACAAGCCCTACAGCCACAACTTTCCCCTACAAGTTCAGGATAAGAACATCACATCAATCCCCATGACCCACATCTCCCCTTCCAATTAAAATGTAAATGGGGAGGTAAAATGGGTGAAGTGGATTCTCATTCCCACTCCATTCTTGGCTCAAAGCCCAGTTTTCAGCACTGGCTGCAGGCACTCACGTCCATCAGCTGTCCGGGCTTCCATGTGCACAAGGTCAGGTTCTTTATCCAAACCAGCCACTGACCTGGGAGGAGAGACACAGAGAGAAGGCAGTCAGTCAGCTGAAGGGCTGCAATCAGACAGAGCTGGTGAAGGAGCACAAAGCCAGTTTAAACCTACCTTGGGGCACCTGGTATGTAGGTCTCCACCTTTTAACAACTGGTCTCCTTTGTATTTCCACACAGACCATGCTCAGGGGCCCTACACCAACCTTCCCAGGCACAGGAGAGTGATCCTGCCTGTCCTTGTCTACAAGATCAAGGCTACTATGACTGTTCTGGTGATAGCACAGAGAGCTGATCCCAAGACCCAGTAAAATCAGAGTTCTGGCTTAATGCTGAAGGAAAAACAAGGGCACAGTTGCCTCATGCCTTCAGAAAGCAAATTAAAAGGAGGTTTTATTTGGCTGATTAGAGACATGAAAGACTAAGTTTTCTGATTTGCTCCTGGTTTGCTGGGCAATCTTGTTATTCTTTACCTCCTTTTTCCCATCTTCAGAAGAACAACAGTGTTGCACATATGGTGAATTTCTGATTTTAAAAAGGTGAGAAAGTATTCATTATTCGCACCATGATCCCATGCCATCCATGGTCCTTGACAATTATGAAAAGAGGCACAAGGAGTTTCTTTAATCTCACTAGCTGGAACTCAAGCACCCCAAGTCAAATCTTCCCATGCATTGTTATTTACTCCCTAAAAATATTTTTCAAATGACATTAAAAAGATACTTTTCCTCCTGGAAGAGGGAAAGTCAAGCCCAGAACAGAAATGTTATTATTAGTGTCCTGGCTGATAAAAATCACTGAGAGATGAACATTTAGTCCTAGCAATGGCTGGCAGGGGAAAAAAAAATCCATAGATGTCCATGTGATTTATGGTGCTGCTTCTTGTGAGCTAACCAAAGGGTTAGATTAAAAAGGGACAATGACAAAAATCAGTTTCTAATTCGGTGGGAGTTGAATTTGATACAGTAGATGGTAAATAATAGATTCCCTCTGAGCCAGCCAATGTTCAGAACTGCCGAATGTTCTGAAAACATTTTTATCACATTCTTTTGCCATTTTCATCCTTGAGGCATCAACAGCAAAAACAGTAATAATAATAATAATAATAATAATAATAATAATTTTAAAAATACAGATGCTCTGATACATTTTTGTGAATCCCACAAAAAACACAGCAACTGAAGCAATGACAAACATATAAATGTGCTGGAGTTCAACTCAGATCAGGCAGTGCTGCAAATGTCAAAATAACTACATTATGACCCACTGTGCAGGTAACTGAATCTGGCACTGCTTGTTAACGAGAGCACCACATCGATAGCAAGGCCATTCACAACGCTCTGAATTGTGGCCAGAAGATACCAACACCACAAAACAAAGCAGCACAGGCAGGGCTTTCATCATTCCTCTCACAGTGAGAAACAGTCTGCTCCTTAATCGCTACCATCAGTTTCAGGGTGATCCCACAAGCAAGAAGGGCTGTCTGTTATTGACACGGATGCCAGAATGAGCCCGAGTTCCTGTGATCACACAATTATTGGGATCAAAGCTTCCCAATATATGGACATGGTTAAAAGTGACAGTAGGATACACAGAAATCCCTTTAAATGTCAGTGAAAAACATTACAGTGTGCTGCAGTATTAGTCCCCAATGTATATAGAAAGCAATCTTGCTAGTCTATAGCAGAGATTTCCTGCCTTTTTCAAATGAGTAGCATTAACTGCTGCAATTTCAGTCATTCAGTAACCATCACCCTTGTCTATGACATGCCAATAGAGACAGATGTACATGCTCACCATCTTATCTATTCATCACAACTTAATGAAACAGAGCAGTAATTCCAATACTTTGAGGTAAAGGTTGGGAACACTTTAGGCACTTGCCCTGCAGCTTTTACCAACAGGTTTCCTACTAAAATTCAGCCTTAAATGCACTCTCCTGGCATCCATCCTTCCGGAAACTAGACACCAGGCTCCTAGAGTCAAATCAGAGCCATTTGCTGGATCCTGACACACATCTGACAGTGTCAGATGGCTTCACCTGGGCCCCTGACATCCTCTGGGTCCCTCCCCTCCAGATGGAGAGGGCACTGCATCTCCCCCTGCAGCAATGGGGCAAAACTGGCCCAGGTAATAAAAAACATCAGTCTGCCACAGTACTATTCATTTTAAAAGGGACTTCAATTAGAAGAACCTAAGTATATCCTAACAAAATCCAGAATAACTCATTACCATTGTGCATTTGCATGCATGAGCTCTGTGGATCTACTCATAATGCCTTTCAAGTGTGCACCAGGGAATGAGAGGGATCTCCTGAAATATGTCATTCTAGCTTGAAGTTCCTTTCCAGTGCCATCTACTTGTTCCCTTAATTAGTTTTGACAAGCCTAATGGTTCTTTTCAGAATAACAATGATGACAAAAAAGGACTAGCATACAGCACACTCCTAGTACTCCTCTGTTCACCAAATAGTGCACTACAAGTTGAAAAGCTCACAAAGTGTTCTGCAACACAAAAGCAAGACAGGCTGCTCTATCTGCAGGCAGATAAGGCTGGAAAGTGATGCACTGGTCTTCCTTCCTTCACCCAAACCAAGCTGCTTTCTTACACCAATGACTGATTGCAAAACAGATCCCAAATCAATGCTGATTCTTCATCAATGCCTCACCTCACATCTCTTCCCACTGACAAGGAACAGAGCTTTGTTTTGCATTGCTCTGACTCTTGAATTCAGGTATTTTTAATAAATGGTCTCTCATCATTTGTCTGGAGAAGCTTTGCATGAAGAATGCAAGAAAAGTCAGCAGTGGAAAGAGCCAGATCCTGAAGCACAGCTGCAACAACACACACACAGACTAAATCTATTCCTTTATCCTGTTGTAATTTTCTACCTTTGAGAACTCACTACAGCAACCTCACAGGTGTGGCAATACAGGAGCAGCAACAAGAAGAGACACTTTCACAGCCTTGTATTTTCTTACACTCTGAAGAACATTTGGAGAATGCACTGCCCAGTATTATTTAAACAACTAAAGCACACTGAGGGGAGATGTCAGCATCCCCTGACTTACACATCCAAGTGTAGCCCACAGAGTGTGGTGGCTGAGAAGGGCTTTCATGGTGCTCTAGCTAAAAATCCTGTCCAGAAGCTTATAAAGACAAGAGAATTTAACACTCAGGAGCCAGAGGTCCTGACCCATGGTCGCACAGACCTGTGCATATAAACTCCAGACAGCAAAATTTAAACCAAGGTTCACAAAATGCACCTGTGCGTGCTGCTGTGATGGCCATAGGGAGTAAAATAAGGCACCCTCACTGTGAGGAACTGAGCTAAATCAACATCATCCACCATGCCTATTCATTAATCACCTCTGGCATGACAAAATGCTGAGAGCATGCAGGCAGTAGTGACAGGAAAGGTCAGTTTTTCCTGCTGACACTTTCCCCAACTGCTGCAAAAGCAGTTTTTAAAATGTGGAGCCTGCAGCCAGAATTGCAGCAGGAACAGGATAATTTTCCAATTAAGAATTCAAACTACCTCTGAATTCCATTAAAAGGAAGAATTGTTACATTTTCTTGTATCTTCTGGTGCTGCTTTTCCTTTCTGTTTTCATGGTAGCTCTTGATTTTCACAAGATCCTTCCTCCCTTCTTTTCAGAAGAGAACTGTGTGCTCTTGAAGGATGGACATGATCCTGGCAAGATCCTTATCTCTATCCTGAGGGAAGAGCATTGTGCATGGATGCACATTTACTAGGCCACTCTGCTAATATTTAATCTCTGACTGGGAGGGAGACGAGACAATAAGGGCAAGGAAAACACAATATCTGCACTTTAACTATTCTTGAAGTGTTTCCTTGTAGTTTCCAACTACAAGGAGTTACAGACTTCAAAATAAAGGATGCCAATACATGCAAAGAAAGGAAAAAAGAAAAACAGAGACTCTTCAGGTTACCTGCCTACTGCACACCCCAGCTCAGTTTTTCTGCCAACTCTAATGCCTTTCCATGGAATACACAATTCTTGCATTTTTTCTACCCATTTTGCCTTACCCACCAGGCATTTAAAGGTTAAAAGGATTGACATTTGTCTCCTCTACCATTTTAAATGAAAACAGCTGAGCAATTCCAACTGCCTCTGTTGATCCCTGCTCCCTAAACCATCAACTGACAGTAAGTGATGCTCTATTCCTCTGTCTCCTGGACCCAAGAGTTCAGGAGGTTTGAGTGAGTATCACTGAATGTGAGCAACATTTTTGTTTAGGATTTACAACAAGATAAAAGCAAAAATTCAGGTTACAGGAGTCTGCCTTTCAAACTTGATCTGGAACCTGCTGGACAGAGCTTTTTGCCAGGGGTGTGTCTAGTTTCTGACCAGTCAAAGTGGAATTCCCCTGCTTTGAAAACAAAGCCAAAACTTTTACAACAAATTTGACGCCCAAGATGCTGACTTGAAAACTCATTTTTGCAGGTTAAGATGTCAGACTGAAGGCGATTGCCAATGTCCATGTAAAAAGACAGAGGAAACAGATGGATACTACCTAGCAGGATGTTGTGCACTAAATAAGGGCTAGAAACATCAAGGAAAAAGGCACATTTATTGTACAATAACATGTAAAGGAGGAAACACTCCTCCTCTTGCTGCAGGAAACAGCAGTTAAATTAGTGGATGTTGCCAATTAGTCTGACGTAATTTTAATTCTATCCTGCTCCAGAAGTGAGTAAACACTTTTGTGTTGTACCAGGCAAACAGTGCATATTTCTAACTCAAGCAACACAAGAGCCATGACCATGTGCATATATGGAAGCAGGAACTAATTCATTCAATTCCCACTCAACTGACCCGGAGTTTTCCACATGGAAGCCTTGCCCAATGACACATACCTTTCCAACAGGCTTCTCCTCTCTCTGACACTGCATCACATTTGTCTAGGCATCAATAACTGCAGTCAGCTTCAGGTGGAATCGCTACAAGGTGATTCATGTATGAGTTGGTCTGAAATCACCTCCAGCAGACATTAACTTTGGGCACCTAACAGCCCACACCCAACCTGCACACAACCCTGGGCCAGCCAGCATAAACTACCATAGTTAACAGCTACACAAATGTTGAGCTGTTGGGGCAAACAATGTGTTTATTAAACACATAAATACAGCATCATTCTGTGTGGCTGAGCCGGGGGAGACGCTGCTGGATGTGTTAGGATGTGTTAGGATGTGATGAGGTCTCTGAAGAGTTACGGGCAAAACCTCCTTGCACAGCATATTTCAAATGAAGCTTGGGAAAAAAGCTGGGCAGGAAGATACTGTAAGGAACTGTCTTAGCTAGGTCCCTGGAGCTTTCTACATCTTTTCCAGTGCTATTTTCTGTGATGCTGTAGTCCTGGACATCGGCAGAAGTAATTGTTGTGAGACTTAGCTTGCAAGATAAGGGAAAAAAATTGCCAAGTGTTTATTCTCAGCTAATTTCTTTTCAGCAAAGCCAATCCTTTTTAAAATGGTCCCAATGAATTTTAAGGAGGTTTTCTGCACAGTATCTAAAAAACAAGGTGTTTATGGCATCTGGGTGTCTTTCCATGTGTGCATTCGTGCATGTGCCTCCCTGCATCTCATCCCCACTAATACCAAATATATAAACCTCTGCCTTCCCTGTAAGCTCAGTGGATCACACACTGAACCACAAAGTTGCTACGCACAGTTCTGTTATGCATAAACCAGACCAAGAAGAGTTAAGAGATCCAAAGCAATCCTTTCCTTGAGGGGAAAACTGGCATTTTGGCTCAACCATGTCAATCACCACCAGAGAATCCATTAAAGGCAGCAGGCTCTGCTGCACAGAGAATCATTTCTTTCTCTTCTCGGTACATAAAAGAAGGTACTCTTTTTATCACAGAAATTAACAGGGAATACCTTTAAAGTATATTTAGCAACAGCAAAACTGCTGTTGCTTAATATTTTTTCTTTTCCCTTTATGCTAACACCAAAACCTATGCACAAGTAAGGCTGTATCTAGTTCTCATCCAGGTCATAGGTCCTAGTCCTTTAAAGTCATGTGGCATTTTTCCCAAACCTATACCATAAATTCCAACAAATATAACCACATTCTCATGAAATATATTTGAAATAAGAATAAGAGTATATTTTTGGATTTTTGCATTTGCTTAAAATTAGTTTAGTGCCTACTATATTATAAAGCCCAGTTAATTAATGTTTTCCCAGTGCTTGGCTACCCTCCTTTGAAAGTCATGTACATGGGGAATTGCTATAGATTATTGCTGTGCTTTTTCACGAAACATAAATCAGGCCTGTTTTGGATCACTTTAGAAAAGCAAAGTACATGCTCAAAGACCCCTCAGCTCAGCCTGGCAGTCCTGTAACCAAAGATTTCACTGGAGTTACTCCTCTCCTTCAAAGGAAATGTTTGTAAGACTTGTAATATTCTTCCAGGTTTGTTTCCTAGCAGAAGTATCTTAAATATGACCCATTCAAGAAATATTTTACACCAAAATAAGGATTATCAGATACTGTGTGTTTAATTGGCCTCATTTGTACAAATGTTTTCCAGCTGTAAATATGACATGCCTGAAATGCTAAGGCTCAGTGATTCACCTATTACCAGAGGCCTAGGCACAATAAAAGACCTCCAAAAAGCTTCAGAGCAAGAGCATCATTTAATAAATGAATGCAGCAGTTGATGGATAAAAATAAAGCCTAAATTGTCCAAAGAGGGGATGCCAGTATGAAACTTGGCACAGACAATATGTATAGGATTTGCTGATGAGCCCCACATGCCTATGAGCATTGTACATTGTATTAATTAAGGAAGAATGAGTCTCTACATTCCCTGTTGCAGGATATTGTGAAGAATCACCCTGGGATAACATCTAATATTCTGGAAATGAATTTGTGGTTCATTTCATGCATTTTGGGGAAAAACAATATGAAAAAATAGATTTGTTTCACAAACCTTTTGTGACAGTTGTTTCTCTGCATTTCAGACACTAACTTGAAGAGAACAAATGGCTTATTTCCTTCTTTGACTTTTAGCCATCAGCCAGAAAAGGAATAGGGGAAGAAAGGAATGAAGAACAAAGGTAAGGAGAAGAAATAGAGAGTAGAATGAACTACTCTGTTCTGGACCAGCAAGCATAAATGCATCAATGTGTCTCCTTGCCCCCAAAAAATCACACTCAATTAGCTGCTGAGAGTGAGATGCTCATTTGTCTCAATACCACAGAAGGAAAAGACAAAGAAGCAGGAAACAAAAGGGATTCTGGCAGCAGACAGATATCTAAAGACAGGCTCTGCCTGTAGAAACAGCAAGTCTGTGTGGCTATGATTTGTAAAAGCAACAGTGTCTCGTGACAAGACAAGTTTGCATCCGAGACAGAAGCATCCTCACAGGCAGACTGGAGATGAATGAAAGAGACACAGTCACATGCAGGTCTCTGTCAGTAAGAGAGCAACAGTGCAGCAGGAGAGACCACAGAAACCAGAGATCTTTTATGGGTCTTTTGCTCTAATGTGGACAGGTGAACAAACAATAAGGAGACAACCCAGGGGGCTGAGCACTAGACACACTCCCAGCTCTTCACAACAGCAGCATCCCAAAGCATCCCCATCCCAAAAGCATTGCCTGGTCAAGTGAGAATGCTCAGGGCAGAATGCTGCAGTGGGAGTCATGTCAAGATGCAAAGGTGCATGGTCAAGCTGTAGGTAAATCAAGAGCTTCTCTTTGCGGGGTTCCTAATGTGTTGTTACAGAGGAGCAATAAAAGGAAAGAGAAGTACAAGGCCAAATGGAAAGTAATACTCTGCTGGTTTCTATCCTCAAGGCGAATTCCAAAGTGCCAGCACACTGTTCAAATCTAATGATTTGTAGAAAGAAAAAAAAGAATTCTGGAGAAACTACTGCAGATCTAGAAATGGCTTTAGGGAGTCACTACTACAGATTGCCCCTAAAATCAATATTGTAGTGGAACATGTCTCCTTCACTCAAAGATTTTCAATCAAAACTTGAAAACCAAAAATACTGTGAGCAAAACCTAAGAATCTGTCTGTACCCTTTGGCCAAAAATGTGACAGAGTTTTTGGCTTGGTTTTCTCTATTTTTTCAATAAAAAGCAGGATTTTCTCCTATGTGAGAAAACACAGATCTACTGAAATCAGCTCTGAAGTCTACAGGTATTTATTATTTCCAAAGTACTTGCTGGCAGACACCGGGGAGTATGTTTCTCTCTCAGACTCAGCTACAGAACTTCAGATATTCCACTAAACATGGAAATGTTTCTACCTCTCATTTTTATTGCCTTCTGCCCAATGGACAACAATTATCTTGCAAGATATTTACAGAGCTACGACAACCACGGCTATGTTCTATTCCAATTAACTCACTACAAATATGCAAGTGAAACAGCATCACTCACTGGCTTTTCATCCTTGTTCTCTATATGATCAGCAAGACACAAGTTACTGAATCAACATTATTTAAAAGAACTTGTAATGCAGCTAATAAGATGCTCCTTCCTGCTCTTACATTCTGATGTAGCTTCATGCTCACTGTGCTTAACAACAGCAAAATTAAACTCATCTCATTCTACAGAGGAGACTCAGGGGAATGCCAGGGAATGAAAGGATGGGAGTTTCATTTTCTTCTCTTGCAGAGAATGAATTCTGCCTCATATAACTGCTGATGAATTGTCATTTTAAGAGAGTTTGTTAATTTACAACAAGCAGAAGGCATAAAAAACAGACCTCCTTATCTTTAATGGATGTTATTGAGCAACACAAATGGTTCACATTTAAATTAATGCAGAAATATCTTGTCTGTTTTGCCATGATAAGACTGTTCCTTTTGCACAGCATGGGCTCAACTTCTGTTAAATAAAACAACTGGTTTTGTTCAGCTTAATGCCAGGCAAATTTCCAAAGGTTCAGCAGCTGAAGTCAGTTCAGGGAAATGAACTGGAATTTACCTGGGTCCTTCAGGGATACGAACTTGAATTTACCTGTGTCCTGCCTGATTCTTTTTGAGAAAATCTCTCTGAAGAATTTTGAGCTATCTAGTTTCAAGTAAAAATGGTCCCTGCTAGTGCTGATGTACTCACTGAGGATAAATCCTCTATTAGATTGCATCTTCTTCCACGGCAAGGATGCTTCCAGCCCCAGCTGCTGTAAAGAAACAAGAGCTGTAAAGGTGCATTTCTCAAAGTCAACTGGGCCATTGGAGATGAGGTCTGGGGCAAAGGGAGGATGGATCCAGAAAAGATGCTCACTCCTGATGCCTGTAGGTTTTTTGCCATTGAATGAAATAGCCAGAAAATTATGTCTGTAATCAGACTATATGTAAAGGTAATTCCTAAATATCTCAGAACAGTAATGGTTTTAAAAGAATTTCCAACTGTTTATGTTTCAGTCATCTGAAAACAAGTGGGATTCTCTCCCACACTGAGAATTCATCCATTTTCCCAGAAATTGAGAGATTAGTATGATATGGAACAAAGGTCAGAACCTAACACAAATTCCCCACCAAAAAAAAAAAAATTAAAAAGTGGGAGACTATTCCTTGCTAGCCAGAATGCACAAAATATGATGCTACTTTCAGCCTGGCAGCCCGGCTTTTGATTAGCTTTGCCAAGCTATGACAGTATGGGAGATCCCCATATGCCTCAGAGGGATGCATTATTCAATATATTAATTAGAGGGCTGGCTTTCATCAATGCTTCCTACAAAGAGTCACAAAGAATTACTCTGGGACTGTTCCTGACAGGCTGGAATTAATTTGTGTCTGAGTTCACGTGCATCAGGAGAGCCAGGATGAAGTCAGGCCAGGCAGACTACATGAGTCAGCAGTACAGCATTTTCAGCTTCCAGCACTGGCCTTTGAAACACAGTGATGGGCTTTGGACTTAATTGTTTTGATGGGTTTTGATCTTCTTTGTTACCTTCTTGCAGGAGAAGAACACAGATCCTCCCACCCTGTGCTCCTCAGACAGACACAATACTGGGACCCACTCCAGGGATCAACAGAAACTGGGAGAAATATTCAACAAACTCTTCCTTAAAGCATTCCTGGTCTTCCTTACTGGTGGTTCATCTAGTATGCTTCAGTCTCAGACACTCAGTCAAAGAGAGTAAAATTATAATTATAAAATTACACTATAATTATAAAATTATCCAAAATCACCAATGGGAGAGGTAAGAGAAAAGACTGGCTCCTGGGAGATAAAGAAACCTGGCAGCTGGGAGACCAAAGCCAAAGGATTTTTGATGGCTGAAAACACTAACTGCAGTGCAACAGGTGACATGTAGTGGTAGGCATCAGATTTAAGCCAAATGAGCAGAAATATTTTAGCCCTTACTTTTTAAGGCCTTAAGGAAAAAAATAACTTCCAGCCACAGAACATTAAAGACATTAGTGTGGCAAACATCACAAATTGTACTAAAATCACAACAAATCACAAATTCTACAAGCTTGCTGGTATTTATGCAAGGACATCCACCATTACATTAGTGGAGAGGGATAGTTCTTCCTTCTGCAAGATATGTTGTGTTTCTCAAGCAAAAAGAGGTCAGAGAAAAAAAGAAGGTGGTTAGAAAGAGAAATCCTCCAAAGACAACCTATTCCAGAATTGCCCTTCCAAAGAATATACCTTTCATTGAAAGAACTTGTTTTTGCTGTGATAGCAGCCAGAATTACAGAGGTGTATACATAATGTGACATTTTATCATGCAGCTCTTTACTTAGGGTTCACTTATTATGTAGTTCATGGGTTTTAAAGGAGAATTTAAAGTACTTAAAATTATTTCCCTTCAAAATCACACAATCACACACAATCCTTCTAGTCAGAATGCTTTTAGTATTGTTTCTTTTTTTTTCCTCATTAAAAGAGGAAAGCCTAGGCAGCCTGATTAGCATGACATCCACAGGACTTCATAAAAATGTCAAACACTTATTTTCCTAGGAAAGCAGGCAGTAAGGAGAGGGGCACCACACAATACTAAAGCATCCATCAGTTACAACTTAGAGCTTACATTCATAGTACAAGAGATTAGTTGCAACAAATTTCCTTTGTGAGATAAAGTCATCAGCATAAACATACACCAAACCTCCAAATATCTTTGGTTTTAGTCCCAGGTAAACTAGAAAATAGTCTGTAATATTTCTCCAGTATTGTACTATGGGTATTTTTCACCTTCTACAAAGATGCTTTTCTACATCCAACTATTTCTGTCGATCTCTCACCAATTTGTTCAAAAAGGAATATGGACTGAGCTCAGAAGGGGGAACAGTAGTCTGAACATTACACTGACCAGAGGCACTAATGGAACTCGTGGGGTCTGCGCAGTCCCTATAAAACAGTCCTGCAGCATTTCCCAGAGATAGAAAGTGAAGGATTTTCCTGTTCTTAGGGTCATTTAGGATTTTATTCTCGTAGATACCAAGAAAGTCTATCACAATGTCCCTGGAAGAGCACTTACCAATCTATAGTTCAAAATCAGGATAGGGTTATAATTAGGAAAAATTATCACACACTTTGTTTCAGACTGCATTCTTTCCCTGCTTTAATTTTAAAATCATATATTGCAAAATGAAGTTTTAGTCAAATTTTAAGATTACTTAAAAAGACCATCCAAAAATTGTCAAATATTTCATAATATTCCTTCCTTTAATTTCTGAGAGAAATTTTTTTATAATGTTGCCATGAATTCCAAAATACCTTTATTGACTTGGAACTTTTTCAACAAAAACAAACACTATTTCAGCCAATGAAAAGTATCCACCTCTATATCCAGGTTCCATTTATATCTCTGTCACTGAGTTACTGTGTAATCACAAGTTAGTCACCCACAACCTAACATTTGGAACCACTAAATACCTACAGTGCTTATGGCATTAACTGTTGGCACACAAAATGAAATAAAATACCTAGTCTCAGAGTTTCACTTTGCCCATTTTATACTGAAAAGGAAAACAAAATTAGGTTTATTATCACCATGGTGTTGTGGTCTTTAATTAACTAAAGTGACCTTGCAAGGAAATCTTCCAATATATGCCAAGAATTTATGAGAAATTCTCATCTCTCCTAAACTCTTATTACAGAGCTTGAGGCTAGAGTTTGAAAATGTTGTCCTCAGCTTAGTACAATTCATGGTCATGGTGGCTTGAGTAACACATTCCAGATTTATGTTAGCTTTACTCTCCAGGAGAAAAACCTTCCCTGGGTGTTTTTGCCCACGGGGCATGGGAAGCAAGTCCCTTTCCAGAGCCAAATGAGTCACTAGCCCAAGGGAGGCTCCAGTAACAGGCACTGAGTACATGCCTTGGTGATGCTCGTAGGTGGCCAAACTGGAGTCATTCCTTTATCCATAGCTCCATGTATGGTATGGTTTTAATCCTGAAAAACTCTAATGCAGGATTATTTAAGAGCCAATTTGACATTTACAAGACTATGTTTTCCTAACACTAAACTTGGCTGTAAAAAACCAGGCGATGTTTCCCCAGCACTGTGCAATGACACCATCTGGCAGTTAATGATTAGTGGGATTTACAGGAGAGGCAGGCACATATTTGACTAACCATCTCTTTGCTGACAAACTAGGCAAGTAAAGGTAATGTCAGCTGTATCCAAAGGTCACTACTGGAACCGCTGCTGAAACAGTCTGCATGGACCAAAATTGGCACTGGAATTGGGAAATAGCAGCGCTGTCACAATGAAGAAATGAAAACA
The DNA here is from genome assembly GCF_027579445.1 of Ammospiza nelsoni. Taxonomy (NCBI): domain Eukaryota; kingdom Metazoa; phylum Chordata; class Aves; order Passeriformes; family Passerellidae; genus Ammospiza; species Ammospiza nelsoni. The sequence goes on from NC_080640.1 coordinate 11,476,045, forward strand.
GATAAAAACATCTGTGTGAAGGTAGATACAAACCCAGACAATAACCTTTAGAAAAACTGAGGCAAACCCCTTAACTTCTGCCACACTAGTCTCAGATATCCAAACCAGCCTTCACTAAAGTCATCTTGAAATTCAGGCTGCAACTAAAAACAAATACACTGGCTGATACATTTTATCACCTTTTCTTACCCAAAATCACAAAAAAGACTGAAAACCTTGCCCTTATATGACAAAACTTGTTGTCTCATTCCTCAAACAACTGTTTGAGGAAACTGACAGAAAACCTTTAACTCCAAAGCAAAGCCTAAGTTAGTGGACACACAGCCTCTTTCATTCTTTCAGTGAAAGTGTTCCCTTGTCACAATTTTTAACTCTCAGAGATCAAAGTGAGTATGGCTGGCATTCACAGATGCAAAAAAGACCCATTCCAAAATAAAACACAAATCTGGTTGATTATCATGGAAAAGAAGGGGAAAAAAAAATTCTGGGGAGATTTGTTGAGAGAATCAGTAATATATTTGAGAAGTGCTTGATACAACTAATTTTTCTACTTGCAAATAAAAATGCTGCTCCTTGAAGCCATGCTAGTGCATGTCCTATTTTCCTCCTCTCTCCTTTCCTGCCTTGTTGGTCTTATCTGTCCAACTTTTATCAATACTGTATATTTCAGTGGCTTTTACTGACTAGACTCTTGCTGCACACTGACTTCAGGGCTCCAAGTATCAGAAGTACCAGAGGCATCAGAAATTCTGCACAGATTTCTCTCTCTCTTCCATGAAAATGGGTATTCCCCACTTTTCTGCTCCCAGGCTTTGAGAGAATCACCCACAGTCCCAGAGAGCACGAGTAAAAAATAAATGAGAGAAGGGAAATGTCTAGCTATAAAAGGCAAAAAAAAAAAAAAAAAAACAAAAAAAAAAACCAACAAAACAACCAAAAAAGAAAACCCACTTAAAAAACCACCAAAAGAACCCCCCCAAAAAATCTCAAAACCACACCAAGGAAAATGATTCCACATCCACCACTTCATATTCCTCAGTGATGACATAAGGCAGGAAACAGGAATGTGTTCTCCAAAAAAGAAAAGCCTGGGGAAACACTAAGAAAGGGTGTTGATGTCCAAAGGAATATAGTGCTGTCCTCTGCTCAGGATGGTGATCCTCATGTCTGTCCAGCAAACACAGCAGGGCCTCCAAAGACAGGTGGACAGAGGATATTCACAGCTGTTTGGCTGATTGGGCAGAAAACACACGTCCCCTTGAAAAACTCTGTATTTGAAAGAATTAAGCCATAAGATGATAAAAGGATTTCATATGCCACTAAAGCATCTTTTCATTCTCTTGTACCCTCTGGTGCTCTTAATCTAGTTCTGTACCACTTCATATTACTCTATTTGAGTACTTGACCCACTAGAATCATCAAGGTGCTCTCCTATCCCAGTCTCACCTACAGGGTAACAAGGCAGAGTCAGTTGGAGTCATCCAAGGTGACAGGGAAAAGCTGTGATCCAGCAAAGTGCTTGGTGAATGCTCCAGTAACCAAACCATCCTGCCCACCTGCTTGGTCCCATTGTGCTGCCATGGGAAAAGGCAGAGGTAGTAAAAAAAATACTTAAGGACAACTCAAGTCCTACAAATCTTTACCAGGAGAGCAACAGTATTTAGTCAGCAGAACAGAGAATGCGTTATACAGGCGAGGAAGCTTCCCCAGCATTTCTACAGTACAAAATACGGGCTTTATTTTTTTATATCCTCCACATGGCAGCACAGGTGTCTAAGTTATAGTGATATAAAATGAACAGGGCCCAGAGGGAGCTGCAGAAATGTGTTCTGAAAGAAAAGAACATTGAGTAGGATTTTAACAAACTTTGCACCCATGCTGGTTTCAGTTATCTTGATTGATCTTGGAATTTCTGCATCACATTAGCGTAAACTTGCTATTTCCAGTCTTATAGGATCCTAAGTTATTAAAATCTGAGGCCAAGGCATGTGGGAGCCAAATCTGGATGCCTGTACACACACCAAGTAACACATTCTGTTCAAGCTCTGCCACTGTCATCAGTGGGTGTAGTTAACAAATGAATCACTACTACCAAAGTAGAGAACTCAAATCCTAGGTTTTTTTATAGCTGTGAGTGGCCCAGGGGTGAATCTCAGCTCATGTACAAACTTTGAGCAGGCTCAGGAACCCATGAGAGATGTCCCATGAACAGTTGGACATGTGGCATCCATAATGAATGAGAACACAAAACTACAAACCAGTGAGTAGCACCAACAGCTATGACTAAGGGAAGAAGATGAAAGCAAGAGCCAGGATAGAATGCCACAAGTTGGCATTGGAGCTTAGGGCTTTGGTTTTGACCAGAGAGCCATCACAGATGCTGCTTGCTAGAGCTACACCAAAAAATGCACAGAGTGACTTGTGTGTCTGTGACTAACAGAGACGTTGTGCTTACTCTGCTGAGGGAAAATTCACATCCCAGTCTCACAAGCTCTGAAGCAATCATGGTTCTCTCCTGGTCTTAAGGTCTCTATGTGTGAGGTCTTCTCAGAGAAGGTATAATTATTCAGAAAGATCTCAGAGAGAAAAATAAGACCTCTTCTTGTCAGGTTGACTGATCACATGAACTGGGTGAAGTTTATAGTCTTCACAAGCCCATTCAAAGCAGTCTGAGAGATGAAAGTCAGGTTTTGAAGGGAAACACATTCAGCAAAACCTGCCCCAGATAAAGCCAGCTGCATTCCAATCAGATGGAAACCATCCCATTTCATGAAGGATGCTTACCCGAGCCTCTGCTACTGAACAATGCAGAGCAGCACAAAAGAGCAGCTTATCTCATAGGCATCTCCCTATCATTACTATTTGAACTTCCATGGAAGTTTTAATTCAGAGGTTCAATAATGTAGTGTTTGATAGACTGATGACAGGGACAGTGATAGGCTGGTGACATGGAAAGGCAACCTTGCCACAGGCAAGCTGAGAGCTGCAGTTGACACACCAGAGGGAAGGGAGGGCATCCAGAGAGAGACCGACAGACTTGAGAGGTGGGTCTGTGTGAACCTCATGGCAACAGAAGAACTTACAGCACCTCTCAGTAGCTAAAGAGAAAAGAACATGTTTTACAAGAACATGTACTAATAGGAAAAGAGTAGTGGCTTTCAATTTAAAGATGGTAGTTTTAGAATAGAAAATGGGAATAACTTCTTTATTGTGAAGCTGATGAGGCATTAGAACAGGTTGCCCAGAGGAGTCACAGATGTCCCATTTCTGGCAGTGCTCAAGGCCAGGCTGGATGGAGCTTTGAGCAAAATGGTCTACTGGAAGGTGCCCTGTGCCCTGCCAGGGAAGTTGGAATTAGATGGTTTTTAGGGTCCTTTCCAACTTGTACTATTTTATGATTCTCTGAGCTTAACATAGTGGCTTACATCCCTCTGAAACTTACAGCTATACTCACTTTTCTCTCTCTTTTGTAGCACACTAAAAAGAAATCAACAAATTTCGGAGGCTAAAATGTTTTTTGCATTTTTTTTCTATAAAGATCTTACAAGCCAGAACTTGGAAGACATCACAGTTTAAGCTTTACAGGGAAAGAAAGGAAAAAGATAAATAAATCAGCTAAGGGGAGTTATTATGTTCCACAATTTCAATACCTCTTATACCTGCACTATGGATTGTTTCAAATCCCTCCCACTCTGGGAAAAACCTAATTGACTCTCTTGGGAAGCTTATTCTCTGTGGGCCTCTGCTGTTTCTGAGTGGAATAAAGACTTCTAAGTCTATGTCTTATGAGTTTTAACTATAGAAGACTTGTACATTTCCTAAGAGAAAAAGGCACCTGAAACACACACATTACATAATGCACTGCTGAAAAACAGTGTTCAAACCATGCAGCAGAAGACAATGAAAAATGAGGTAGACTGTGGAAAACAATACAGATTTGGGTGTCAAATGGACAAACAAGCAATTTCCATTAACCATTATTATATGGAAGCAGAAATTAAGGCACAACATCACAACCTGTCCTTTAAAAAGAGGTTCTGCTTTTCTTCCCAAGTCATCTTAGCCCTTGCACCTTATCTTCTAAGAAAGCCTCTCCCCTAAGCTTATTTGTGCTATTTGAAGGATAGGTTACAATTATTCCAAGGACCAGCTATTCTCTGCTCTACAGAGGGATACACCTGGAGAGGATCTACACTTGCCTTTGTCAGAGCAGCCAGCATGAATAGTGAGATGAAAGGATTTTTGATAGTTAGGTCAAAGTTAGGTCAATCATCCATCTGCCACCAGAACCAGGAGAGAAAAACTACTTCCTTTCCTACATTATGGTCCTCTGTCCCCTGCTCAGGATGATGATCCTCGTGTCTGTTCAGCAAACACAGCAGGACCTCCAAAGACAGATGGACAGGGGATATTCACAGCTGTTTAGCTGATTGGACAGAAAACACAGGTCCTCTTGAGAAACTCTGTATTTGAAGAACTAAGCCAGTCTGTCAGTCTGTCTCTAACATGGACAGACAAGGTTCTAGACCTTTGATATATTTTGCAGGTCTGTGTGACTTAGGAACCTTAAAACTTCCTTTCCTCGGTGTTTAAAACCTTCTCAAACTGTCCAGATTCCTCATGGACACTAAGGGAAATCTCTAGACCTGATGCCAAAAGTGAATGTTTTAAATGCTGGAGTCTAAAGATGTTTAGAGAGATTTCCAGAAGAATGTAGATAATTTGAAATGAGGAGTCTACCTCCACTTCAAGGTGTGGAAATACTGAAAATACAATCTATAGATATTTTGTGCCTGGATTCCAGAGGCTTTCCATGAGGTGCAAAAATTTCTATGAAAATTTGACTCTAAGATATATAGATACAGACATAAATATGTATCATGCTTTGTAATTGGGAGTACATTTTAAAGTTTTCCAAGTCCTTTTTATTTTTAACCATCCAAAATGTGACCCTCTGGTTCCTTAATATTACAATAGTTTTGGATCTTAAGGACCAGATACTTTTTTTAGCTATGCACAGATTCCATAAATCAGCACTTCTACATATTCACACACACCCCATCATCTGGCATACAGTAAGTACAGCATTAAGAATCTGATTCGAGCCCCAAATCCTAAATTCAACTACAGAAGAACAACACTTTTCTTTTTCTCTCTAAAAGTCAATTCTTGAGCCTTCACATGGTGAAAAGAAGTTTGGAAAAGATGCATCAGAGATGGCTGAGCCTGGAGATAGGAACTAAATTTGTTTCATCATCTGATTTCAAGACAGTCTTCCAATTTGAGAGGTTGACACTTGGGAATTGAGAAGGAATTGAGTCACAAAGCAGATTTTTAGCAAACTGCAGATCTTGGGCTTTCACTAGTCACTATAATAAAACTGGCTTCTCAGAGAGTGATTTAAAGCAGAGTGAATCATCCCTTCTCACCAAGATTGCATAAGGAGACTGGTCAGAGTGGCTGGCTCTGCACAAAGACTGTGTCTAGGCTAAAGTAACTCTTTGAAAGGCTGAAAACTAGGAAGTTTAATGGTCACAGGTTTGTCACTGAGGCACTGAACAGCTCCTCTGTGTTACTCTAGGCAGGTGAACAACGAAGAAGTAGGAGTTCTGCAATTATCAAAAGACTTGTACTTCTCTTTAAAAGACACCACATTTTATCAGACAAGAGGTACAAACACGGAGACTATGGCACTGCAAGGTATGTTCTATGGACTGAATTTATTCAGATAAAATAACCAATCCCTTCAAGTTAGATGCCCTTCTCCCCTCCATGCCCCACCCAAAGCAAGCCAAGCCAGAGGCCCTAACTCACCAGTAAAACCTGTTTGGAGTGACCCGCTCGTGCATGAGCTGCCATTTTCTTCCAAAGTCCATAGAGCTGTACAGCTGGAAGACAGAGAGAGAGAGAAAGTATAAACTTTGAGGAAAAAGAAGGAAGACTGTTGCTGGATAAAGTATTAAAATCAGCTCAGATTAAAGAACATGAATGGATTGTTCACAATAATTATACACAATTATTGATCACCCTCATTGCCAGGGGAGGCTAATGTCTTCCCTTTACTCTTAAACTACATTGGGCTTCAGAGAATCAAAAGCAGGTTGTCTCTTCCCAAACCTTGTCAAACAACTTTGTCCTTCCAAATTTCAGCTGTCAACACATTCACTTTGACTGCCATATAACAAAGCTGGCTCTTCTCCTGGCTTTTTTTGCCTAATAGGAAGCAGGTGACATGTGAGTTCCTAGTATCAAATAGAATGAGAGTCAAATCAGATTAGTCAACATGAGTCTGATGAGGTAGTGACTCTACCCTCAAGGTCATGCCATTACTTGTTTTTGTGGAATGAATCAGATCTCTTCTGTATTGAAAAGTAAATTGCTCCTAATTTATATTTTCTAATATTGAGAACGAGGTCTAAATTTTTAGATAAGTTAGAAATCAACCTGCTCATTAGTTAAACACCAAAGATAGTGACATGACTCTTCTTGGAAGCCAAATTTTCAATATCATGGGTTTTTTGAGTCTTTCTGGTTAAGAAATGACACGGCTGTAATGTAACCAAATTTCCATGCAACTCCACAATGAGTTTCAGACATATGTTCCTTCATATATATTCTGCTTAATACCACAAACACCATTCCCCATGTAATTATTTTCTTACCCACAATGCATTCTCTCACAATCAAAACATATGTAAACTCCTTTTCTCCAACTATGAGCAAATTTGGTTCTTCAGAGAAAAAAATATGCTTTGAGAAATAACTACTATGCTTTACCACTAGATCACAGAGAACTAAATATCAGGCAGCATTTTGATCAAGATTTCAAATAAATTTAATCTGACATATATTCTGGCTTAACAAAACAAGGGTTGATTGCCAGCTAAGGAGGTAGATAAGGGAACTGAAAAAACTTCAATGTTTGTAATAGCCAAATTTAAGTCCCTAATGGGAAAATTATATCATTTGAGCACAAGATTCTGCATTGCATTTGATTTGAGTAACGGAATTTGCAAATTGGAGGCAGGTCCACGTTCAGATTGGAAGGGTTCACAACCTAGTGATATGTCCTGTGGCACCGCTGTGATGGATGGCTAAGAGTCACTGGGAAAATAAACTACATGTGCTCACACTGAATATTAACATTTTGTGAACAGGCAGCAGCCAAATCAGAGCTGGACCATAGATCAATACAGAAAGATGATTGGAAAGGGCTGTTTGAGCAGTGTCCAAAGCCTGAGGCAGTTAATTAATTCTTGCTATGTTTGTACTCAACTACACAACCAAATCACTGTATAGTCAGCAAAAGAAAGTCAGAAACTGAAATTCAGACTCCATCAAGTAACTAATGCAACTGATATGTGTACAGACAAAAGAATTAGGCCTTTGCATTTTTGCCAACAAGAATGCCAGTCTGGCCAGGAACAGCTCAAGCTGCCAGTAAAATACATATGGAGGAAAGATATGGAAACAGGCGTCCTTCAATCTTCACGTCAAAAAGGGCTCCAATTATGTAAACTTCAGCCAACACCACTAAGCTTGTAAGAAATATTAAGAAAGATTTCCTACCCCATGTTTTTCAGGAGATCAAATATTATCTGAACATTCTAATTTGGCCATATTTCTTTAGCACTGTCTCTAGATAGGGTAACATACTGCATTACAAGTCCACAACAGCCAGATTTCCTCTGCTTTTCAGGTGATTGTCTGAAAAAATATGATAGAGTCCTGTGCTCTAAAAGGAATTCTGTGTAGAATTAAAATAAAGCAACAAAGCATCACTTGTCTTTTTTAATTAAAGGAGCCAGGAAAAGAAAATTCCTTGTCCAAATTCAAGATTAGGCTTATGAAGTCAGCATCAATATTAAGATAACTAATTCTCAGAACACACAGGTTTTTACAAACAATAACTGAGAATCCACACTCCAAAGTCAAAATTCTACAGTGCTACGACTCTGCCCAGACTTCAGCACAGTTCCTGCCAGGAATATTCCTTGAGTCACTGGACATGATTTACACACACAGGGAGCTCAGCACGGACTGAGTTGCATCAGTTGTGTCAAACACCTTGGTTATCCTTTGCATGTTTCCATTACAGGTGCAAGTTAGCCAGGCTTCAGGCAACTTAGTCCCAGTTAAGTCATGCTCACAAGCGAGTCCAAGTGGGTCTAGCACCCTGATTGTATTCTGCAATGGATTAACCATTTTCACCATGAGAGGAAAGGATTAACTACATACAGACATTTCCTTCGATTCCCTTTTATCTTTTGCCCCTGGCATTTCCTTTTCTTCTGCAGCAGCATAACATCAGTAGCTACAGAAAGCTCAGTGACATGCAGCACAATCTCTTTCAACCACTCCTGTCTCCCAGTGTCTCTTTCAGGGAGTATCCCACTCTATCAAGTTAAAAACCAGAGACCAGCTACTGGTCTGGGTTTTTTTCTTTCTTTTCTCTTTTAAAACTCAGACTGACTGATGTCTGAAGGATTAAACTGAACTTGCAGCCTTTATGTGATTTCAGATAAAGAGGATATTATTCATTTCAATAATTTTTATTTATTAATCACCTACTTACTCTGGGCGTCCACTTCAAATTTTAACCTGATGACTGAGTCTTAAAGCTGTATGACAGAACAAATCCCTAAAAGGCCTCTCTGGCCCAGTTCAGTTTTATAATATTATTTACAGATGCAAATGCAAAGGTTAGTGTTGAATAAATAAATAAAACATACAATAAAGTGATTTCTAGTGTGCATTAAAATTGAATATATACATATACTTTTTGTTTATCTCCCTTCACGGGAGAAGACAAACTTTAGAAAAGACAACAAATTTAGTGGCAAGTACAGTAGAATTCAATATAAATGAATTTGTCCTAAGGCTGAACACTAAGCAAAGGAAAAAAAATGATGTAGGTATGGTGCCAAGATTTTCCCATTTTAAAGCTCTGCTCTGGCTTTTAGTGACAAGTAATCTCTGGCATTTCCACCTCCTGGAGCAGTCCAACACAGTGGTTCAAGAGGGGTGGACTCCAGTACCATGGGGATGGTATTGTGAGGGAATGGCCCTTCTGCAACCTCCTCTGTTATCTGACTTACTCTGGTGACTGAAAAATTAAGACCATTATGAGTCTTTACGTTTGTCTGGGCTGGTCTTGTCTCTTGATGCAGCAAAAGAGACTGACTCTGCCTCCACTCAGTAGTCTATAGTCAGACCTATCACTTACAACAGGAAAGGCTGTACCATCAAAAAGGTAAATGGCAAATATTTATCCAAACAGCATCACGATAACAGCATCACTCCCCACTCAAGGACTAGCAAACACAGCTAGCACCAAACATATCACAGCCACCAACACAGCCCTGCAGCTCACCAAGAACACAATCTGTGCAAGGAAAGACGTTGGCAGCCCCAGTGATACCCAACTTTGTTTCACTACAGGCCAGACCTTAACTCCTGCTTGTTTTGCTCAGCACAAATCTGAATCATAAGGATTTTATGTACCACAGGCAGAATGCTTCGTCTTCAAACTCTAAGAACAGTGGCAACATTTTATTTCACACCAGCATTGTTTCCAAGCAAGTTGGCAAGGCCCTTAAAGAAGGAGCTTTATCCCTGGTGTCAGATTCTGTGCCACAAACACAAGCCACAAGCCAGAAACACATTCAGAACTACAGAACTGTAAAGAAAGAAGCTATAGACACGCAGTGTTGCAAGTGAAAAATGTTGTTGCAATTTTCTAGTAAAAACTCTAAGGGTGACACATCACGTTGGCTGACTTGCAAGATCTTGCTCAGGGTTGTGGGTAATTTGGTTTAGGTGCTTTGTTTATTTTGCCAAGGAGAGCTAGCAGAAAGAAAAAAAAGGTTTTAAGTTTTCTGGAAAAGTAAAGCTTCTCAGAACAGATTAAAAAATTGGTCTGCTTCAATTCCAGTTAAGGAGAGAGTAGAGAAGAATGAGCAATGAAGGAAACACATGGAGAGAATCAATCCCCTGATGTTAGTTATCCATGACCATGAGCTAGTCACCAAGGCTCATTTTTAGACAGGCAAGACACATCTAAAACTGCTCATTGTTCAAGCCTTAGAATCTTCTGCCTCTACTGACACTAAAAAAGCTCACAGTGACTAGTGCAGAAAGAAACAACCCCACCAGAAACATGATCTGGTTGAGATGGATTTCATGACCTGTGTGGGCTTCATGGAGGAAGCACACAGAAGAATGAAGTTTGAAGGCAAGCCCAAGAAAGACCAAGCATACAATACCCTGGGTACACTCCATCACTGCAAGAAGCATGTATAGATGTCACTAACAGACTGAAAAGCAATAGAAAACAGACTAAAGAAATTCACAGAGCTTTGATATTTATAGACTTTCATGTATACACACATAAGAAGGAAAATACATAAAAGGAACATACATACATGAAAGCCAGTAAGCAAATAAAATCAAATATTATTTCTTGCTATGAAATCAGGTCTATTGGCCTGAGAAAACATCTGGTGAGACACTCCATATTTTTCTTCCTGCCAGTCATCTAAACGTGCAAATGATGTCAGATGAAGTGAGAAAGATCAGCTGAACTACATGCATTTAGAAGAACAATTTATTTATTACACAAAAAAACCATACTCCCTCCAGACAATATATGCAGCTGATGATGAAAAGATGCATTAAAAATAAATGCATCAGGGTGAGAGTGGGTCTAGAGGGAATAACTTGGCAGCAGCTGACACATAATGGGAGAGGAGGGTCAGATTAGCCTGGCCTGCTTGGCCTCAGAAGAGCACAATCCCAAGCAGTAGCTCAGATTGCTTACATGAAAAGATGGCTCTGATCCCAGAAAAGCACAAAGCAAGCTAGCACCTTCTCAGCCAGAGCTGGTGGGAAAAATCTACAAGATGTGTGGAGGGTTCCTGCCAAAAACTCAAACCAGGGCAGAAGAAAAATAAAATTAGGTCAACATTTCTGTAGGAAATTGGACTGCATGCAAAGGATAACTCAGAAAAGAAAGTCTGTTGCAGGGTCTTAAATTTTCTTTACAGAAGGACAAAAACCATTAGCACTAGAAAAAAATTAAAGGCTCAGAAAAAGTTGCAAATTCTCAGAAAACTCAAGGTGTATCTTTTCTCTACATTTCTGTGTTACAAATGAAATTGCAAAAGAAGAAGGGTGTCATCATTAATATTTCAGAAAGGTCATTCCTAGAAAGAAAATGAACTGGAGGAAAAATTCACAGTGCTTTTCAGTCTCTAGAGTACAGAACAGATAAGCCATGTCTGACAACAGCCAGCTCAACACAGAATAGATTCAGTACAGCCATGAAGACAGCTTTTGGTACCCCAGGACAACATCCTACTTCTTTATGACTTCTTCCATCCCTGCTTTTTTAAGGACAGATGGATACCTCTCCCTTTCACTGCACCAGTGTAATGTTTAAAATGTGGGGTCTAGGAAACCCCTTTCTCAGGTTGTCCTGTTAGGCAGGACGTGTTACTTGCAGCACTGTAGGTACAGGACTCAGGTCTAAAATACTTTAGTTGTTTGGTTGAAACCAGGGCAGGAGCAACTCTTGCCATGGAATTGGCTTTATTACCCACATCAGAAAAGGCTGCATTGAAAGAAAAATTTGGGGTATTCCTCTCTTTCTTCTATTCCACTATTCCCCTCAGTCTGGGCATGAGTGAAACACCCCTGGAGTGTCAAGAGTCACCATTAGGGATGCAAAGGCTAATGTCACCTTCAAGCTGATAACCACCTCGAGGACTGTGTGTGCTTGTTCTTTCCAACTCCTCCAAGGGAGCTGCCTATCCTTGCCACCTTGCAAGGTAAGGCTCCAGTGATACTGAGATCTGAAACTTGGAAGTGCTACTGGAGCCCTAAATAATGGAAAAAAAGAGCTTATCCTTTTCTTCTCTTGTCACAAGCTGCCTGGAAACCACAATTCAGGTAAGGCACCCTTGACAGCTCCACACTAAAGAAGCTAAAAATAAATCTTCTGTCTCGAGCCAAAAAGATTTGTGCAACAGCTTGTGGGGCTGAACTTAGTAGAAAGAAGTCTACCAGCACCAAATTTATGGTCTTTGTTTACACAGAGTAGTAAAAACTAGTAATTGTAATGAAAACAAATGGACCAGTTTATCCCTTTACTTTGATTTCCTTTCCAGGTGATTAAAAGCTGCATCAAGAGACCTCTCTGCAGCCCAAGGTTCTTCTCTAGCATTGTACAGCCAGATTGTCTTAGATATGGAAAGAGAATATGCCCAGACTGATTCATGTCTGAGATTCCCCAGAGCTACTCAGTTCCCTACAGATGTTGTATCATAGATGGAATACTGGAAATAGGCTATTTTGAAAACTGGTCAAGACAGAAATTAAATACTAATTACATTTTTGTCATCAGTCCCATACAGAGAGGAAAAAAATAGTAAAGGTTTCTGAAGGTGATAAGTTGGAATTTTTTTGCATTTTAAGAAAAATATTACACAAGCTAATCAGTAAGACTAGGTCTTCAGGCAAAAGAAAGCCTCTATCCCATCACAGTAAGACACTGGTCAGGGATCTTCTGAACAAGGACCAAATGTTTTGGAAATGTCTGACTTCAGGATGTAATTGTACAGCTCAACCTGGTTTCTAATTAAGTCTTTCAGGTTACAACAATGCACTGATGTCACCTTTCATGATTTCATAGTAAAAAAATGCTTTCACTTAATGGTCCACTTTAAACCTGATGCTGAAAGCAAGGCTCAGCTCTTTCTGCTTTGCCACTTCATCGCCAAAAAAAGACAAAAGTAGATTAAACTAGTGGGAAAAAAAAGAGTTCAATTAAAAACCTTCACAATTCAATTTTTTGTAAGCCTCATTGGCACCAAGCACACTTAGCCAAAAATTTGGGATTTCTGCTAAGAGCAGACCATCTTTTGGTTTTCTACTCCATGACTGGTTTCCAGTGGAACAAGAAATCCAGATACAGCTGCAGCAGGAGTAGTGTCACAAATGAGTATCACAAAGAGCTTAAGGTATGTTTTAGCCCTGGGTGAAAAACAGGCTCTCTTTTATTTTGTGCTTTTCCTCTACCTCCAGAAATGCTAGAGTGGTGAAGAAACAAGATGAAAAATATTGCTGCCATATTTTTTAGCTAAACTGAAAATCTGGAGAAAAAATATGTTCAATGTGGTCAATCAAAACACATTTCAATCACTGCTAAAGAATTTAGCAATCCACAAAAAGTACTATAAATAGAAATGCCATTTTAAGGGAAGGCTAACTTTGCTGATTGCTTATTTATTCCTTTCTCCATGATCTTTTAACCATTTCAAAATCACCTATAGAGTTTGAGGGAGGACTAAAGTAGAGAACAGGAACAAGGGAACAATACTGGGACCATGAAGAGATCAGAATGGGATGGAGATGGCAGAGCTGCCTCCGGCTACCAGAGGCTACAAGGTGCACCAGAAGTAATCTTTACCAGAATTTCTTCCTTTGGCTTCCAATAGGCTCAGCCAGAGGCAGAGGGAGGTTTCAGGTTGCTCCTGTCCACAGAGGCTGCTTCACTCCTTTTTCCCCTCAGATCAGCTCTTTAACATTCACAAAAGAGTGAATCACCTCTAATGGCTGCTGATTTTTCTGCCTCAAAGCCAGGCTGATCCCTTAGTCCAGTTTCTTCAACTTAAAAATCATTAGGCAGCGTTGGGTCTGAGGTCTGTGCTAATTGGATCCACCAACCACGTGGATGAAGCCAATGCTGCTGTGCAGGTCAGCCTGCACTGAGGAGCTCTGTGCCCTCCCAGCCCAACAGGAAAATGTTCTGTGCTCCTGGGGGCTTCACATTGCAGCCCTTCAGAAGTCCCTCCCTACACTCCATCAATGGTTATATTCCAGAAGTTTAACAATAAGGGGAAATAAATGTGAACCACACGTCTAATGGGAAGATTTTTCATTCAAATGTGCTTTATTGTGTGATATATGCCTTTAATTACAGTGCAAGCATCTGGGTGCATTCATTGCTATTACAGACCAATCTTTCATGTTTATTGAGCATAAGACTACAAGGGACAAAGCAGCAGAGGCTGAGGCATTAGCCAAAGTGGGACATAAAGCTACAATCACATGCTTGGCTGTTCCTCTCCTCCTTCCTTTACAAACCCTGTGGCACTATTTGTAGGTTAACCTCTATATTATACAGACCAGGATTTAATGGCAAAGGGATATTTTCAGATTAGTGGAAGAAATAGATTTCACACTACCAAACCGCTTTCTAAACTTACATAAGATTTTTCTGATTTATTTATTCATGTGGAAAAAAAAATATTTCTGAAATTGTGTACACAGGCATTAATGAACAGGTTTTAAACTGCATTTAGAACAGCATTTTTTTTTGAGACATAGTCATTGTTCATGTAAAAGAAAAAAAAACTGCACACAGCTTGAAAGAAATATTAGTCTGGTTTCAAGCAGTATATGTCATTTAGCCAAATTAAAGCAATGTATTCTGCCCCAGTTTAAATCGTATGTTATTTAACACACACACCTGCCACCCAATGCAGTTTGCCATTCATCAGCATTTTCCCAGACATGGATGGTTACTCAGTTTTTGTCACCCACCACCCTCAGACACTGAGCAGACACACACCTGAACTCATCTCACCCAGGTGAAAATGCTGTTCTCACTTGGGATCAGCCCTGACAGAGTGCAGTTGCCCATTCCACTAGTTCTCCCCTCACCAGCTGAAGAGCAGCAAACCTCACAGGTCCTCAGGAGCTGCCCCCCACTTCTCAGAGTGCTGTGTTTCTTCACAAAGTCAGAGCTGTGTCACAAGCTGTCCCTGCTCTTCTACTCCATTCCCCCCATGAGGGCACTGTGCCCCCTCAGCCCGAGGCCGTGGGTTCTGTCAGGGATTTATGGGGCAGAGCAGGCATTTATAGGCTGCCACCACACATCTCCTTTGGTCATGGATGTGCCCCAAATGCCATCCTGAAAGTGTTCTGGGGAACTACAGTAGATGAACAGATGCTGCTTAGGACATGTACACGTTCTGCACTGGGAGAAATCCCTCTCTGGACAGCTCTGGTCCACACATACAGCCTGTGCTCTATGCTGCCTGGGACAAAGGGCAAATACTGCACCAAACCAGCCCAGAGAAAAGCACACCTTAGTTCATGGGACTCTTATGTCCCCCAGAAGAGAACACAGAAGCTGGTCATAGGACAACTCTTGCTATGAAATAAATTCTGTAAGCAAAAATTTTATAAAAACAAGGTAGAAAATTTCAATTTCTGATAGCATTGAAGATGTAGCTTCAGCAAATATTATCTCCTACTCAAACACCCCAGATCTTGTACAATACATTATTTTTGGCCATCTCCCTTACCACACACTTTTCATATCCTGTCCTATGATGAATGAAGAGGCTTCTGCAAGCTTGAATATATAATAAAGAAAGTTAGATTCCTTTCAGCCTCACTCTCCTACTCAACAGCCAGCTCTGGTCTCCATGAAGGCCTCTGATATCTTGAAGACATTCTCCAGTACTGCTCTTACTATAACTCTTAAAATCCAGTGGAGTAATTCAGCTCACCTCTAGCCAGCCAAATTTCTTTTTGACCAGATTCCCTGGCAATCCATGCATTGAAAATAGGCTACAACTGAAGGGAAAGGCAGAGCCTGATTTTACAGGCATCCATCTCCACACATACACAGCCAAGCCAGAGATCACATGCAGAGAGGGAAGAGTAAGAGGTCTCATGGAAAACGAGAAATTCCTCCCTGCACCTCACAGAGATTCAGTTCATCCCAATCCAAGACTGTTTACTGGAGGAACCCAAATGAACATCATCACTGTAAATACCAGCAACCATCAGGAACAATTTAGCTTGACAGCTGGAGCAGAAGCTGTCACTGCACTGAGGCATCACTGCCAGAAAAATCACCAAATGAGAAACTCACATGTTGCAGGGATCCCTCCAGGCTGCTGGGCAGACACCATTTACACTGTCATCTTTGATTCATCCATCACCCAGCTCCTGCAATCAAGCTGTGTACCTTTGGAATAAATGAATCTGCAACTGCAGATCACACAAGAAAAAGAAAGCTCTTATCTAGCCTCTCTCAGCAGCTCTCTAGGTTTGTAAATATTCTATGGTGTCTATATTTAAGCCATTTATCCCATTTAATTGAAAACTTCCTACCATCTGATGAAGTAGGATGAAGAAAAAGCTTCTCCAAAGCCCCAGAACTACACAAACTCAATTCAAGGCAACAACTAGAGTCAACAACAACTCACCAAACTTGATTTAATGTAACTATAATTTCTGGTATTAATCTAGGTTCACAGTGATGGTATGGTATAACTCATAGTGGAAGGCTGCAAAGGAAAAATAAAGCAGCTTTTTCCATGCTGTCACTAGAGAAAAGTACAACTCATCTAGCTAGGGAATATCAGACTTAATTTTGCAGCAGAACTTTCAGACTTGTGACATTTCTGCCGCTGGGTATGTGTGCATAACTCTCGTGGACTTGCACCAAGATCTGAGAAAATCAACTGGCCTGAAGCAAGTGCTGTGTTAGAGGACAAAGCTAGAGTCCTGTTTTGGCAGCAAAACTTTTGATGACATTATTGTTCTCTTACTGTATGGCAGGAAAATCCCCTTGGATCCAATATATTCTGCTAACATGTTATTTGTACGTGCTTTTATCTCTTGAACACTGCAAGTATAAAATGCTACAAAATCTATATTCAGACAGTTTATGATCACTGAACCTCTGGCAGAAATGAGTTGCCCAAGGTAGGAGGCTGTGGGAAGGATCCCATTTTCCTCCTTTTGTACTACAGAATCACAAGGATTTTCTATAAGGCTTTAAGCTTTGTTGTTTCTTTGATCAATTGTCCTCCTCTCAAAAATATCACCCTTCATTTTGGTGCCTCAGCTCCTCCTTTTATCATACCCACAATACTCCCAATGAACCAAAATTTTACTGCATCATGCCCTAACTTTCATTTTACAGCCACCATAGTCCTATAAAAATCAACTGAACACAAAACTAAAGAATTTTATTACTCTGGAAGAACTTCTTGTAACTGTCACAAAACTTATGTGGGGCTTCTATTGCAAAACTTCAAACCTGCACACAGGTGTGTGCACGCCCTACACAAACAGGTCACCATTCTTCCCCCAGACAACTAATATGGACAGCCAGCTGAAATATGTGCCAAAACACAACTGAAGATGTGCAGCATTTGCAAGCATAAATAAAGATATGTGTCTTAGAAGCATAAATGCCCTGCAGAAGAACAGCACTGGAATCAGGACATTATGAAAATCTTGAGGGTTTTGTCCCATTTTTTTTTAATGGTAAAATTTCTAATTCTATTAACTGTGAGGAGGCATTTGAAAAACATGGTTTTCAACACTTCCTCAGTCCCAGAAGCACAAGAGACATATAAGAGAGGACAACTGAAATTATTCACACACCTCTCTGACTTTTTCTCTACCAAACTCATTACTTTTAAAGAACCAATTCATTATTTCTAAACACTTGGGATTGAAGTTCCTGAGGTGCTAGACCAAAAATTCAGGAACTGGCCTTCTCTTTCACCACTGACAAAACAGGCATGAAAAGCTGAATCATCCATGCCTAGTAAAGGGACAGAGGAGTTGCAGCGATTCTTCTGGTACCTTTATTCCCCAGAAAAATTGATTACATTAAGCTTCTATCTGACGGGGGAAAAAAATAGTAGAAAAAAATAAGAAAATTTTTTAAAAAAGTGAATTTTCATATGTCAAGGTTGAACAGAAATAAGTAGTTGCCTTAACACAAGAAAGAGCTTGCACACAGGCTCTCCGCCCAGGGACTCTGCATCTCTCACCAGGCACATTTTAGGGGGGGAAAATCCCTGTGCACTGGGAGGCATAAACTACATCTGTCTTGTTTTATGTGAGAAAAGAAAACTGTACATGTTTTCAGGTCAGATTCTCCAGTGATGTTAATCAGCATTTCCCTGCTAAAATCAATGGACTCACACTGAATATCAGCTGCTACATGTGTGACTGCACACATCTTTTGTAAAGCACCTCAGGTATGCTATCAGATCAGAACATGGTCCATTTCCCCACTGAAAACAAGCACTGGAGACAGGGATGGTTTGTTGTGACTCAAAAAGGAGAGGCAAGAGCAACAGAGAGAAGCCTGCTGGCAAAGGGCAATCCAAGAAAAAACACACAAGCTTCTACCATTACATAAACCTGTTTCACCTAATAGACACAAAGTGATTCGAAATTAAATGTATGAACTTTTTAATAGACTGCATGCTAAAACATAAAAGAAGGACCCTCTCTACCTTGTGGCCCATTTACTACTACAGCATCTGCTGTAAATTCTCACACAGGGTACCCCATGCACACTGGAAGTTCTGCCAGGACATATCAGCTCCTGCCTGTTGCCTCCTGGAGCTTCTCTGTCTCTCAACTGTATAAAAAGACTTTGATTTCAGGAAGCTGAAACACCCCCTCCTTAGGGGCAGAACAGAGAGCAAGGGCCAGCCTGCTATTTCCAGGCCTGCCATTCCTACTCCTGAGGGCAAGCTCCCAGTCCAGCACACAGAAATGCACCCCTGGAAGCACCCTCACAGACTGCCCCTCTCCTTGGGTGCTGGTGATGTGACAGACAGACATGTGCAGGGCATTGTTTGTGCAGGATGAGGGTGACAGACTGTGCCTTCACCCCTCAGCATCGTTCATCCAGCTGGCTGCCTCAAGGAAAATAAAAACAAAAGGTTGCAAACTCCTTCTTTGCTTGCACATCATGTTTGCTCTCTTCTCCAGGGTGAGAGTCATTAGAATCTGTAGGCACGATAACAGGAACTAGGAAACGAAATGCTTTTCGCTGTTTTGATCATATTGGAATCGTATCCCCTGTAATCCATTTTGCACACATCCAGACAGCAGGGTTGGTTTCAAGTCCTCTAATCTCAGGTAATATAGCAAATAGTTACATCTCATCAAAGGAAATTACTTCCTTGACACTCAGCAGAGGCCTCATCAATACAAATGAGTCCAAGGTACAATTTACCTCATCCTAAAAGAGTCACCTCCATTTGCTTCCAGAAATCAATCAACACCATTCAGTAGATCCCCATCAACTACCATACGAAGCCACGACACCCAATGTAGGCGTACATTGCAACATTTTAGATCTCTACAGTCAGGCAAAATAAATCATGCCCCTGGTGTTCTTATTCTGCAGCCTTCTTCACTCCTTCATTTTTATTCCCATCTGCTATATTTATAACCACTCTTCACCCCACTTAGGCTCCAGATAAAATCAATATACAGCCATGATTTAGCATGGCCAGGAATAAGCCACAGGATCCTTGCTCTGTTACACAATAAACTAGGTTGCTCCAGCAGAAGAGCACATTTAAGCATCAAATGTGTCTCGCTCCATTTATCTCTATATTTCCCTTTTCAAAGTAAAACCTGCTCATGAAGTGTCTATAACATAAATAACAAGCAATAGGAAAGTCTGTTCTGGCTAAATCAAGTTTCACAAGCCGTTACTTTCTCTTTGCCACCACAAATCATCACAAGCCCAAAGTTCAGTATTTTGCCAGGACAAAATTCATTGGGCATTTCTGAAGTAGAGCCAAAGTTGCATAATTTAATTTCCCATCTCCTATTAAAACTGCCAGGCCTACCATAATCAGAATGATAAATGTAGAATCATACGTCTTCTTTCTGACGGTAATGCCCATCAATACTTCAAATGCAAACAATTGTGACATCTGACTTTATAAAAATTACCTGGTGCACCAACAGCACTTAATTAAATTTTAAAAATGCTTTTGTTACCTTTAATGAATGATATATTATACTGCAATGAAACATGCAGCAATACAAATACTTCACAATGCCAACAATTAAGGCTCACTTCACTTACGGCAATTGACAACACAAGTGCTCCTCACTTCATTCAGCTTGTGCATTCCAAATGAACTGGTTAGCAAAAAGGGTGCTTCTTTGCTAATGAGTTTTGTAATCAAGGCATCTATTTTAATTTCAAATTGGCTAGATTGGGGGAAATTGCTGAACTAAATGACTGGTTCTAATTAGGATTATAAAAATATTCATCATGCTGCAGAATTAGCGCAAGGTCTTGATTTACTGACATTTGCATATAGCTTTAGTTTAGGAGTGGAAAAAACCTCCTGATAAATTGTCTTCCTTTTAATGAATTGAACAAACACTATATCTGTTTTAGTCGTCCTTTCATTTAAAGGCACTGATACATATTCATGATTTGTAAATGAAGTTAAGTGATTTCAATTCTTCAGTTCATTATCATATTGAAGAGGAGACTTCTGTAAATTGCTTTTAAGCATTCCCAATCTCAAGGGTTTGGTTCTTTATGTTTGGTTTGTGTTTTTCGAACTTTACTAACATTTCAGTTTATCTGTTTGATGGAACCCTGCCTGCCTGGGAGAGCTGCTGGCAGGTGGCTTGTCCAGACAGACACATGATATGTTTGTAGAACCTGATGTTCTCAGAAGAGTATTCAAAAGGCAAAAAAGATGAAAGGCTTATTTGTGGCTAAGTCATGGGAACAGGACTCTATCTGCATTCAGTTTCTGACTTTGTTATAGTTCTCAGTGGTAGTTAGGCAGACACTTTAATGACCTGTGCCTGAATACACTAGAGATGCTCAGGGGACACCACTTTCTCTGTCAGCCTCATGTTTAATTGCAAGCACTCTCAGGCAGGGATTGCTTCTTAATATGAGTGTGCAGTACAATGGACCAGTCAGCATGGTAGAGATTTCTATGAGCAGTTACTATAATATGGCTTGTATCAAACATGGAACACTGTGTGCTCCTTTACAGGTGGGCAATATACTCACATTATTTCCTTCCTCAGTATGGTAGGCCTGTGGGATTAACTGTTATTGTGGCAGCTTCCTCAGTCTCTTTCCCTTTGGGGTGAAGAAAAGAATGCAGTAGGTGTGCCTCCAGCTTCACTCCATGGGGTGCTCAAATGTCAAGTCACTAGTGCAAGATAAATCTGAAAGCTGAGCATTGTATCCACAGGACTGGAATCACAGGCAGTGTTCCCTCCAGATATCAGTGAACTATGATGAGAAACTAGCCCTGGTGTGTTCTCTCTCATCATGGAATGAAATGGTGATTCTACCATAAGGATCCATGCAGGAGCAGAAAGAACTTACTTTCCTTGTTAAAAGTAACATTCACATCTTGCTAAGAAAAGCTGTGTTTTATCCAAGAGGTGCAGTCTTGAGCTGCTGTTGATAAAAGGAGTAGTTACTCACACTTCTAACAACTTCTGACAACTACAATTACATTTAAATTCCAGGAGCAGAAGTACTGCTGAGGAGCAGGTAACAAGTCTGGGTGCCTGCTGATTTATAGCAAAACGAGATGTGAGGCAGACACCAGCCTGCCTCTCCTCATCAGCCCCATACCTCAGTTCCTAAGGAAAGAAAACCTACAGGCCTGGGCCAGAGTCACATCTCACTTCAGACATGCAGTAACTCTCACTGCTTGATTTCAGCACATCTGCAGGAGCAGCTGCTATCCTGGAATCACATTTCCAGCATTAGGAGTTCCAACTCAAAGTACAGTAGCCTGACCCAAACACAACCCTGAAGCCCCCGTGTGCCTAAGTTTCCTTAGTGGGCACAAAATCTGAGACCAAGGAGCCCTTACTGGAGGCATTCAAGACAGGACTGGACTGGGTGCTAGACAATCACATCTAGGCTCCCTTTCCCATGAGGGCTGGACCAGATGATCTTTGGAGATCCCTTTCAAATTGGATTGTTCCGTGTGTCCGTGAAAACAGCTCATCACAAAGAATCCCAAAGATGAATGACTGCCTGGAACAAGGTGCCTATATTCCTTAAGCAACTTCCCCTTGATTTCTCTGGCAGCACCCTGCCCAACTGCTCATTGTCAAAAAAAGCCCCAATCAAACAACCTCACCCTCAGCTGCCTTACTGCCCCATGTCATACTGGGAGACTGGGCCTAAATTCCAGGGCAGCATTTTACCTGGAGCAGATACACTGCCTCCATGGCTCTGGTTCTGTGTCTAGCACATTAGAAAAAATTAGAAAAAAAATTTTTTAAAAACTCCTAACAAACTTTCCCACATAGTCCCAGTCTTATCTGTGATTTTTTTGATAAATTCAGTAGTGTCTAGTCAAGATAGTCAAGGCTGTGACATGCACTGCATCCAATTTTCAGATGATAACTTGCCACATCTCCCACACCAAAGGAATCTCTCCAGTCAGACCTGATACTGTCTGCCAGGTGCAACTTGGTGATACAGCAGAATGTTATCTTGCACCTCTTATTTATCACCTCATTCGAAGAGATAATGAGACACCCACTTTCTTTTGTTCACTTTCTGCTGAAGATTAAGCTTCATGGAGGGAGAAGCCACTGAGTGCCAAACTTCTTGTTTATCCAATGTTCTCAAATTTGTAATGGGTAGCTGGGGAATTTAAATTGGTGTATTACTGAATCATTCTGCCTCTTACCTATTCCCAGCAGGCTTCAAATCACAGTTTGGTCTGTAAGGAAAAAGTGGGATTCTACCATGTTGTATACCTGTGGTTTCTTCTCTTAACAATGGTAATTTCTAATATTTTAAATATCCCTCTCCCTATTAACTGATATTTTCTCTTTTAAACAAATTATCTTTTTAAATTGTCTTTTAAACAAATATTTATGCAAGAGAGTTTTTGCATGTTTCTATGAAAGTTTCAACATCATTCTGAGAGAAACTTCATGCAGCTGGAAAGTCCCTTCCATTTCTACCTCCAGACTCATCCATTCCCCACAGAGGAAGTTTTGCCTATAGAGAATTAGTTGGTTTCTTGGATAAATGAGACAAATAATCAGACATTCAGCATATTAGCATCAGGAATGTAAGATAAACTCAAGATATTCCTTCCCAGTCACTGTGAATGGCAGCAATGAAATCTGTACCTTAAGCTTGTGTTGGGAGGCTTTAAGCTTTCGCAGCATTCCACAGAGCAGCTCCCCACACTTTCCAACAGGCAATATTCACCTTTTTCATATATTCCCCTTCCCACCACATTTTTATCCAAGGATTGTTTAAAATGGCTTCCTATGGATTTTCTGCAAATACCCACAAAAACTGGAGGCTGCAGGCCCATTTTCCATTTTGTACTGGGTGATTTATCCAAGTGTCAGCATGGACACTCCCTGTGAGAACCAGTCTGACCTGCAGCAAATTGTCTGTAACATTTACACAGTGTCCACCTTCTGCCAAAGGCCACTTAAGGGGGCCATTAACAGAACCAACACGTGCACACATCAGATTGTGCAATTTTATCAATAAATTTGACACATACACACAAAGCTACTGGGAAGAGATCCAAGATTTTCAGCTCACAAGATGCATTTAATATTCCAGGACCTGATAGTTATACAATATCACATGGCAGCTCAGGGGGGAATAGCAAACCCACACAGGTTTGCTTAAAGCCCTGTAAAAATTCCTTCAGCCTGTGCTTTATACTCTCTGAGAAGACATCAAGGTCTGTGAACTTGCTACATGTTCATGCCCACACACAGAGATTTCTTGGCTCAGCCCTGCTGCATTTATGAGGATACAGGAGAGTTAGCAAAGCAGAGGAGGGTCCTAATTGGCTATAAAAATTAAGAACAGGAACGATATGCTGTGTTGACTCATACCAAGGAAGTATCCTCAATAACTCCTTGGATACTACTAAGAGAAAACAAATGGTGGTAACGGTGATTTGTCCTTAAATCAACAAAGTAACTAGCAGCCACACAGTGACAGATCTTTTGGAAAGCCTGCTGAACTCCATCTCACTCACTCGTCTTCTGGGAATTGCCCTAACCGGGAAAAAGCAAGACAACACCTATGTGGGAGTGGTAATAAAAAACTGAACTGTTTTTATATTCAACTATTTCACTTGATGGAAGTGGTAATACCACAAAGTCTTTGGCTTTCTCAGTATGAAGCCATATTTCAAGGAACAGTTCTGTGGAGAAGAGATGGGCTCCTCCTCTTAAAGAAGGTTGTAGAATATGGAATGGACTTTTTAAAACATCAATTTGGAAGGGACAAAAATTCTATTCAGAGGGCATTCAAAATGTGTTGGGTTTTTTTAGTTGGTTGGTCATTACTTTAATCAACTGGATAAATATCCTAACATTGTTGTCAGCTGTGGAGAAATTAGCTAAAAACAAGGAGGTATGTTTAGGTTAAAACAGTCATTAAACAAAGGCTTGAATCACAGCCATGGAACTGAAGATCAGAAGATGTTAGAGGAAAACTATTTATTGGGAAGATCCAAAACACTGACTATTTGTATTTCATTCCGAAATGTTAATATTGTTCTCTATTTTTATAAACAAAACAATTAAAAAATCTTTTGATCTAGGCAGTTACCAAATTCATTATTTGTAGGGATATGAACTGTCCCTATTTAATTTCATTTTACTGTGAGGAACAACATACTAAGCAAAATGGATTTTCAGGTTCATCATTCTCATTAATTTCCAAGTTGACTACAGCTTGCTTAAAACAGTACATTATTATTATTTTTAATTGAAAGAAAACTAATAAGAAAAATATTAATCTGAAATGCTTATTTTAATCTAAAATATGAAATTAATTTTTCCAACTTGTTTACACATTTACAGTTACAAGAGGATGGATTAGATCTTCCATTAATAGTTTCTGCTGCTGGGAGTCAAATTATATGTACTTGATTTGTTTTCAGAATAACATTTGCGTTTTTAAATCTGTCACTAAAGAAGTCATTAAAATAGACTTTAAGGGTCAAACACACTTTGAAAACTTAGAGAGGTGGGAAAATATGATGTCTCACTGTAGCAGTGTCTGCACTACAGAGCAAAGAGCAAGTCACCTTCCTTGTCACAGTATCAGTGGATGAATATTACCCGCAGGTTGCAGGCTAATGATAAACTTTTTATTTTATTGCCCTCTCATGCATCAAGACAGAAGTATTTCAGAGCAGTTTTATCCCCAAAAAATGGACATATGAACTGAGAAAGCAAGAACTATTTGATGCAGCTCCACCCGTTTTGTACCAGGCAACTTCATGCTGCTTTGCAGGAAAATGAGCACAAAAACAAAGGGCACAGGAGCAGAACTAGGCTGGAGTTGGACAATTAGCCCCTGCCAGCATGGCATCCCTTTGGATAGCCTCCTCACAGCTGTGAGCACCACTGCAGCCTCTCTAGACACTTATTTTAGAAGCTCTTGGTCTCTCTTTTCTGGTGAGCAGCAGAGAGATGAAATGAGTATTGCCATTAGCACCGTCCCATAACCACATCTAGGAGAGAAGGCATAGTAGAGTGGGAAGCTGTGAGATCCAGATCTGCTTTCTAGAGAAAAAGGCGAACAACCACAACAATCTTACGAAGATGCAAAAGATATGATGAATATTCTCAAGTATATGGGACTTAAATCCTAAAAGCCTCTTTATTCTTGCATTGGCCTAACCTAAGAAAAGGACAGGGCTGACCTCTGGTTCCCACTCGACTGTGGCAGTGCCGCTGTTTCCAGACCTGCACGAATGCATCACACTGACCTCTCAGAGACTCCAGCTGGGGATTTCCCATGGCACTGCTGTCACACTCCACGAGCACTGCCCATTACCTCAGCATCAGCCATGACTGCAGTGAAGCTGGTGATCCTGACTCACAGTGACAGCTCTTTCACAGCTCTTACTAACCCAAGACATGGCTCAGCACAATCTATACCTCAGTCGTGTTAAGCGAACATTTCAGCTGGGAAAAGCACTGCTCCATGGCTCCATTCTAGGACCCACATTGAACCAGCACTTCAGGCCATCCTTCTGACCAGTGAAGGAAAGCATGAGTGGCCTTGAATGCAAAGGCAGACATAAAGGAAAAGCCTGAACTTGGCTTTGCTCCATTTCCACTTGACCAACAAGCCACAGACCAACTCATCTTTGCTCTTACACTTCGAACAATTTTATTCGGTTTCTGGGATGAAATGGAAGCAGATTCAGGGCGTTTCTAGTTCAGTTCATTTTTCTTGTCTTTTTCCTGGGCAGAAGACAGCAGCTGAGGTGTGCACACAGATGTATTTGTTCGAAAGAGCAGAAGCAAAAATGCTCCTGGCCTGCTATTGCTGCACTGGATATGGGGAGCATTAGTAGCAGCTCACAGTCAATCATGTGCCTCCCTTGTATTTTTATTTCTCCCTCCAATGACTAACATCACAAAAAGATTACAAAGCTCTGCAAATAGAAATACAGTGCTTCATCCCAACAGCAGATGCTCAGCACTCACTGCAGATGGATCTCTTTGCCAAGGCATGCTCAGGATGTGTCATCTGGCTTCTCACATACATGACTACCTCATCAGATGCCTGTTTCTTCCAAGCCTGTCTATATAAACACCAGGATCATGCAAATTATTACCTCCAGTTTAAAAGTAGCATCAAGACATTTTGTGACATCAAATAAATAGATTGGTCTTTCCAGCCTCTTTCAAAATCCCTGTTACACTGATCCTCTGATTGCAGAAAAATATTTGACATTTGACTAACCCCTTCATACAGTAAAGACTTGATACTATTAAAGGAGTGTGTTTACAATAGCTTTGTTCTTGCACATGTCACTCAAGAATCATTAGCAGCACAGCAGTAAAACACCTGGTGCCTGCCACAGCATTCTTTTAGCAAGTGGGAAGCGGAGCAATAGGAAATTATTTGATTATATTCTCAGTAACTGGTTTGGTAAAATCTTGCACTAGCCTTCCAAAGGAAATTCTCAAATAGAGAGGCACAGCATTTTAGCTATATTGTTCCTATAGCTAGGATGTGAGACTGACTAGTTTAGAAATTTTCCAGAATAACTGCAGAAATTGAAAATCCCATCCAGAACACACCCTCACATCTGACCGGTTAACACATGTGTTTGGTTTGTGTGGAAAGGTTTTCATAGCAGGGAGGGGGATACAGGGGTTGCTTCCATGAAAAGCTGCAAGAAGCTGTCCAAGAAAGCAAACACCAGCCAGCTCTGAGATGGACCCACTGCTGGCTCAGGTCACACCCATCAGTGACAGTGGTAACACCTCTGAGATAACTTAGTCATGAAGTGAGGGGAAGAAACAAATTCAGCTACACAGAAACAAATTCTGAAAGCTTCAGCCAGAGAGGAGTGAGAATATATGAAAGAAAAAGCACTGCAAACACCAAGGTCGGTGAAAAAGGAGGGGAGGAGTGTCCCAGGTGCTGGAGCAGGGATTCCCCTGCAGCCCACAGTGAAAGCCATGGTGAGGCAGGCTGACCCCTTGACCCATGGCAGGACAGGTGAAGGTGAGCCCACAGGAGACCCATATTGGAAGAATCTGTTCCTGAAGCCTTCATCCTATGAAAAGATCCACAGTGAGGCAATTCATGAAGAACTGCAGCCTGTGGAAAGGACTCACATTGGAAAGGTTTGTGGAGAGCTCCTCCTGTGGGAGGGGCACCATGCTGGAGCAGGGAAAGGGTGTGAGGAGTTCTCCCCTGAGGAGGAAGAAGAGCCAGAGACAACATGTGATGAATTGACCACAGCCCCCATGTCCTGTCCCACTCTGCTGCTGGGATGCAGAAAAAAGAGAAAATTGTGAGAAAAGTTGAGCCCAGGAAGAAGGGAGTGGTAGAAAGGTACTTTAAGATTTAGTTTTTACTTCTCATTACTCTATTCTTATTTAAAAGAGTAGGGTGTAAAGGGATAAAGTATAGTAGAGTATTGATAAGTAATAAATTCAATTAATTTCCCCAGCTGAATGTGATTTTCCCAGGATGGTAATTGCTGAGTGAGCTCTCCCTGCCTTTATTTCGACCCACAGACCTTTGATTATATTTTCTGCCCCTGTCCAGCTGAGGAGGGGAGTGACCAAGTGGCCTTGATGGACACCTGGCACCTAGCCAGGGTCAGCCCACCACAGTGAGGAAAACTTAGTGGTTATTCAGCATGTTTTTGCTTTTCAGAGTCTTGGGATGACAGAAACATAAGAAGGGAAAGATAAAAGCTTGGCAAGTTTAAAACTTTGTAGAATTTGTAACTTGACCATCCTGTCTATGTCTCAGCTTTGGGCTGTAGTGGGGACTGCTGCTCCAGACCTGAAGCACACATCTCCTCACCACAGCACTTTGCTACCACGCTGCACCTGCTCTGCTCAGCACCTTTCACATAGCACTCATCTGTTTGAGAGCAAACCTGCTAAGGACAAAGTAACAGACTGGAGATTTCTCACTCACAGAAGGCATTGCAAAGAGGCTTAAAAGTGGCACAGAGGAGTTTGTCATCTGTTGCTGCTCCCTGACCTCCAGTTTGCAAGCAGAATGAGCACCCCTCAAGGCTCAACAGCCAGCTGTTACAGACCAGCTCAGCCTGAGTGCTCCATCCTCAGGGACAGCACAGAAATCAGCGCCTACCAATCAATAGATTTTTAGAGCAGCTCCATGTGTCATGTCAAATCTCTAATTCTTTTCATCTTTCATAGTATCACCACTACTGAAGTTTCCACACCCATCATGATCACTCTAATACTCAGCTGCTTTTAGCAAACTGGCTTTGGAGTCACTGCATGGCTTTTGAGCACATTTAAACCTGCAAAGTGAGAACAGCAAAGCACACTATAAATTCTTCATCATCTCTGAGAAGGAGCAGTTCTAGACAATATCCCCTTCAACTCCTGGCTCAAAATCATTGAAACATTAAATCAGTTGCTTACCTTTTGATCCAGACTGTAGGCCAAGATCCACTCCTCCTGCTTGGGGTGGAAGAGCAAGCTCTGGATATAGAAGTTCAAACGGTACTTCTGATAAGTAGCTCCTTCATCAGAGCTGATGAGGATGCTGCTCTCAACCTCTGGATCACTAAGAAGCATGATCTAAATAGAAAAATGGAGGGAAAGTGTTAATGAAAAAGTGAAAGTGAACATAATTTAAGAGTGAGGTCACACAGCACTGACTCCTATCAGATGTATTCAGAACATCACTCAAGAGTATAACATCCCATAGAATTAGGATGGGTTTTTATTATTTCAGTTTCATTTCCTTTGGCAACTCATTTGCTGATTTGATTCATTTTTTTTTTTCATTTTATCCAGATAAATTCAGAAAGATCAGTAAGAAAGAAAAATTTTATGTACCAACGTTGATTTTGCTTGCATATAGGAACTTCAGGCAGCAACACCAGGCTTTCCTGGACCATATCTGTCTACCACTTCTCCCACCCCATGTGGAATTCTCTCTCCAAAAGTAAGCAACAGAGCATTCCTGAGATTTAAGGCTCATTACCTGGCAGCTTGCAGTGCTATGAATGAGAGCATCACCTCCATGGAAACACAGAATGCCTTCCTGGATCAGCTGCTGGCAGCTGGGTATAGTTCACATGCACATGGGCAAACACTGACACCATTTCATATATCACACTCCCAATTTGTAGAGTAAGAGACATTCATTCAGTCAGTGAAAACATAATTTTCCCCAAGCACAGGAAAGTGCGCAACCTCAATTTTTATAGGGAGGAAAACACTTCTGAGTCTCTAATTTTAATTAGAAAATTATTATCAATATTTTAAAATGGGTTGATTCCACACTATCAGATGGCAAGCTCTACATAAACGTTAGCAGGAAAAATGTTGTGGAAACATTAATACCATCTTATTAACATCTGGAGAAAACGACTTCACATTAAAGCAAATACCAGTACCATAAAATAAAGGCAAACAGTGGGAAATAAATTAGAGCTGTTCTAAACACAGCAGGTTGTTGATAGAGCAGCTGAATCAAATATAGAAACTGTCTTTCAGCAGGAAAACAGATCTAGGAATGGCCTTTTCGACCTCACTGCAGAATGATCATCTAGCTGACATCCACCGCAGTTTTGGGTTTTGTCCACATTGACTTCTCTTATCCACCTTCACAGAGCTCCAACTTCAAGACTACAATAGGGAAATACATTAATTTTGACAGCAAAAATCAGTTTCAAGGAATGGTAAAACCCTTGGTATGTTAGGCCTTCATCAAGCAAAAAATTTCAGTGCTTGTTTAATCTTAAGTACTTCATTAGCTCCATGAAGTCACCAAGGGAAAGGGACTACAACGTAAATGGCTTCTGATCCTGTCCATTAAGGAATGAAAAGCTGAACTAGAAGTGAAAGTTTTCCCAGAATGAAGCCAACTGTATGAATCCAGCTTGATGTCAAAGCACCTTCAACATCCCTCACATCCATCACTTACCAGCCCCAAAATCAATCCCTAGCCATTCCCACAGGAAGCCACAAGATAAATCCTGAAGAAGTGCACTTGCATTGTGCTCCAGTTCATGGTCTGGGGAACGAGAAGTGTTCCCCACACGCAAATGATTTCCTGGGAATTAGCCTGAGAAGAGACCTCCAAGATCTCCACTCTAAAGGATGTTTTGGTACATTCATTCTTTCTAATCTGATCAAAATATCAATTTCATTATGTCCCAAACAATAACAATTTCACAACTATTTGAAGATATTATTTTCTATCACTTTTGAATTAGACTGCAAAGACATTTTATACTTCTGTTCACCTAAAGCATATTGCCTATGCCAGAGAACTATAACATAGTTTAGTAAAAATCACTTGCTTATATGGAATGGAAAAAGGATGTAGGCCTGGCCATTTAAGAAGACAATCCAGAGAGATCTTACATTTAAAATAAAGGATACTTCAGGAATAAAAACATTTTCCACCTGATGTAATAGAGGATTACATAGTTAATAATGCTGTATATTAAAAGCTTACTGCTGGAGTTCTGTCCTCAAATAAGGAGCACAAGACTGTGCAAGGACCTGAAGTGGTACACACACAAAACATCCTCTCTGCCCTTTCACACATGATCTGCAGCACTTCAGTGCATAGTGCAAGAAATGGTCATTTGAGACAACAAAGGCAGTATTTCCACCAGATGGTCGACAAATCTGGCCCATTTGTTCTTCTGGATGCGTAACAGTGTCAGAAGATCAGATAATAAAACCACCAAGCTAGGAAAGGTGGAAGAACCTAACAACAGTCACATCTGGAGATGACATCACATAAATCATGCCCTGTGCCTTCACCCAATTTCCACATCCACTCTCCATTCTTCAAATGGAGAAATGAACACCCAACATCTCTGCTGCCATCCATCCTCCCAGGAAAGGCTGCTCCTACACAGAGCAGGATGGAAAGGCAGGAGGCTCAATCAGAGTGAAAAACAAAAGCTCAGCACCAGCCATGCAGCTCAGACTGGCACAGGTTTGTTACATGGCACACAGAGAAAGAAAAGTGACAGACTCTGGCTTTTCTTTTTTTATTGTTTCTCCTTTTTCTTCTGGAAGCTATAGGGGGAGGGAACTTTCAGCCTTCTCATTATGGGACCAGGAGGAAGCATCTACCCCACTAGTGATTTAGATTAATCACTTTTCATTAAGAGACAATAAACAAACTCCAGTCAGAATGAGCATTTCTGCCAGCATCCTGTGTTGCCATTTATAATTGCCATAAGGAATAGCAAAGGAGAACCAGAGAGTTGTCAAATGTAATTTATAAGGGTTTAAGATCTAATCATTTTCTATAATATTAAATTAAATGGCAGCCTTTATTTAAATGAAGATTACATTTGGTCTTTCTACATTCTAGATTATTTATATATACATCCATGTATAAAACGTTGCTTTTTTCTCTAGTTTAGGTGGAGAGGGGAAAGGCAGGCAGGACTGGTTACTGCCAAGGGTATATCCTTGAAAACATACTTTCCCTGACCTTCAAAATCCAGTGAACAATGAATGGCAAGCACCAGACAAACAAAACAGGCTGAAAATCAGACTAAAATTCAGAGAATTCCTTAGGAATGGATGCAGAGGAAGAGAGCTGTCTGGGACATGGTGCATCTCCTTTAAAGCAGGAGCTTTGGGGACAGTGAGGACACCAACAGAGCTGTTCTGAATGAACTCCAGGTGGGCAGAAGGCCAGACACCAGTGAGACAACACAGGAAATGATGGTATGGAGAGATTACCTGGCAAGAACATTACCTACACTATATGGACTGAGATCTTCAGTACATGAGCAGGAAACATATCCAGCTCTGAGCACTTCAAGGGGATTCACCCCAGGGAATAAACAGCACAAGCTGCAGGCAGAAGAACAAGGAGGGCATGATGCATGTTATACCTGTGCCTGCCATATTGTGTTTGGTACAGAAAACACAGCAGTAGTTAAGAGTCACTCAGATTTGTTGGAGAGTGTGTAAGACCCTTAAAGGAGCTCAAATGCAGAAGTAGGTAGGAAGGAAAGTGGCACCATATTGCAGCACAAATCCTCTAAAAAAGTCATGCCCTCTGATGGGGCTAAAATAATAAAAACTAGGATAAGATTTGTAACTGGGAACATGAGTTCCCACTAGCCAGATCAAAATACCAGATAGGTTCCTGGGTTAATGCACACACCTTCCATGGTACTGCTTTCATATGGGTTATGGGCAGGTGGATGAGTTAAGATGGTGCCACGCTTCTCTTTTTCTGTAGCCCGGCACAAAGAGAGCCATGATGTGGGATACAGAACTGTGCAGTAATGGGGCAGCACACCTCTCACAGGCACAATGCTACAACATGCCCAGACAGGCATGGGGATACACATGAGCACAGAAATCACAATGGAATGTGTTTTGTACGCAGCTGAATTAGTTAAAAAACAGCCACTGGACCACAAAAAACTCAAAACAACATGCCACATAAGTGGCATTTTTATTAATATTAGCTTTCAATGAAGCCTTTTATTTTTCTCAACGAACATAAATTTTCACTGTAAATTACCAAAGCGCATCTCCCTAAATCAGCACAGACCAGTTTTATAGGTGCAATAATCTGTAGCAATAGTACCACTGAGCTACATTAGCAAAGAAACACCAGAGAGTTGTCAAATGAATAAAGAAGACAGGTTCAAATAAATGTCTTTTGTTCTGAGAAATAGATAGACAACATTAAACTTTTGTGTACTGCCCCTGATGCTCCACTTTAATGCACTTTTCATACACTGTTCTTTTCAGAGGTCCTTGTCACATTCACCTATGTAAAAGGCTATTCTTAAAAAAACATAAACAAAGCAGTTAAAAAAATAAACAAAACCAACAGGACACCTACAAACCACGCAAGCCTCCACAGCTTCAAAAGAAACCCAGTTCCTTAGCAAAATATTAGAATTTACTCTGTAGCACGGGATTATCCTCTCCTACAACTGAAAAGACAGTCTTGCCACAAACACTTCTGCAAATACAGAAAGTTGAAATTTAGTGCTTACAGGTTCATGGGGATTTCCATATTGAATGTGCTCAGCTTAAAAGTGAAAAGGTTTTTTTGGGGTTTTTTAGGCCTCCTTCCACTAGGCCCTCAACTCAGAAACACTTCAGATTCTTCCTAAAGCCTGGCCACACCTACAACATCAATGAAAAAACAAATCAGATTCTAAAAAAGAAAAATGTTTCATTTGATTTAAAACATTTAATGGGTTGTATTGTCCCATGTCTCCTTCCCAAAAAGCTTCACAGTAGCTTTGAGTTTAAAAAGCCAAAATGTCTCAACAATTTATACTGAAAGACCAATGAAAGTGGAGGATTTTTGCTTTGTTTAGATTTTTTATGTCCTTTCCTCCTTTCAAAAATTTTGAGAAATCAAAATTCAGTGACATTTAAAGGCTTAAAGATGCAAAAGTTGTTTTCTTTCTTCAAAACACCAGTCCATCACAAGTTAAATAAGAACAGTTTGGACCTCTCTTATGGGAAGAGTAATTTTCTACATTGAAGCATTTTAGATTACATGTTTGACCACCTGAAATTTCTCACTGGCAAATACTTGATTATTCATTTCCCTCACATTCCTTCTCTCTCCAACATTATTACTGCAATTACTTGCCCTGCAAGCTAAAAGATGCTCTCAGAGGTCTGATCACAACCCAAATCTCCTAGAAC
This sequence comes from Ammospiza nelsoni, assembly GCF_027579445.1. NCBI lineage: Eukaryota > Metazoa > Chordata > Aves > Passeriformes > Passerellidae > Ammospiza > Ammospiza nelsoni. Next base: position 11,510,080 of record NC_080640.1, read on the forward strand.
ACGTCTACACAGTATATCTAAATCCCTTCCCTGCCATTCCCATGGAGGACAAGTGCAACTCATTGCAAAGAAAATCTCATCCTTTTTCCCCCTCTTTCATCACTACATGCCATTTCAACTAAAAAAAATTCAGTTAAATTAAATCAGCCCAATTCCCTCTGAAACTAAAAAGTGCTAAGGTACCACAAGTAACTGTCTGCTTACCAGCAAAAGTAACACCCATATAAATCAGCTGAGCTAAAGCTGTCTTTGAATGATTTGCACTAGTTTAGAAAGAGGGTTTCTAGAAAGCACACCTTAACTTTATACAAACTTCCACAGACATTCAGAGATGGCTAAATACCTGCTCACTGCCCTGTAGATATGTTGATCTCTAATCAGGGGGAAATGAAAGCAACGTTTTCTGGTCACCAAACATATCAGTCAGACAGGAAAAAATGGGACATGTCACTGATAAAAATCTGCTCTAGAGAGAAATCCTGTGTATTTACATACAAGTAAAGATATTCGTTCCATCATTCAGGGATCAGCAGCTGTGACAAGAGGGACATCTGCTCTCTGGGAAGCAAAAAAAGACATGCATGAAGAGGGCAACAGCTTTTATATAATTACTTACTTTGTGTGCCAAAAGGAAAATGCTCATTGCAAACTTTTGTGTTACAGAGTAGCCCAGATCTGGGACTCCTTCTTCCTTCACATGCCTCAAAAACTTCCTTCATGTTAAGGATAACCCATGGGCATCAATCAAGCAGTAAAGGGGCATTGAGCTTTCATAAGAGACAAATTGTCTGGACCTACCCCATTTCAGTTTCTTGTAACTTCACTTCTTATTGCCCGAAATTTAACATTAATGGCAGATCTAATTAATGAATATAGCACCAGATCACCAACTCTCAGAACCATAGTGCTGTAATCTTAAAGGATGAAGTGCACTGCACTGACTTTACAGGGGTTTATGAAGCATGTGTTATAAAAGTACCTCAACCATAAGGCTTTTATACCTTGGCACTCACTTCAATACAATCCCATAAAACCCAAGCAATCTTTAAGTGTTAAAGGTGACTTTCACTACTGTATTTATTATTGGATAATGAAAAATGACTCAGACACCCATAGAAGCTCAGCAATGAAATAAGAGTTTCCTCAGACTTTTGCATTGGGTCTGCATTATATGTACCGTGACCAAAGAACCCAATGGCTCTCTCAAGACATTTTAGACACTTCACACTAACCTCCCTCCAGAACTTCCTTCCCATCAGGAATTCTTTGTAATTACAAAACAACTTCTAGTCTGCAGAATCACATTGCTTGCCAGAGAACTTTTCAGACCTCAATAGCTGTTTCTGTAAGGATTCAACCCCTCTGGAGGACCTGTTCCATGGACTGCTGCAGCTGTGCCAGAAACTGAGAGCTCTCTAATCCACCAAACTGGTTTGAGAAGAGAGCAACCTCATGAAATCTGCAATTACCCACACATGGGTTCCCCACCTTTGCAGCACTGAGACAGAATGGTCAGAGTACATGATGTTGTTCACGTGACACACAGTTTCATTGTCTCTGCAGAATGTTTTGTCTTTCGTAGAGGGTACATAAAAGAAGAGAAACATTATCAGAAATAAAATAATAAATTGTGACATGAAAAAAATTCTTTAACATAAAACAGCAGGGTTTTTGAAACAAAAATGAGCAGTGCTGGAGTGCATCAAATGAGTACCAGCAGTACCTTGCCTTCTCTGAGGAGATGCACATCAGCCTACCACACTTGTTTACAGGCAATAATCCTGGTTAATCTTTTGTTGCCTTCTATTGTCTCTTATATCCAATTATACCCAGACTAAAATTTCAATTAACTGTTCATATTGGTACAAAATTGCAAGAGGCTTTTGGCACTTCAGCCATACCTGCCATAAATTGCAATACCAAAACAAAACACTTCAGAGAGTTCCAAGCTCACGCAATCCCTTCCCTATGGAGAGGGCACTCCAATTTAATCACCACCTCCAGCACCTGTGCAAGAGCACAGATGCACCATGCAAGAAGCCCTGAGGATCAGGAGCAAATTAAGGTTAAATTGCATATAAAGTAAGAGCTCTTCAAGGAAAACCACTCTGCCATCCTCACTGGCAGGTGGGAAATGAAAATCTATCATGGCTGTAAGACTTAGGCAAAACTCTGAGCTGGGAAAAGAACACAGATACTCCAAGGCTGCCATCTGAACCTGCCCACAATGCCAAATCCCAGGCTGGATCCAATTTGCATGCACAAGAGTGAAATAAACCATGATAACAGAACTAACAAAGCAGAGCATCTTATCTTTGTTTTGCTGCTGAACGGGTCAGAACAACATGTCTCCCCTCTTTCTCTCGCCTTTTTGGCACTGGACACATGTACTTTTCACTTTTAATTACAAGGCACAGCAAGCATTTGCTTGTTAAATTTCAGGTGCCAGTGGGGATGGAAGCCATCCAAAAAGCATGTGCTTGACCTGGCAAAAAGTGACTGACTGGCAACAGCCAGCCACATGCTCGGCTGTAAAACCTTTTCATTGTCACAGCAAGGCAGCCTTTATCCAAGGTTACTCCAGCCCATTATATTCTTGTTTCAGCTGCACATTCTCCAGCTCCCCACAGATCAGGGGAGCAAAGTCCTCTGCCACGGTATTCCCACCTGCCTGGGGCCACTGCAGGGCTGTCCAGCTAATCTGCCAAAGGCTTTTCTGTGTCACAGCACGTTCATGCAGAGTTCTGCTCCACAAACTGCCAAATGGGTGACAAGCATCACCACTGGATTTCTACATCCAGTTTGACCAGCACTTCTACTAATGGGTCTGAACCTTCCAATAGAAGAAACCCCCAATGGAGATCTTAGGCACCAGCCAGAGCTTCCTCACAAATACAAGGCTTCTGAGCTATATTATTATATTGCTCCAGAGTCTGGTATTTGTGCATAGCATAGCTCTGCATGATGCCTTTTTACTCTTCTGGACTCTAGACAGGAAAGCCCCAGTTATTACAATATCTGACACATTGTTTTGTGGTCATCAGCTTTTTTTCTGATGACAGGGAACAGCTCTAATCCCAAACTGTCTTCACAGAAAGGGAAAAGCAGCATTCACTGTTATAATTATATGTTATTTGAGTAAATGCATGGTTGTGCTATTCTCCATACAACTACAAAGTAATTTTCACCATTATGGTAACTTCCCATGTAAGCAGAAATAGTTACAGAAAATAATGTTATCAGTAAGGAGAGGCTGTGTGCTCCACAGCTGCTGGAACTGAGAACATCATTTATATAAAAACACTCCTCTGATTATAGGTCTCACTTGGGAGAACACTTTACATGTGGGTATGAGTTTACTCACAGTAGTTGCCCCATTACAGAAAACAAAAAGATGTGCATGGATAGTTACTCATGGGGGTAAACTTTTGCAGCCTGTATTCAGCAATCTATTTCATTTGAGGACAGTGGAGTGTTTCATGACTCTATAGAAAAATAAAAATCGTGCTTTGTATCTCCCTTGAGGCCATTAAATCTGAATACAATTTTAAATGCATCATTGCTTCTCCTTTGCTTACCCACTTTATTTTTCTGCTTTTTTAGTCAGATTGCAGAGTGAACATAGACAACAGTCAGCTTTATCACTGTTCACATCCAGATGCTTATAATCTATCTCAATTTACTTACTTGGCATCTATTACTCATGTCCCTCACTGTCCCCAGTGTGCTTCTCTTCCTAACATCCCCCCACTGGAGGAAGCTAAGATGACAGGAGAAGGTCTATCCAATTTCTGGATCAAGGCTGAGGCCTGAGTTACAAAACATGATGGCATGGCAGCACTCAGCTCTGAGCTACCACTGAGGCTGCAAGCTCTGCATGCTAACCTGGGTGCCAAAGATTCAGGTGCCAGATAGGTTCAGGACTTAGGTAGAGGATTCCCAACCAGCACCTCACTGGCTTTGACATTTTCTATTATATTTAATAATTAGCTCCCAATGAAACAGTCCTTGCAGGTTTATGGCAGTAGTCTTGTCTGAGCAGGGGAGTGGCTGCCCCAGTGACAGAACCCAGTGGCTGCTACATCCTGTTCCAACTATTCCATCAGGGTCACTGGTACTTCAGAGCCTGGGCAAAATCATGCACTTTCCTTTCTGTATCCCTTCACGCACATATGTGAGCTCTGGACGTTTCTCAAGAAGCAGTGGAAAATGAAACAGAACTGGAAGAGGGGGTAAAAGTTTTATCTCAAACACAACCCTGACACTTTTTTTTTAGATTCAATAGGCAAACATCAGAAAATTACCAAGCTTACTCCATTCTTCCATGCATTTCCAGGTCTTGAGCACAGCATTCCTTGTGTGCACCCCACTGCCCCTCAATCTCTGAGCACACCTGCTCCAGGAGTTTTGCTGCTTTCTTGCAGGGATTTTTAAGGATCATGTTCTCTAACATGGGAAGCTTCCAAGGGAGGAACATTATGAGCTTGTTTTGTCAGCAACAGAGAATTAAAATATTAGAGGGCTCACTGTAAAAGGCAGAACCAATCTCTCCTCAGAGACAGAAGGACTGGTCTAAGAGTTGATTGCCTAGATTTGTAAAAAAACAACAGCCTGAGTTTTCCCTAACTGCATTCTGTGGACCACTTAGAAAACCCCTGTCATTACTTTTGGAGTCAAGCAACATCTGTCTGTATACAATGAAAAAAAGACATCTTAGAACTGAGAGGTGAAGGGCAATGAACTCCCACTAATGAACACAGAAGCCTCAAGCACTCCACAACACAGTGAAATAACTCTCTAAAATCTAGCCCTGCCAAGCTCCATGCTGAAGAAAACTGATTTTAACAGTCACAGAAGTGTTTCCAGGTTTCCCAGTGCTGCTTGAGATAAAATATTTTACAGAGAACTGATAACACCAGAGCTGACATTACAGTTACACTGTAAGAGGCAGATGTGTGTATGCACCACAAACTGAGACTGTGGCCACGTGCCCTGCAGACTCTGCTAATCTAGGCTATTAAAATGAGAATTCACACAGCAATGCTGAGCTTCTCTATTCTTCACTTCATAAAAGAATGAAATAAAAAGATATCTTGCCACTTATTATTGGGCTTGGGGTTGGCAGGGGGTGGGGGGAGGATTTTCCTCAAAGAGAAATAAATAAGTCTTGGTGAACCAACTCCTATCACTAAAGATCAAGGTCAGATCATTATATGGTCTTCAAAAGGACCCACCTTCCCCTTCTCTGAGAGCTGCTCTCCACCCATTCTATTATTTTTCCCTCCTTTTTAATAACAGGATATAGTGACTCACTGTTATTGATTGATTATCCTGCTGTCTGTGAAGCACCATGCCCCTCCTCGTTAATTCAAAACTACCTTATTTTTCATACTTCATAAATTAATATATTATTGGAGCTGCAGCAGTAAATGAGATGGCCATGTTTCAGAGTGTGGTAAGGAGAATGGAGAAAGGAAAAATAGTCTCATAAAATTGCCCTATACCAGAACCTGCAGCTGTGTTCACCCTGCTGACAGGCCATGTGGTTAATACAGACAGCCCTGTACAAGGTGCTGCCTCCTGACAGACCCTCTCCTCCCTCTAACCAAGGCAAGGCACCCTGAAAGCTCACACAGGTCCACTCTGCCACTTCATAAAAGCAATACTCATGCTAGGTGACAAAATTGCAGCTTTCTTTCAGTCGATATCGTAACTCCTGATCCGTCCTTAACACCCCCTATCTAAACTGGAGCAAACCATCTCTGTTCTTCTGACAGCCAGCTCTGGGAATTCTACATCTGAATGTGGATGGCACCCCTGCAGTTTTACCCCATTTCTGGTCTTTATGACCTTGTAACATCCCTAAGTCTCCATGACTGGAGCAATACAAGGTGAAGCAGGCAGAGAGTGCAACAGGAGACAGGGACTGAATTTTAGGAAGGCAGACAAAGCAGCCCTGTCACAGACATGCACCAGGGTGCTGCCAAGCTTATCACTCTTGCCTGGTAACTGTCCTTTTGCTCCAAAAATTTTTGCAATTTGGAATATAGAGGTACAGAGGTGCAAAATACAGATGAGTAATGGTACACAAATCCTAACTTAAGCTTTGTGATACATGAACTTCTTTTCCTTCACAAACACTGAAAGAATGGCTTTCATTGTAAATGGCAGTTTCTATTTATACCTATTTTCTAACCCTCTTCCCTTCAGCCCCATTAAATAATGCCATATGGGAGTATTTTGTTAATTATCACAATTGCATTTAATTTTAGAAACAGCTGATGAGCACTGTGTGTAGTTCAGTGGGTACGAGGATTTTTTTTTTTCTGTTTGTTTTTAAATGTATTTGCTTCTTCAGAGAACTAACTGAAAGAAACACCAGGAATCCCCAGTTTTCACATTCATGAATTCCAAGGCACAGTCTTCTCTGGAGGGCAACAAACACATTGCACCTGTTTAAGAAAGGGGAAAACTTTCACTGGGGGTCTCTCAATTTTGGGTTCCAATTATGTGTTTTCTGTACTGGAAAATGGTCATCTCCCAGGCCGCAGATGTTGCACAACCTCTGTTTTTCTCTATGATTTCTGTGAAGCCAGAAACAGTAAAGTTAAAACCTGCAAACCAACAGATTTTGTTCTTTCATCAGGGACATGATCCTCCAGGCCAGGTCATTTCCAGTGGGGCATCTGGCATGGCAGGCCCACAGTCCCTGACTGCAGGAGAGCAAAAAATTCTCACAAGAGCATCTTGAATACAAAGATTCACAAAGATACAAAGGAGGCACAATTTCCAAATATATTCATAATAATAATTTTAAAAAACCAAAATACACACACACAAAAGACACAACAGAAAAAAACAACTACTAAAATACCAACTTGGACATACTGAAAAAGATTTAAGAGTATTTGTGCCTTTATATCTCCATGTTTTCCAGGCATTGATCTTGAACCATGTTCAAAACACTAATAAACCAAGTCATCCAGCATCAGGAAACTATATACCTTAGGAAAGGTCAGAGAAACCTACTCTGAAAATGGCTGAACTTACTGAACTTACTCTGACTTTGCTGAATTCAAACTAGAAAACAGAAAACACTCCAAAACAAGAAATTCCTAAAGTCCTCTTTCTGAAATACTACAAAGTCTGTAATCCAGGATTTCTTTCACACAGCTGCAGGCCACTGTTCTGCAAACATTTACAAAAATGATCTCTTTTCTCAGGTGCCAAATTCAAGCTGAATTAATTGGACAAGTAGAGAGAATCCCATGTACAACAGCTCACAAGACTGCACCTTGTAAATAAAACACATCATGTCACACATCCTCTCACTCTTCCATAGATGTTGTGGGTGACCTTGAGGAAATCATCTTTGCAACACCAGTAAGTGAAGAAAAATATTACTTCTTCATTCACATTTTATTCCTCTATTTAAATTTTCAGTTCTGGAGACAGTGTGACTGTCCCTGAATTGTATTTACAAGAAGGATACAGTGAGGTGTTATCCCCATCACAGCCACATTTGTACAACTCACTGGTACAACCAGAGTAGGCAAACCTGAGCTCAGCTAAGCCAGGTACTGTGTTTCACAGCTTTCCTGTCTGCCCACAGCAACCCTGGACTGGGTGACATGGATTTTGGAGCTCTGAGAAACACAGGAACATCATATACAGCTCAGTGGGTACAGAGAAGGAGTGCTCAGAGAATTTTACAGCAGCATTTGCAGGTCAGGTAGTTTAGTCCCTGTTAATAGCAGTGGCAAAATCAAGAGCTGTTTAGTGACTGTATTCCATTAGGCTGAAGGGAAAGATTAGGGATAAAAGACAGTAGAAAGGGCTTCTTCCATCACTCCTGCCCTGTGGCTCTAACTCTACCCCACTGCCTTTCAGTTATAAATACATTCTCAGATCACATCACCAAGTGCCAGTTTGCAGCACAGACCCTTGACCACGGTGTCAGCACAATGAGGAAAAAGGGTCCAAGGAAACCTTCCATCTTCCTAAAGCCCAAATGGCTTTAGGATATTCCAGAGCTCAGTTCCTCACCAATAGCTTGGGATGCAGTCTAGGGAAAAAGCAGCAGATGATGAATGGGAGCTGTGGCTAAGCATGGCAGCTCAGTTCAGGTTGGGCTAGGAAGCCTCAGGTATGTGCTGGAATCTCTGTCTCATCAACCTATCACAGGTTTGATGAGTAAGGAGAAAACAAAATGCTACAGAATTCCCTTTGGGAGCATGTGAACTAAGAACTGAAGGCAAAACAAAAATAAGTTTGAATTGTGGTTCTGCCCTGAGGCTCCAATCATAGCTGAGGAATTCCCTCTGGAGATACAGGAGACCAGGACACATTTTGCTCTCAGTGACCTCTCCAAGTGAGCAAGAAGAAATAAAGGGGAGGTCAAAGTGACTTGTGCTCATTTTGGGATCTCCAGTTTCTGTAAAGGAAGGTGTCACTCCCAATATTCTAGCTACTCACCAGTCAAGTAAATGCATTCCTCTGCAATTACAGTAGTACAGACAATTAATTTTTTCCTTCATTAACACAAACAGCAACACAGTATTGCTCCCTGCCAGCTCATAAACAGTTGCTGCACTTCAGCCCCCAAGAAACTGCACAGACACAAACAAATCTAATTAGATTTATCTTTCAGAAATTCTTACTCTCTAAATACCTCTGAACATTTCTCCTGACAGGCCAAATTCAGAGGCCTGGTGAGGTATGAGAGGTGCAGCATGACTTTGGCTTTTACAGCTTCAGTGATTTGTGCTGCCCCTCCATTTTGGTTCTGTGACAACTAAGAAACTAGTCTGAAAAGCCATTTTCCCAAAGCTCTTCAACTGAGCACCATAACTTCATTCCTGCTTTATTCTGTTTGCAACTACTGTTCAAACAGCTTAGCTGGAAGCTCTACCTTTAAATAAAACCTAAAATACTTCAATTCTGGTATAAGGGAAAAATGGGGGGAGTCCTCATTTCATTCACTGCACCTGGGTGATGCTTCTGTTCAGCATAAAAGGCTACAGACCTTTTAATTCTTAAAGTCATCACCTGCAACAATGATTGTAATACCTCAGGGGAAAAGCTAAAAACAACTGCAGCCAACTGAATTGCAAAGAAAATTCATGAAGGAAGGTATTTCTAAGATATCAGAACTGTCACCTCAGATCTTAAATGCAATCAGGGCCTCCAGTTTATCCACACCTTATCTGAGCAATACTCTATACAGAAAAATGAGGTTGATTTGTCAGAGTTGTTATTCTCTTCCTTTTTCCTCTCTTTCTTTTGCATTCTTTTTAACTCCATCGTCTCCACCTCCACAGTATTCCCAAGGGTAGAGATTAAAAGTTTCTTAGTGAGAACTGGATTTTCAACTAAACAACATCTTCACCAAGAATAAGCACTCTTTACAGAGTATTTCACAGGAAAAAGTAATACCTAAAATCTATGGTTCAACAATTCCTTGAGATTCAAAGTGGTACCTCTGTGCCTGAAAGGAGCAGTGCTTCAGATATATATGGGACTTCAATTCTCATCTTCTTTCTGCACCATTTTGGAAGGGCTTTACATCCCTCTGTGAGGCATCAATTGTAAAATGAACCCTGTTATTGACAACCAAGAAGAAAGCAAATGTTCTCACAATAGGGGATCTTACCCAGCAGACCAACTCATGCTAGAAAATATGGAATCACAGCATTTCAGCTCCAAGCAGTGACATTTTGAAGTGCAGCCAGTTAAGCAAAGAATCACAAGCTTAACTTTTTGTGGAAATTATTCAATTTTCTAACAGAATTTCTTCAGCAACCACAAAGAAAGAAGAGACTTGGGATAAAAAGAAACTGGAAATTTAAAAAGTCAAGAGAAATGTTTCTACTAAAATAGAAGAGATTTTTTCCCTTAGTGTTTTGGAAGAAATAAACACTTTTAATTCCCAGACCACTGTGAAAATCTGCCTCTAGTAAAATGTAACTAACACCCAAAACAGAGCTTTAAATTAAAGGTCAGCAGGGAACTGAGATCTCAACCCAGCAGAGAGTAAGCAGCTTTTTGTCATATCCCCAAAGACAAACAGGCTACAGGGTAGAAAAGCCAAAGCTAAGCATTTTGCTAATTTCAGCTTTTCAGAGCACTCAAACATCTGCTTTTTTAAATCACATTCATCTGTAAGGAAAGGGTACTGCTAAACAAATATTAAAATTTCCCCCTTCTGAAGTTTACCACAAGTTACCTGCTTGTTGCAAGCTGTTTGGCAACCTGACAAAGCAGATGCTTCACATGAGGTCTTTCTCTCAGGCCAACAGCTGGGCGGGCAGGTGCACTGAAGGGGAAGATGTGCCCTGGAATACACTCTGCCCACTGGAGCACCTTTGTGGGTTTGGAAGTGTCAACACTGCAGGCACTTGGCTTCTCACCAGAGCCCAAAACAGGAACTCTCAGAAAGTCAGTCCCCAAGACTTCAGAGCTGTCTGACTTTCTGAGGGCAAAGATCACCTGGAATTTGACAGCAATAAGGAGAGCTCAATGCAGGTTTTCCTGATCCAAACACAAGGGCCTGTTGTGAAAGTGAGAGGAGAAACAGCCCAGCCACCTGCAGGAGAGCAGACCCAAGTCTGGCAGCTTCAGCTCCCAGCAGCAGAGCCTTTCCATACACTTGTAAAGCCTTGTGAAACCCTGAACTTGTTACTGCTTAGGGAAAGGGAACTAGCAGTGTGACAGCTCCAGGGAAAATGAAGCAGTCCTGGCTCACTGCAGGGAGTGTTTTGGCTGCCATGCAGCCAGAGTCTGCACATTCACAGTGGGCTGCAGAATGTGTGGCAGCTCCCTTATGTCAGCACCCAAGGTGGTGTCAGATCACCAAGCTGGCCCTGACCACTTGGAAGGACACCTCTCAGGTATCACAGCTGGGAAAAAGAATTCCCAGCATCTTCCTTTGGTATGTGCATGGTGTTATATTGATTTAATATAGCTGCAAATGTCAAATTGCACAAGGGCAAAGTGCATTTTCCCAGTGAACTACCTTCTGTGATTTCTAGGAAATGGACACACCCCATCCCAGCTCCAAGAGCAGCCATCAGCAGGTTGGCGAGCACCTGGAGCAGGCAGGAGCTCTGGGAGCCAGATCTGCACCACAGCCAAAGCCAATTCTGCTCAGTCTTTGCTCTCTGCCTTGGTTAACTCTGTGCATGAGGAGGATGGGGTGGATATCACCCAGATATGTAAAAGACAGAAACAGCTACAGACTAAATCTGACCTCCAAGAAATAAAACACAGGTTGCCAAAAAAATTAAAATATTCCCACCAAAGTTTTTCAAAAAAATAAATCAGAAACAAAAGCCTTTTCTTTTAAAAGAAGAAAGCAAAATGCCAGCTTTTAAATCTCTGTGCCTCATAATTGAGCCCAGGGTTATGCCACAATTCAGGTAAATGATGTTTATATAACTGGCATTTGGCTGAACACAATTCCTATTTAACAGCTGAAAAGACGCATTTTGGGTCTTCAAAGAAATCTGACAGGTAATTCCCACTGTAGTTCTGCAGGGTAGCTGAGCAGTAATTATCCTTCTCACTAGTAAATCAATTAGGAACGAATGTATGGAAAGCTTTTCTCCTCCTCCAAGTAAGCGCTAATCCTCTGAGAGCTAATGAGCAGACAGGGCCAGCAGCAACGTGCAAACCCATCAGAAATCCACAGGAGCTACCAGGCAGGCAGGCTCCAGCCAGTGCCTGGGAGGGAGTGCCTCAGGAGAAACACCTTGCCTGGAGAGGAACTGGACACCTGCAGACCTTGCCTGGTGAGGAGCTGGAGACCTTCAGACCTTTCCTGGAGAGGAACTGGACACCTGCAGACCTTGCCTGGAGAGGTCTGCATGGCTCATGAGTGACACTGGCTCCTTGCATGTGAGTTAGTGCTGGTCCCTCCCTGCCACTCACTGCCTCAAGCAAAGACCTCTCCTGCAGCTCACAAGAGATCCCTGCATCATGCTCAACAAGGCAGCACTTCTGCTGCTGGAGGTGAACCACAAGGGACTTGGGCTCTTTCTGCTAGGACCCACCTATTGCTTTCTGATTCAGTATTGGCAGCTGTCCTCAGGAGCTCAGCAAAACCATTCTGCTTACTCCCCTGTCACAGACATCTTTTATGAAAAATCCTTTCCTAAGGATTTTTCCTCCTGAGAAGCCAAGAGGCCTCAGGAACAAAATGTAAACAATGATTATCTGCTGCTGTGGAATGCAACAGGTAAATCTGTGATTGGTCTCATTCCATTCCTTTTTCTATTCTTAGCTAGCCTTCTGATGAAATCCTTTCTTCTATTCTTTAAGTATAGTTTTAATATAATATATATCCTAAAATAATAAATCAAGCCTTCTGAAACATGGAGCCAGATCCTTGTCTCTTCCCTCATCCTCAGACCGCTGTGAACACCGTCACACTGCCCATGCCACAGGAATAATATTCACCCAGAGAGACTGGAGAAGACTACAATCCTAGTGCATTGTTTGCAGTGCATAACCTCAAGAATCTGTAAGAGGAGTGAGTGGACAATAAACCCAAAGCTGAATTTGACAAATTTCAGATGTTCTGGTCCAGTGACACCTTGTTCAGACATTTCTCAAGCGCTACATGAATGTCTGGAACTGCTTTGATGGTTAACAAAGCAGAGTTCAGACAGACCAGCTGTTTAAGCATGCACAGTAACAGTACTTATATATTTAGAAGAGGTAGAAAGAATGGAAGCAAGTTGTTCCCACAGCAGCCAGCACTGACAGCTGGTTTCCTTTGAGTTTTCCTTATAGCTTGTCTCTACATTTCAAAAGATTTTTCAGAAGGGATAAGAAGGGCACAGATAGGCTCAAAAATCATTTCCTAGAGACAGAAAACAAAAAAAATTCTTTTAAATTTCTAATCTCAAATAAGTAAACAGCAGGTAAAGATAGGCCTGTATGCCACTATATGATGAAATGTAGGTGGTTTTAATTAAAAAAAAAAAAAAGACTGCTAATCTGTAAAGCTCAGTAGCCTGAGAAATTGCTGGAAGATAATAATATATCCTTGTACTCTGATTTGTGAGGGAGTCTTTACACCAGTGACGTAGGATTTGTAACTGAGCATATTGCCTGTGCTTTTGGGTGGGCAGAGTTGCTTTGGAAACAGTATGAAAAAGAATTAACTCTTCAGTGGCCCCCCTTATTGGATATAGGATGCGTGTAAAGGTCAGGAAAAATCACTACAAAACATTTTAATCTGTTTTGCTCAGGGAAAAAAAAAAATCAAGGTAGTTGTCATAACAGCTCAGCTCCTGCATCAGGAAAACATAAGCCAAACTGTGGCCACTGCATTCTTCCTCCTCCCTGTACTTACAAACAGACTTAGTAACCAGAGCTATGTATGCCCTATGGTTGCATACACTGAAACAAATATCAGTCCCAAAACATCTGTAGACTGACCAGTGATGGAAAACACAACAGTCATAATAAGAAGAGTACCAGGAGCGAGTTATTAGTTTGGAAATCTTTTGATGGAGACAGGATATGGCCAGTTTGGAAGTGATCAAGCCAAACATGCTGCACTGGGCCCCTACACTGGCCAAGCACCACTTCACTGTCAGCAATTAGCTTCATGCTGCAGCCCTCCCACACTGATTTCTGTGGGTAGCTGAAAGCAGCTTTGTCCCACTAGCTCCCCTGAATCAACACAGGCAGTAATTTTAAAGCAAAAAGGCACTGAGCAGCAGTTCCTGGGCTGTGCTTGTGTGAGCCAGCTGCAGCCCTAATTGCATCACGTGGGAAGAGTGAGCAGGGGGTTGGAAAGCTGTGACCTCATCTTCTCTCCTACACAACCAAATCAAATTGTAGGGCTTCCACCCACTCTCACAGGCATATTCTGCTTTCAGCCCCCTTACATGATGCAACCAAAGAAAATGTCATTTACATCTTTACCTCCAAATGTGGGGAAAAAAGAGTCAAATGCAGAAATAAATGCCTCTTACTCAGTATTTCTAATAATGAGATATAAGGCAGGGAGATGCGTAATAGCCAAAGCTGCTGTAAGCAAGAAACCCAGAAATATTTGAGTGAGCTCTTTAAAGTTATAACAGTCAGAAGCAAATAAAAGCAACCTTTTTACTTCTCCAGCAAATTCAGAAGGGAATTAAGTCCTTCATCACCATCACAAGTAAAGCAGGATCAGTTCTGTGGGATTCCATGGAATTGCACCGGTGCAACTTAGACAGCAAATTCAAGCACTTGTGAATTACCAACAGAGTTCACTTCAGGATCATAATTCCTCTCAGAATGCTGTCATTTTGTTTCTATAGCTACCAGTGCAATGGCTCTCCCTTACCTTCCTCTTGTTAGTGGGACTGACATATAGGTAGCTCAGCACAGTCTTCAGGCCTACTTTGTCATTTAGCTTTTCATAGGTAGTGCCATAGTCTGTTGACCTGGAGAAAAGAGGAGACAAAAAGAGTTTATGTGGTTATTAGAGCTCAGAGGAAGGGAATGACTGTGTGCACAGATGCTCCAAGTTACAGTTTGAGCATTATTATGCTTAAAACACAAGATTTTATGGTTCATTAAGGGTGGGCAGCAGAAAAGAAGAGTCCTTAGGGGCAGTGTCTGTCTCTGCATTCATTAATTGTACATATTTGGGGAGCTGTGGTGCTTCCATGCAGGTGGACTTTGGGGGTAGGCTCTGCCCTCATGTGCCAGTGTGGGACTGCAAATGGTATCTACACATAAAAGGACACTGATATCAGCAGCACCCTTAGTACAAATTCTCTCTTCAGACAAATCCAACATAAGAATCAAATTAAACCCAAAAACAACAGGGTTTTTTTTAGGTAGGTTGATTTTTGACTTGAAGATGAGGATCCAAATGTGGATCAGAATTGTAACAGCTGAACTCATGTCTAGATAAAAATGTGCCTAAACTGGCATCTTGAGTCCTCAGTCACCCCCATCCTACTTTGTGCCAGGCATTTAATTTTTCTGAGTTACAGAGACAGATTCAGGCCCCTACACCAGTAAATCCCACCCAGAGGAGCAGATGATCTGGGGGTGGCATTATCCATTCGTGACTGGGGAAAAGGGCTGCTTCGTCACAGAGGGTTTTCTGTGGTGTCCTCCTCCTCATTTGTGGGCATGCTTGAAACCTCACTGCCCTGCTTCCTTCTCTACTGTTTTCATACTTTGTTTTCCTAACAAACAAGATTTTTCCTACCAGAACAACCCAACAGCTGCATTGTACAGGATCCCACACCTGAAGAGTGCTCAGCACAAGCTGACTTTAGGAGAGAGAGGGGTGTCAGACCGTGCTGGAAAAGCCCTCCCACCCCATGTGGGGAGAGCCTGGCTCCCAGCCCAACCCAGCTTCTGTCATAGGGGCAGAGCAAACAGCCTCCAGCAGATGGACAAGGAAAGGTCCTCATAAAAACCTACCTGGACATGTCTACAATTTTATTAGGATGAGAATCCATGGCCCCTGCCCTCCTCTCTAATAATGTTTTTTACTGGAGAGATGATTAGAGGACATGCAGCAATTCTGTGCCTTTCCCAGTACTGATCTCCAGTAATTTGTTTTTGTAAGTTCAACAAGCCTCTAGAATTTGCAGCTTTATGGTTCTGCTTGAGACCAATCCTCTGCTCCTTTTCTATCTGGCAGAGAAATGGCCCAAGCCACTTCTGGCATCACAATGAACTGGAGAAACTGAACCATGCCAGAGCCTGCACCCAGCTCTGCTGCTTTCCTTGCTGCGAGTGGAGCCCAGAGTGACACTAGGGTGACACAAGAGTGACCAAAACCATACAGGTGGTTTCAGGCTTCCAAGTAGTAGGAATCATGAAGTCAAAATCTTGCTTTGTTACTGATGTGGCTGCAACACATTTCCTTCAGTGCATCCTTCAAGGACAATTTCTAAATACCTTGCAAAGTCCTTCTTTCCTTAAATGTGTTGAATAGTCACCAGCCAAGGTTCTTCAAGTGTCAAGTGCTCAGGTGCTTCAAGTTTTGGTTAACACCTTAATTTAAAAATAGAGCTAATACTAGCTCCATTTGCACTGACCACTCCTGTGTACTAATGCACAGTAGTATCACCTGCTGGGCTTCACACAGATACCCCAAAGAATATGACAATGATGCACTCTATTTTCATAGAATTTTCCCACCCAAAGTATCTGAAGCTCTTGTCTCACTGGGTATCAATATCAAACAAACAAACAAACAAATAATAGCAGCCTTCCCTCTCCAGCCAATCTCAAAACTGAAGCAGCCTAATTAATGAAACTGAATAATCCAAGACAATTAATTCCAGTACATGAGGCCTCCTATAAATGCAAATTCAACAGGTCAGGAATCCTCAGGAGACAGTAAGCTCTAAGCAGAGGATAACAGACAGAGGGCAAGCAGAGGTAATTCCTTGATCTTACCCTTCCAACAGCACTGCAGCAATGAACAAGCCACTTTTGTGACTACACATGTACCAGCCACCAGGCAGTGAAAGAGATCACTGGTTTCAATCAGCATTAAAAGAGAACACAAATAACAGTTTAATATTCTGACAGAGCTACTTTGCATTTGTTCTCTGAGTAATTTTAAGATCTCCCAAAATGCTTTCACACTTCTGAAGATGCAGGCTGGGTGCCCTAATGACTCTTTCTCATTAAACCATTTTCACTCATTGCATTTGCCCTTTCAAAGAAGAGCTAGAAAGGAAGTAGGATCATTATTTCGTTAGCTTCTCTGAGGCTTTCTTTATTATCCTGACAGTCTCCACTGGCTTCACAGAAACATCTCAAAGGATATCACAATAATATACTGTATTTCCATAGCACTTTTTCTGGCCAAAAAATCTAAAGCTTGTGTCTTGTGCCAATCCATTCAAACTAACAAAGTCCCAAAAGCCATACTGGGAAATACTATCTCTATTCTAGAGATGAAGAAGCTGAAAGCTTGCATAGGTAATGGATTATTTTTTCAAAAGCAGGCATCTACAATTAGGCATTTCAGCTTCCGCAATCATATAGTGTAGGGCGCAACTCAACCACTAAATTGCCTAATTAGAAAACAAGCATTAAAAAAGAAAAAGTTGTCCACTAATTTTAGTTACCCAAGCCTGAACATTTAAAGAGATGTGACCCACAGGTGGAACAGAAAAGTTTTGAGTCGGCGCTTAATCTTAACATGAACCCTTCTCCTTTACTAATTACTTCTAATTCCGAATTAACTAGCCATACATCCTTACAGTTGTTTGACAATACAAGCAGACTGGATACCATATTCTCTCCCATTCCTCTGGTCACTATTTGATCCCCTTCCAAGCACATTATTAAAGTAGTGGAGGGGAAGAAATGTTGTGGTTACGTCAAAATGACAAAAGACTTGGTGATATAAAACATGGTATCCATGAGTCACACCCAAAAATCCAGCTTTAACTTTCTTTAGGCCTTTAATGGCAAACTGATCCTCCCTACCTGAAGGAGGGATCCACTCCACTGAAGCCATCCCAGGAATCTCATCATCTTGGTAGATTGTTTCTGCCTTCAGTCTCAGTTGATATTTGCATATTGCTTCTAACCACACACACGTGAAACTGTATTTAACAAGGCTTTCATGAAATGCTCCTCAATACAGTGCTGGTAGCACAGAAACTCTTTCAACACAGGACTAGGAATGTTACAGTGGTTCTTCCCCTGACCTCAGCACTGATGAGGCCAAACCTCGAGTGCTGTGCCCAGTTCTGGGCCTCTCACTCAAGAAAGTCACTGAGGTGCTGGAGTGAGTCCAGAGAAGGGCAGAGGAGCTGGGGAAGGGTCTGGAGCACAAGCCCTGGGAGGAGTGGCTGAGGGAGCTGGGGCTATTCATCCTGGAGAAAAGGAGACTCAGGGGAGACCTTATCACTCTCTACAAGTGCCTGAAAGGAGGATGTAGTGAGCTGGGGGTCAGCCTCTTCTCCCAAGCGACAGAAAAAGAGGACATGGCCTCATGCTGTGTCATGGGAAGTTCAGGCTGACATTAGGAGGAATCTCTTCACAGAAAGGCCGATTATACACTGGAACAGACTAGCTAGGGGGATGGTGGAGCCAGCATCCCTGGAGGTGCTCTAAAGAGACTGGACATGGCACTTGGTGTCATGGTATAGTTGGCAAAGTGGTGTTGGCTCACAGGTTGAATGCTCTCAAAGGTCTGTTCCAACCTAATTGATTCTGTGATGTTCCAACCTAATGGGCTCTGGTTGTATATAACAATCCTGTATAAACTCAGTCCATGTGTTTTGTCCCACATTTCTGTAATAATATGGGTTTGTCCCTGTTTTTGATTATGACCTTGAGGGTCTAGGCTGCATCAGACTTTTGCTCCTCACTAAATTCTGCATATTCCATTTGGAAAAGCAAGGTTTATAATTTAGTGCTTTATGGGGATACTGCAAGTTCTCCCATAATGATATTCTGTTTTAAACAGTGGGGGGAAAAAACCATCTGCTTGATTCCATTGCCCTCCTGTGACAGGCTATGATGTGTTTAAACCATCACTGCAACCTCCTCCAGTCTGGCAGAGCAAGGTGCAAGGGATACACCCAGGCAAAGAAACTTGTCTATACAAAACCTTGTCAAAGTC
Source organism: Ammospiza nelsoni (assembly GCF_027579445.1). Taxonomy (NCBI): domain Eukaryota; kingdom Metazoa; phylum Chordata; class Aves; order Passeriformes; family Passerellidae; genus Ammospiza; species Ammospiza nelsoni. The sequence continues at coordinate 11,528,690 of NC_080640.1, forward strand.
AGAGCACCACAAGCTAACAAAATCCATCTTGTTTCTCTGAATCTGAGCCTGAGCTTCTCTGTGAATCCAACAAACTGGCCTGAGCCAGCAGACTTCATACTGTGGTAAGACTTTCTCAGTGACAGAGATATGAAGTAGAGATGTGGAGAGGCAGAAAGAATGCCATGTGAATGGCTTTTGGGTTCTCCTCCTCTGTGACACTTTCCATGTCAGGGCTCTGTCAGACAGAGAAAGGCAGGTTTGTTTGTTTGAAGTCTCAGCTATTCAGCTATGGAGATAGGCTATAAAACACGTATCAGTCTCTCAGGAAAAAAAGAGCTGCAAATGCTGGCGCTGAATGACTGGGATGAAAAATCAACCTCTTCCACCAACCCTCCTGTCAGAGGGTTTCTCCTCTGTGTGGAGAAGCAGCCATCATGCTTTTGATTTTAGATTTTCAGCCGTTTTCTCAGCTTTTTCTAAAGCTGATGCATTCATCTTCAGCACAGAGTCCCACTACACATACCTGCAGCCCCACACTGAAAACTGTGTGGAGGCACAGATCTGCTTCAATGAGCAGAAGAATATCCCGATTCTCTATGCACTTCAGAGAACAACAGGAACATACAGATTAATATTTGCTTCACTTCTGATGGTGAAGTGAACACTCACTGTCTGCCTGCAGCGTGCTTGTCTCTCCATACCCCACAAACAATTTCTTGCTTTTACTCATTGGCCAATTTTCTCCCAGTTTGGCAGAAAAGCAAAAACCCAAGAGGAGCAAAGTTTCTACAAGTTTCATAAAAATCAAGAGCCAGCAAAAGGAGAGCAATTGTGAGGGCTCTGAGAAGAGCAGCAGCATAAAAGTAAATCCCATGAAACACGAGAGGAGGCACATCTCTCTGGACATCCAGCAGCAGGAAAACATTCAAACCCAGCTCACATATTAATACACTGCAAAGAACTCAAGTGCACAACACAGGAACTCAGGCAGCCAGTCTTCCATCACTTGTGAAACATGTTTCCTTCTTTCCCTTCTCCTCCCTCCCCTCCCTGAGATAAAGGCCCTTCTGAAGCTCTGACGCACTGAGAAAAAGCCCTCCTGAGTCAGAGTCCAGTGAGGCAGTGGCCAGAAAGATCCACTGTTACCACTGCAAGGCTGTCTGGTTGACCTGACATTTTTGCTGACAAAATTAAATAAAATTCAAAACAAAACAAAACCAACAAAAAACCCACACACAACAATAACAAAAACCACAAACAAACACCCCACAAATTTAAACCTCAAACCAAACAAAAACAATAGAAAAAACAATGGGGGAAATAAGAACAAAGAAAAAAGCCTTAAAAAAAAAAACAAAACAAAACAAAAAAAAAACAGAAAAAAACACCCCAAAAACATTTAACTAGATCATGGCAAAGGAGCTTTTAACCCCACAGCCAGGACACCATGGGTACTGTTATCTGATAGCATCAAAAATTACATCAATGGAGCTAACAAAAAAAATATAATTCTTGGTCCTTCCCTGTCTGGAGCTGACATAAATCTGGATGTGGACATTTTATAACAGAAGTGTCCACAGAAGCCCTGTGAAGCTAAATCTACTCACTAACCAAGGAAGTTCCAGTGTGTGTAGTCTGAATCAGCCAGTTAAGACAGAAAAACATTTGCTGAAAGCTTTTTTTTTTACCCAACCATGAGTTTAGTGACTGCAATAAATGTAAAACCAGAATATTTTACAATTACAAGCAGAAAGAACGGCCTCCCTTTGTCTCCATCCTACTAAAGGAAACTAAGAGCCACAATGAAAGCCTGGGGAAGTGAACAGAATTCAAGCAAGTGTTGCTGCTTCCTGGTGTAATGTCCCAGCCTACAGGAATATCACAGGCTTTCTAAATTGAAGATGATGCCTTTGCATGCAAGAGTCATCAGTGGGCTTTTAGTTCCATAAATCTGTCTAATCCCACAGGGAAGCTTCTGGCAACTTCTCTATCACATGGTAGTACACACCACAGCTCTGTGCTGTATGGAGAGGCTCCCTTTTGTTTTAACTGCTGCCACTTAACAAGTACAAAACCATGGAGCCCCATGCTGCCATTTGTGATTTCACTGATTGTTATCATAGTCTCCACAGATTTTTTTTCCTCTCTCAAGACTCCCTGTTTATTCAGCCTCTTCGCACAAGCTGTTCATGCCTCTGATCATTCTATGACTAGTTTTACTAGTCCAATTACATCTTTTGTCATGGATGCCTCAGGGACCAATCTTTAACAATCTTCCTGCAATAAAAACCCAGCTATCCAAGTATATCAGCATAGACCCAGAGTATTTAACACAATCCAAATAAAACCACTTTCTGCCATCATACACAAGGCTTTACATTCTCAATGCTTCTGGAACCAAAATCCATCAGTTCTAGTGGACTTTCAGTTCCATAAAGTTTCAAAAGTATCTAAAACCAGAGATCCCACTGGGGAAAAAGATGCTCAAGCATTTTTTATTATCCTGGTTTTGATAATATCTCTTGAAAAAAATCCTTATTTTTACTTTTAGTTTGCATGTCATGTAAACAGCAGAATATCCACCTCATTTACTATCATGATCCCAGCACCCTCCCTCCACCCCTTTCTTTTTTGATTAATGGTGATTCCCATCACCAAACATCCAAAAGACTTGAAGATGACCTTTGCTGATAAATTTCCATCTACATCATAGAGTGGAGACTGGCAAGGAAAAATGAGATGCCATGATGCAGTAGTCATTGTGATTCACAGTTCAAAGTGAAGGTGAGAAAAGATAACTTGGAACACTGGCTTCCTCTTTATTTTTATCCCTTTTTTCAGATTATTCCCTTTATATTTTTACAGGAAAGGTATCATCTTTTTATTTTATTCCATTTGAGCCTTTGGGAGGACACTGGATGTCTCCAAGGTTTAACAAAAGGATGCAGAATATTCCACCTCTGGATCTATGGCAAATAAAACACAGGAGCTGCAAATATCAGTCACATTTCTAGTGGCTGATTGCTTATCAGCATTTCATTTGATCACCATTACACAGGGCAGGGGGGCTGTTCACACCAGTCATTTCCTGGCAGAGATCACAGCTCAGATGGGCATGAACAGTCTATAGGGATGCAGTTTTTGTGTATTAACCCTACAGGGATAATGTGAAAGCCTTATGTTTGCATGGTGCTTGCACCTGTCCTGTAGGAACACAGTGATGCTTTAGTTATCCCCAGCAATCACTGACCACCCAGATCATGACACAGGGTGCCTAAATAGCATTCACCATCAGAAAACAGGGTGTTCTTCCCCAGTCCCTGCTGTTCTCTGCACACTTACCTTCATATACACAATTTCTGTGGAAAAGCTGTGGTTTCATATCTAAAATATTCTGTAGAACCACCTGAAGAAGCAAGACCCTCTTTTGAGACACAAAGAGGGAGGGGAAGGGGATTGCAGGAAATGGGTAGAAAGGCAGAAAAAGAGAGGGATGCTTGGCAAAGCAGAACCAGATCAACCAAAAAAAGAGAACACCTTGAGCACCAGAGTGGCATTCCCTGCTCTGGGACATTTAGAGGCACTATACCTCAGCCACTGTGTGACACAGATTTGGCTAAAGGCAGCTCTGAAGGTGCCTCAACATTTTGTTTCTACCAAAGAATGGCAAGCTCTGCTCTGAAGCAGAAATAAACCCAGCCAAGCTGATGGATCCTCACCTGACAGTAGGCTAGAGCCTGCACTGTAAAAGCCCATAATAAAGAATCCTTTCAGAGAACCTGGGAACCTGATCAGAACAAGCAGGCTGCAGGTGTAGTGGTTACTCAGCCTTATTTTATACTCTGCTGCTGAATAATAAGCCCACAATAAGCAGACACAAAAGCAACAAAGGTTGGTGCCTCCTACTGTGAAACTGAAGTAATTCTAGTCCTCCATTTGCAGGATTCCATCTTCTCTCTACCATGGCCATTTATTTCATCTTAAATTCAGCCACCTACAAACTAGGTATCTCTAGCTCACAAGCCTGTCCACATTTTCTTTTTGTACCTATAGACAAAAACTGTAAACTAAGAGGATGTTTTATTCACCCTAAAATAGATGAGGATATATTGCCTTTTTAAGGTGTTTTCCACCCTTCAGTGTAAAAAGAGACCAGAGCAACCAAGGCACAAGTAGCACAAAGCAAAGTGTGTCTCACCATAAATGGGTTAGAAAATTGCATGCACTGAGCTGGCAGTACAACTGACAGGGAAGGACCTCAGCCATCCTGACTGAGATCAAAAGTTCATGATTTATTATAATGTTCTAGTGCTCTACATTTTATGTATTATTATTCTGGATCTGTATGAGAATTACTACTAGAAGTAGGTGCCAAATGGTATCAGGACTCCACTGTGACTTCCACAATTTATCACATTACAAAATGAAGAGAGCAGAGATAAGCAGAGAAGTACGATATGGATTTCCCAACAGTTGCTGGCAGCATAAAGAATATAAACAGAGACCTGATAAAATGTGAAATGGCTTCCCCTCAAAAGCTGGGATAAGCCCTTCCCTTCATTGCATGCTTGTTCCTGTTACACCACTGATGAACTGGTAATCCTGTGGCCAGGAAAGCTGATGCCTGCTGGTAGAAATGGTACCTGAATGGTACCTGGTACAGAACCTCATCAGATGAGATGCAGACACACCCCAAAACAGAGTTTAGCCACCTTGACTCAGGGGCAACCTGGAGCTTAGAGAGTCTGGCTTTCCAAGGGCCTCTGCTTTTCCTGCTCTGGTTGTTTCACTACTGTAAGTCAGTCTATGTAAAAGCATTACTTTACAGCTCTGAAGAACTACACTTCATCATTACTCATTTTCCATTCATACTGTCTATAAGATCTGACATATTTATCATGTTCTTGATTCTGATGTATTCTAATTTTCCAAAGAGGTGTTTTATACATCCCTGATAAGGCAGCATATTGATTTGATTCCAAGCACTTGACTGACTCAGCAAAGATGGCCTTATCAACACATATTCAAGAAATTTGGTCTAGAGGACACTTTAATAGCTTCAAAGATAAAAGACAGCTTTGATGACAAAGCCTCATTAATTAATCAGATATTAATTAGATAATTAATTAGAAACAAGGCCCTTCCCAGGCCCTTTTCTACTTTTATTACTATAGCTAAAAATGCTTCTCTAACGATTCTCTGAAGTAGCTAATCATTTTAATTTGCATTATTTTATAGCAAAAGGGAGTGCTTTGAATGTAAGATTTTGTGAAGCAGTTCTAGAAGTTCCATTTAACATCTCTGCCATTCTGTGCATATTTAAACTGGAACTTCCTTTAAATGTGTCTTGAACAAAATGTCAAGGGGAGACTGTGTAACTGCCCCCTCTCTCAACTCTCTATTTTTGTGGTAGATGTGGATGACAACAAAATTCCTTCCAATCACTCAGAGAATAAGCACACTCTGGGTTATACAAATTGCCCTGAGAGGAGCTCACCATACCCTCCTTAAAGAGGGGGACAGGTGACTCAAATCTCAGTTTCCCATCTGTGGATGCACACATTTCCTCTCATGACCCCTGAGAAGGTGATTTACCAAAACTTGCTTCTGACACTGTCTGCCTCTTTTGGCATCAGTGGTAGGCAGTACTGTGGGGACATTTAGATGAACCTGAGTCATCTCTAAAATATCACAAGGCATGTTAATTTTTTCAAACCATCAGCAAATCTTTGCAAAACTGATGTAATTAAAAAAGAGGACAGTATAAAGATAGCTTAGTCCAGTTTAGACAGAGATATTAAAAATTGCAGACAATTCCCAAACCAACTTTTACAGTCAGCCTGCAGCTCCTTCCAGCCCCTACCTCAGCTGACCCCTCTCCCACAAGCCTTATGTCTACCCCTGCTTGTGACCCACAGAGGCTACTGTCCCCAGCAGCACACCCACACAATCTGAACATAAATACCACAGAATCCTGCCTGACCTCAGGCAAGGCTCCTCAGCACTCAGTTTCACATTAACTGAGCTTCCTGGGGAAAAACTGACTCTTACTGTTCCCAAAAATAAAAAATCTGAAGCTCATGAGATGCAGCCACCTGAGACAGCTGGGGACTGGCAATGAAAGAACCTTCTAGACTTAGGAACAAATCTTTACTGTCAGTCACAACATGACTGAGAGCCTCTACATGCTACTTTTCCAGTACTAATAGGACAGCACCAGATCCCCAATTAGTTGAAATTAATATGGCCCTATCATGTACAAGTGAATGATTGATATTGGCAGATTTACACAAATTTACACAATAAAGGTGAGGACGCACTATATCTGTGTATATCTATAAACATAAAGATTCATAACAACATTACCAAGAGGATATAATGCATTTTGCAAAAATTTCTCAATTTGCTTTTGTGAGCATTCTGCATTTCTGAAAATCCTCGAAGTTTAAACTTGAGTAAATGAGACAAAGCAATAGTGCAAATTTAGTTTTCTAAAGAAGAAAACAGAATTTTGAGCCATACAAAACACAAGTCTCAGGCTAATATTACATTACTCTTGAAAGGTATTTTGTGGTGTTCATATTCCCACCAGAACAGACTTTGGCACAAGTTGTCTTTCAATATGAGAAATAAATATATAAAATATAAAATCAGCACATTCCTGAATCCTTCAAAGCTTATCCATTCCAATTACCATTGCAATATCCATGACAGGTCTGCAAACTCTCCCAGCCTTTTGAAATAACATTTTTGAGCATCACATAGCAGAGACATGATAATTCACTAGACAGAAGGAGCTTCCAGGCCAGATTATGCAGCTGACAATGCTCTTCTGTAGGCTGCACCACTTGCTTTGCAGGGTGACCTGGTTATACAACTGGATCCCTAGGCAAGAAGATAGGGTTGTTCTGAATGCTCCCAAATGACTCTGGCCATTCTCATCCAGACAGTTATATGACATTATATTCTCTCCTAGTTCCTCAAAGTGAAGAATTTTGCATGAGAAATATAGAGACAGGGATATAAGTGCAAAAGTGAAAGACAGCTGTCACCCAGATTCTTGGTTTGTGCAATAGTCAGATCAGCAGCTGCATCACACCTCTCCTAAATCCAGTGTTACACTGCAGGTAAGCATTTCACAGCAGCACCGGTTGAATGCGAGTTTTATTAATTCCCTGAGCATGAGCATTAACAGCCTTGACTCCAGTTACCACGTTTTCAAAATGCAGACTCTGGGGTCTAAGCTTGCATCAATACAGACTCTCCAAAAAGGCAAGCTTGCAGTTTACATCAAGTTTAATAAATTCCTGTGATCCATAGGGCAGGGGTCCCCCTCTTCCCCACCAAACGTTTGCCAGTTGTGGGCAGCTCAGAAAGCACACAGCTGATCACTCCCACTCTGCCAATGCCCTAAGACCATCGCTGCCTAATATCTTTCAAACCACCACACAGGCATAACTTCACCCCAGAAAAGCCTCCTTTTCCTGTCATCTTTTGCACTCAGCCCACAGAAGCTCATCTAACACAAAACACTTTGCCTTTGGGAGGATAAACCTGTTGGAATCTTTTCAGACAGAAGATCAATAAAGTGGGAGCAGCTTGAAAAGTCAATCAGCATCAGCAAGTCCCCCAGGTGATAGCTGAGTGATTATCTTTTTAGCGAAGGAATAGTAAACAGCACAAGAAAATGCACATCCCTTCAAACTCACAGGGGAAGGTATCTGAGGCTGAGACACAAGGACAGAAAAGGAAGCACTGGAAGAGACCAGTCATCTCTCCAGTTTGCTAGGTTGACTCAAGAAATGGTGAGAAAGATCCAACTTAAAATTGCTCAAACTGAGAATTGGCTCCAGTACTACATTGCAGATATTTCCTCTAGGTGTTGAAGGAGGAATAATTTTGTTTAGAACCCGAAACACAAGGATAAATATCCCTATGCCCTTACTCCTAAGTAGTGTGCTAAGAACATTTTTATCCAGAAAGGCTTGACTTTTATCTAAATGAATTTTACAAAGGGCTAAGTACCCTGCATATTGTCAATGAAAATGAAAGGAGAAAGCTGTCCATGATCCAAGTCCTTTTCCTAAACACTCCATGGATTTACTTTATGTCTTTGGATTTATTCATAGAAAGGCTCAAACACAAACAGTCAACTTGCAGTCTCCAAGGTTCACTGAAGAAATAATTGTTTTACTAAAGGCATTGGAAGGTATCTTGGGAGACCTGCAGGGTTCCTATGTGGTTTTTACACAGGAGGGCACATTTTGCTGCTGTTCCAACCACCTAGGTTAGAGTATGGCACTTCCCAAAGGTTCACATAGAGGAAAACATTTCAAACTCTAAACTGAGATCACACTTTCCTGTCCATTGGGCTGTGTGAGGTCCTGTGCCCTTGCCATGACAGAGCTCAGAGTCCATCCATGCAGATGTCTATCCAAGCATTCAAGTCTGTGACTGTATATTTTGGGCCTTTAGCCATGCTTTGCACTCAAACCCTGGGTTCCACCAAACTCAGGATCAACCAACTGTTGTTGTTCGTGTTACTGACAGCACTGTCCACAGATCGATGTCTAAAAAATCAAAAAATAAGACCCAAAAAACTGTGAAGCATATCTTTAGTTGTGCTCTAACCCAGCAGGATTAGAACCCCTGGAAGGTATTAAAGCAGTGGCACTTAAATTCTTCCAGTGATATTATTTAGACAAGGAAAGAAATGGCTTTTTTTTCCCCCCTTCATTCTAGTCAACCTGGTACTTCAAAAGCCAATGACAAAATGAAGCATGATATTACACTCCTGGAAGGTACCATTAAGTCCCCCACGGATAATGTCAGCATAAAGAGTTGCCCATCTTTTAGCAGGTAAATTGCAATAGCCTGTGATTAATTAGGAAATAGTGGCAACTCATCATTGCCCATTTCCTTATCCCTTTTAGCTGTCTTACCAGAAGGCACGTGGTTTGTTTTAACATCAGCTTTAACATTCTGGAAATGAATCTTCCTGCAGGCTGAACAGGAATGCTCTGATAATAAACCCCCTGCAGTAAACAGTTGTCTGATCAACCACCTGGTGCAGAGGCAGCTCTGCAGACTTGTCTGTGCACACCTCTGCAGGTTTTACTCTGAAGACAGTGGAGAAAATGAAATATGGGTACAAAAGAGGGAGATTCACATGTTGTCATGATTTCTAGCATAAGCATTTGGTCATGGCTGATAGGTCAGTGAGCAGTGCATGGACACCCTGAGCATAAGAACATACAGGAAAAGTGGTTCATCTCTGCAGTTTATTCCACAGAACTACAGCAGTGATGAGTGGCCAGTGGCTCAGAACAGATGAATTTTCTTACCCCACCTTTGTCCTTTCAAAGGGTTCCTGTAAGGGCATCTGGACAAGAAACCTGCTGGACTCACAGCACTGCCTTGGGTATGCTGCAGATTGCTCATTTTCTAACATTAGGCCCTCAGCTATTATATGTCCAAAAGCAACTACTCATCCCATCCAAAACTGGAAGCCTCAATAAAGTACAGCATGTTCCTCAGAACATCCTGCATCATCCATTTTTAAATGAGTACCACAGTGAGCCTGCATCACTTAGGCAGTTGGAAATAGAAACTGGTGAGAGGATCTCCCACTACAGGAAATCTACTAATCTTAACCAAGTTTCCCCCAGTTCATTTCCCCCCATCCCTCCCTCTCCCTATACCTCTTTAACCCCTCTAGTGTGTGCCCATATTAATCACAATCTATGCAGACAAAAAAACCTTCCCCCAGAGTCCATTTTAGACACAAATATTTATTTGTCCTTGATTCAGATACAGGAGAATAGGTCTGTGTTAACGAGCTACAATCATGGATCAATAAAGTTCATACTGAGCTTTAAGTGCAGTGATTACTAAAAGAGAACAGAGAAAGAGATATAACACCATGTACATATGCATCATGTACTGTTACACAGCTGCTAAGCTTTAAAACAATGTGTTTGCAATAATCAAAGCAATGTGGTGAAATAGCAGCTGTCTTTTCAAGCCAACTGTATAACAGGACATTGGGAGTGCTTTCTAAAGGTGTTATTTCTTTGTCCATACTTTATACAACTGATACTGAAAATAGAGAAAATAAATAATAATGAGGTTTCACTACAAGTAATTATTTTGCAAAGATTGTACTATAATAGCTCTAGTATACAAAGTTTTTCATGAATTATTTTCCCTTTTCATGAATTATTTTCCCTTGCTCATGGATGAGGGCAAACAATAAACATGGGTTTCTTTAACCCCCACCTTCTCTCTCTTTTTATTTTTTTTACATCTCATTCTGTCACCACTTATCAGTGCCCCCGTAGCAAAAAAAGGGGAAAATATTAAATGCATTTCCAGGAATTCTATCTCATCCTTAATGACACCATCAATAATTGCTGTCACAAGCTAATATCATAGTTGCAACCTTACAAGGAAGATAAAGAGGCAGGGTTTTTCACACCGAGGTTTCTAGACAGGCTCTAAATGGGATTTTGCTGCATGCTTTGAAATGCCTCCTGGATAGCTCAGTGGGAGCTGAAAACAGGTTCAATCCAGACAAGGGAGTGCTAAACCTATGGCTGTCCCATGAACATCCCAGAATGATGATGGATCCAGAAAACAGGATGTAAATAAATACAGCAAATGCTGTCCTTACAGCAAGGCTTACACCTTTGGACACCAGGATGCCCTTAGGCAGATGCTTCTTCATGCATGGAACAGATTCCAGTGATGCCCATCCAGCAGTACCCAGATGTCCTTAGGTCCCTGTGCCACAGTGCAGGTAAGACCTTGTCATCACAATAGGCACACCATTAAGAGAATTTAATCTCCAAGATGCTTTAAAAATATAAAAAATGGAACACCTCCTAGTTGAAACCTCTGGCTGGTGAGCTGAGCAATGTCTCTTCAATATGGGCATCCTGTGGGCCTTGATACAACCTGCACCCCACCCAGACCTGCCTCACACCAGCAATCTGCAGAGGAGCAGTTTCCTGTGGACTTCTTGTGAACATGCTGAAGGGCAGACACTGGCACATCAAACCAAGAACAGACCAGTTATTTGAGTGATTCTCTACACTCTAAGTGCATCCAAACATGTCCCTCAGACTGGAGCAGAGAGGGAGACAGGATTACAGCTGTCAGACTGAACTCCAGCTGGGAGGTAGCAACTCTAAAGCTCAGATATTTGCAGTCACTATGACTTCTCAGTTGACTGAATTATTAATTCCCAAATAGATTTCAGTATACTAATCAATAGAAAACAGAGGAGAAGGGGAAATCACCATTAACTTTGCACAGTGGAATCTCCATGTAATTAATACTTAGTATGGCACACTTGCACTTTTTGTTGCAACCCCTGAGAAAACTCCCATCAAGAGTGTGTTGCCAGACAGCTGTGTTGCCAGACAGCATTTTGTTTCTATTTCAGCAATGAAGACATTCCCTCTGCTTTTTCTTACTGCTGGCCAGCAAACCCAGTGCAGACATTCCCTCCTGAACAGTCTAGTGATGCAGACCCTCTCCCCAATTTGGCTAAAAACATCACCCTGCTTTTGTTTACTCTATGCCATCAGCCAAATACACCATTCAGTAAGAAGAGTCCAAAAATGAGTCATTAGTCATAGACTGAGGTGCTTCAGTATCATAAACACACTGTCAGACATAAGAAGTCTCTGAATCTGACAGAGGGAAATTGGAGTTTAAATGTTTTCTTTCCATGAAATACAATTATTTGGTTCACCTTTTGAAAAAGGTTAGAAGATTACAGAAAATGGCAGAGTTAAGGCGACAGCAAAGTCTATTCCATGGAATCCCTCAGTTCCATGCACTAAACCCCAGAGCACAGTTTCAGCAGAGTTTATAATTCTGGAGCTGTTTAGACCCCACCACACAACAGACTGGTCCAAGTTCATGCCAGTGCAATCAGCTCCAGGAGTCAGAGCCTCTAAGCAAGAGCACCATCTCAGAAACAAGGAGTGATTTGCTCCAGACTGAGAGCTGCAAATTTTTTTTCCAATGTCAGTGTCCCACTCTAAGCAAGACAGAAAAAGTAGATCTTGTCATTCCAACATGAAAAGAAGTGGAAAGGTACAGTACGATAATTTCAGTAAAAATAATTGCTTTGTGCCTACACAAGCTAAGATTTTCTGCACTGCATTACCTTCCCCAGACCAGTGTATATGCAATGCAAATCAACTTTTGAGCAGCATTTGTACAATAATAATAACTTGGAAGAACTTGTTTAATATCAGAAGACTTATTGGAGCAGATGAATGGCTCTGACATGATATCCATGGGATAGAAATTCAATTAAAAACTGCAAGTGGCACAGAAGTGCTAGTTATTGTTCAATATGTACCATGGGACCTTTGTTGAAATACAGCTATTAGCTGTACTGGTTGAGAAATTCTGGGATTTTTTAATGGCAATCTGTTAGCTTATAGAAAGTTAAATTAATAAAAACATAGAATCACTCTCATGTTACAAGAACAGAGCAAAGCCAAGGACTAGTTGCATATTTTATAATTATGGATTAAGTGCATTATGCCAAGGAAATTAGAGATGTCACAAATATAATAAAAATGAAAGATTGTCTGGCTCTAGTGCTGATGACATGCTGGTTTGACAAGGCATGCTGCTTTGCCCATCCTTACCTCCCCAGGATGTTAATAATTATTCCTAATCCTAGTATCTACATTCATGAAGTGTTCAGCCCTCAGTGGAGATAGACTTGCATGACAAAGTTACCCCCCTGCCTGTTAGCAGCATCTCAAACTCATCTTCTGTTTTGTGGAGTTTGTTTTAACCCCAAGGAACAAAAATAAAAAGGATGGAAGGATGTTCTTTGTTTGTTTTTCAAGTTACATGGAGGGCAGACCTCAGTGAGAAATAACTTCCTAAGCCCATCCAACTTTGGCAAAAGCCAGAAAGGATAGGCAGGAGTCCCTGGATGAAAGTTTGATTTCCTGACATCATTTCTTACAGTGGACAGACAGCTAAACCCATGTTCTCAAATATGTATCTATCTTGCCTCTCCTGAGCAGAAAACATGAATTCTTAATCTCCCTTTTCACTCCTTTTGTAGGAGCATTGTTGTTGCTTATGTATGAGGAAGAACAATTATGAATTCCTTCCTGCAAATGGAATATCAATCCTTGTAAAAACACCCTTTCATGGATGGCAAAGTTTACTGTCACAATGCTATTTTTCCCACCAAGAGCTAGATGCATCATGCCACTCAAAATTAACACCACCTTAACGCTCATTTGTAATAACACATGACAGCTGCCATTTTTTTAAAACCCCAAATGGAACTAGGGAACTCAAACTAGTCACTTGTATCTGCCTGGTTTGAGAAAACTAGTTCAGGGAACACAGTCTTGGACCACACACATCCTAGTTACTGGCAGCAGACATGAGCAGAGTGCAAAGGAAAGTAGGAAATGGTGTGGGCACTCAGCAAGCAGCTCCTCTGCCTCCAGAGAACTAAGGTATACCAGACTGTTTTTTCATGAAGTGTTGAGGATTTTAGCAACCAGCCTTTGAACAGAGATTTCAGTTTCTCCCAACAGCTGTGTTTATAGGCTGTGCTGTGTAAGCACAATGGCCTTTGCTCGAGGGAATGACCTACCAGAAGATGCCATGTTTCCCTGGGACAAGAACTCTGCAAGTCTAGTGCCACATAAACACTGCACAGGTCAGAGGGCAGGGAGTTTGGGAGAATGAAAAGCTCTCTGCTCCCTGTCCTTCCACACAGCTCTGCAGATGGATTGTGCTGAGTGGAGAGGAATAAGCAGGTTACCAGACAGGCTTTCAAAGAGAGATCTCTGGAGGCACCAGAAATATTTGAGACAATCCATGGCAAAGGGCTACACCATGCTGAATTTGAGGGGATCTATTAAAACATCAGGGCAATACAAAGATCTTCCACATGTGGTTTTGTCAGCAGCCATAAAACCAGCCATGAGCATTTCCTCCTTTTTCTTTTTCCTCTGTATTAAGAGTTATTACCTCTGGCTGGAAACACACACTAGGATCATGAAAGCATCATGTCAACTCCTCTGCTTCAGTTTCCCACTAAACAGAAATGAAGACATGATCACAGAGATATCCGGTTCATCTTTGCAGAAAGCATTGTCGGAGCTTATTTTCATAAACTAAATAGCCAGTGTGACCAGCAAGACCAAATAAGCATAGAAAAAGAAAATAAAGCCACAAAACAACCACTTCTCTAGGTTACATTCAGATCTGTCTGATACAGGTACTTAGCTGAAGAATCATAACTTTCATTTCAAAAGCATAAAAAGAGCTATTTGACCATCTGCTGCCCAAGGTTGCCAGGACATTACTCTATACATAAGCCATAAAGAGAAATCATCACACTTCCACTGCAGGTGAGTAACAGTGGAATCATCAGTGTGGCAGAAGAGTCTCACACTCTCACTGCAGCTCCAGGACCAGCCACAGCAGGAAGGTCTGCACAAGCTGCCTGGGCATCCTCAATGTGCAGAGTATCAGTGTGAGCACAGACAAGCCAGCAGCCTGTTTGTCATCATCAACCACCACCAACCACCCTCCATTTCTACCATGTCAGCTTGGCAGCATCCTAGCAAAGAAAAAGAGAAATCCCTTCCTCGCTCCTGCCACATGCTCACCGCACTTTCAATCCCCAAACATTGATAGAAAGGATTAAAATGAGTGCTGCTTAAAATAAAATGGATATAGGATTCAAAACCAATTACCAAAGCATAATCTTGCTCAGATGGGCATGCTAAGAATAATTACTAGCCATAAGATGAATGCTTGTTGGAGACACATTACAGAAGACTGCATAATTAAATATAGCAACTGATCCTCATTTATCTACCGAGCAATTCACATTTAAAAGCTCACCTGCATGCACTTGGGCAAAAACCACTTGGGACTTTTCATGGCAGTTGGAAGTTCAGGGAAAAGCAAAAACAGGAAAATAAAACAGCAGGAAAAGTAATCAGCTTGTCACCAGAAAAAAAATGCAGAGGGAACAGTAAAATCCTGCTCTGGGCATTATTTGCCCTTTAAAATAATAACCTTTGAGAGAAATGAAAACGTCTTTGATGTCAGCTTACACTTGGTCCAAAAAAAAAAAAAAAAAAATTGTTTCCAGATGCAGAAGCAAAAGAGGGCACACTGCCAGGTCGGGCTTTCTCAAGACTGGAGAAAGGCAACAAAGGCAACCAGTCACCACATTCCAACATTTCTCACATGGCACCAACCTTCCCCTGTCCACTCAGCCAAGGGACAGCTGACAAGTGACCCCCATCATGTGCCAGGCTCCATAAAGCCCTGCCAGCCCAGCTCCCAAAGCATGGCACCAAGCTCTTCCCCTGACATGTGTCACCCAAAGCTAATTATGCCCCTGCTCTTCTCTCCATGGAAAACTTTATTTATACAAATACTATTAGTAGCTGAACAGGACAAGTATCTACTTCATCCCATAAATAAAATATTCATCTAACTTTTCCCTTAGCGGAAAAAAAGCAAAAAAAAAAAGCTTTACAATTTGGAAGCCAGATTAATTTCTGTGGGTAATATTGCCTGTGCAGAAAAAGAGGAATGTATAAAGGGAAGATTTTCAAAGACACCTACCTAATACAGATGTCCAATTAAACTTAATGAGAGTTGATCTTCAGCTTAAGTATGCAGCATTGACGACCTAATCAAAACATACTAAATTTTCCTACATCTATCTTCTGAAACATCTTCCTTCTTAAAATCCATTTTACTTTGTCCCTGAGAGATTAATTTTCTCAGCAGCACCTTCCCTAGAACCCTCTGATCTCGCATGTGAACCTCCAGCCAACCAAACAACTTGAGCAATAAACACTGAACACTTAACATGCAAAAAGTTTTTACCACTGACAACCAGTAAAAGAAGCAGAGGCTGTCCTTTGAAAACTGTCAATAATCAAGGAAGTGTGACAACATTGAATTCTTGCAGACAATAGCTGAAAAATATGGTTTTCATGCATCCAGCCTAAGGTTTGGATACAGAGGTGAGACTCTGGGGCCTGCGTACAACAGATGCTTTTGGTAAGTCCACGTTTAACTTTGTATAGAAAAAAATGCTGGTACAGACAAACTTGGTCCTTAAGATTCCTATGACATTTATTCTAATAATTCAACAGTTTCCATTTCCACAATATCTTAACGCAATTACTTAAACATTTCTCGAGTAAATGAGCACAACCATCTCCATATTGCCAATGTGAACAATACAGAAACTTCAGTTTTGTTCCTGAACTTGGTCCTACCTCAAGAGTTTCATCATTCTATACCAACTGCAAGAATTGGAATAATCTGAATGCCAGAGATGAGGCATTCAGACACCACTTCCAGTGAATTTGCTTTGAACTTGAATAACCAGTGCAAATAAATGTGCACTGAAATGTAAAGCTTTCCATGCTAAAGGAAGATCTTCAGCTTGTGGGAAAGCCTCCAAATCTCCCTCATAGAGGACTTTGAAAGAATCGGTAAAGAGTTCTGAGCTACTGTACCCCAAAGAAGAATTGACCTTTCAATTCAACCACAAGGCAGGAGAACAGTCATAATGTCTTAAAAATTTAAACATGGCTCAAGTCTGTTACAAAACATTGATGCCACAAAAGAAGAAAAAAATAAGCATATTTGCAATATTGGTTTTTGTCAGAAAGAAAAGCATCAGCACAATTTAATAAACACTCCATTGGACTCGCTTTCTTTCCTACATGAGCTCTGGTTAAATGACATTGTGTGAAGAACACTGTCTACATTTTGTCTGCAAAATGCATCTGAAACCATCTCTACCCTACGACACATTTCTTCTTCTAGATTGTTGGTACTTCAACACAAAGAAATCCAGAACCATTGAAAGCAAGCTTCTGTTTAATAAAAACCACCATCACCCTGACTGTTGTAGAACCAATGGCTTTTAAGAAAGAAACTATTAAAACACTTTCTTCCTAAAATCCATCTATATATAGCACTGAGAAAACTGTATTTACTCAAACAAATCTGAGTGAGATCTTAGCTATGCTGTGTTAGGGACCTCCAATGAATCCAGCAGATTTATTCTCAATTAAAAATCAGTTTTTAATCGTATTGTGAAATGAATAACAAGAATTTGGACAAAATTCATAGAGTAAATAGAATTAAGTGTTCCATGGTGAAGCCTATTCTTTGTGGGTGAGATTAAAATAATTAGACATGCAATTTGGCAAAGAAAGGATGGAGAGCTATTAGTAATCATCAGAATGTGAAAGGTCTAGAAGCTTTATCCAATTCGGGTTGGATTCAGCCAGAAAAAAATAATCCTATTTACTACTTCAAAATGGATGCTAAAATTGAAACTAAAAAACCCGAAATATTAGACCAAATAAAATCCTGTAACTTGCAGAATCATCAGTAGTGCCTGTTGGAGATACTTCATCAAAATGTCTAGATGGACTAAGAAATTGAAACATCTCTGCCTTTTCAGATAGAAAATCCAAGTTTGGGGACAGCTCTGGCACTTAAAATATGGAACTGGCTGCCAAACAAAGTGACAGAAATGTCACTGCTTAAAGACAACAAAATGTAATTGGTCATGCTAGACCTGTGCAGCAGAAAGAGAGCACAAACTTGCAGGACAGAGATTGTTCTCTGCAGAGCAATTTGTCAAGCTGGGCTCTCATTTGGGCCCTCCCTCAGCAGGCAGTACCAGAGACACCAACCCCAGAATTCTCTTCCATGCCACAAACACCCCAGCAATCAGCCACAAACACCCCAGCCCCACTGTGTTATTTCAGCAAAGACAATGGAAGGGAGGGACATCCCACAATATCCTTCATAAAAAAGGGGACTCTAATGGAAAAATGTCATGTTTGCAGAAAGTAAACAGAGATTTCATAGCATCGAGTCTTCATTTTTATCACATCAGATAGCTCTTTCTTTCTAAAGAGAACTCTGAGGAAAGATAACTAAAGGTTGTTAAGTCCTGCTGCAGCTTTGGATTTATGATGGAAAACCATTTATTTTCCTAAACTACTTGCAACAAATGTTGCTAGGCAGAAAAAGCCAATAGAAACACTTGTAAATGGTCTATTGAGAGGCAGAAAAGTAGAAGGTGACAAATGCTGAAATGACCAGATGAGGTTTTAATTTTAAAACACTATAAACAACATAACAAGTATTTAATGGCAGGGAATCAAAGATGGCTTTTTCTCCTTAATGCAGGGGGATCTGCAATCTTATACAAATAGAAACTGTGCTTCATTTTGTGCAGTGAGCATCTTTTCCCTGCACCTGAAAATACATGAGAGAAGTAAATACTACAGTTGCAAGGCTAAAAAAAAATAGTCTAGTCTAGGAAGATAAACTAAAACCCATGTAAAAAAAGCTATTTTCAGGTAACTAATTACATGAAGAAACACAAGCCAGTTGTTCCAAAATGTGGAGTAATTTTTTTGTGGCAGAACAGTCAGACTAGCCAAGATCATATCTTTAGAAAATACTGCATCAGTTCCTGCAGTAGAAAAGCTGCATGCTTTGTCTGTACTCTCCTGATCTTATAGCCACAGCAAATAAAATCCAACGTTATTCTGCTGTTCACCACCTTCTATTTCAGAAGAACAAAGCCATGGAATTATGGTTTGGGGTTTTTTTTGAGCCAAGAGGAACTTTTTCAGGGGAAGCAATCAAGAAGGAGCTGAACACCTCACCCAATTTTCATGCTGCCCTTATTCCAGCCAAGGCACACAGGACCTTCATCTGCAGGGGTCTCCTGATTGCACCTGCTATTCAATGTACTGAGCACCTGCATTCCCAGCTGGTGATATGGAGCTGGGGCCACTGAGCACCATTTACTGTTTGATAACAGCTCCCAGGTGATGCAACACCTGATGGGGGCTGCACCCAGGCTGCAGAGGCACTCACAGAGCACAGGAGCCAACAGGCACCCAAGCAGGAATGGATTCAACAACACATCCAACAAAGGGATGCACCTCTGCTGGTGGGTCAGCCCTGTCCCCTCTGTCCAGCCTTGGGGCTGGCTACATCCAAGATGCCTCCAACATGGAGTCTTAATAATCTGTCTTACAGCAGCACCAAGCTAAAGTAAAGATTCTCCTTTCACTCAAGCACCAGCTATATCCAAGATCCACGGAGAACAGAGTCTCTGCCTGCCCCCTCCAGGGATACACTCATCAGCCATGAAGCCTTTAGCAGACTTGAAAAGGAAGAATACCTTCTCAATCCTCAGTCTCAAGAAGAAAAATTCCCTTTCAAGGGTCTTTTAAGAGATTAAAAAAAAAAAAAATCATCCACATGAATGAGCCAGTGCTTTATTTCATCCCCCTGAATTTTTTTGCCCTCAACTCTTTTTGCTAATAATTATAATGCCATGAAAGGGAAAGTGAGGAACAAAGAGCTCCAATGCCTGGGTTTCATCATCCAGGAATCATGGCTGCAATTTGAAATGTCACAGGTGCTGAGGCTCTCAGATATATAGCAAATCAGCCTGTCTTTCAGCATCGCTGAATTTGGCCAACTCAGCCCAGAGTCCATTTGCTGCAGGATCAGAAATGAAATGCAGTTCTAGCAGCAATGCAAATCAGATCACATAATTGACAGACTATAAGTATTAGTAAAGACTGAGTATGTTTCCAGCCAAGAAGCAATACTTCAAACTGCACTGGGGACTCAATGTAGAAATTATTGAGTAAGATTCTCTGGACTGCACTATACAATTAGATTATTACCATTACTTCTTCCATGTGCTTTAAATCTATGAATCTGAGGATGTGCAGAGCTACACTTCTACAAAAAGCACCTTTCCGAGAATTTCTTCCCACATTATAAATTGGAACATGAGAAATCTGAGGACATTGGATTTGTTGCCATTTGTCAAGAGAAGAGTTGCCCAAACAGGAATGATTAGAGTAGAAAAACCTGCTGCATTATGAAAACAACTGGTCTTTAAACAGGATGTGAGTACCTGCTTGGGGAAGTAGAGGGCTTTTCCATTCAGTCCACAAAAGCACAAAGAGCTAAAACCTGATAAACTCAGGCTAGGCAAGCATGGGTAAGAAGGTATTTTGTTCTATTTTGGGTGGTTTTTTTTTTAAAAACAGGGAGGGAAACTGTTCCAGAAGACTGTACTAATGGATAAGGTAAATTCTTCATTACTGCTGATTTTACAGTCAAGATAAGATGCTGTCCCAAGAGTTTTGCTCTTGATCAAGCAGATGTTAGATGAGGAAATAATCTCAGCTTAATGCCTACAACTGATTTTCTTTTCCTGCATGATCTTGCACAGTGTTTGAGTACAATGCTCCTTCTGCCTTTATAAACTAGAAATTTCTTAATAGCTCTACATCCATGAGTCGCCAGTAACACAGTTAGTACTTTACAGCTTATCCCCATAGTTGCTTCAAGACAATTTTTTTAGGATATTTTATGTAGGATTAGCCAGTATTTCTGAGGAAGACTCTAGTGTCAAGATTCCTTCTCTAAAATGTCTCTTCCCGTGATAAAATTCCACTCTACATACAAGTAGCTAATCACTTGGTAATTTTGCTCCATGAAGGAGGGTGACTCTCAGAAAGCAAAGCAACAGTCTGTACCACTGAACAAGGTCCTAAAACTGTCTTAATGTTTAGATCTCTCTTACCTGACCACCATGAGCTAAAAAAAAATCACTATCAAGGAGTCCTTGCCTATATTCACCGATTTCCCTTGTACTGTATCTAAAAAAATCATCCACTGCCTCACTTTACAAACACAACAGCATTTGCCACAGCTCCATGCCTGTTTAAGAAAAAGAAGTGAGATGCTGAGCTGCTCAAGATCCCTCACATTTCAAAGACATCCTTCTGCTCTTCCACCAGCCATTCAGCCAGCACTGCTGGCTTGAACACAGCTGCTTTGACAGCACTCACATTTCCAGCATTGCTCCAGCATCAGCCAGCTGATTTTTGCACTCTGTGGTCTCCACTCTGTAATCAGTTGGAGAGGGCATCAAAGAGGTGAGATGAGAATTTTTCATGTTCTCGAGCCATCAGATCCAAGATTCTATCAAACTGCTCATCTGCACTGCAATATTTTGTTTGTTGATGGGACTGAAATCAGAACAGCTGCTCTGCAGAGAGCATGGCCTCAGCGTCAAGTTAACACTTTTCATTCCATATTGTCCAATTTCCATGTTGGCTTCACTACCCCATTTACATAATATTCTAATAGACACATTTCAAGACAAGGTAGGATAGGTCATAAGATGCTGATAGGTCAAAAGTGTGCTGAATGCACTCAAGGAAAAATTATTTACCCTCTCAGCTCCTTCCATAGTCAGCTTCTAATATGAAGCCTGTTGTGCTGCTTTCCCCAAGGGATGTGGGTGAGAGGCTCTCCTATCACTGGAATACAGATATAGGGTTAAGAAAAATCCACAAATGTGTGCCCTCCCTCCCAAAGGCACAACTAACCAGAAGCAGAGATCTACCTCAAAGGCTAACATGTACCTTAAGTCCTTCAAAATGGACACTCCTCACCTTCCCAAGAAATCCATGCTCTGCTTTAAGGGTGTTTTTCCTAAAACCTGCCTCTGCACTGCTGCAAAATACTCAGTAACTGGAGAACAGGTATTGGGAGGCCAGGCGGGGGAGGGAATGATTATGCTGTATATATTTGCATACTTACAGGACTGCTGTAAGAACAAAGTGTCCAACTGTTTTTCCTTCACTGAGCTACTGTAGCCTGGCACCTCTTTTCTAAAATTAGCTCCACTTACAGATGTTGCCATAGTATTTGTTGCCATACCAAGGCACACTTCATAGGTGATGTCATTTGTCATACAGCAGAATGCCAGAGCTGTTTACCAGTTCTGAGCCTCGCTCATTTCTTAAAGCAAATCTGTCACCTCCAGAATTACCTGCACAGGCTATGGATTATTGGAGGTTTTGAGGGGAAATCCTGCCTGAACTCTGCAGTTCAGCCTCTGCACCCAGGAGCCAGAGCCCTGCCCTGACACCCAGCTCTTGCCAACTTCTCCTGAGGCAGATGATTCCCACAGGGCTGCCCCAGGGTTAGCTCAGGGGATTTTCTCAGGCTAAGTACCTGATATGTGAAGACATGTTTGTCCTCATTACTTTTACAAGACCTGACCAAAAATCTCTGGAAAAATGCCTGGAAACACTCTGACTTCCTTAGAATCATAGAATAGTTTGGGTTGGAAGTGACCTTTAAAGGTCATCTAGTCAAATCTCCTCCAAATTTGGATACTACATTAGTGACCTACATCTACAATAGGTTTCCTGTGCATATTTCCTCTCTCCAAGATTAAATAATCATTGTACAATCCATAGCCATGCTGAGATTTTAATATTTCTACAACCAAGTTCCCTTGAAACTTCTGAGATGGATCTGCATCTCGGAGAGCAGTCAAGGAAATTCTGGGGGTCTGGATTGTTTGCTTTTGCACTCACTTTCTACTACTTCTGGAATCAGATGTATGATCAAGTACTTTTTAAACATTTCCCTTCGCATTGGGCCAACTTTTTGCAAAAGCTGGAACCAGAGCTGAATTTCTGACATGTTTTCTCCTTGTCCCTATTCCCAAGACCCTTGCAGATTTTTCCAAGAGCGAATTTCTCTACATGTTCACATGTAGAGAAAAATAATCAATGTTGTTCTGACTTCAGTCAGCTCTGAAGTGTATTCTCAGATTTCTGCTGCACAAAATGGTTTAGACAAAACATCCAGCCTGTAAGACTCTAACCAGATTTTTTTCTGGATCATTTGCCCACAATGAAAACTCTCCGAGAACAAGCAGCAGGAGAGAGATAGATTACAATGCATTCCAAAATAATAACAACAATGCATTTTCCTTCTGCTGAACAGGCAGAGGCCCTTGGCCAAATTTCAAAGGGGAGTCAAGTACAACTCATGTTTTTCCTGGCCCTTTCACCTACACGAGTTGCTTTACTTTCACAGTATCCTGGATTCCCCTTACATTCCAACATGTTGTTGACAACTTGCCCATTCCATCCCTTGTGAATTTGCACACATTGCAGACCGTATCTTAAACAGTCAAAACACAGAATTATAAAAGGGAAGCAAGTGCAGAAACCAGCACGTCAGCCCTCATCACTCCACACATTCATTTTCCATACAGAGATCTGGAAAATCTCCTTCACACACTGGACTGTAGCCACCATCCTTGCTTGCACGGGCCACGCATAGCTGCACACCCTCCTGACCAGGCACAGTAACAGATGGTTTTACAAGAGGTGCTTGTTCCGACACTCAAGTTGGGAACAGCCACTGGCTAGAAAACCACAGCCATTGTGTGCAGCACCAGCCCTGCTCCCTCTGCACTCTGAGCCAGCAAAAGCAGCAAAGGCTCTGCACCTGAGTGTCTGAGAGAGCACAGAGCAATCATAACATTTAGATTCATAAGATTAAGGTCATTTTATGAAATACTTCTAAAGGGAAATCCTTTAGAATTTAGAATCCTTTGGTGCCTCCCCATCTTGTTTACAACTTCCTTACCCTGAGAACTATAATTCACATGAAGAAAAATAAAACCAAGGAAAATTGTACCTTATGCTCCAGCTGTTCTTCGAAGAGCTTGTAAGTCATTACACTTAACTGAAATTCATTGAAGTCATTAAATCCATTTTTCCCCAAAGCCAGCTCTCTCCCTGAACACCCTCTACTGTTGGAAATGGCAAGGAGAGACAGTGATAGGACCTATTTATGCCTGTTTGAAGGTGAGTCTATACTATCTGATTTTTAATTCCAATCTATCCACCACAATCAGGTACACCACACTGGTCCCTCAAACCACATGTTCCCAGCAGCCTGACCACTGTGGCACTGTCAAATTCCTTCTCTCCACTTACAAAGGCACCTTATGCTAACTTTAGAGCACCACTTTCCAAGATCAATGATAATTGACTGATTAAGTATGCCTAATGCTGCCAGAATGTGAGCTGATTGTGTAATGGTGCTAATTAGTAACTGCCAGAGCTCATTCCAATTATTAACCTTTATGAATGTCATTTTTGAAGATAACAGTTTGCAACACAGCTTACTGCAGCATTTGTAATGGTTTTTGTCACATGGGATGAGAAGGAGCACAGTAACCAATGAAGCTGAGATAAAACACAAGAAAGGAGTCCTAAGAACAAAGGATTCTGACTTGGCTTTCTGCAAGTGATACAGGGACGTTAACAACAGAAAACTGGAATATCTGGGCTAAGGAATTCAAGAACCCACTTTTCCACAAGATCTGAGGTCCTCAAAAAAGCATGCCTCTAAAGCTTCCTAGCAGTGCAAGGAAACTTTGGTTTGCAAGCACTGCAAACCAATTCCAAATGTGCCAGAGGGACATGGCAAAATGCCATGTGATGCTCTGGAACCAGACAGACATCAGAACAAGTTTGCTATTGCATACTGAGTAAAAGCACCATTCCCATGTCTGCACAGTCACAGCACTGATTCTTCTGATATGTTATGTGACAGAGGACATTTCATGACAAACCACACCATGCACCCTTCTTGGATCAGATTCAGCTAAACTACTAAGTTAGACCTCAGCCTCCTTAACTTCACGCTTATCTGTCACCTAAACAAAGCATTTGCACTGTCACTATTTAAAAGGAGCACTTTCAAAAAGGAAATATGGGCTCCTTGTAAGTCTCCCACCACAGATGGGCCATGTCCTTGTACCCATCACTGTTAAAAAGCCACAGGACACCAAACATATACAAACTCTTCAGGTGGTGTGACTAAAACCCTTCAGCCCCTACAATTAGGCAGTGTTGGTGCAGACCACTCTCCAATCCTCAGCGAGGCAAATGGTCCATTAGTCCCCTCTACCATAAACTCTTCCAGAAGAGAAACCCCTGAGCTCTTCTTTTTTTGTTCCCCATGCCTTGTACAAAATAGAAAATGCACACTTGGGGGTAAAATGCTAAATGTTCTGTGGTAACTGTATTCCTCATAGATATCCCTTTTATCTATATAGGTTACACATAATAGAACCAATGGGATTTTAATCTTCCAGGGGACATTTACTCTTTACTTTGTTAAAGGCATGCTGAATGATGTACCATGATTTACTGCTTACTCTGTAGCTTAACTACTCCATGGCAATATAACATTATATCTGAAACCTGACATTTGAACAGATGATCTTACTCCCCTGGTTTTCCTCAGCCACACTTACAGCTGCAAGTAATCCAAAGAAAGCACAAGGTTTCCCACAGAATGACTTTACAGAGACTTGTGTCTGGGGCACCTCATGGTCAAGCTTTTCTGTGATCCCTGAAGTAATTACACAGGACCTAGAGGGATCATACTTATGATTTTTCAAGGAAACTCATACACCCCTATGTGGTGATGGATGTTGTGTGATCCTCCTGTTTCCACACCAAGACCTGGGACATATTACCTGTGTGGGAACTACTCTTTTCCAAGCTGTCCTGACTTGTGCTCTGAACCTGCTGCCCACTCATCATCCCCAGGACCAAAAATCACAACCAGGCTTCCTTCTTAAAACAAATGATTCCTACAATTTCTAACATTTCAGAGAAAGAGGTGCAAGAGGATCAATGTGCATTTCTCTTTCCATGGGGCTGATTACTCTTTTTGAGCTTAGATTCCCAAAGGCCAGAAGCCAGGCCCCAGTGATGGGTTCTTTCTTTCTGCGTACTTCTCCCCAGGCACCTTTGGAACTTCGAGGACTTTTTGTAAAAAGAGGGCCCTGCACTCCTGGCAGCAGTTACTCCAGACAGCTGGAGATTGCTGCATTTTGAATGCACCAGAACTCACCCAGGTCAGTTCACAGTGCATCTCTCAACCCTGCACAAACTACCTGATTTTGGGGTAAGGCTTGGCAGTAACAGCTGTATTAACAGCCAGTCATTTTCCTGTTACCTGTCTCCTACTATCATCTTCCTCACAGATACCCTGAGCTAGACTACGAGATCCATAAAACAACATGTAATAGTCCTGCTACAGAAGCCAAAGGATATTTTTGGATTTAACATCAACTCAACCTTTCCAATACACCACCAGATTTTTGCATGCCTGACTAGACCTGCAGGATGCTGAATGCCCAGCTGCTAGCCTGCTGCTAGATTCAGGCATCTGGACAACAACCTTCAGGGAAAACTGGATATAACTGACTACCAATATTTATGGAGTCAATTTTCTAAAGTAACTGGCCTTCAAAGACTCAGAAACAAGGCCTGGCAATCTGGTTACAGAAAAGCCTCACTAGTCTTTTACAGTTTTGGTTCAGAGGTAGAAATACTAAACATAAAAATGCACTAGCTTCCCACGATCCAGCAGTTTACAAGAGCTTTCATTTTCACTTGGTCAGGCATATATTGTAAAATAATTGGCTGACAGATTTTACAGATGAAGCACATGTGGTAAGTAAATAAATCAAAGGCTGGGGAAATGTAACCCTTTGTAAATATTATTTGGAGAAGTAACCACTTCATACGGGCACTTTTAACTTCATTAAAAGCCTAGTGAATCTACCATGGACACAATGAGAGCGACAGACCAGACTAAATGAAAGATAGAAGGATTTCTTGCAAGTTTTTTAACAACTTTTCTCCATCCTTATGATTATTTATAGCCATTATAAAATGGCAGTGCATTTGGGGAAAAAAAAAGAAAAGAAACCACCACGACATAATAAAACATCAATATAAATAGACACAACCATGTTGAAATACTAAAGTACTAAATTCTACAAGTTGTGTACAAAGCATCCAAGATTTATGGCTTGATCTGAAGCCTAATTGGAAAGAACAGAAAAGCCAAGGGAGGAAGGAGATGGGAAGAGAAAGGAAAAGAACAGCTTGGTTCAAGAGAAGTCTTGTAAGGCGCTGCAAAGCCTACCTTCAGTGTGGATAGGGGCACTGCAGCACTGGAGCAAGCACGAGGTGGCAGCAACACAGAAATGTTCTGTGCAAGAACCTGGGGCTCCTTATGCCAGCCTGACTGCCTGGACAGTACATGGCAGTATCAATCTCTGTCTGACTCATCAGAGGCCAGGGAATTTCTGAGCCACAGATGAAGTCTTTGCATGTACTACAATCCTTGAAAGGTTTTGCGTCTGATTCTAGGAACCCACCTCAAACATGATCAAAACCAGGCTCCAGCAAGGAGATACACAAATTAACTACATATTGTCCTGAGAACCATATTCTTCTACTGGTTCTGAACCTTAGGTCAATGCTTCTTTATTCTTCTTGGCACCAAAGAATTGCTGAGGTTGGAAGGAATCTTTGGATTTCATCTAATCCAACCTCCTGCTCAAGCAGGGCCACGTCGAAGACATTTGCCCACGGTCAGTCCAGATGGCTTTTGAATATGTCCAAGGATGGACGCACCACAACCTCCTTAGACAACCTCAGCCAGTGTTCAGTCACTTACACAGTAAAAAAGGTTCTCCATCACATTCAGAGGGAACATCGAGTTTCAGTTTGTGCCCATTCATTGTCTCTTGTCCTGTCAGTGGGCAGACACTTAAAAGAGCATGGCTCCATCATCGTTTCCCCTTGCTTTGAGGAATTTTCACACACTGATGCAATCCACCAGTCCCACTCCAGCCTTCCCTTCTCCCAGCCTTCCCTCCTATGAGATGTTCTACCCACTCACTTTAGTGTGACCCTGTCCATACCACATAACATTGTAAGATTTTTAACATACTCTTTTCTGGGCCACCTCCTCTCCCAATCCTAGTAGATGAGACCTTAGTATGGAAACTCTTATGTAATTTATTAAGAAAGTTTTATTTTTTCACTTATCTATTTGCATATTTATAAGCAAATTTAATGTGTGGTTTTCATTACTACTGGCACAGATTCCCATTGAATGCATTCCCTACTAATCTGTGCCAACGAAACTCCTCTGCACAGCAAAGAGTGATCAGAAAAAGACATCAGTAAGGTCAAAACAAATTCATCTTTACGTGTGGCTTCCTGCAAAAAGTTTT
The DNA here is from genome assembly GCF_027579445.1 of Ammospiza nelsoni. NCBI lineage: Eukaryota > Metazoa > Chordata > Aves > Passeriformes > Passerellidae > Ammospiza > Ammospiza nelsoni. Next base: position 11,556,699 of record NC_080640.1, read on the forward strand.
GCAGTTGACATCCAGATCTCATTAGAATGTTAGATTAGATAACACAACAAAAGGAGCAGCTCTTTAAGGAGAGCAGTGGAATTGCTGCTCCAAACGATAAAAGAAGCGATGGAGGAGCCAATTCCTGTTAACAGGTGCGGCTCTGCTGATGCAGCAACAGTCACAACACCCACAGGATCTGCAACAGCAGGCTCTTGGCTACAGACTCCCTCCTGAGTGCTGCCTTGCTGCTTCTAAACAAGTAGGCAAAGCACCACAAACACACTTTACCTGCCAGCCCTGACAAGATGACTTCATAGGGACAGTGAGGCTTCAAAAGCACATTTGCTCTTGGCAAAGCTTCCTCTGACCTGCTCCACCAAAGCCCCAGAACTGAATGCCTGGAAACATGACCAGAGCTTGAAATCCATTGCTGATGAGATAGGATGTCTCTTTTCTTCAGGAGCCATAATCAAAGAAATTCACCAATAAGGACAGAAAAGCTATAATAATTATAGCATATATTAGTTGAGAACACAGAGACAAGCATGTTCTTCCAGCTTCCTAGAACACTTTTTTCCACAACAAATTTCATTAGTTCACACATTAGTTCACAAGCTCCTAATGCTTATAAATCTACACTGGAAATATCTTTTGGCATTAAATTCTCTAAATTTCCTATTTTATTATCTAGTTTTCTGGAATGGAATGACTAGAGATCAGAACAGGTCTAAGTGTCCATTGACTCAGCTGAGCACCTGAAAAGACTAGCTTAAAATTAAATTATACCAAAGATATTTTTGATTGGACTTTTTTTTTTTATTTTGGGTTGTGTTTTTTGGGGTTTTTTTCAAGCTACAATTTCAAAGAGTACTTCCAGGCCAATGAAGCACCTTTACTCAAAAAATGTGGTAACATCCAAGAGATACCAAGTGATGGAGATCCCACCTGTGATGCAGAAGACTCAAATCCCTTGTTTGAATAAGATGGTCACAGTAGACACACCAAATTACAAATATTTGTGTTATCTGTTAATCTGCCACAGAATATGCTTGGGAAATTATATGAAAGAGATAAAAGAGAGCATGATTTCTTTCCCCAGACCGGCCAGAGTCTGTCATCCAGTTCTCTGGACTTCAAGATCTCCAGATCCCAAACTCGCTAAAATACTGTGCAATATCACAATCCCAGCAATTCCATTAGAATACTTAAAGCATGAGAGCTCTTTGCTGACAAACAGATAATAAAAAAAAGATGTTTCTGCAACTCTGATCCAAAACCTGTAGACTTGTCTGTTCCTTCATTGTTATAAAACACTATTACGTTATTCAGCTACCAGCAGAAATATCCTCCATTAATTCACTGAGTCCCCTTTTGAAATCCATTTATGCTTTTATTATTTCTGCCTCACAGCATCCTGTAGCAATGAGTTACACAATGTAATTACTTGAGGAATAAAAAAGCATTTCCCTTTATACTTATTCAGAGCAAGGGCTTGAACTTGGATCTTCCACACATAAGATTAGAATGAGTCTCTCCCTGGAGAGATTCTCAGTATCTCCTGTTGCAGTTCTTTTGTAGAATATAAATAATTCAGGAGAGATGGCTGGGGCTCTTACCTGAATTGTGGAAAATTAAAGCAAAACACAGCATGTTTTTTTCTCTGTACATTTTGTTTGGAATTCCACTTTCATCCCAAGAACATTTCCTCAAAAAGTTAGGAATTGGATAAATTGCCTTTTCTTTTTGCTTCGCTGTATTCAGCCAGAAAACAAGATGTATCCAAAAGGTCACAGGTCTACTTATTAAAAGGAGCATCCCAGTAGCCCAGTTTTAGCTATGAGATCAACACATATGTACAAACACATAACCTCTCCAGCTATATTCAAAGTGCTCCTTCCCCACCCAAACACATGTGCAGCATCCACTGTCAGTGACCAGCCCAGTCCGCTCACAGCCACACGTTTGAACATCAACAACTTCTGCCTTGTTTTCAAGCTGCAAAAGCTGTGTGAACGGGGCACAGAGTGGGGATGTGTAGCACAGGTTGGACAGGAGTTACCTGCACATGAAAACGTGAACACCTGCGCTCCCACCATGCAACACCAAAATGAGGTTCTGGGGCAGAACGCAGACAAAGCCAAGATTTACCTCTTCATACATTCACGGGTATAAATAAATAAAGCATGGGCATTTATTTTTAAAATAGCAGACTATCCAAAACACCATTACAATCTGCAGTTCTGTTTTTATTCATTCTCTCCAATTCAGTAGGAATTTCACCAAGGAATAGGCATGAGCTGATGCAGAGGGTAGCACATTAATAAATCAAAAGTGTCATAAAAATTTGTAAACTAGTATCTTCTGGGAAGTCTTGGCAATTAGTCTCAGAGCTTTCTTGGCAAACAAAAAATTAATAAATCCAAAAGGCCCCCTGTCTGATGACATTCCCACCCCCACAGAAAGGTCACTAATGAAGCAATTAAGAGACACAACAAATGGACCAGTCAGCAGGCTGGCTCACAAAAGACAAATGAGCTTCAGGAAACAAGAGGACTAAGACATCTTAATAAGCAAAGGTGGGACTTCAAACCACACACCACCCCACATACAAAGGCTTTTAGATTCATTTGCTGGGATAATACTTTTCACATGATTTTGCAGTGGCCCCCTTGGTCTCCACCATCTCTGAGGCAACATTAACACAATTACAGCAAGGAACCACTAGAAAGCAAAGGTGTGAACATTATTATTCTCTTTTTGGAAAATCCTGTGGGATATAACAGGGCTAGGGAAACATTGGGAAGGAGACAAATGAAACTTCTCTATAGAAGTTAGGCTTATTCTTAAAAAATAAGGTATTAAAAAAGGAAGTCTTATCTTCATTGCTATTACTGATTTTGCCTAATCCTAAAGCATGGCCCTGAATTTAAGATAAGCCTAATAATTTTTATTATTGGACGTTTAAAACAGTTTTAACTCACACTGTCCCTTTGCTGTAATGACAGCATCTCCTTCTAGCATTAACTGCAAAGAATGTATGCTCTGGACACTACCTGGAGCTGTGGTGCATTTGAGGAGGGATAAGGATAAACCTGTGGTTAATTCTGTTCAACTCCTTAAATTCTTTTTTTTTTTTTTTTAATTACCATGACTCATCCCATTCAGCTACACACAGCCCAAGCAAATCTGAACAATCCCTTCAGTATATTTCCTGACATCCACAATTAAATATTTGTTCAGACCACACTGTTAAACTAAGGGCCATTTTCATTTGGCAGCAGCTGGGCCAATATGCAGTTACTGTGCATGTCCCAAAGGGTTCCCATGCCAAGATGGCATCTATGCCTGCCAGCCAGGATGAACTGGACCAGGCTGACCTGGACCACCCACTGTGGGGAAACAAGTAATCATCAAGAGTACTGGAGGTTAAAAACTGCATAATTCTGGGATTTTGCTGAAGGTGTGCTCTGATTGCAATTCAGGGAGCTGGGAGCCTCGAGGAACAACTCTTGTCTCACACTATGATCATCTGCTGTGGTTCCCCATTCCCTTGGCTCTTCAGCAAACATAGTCTGCACCTAACAGCTCTCAACTGCAAAGATTTTCATAGCTGGCTCCCACAGCCTAAAAATCCTCACCATCATTAAGGTAAGTTATTTATACATTCTATCCAAAAGCAACAGTAGAGATGCCAAACTTTTAGCTGCCCTGGTTTTCAAATCCAAGAGAGATCAGTGTGCCTGCACACACAGCTGGCTCCTTCCCTCAACGCCCTGATGGTGGCTCACTGCAGATGCAAGAAACCCTTCTCCTCATCAGCACAGGATTTCTGCACTTTGCAGCATTATTAAAAAGTGCCAAAGAAGATGCAATAATGGGAAGCATTACTACTTTGAAAATCAGCTCCATTAATTTTACGCCTGAATACAATCATCCAGAAAATAGCACATATCGAAGATGCATGTCATCAGCATAAAAGTGGAAAATTATAAATGTAATCAAATTTGACAATACTGAGAGGAGATGTCAGCTGCTGGTCATGGAGACTGCATTTCAATACAGCAAACTCCAGGAAAACTGCAATGGCCCAGTGGAGCCAAACCAGTACTAAACAAGAGGTTGTGGCACAAACCAGAATTTACCATTCATACTGCAATCTAAATAATGTATTGACACTGGGATAGAAACATTCTTAAGAAAGCTCTGTCATGACCTATTTCAGGTTTAGCTTTTTTCACAGGGGATGATATGGAAATTTGAGTCAAGCTTTTTGAATTTCCTGATCCCTGACTTCTTTACTCACCAGTCTTAGAAGCTGCTACATCTGGAGCAACCAGATCAAACCTCAGTTCCCAAAGGATTCACAGAATTCACAGAATTACTGAGCTGGAAGAGACCTTAAAGATCATCAAGTCCAACCTGCACCCTAACACCTCAACTAAACCATGGCACTTAGTGCCACATCCAGTCTGTTTTTAAACACATCCAGGGATGGTGAATCCACCACCTCCCCAGGCAAACCATTCCAGAACTTTATCACTCTTTCCATGAAAAATGTTTTCCTAATATCCAATCTATGTTTCCCTTGGTGCAGCTTGAGACTGGGTCCTCTGGTTCTGTCAGCTGCTGCCTGGAAAAAGAGACCAACCCCCTTACCTGACCACAACCCACTTTCAGGGAGTTGTAGAGAGTGATAAGGTTCACATCACCCCACATTCACCCTTTTCCACCTAGAGCAGCCCTGTGAAGCCAGCTCTACATGCCACAAACAAACCTAGGACACAGAAATCAGCGTGAGATGGGAAATTTCTGCAGTGCTAGAGGTACACTGGCACATGCTGAGGGTCTCTGGGGAGTGTGGGAGGCTTGAGAGGCAATTCCATGGGAGGAAACAATGTGAAGCCCTCCTGTATTTCAAACAGAGCTGAATGAAACAGCAATGCACGACATGAGGCAGCTTGCAATCAAGCTGGGGGGTTTTGCTCCTCTCTGCTCCAAACTAGGGCTGCAGCTGCTGCATTTTGCAGCTGCCTCTATTAAAAAAGCTGAAAGGGTTTTTTTCTAACTCAACAAAGAGACTGAGACAACAGACTAACCTCTTTAGGCACAGCAGCCGCAAGAGTAAAAAGAAATGCTTGGGGATTTTTGACTGCTGCCATGGAGACATAATTTCTTGGTTAATAAACAAGAAAAAAAAATATATAAATTTCTTCATCAGCATTTTAGCCTCTTATACAGAAATAGTTAGTCACAATTTTGGGTTAATGCATGGGCCAGCATTATGTACAATCAGGTAATTTAGCCAGGAAAACAGCCAGAGGAGGAGAACTCCAGGGGACCCATCTGAGGTGGGTAAAATGGTAGCAGGGACTCAGAGCTGACACATGCAAGTGCTTGCACTTTGGAAGAAAATCTAAACTGCTCCCCACTGCCCAATTAGCTGATGTGTTGTAGTCATGGCTGTGGCATTGATCACAAATAGCTCCTCGCTCACTTGTGCCTCTCCTGTCTTCTGCATCACCCTATTGTCTCTCTGTCTTCACCTGAGATTGAGAACTCCCTTGAGATGGAAGCTGTCTTTTTAGCTACTGCAATCCAAATAAATAAAATAAACGAATACATTCCTGAATACTAAAGCAAGCAACAATGGAAAACCTTTCATTCCAGTTATCTTAGCAGAAAGAAACTGCTCAATACACACTGGCTGAAACAGTTGAAAACATTTTAAATACTAAAATATCAACTTTGAATACTTATCCAGAATACTAATCCAAAACCCTATCTCAATACTATATAGCTTAACAATTCCTGTGAAGAGCCTGGCACCTGCTCTTTAGAGAGAGAGTTCATATTTCATACAGATCACTCCTGTATGCTTACAGTTCCTCATGGACAATGAAGTTTGATGCAGGGATCCTGGCCTACAGAGAGTCTGGGAATTAGAGGTGCTCCAACAGAACTTCAAATCAAAATCATGTAAGTTTACAGATTTAAAGGGATTTTTTTTTCTTTCATTGATGGAGGTGTTAGTGGGATGAAAAAAAATTATATGGAAAACATATGGCCATCCCTTAATTCATTTTTTATTTAATGCAGGCGGGATTCTTTACTACACAGTTCGATAATTCACTAGGCAATGAGAACTGATGAAGGGTTTGCATGTCTAAAACCTTAAATAATTTTTACAGTTATATTTGTTGACCTATGAAAAAGACATCTCTCCAGAAATTCATAAACAACTCACACCATCACAAGTATAGTAAAGTAGCAATAAAGTAGCTTCCTTTCATAGGAGGAAAATTATCACCTCCACTCAACTCAGTGGGAAAAACAAAAATCTAAACCACAACTGACAGGTATCTCCTGTGATGAAGAAGAGATGTGGCATTCACAAGGAAGAGGGGGTGTGTGGGTGTGTGTTTTTTCCTTGAAGCTGGCTGCTTCAAGGCTGGCTGCTTCAGTAGCAATAAAGACCTTTTGTGTGATTGTTTGAGCCCCAGAAGCATGAATTTGGATATTAGAGCAATGTCTGTGTTCTTGCATTCAAATGCTGACTAGAATTTCCCCTGTCTAAGCTCATACCAGCCTGATATAGGAGCAGTTTTTAAATGTAACTTCTAATTCTCCTCTCTTCCTCTGTTGCTCTCACTCCCTTTTTTAATTACATTCAGGATGTTTTCCTATTGATTTACTTGTTTTTGTATTTAGATGCAGGGATTAGAAATTCTTTTTATACGGCAATTCAGTTTTCCATTAAAAGAAGCCTCTCATGCTATAAACCCAGGGGGAACTGAGGAGGAGATTTTGATGCAGGGAGCAGGTGCAGGCAAGATGGTATTTGGAGATTGCATTGCACTCTGCTCTATCTCAGCATCCTCTGCTGTGTAATTCATTGCTCTCTGCCACAAAAGCCACACTCCTCTCTTGTGAAGGCAACCGTATTTGCCAAGTGGTCAGGATAGATAACAACAGCACCATGGCTCAGATGGGCAGGGCTCCTGGCTTAGTCATATTTCCATAACACAGGGAAAAAAAGCCAAACCCCTTGGAAATGAACAGATCATCTATTGATACACAGTTGAAGTTGCATTCAGTTTGTGATCCATCTGGGGGCTCAAAGAGTCTACAAAAATATCTAAAGAAAGAAAACCTCTTACCAGGAGGCTTACATTCATTCTGCAAAGAAAAATCCTCCTTAAAAAATGTTCTGGGTCTCGAAAACGAAAAGAAAATATTGAAAAACACCAATTTAAATAATGGAAAGATTCAGGGGCCTGAATGCGCAAATAGAACAGGAAATCCCAAGAAAAGGAGTATTTCTCTGGCTTATTTCGTACACTTAGTATCTATTTACATTTCTACAATGTCCTTTGCAGAGAAATTCATAGATGCTCTCCAAGATTCCACACTCGCCTGTCAAGTAAAACATGGCTTATTCTTGAATTTTCCAAGCAGAAAATAAGGTTTAGAGCTGAGGAGATCTACCTACTAGCTCTCACCCTGAGCTTTCCTCACAGACTTAGCAAAGAACCTGAGAAGTTCTAACTTCTCAACCTCTCTGAATCTCCAGGCCCCCACTGGCCCCTATTTCACTGGAGATCAGCTGCAGAAGTGTTCCAGAACACGCTCCCACAAAGCACTGAGTTTTCCCAGCTGACCAAGTGCTGGATGCTTTCAATTGTATTGATGATTAATTACATTTCTATCACTTTGGGAAGCCTCCAAAAGGGATGCTGCTGTTACCTTTCTGCAGAGCTCAGGTGATGCTGCAAGCTCAGGATAAAGACAAGGTTTGCCTGTTTGTTACATTATTTATGCAGGGCAGATTGTTTGGCAATTACATTTAAAGTACAATCACTGTGCCATTTGTACTTGCTATGTAAAGAGGCAAAAGTTTTTTAAGGCATTAATACCTTGAAAAGTACCAGGGTAAGTGGAAATGACTGTTCTCTCTTATTAGCTCCATGGTTATTTATACTTTTGCAGATTACCATGGTGCAGTGCAATTAGGCTTCTTAAGTACTGTTCAAATTGAGAAGTTTCAAGAGCTCTACTGAATAATTAACCCTTAAATACATTTACAGGAATAAACCTTCAGCAAATGGCCAAAGCCTGCTCCAAACAGAGGCTTTTAAATCACCTGTGAAGAAAGAAGTACAAGAGACCATCTGCCAGGAAAGGCTCAAACCCAAGCAAAGGCTACAATGCACTGACCATTCCACCAACTACACCTTGAGCAGGTTTCACAATAGCTATAATACACCAGGTGAATCTAACACAAAGCACTTGGTCTCACCACCCCTGGCTGCCTTTTTCTCTTTTTTTTTTTTTAATGTACCTAGGGTAAAAAACACCTGATAGCAATTCTGTTGAAGGCATACCACTCCACAGGCAGGATAAAACAATTTGGTGATTTCAAATATCAAGGAAGTGACCTATTTATAGGGCTAAGTTTGGGGACTGAGGGGATTTTAAGTTATTTCTTTATTTTAAATGCAGACACACACTTCCAAACCCACACTCTGTTCAGAAGCATGTTTCCCCAGGGCAGGACAGTCCATCTCCCATGCCAGACTAGGAACATGGCAGCTATGGACACCATCCAAGTACATCCACAGTGGAGAAGACACTGTGGCACCTCCAGTCCTTCAGCAGCTACTCTCCTTACAGCCCAACACATCCAAGTCACTACCAAGATGCCCATCTTAGCTCACAGGGGTGAGGAACAAGGATCAGCTAAGATTATATCATACACTGTGTTTATGCCTTCTCAGACACAGTTCTAGCAAGTGTGTACCCATCTATAGAGCCTGTTCTCATTGCCAGCCTCACAGCAGAGAGAGGAAGGAAGTGACTTGTTTAAGGTGAGAAGGAAGCCAAGCTCCTCTGTGTGTCAGGGAAGTGCCATTACATGATGAAACCCTCTTGTTTGCCGACCCCACTTCATTAAAGGAATGTGTTCTAATCTTGCATCCCTTTCCCAAAGAGCAGCTCCATTTGTCTCAGATTGTTTCCCAGCTCCTCCTGTGAGGAGCTCAAACACTGCCCCATGCCCCCAACCCGGGTCAGCCCCAGACAGAGAGCTGTGATTTCCACGTTCCACGTACCTCCACAGTGAGCTCTCCGTAACACTCCCCAGGTTGAAGTCGTAGAGCTTGGTCAGAATGAGAATCACCTAGAGAGGGGAAAGGGAGGGAGTGAGAGAGAAAGGGAAAAGAGGAGAAAGAAAAGGTTGATGTTAGATTTTGTAACAATACAAAGGGCATCTGAAACCACCTAAAGGAGAGCTGAGCATTTATCCATTAAAGTTGCAGTATTATAGGATAAAGTAGGTTTAAATACAAAATGGGAAATCATTAGCTTAGTGCATTGTATAACCAGTAACACTTATTGTAATCCCAAAATGTTTTGCATTTGAAATAAAACATGCCACCAGGAATTAATCAGACTTTGTGAGCTGACCTCTCTGCAACTATGATTATTCAAATTCAGGGATGGAATCAAAATGCACCCTTGTTAATTCAATAGTTCAATCTAAAATTACAGTCAATTTCTTTTGTCTCTCAACATTCTATCATTAATTATTCAGTCTCCACAGAAAGCACTGGCAAGTTTTTTATGTAGATCCCCATCCACCAAAACAGTCCATCTTGCCTACAGTCAGCTTTTTTTTCTCCATCTGCTGTCACTGACTCCAGAGCACGGGAATTCCTACATGCCATCACCTTCCCACAGTGGTAAGAGGGACATGGAGTGTGACATTCTGCTTATGCACTGAGCAAGACAGACCTTCACATGGATCCTTAGTCCCCAAGGAGAGTCAGAGGCCCCAGGACTCACTGACTTTCCAGAGAAAACACTCCTGAGTCATGGCCCTGCAAAACTGAAGTTGGGGGAGAGGGAGTTGAGCAGTACACAGGGGACCACAGAGGAATATACTTTCCCTCTGATCTACCTGGTGCTGTGACCTCAGATTTCACAGGTAAATGTAATCCTCCTAGCTACAAGCTACATTGCCCAGTGCCTTTCTCTCCAGAAAGGCAGTTATGCATTCTGATAGCTTGGGAGCCTCTGTGCAAGCTCCCAGGCTCACGTGGGATGAGGGAATAGAGGGAAGGTAAGAGCATTTGAGAATCTGCTCCTTGCCTTTTTAGCATAACTCATGTCATACAGCTCATTCCCTTGGATTCTACAGGACCAGCCTCAAGGAAGAGCTCCGGGGCACCTCTTCATTTTTGTTTTGCATCATTTTAACATTTCAGCATCATTTCCTCCTTGCAGGATTCAAGCACAGACCAGCTTCCCTCACATCTGCTCCAGCTGTGAGAGAGAGCAAAGTTTAAAGCTTTGCAGAAAAATGCCAAAGGATTAATCAATATCACAGCTGCTGCAGCATTCATTTACTGTCAGCATAATACCAGGAAGAAACCTGTTCAAATTGTGAGGGACCTTGGTACGTGACTATGCACTCAGTGCCCATCTTAATGACTGCAGAATAGATGCTCCAAGCATTCCTTCCTCTCCTGGATTCACTTTTACCATCCCCTATTGCATTTTTCCCTTTATTTCCCCACGCAGAGACCATTAGGAAGAAGATAATAGCCAAGCTGCTTCTAGCAGGGTGTGAAAAGAAACCTGCCAGGCAGATTTGAGTCAGCATATGCAAGTCCATGTCAGCTGAAATCAACACTATCCTATGGGGAAATAAGGCTAACATCCTTTTTAATGCAGCCTAAACCCTGCACACACCTTCCCATACAAAGGGGGAAGAGCCAGCTGCAAGCTGAAGCAACCAAGGTTTGGATGGTTTGTGTGCCTCCACCCCTTACACCCAGCAGGGCAGCCCTCTCCCCGCTAAAATCCAATGGGAATGACATTTTTCGGATGTTCCCAACAATCCCACAGGCACTCAGCCAGCACTCTTCTGAGGACTGTCTAGGAAGTCATGCACTATAGCACAAGCCCTGCCCTGCCTGGAATTACACCCCTCTTATTGCTCACAGCTGGGATGAGGTTTCACAAAGCTTTTGAGTTTCAAAGTCTAAGCACATTGAAGACAGCTGAGTTCAGTGGATCCTGGATTTATTCCTAAACATTGTAAATAAAATCTCTGTGTCTTGATCAAATTTCAACAGATTCTACCTTATTTCTACCCTAAATTGCAATTACAACTAAAGGCAGCATCCATAATCTCCCAGCTCTTTGTGTCTCTCCCCAGATCTCCTATGCCCTATATTTTTGCATGCATCTCTTCTCTACTACCACCCTGCAAATCCTAGGATAACAACAGCTTTACAGAAGTGGGCTGAATGCTACTCAGCTTCTGGGTATAAATTCATAGTAAAGACATGTTGCTTAGTATTACTTTTCTGGATTTTTGCCTGGGATGACTAACATCCATCTCTATTTGGTGATGCATGGAAATCACAAGCACCCCTTGAGCAGTGTCTTACACACAGTCCCAGGAAATAGAAGGAATTTCCTGGGGCAGTGGTAACACCTACGGCAACCTGACTCTAAAATTACTCACCACAGGAGCCCAGGACAGGCAACATTCCCCCATCACTAACCCAGGCAGCTTCCACTCTGCTCTCGCTTGCTTTGAGAAAAAATACCCCAGATTCAATAAATACAACTCTTGCAAGGGTTTGGGAGTCTGCAAACCAGGGAGGATCTGAGAGTCTGAACACACAACCTTCCCAAGAAAAGCTGCAAAAGCACTTTCCCCCTACACACTGCCACAGAGCAAACTCAGCTTCTCAGGGTACACCATGGGGCTGAGACAAAGACAAGAGCCTGAGAGGCAGGGCTGGATCCTGAGCTGTTCCATGGGCTGTGTTTGACTCAGCTCTGCAGAGGAAACATCAAACCCTTCCAGAAGATATTCTGAGGCACCAGCAGGCTGCCCCAGCCATGCTAAGAAGAAACATGAGGCAGGGGCAGATGTGGGGAAGTACCAGATTTTCTGACATTGTGTTGTTTGAATGCTTTAGTTGAAAAAGGATGGAACAAAATAGAAGAAAAATTGGACACATTTTACAAAACTGAATTCTGACAAGAAAAAGAAAAATTAAAAAGGGAAAGACCTTCCTTGACTCAGGCTGAGACATTTCATTCCAATTTCTGCTTTGTAGTCAAAGAAGCTCAGCTTGTTTTTGTGAACACTAACAAATTACTTTCCCATGACAGTGTAATTTTGCATGAAAATCTTGACGTTTTTCAATTTAAAAGCTGAATTCTACTGAAAACTGGAGATTTTACAATTAAGGCACTATTTCAAAACAAAAACATTTTCTTCCCTTGAACTGAGAGAAATCTGGAATTGCCACCCCATAGAAAATGTCCACTCTGCAACATAAATTAAAACATTTTGCTCTGAGGAAAAGAAATACAAATGTATTAAGTTCCAAGCAATTCAGAAACAGCAAAAACTTACACTTAGGCATTATTTAATCAAAATAAAGAAAACATCTTTATAGTGCCAAATTAAGCTGTTTCTATTCATCAAACCAATCTTTCCAAAATTAATTCCAAGTCAGCTCAATGTCAAACTGCATTTTGCTATGGGATCATACTTTTCACTTCAGGAAATGCAGCTCAGATATGAAATTTCCTCATCTCCTGCAGGCTAGGCTCCATACACTACACTGTGCTTCCCAGGACACCCCAGGGCAGATGTCCCTTGGGACACCAAGCAGCTCAGCTGGTTGAGAATCAAAAACCAGGGAAAGAGTCTGCAGGACAGAATGTGGAAATAGGGAGGCTGAATTACAGCTCCCTTAAGGCAATACAATCCCTCCAGAAAATGCAATTTCAAGCTGAGCTTACACGAAACTTAATGACCTGAATAATTTAACAAATTGTTTTGGTTTTGTAGACAGAAATGGGAATGGAGAAAGGATAATCAGAAAAAATATATTTTCTTTGGAAAGAAGTGCTGTTCCAGTTCTACAAGAATTTTCTTATGTGCTTTATTTTTCACACATGCATCACCACATTGCATGTAGGTTGGGGTTGTTTTCACTGTCTACTAAATACCCTGCTTTAAGGCTTTTATAAAAAAATGCCAATACTTGTCAATCCTTTACCTTCAATGGTCTATACTTCAATACAGATTAAGAGCCTCTGGCACAGAGGAATCCTGACACAATGCTCCATAGCATACTAAACCACTAAATCCAGATTTCATGTGATGGACCACTTCTTTAAATTAAGAGACAGCGAGTGTCCAAAACTGTCCCATTCAGCAGCCTTGAGTCTTAACACAACTTGGCTGGTATGAAAGCAGAAAAATTACAACTAGGAATATTAGCCCACATTTCATTCCATCTCAAAAACACATTCCTGAAGGGATCCCTATTGTTCAGGCAATTATCAGGAATCTCCAAGCCCACAAATCACAAAAGTACTCAGAAGCTTTTCAGAGTGTTTGGTGGTGTAACAATCTTCCATGCCAATAAAATTTTACTACGAAGGAAAATTACTTCAGTTCATTAAACCCAGCTCTATATCTTGCCAATTGTAAACTGGCAAAGTGCTTTGCATATACCCCAGAGTGGAATATATAATGCCTGCTTCCCACAAATTAGGAGTGCAAAGGCACTGCAGCTCCTTCAGCAGGTTGACAATGAACTTCAGAACACGTGAAAAGCACCACACCAAGGCTGTGTGGAGACCCTGCACTCCTGTGTGAGGGGACATTGATATTAGAGACAAGAGAGGGAAGAGCACAGCAGCCAAAGTAGGTGTCAGACAGACATGTGAAAGGCCAGCTCTGATTCACTCCATGAGACATCTCTTCTCTGAGTGATCCTGCTGTATCAGCACAGAGATTAAAACAACTCATCAGTAGCCCTGTGCACATATTTGCCAAGTGTAATTAATAAAGAGTACAGGGATGAGCAATAGGCAGCACAGAGCACAGCAGAAAGAGGGCAGACAAATTTACATGTGCAAAATGAGAACTCTCCACTCACTTGCTCTGGCATGCTGGGGTCTCTGTCTCCTGCCCACAGACATATTTCCATGATGCTTGCAACATTTTCTACCCTGCAAGCCAACCAAAGGAAGCTTGTCTGCAATTTCCATCTGCCATTCCCCAATCCATATGAGAACTACAGCACCCAAGAAGTAAATTTCAAATGTGAGCAACCACAGGATAGTGTGAACCAGTGTCAGTAAAAGTGCTCGCAGCCAAAGACAAATTGGCTTTAAATGCTCTGGGACTTAAACACCAGCAGCACTTATATTTATAGCTCCTTGATGTTTTCTTATTTGGGATTATTTTGGGATTTTGTTTGTTTGTTTTGGGTTTCTTTTTTTGGTGGTGGTGGGTGGTTTTCAAGGCACAAGATTATTAGCTAAAGCTGGGCTGACTGGCAAGCACATGGACATGCACATTCATTAATTTCTAATGCACTCTTTCATGCAATCACTTAATTCAAAGCTAATTCTGTCAAAAGCCACCAATACCAGCCTAATTTTTCCCAAACAAATACTCAAAAGATGGAGAAAAGAAAATTTACATGTTCAATCTATATTTGTGCTTAAGTGGAAACTGTGGTAGGCTGACCGCAAGCAGAAACTAAGCACCAACACAGATACTGATTCTGTCCCACCCCAGGTTGATGGAGAAAACCAGAAAAGCAAAAGTGAAAAAAACCCTTGTAATTCCTGACAAAGACATTGCCATTAGTCAAGGAAAGGGAAGAAACTATAAATAAACAAACAAGTGATATAAGGGCATTGACTGTCCTCCCCAGCAGACCAATGTAAAATCAGTCTTAGAGCACAGTTACTATTGCTGAGGATGATGCTCCATGGAACACAACACCTTTCTGACCTCCTCCTTGGGTGGGCAGAGTGAGAAACACTGTGAATCTCTGTTCAGCTACACCTAAAACACTGATGTGCTATCAGCACTGCTTTAAGCTAGAATTCCAAACACAGCGTGGCACAGGCTGCTCTGAGGAAATTATTCCAGTACAAGTGTTTTCCTGGGTCAGGGTAGCATGATTCTCAAAAACAATCACTAAATAATCCTGGTCTCATCAAAATCTCTTCACACAAATACAGCCTCAAAAATCTGTGTGTGCATGTGAGTGATCCCACTATGCAACATCACCATCCTCATTTCCACTGGAGGCCTGAGTGCAGTTGCCAATACCCAAGAGTGCCATCTCCAGTTGTGAGAAGCATATAGAACTATTACAAAGCTCCCAGGAGAGGAATTTAAATTCCACAGGTGTTAACAGATTCTGCAAGCATCACCACTATGAAACAAGGCAAGTAATAGCATCTTTGTTTTACTGATGAGGAGGCAAAGAGAGGTTAAGTGAAATTTTAAGTGTTTCTCTACATGGGAACACTCAGAAAGAAGATTCCAAATAAACTTTAAGAATTTGATTCAATCCACTTTGCAAATACATATGAAAAGTCAAAGACTACTTTATTCTGAAAAAGTCAATCGAGGAATTCAGCATAGCTTAAATAATCCAATTCAGCACATTTTGATAATTTAAGGTAAGAGGCATCATCTGGAAGATAAAACACCAATCTGAGTTCACCCAGAGTAAGAGAATGATTAACTAAAAAGGAATACATGCACCTTAAACACCAATCTCCCCTTTTTTCCCCAGTCTGGTGAGCATAGCTGAAGAAAACTTATCTCCAGATAGTAGGAATTAATGAATAGCACATCCTAAGACAAAATAAAAAACCAGCAGAGGTGCTGACAACAAGCACAGGCCAAATCCTGCCCCTGGAAATCAGAGTAGCAGTTCTGTAAGAGCAAAGCTTTGCCAACTAAGCTTGCAGCAAAGGACTTTTCCTTACTTTTTCTTTTTACTTTTTTTTTCTTTCTTTTTTTTTTTTAATCTCTGGAGAGACAAAAATGATCTGTGGGTGGCTTCAGGCAGCGCAGACAAAAGAGCCCTCTGAAATTGAAAGAGACAAATCCCAAGATCACACACAGAAGCAAAACATGTTCCAGTGAACTTGTGATCTCCAAACAGCTGAGACTGTCAAATTTGTCCTCAAAACAAGAACCAGTAACTAAAAGGAGGATATTCGCCTTTAATCCTCCTTTGCCTGTGTTGCTTATCACTTTCCAGTGGGAAAACTGCCACAGCAGGCTCCTTCTGTCCCCTGCCCTCCTCCCTTTCAATATAAATCTGGCACCACAACGGGCTGGAGCCAGAGCAGAAGTCTTCCCACTGGCACAGCTGGAGACAGATCACATTATCTTCACAAAAGCACCTTCCAGATGTAAGCAGCAGTGTGAAATTCCCATTTACAGGACTTGCACTGAATTAACAGAATCTGAGGGTGCAAAAAAAAAAAAAAAACCTAAAAAACCCCATAACTAAAACCACTACAGTGGCTTGCAGAAATAGCCAGATCTTGAAAGCCCAACTCTCTCCTCCTGTCCCTTTACAAGCAAAAGCAGGGCAGGAATTTTGTGTGCTGGTTCCCTTGGATGCCTTGGCAATTCAAGGGCAAGCCCAGTCTGTCAAAGAAACAGCACACATCAACATCAACACAGAGAGACACCTCTTCCAGAGTCATGGATCTACCTTACTGGCCTCCACAAATCTAGAAAGTGTTTTTAATTGAATCTGACAGGGTCTTTCATGCTTTTAGTTTTAGGCATTTTTGTGCAGGGACTGTAATTTAGGATATGTTCAGAGATGCCTTGCACATACAAATCCTTGCTGTGGCAGTGAATGCAGCTGAATAACCCCACCAGCAAGGCAATGACTAATGACTCCAGGACTCAGAAAAGGAATTGGACTATAATGTTTTACAACAATGTGGAAAAAGAAGTCTGATTTTCCTCCTCCCAAGGCAGACATTCCAATTATCAACCAAAGGGAGGGTTTTCACAGCCACTAGCTGTATGGTGGCTGCAAGTCAGCCATGAGGCTCTTTCATCTCCACTGCACATTAAAAATTGGGCAGTATCTCTCATGCAACATTTTTTCCAAGAAAAGTAAGAAATAAAATTGGGAAATCCTGCCTCAGTTTCAGCAAATATATCTCCTGCATACCCACATGCTTACCTTTAGTGCATGCACACACACACACACAAAAATTGTAACTCTGATTACAATTGTGCAAAACCTCCTTAATAAAGAAACAAATGAGATGCCTACAGCAGTCCTTAAAGAGCAGCTGGATCCTGTCCCAGAGGCTGCAGGAGAGTGCACACACTCATGTACATCTGTGTCTATGTCTGTGTAATATAAAAACAATTATCAGTCACACAGAATCAGGAGAGAGTGTCTGGAAAAGGTGTGGTAATTAGGAATAAACACACTGGAAGGGAGGGTGGACACACCAACACTCTCAGCAGCTTGTGAGTAGCATTAGTCAGAGAAGTCAGAGATAGAAAACACTCCCCAGATTATCTGATCCACCCCCCTGACAAGGCACAGTTTTGCCCTACAGAATTTTCCCCAGCTTTTCAGGATGGTTTTTCTACACATAAATACACATTCCCACCAGAAAAGACATCTAGATTGCTTAAAATAACAGAAGGCTGAGCTTTATCTCTGTGTAACTCAGTTTAACATAAATACAATCTCTCCTGTCAGGTAGTGATATGATTTAAGGGTCCCCTATCATACCTTATAAGAGGTGATAGCAAAGAACTCATTATTTATTTCTATTGATTCAGCAACCCACACTAGATCACATATCCCAGTTCTTCCCCCTTGCTAAGAAGCCCCCCTCTAAAGCCTTGGAAACTTTAATTTTATCTTTTTTTTCCCTTCTCTGTCTTCCTTTTAAAGCTGCTGTGTGCACACCTCCAAGTTCAAGAAGAAAATGAAAAAAGGCCCCAGATACTTTGCTGGCTCAGTTCTTATTCCAATTATCTCCTGATACCATCCACGAAGCAGCAGATTTCGTGCAGCAATTTATCTCTGTGGAGTCAGTCACATTTCTGCTGAAGGGCCATTTAAAGCTTCTGACATGGGGAGACCTGGAAAGAAGGAATGACTTGAACTCCAAGTATGGGTACACTACCGTCAGAGGACATTTCTCAATTTAATAAAAAAAAAAAAAAGTAAGGGGGCATAGCCCTTTGAGATCACATCAAGTGCCAGGACAGGAAAGCGTTTTTCTTGAAAGCAGGAGTATCTGGTTCTATAAATGAAGCTAAACTATGTGGGGAATTTTGTGTCTGAGGCATTTCTGAAAGGAAGAGAATAAAAAACAGTTCTCATAAAGGTAATTTTTCAAGAAAATTCAGGCAGCTTATAGCTGTACCATTTTGGACTCCAGGTTCTACTCAGGAACTCTCACTCCTCTCACACATATGCCCTCTCACCTCTCCCCTGCATATGTACATACACATATATAAATATTAGTGATCTTCTTCAGATTTCAATTAGCATCTCAAACAGTTGTTATTGATCAGTGCATGGGCAAGAGATTCTCTCTCTCCCCAGGGACAGAAGATAGAGTAGATATCCGTTCAAGTCCACTCCAGCCTCATGCCTACAAAGGCTTACTTCATGTGAAAAAGCGTCACTGCTAGCACAGGAGAAGCAGTCCAAGAGCTGGAGTTTTACAGATGTTACCATGGAACAAAACAAAGTACCTGTTGGGAGATAAATCCTTCCATCTGTTTTTAGTGGCCAGTTAAAAGATCTTCCACTCCTGCAAATCCAAGAACCTTAGACTTTGGCTCATTTCCTTCCTCACAGCAGCACAGGGAAAGAAGGATTGCTGCAGTTTGCCAAATGTCAAGTGTAGCACAGAGGGAAAAAGGGCAAAATGCACAAATTGTTCGAGTTATGGTTCTGCAACTATCAGCATCCAATAATCAGATTTTCCACCACACATGAGAACCCACTTTAAACAACTGTAACATCATTGTACAAATTCATTATGTAATCACAATGTCTTAAATATGCATACCTAGAGTACTTATAATTAAACAGGGAAGGTGAAATATGAGAATCATCACA
This sequence comes from Ammospiza nelsoni, assembly GCF_027579445.1. Taxonomy (NCBI): domain Eukaryota; kingdom Metazoa; phylum Chordata; class Aves; order Passeriformes; family Passerellidae; genus Ammospiza; species Ammospiza nelsoni. The sequence goes on from NC_080640.1 coordinate 11,575,655, forward strand.
GGAAGAAAAAGATAAAAATAAAAGTGATCATTTAGATTAAATGAGTAAGTATCACAGGCAACTTGGGTCAGTCAGGCTGAGTGGGACACACAGAATAGGACAGTGCCTGAGGTAAGAGACAAGCACAAGTCAGGGCTCTTGATGGACAAAAGGTCAGAAGCAAGAGTTTGAGTGCTAAATAGCCAATTAACATATTTTTACATTATTATGGATTTTAAAAAAATTAAATTATCTGATTATCCTATATATTAAGGTAATAAAAACGTGGTCTGTCCAATTAACTGCACTCTCCTGACCTTGAACTTCTGTTTATGCAGTCCTCATCTGCAGGCAAGAAAATCTACTTTAAAACTCAGTGACTCAACTTTGGTAAGGTCAGACTCTGCCCTAGCAGCTCCTTTTCCTACTCATATTCCTTTGAAATAATGTTTACTCATTATTTTAATCACCTTTATTATTTTTATTCTGTGTTTGTCAGGTGCACACATTTTTATCATCATTGCAAAGGCTGAATACTTACACCATAAGTAGCTTTTTACTATTATTATTTGTCTTGTTTCATTAAATAGTAAACCAAATTATTTTCATCTGAGAATTTTCGTATGTTGCTGTGAAAACACACTCTGGGCAATTTCCTTTCTTTGCTCCTGTGCAGAGCAGCTCTTGCTCATGCCAAGCACCCCTGGAGCCGGAATGTTATCTCCTTTGGAGGGCCTAAACAAGCGGACTTACATGAAATCTCTGTCACTAGGTATTTCCAGAATGTGAGCTGGGAATGATTCCTCTGTGTATATCCACCACATTGAGCCAGCCAGATATAACATCCTCCTCTGTCTCAGCACTAAAACTTTTAATACATTCCCCCCCCATCCTGCTCTCAAAAAATTTTCCTGTGAAAGACTGGCACCAGCTCATGGTGGGGTGGGAGAAAGTAAAGGAATCTTTGAGGAGCCACAATACAATTGCAATTTTTAGTGTCAGTCCAATAGCTCAAAGAGGGGGTAGAATATGTTTAAGAAAAAAATCCATTAATCTGTTTTGACCTTAGTAAGAAAGAAAATGGGTTTTTCCCACTTTAGAAATACCTTGTGCTAATGCCTGCATGGGGACATGTGGAGCAGCACAGTTGAAGCTGTCAAGGGCAATTTTTCTTACAGACTTAAGTGTTCTGTTACTTATAAAAAAAATAAAAAAGAAACTGAGAAAAATAGAGGAACTTGAATTCCAGTCTCCTTTAATGCAACATTATGGTTGAGAATTTCAAGCTGTAAAAGTAGGAAACTTAGAAGTTCAGACTCTACATTATGTACATGGATTGTATAAGAGAAAAGAGGCAAACCACCTTTGCAGAAATCCAAAGCTCTATCAACTTTTGGTTGAGGCCCAGAGACAGTTGGTCAGACACCTATTGGCTCCAGTCTGCAACCCTCATTTCAACAGAAAACTTTCAGAAGGCTTGACATTGTGACATCTTTCTCCTTTGCTTACTTCGGGATCTAAAAAATTATTTCTATGGATCTGAAAGAATCTTGCCCTCCAGGAGACAGAGAAATTGAAGCACATTCTTCATATCAAGCCACTGTCTTATAAGAATCTCCTATAAGAATCATGCTTATGACAGCTGAGACTGCTGGCATTTAAACTGGGACTACTTTTAAGATCAAGATCTAGGATGCTAAACTCTAAGAGGTAGATCCTTTTTACTCAGGTGTGACAAGGAAGGCTCAGTGCTTTGCTCTTCTATCACCTGCATCACCATCAGAAGGATATCCAGGACCCAAAATCTGGAGGTGGAAAAGGGGGAAGAGACAGAGTCTCATTTTCTCTGAAAATCCTTTGCAGCTCTGCAGGGTCTCCAGTGGACTTTCAGGGAACTTTACATCCATGGGCTGTAGGGTTACCTTGCACCTTGCATTGAGATATCAATACCCATCACTGCAGAAGGGCTCTAAAGAGCATCAATAGTCCCACTGACTATCACTGCATTGGAATGCTTTATGTGGTGTGCCAGAAATTTCTCAAAACTTCCAAAAAATCATTCTGCCCCTTGAGGAACATAAGAGGGAATGGCTGTGCAGTACAACAAAGTAAGAATGCAAACTGACTAAACAAGATCTGTAATGGCCACTCTGCAAGGTCTGTGAGAGTTTTCTTCTCCCCTTTACTGCCGCAAGAGTCCTGGATTACCATCAGAATAATCTCTTCTCCCTCACCAGTCACACCACAGGGTCTTGTCCTTATCAGCACCATGAAGTCACGGGAACAATATTCTTTTCATGAGAAAGGGTTGAGCTGGCAAAAGCTGAGAGCTCTGAGCATCACCAGAGGCTGAAGCACAGTGGGGACCAGAGCGCTGATTCCAGTGGACAGTGTCAGTGTCATCTGTCAGTGTATCAACTCTGTACAGGTTCTCTCTCTTACCTTGCAGGGTGCTCACCTTTTCCTATGTGTGCATATCTTTTAGTACCTGTGGCAGACTAAAGAACAAATCCAAAGGCTTATTTTTGCCTCTGATGTTTTATGACTGTCCTTTCACTAAGATGATCATCTACCAACTATTTCTTATAAAACACCTCCCAAACCAGAAATATTTCTCTGGATCCTTTTTACATCAGGACAGACAGCAAGAGCTCCAAAGATAATCTTCAGTAAACCTAGTTATTGGAACAGTGTAACCTGTTGTAAATTCACCTATAGAACACAGAAGAATGAAGATACTCCCCAGTCCAGCCTTTCAAATGGAAATTGATACAGATCTCTTTAGTAACTGCACCAGCACAAGACTGATTCCAACAGCTCCAAGCTCCTCACAACCCTCCTGCAGCCAGAGCAGCTCTCATTACAAAATTGATGCACTAAAACAGGCACCAGGGACTCAGCTTTAAACCAAGCTGTCAGAGCACCAGCGTCCTCCACTGCATCACAGAGCTCAAGTTATCTCTCATGGACTGTTGCATTTTGGTTTTCTACAAGCCCTAGCTCTTGGAGGCCAGAGGTTTTGTTGTTCTGTTTTAAGCCATTGACCAGCAATGCCTCAAAACAAAACAACAAAACCTCATATTCTCTTATTTTTACTTTTCCTTTTACACACATGCATACATTATATATTTATGTATTATATAATTTTTATATATATATATATATATATATATATATATATAATGATTTTTAATTATTTCCATTGCATTCTTTTCCCTCCTCTCCCTACCAAGAAAGAAGAAAATAAATTACCTCAGGCTGTTTTAGATGGCTCAGATTAGCAATGCCACAGTCAGAATAGCACAGAGCACTCCTGAACAGCTATTGCAAGCACTTGCAGATGCCATAAGTATACTGTATTTACATTCAAACATAAAGGAAAATAAAGCCAATTTGTTTCACAAACTTCTCAAGAACAGCTTTGCATTCACAGCACGTGTGGCATTCTTGATTAAACAAGAGATCTGCATGAACATAATAAACGTGTCATTTTATTGGCCAAGCTCTATGAAAACAATTTAGAAGACATAGATTGCAATGTTAAGCAAACTGCAGCCCAGGTACAACACCCATGAATAATAGCAGTCTGGCAATGACCTGGCCAGTTGTTTCTCACAGCCTTTAATAACAATCATCCACATCTTCACAGCACAATAGAAATTAGAGACGCAAGGAGCCTATTAACTCATCCAGAAAAAACAGGATTGTTCCCCATGGGATAATTGCTAATATTCAGTCCAAAGTAGATTTAAAGCTGTAAAACAAGGTAGCCTCTTTAGCAAGATTACTCAGCATGGCTGAAAAGTCAGTTCCATAAAGCTTCTTCTAGACAATAAATTTAAATATTTCCTCTTTAAAAAGGTTTACAGCTAGTCCAAGGAGTTTGGTCTCCTTTGGATTCCCTTCTAGTCAATAAAGAGAGGGAAGAGTTGGGAGACTGACCTTCCCTGGCCAACACCCTTCACAAACAGCTCTCCTCCTACCCAGCTCCTCTGTGTCAGCTCTCAGCAGGGACATGTGGCAGTTCTAATGCAAAATGCAGAACCTCACTGTGTCCTGTACTAGAGCAGGGGTTCTGACACAAGGCTGGGTCAAACGTCCTTGTTGCAAGCAGTGTCAGTCCTTGCTCTAAATACCAGGCTGTATTTCCACTGCTCACAAAGTCTCCATGCAGTGCTTCAGTCCCATGAAAAGTCCAGATTTAACCGAGAATTAATATGTGTATCAGAAGAGTTCAGATATATCTGGGAGGTAGGGAATTAAAAGATTTGCAAACATAAGAATCATAGCAAGTCTACCACAATCCTTACTAAATCCAAAGTATTGCAGCAACAAACAAAACAGCATCTTGCTTTGAGCCCAGGAGAGTCAGTAATGTCACCAAGAGGAATTTGTGTGAAAAGGTGGAAACAACAGCATTTAGCACTAATTAAAACATCAATGGATCCCAAGTGATGAAACAAAAGTCTTCAGCCTGCACATGTTAGGTCATCTGATTATTATTAACAACCATTTTTTTTAAAGAATCAGGAAGAAGGTGAAATTTTCCACATGACAAAACAGAGTTGGAACTCAGGAGAAGGTGTCTCATAACACCCAAACATTCCAAGAAAAGCCTTTGCAAACTCCAAATAACAGTTACTAGTGAATGGGTAATGACCCCCCCTTAAAAACTTTGAGAAAGTTTGAGAAGTTTTCCATGCCAAAGACAATGGAAAAGAAAATGCACAAATCAAACTTCTTGGGTTTTGCATCTCTAACTTTATTTCCCTGAGAGGTTTCTTCTGAACTGCCTTCTAACAATCTTCCTCTGGTAAAACCTCTAGTAAAATATAACATGTCCATGACTGAGACCCACTCTTACACACTACAAAATTCCCTGCTGTTAACTGAGGCATTGCTAATGTGATCACATTCTTCCTGCTTAGTATAAGCATTTATTGAGTGCCCTAGCCTTTTTGCTAAAACAAGCCCCAACCTCCACTATCTTTGTTATATATAGACATTTACAAGCAGGATTTCAACCAGTCATCTGCATACACTCACTACATGAGCTCATTGCATAAGAAGGTGGAATTATAAGACACACTTTGTCTGGAGCAATCCACAGCACCTTATGTGTCCCCAAATCATGCAAATCCCAAGACACTTCTCAGCTCCTCTGAACAAACATCAGACCTTAACCACAAAAGTCAAAACAAATAAATATTCCACCAAAAAAACCCTCTTTTAACATACCATAAGAAGACAGGAAAAGAAAAGTCAAGGGCACTGCCACTGTCCTCCAGCCTTGCAGTAATGAGGGATCTGAGAAATGCCAAGATGATTGTCTGAAGTGAAACAGCGAGAGCATGTCAGACACACCACATCTCTCTCCTCCACAGCTGAATGAGAAGACACTTTTTAAACATAGACTTCCCCTATTCCACTCAGAAAAGTGACCATGTTACAGTGAAGAGTGATGTTTATGTATCTGACATGGTTCTATAAAATCCTTCAGGATGAAAATTGCAAAGAAGCAGCAATTTATTATTTCTGCCACAATAATATAGTTTGAGGATGCAAGATAAAGTTCTTTTTCACCCTAAGAATTACCTGGCTTTTAAGAAAGGCAAAGCACCCATAATGACAGAGGAAAGTCTTTGGAAGTAGTACCAGAAAAAGACATTAGAAGTGGCAATCACCATGTCAGACACACTACACTGCAGGGGAAGGGAAGAATGACCAGATAATGAAATTACTGGGCATTGAAAATGTCAAAGAGCGACTGTGCTCTACCATCATTCACAGGTTATATGAGGCATTAACATGCTGATATCCCATTCCAATGACAAAGATGGCAACAAGAACAGAAAATAGTCCAAAATGAATCTGTTGCTGAGACCAGGAATTTAATGAAACAGGGAGATGAGCAGAAAATTAATCTTACTTTCACTGTGCAGCCTTCAAACTGAAAACTGCTGGCCCTGTTCAGAGCAGTAATAGCTCAGGAATGCATTATTTTACTTTCCTTATCTATGATCTCCCCAGACTTCTGAGTCATCATCACAAAAAATGGTATCAAGTCTTTCGAACAAGGACCAACCTTATTGGCAGGCAGTGGCAGCAAGGAATTTCCAGCAAGGTATAAAGGAGAAGAAAAAGTCCTTCATAATTGAGCTGATTCACCACTAAATCAAGAACCCAGGGAGATTGGCATATTGCTGTACTTGGAGGAATTCAGAACTTGACTGGATGAGGATAGGAGCAGCTTTATCTAGCATCACTGCTTCAACCTTTGAAGCTGATCTGAGCAGGAGCTGGACCAAAAGATCTGCAGAGCCTCCCCCTGCAAACCCAATCTAAATGACTCTACAGCTGAGTTCTGCTCCCTTCAGATAGAAACACCATTGATCAACATGAGAAGCACACACAACAGTAAAGCCAGAGGACCCTGTGTGTGTCCTGTAACACACCTTCCTACCTTGCTTGAGATAGTTCATCACTATAAAAAAAAAATCTTCTGCCCCTATTTCTCAAATAAAAAGAAAAAAAAAGAGAAGTCACAGTAAATCAAAATGTAGAGTCTGTTTATGGAAACCCCCTTCTGGAGAGAGTCTAATAGGTCATAACACAGCTTGGGGCAGATGCAAATGAACTGTCAGAATCCAGAGAGCTCCATGTGGAGCCACCTCTACACATCCTCTCCATGTTTGGCAACCCCACAGGGCAGAGCAGCACCATCAGAGCAGCACCACCCAAAGCAGCCAAGGTCATGCTGGGAGCACTTCCTCTGCAAAGTCAGATACAGCAGAAATTCTGCCCTGCACCCCAAACCCCAGATTCTGATGCTCTTCCTAGGCCTGGTATACAGAACTGGTCCTTTTTTCAGCCCAACCTAATAAACTCTCCTATTGGAAAGACTGAGAGCAAGACTGCTTCAAAAGGTTTGATAAGGTCAGTGCTAAAGCGTAGCTGATAAGGCTATCTGGCCTTCACAGTGGTTGCTTACGGAGCTTGAATTTTCTATTTCAGAATCTTATTTCATAACAAAATTCACACAAATTTAAACAGGAACATGTCTTTGAAAAATAAAAGCAAAGTGAACAAAAAAACCCATTCATTTAACTTAATCTGGAAAACATAAATAAAGCAGCTTCCTCATTCCATCAAGCAGACGCAAATTTAATTTCAGATCACTCAATTTGCTTTCCTGTAAACAAACAAATTGTTAAAAAGCAGGGGGAAAAAAACCCTTGGAAACACTGTCTCTTATCACATATAGTACATGCCTCTTTCTCTCTGCTGGCCCATATCACATTTAATCCTACAGATTTCAAAGGCTCCTGGAATTCAGTCTGCTAAAGGTGTGTAATAGATGAGGCTTTGCAGAGTGCATTTGTTGAGTAAGCAGGAGTATCTGGACATTTGTGCACAGGGATGATTCACTGAGAGATGTGTGTAAGACAAAAGGCTCATCCTTACTTATTTCAAGGCCACATTTTCACCAGTTTATTGGCAGCCAATCTGCCAGACAACAAACTTAGCCAGACTGTGAATCAAAAATCTTTCCACCCACAAGACCATCATTCTTTTACTGCTACACGAGTGGTTTTTGCATCATGCCTAGAAAGCAAAGAGCACCTGCTGCTCGATTAAGGTGTGGAAAAGATCTATCACCTCAGGGCATTCTTAAATACAACCATCTTGTTCATTACAAGGGTATAATATTCTTCTCCATTGACTGAGCAATAGTCATGGATCATGTGGCAAGAACCAGCCTTGGCTGGATGGATGTCCAACCATTGCCAGCTTCATGGTCATATGAGCAATGCTTTTGGAGATCTATGGACAGACAGTACAGACCTTGGCAATGCCTTTGTGACTCCAAGCCCATCTGTCACAGCAGCAGAACAAATGAACAATAGCCAGCTTTGAACTGCAGCCTACATCCCTAATTATACCTGAAATGTCTCCTGGCAACATCCAGGACTGGCTGAGATAGCACTTACCTGTCAAAACACATTGGATACAACAAACTGCCTCTTTAGAACATAAAAGTGGTTTCACATTCCCTCTATTGCAACTCTGGCTCCTCTATAGAAGTCCTGCAATCTGGAGAACACATAGATTTTTCTGTGTGCCTAGCATTTACAGAGCCCAAGAAGTAGGCACCATGTCAGGAGAGAGTTCTGTGCTCAGACTGAAAAAAGTGAGTTTGCTTCAAAGCCAGATCAGGCTTCTTTGTCACTGTGTACTTAAAAGGCATCAAGATGCACACAATTTAAGATTTTTCTGGGGCTTTCCCTAAGCAATGTAGCACCTAAAGGTGCAGTCTGACACTTCAAACATGAGTATTAAGGAAATACGGTGCACTGACAATTGAATGCAGTTTCTAAAAGCTGTTACTAGAAGGGGAATGTGAAGTCCCTCTGTCTTGTCCATATCTGATTTCTTACAGCTGTTTCCAGTCATCTTTTAAATGAACACCTGAGGTGCAGTCCCAGTCTGCTGCCAGCTAGTGCTGCCGTCCTGCACAAAGCCCACTGGGGCTGCAGGGACTGGCTGACTTCACAGGAACATCAGAGAGCAGTAACACTACATGGACATTGTGCAACTACAGATTTAGAAGGAGGAGAGATGGCAGAGTATGCCAAAAACAAGCAGAGCTGACAAAGAAGGGAGCATTTCACAGTGCACTGTCACTGTTCCAGCTTCATTACATTTGGACATCAGGAGCAAGCTTTGGCAGCAGACACCTGAGCAGAACTCAGTTGGGCAGGTTAGAGAGTTACCTGCAACAGCCACAAGCTGTCACAGCTCACACAAGTTAAGTACCTTTTACTTGCCCCAGCTACAAGGTGACAAGATGAGTTGCCCTTCAAGCCTGGACTAGGATACTACTCTCCCAACAAAGTGGAAATACCAGGAGATGCAGTGGGCATCCAGGAATGCTACAGATGAGCAAGCACCAGTGGGAAGACAGAAGTCAGAGCCCCATCTGACTCCATCTGCAGTCAGGCTGACCTCCCTCACTGCTCTGCCACCCCTTTCTGTGCTGACACAGCTCAGCTCTCCTACCCAGCTGGAAATTGACTCTTGCCTCTGCCACCCCCACACTTCTCTTACCACCACACAAGGGCAGCCTCCATTTCTTCCCCTGCCAAACAGAGCTTGGTCCAATCCTCACTGCAGCTTTTCCTGCACAGCCTACTTACACTTGTTTATCTTATCATTCTTCCCATAGTCTGAAGTAAAGATGTAATCACCATAGCTGCAGTGTTATCCCACAAAAATTACTTTTTCACACGGAAAAGTGCAAAAATACAATTACTTGCTTTAGATACAGTGGCTTAGAGGGACCCAGTTTTGACGTGCTTCCTATTTTCCACAAAAAGGCTGAAAACTTGTACCTATATGTATAGCAATCAGAAAGTACTCGTACCCTTCCCTAAAGAAAACCCATGAAAATGATGCCAGGCCTTATCTGACATAATTATATGGTATTTCTGTCTCAAAAGCCTGCATGCAGTTGTATCAGAGTTCTTGTTATTTAGCAGGACTGAAAGAGAGGTCAAGCTGCACAATGATTCTCACAAATCAAGATTTTATTGACACTTATAGAGATGCAACTAGAACCAAAACATGCTGCCACTGCTGTAACAAATGACAAACCTGGAGAATCATTAAGGTTTGGAAGTGTAGAGAAATTAAATTAGTGAGCTCTGGAGATGTTGTCTAACCAACCTCCATTCCCCAGGCAGGATGTAGTTCCTCTGAATCACTCCCAAGAGATATTTGCCTGGTCTGTTTTTAATGATCTCTGATACAAGAAAGGACTCCCAGGGAGCTATATCAGGCTTTACTCTCACAATAAGCTTTTTCATATGAACTAACTTTCTCTGTTTTGCTGTATTTTAAACATATGATTGCTCATCCAATGCTTCACAGGTAAAAGTAAAAAAAACCCTCAAACCTATTTACCTTAAACAGCTGTGTTTTCCATTCATTTTATCATCCCTCTTCAGTTTCCTCTTCTTTAGCTGAACAATTCCCATCCATTCAAGCTTTTCTTTTAAGCCAGGTTACCCTATGTTTGAGTATCTCCATTTTTCTCTGAGAGAGACTCTTAAAATGATCTTTATCTTTCTTTAAGTGAACTTAGACTGGCCACAAAGCTACTGCTGAGGCCTTACTTGCACTGAGTGCACTGCAAGGATTACTTTGTACATCTTGCAGGCTACATATAATCCTGCTCATTGAAGCAGCAGAGGATTTTCTTTCTGGAAACACTCTGCGAGACCCATTCTCAGAGCACTGTGGGGATGAGTTACTGAAGGAGAGATTGGCAGGAGTGGGAACAAGTTAGGGCAGGGGGAAAGCTGGAGTAAATGTTTGTGTATTTTCAGCCAGGCCAGAGAAGGTAATGTTGTCAGGATTGCTGTGCAGAAGGAAAGTGACTTTTAGGAGATAATGGCTTCCCTTAGAAGAAAGGATGAACACACCTCTGGGATAGGACAAGGAATAGAACCAGTTTGGTACAAGCTGAGAGCATGAAGCAAGACAAGAGCAGTCAGATAGCATGAGTGAGAATCAAATGCAGTCTGGGTTTGTGCCCTAAGAACATGGCAGGAACAAGTATTTCAGTATTACCTATCCTGAGACAGTGCCCTAAGGAAAACCAGAGTCAAGTACACTGCACACACAGTACAAAAGGGCCTGACCCCCAAGCCTCAAAGCAGGAAGCCCACTTCTCAGCACTCATGGTATTAAATAGGGTTCCCAAACCCCTTTCAAGTACAGCGAGGTTGGATTAGTGTCTGACCTTTGTTTCAGAAGTAAAAGATGATACAATAAAGTCTGCTGATCTAAGTGGCCCAAAAGAAAATGCAGAGCACAGAGCAGAGAAGTTTACGGGTTCACGTGCAAGCAAATGAGAGCCCAGCCTAGTCTCACCTTCCTTTTCTCCCTCCTCTAGACCAACCTGACTCCCTTCCAGTCCTCGAGAAATATTTTTGTACAACTATGTAGCACTGAATTTGTTCACTGATATTTCAGCAATGGGATTAAAAGGGGCCCTGTCAAATATGCCACACATCAAGACTCACTGTCATTCTGTCCTCACTTAGATACGAAGCAAGAAGACAGGATGCAAGAGGAAAACACAGTCACTGGGCAAACAAAATAATCAAGGACAAGATGACAATGCTGGAGAAACAACAAAGAAATAGCTGGATTATGCTTCAATATTTCAAGCTCTGAAAAGACCAAAGCAACTTTGTCATTAGCAGAGAAGACAGCTCTTCCTGATATACAGCCCTTACAAATCTGTGTGGTATAAATGCAATTTATGTGGCCTATAATGCAGTTAATTTATCCCCATAAAGGAAGGAGACAGTGTAACTTGCTAGACAGGTTCTGGTTCTAACCATCACTTGGGGTGATAAATTTAGCCAAAGTTTCTGTACCTGACTTTTCATTTCTAGGTAGCTTACGCTCCTCAGACACTAAGCTTATTGTGACAGTGTCAGAAATGACACATATCTGGCCACATTTTTTTAATTGAGGTTCTCCCTTTTTTTTCCCTCTTCTCTCTGGTGCCCACGGAAAGCATTAGCCTGACAAGAGTAGAGCACAAGCCATTTATTTTCTGTCACAACAGATATGCAGCACAGAACAAGTCGCCTATGCATCACTCCCTGCCAGTGTGCATCAGCTCTGGCTCAGGGGGGGACCCATCTCCAAGAGTAAGAGCACAAATCAATTTTGCATGACCATTCAGGGTCAGCCTCTCTGCTGACACCATGTGCTTCTACCAGCTTCTACCAGTGCTTCTGCGCTGGCATGGTGTAAGTTCTGCCACATAGATGTCTGTCCACTGGGAAACCCAAACTATGCATATCAGCTGATCTGAGACATCTCCTTACTTCCATTTTCACAGAAACTTTGTTTCCATCAGAAAACATCTGAAGCTGGTTTGTTTTTTGTTTTTTCCCTTTCCAAATGGATGCTTGATCCATTCTTTCACCCCCCAGGCTGCAGTTACTCAGGGCACACAGGAGGGACACACAAGATAGACACACACACAGAAGATGAAATCTTTCAACAGGAGAGGTAGACAAGAACTCATAACTTATGCTTTGATTTCCATGTATATTTTGGGGCTTTTTAAAGTTTTGGTTTATACAAGAATATTTGTGCTATTGCTTTACAAATATGCACCCATCTGGTGGAAGATCCAAGGGCATATACAACTGCCTAGCAGTATTTATTGTTGTTTTGAATACATATTTATTTATGTATCTGCTAAACAAGGCTGTTCAGAAGAAAACAAAAAAGCCATATTAGTAGACAAAAAAAAGGACAAAAAAGGAAAGCAATATAAGAGAGGAATCCAAAGGAACAGTTCATAGCTATGTTTTTCCAGTTTCTATGAAGTTAAAGTTCCAATGCAGGTTTTGGTGGCGTGTGGGTTGGTTTGATGGGTTTTTTTTTGGGAGGGAGCCTGTTCTCACTTTATTGGTTGCGCTTTTTCTTATGATAAAATATATAATGAAACTAGAAGATGGCATCACATAAATCTGTAATGGTAACAAGCCTGGGAAATGGTATCATTGTAACTGATTCTCAATACATATTTAAGAGCATAATTCCATAGGATACTTGCACTCTCCTCTTTTGCCCTGTGCTGCAACATTCCCAAAAGCATGTAATAGCATAGCTGATGGTTGAGCAAAAGCCCCTGCTTTACCAGCTGGCTGAATTTTAACCTACAAAGAAGGCAATCACATCTGAAAGCATTGGGGATGAACTCCAATTTTCACTGTATGTAGCTTCAAGCAAAAGGAAATTGCAATCTCTGAGCAGCAAAAGGCCACAGTAAATAGAAGACACAAAACAGTTACTGAAGTTCTCATTTTTAACATCTGACTCTGCATGGAGCATGCAGAACAGATTTACTAATAGACCAGGCTGCTCAAAACCCTGAGGTTAGTGACTGCATGTATGCATTAAATTCAGTGTATATGTGGCATTTATTTAGTGTCCTGGCTGTTAAGAAATGGCTTATAATAAAGGGAGTTCATCTGAAACCTTCCTGCATCTTTATGCATTTCTTTGCTTCATATTATGGAAAGGGATAAATCCTTATACCTCATTTAACTGTGTGAGTTCCCCCAAAAGCTGCTGAGAGCAAGAGCATTTTTTCAGAACAGTACAGGCTGATGGGCAACAGGCCGCAGGACAACAGGTACTTTGCAACAGCAGTGCCAGCCTGTGGGAAGTCCTGCGGGTTCCCTGTGGGCACACTAAGCTGTTTTTCCCCTCATTTACTTGGCCACAGCTTTATAACTAATTTCTTCCCAGGCCCTGGCACTGTGAGTGGCTGTGGCTGTGCAATTACAGCTGATAAGAAGGTGCTGGTGTGACCCACAGTTTGTTGTAAGCAAGGGAATAAGGGAAAAGTCCATCTCCTGCACCACAGCAGTGTCAGGTGTTACATGAACCCATTTTATACACACATGCACAACCTGTGCCTTCCAACAAGCCAAAGAAAGCATGAGTTGCTGAACTAATTGCTCTGACTGCTTCCAGATAATTTAATCTTACCTTGATATTAATTAATTAATTTCAGCAGAAAATGGGTCCTCGTTGACCAAAGCTGAATCTAGTCTGTGATATATTTAATACAGCAGCTTCACCAGTCAGGTTTCTATCAGCAGTTAAAAAACAAGTATTGCTTAGCTGCCTACTGTGGATGTGAAAACAAGTTCCTCAGCCCTCCACACCAAGACTTGGTGTCATCCTGTCCTACTGACAACCAAGACAAACCCCTGACTACCAGGGTCCAGGAATGCAAGGTGAGTGTATTTGGCCACCCTTGCTCAACCAAATGTGTTTGCAATAAAAGAGATAAACTGGATTTTTCCAGCCTTCTAATTCTCTGTACTTTTTTATCTCTGGTCAAAGCTTTGACATTTAGACTAGATTCAGCATTTTCTCCTGGACTGCTTTATCCTACCTTTTTGATATAATGGACTACCAGTTCTTGGCTAATGGGTTGTCAACCTTTATTTAAATGTTCCATTCCTTTTTGCCTCCAGAGAGGAAAAAGAAAACTCCTCTTTCAAATTGCTACTTACAGCACTCTGCCAGAGTAAATCCTCTCCATCCCTATACAAAAGGATACACACATGCCACCCTAACAGAGTTAGAGGGTTACTTCCTTGGCTAGAATGATCAGCTGTGTCCAAGATACCTGATGTCTTGGGTCAGTTGTTTAAAAGCAGGCCTAGAATAAGGAGGGGATTACCAATAAATATGACTCAGAACCACCCAAGTTCATGGTTGCTTCTGCCCTCCCAACTCACATGATCTGCACCAGAATTTCAGTTTTATTACAGATTCAGAGCTATACTTTCTTCCTGGCAGTTAAAACAATCTTAATGGCTCTTCCATTGTCAGTGTTTGGTTGCACTTTCCAGTCTCACAAAAGTGGAATTAGCCAGCTCTTACCTTAATGTGGGCATAGGTGGCATCAGGAGGGTATCTCTGATTGGCCTTGGATGGTAGTACAAGCTTGTCATATACCAGGCAAGAATTTACCCCCACCATATGAGGTGGTACTCACCCACTAACACTTCTCTTTGTGTAAGAAGCCACAAAACCTTCAATCAACAGACCACATGATAGCAAATCTTCTAGAGCAGCCAGGCTTGAGTTCAACACGTATTGTTCTAGTCCAGTGTTAATTACAACAGAGATGGGGTACAGGGACTGGGACCAGGCTTATTCACCCCCAACCAACCACACACATGTACTCAAGGCAAATCTATTCACAGATGGACAATTTAGAGCACAGGTTTCCATGCAATACATTATTTTACATCCTAGAGCAAGATGGACCTACACTGTGAAAATAAGTCCTGGATTCTGTCACATATTATCCAGTTAATCCATATCCCATCTAACTAGACAAACTGAGACCATGAACATTCATCTTTATTTGTATTCACAGAATGTTCTGCATGGGCTTTATTTTTCCCTAACTATTCTGCATTTGCTTTACTAAAGCTACATGTATAGATGAGCAAGAAGTACCCAAATATTTCTATCGTGTGCTACACAGAGCTTCCAACAGGATGAGTTCATGACTCAACAGATTATCTGGGTGTTTTTGCTAAAACTGTCACTTGTGAGTCATTATGGGTGCTTAATTGGTCATCTGCAAATTTCAGGGTTAACACCTCACTTAATGAACAAGCTTGTTCAAACCTCTGAAAATTATTCATTCTGGCTGCCTGAACTCCTGGGGAGACAGCTAATGCTTCAGTTCCCATTGTGACATTTTCTGTATAATCACAAAGGCTAGGAAGATGTGTATTTGTGTATGTGGGCAAGTGAATAAAAATGCACATAAAATGAGAAAGAACTCAAGCACATACTCAGATTCAGGAAGAGGAGCTTTGTGTCAAATGATGGATGTGGAGGACCTTGACTATGAAGTGAACGTTGTATCCAAGGTAATTAATTTCTTGTCAGGTTTTGTCCCCCAGAAGTATTAGTCGAGCATGAACTTTTAGAAGTATCTGCCACAGGCACAATTACCTGAATTCCAGCCACTGTAATATTAGATTAATAACAAGGGTAGCTCTCTTGCCAGTTTAACTAATGTAATAACCTTAGTATTTGCCTTCTGTAAACACAATATGGACTGGTTTCTCACTTAATCCATCCTTGCAGCATTGCTTCCTGACTTCTCCCACTCCCATGATCAAAAATGGATTTCTGCTCTTCCCCCCCACACACACACTTTTTCTTTCTTTCTTTCTTTCTTTCTTTCTTTCTTTCTTTCTTTCTTTCTTTCTTTCTTTCTTTCTCTCACTTCCTTCCTTACTGTATTTTACTTTTCTTTGTACAACTCATTTCTTAAGAAAGCCAGCTCTCTTCCTACACTCTTCTTTTAGAAAAGGTCAACATTTGGAGAACAAAAAGCTACAAATAATGAATAAGGAGCTGACAGGTAGATTGAAAACCCTGAAGGAATAAACAGACCAGGCACTGGAAACAGCAGTCAACACAAAGCTCACCACCAAATTCCTAGCCTGCTCTAATGACAACATTTCACATCCTCTGGGCCAAAAGAGGACTGCTCCAGCTATTAACGCACTAAAGCCCATGGGAGCTGGTGAAAAAACAGAAAAGTCAAATTTCCAGCTGCTCTTCAATCACATTGCCAAGGATGACGATAAAGATGTATCTCAGATCCCCCAGAATATCCCAAAGAGACCTGGATCTACCTGCAGCACTGGGTGTCACCCCCCTTTCTTTTTCTAGTACTTCAACCTGTGAAAGGCAGGTGAAATGCCATCCTGTGTGTCAAGGAACCCAAAACACCAGGATACAACGGTCAGAAAAGAGCTGTAAGCAGTTCTAAAGTAGGAGGACACCGCGGTTAGTTGCAGGTGTTCTTGACACCACAAATATGATGTAACCGTTATGGAAAGACTGCTGGCTCCTAATCCTTCTGCACAACACAACAGCAAGGAGAGATGCTATCCTGAACCAGAGCACACAAAGTCTTTCTGCATGGAAGAGTCCACACCAGATCTGTTAGGTGCCCTCTGTTGTTGCCAGCTGGAACTGTGGACACTCACCACCCTGAAAACCAGATCTTTTAGCACACATTTAACTGTCTCACAAAAAAAATCATAGGCACATACAAAGTAGTACAGCTAAATCACTCTGCAGACCTGCCTGCTGCTATAACCATTTGGCAAAGAAGAATGTATCCTTGGTTGTAGATAATGGCAAAGAAGATAAAAAGAGTTGTTCTCTTGATCATACTCTTTTTTTTTCTTCCTCTAGATCTCAGAGTGACCTTTGCAATTCAAACCATGCCATGGTCATTAAAATAATAAAAGTATATTTTATTACTTCTACTTGTAAGAAAACTCAGCCTGAACTCTACCTTAATGTCCAATTCTCCTTAATGTTTCATATCCTACTGAGTTTCTGAGGCCTTTTATCCTGCCATATGAGGCTGACCAGCCCCCATCTGTTCTCTTATAAGCAAACAGAATGAAGTTAATTTACCTGTCAAACTCTGCTGTGGTCAATGATATGTAAATGATGTGCATGGAGTTAAATAATTCAGTATCCAAACAATAAAGTGACTCACTTATTGCACTATTCATTTTTCCTTTTCATGGAAGGAACTTGCTGTTCCTGAACATGCTCTTGTCCAGGTCAAGCATGGTGTGTGTGTGTGCCCAGGGAAGAGGTAGAGGAATGTATAATTTCCCAGTAAATATTTCACTGCAAGAAGAGCTTTGTAAATGCTCATGAAGGGGTAAGGTTAGGACCTTCTACCATTTTATTCCTCAAGGGTGGCAATATTGGAGTTTCACACACACATGTAAACAAAACAGCTGCTCCAGCAAACCTGTCATCCCATATACAGTCACCTGTCAACTGATATAAACCAGTTACTTCAGCAAAATAAAACCAAAGAGACTTACAGGTGGTTACCAAAGATCTGTGCCAGCCAATCTTCTAAAGTTTGCTGATCTGAAGGAACAAGCAATTGGCAATCCCACATTACCAACAGAATTGCAAGCCCAAGATGACTGTGACCATGGAAGTGACACATCTCTCTGCAACCCAAAAACAGGGCCTGGGGCAGCACACTATTCAATTTGCCTTTACTACAAAATGCATAAAAATGTATAAAACACATTTTGCACAGCCAAAATGGGGGGTGCTCCCTCCTGACTTCACAGCCCTCACTGCTGGCAACCAGAAGAGGGGCTAATACTAAGCAAAACAGAGGCTTATTTTCCCTGAAAGTCTCAGTGAGCAAAACCTTAGCCCTAAGGAAAGGCTCTAAGCTCTGGACAAGCTTCCTCTTATGCTGTACCACATCACACTTCAACCTCCTAATTAGGTGCTCTTCTGTAGACCCAGATCCCTTTTTCCACAATGAGCAGGAGCCACTGCCACAGCCATTTTCTCTACCCACATATCTCTGGTAAAACCATCCATGCACCCAGTCCCAGAGGAAAGACTGCTGTGGAAAATCTGTGCCATAGGAGTCACTTGTTCAAAAGTGACTTCCAAAACTCAGTAAGTTTCCATTCTGGATCCTGCCTGGTATCTTCAGCAAGAAGAGTGGAAGGGGTTTACTTCTTTCATGCTTGTAAAAGAACAAGCATCTTTCACACCTAGAGACAATTAAATCATGTGTTCTCATTCCATTTCCACTTGGGAAAAAACAAATGGGTCTCATTAATATCAGAAAGCCAGCCCAAGAAGAGGCCCAACTCTGCATTATTTGCTAGTGTCATGAGACATGAACAATTTACATCCCTTGAAACTGGGTCATGCACTGCTCTGCCACAACAAAAATTAGCTCATCTGTCCAAAAGACATTCAATGCTCATGAGGCCTAAAGTTGTTTACTTCTGCTCCAAGGGAGAATTAGGGGCCTTGATTCGGCTGTGATGAAAACTATAAAGTGGTCTTCAGCATGGTTTTAATACATGGATTATGATTGCATAGGGCTTATGATTGTTTACATTTTTGCCTTCCAGTGATGACCATAAAGCAGAGTGTTGTGCCCACGGAACAGCAGCACTGATTCAATGTGGCAGCAGGTCAGCAGGGGTGAGACAGAACACCTCTGGAAACTACACTTTTTGTGTGACCCCTCTCAAAACATCCCAGACAGCCACAGCCTGCAGTAAGCATGCTTTTGTTGTTCTACAACATCAGCTTCATCCCATTCACTGGAAAAATAAATCCTGTCAGAAAAAGATACCAGCTATTCTCAAGAGAGCCTCAGCACAGTCTTTAGAAACCTTTGCCCTTCTAGTTAATGGAGGAGAACTGAGTCACAAAGTCCCCAGCAAATCTGTAGTCAAAGATCGTAGATGAGGCTGTTTAACTCTGTAGATAGGGTTCCCATCCTCAAAATGGGAAGTTTGACTAGATCTAAACAAAATGCAAACATAAAACTTTTTCTGGGCTCTCCAGACCTTATGGATGGCTGTCCAGTGGTGGGGGTACACAACACTCACTGTTTTCCAATCCAGAAACAGCTGCTTATGCAGCTGGATGGAATAAGTTCTTACTTCTTACAACAGTAACAAGAAACAAACTCAGCTACCTTGAAGAGATGGGCTACAAAGAAGAACAAAGTAAATTACACTATGATAATAATTATTTCATCAATAATTAAAAATTATAATAATCAGACCTGGGATGAGCCAAAGGAATACTTTAAACACCATTAGGCACAAGGAGAGGGGATTATACAAAGCGGACAAAATGCAGACCTAAATCTACTATCCCAGACTAAATTTGTGTTTGGGTTCAGTGGAAAGATAACAGAATAAGCATCTGTCTTTTTTTTGTGTGTTTGTTGTGATAGGAGCACACATCTTCTCTAAGTCACCAGCTTCCAAAAGAAACTCTATTTCTGTACCACCAAGGTGAACAACAACTTTCCCAAATGTGGAGCCACCAAAATATAATACAGGTCATATTGCAGGAGTGGGTTTGAGGGTTGGAGTGGTTTGGGGTTTTTCTAGAATCCTCTAAAACTATTTTAAGAGCTGGCCCAAAGAGCTCCTCCAGCCCTGAGTCATCAGGCCATGGAACAATCCACATAAAGTACTTCATGCCACGTCTCAACACAGATGGTTCTACACAGGTTTGTCAACAGAGGGGCAGTGGTGGGCTGCTAGTAGGCAAAATATGAGACAAAGCATGGAGTTGAAAAAGGAAAATATTTTCAAAGGGACTTTTATTATTAAGTGGTTTCAAACCAGCATCCAAGCCAGGACCTGAACTCACTTCTCTTGCATCCCACAGGATAACTTCTGAATTCTTCTCAAATACAGTTGCCTGGTTTTTGGACTCAGTGGGTTTCATCTCACATCCCTCAGTACCTCATCAATACACATCTTCAAATCATCAAGCCATTCAGCTTCCCAGATAAATCCATTGTAGTTAATTTGACCAACACTTGCTGGTGCCAGCCACCAGCACAGGCTGGTCCAGGGCTCCTGATTAAGGTGAAAGATGTATTTCTGTGCTATGAACTGTCAAATCATCCTTTTTGTTTATTAAACAGAGAGAATATTTTCTGAGCAGAGCATCCTCTGAATCCAGGACCTTGGCAAGCTGCCAAGTAGGTTCTGAGTGTTTCCCAGTTCTCTGCAGAAGGCATTTCTTCACTCCTCTCCCCAGAAACTTGGCCCATTAATAATGCTCAGAGACTTCTGTTGCAATGCCACAAATATGGCCCCAAGCACTCTGCCAGCAGAGTAAGCATCTACTAACAGCCAATACATCAGCTGCAGCTCAGAATTGTACAGCAGCATTACTTCTTCACCATGCATTTTAATGTTCTATAGCCTAAACAATAATGCTGCCTCCAAAGACAGACACAGCTCAGAATCCACGACTTGCAAACCTCAGCTGCTCTCCAGTCTCCAGCTTTAATAGAGTCCAGCAAGCCATTTTCTCCAGAGAAGCTAATGCAAGGAAAAATACTTGCTGGTCTTGGCAGTTCAAGCTGCAGCATTTTTGCTAAGGAGCAGAAGATCTAGAAAGTTAGCTACAAAGGGTTTTCAGAGACTTTGACTTTCAAGTCCCTTTTGGATATTAAGTTTCAAAACTCTCACAGTATCTAGGCCATTTCATTTCTTTCTTCTGAGTGCTGGATTTGCCTACACCAAACTTACAGCCTGATGCTCCAGAACACAGCAAGAGGGAGGGGAGGAAAGTGATTTGCAGCAATTGACCTCCCCTTGTGTGATCAAAGCTAAGTAACTCAGCACAAGAGCATGGATTGTGAGCTGTACCTTGGTGAGCAATTACTCACACAAAAATAGCGCTTACAGACCCAGATAAGATAATACTTCTGGATTGTCAGTCTTTTGTTAAGATCATTGCCAAACACTACCCCCAGAAGATCCCACAACCTGAAAAAAATTATGGACAATCTCTATTTTACAAGTTGAGAACTAAGCTTATGAGAGACCCCAGACTCTGCAAGGGAAAGCCAGTGCATGATATTCAATTTTAAATAAGTGTGGCAGCACCTCAAAGGACAGAACCTATTCTGGAATCATTGTATTCAACAAAGGTGTTTTCACAAATAATTGCAGCTTCTTTGCAAGCCACCTCTGCTTTACCCTAAGCAACTTTCCTGAGGGCCCAATGGTTCACACATTCCAACTCCTATTCAAGCACTTGGCAGCCACTGAAATTAAGCTGGCATCAGTCACCTAAATCTTCCCCTTGAAGGTGTGAGCCTAGTGTCTTGCTCTGGGGCACAGAGGAAGTCTTGGAAAAACCAGGTTTTAGAGGAAAATCTTCTTTATCTCTCCTTAATGAAACCAGTCCTGAAACCCAATAAAAAGTTGATCCCTCCTCTTTATCCCTTGTATTGCAGTTCCTCTCCAAATAATGCACTCAGACTGAGCAGTTCTTACCATTTATAACAACTCTGAGCAGACAAGCAGGTTATTCTGATACCTGGTACTAGTGTTACACTCCAAAAGCACCCCAACAGCACAGACTTCACAGTCCCCAGCAAACTTCACAGACTTCAGTAAACTCAAACCAATGCACTCTGTAGACAATTTGACACTATATTTAACCTTACCCACCCACTTTAAGATCAGGAATCTCTCTGTCTCCTGTTTCCCCTTCTCTTGAGTTGGAAAGATGAAGTTCTACAAATCTTTTCAGTCTAAAAACTTGCTAGAGCAAAGATGACCATGCCATCCAACTGGGGCTTCCTTTTTCTGATTGATATGGCACAAACAATTGTTCCTGCTGAAGCCTGACCAGTACCAAGAACCCTCTGCTAACCACCATGGCACATTTCATGTCTGCTGACATGATATTAAGGCCAGCCAAGCAACACATAGTCCTTTTATTTGGAATTTAAAAGAGTAAGAAATGAAACATAAGTGCCACAAGATACAGTAAGCACAGGGTTCTTCATAATACACAGGATTTCAGGTAGATAGTTGTGTGTTAAGACCATAGCAAGGACACATGCTGTAAACCACAGTCTAGAAAATGGATCCAAAAAAGGAAATCTTCAGCATTCAAAGTCACTCTTGACTTCAAAACACAAGTCATCCTCTCCTAACTGCCACCACTTTCTCCTGTTTTAATGTAGCAGTTCCACTGCACCATGTTACAAAATAATTAGTCGTAACCCAGTTTAACACACAAAATCAAAGCAGGAACTTCTCAACTTTGATATCCACACTTCTATGCTAAATTGGGAGGGCTTGATTTTACAAAGCAACTTTACCACCCATGGGCAAGTCAGTATCACAGCACACACCAAGCCAAGTGCACAAGCAAATGGTTTTGAGCAAATGTTTTCATCTGATGGTCTTCTGTAATATGCAATCAGCCAGTTCTGTGCATGGAACTGCAGCAAACATACCTGACACATCAGTGAAAACTGACCCCATTAAATGGTCAGTATATTCAGAACAAGTCTAGGCTTTAAAAAGAGCTGGTTAATTTTACTGTCAATAACTGTAGCAGCTAAGATAACAGTAATCAAATGCCATGTCTCAGAATGAGAGCTAACTGCCTTCAGGGTCAAAAAGATATCTACTTCTTCGCCTCTGGATATCACTGAAGAACTACCATAGAGGATTATATGATTCAAACATAACACCCATTTATTGCTCAGTGCCATAAACAGGAGAGTGCATTTAACAGGTAAAATGATCCAATACAGCCAAATCTCTGCCACAACTTATTAACATCAACTTTTACTTGCTGCTCTCCCACTGTCTCCATCCTTCTCTGCAACATGATTCTGTTCTGCAGAAGGTCAAATTTTGTTTTCCTAGCTACCCTCCAACAAACACATGCAGAATTACCTAAGGGCACTTCAAACACACTTTGATAATTTTTTGTTTTAATTGGGCCAACTATCTATTATCAACATTAATACCGAGAGAATACTGAAAACTACAGCTAAAACACTGATTAGCTGCTGTTCAGGTCCTTAATTCCCTAGGAATAGCCAATAGACAGGCATTTCCAGCTTCCCTGCTGTGCCCCAATGCAACAGAAGAGCTAGGCAAAGGGAAAATTAGGCAATTAATTTGTTCTTTTAAAAAAATGTAAAGGGATAAAAAAAAAAAAAGTAGTTGGATAAATCATTTAGTACATTGGAAAACTAATAATAGTAGCCAAAAGACAGGCACAGCAGAAGAAGCATCCCTTCCCTCCTGAAGTTGTGTGTTGCCCTCTGCTGTTCTCTGGGTCAGCTCCTGACACAGCTCAGTCAGTGATCCTCACTCAGGTCCTTCTGTCCTCACTCATTGCCAGCCTTGAGCTGCAGCACAGCTCAGCCAAGACTGTACATATCCCTCTCTCATGTACCTGTAAAAGAGATAAAATCTGGCACAGTTTCCCTACTTTAATTTGCCAAGATATTGATAAACTTTTAAATACTTGCCCTGCCTTGCAAGGCTCATAAAGATTGTTCATTTGTGGACTGCTTGCACACTGCAGCAAGGGAGTCAAACAACTCAACAAACCCCTTCTTCATGGGCACAAAATCAGCTCAGGCTACATTAGACAGCTGTCATACATAATCAACTGGTTTTCCTTGATGGGGGGACCCTGTGCTGTCCTGGTATCATGTTAATTAGTGACAAATACACAGTTGGGGAAAGTCTGCTTCCAGCTGCAGAAAAAGCAGAGGACAGGTTGCAACACAGCTGAGAGCAGAAGCCCAAGGACACACTTTGCTGTTTCCTCAAGCTTAAAGCAGCGACCAAGGAAAAATGGTCAGTGCCAACCCCCTTAAGCCAGACATCATGGAGATGTCTTCATGCAAAGAGCTGGTGCATTACTGACACAATTTTCCCTGCAACAAAACACACACCTTTAGGAGAACTTAAAAGAATGCTAGAGAAGTTTACCTGGGGGAGTTTGCAAGAAATTTTGCCCTACCTCAGCTCCCTAGATGCTCTTTTCCACAGTTTTAAGATCAGGAAACCTGGCAGCTCACCCCACTTCTGATTTTTCAGTGATCTGTGCAAATACCAGTATGACACAAAATATTTTTGTCACAGAGTCTCCTCATCTAAAACCCAGTGACCATGACACATAACAGCTGGTTTTGGACACCTGCAGAGAGATGGGAGGCTTAAGACCAAAGTCAGGCTACAATATTTTTAGTGCTGCTAGGGAAATAGAGACATTGAAAGGCATTTTCAAGCAAGTTTAGACACGAATATGAGAAAAATAATTAATTACTCTCAGCCTGCTCTTTTTGAGAAACCAGTTTTCAGTTCCAGACCAAACTCTCAGTCTGATCCCAAACAGTCACTAAACATGAGCTGGTTCCTGGTAAAACAGAGATATCCATTCTTGACCCACTGCTACAGTGGAAGGGGAGATGACCACAAGACTGTGCAACCACAAATCCAGAAAAACGCTTTGGGTAATACATTGCAGCCAGGCTACAAATGAAAGCATGCTCCAGTCTAGGCCAGCCTCAGCACATGGACATGTCCCAATCAAGAAGCTTCTAGATTTGTGTAGTGGTCACAAGGGGAATGAACTGTCACCTTCACCATGACCAGGCTGCTGGGGCACATGGGGGCTTGTGCTGCTCATTTCCATGCTAACAATATGAGAAAATGAAGCTTGAAAAGGTGGAGAGAAGAATGCTGCAGTTAAATCAGCTGGCATGACAGACTACAAAAAATGGCAGTGTGAGGTTGCTCTCACCGTAATAAAGACATTCTGATTCTATTTGCTCACTGCCATCAAGACAACCAGACTCATTCATTGCACAACCTCCTCCACCCTCCAGTCTTCACCACACACAGCCTGCTAATATCCACAGAGAAACAGCCACGCATTCATAGCTCAGAGAACTTCCAATTATGCACAGAAAACACCTCAGGGCATGAGTCTGAATTAAGATTATATCCATTGCTTAATAACAATGACAAATTCGTTCTGCCCCCAGAAAAAATATTTAGATGCAAACAAAAAGGGATGGAAGGAGGGAATGATGGATCTTCCCTATTAGCTCATCAAACACAGATACAGCAGTCACAGGGCTTTCTTGGAGCACTTGCCTTTAGTGGTAAGAAAATGTAGATAGTAACGAGCAAGTGGGAAAACTCTCAATACCACCAGCAGGTTCTAGCTGGCCCTTTATACACAGACCCAAGCTGAATGAACCAGGAGGATTAGACACAAAAGAGATTTCTTGTCCTGGAAGGACCAGCTGTTCTCATACCAGAAATCTGTGCAAGTAGCCCCTCTTATCATGAAAGGCCAGACTGTCCTGATCTTAGAGTCCAGTTCTCCTAATATCTTCCTGTGATAAAACCTCTGAACAGCAAGGCATTGAACTATACCTGCACCAAATTCTCAGCTTACAACAGGCCTAAAACTCAGCAGTGCTGATTGAAAGGACTCCTTGTGCTTCCTGATGCCCAGACACCTTTCACATGCTGGACAGCTCCCTCATCCACTGACGTGCCACTGCCCACCTCAGCCTGTGACACAAATACAGCAAAAGCTGTAGACCACAAGGGGTGAAGGGAGCAGGTCACTCCTCTCCATCCACCATCCAGCAATACAGCAGGAGGGCAGGAAGCAAATCCCTCTGTGATTTTTCATGAGAATTCAAGAAGGGGTGTCAGGAAGGCAGGACATGAAGGTACAACAACAGGAGCCAGCTCACTCACCCTCCTCCAACTCTGGGACTGTCCATTTATTTTCTTCCATTCATTTCTAGAAAACTGCTTTTATTTGTCATCCTTCTATAAACTGGGGCAGGGGGAAAGGATGAACAAGGGAAATATTTTGCTTCAAAAACTAATTTTACCTCAAACAAGAGGGCAGCCATAAAGGAGAGAAGTTAGGAATCTAGAAGGAAATCTGCTATAGACAGAGGGACTGAATCTTTTGTGTGGAAACCAGATTTCTTTTTCCCAGTTGAGAGAAAAAAACAAAACAAACCAACACAACCTTATTTATCACTCAAAAAAAGGTCAGTGTTAGCCCTTCAGGCAAAGCTGCAGGTGTTATTTCCATATGCTTCATGTACCCTGAACTCCAGCTCTGTAAGCTTTCAACCTTTTGTATAGGAGCAAAGAGAAATCGTTAATATTTCATGTGTTGCTTCGCTTACTCGCAAGTTCCTTGGAAACTATTAAAGTGCAAGCGTAATAATGTCATCATTTACTTGTCATCTTCCACCTGCTCTTTGAAAAGAAAAGAAGAAAAGAATACCTGCACTTCTGCACTTCCATCCAAAGCCAGTGCAAACACTGTGCCCTATTCATTGAAAGACAAATTAAAGGTTCTTCCGGAGAGAGCTGGGGTAAAGAGGCAAGTATCCCAAATCACCTTCTGGATGTCCAAGAAAGTTTTTATAATTATCATTCTCTTCTGAAGGGGAGATAGTTTTCTGCCACAAGTAGTGCTGTTTCAATCTTCATCACCATCTTCTGAAGAAAGCACCTGTTTCTTAAGTTTCCAGGAATACTGCTCACCCAAAACTACCTTCAAAGCTGACATACAGAATTATCCAAAAGCACCATTTACACCTTCCACAGCTTAAAATACAACCTGTTCTAGAGTGAAATGAAGCTACTGTTTACACACAGGAGCAGCATGCTCAGTTGAAAACTGTTGGAGGACTGGACTACTGCCAGGTAAATTTATCCTAAAAAAAGATGGTGCCTAGAAAGCAACAGTGTCCCACATCTTTTGTCTAGAAACACACAAATGGCAAGGACTCCTGTGTGTCAAAGCCTTCCAAGTATCATCAGCAACTACCTCTTTTTAATAAAATGTTCTATTTCCTTCCTGGTACCTCTGAGAAGGCCATTACCCAGCCTCATTCCTCTGCACAGAAGCCTTTTTTTCCATTTTTCCTTCAGTTCATTCACTGAGTTAATAGCTGATTGTTCCTGAACCAACACTGCCCTCTGTTTTCATTAGTCCTTCTTCCTCTCTACTATTTGTGACCTTAACGCATTTAGAGAGAGCAGGCACTTCCCATCTCTGTCATCATTTCCACCAGTTTTACAAGCTTTTAGTCTCCACTCATGAGAGGGGATCTCTTTTCCCCAGTCATCTTACTAGCCCATCTCTGCCTGTCTTGTTTCATTTTCAATTCTATCTTCCTTGAACATGGCTGACAAGAATTATACATAATTTTCTAGATGACATCTTCCTAGTGCTGATAAATTATTGACAGGGGTTAGTTTTGCAAAAGGGAACAGACTTGCTCAAGTATTCAACACCAGCTCTCAAGCATTCAACAGCAGTGAAGATACCTCCTTACCTGTGCTGGGGATTACATAACACCAGGAGGATGCTTGAATGAGGGTGGAAAGCAGACACTGACAGCAGCACTGGGCTGGCCAAGCCATAAAGGTTTGTATTAGTTGGGCTACAGACCACTAAATTGGAAAACAAATCATCAAAAGCAGTGATGGCAATGTAAGTTATTTCCTTCTCCCTGCACACACACATCAGAGACCTCTGGGAGATGCTGGGCTCCAGCACAACTGTGGCCCTTTCCAGGCACTGCTTTGCCCCGTTTTCAGAGCAGACCATATTTGCTCCCCACCTTGTATGCTCTGGTTCCAACAACCTGGTCCTGATGAGAGAAAAACCTGTTTCTCTGGGTGTTGTCATGGCTTTACAACTCAAATTAAGGTTCCTCAGCTCCTTCTGGAGTAAATGAAATACAGTGCTAACTAAGAAGATTTAATCAAGGACAAATGTAGCATGTAAGCCCAAATATCTCTTTTGCAATCCAGAAAACAGGATCAATATTCTGCAAGGAGAATTCAATATATAGGAAGTTCAGATGTACTCCAGAGATTTGTCCCAGAAGTACTCCGAGAGTAAACGATTGCTATGATTTTCCACCAACATAGTTTAGGATAGGAAATCTCTCTAGAAATCAGTGATTTAAAACAAAATATGCCTTGAAATCCTGTCCCTCCCACTTTTTCTCCTTTTCCAGACACTCCTGAAAGCAAAAGGATAAGAATAAAACTTATTCTGAAACTGAAAATATCCAAGATGTATAAAATATACCCTTACAAATATACACACAAAAGTTTGGCTAAAATTAAAGGTTCTAATTCCAGATGAGATAAAAGGGGGTTTAAAATGATTATGAAAAATAAGGAAAGAAACTTTAAAAAGGGGGGGAAAGGAGCTAATTTCTTAACAAAACTAAGTATTTGACAAGGGACCTGCAGAATCTGAAGTGCAATAGTCAAATTGCCCCAGGTTTACCACAAATCCCACTCTAACAGAACTTTTTTGGCCTCTGCTGATGTTTCAGAGTTCAGCAGATCCTGGAAACCCAGTTTTCTTGCAAATAAGGGGAGTATCACAGCAACTGCACTCAGCTGGCTGGCAATACACAGACTCTGTATCATTGGGGAGTTTTAAGTTTTAAAAATTCAGCATCCCAATAGACAAAATGAATATAGGCCTTGCCAGGTGGCTGATGGCTTCCCTCAACCTGCCATTAGTTTGTTTTCCATAATGCACCACTGGCTCTTTCCTAGCACTCAGTAGCACCTTACCTGCCTCTCTCACAGCCTTTCCTATAGCACCAGGAGAAACCTGGAAACGCTGCCATACCCTCTTCACAAACATATGCACTGCATTTATCTGCCAAGGAGGCAGTGTGTGGCAGCATGTACTGCCTTAAGCTAAATGTCCTTGGTTTGTAAAGACTTCACAGATAGTGCAAAAGGGGCCTTTTAAAGGGAGCCACAAAAACCAGAACACAGACCTGGGGTTTAAAGGCAGCAGCTTCCACGTGTGGGTTGTGTTTCCTTGATGTATGCTCCTAAGGGGGGAAACTATCCCTCAGTTTCACCTTTCAATGGTGCCATTTGACTTTGAGAATTTTTGGCAGCCAAATACCCACCATCTTTCTGGCTGCTGAGAAGAAAACAAAGCAAACAACATTTCAGCTTTACAGGCCCCAAGGCAGAGCACAGAGCATACCTCACACCCTACACGGGCCATCTCCTGGCACAGCACAGCCCCAGAAAGCCACACAAACCCTTACCATTGCATTAAAATGCCACTGGCAGGTTACAGCATAACATACAGACCTCAAGCATCACATTCCTGGCCCTGTAAAAATCCCAGAGTAAAGAAGGAACTTCCCTGCAGCGTGCATTATCACACTGATGCCAAGCATTTTCCTGAAGCATCTGGTATTTGTCACAAGGCATGGGACTGCACACTTCATTCTTCTGATACCCCACCACAGTCCCCCATGGTGATGCCTCAGTTTCCAAGCCGTGATTCACTCAGAGGAGGCAGGGGATGCTCTTACAGGAATCAGCAGAGCGCGGCTTTGCCTCCAGGAGAGGGCACCAGCGCTGTATCCTCACCAGCATGAGGATGGCGAGGATACAGAGCTGCCTCCTCCCGGCCACACGGGCAGTGAGGGGCTCCGCCACACAAACGCACCCGGTGACAACGCTGCCGGTGATGGATGAGGTGAGCAGAACCCATCTTCTTCCTACAGCTGTATCAGCTCTGCAGGGCTCACAGGAGCAAGCAGCACACTGTCACATCTAAAGGGAGAGGCTCAAGGGCACAGCTGGAAAAGTGGATCTGCAGAACCAGCGGGTGCTGTGCTCACTTTAATGTTTGGCTGTAGAGAGGCTATGCTAAAGATAGATGAAAAGCAAAATTTAACATAAACCAATGGAAAAGGCATCTAGGAACCAAGGTGTTTGGGCTAAATACCCTTTGGCCCCATCACTGTTCTTCCTGTGCATATATTACCCTTTCCTTCCCTAGAGTATGCTCATTTTTACTATTCGGGTCTTTTGAACAGAAATGGATTCCAACAAAAAATTAATACAAGGATGGCCAAAAGCCAACTAATGAATCCAATTTGCCCCATTCCTTTCACTCGTCTCTTGCCTATCCATCACCTCTGCAGTAATAAAGCTAAATTAGATAGTCTTTAGGCTGCTCCCAAACAGCCATTGTCACATTCAGCCCTGGTCACTCATGGCAGTGAGAAAAACTCCTTGGCTTCAGTCTCCTGGCAGGACAAGAAGCAAAACATGGAAGAAACTCTAACAACCAGACACTGCTCCCTTAAAAACAAATTACCTGGTCCCCTCCCAACAAGAGAGAAAGTAGAAGCATGTTCTCTCCAAGTCATTTCTCTCCAGCAGGCTGACTTAGGGCTGGATTAATCAATAAGGTATGGCCAGGCAGTGCTAACAGCACTGCAGAGAACGCTGCTTTGCACAGTGGTTAATTACTACAGAGAGTTTAATGAAGTTTAAAGAGACTGAAACCTTCTTCCTATCAATAAGGAGCAGGGTTTGTTACACGCCACCCTTATTCAATTAGAAGATGAGCTCACCAGGCTGCCTTCAGTCTCACCTTTGCATGCTAAGGAGCAGTGTATCAATCTGCATCTTTGCCCAGATAAAGAGGCAGGAGCTACTGTCACCACGGCCACCTCCTGCCCTCCAGTGCACCCTGCTTGTGACAAAAAGCCCCAGTGTTACACATGGATCTCTTTCCCCCTTTTCCAAAGAAATACAATGACTAACAAAAAAGCTAAAGGACTGACAGCCCTGGAGTCCAGTCACCACCAAGCAGCTCCATTCTAACAAACCCAGCTTCTCCTGCCATGGCCTGTCTGCATGTACAAGCCCAGGCCTAGAGAAACAAATCCATAAAGGTTTGAGGGCTGTTCAGGGCTGAACAGAATTTTTTCTTTCCTTAAATGAACACATTTGCATTTCAACCTGGGTCTCCCTCTCTCTCTTTACCCTCCTGACTGAAGTATTATTCTTTGGACTGCTGGGATAAAGTATTAAAATCAGTGTATCATTTGCTCACCCTGGCAGCACTCACCATCTAGACAGATAACAACATCCATCAGCACTGTCACAGATAAAGATCCCTTACTCCTGTTCCCACTGCAAAGCCTCATCTTCATCCTTGCCAAGAGTTTAAAATTTGGTGGAAAAATTAGCTTTTACCAAAACCAAGCATACAATCTTTCAGAAAAGCAATGAAATGGGAAGTTTGGTGGGGATTTTAAAGCCAATTTATTTCCCTTCAGTCCCATTACAGAAGTTGCAGAAGTAGGAAAAGCAAAGATGCAGGTTCAGATTGCTCCATTTACATTTCTATAGCTCATACTCAGCTCTTATTACAAGAACCCAGCAGCAAGCTCACAATGTGGACTGATGCTTTTGATAACTGATGAAAATCACAAAGCAAGGGAGAGTCTGCATTTTTAAGTCCACTGCATAGCACTTGCTTATTTAGATCATATAAGGCATTGTTTGCTAAATACACAATTTCAGATCAAATTGCAGGGTATTTTTCTTTTGCCTATAGTCCAGGTTATTAAAGATATACAGGACTTGATGCTCTGCAACTTTCAAGGATCCAGAAATTTCCGGTACATTTTCATTTTGAAAGGAAAATATTATATTCTCTTATAGTTCCTTTCAGTTAGTCAAAATTTATTTCCTATGCAGCTACCTCAGGGGTAGCACAATGAAGTGGTTAAATTGCCAATAGAAGCTATACATGAGAACTGACAAAAAGGGGAAAAGAAAAAAAAGAAAGAAAATAGAAAAATAAGGAAGAAAAATTCCTGCTGTCTTTTGTGAAATAGAATAGGACAAAAAATTGGTGGGGAAAGAAATGTAATTCAAGAACCTCTGGGGTATGTTGCAAAGAGCAAGAAAGAAATTAAAAGCAATAAATAAATAGCTGACAATATCCCTTTTAAACCACAAAAACCAGGTTTTTTATCTCCAAAGTGAACATTAACAATTGTTGTGTTGTCTGGATGGATACAAAAACAGACAACCTTTGTGAATCTGCATCTCACATCATTATCCTTTCTCCCTTTCCTGCCACCCCAACAGTAATTTTTGAGCTAATTACAAGCCATGCCAGTAGAAGAATCTGGCCAAAGCAGACCTCAGGATTTACTTCCAGGTTCAGCACTGGTCATTAGGAATCACACAACACACTGTCACTGTTTCCAAGATTAAAACTACAAGCTCCTCTTTGGCAGCACAGTGAGTCATCAGTGAGATAAAGCCCACAGCTGGCTGGAAGTTGATGTGTGCTGCTCCTCAAAGCACAGAGAGCTCCCACTTCACCACCTTGTCCTCTATTCCAAACTATCCAGCAATGGACACTTCCTGGGGCTGCAGCCAACACTTCCACCCTCTGCTGTGCCACTCTACCTCCTGCACAGCAGGAATTCTTTCACTGCAGACACCCCAGTTCCAACACCTCCATCACAGGCTTAACCCACGACACACAGTGAGTGTGCCAGGGCCATCACTGCCTGCTCCTTGGAAGACCCCTTCTCTGGCATTCTCACCACCCACCCTCTACCCTGTGCCAGTCACTCCCTGAGCACAAAGCTGTGTTTTGCCTGCTTTCTACCCACAGCCTTGGGTTCTCTTTTATCCAGACTTGCAAAATACTCCTGTGAATGAGGCAAAGACCTGCAAGCTTCAGGCTCCCAACACAACCAGCACCCACCATCCAGTTGCAAGAGCAAAGAACTGACCCCAAGGTGCCAAGAAAGAAGCCAAGGGCAGGACAAACATCTGCTCCCTACTGCCCACTGTTTCTCAGTTGCCCAGGGCAGAGTGGTTCCTCAGACACTGAGGTTCCCATGTGGATTCCCTCAGCACGACAGGAGCTGCCATCCCAGTTCAAAGGTGTCTCTGCCTTCACTGGACAGCTTAGAAACTGAAACTTAAAAGGCTTTTCAACATCAAGGCCTCTACCTTTTTGAGCCTGCTGTAGGGCTTTTTACCCTCTCAGATTATGCAGCCACATCCCAAGTATAATGACCAAGCATGGTTGAAATCAGCTTATGCGAATTCAGACCAAATTTGAAAAAGGAAAAAAAAAAAAGGATTAGTATACCTATAAATATAAAAATAAGTTATCTCCCTGGGAAAGTGGCAGACACAGGCTGATGTCCAAAAAACAACAGATCCTTCCCTGGCTTCTATGTAGCACTCAGAGTCTGTGGACAACAGTTCATGTCCTGATCCAGCCACAGACCATTTTGAAGCACACAGAAGGTTACACCTTGCCAGTCAAATCAGTCAAGCCTCTCTCAGAGCCTTAACCTCAAGCACCAGAGCACAGGTCTCAAAACTGGGCACATGCATCTATTTACACAGGTGTAAGTGCCACAGCTGCAACCACAGCTGCTGATGAGGCAGCTTAATGCAGCAAAGGAACAGCACACACCTACAACTGCCTCTCCCAGCTGCCTCTCTCCCCCAAAAATCTCAAAAAGCCAGCAGATTTACAACTGCTTATCCATGACTCATAGGCAGTGTCCTCATCAGATTCAGAAAAGTTGGTTCAAGGGTCTTGTATTGAACGACCTCTGTTTTCCCTCTGGAAAATGAATATGCCAAGGAAGCCCAGGATGAAGAAAGCAAATCTCCTGGGATGCTGAAGAAAAATGATGGATAAGAAGCAGACAAATGTTATTTGGGAATGTGATTGTTTGCAACAGCATCATACAGTCATTATCAAGTGGATTTCCTACACATTGGTTTTTCCTACATGACTTGTTATTAGTGGATCTGTCTGGAAGGTTGGCCATTATACATGAATGTCTTCTAAAACTAGGACAGCCATTAAGTTCATACAGCTCCAGTGCTGGCCACAAAACTATTTACACTGTCTGGGAAGCAAAATGTATTCCCAATGAGCTGCCCCCAGCAAAACCAAAGGTATCACAGCTTGTGACCAAAACAGAGACAGGGACATGCCGTCATGTAATCAGGAGCAGCAGGCTCTAATGAAGCCACATGCTGTCACTCCTTTTAGACTACAAATAAAGCTTAACCGTTCTGCAGCAGAGGCAGAAATCAGAGTAAACCTCTGGCCTCTATTACAGGGATACCAGATTGGCAAATGCTGAAGAACATGTCTACCTTTGAAAACTGTAGAGACAGGCTAGTTGAAACATTTCTTCTCCAAACATGAATAAGCCTTTTCCTTTCAACTGGCTGTAGAGAAGACAAAGAGTGTTTCTGAAGCTCCAACTAATATCAAACACCACGATCTTGGATTAACTAAACTGCAGGGATTCCAAGAGCCTTCACTCAAGATACAGCCCATGGATGGTTTCTCAGGGCTTCTCTCCATTTGTTCATTACTTTGCCATTGTTTTTGAAGGGCTGTGTTCTATTTATGAAAACAGGCAAATGAAAGAAAATACACCCTTCTTCTTTGGACTACTGGGATAGCTTCTTGCAACTGGGACAACTTCTTCCAAGCTGTCTTTCAGTCATCCTTGAGACAGAAGAATTAATCAGAAAAAACAAGCACATGCTTACCCATAATTTCTTTTTTAGAGTACCCATCATTTCAACTTTCTAAAGTTGCACAGAGATTGGCACCACTTTTACAGAGGTGAGAAGCAGAAAGAGGACAAGCCTCGTCATTATATTTGGGATATGGCTGCATGATCTGAAAGGGTTCAGCAGAGAAAGCCCTACAGCTGGCTCAATCCACACATGTGCAGAGCACATTGCAGAGGCACAAGCTCATGTACCAAATGCACTTTGTCTGCAGTAGGTCAGGTGTGTATCTGTGTAAAAGAAATCTTTTCTGTATCACTCCACTATGATCTCTATACCAGCATCAACATAGACAAGCAGCTCCCAATTCTCCCATAACTAGGCTCTGCACAGGACATGCACACCCAGAAACACAGAATCAGGCTTCTTAGAAGCCAGAAGTTCATGATGAAAGGAGGAGGGAACATCAAAGTTATGTCACTTTATAGTAGGGACCACAGCTGTAATGCAACCCTACTTTTGCATAGCAGCCAAGGCTCTAATACGCAGCATCTTTCATTTCTGCTCTCGTATCTGTTCTTTATTCATGGAACAAAGTCTGATCTACTTACAGATTTCCACTTATATAATAATGCTGAAGTGATGACAAGCTTTATTATTGTATTTATTATTAACCAGGTGGACTAGAAAAATCTTCACCATGAGTTCAGTTTACCAGGATGAGAATACATCAGCAGAACTGAATCTATGTAGGCAGCAGAGGCTGGCAGAGAGGAGGAGGGATTCAGTGAGTCACCCACAGCACTTGTCTTGAGGCAAATTTCTGCTAGATCTCTACATCAACTCTTTGGCTTTTCTCTGCCTAATCCCTAGGGTTAAGTGAGACCGCACAGGCTACAGAAGGGATGAAACAACCCCTTTTGGCCCTTACAGAAGACATAGTTAACATCACAGTCCAGACAGATTCCCAGGGACAGAAATCACACCAGTGTCTCCTGCTCCTCTTCCAGGATTCACCCACTGGCTAAGCCCTAGGACTGCTCAGCTTATCTCTGGAAGCCTCACATATCTATTCTCCTGGAACAGCACCCACTGGGGAACACCAGTTGCATGACAGAAAACAAAGTTTTTAACATCATCAACACAAGGTCTGGGATATATAATTACTGGGATACCAGAGGTGACTCTCTCACTTCCAGCAGAATATTCCAACCAACAGTTCCAATAGACACAGCCTAAGCTTCAAACATTTCAGCCTCCTCTTGCCCACCTACATGAGATCACAGCCATGTATTGCCTGCAGAGACTCTAAATTAATCTATGACCAGGGAGGACTTCATCCTCTGGGGTTCTTCTGAGCACAAGGCCTGCTTGGCTTGGTGAGGCAACCCTGATGCTTCTCCCACCAGCCCCACAAAGATCCTCTAAAACAAAGACAACACACTGAGCAAATGACAGAGGCAGACAGTATGACAAAGAAGGAGAAGAGATGCTGCACCACAAATCTTTCAGACCCAAACCTAAGACCTTTATCAGGAATAAGAGAGACAACAGAGGAGTCGTCACCCAGGCAAGCCAGAAGAGAGTGGCAAAGGCTCTGTATGAATACACTGGGAAATTGTGCTCAAACACATCCCCCTCTGTCTTCCCCCCTTATCAACCAGCAACATTTTGATTGTCTCATTTTAAATTTGAACTTCTTAAACAAATTACAACAAAGCTCATGTGAGGTTAATCATTCCCTGTTTCCTCTGGCATTCATTTTAATAGTACTAATTGCAATAAACACATTTAAAATTAATATGCATGTTATATGCATATATCAATTGCATTCTAATTTACCTTTGACTAACATCCACAGACTGAACGTGCTCTCAATAATAAAGAGCTCTGACATAGCTTAACAAACCTCTGCCTGCCAGACTGCCCCCACAGCATTAGGAATCCATGACAGATGAGATTAATGAAAACATGCAAGCCACCAGCAGCAACCTGCAGATGCAGGCAAGCTCAGCCTATAACACAAGGTAAGGATGAGCCTTTTCTCCACACTAAGCCATCTCCATTGCCTGTCATTTTGGAAAGGGGCTCACTCTTACAATTCCAGAGTACACTGACAAAGTATTTCAGATCTGTTTGCAAGCAGGGAGGATTTCATTTTCACTAACACAGTTGGTTTAGCCATTATCAGCCACCTCCCCCTTCACAGGACACAATTCCTTCTAAACATCCATCAGCAAGGTTCTGCCAAGCAGGGCCTCACAAGGCACAACTCCAGTGGGACCAGCAGGAACCTTCAGCAGGTCAGAGACCAAGAAGCATTTTTGCCAATACCAGACACAAATAGAATCAAGTCTATTGACCTGACATCCCATCTTTAGCTGGGATGCTGTAATTGCTAAGTGTGGGTGACCTGTCCCACAGTCAGTTTATGAATCAGTTAAACAGATCACAAATGTATAAACAGGCACTGAGAGAAGAGCTGGAACTATTTCTGCAGCTCTTACACATTCCTTTCTCTGAGCTGTTTGTTCTGCCCCTCTGCCTGAGGACATGCTCATTACAGCAAAAATAAAGAGTGTTCCTGAAAACCACAGACATATCCACAGATTGGAATAATTTTCAAATTAACGTGCCAAGATGTGAAACCCAACCTGGATTTGTAGATGACAGCATACCTGCCACATCTCCTTCATATCAGACTGCCAGGTTGAGAAAGGAGCAAATGAGAAGATCTCACACACCCTGCTCTCTGCTACAGGCATAACCCCATCCTGAAGGAAGGATGAGAGAGGAGCTCCTGGCTCTGGCAAACACTGGTGTTTTCTCTCCTGAGTTCAGCAGCAGCACAGAAGGAGGATGAACATCATTCAGCACTGAACACTCACATGAGAGGTACCAAGTAAAAACAGGGGCATAACTTGACAGCATCCCATCCATGCCTGTGCCTACAGTCAGACCTGCCCAGGCAGCAAAAGAGAAGGTTGAATACGCTGTTGCTGAAGAACAGCTTTTACCAATCTTGATGAGCCATGAGAAAACCTACCACAAGAGACTGCTAAAGATTTACTTCAGCAGCATTATCCCGTCTCTCCAAACAACCTACAATCTGGCCCTGGTCTTACTCCAGCATCTTTTGGTGTAACCTTTCTTAAAACACTTTCAATGAGCATACTTCCATCTAAAGATGGAAGTATGAAAAAAGAAAGAAAATTTATACAAATATTGGAGCACAGTTCTGTCCCATTGATCTGACCTCTGCTCCAGGACTTCAAACCCAAAATTTGGACTTTTCCAACTGGACACCCAACCAATGCCAAGTGACCTATGAAGCTAATTCAAATTAAGAGGCACACTAAATGCTTGTATGAAGGAGTTCATGAGTCAGCCGTGGACAAAGAATGAGTCATAGGAGATACATAGGAGATAATTTTGAAGAATGAGTAAACCTGAAAAAAATCCCAAATTGCCAATGAACAATATGCAAGTAGAAAAACATGTTCAATTTACAAAATAAGTTAATTGCTATGAATTAGTCAGATGGCTCTAGTCACATAAACATATCTATTGTGGGCTTCTGTTGCAGTTTATATGTCACAGTTGAGCAATTTGAATCTCTATTAAAGGTGTCTCTGACTTTAACGAGAGTTACTGCAATGTATATCAACAACACACTCTGGAGGTGCACAGAAAGACAATACCAGAAAGAAATCCAGTGCCACAAAAATGAAGCTGCCTTAGCTTCAACAACAGAGGATGCTTTCCTGAGCACTCCTAGGGTTCCAGCCCCACTGCAAGCCTCTCAGGGAAAACTCACATTGATCCATATCCCTCCCAGGGCTTCACAACACTGGAAAAACAGAATTGCTGATTCCTATTGACCAGGGTCCTCAAACTCACTATTAAATAAGAAAGGAGATGGGGAAGCCTAAGGACTTGGTCAGCTGAGAGAATACAGCCAGTCCTTCCTTTGCTCCTGCAGCTGCTGAAACATCCCATATTCCCAGTTCATCCCCAATGATTATGGGAGATTATCCCCAGCACCTTTCCACAGAGGAAAAAAACCAAAAAGCAATTCATCTCTGCCCATTTAAGAAAATAGTTTGTTCATACACTTTACTCAGCCACCAAGTGACACCACCAATTCTATTCCTCAAGATCACATCCCTCCATTTGCCTCACCAGAGCCAAGTACCAGGACAGACCCAGCAGCACAGAGGCTCCTGCAGCCCTCCTATCAAACCTG
This sequence comes from Ammospiza nelsoni, assembly GCF_027579445.1. Lineage (NCBI taxonomy): Eukaryota > Metazoa > Chordata > Aves > Passeriformes > Passerellidae > Ammospiza > Ammospiza nelsoni. Next base: position 11,614,268 of record NC_080640.1, read on the forward strand.
CAAGCCTCCTGCCTACGTGAACCCAAAACTTCCCCAAGCACCTCCCTCAGAGCATGGAGTAGTATTTCAGAAGGTTCAACAAAGACAGGCAACTTCTATAATTTAGTAAATATTTGCTGTTTCTCTCTTCCTATTTCTAGGTCACACAATAAAACTGACCCTTGACAGAAGCACAGCTTCTCTGCAGCACTAATGCTTTGGGGATGCATAAGGGCACAATTACACCCTGAAATCTCTCTGGCTGCAAATCCCACTCAAGAGATTCCCACTGTGTCCGCTCCCACCCTCTTCAAGGTAACTTACCATCCCCACAGACATTCCCGGGGACAAGTTCAGATTTAGGTTCCACTCACCCTCCCCTCCTTTTTAGTTTTGATTTTGATCTTTTGATTGTCACCAATTCTTGACAACTACAGTCCCACAAACAGTGACATTACCACAACGAAGAAGAACAATACCCAGAGATGGGAATTTCAAAAATCACAGGAATCTCCTAACACAGCTTTGCCACTCAAAGCATTTTAACATCATACTCCCCATTCCATGTTTCTGAGTCTTTTTACATCTAACCCTTCCTAAACCATGTCCTCTTAGAAGAAACCCAAGTCTTCTTAAAAGAAACACAAACTCAAATCATGAAGTAGATTATTTCAATCAGTTTTGTTAACACAGCTGAACAAAATGAAGCCTGACTTCCAAATGTGCCCTTATGACCTTCATTTTCTTGTATGGTTTTTATCAGCCTGTACATATAAGGATGGATATGTGAGCAGGAAGGTACAGTTTTTTATTTTACTTTTAGTCATGTTTAGTGCTATACAGTTCATTCATTGGTAGTCAGTCTGCTGTCAAACAGTTGTAAAGGAAGTGTTTTAATTAACTAATTTCCTAAAGCTTCCAGTCACTGACCCCAGTTCTGCCAAGAATATTACCTGTCTCAGGATAAAGCACCTAGGTTTTATCAGCACCTGCAGCCACATCAGAATCAGGGCAACATCTCCCTGCAGGATGAAGTAAAATAAAGCTTTTCAAATAATCCCTCTCTGCATGCCAGCACTGGCACCCATCTCCTAGGAGACTCACCAATTCATCTAGTATTGGACCCCGTATTTATAACCAATCCTTAAATCCCAAATGAGTAACAAAGCAGTGAGCTGAAGGCACCCATGATTCACTGGTAGGAAATGTAGTCAGCATTCAATAGCCCACGTCTGTTAATAACCCAACTAATGCATAATGCCAAATGGATCTGTTTCCACAGCACTGCTTGAAATACAGAACATTTAGTCAGTCTGAAAAGGACTTTATAGTTATTGACACACAGGAGGGAAGAGTATTTTTACCTTTTCAGACCAAACTTTCCCACCTGACAGCCATACAGCTCTAAGTAGGACTGGGATTTGGTTCCAAGTCCAGCTAAAATAACAGTAGTTATATAACACTCCTGCCCAAGAAAGGTCAGGAAGCAGATCCTCAGGAGGTTGGGAAAGCTAAAAAATACCTGAAAAGGCATTAAAACAAAAAGGAAACTCATCAGCCCTATCAAACATTTCAAAAAAGTAGAAGCAGAAGCAAATCTGCAGCCACCAAGCAGTTGTATAAACCCAGGGCAACACTCAGTAAACTCTAAAGAGCTGATCTGCACTGAAGCAGCTCTGACCAGCACAGCTGCTAAATTGTTACCCTCAAACTCCCCAGTGTTTTACTAGTTTTCCTTACAGTCTGTGCTGCATCATGACAAGCAGGCTGAGTAATGCAAAAAACTACCCATGGTGACCAGAAATTCAAGTAATGACCTCAAAATTACTTGTAAACAATTTTCATGAGTGCTCCAAGCTTCAAGTAAACACAGAACACAATGCAGCAGCATTTTGGCCTGAAAGACTCCAATCCTTCCAGCCTGCAATGAGACCTGAAGTGTCAGGAATGGTTTCCTTTTTCTTATTTCTCCATTCCCATCAGCCCTTGGCTACCTAGCTCTAGGAGAATGCTACCTTTTGAGACACAGCATGCCCCCAGTCATGGGGGAACACCAGGGCACTCTCATCCAGAGATGCTGTGGTTGAAAAAGCACTGCATCTATAGGCTATGTAGCTCTATAAAGGCAGACAGGAAGAATAAGTTTTGAAATATAATTACACCCTAAGTAGACAGCCTAAATGGCTGGTCAGTGCAGAAATAAACCAAGGGCTGGTTATGCAACCACCCTGATGCAGCACAGACCCAAGCTGCTGCCAGAAACAGTAGTCATATGCCACTTGACCACCCCCAGCTGTTCATTCCCACAGCAAACCTTGTGCCAACCCTGATAAAACGGGTGATGAATTCTGGGGGAGGAAAAGAGAGCTGAAAACTCCACAGACAAGTTGGAGTCTGAGTCCTCCACCTGATGGATCAGCTCTTTGGCAGTGCTGGCCATGGGGAGGCCATGGGAACAGGCTGCAGCAGAGCGGAGCACAACAGCCTCAGCTGGCAGCACACAAACAGTCAGATGGAACCACAGTGTGCCTACAGTCTTAACTCCTCCATTTAAGAAATGTTCCTGTCACAGAGCCTTCTACAAAATTGGTTGTAATATTCCTGAATGCACTCTTCTGCAGGATGGAAATGCTATTACTGTCATGTTACCACCCTGTAAAACCCAGCCCATGACAAAAAACCCAGCCCATGACAAAAAAACTCCCAGATAAACACTGGATTCAAAGAATCCAAGTTTTGCTGAAGCTTAGTAAATACATGTCTTGGAGACACTGCCAAATATAATGGAGTGAAAATGGGACAGTGAAAATTCATTCTGCTTTCAGGTTCTTTGCTGTAATGCATTACACGTGTATTTGCCCAAACCTAAGTTATATGTGAAGGATTTCTGAAAGGGATTCACCATGGAATGTACCACCAGACAAGTTGCTGGAAGAGCTAAGGTTAGAGAAAGTTCAAGTTATCAATAAATGGGAGGAGTTATAAAGCACAAGAAGCACTTAGAAACTTTTCAGTACCTAAATATTAGAGCTCTGTCAATAATTTTGTTTCCAAACATCTTTCTAATAGCATATTCCTTTGACCAAAAGCAAACATTTCTCTGCCCTTTTGATCTAAACATTTTGTTCTTATTCCAGACCTGAAAAACTGAAGTGGTTCTCCACAACTGAATACAAAAGAACACCCTTGCTAAATATTATTTTTAAGAAAACAACCATAAATGAAGCACACACAAAAAAAAAAAAAAAAAAAGAAATCACACCAAAAAAAAAAAAAAAAAAAAAAAAAAAAAACACTAGAAAAGCTATGGCATTTCAAAGAAATTTTCATTTCTTCACACTTTCTTCCCCAAAATAATTTTAGTATAATTGGTCAAAGAATTTAAGAAAAATATGTAAGAAGCAGCAAATAAACACATGGGAATAATGAATGGTTGGTGAAAGCAGTGTATATTTACCAATTCAGTCTTTTAAAGTCCGTCCTGCCTTGTAGAAGAAGAGCTTCTTTTCAATAAGAAGAAAAAAAATGAGAAGTAAAATAAAAGAACGACTCACAGAAAATTCTCCCTACCTGGCTCAAAAATCAACTGCAGGACAATACAAAGAGGAAAAAAGTTATAACCTCTTCACTGTAAGAAGGATTGCAAACCGTAAAGTTTCCCACAGGTGTCTTTCTTTTTTTGAAATGACACAGATTAAAAATCATAAATCCCAAGATCATACATGGCTGATGTCTCATCACCAAAACACTCAACTTCCCTGAGCAGCAAGGAGACAAAATCCATTTGCAATTCTTCTTTTTTCAAAGGAGGAAGCTGAGTAGGAGGCAAGACCTGCTCCTGACTGCATTAACAGCACAACAGCAAGAGAAACAATTGCTCATGAACATTCATGAACTAGTTTGGGTCCCTGGCTGCTCCTGTTCCAGGTTCAGAGCACAAGGCATCATACACTGCTATCCACACCAATGGAAGCATTCATTCCCTCAAAGCTTTGGATACCATGTGGAGAGTCAGAGGCTGCAAGACTTTACAAAATTTTCTGGGAGAAACCACCTCCCCATCTGGCAGGAAATTAATCATTTCCCCTCATGCCTTACCATCTTCCTAAGGATTGGAGTGTGCATGAAGGGCTGTGGGAGAATGGGACAGGGTAGGGAGTCATCAGCTCCTCAAAAAGGCACTCACCAACAATACAAAGTGAGCTGTGCTTGCAGGAATCTCATTTTCTGCCATTTTTTCTGCAAAGGGGGATCAAATATGCTTGGACCCAACAGCCAAGTGGGAACCTGCTGCTGTAGCAATCAGTAGAATCACTGCAATCTCAAGCAATCTACAGGACTGAATAATCATCAAATAGCCATCTTTTTAAGTTTCTACAAATCATTAATTCCACCAAGTGTCAAGGTTAACAAGGGTCCTGTCAATATCAATGGTTTGGCACAGAGGAATTCAATACTTAGAGATTCAACCAGCACTATTATTGAAACATGCAAGAGATAAGATTGTCTCTTTTTCACCCACTCCTACCACCAGGCAATCCCTACCCCACGTGCAAGCTGCAACTACAGCTGCTCAGAAGTTTCTGACAGATTTCCCCCAGAAAAGACACCAACTGAATGTGTTTTGCAGAAGCACATTCATTCAGCGAGCCTTCTGCTGAAACGTAAGCTCGCGGTGCTCGGCCAGCTGCCAGGAGAATTCAACTGTCATATGGCACAGAGTGCACGAGGCAGCTGAGTCCTCAGAGCTTGAACTGCTCAGGCTTCCAACATGCACAGCTCTCCAGGCAGGATCTCCATGAACTTTGCAAAACCCAACATGTTCAAACCATGAGAGATTCATATCAGCTCTGTGCAACCTCTAACCCTAAGCCACTTGGGAAATGAAGGTACTGCAAGTCCTCATGCAGCTTAAAAGCAGGGTTTCCCCAGAGCTCACACTTTCACACAGTAATGCAAAAATAACCCTTCTGCAAAATTGGAATTAACAGTACCATAAAGGATATCAGTGCATTCCCTGGAAAGCTTTTTTAATCTCATGTTCATCTCCCCTTTATTAATCATGTTTATTCTCACAAAGCCTGAAGAAGCAAGTCTTCAGGCTGTTTACATCTGAGATTAAGCTGGCCGTAGTTGGAGCAAGTAGACAGACTCATAAGCAAGATATCTCATTCTTATGCAGACATCTTCACAGCCAAAAAAAAAGAGAAGATGAAATATCGAACAATCCCATGATGGCAACAGAATGCTTCCTAAAACACTAAGGTTTTCTAACTTCCCTCAAAGCATCATTTAGTTTAACAGTAATAAAAGTAGACAATAAAATCCAGCTTTTAGGATTCCCAGTCACCAAACTCCCCAAGCAAAACTAATTTCTTCTTTTCTTATTTTTCTGCAAACATGTTTTAGGTTGCAGTCCCTAGGAGGAGGCAGTACAGGACGCTAGTGCACCAGCTGTCACATTTCAGAGGAAACAAAACTCCCACCATTTTTTCCCCACACCAAATGAACCACTCTCCAAACTTGAAGCCAAAGGATCATTCACATCTTACCACCCTGAGTTACCAAGAAGCAGCCACATCAAACTGCTGAACTCATTTAGATGAGTTCAGCAGGAATCTACAAGCAGTTCCTGTACTTTGGAGGCTGCCAGTGTTTGACAGCTCAGTTTGGAAAACACAAAGGAAAGCTGGGTAAATATTACACAGGTGTTAATTAGCTAGCACAAGAACCTGTTTGACTCCATGCTGAGTTAAGGCAAGGTTGCTCCAGCAAAAATCCTTTACCTTGACTCTGCTAAAGGAACAGTAACTCTTTAAATCACTCATGTCTCGTTTTAAGATCACATCTTATAACCCTGGAAGTCTCAGTGTTCAGTAACCAAACCCCTAGCTAAATCAAAGACTGGGAAAATTGTATTCCTCTGAGGAAATAGTATAATGAATCAGCAAGAACATAACGATACCACTATCTTCTAGAGCAGAGGAAATCAGAACTGTTTAAAGTAGCATCTCTGAGACTCTTTCACGCTAAGTATCTTCTCTTCTTGCAGCTCTTTGATCCCTGTGGGTACAGTAGAATCCAAACAGTCACAGAGAAGCGCAAGACAATTGCAGGCAGTCACCAATTTGAGACAGCATTAATGTCATAAACCCCCTGCTACCAGCAAAGAAAGAAGGGAGTGTTCAATACTTCCTAGAACTGTCTGAGATCTTAGTTTTGCTTTATTTTTTTTCTACTTTCTGTTTGTCCAGGTCAACACCTCCTGTTCTGGCACAGGTTAGGGCATCTCCCCACTCCCCCTGTGCTAACCTTCAGTTTGCCAGTTTTTGGGGAGCTCTGCACTTGGCTATGGCTTCTCAAGGGAGATGAGGCACTGTCATGCCACAGGCTGAAGCGGCATTAACAGCACACTGAATACAGGGCTCTACACTGCTCCACACAACAATCTTTCTTAGCTGAAGTTGGTTTTGAACCAAAAGTTGACTGAGAATTTTTGCTCCAACTGGCAGATCTTGATGCTGTCCCAATACCCAGAAGATGACAGACCTCAGGTATGAGATTTCTCCAACCTGTCTGCATCCTCTTTTAAGAAATCCTGTTCCCAGAATGACCTTCCCTGGCATTCCAGCATTCTCCCACCAAGCACAGCAGCCAGGCCAGCCAGCAAGCCACCAACAAGCAGGTGTTATTCTCCACTGTGCCTTGCTCTTGGTGCACTACCCTGCTCAGATCCTATGATATAAAAGTCCAGATTCTCCTCAGAGCAAGAATTCTACTAAGACAAAAGACTGGGTTGAGGATGGATCATGAGCCTCTCATAAGGATGGCTGTTTAAAGAAAAGAATTTGATTCACTAGATGTCAACTGTTCTAAAATTATCTCACTACTCCTGCTGGAAATTACTCCAAGTTTAAAAATTTTTATGTAAGTTTAGTCAAGGGTTTTGTTCACCTTTGCCCAGAGGAAGGAAAACTGAAGTTTCTCCTCCAAGGATTATTTCACCATTTGAGGCCTGATGAAGTTAACATCTCAACAAACTGGGAGTAGCTCAGAAGATGCACAAAAGATAATAACCATCAATGAGCATCAACTCCAAACCTCAGCCCTGACACCTGGTCTGGGAATAGAGAGATAAGAGAATGAGAACCTAATTAACATTGAAGGCAAAAGGATTTATAACCAATAGGAAACCAAATACTGAGATCTCTAACTTGAGACCAGTAAACATTGAACCAATGAATTCCTATGGGTTTTGACTGTATAATTGTCTGAAAACTCTAGAAAAAAATAACGTGTGATGGAATTATTTTCTCTGCACAACCTGGGTAGTGTGTGGATGAAATTACTTCTGTTGCACATCCTGGCCAGAATAAAGTAATGCCTTGCTTCTCTAACACTAAAAATGCTGTTGAAGAGTTTTTGTTTTTCCCAGTTTCAGTGACAATGCCACAGAAACACAGGGAAGGCCACTCTAAGTCAGCACAAGGGTCCATTTAACCCACAGTTCTGCTTTGCCACAGCGGTCACTTCCAACATCTAAGGCAGAATGATGTCAAGGTAAGTATACATTAACCCTAATATTCTCACAGTATGTGGTAATTTTTCATCTAAAGGGATTCTTTGAGTTTTTACTCATGACTGAGTCTACAAAAGACCAGCATGATAATTTACTATGGGTGAGCAAAAAATCACAGGGTTTCACCCTGCAGTGGCTTTGTTTTCAAGGCCACAAATGCCATGAGGTTTCATTGGCTCTTTTGCAATCCCTAAAGGACAGCTGGCTTATTACATTGTCTCCAGCAAGTAAAGTGGAGGCTTGCAGTCTTACAAGAGTCTGTGTTCTCTGTCCCCATCCTGTCCAAAGCAGATAATGAAAAAACATTGTACATCTGCATAGATCTGGCATGCCATCTATCTGCAAAAAGCACTGCTGGCTGTCTGGATCACATCTGTTTAAAGATCCATTTGAGCTTTTCCATCTATCTGGTGCTTTGAAATCATGGGGTACAGACAAGCCAATTATGAACAATTAGGTTAGCACACATAAGAAATTACTGTTTCTCAGATGAGCAGAGGTAATTGGCCATATGCAAACTCACAGCCTAGTCCCAATGGCCAAGAAAATTGGTTTAACTTGTATTTTCTTGTAACACATTTTACTACCTGTTTGCAAGGGAGTAAAAGAACAACCATAATCAACTAGGACAGCTCAGGGCATCAGCTTTTATCTGCTTTTTAAGAAGGTACACACAAGTAGCCTGTTCATTCCTATGGTGAAACCTTTAGAGATTGTCTATGTTACTCAGCTCCACCTCAGCAAACAACTCACACTTCACAAACAAAACCAGTTTCATTCGAAATAGAAGCAAATTGCTATTTAAGTAAAAACATAGAGAAAAAAATGCAACAGGGAAAAAACAGATTTACTTGCTACTTGTTCCTCCTCTAGGTAATTAATTCAGAAGCATATCTTAAACTATGCATATTCTTTCAAAAACACAGAAATTAAGCCTATGAATTGCTTTCGTTTTATGTCAAAATAGACTTACAGCTTCTCTTGCTTGCAGTAAATTACCTGGGGAAAAAAAAATCACATTATTGAGGAAAATTACTACAAAACAACCACAGTAGACTTGGCTACAAGATGAGATAGGAGCAGGTGGGAACATCCTCAGAAATACCAGAGTCACATAATTTGAGGGTCAGCTCTAATCCCAGGAGGGTAAGTGGGTCACAGCAAAACATGAGAAGAACCAACTCTACAGAATTTATCACTCAGTAACATCCCGCCTTTGGTGCACATTAATCAGGCTGTGAGGAGAGCCAGGGAGGAGGCAGACAGGCACATGTGGTTGCTATGGAGTTAAAGGCTTGAAGGAGATACATGGAAACAGCACAACTGCATAGAGCACAGTTAACTCTTAAACTGCCTCTACCTAAGCAGCTCCCTGGCCAGCATGAATATTCATTCTAGCAGAATTCTTTTAAATACCCAAGAGTTCCCATGAAGACTCAAAGTCCAACCAAAATCCACCAAGGCAGAGTAGTTGCCCCACATTAAAAACCAGAGAGCTGGACAAGGATACAGGACCATGCTTTGCAGCACACAATCTCTGCTGTCTTTGTAGTTTAATACTTTGATCTGTCACACACCAGGGAGCAAAAGTAACTGTTAGAGATCCATGCAGAGAATGAGTTACTCCAGACAAAAAGTAGGGACATCACTATAAAATTTAATACATCCATGGTTCTGAAAAGATAGAAGTGTGCTGAAGTCCTAAGAAGCCCAGACAGATCCCTTTCCCAAGAGCACACATCTTTAAAGGTTTGGACTTTTTCTGCCCCATGGCATCATTCAGCACTGCTTGAAAAAGCCGTCACACTTGCTGATGTGAGTGCACAAGACTCACATATAGGCAAGGATTGGGATGAGGCTGGTACTGGACACGCTTCTTGCACCGACTAAACAAGGAAGAACTTCTTGGAAGACAATTTCCTGAAGTAAATACTTTAGGGATGGGAAAAGGGTTCTGGAAAACTAGGGAAATGAGGTAAAAATCTTGAAGAAAAACACGTTGGAGCTGATGACTGCAGTAACAAAGCACATTTCATGGATAATCCAACCAGCTACTTCCAGATCACACAAAGCTGCTGCACATCCAGCTCCCTGCAGAGTTTCCTAGCAGGGGCTGTCTGTGTGTGTGTGTGTGTGTGTATATATACATACATGTAGATAATCAGCAAAGTTTCTATTTTCTCCTCCTACTTAAGGGAGTCTTTTAGTGAGCAACCTCCTACACTGCTATTTTTACCTGCTCCTAATCAGTGTGTTCTTAAACATTGAGAGACTCTGAGAAGAGCAGTTCAACTCCTCCAGTGCACAGCCCACAACACACTGAGTAATATCTGAGTGGCAGCTCTTCTCCCATCACCCAGGAGAAAATTCTTTTTTTGCTTCTTTTATGTTTTGTGGAGCACTAGGGAGAGCTGGTGGTCAAGGCCTGGGGGATCTCTTCTCATTCACAGGATGCTGAGCTTGAACTGAAGGTTCTTTGAGCAGAGATCATTAGCACCACAAGAAGTCAAGTAGAGAGGAGTAGATCCAAAGTCAGAGTTTTAAACTACTGATGTAGTAAATAGTAATACTGAAAATAATCCAAAAAGTTGGGCAAACTCTTTTACTGCAATATCTTCTCCTCTCCTTTTTATCTCCTTTCATCATAAAGGTTTCAGTTTTCACTTTCAATGAATCATCACTGCCAGACCCAAAAATGTCTGATCTCAGCCTCAAAGTAGGCATTAACCTATGGACATAATTCCCAAAAGACCAGGGCGCCTCAGTCCTTCCAAGGAGTCCCTGAGATTTATGGTAACAAGACACCCAAGAACAAGGAGATGGCACCAAATCCTGATGCCAGATGACAGCTCACTAATGAGTGAGCTGCACTCTCAGCTCCTCTAAAAGTCTTTTTCAGATGGCTGTTTATTTAAGAGGGGCTATTTTCAAAGCCCAGCACTGCAGAGGTGGTGTGTCTGCGTGGGCTGTGGTGACACCCTCTGTGCCTGCACAAACCCTGATCATTCTTTGTCTCTCCTCATCCATTCATGCAGCCTTGCTCTGAAAGCAGATGCTGAATTCTTTCTTGACTTTCAAGAGCAGATAGATCTTCCTTTGAAATAATCATTAATTCACCTGATTCAGCAAGTCATTTCCTCTCTTGCAGCAGCATTTAATTAAAAAAAAAAAATCCACTAAGGCCAAAACTACCAGAGGCAAAGCTCCAGCTGAAACATAATGGACAATCAGCTCCTGTGCCCCAAAATGCAGCCACACTAAGAGTCTATAAAGACAGTGCCAATTACTTGAGAAATGTTGCCAGCAAGACTGACTGGTCACAAGCACCATGTTTGGGGAAAATGGCATCTTGGGCTGCACAAGAGTGTTCTGAGCAAATCTCAGCTTCCTGTCAACACGTACATTTAAACCTCTGACATTTTAAAAGTTGACCCTATGGATTGATTGTAGGCAGTTCAATATAAGAATTCAGCACATGATACTTGATATTTAAACTTCCTATTTCAGATTATAAATGTTGACAGATTTATCTATGGCTGCAGTTGACTAGAAAGTATCTGTCCTCCTATTTCAAGTTTCAACCTTTTCCCTTTTTTTGTAAATATTTATCAAGCAATTTTTAAAGTTGCTCAAAATATTTAAAATATTTTTCTAGCAATGAACAAAAACAAATAATCAAAGCAATTTCCTAATTAAAGGCATTTCCTAATATTTTTCATAGAGTACTTTATGACAAAGTCCTTTGATTAAAGCTGAAACTTTTCAAGAAGTTTTCAATTTTCTTGGAGAATTGATTGAAAACTGTGTCAATAGTAATTCTGTAATCACTCTCCTCTCCCATGAGTCTTATACAGACTCACGATATTGATGTTATTCTCACTTTAAAAGTAGAAGTACATGCAATTGAAATCTTTAAGTGAAAGTTCTTACTCAATTTAACATTTGTCATAAAACTAGTAAACAGCTACATATTAAAAAATTTAAAAATTTTTAGCAGGGCTAACATTTGTCAATGACGTCACTTAGACATGAAAAAAATATTTTTTTGAAAGCAAAATCACCTCAGACAATATATTAATAAAGCATTTTGAGAGATTTTCATTATGCTTTCCTCTATTTTCTTTCTTCTTCCAGCTGCAAACAGAGTACAAGTTATTTTGCGGAAAATACTTTGGTATAAATTTTTAATACACAGTTGCCTGACAAAATATTAACTCTCCTTATTGCAGTTTACTTCCTATGAGCATCAACAGCAGTAATCATTAGAACGTGACTAAGGAAGCTCAAGCTGACCCTTTTGTTCCCTGGAACAAAACAGAGACAGTAGTTTGTATTCTTCAAATTCTCCACAGACTGCAGTCCATTAGGATTTATTTAAGTAAGAGTAGGATGACACCACTGAAAGAGAATGTATAACTCAGAGGGGAACAGCAGCATGGGTCACATTGCAGTGAGCACTACTCTGGTCCCCTACATTCAGGGCTTGCTGCAGCTCTACCACACACCAAGGGAACTGCACAGGGACAGAGCCATCCTCCAGCACCTGATCCAGACCAAGCCCAGCTGAATATACACAGAGAACTGGCTGGTGCTTTCCCCTCTTCCCAAGAAATTCATGCCTGCATCAGACCATTTTCTCTTCATAGCCTAAGCAGGGAAAACTAGAAAGCAAAAATCATTTTGTTTCAGTCACATTCACAGTAAAGTGCATATCAATATGTAAAACAAACAAGACATTGTCTGGAAATTCAGAAAGAAATGGATGATATCTTTACTGAGACAATCACCACATAAATGCATTTCACAGCCTCAGACTACAATGGAAGTGACAGCTAAAGAAAGATAAGTCAGCTCATGTTTATTTTTTCAGGCAGCAGGGCTTCAGACCAAGCCTTGGGTGGTCACAATTACATCACAGAATCTTGCAATAGTAAGCAAAATCTGTCTTCTAGCATGTGGAAGCAGGCTGCCAATTTATGGTGGCAAAAGGTAAGCAACAAACACCAGAAACAAGTGTGCAAACAAGCAAGAAGGAAGCTTTTGCTCTTTGGAGTAGTTATAGGAGTCAAAGATGGTATGTTCACTCAGCACATCATCTGTTGGATCCTTCTATTTATATTCAAGATAGATTACATACAATTACTATGTTTCTATGAAACCTAATTAATCTATTTATTGCCATCACTTCTCTCTGACAACCCCCTGCACAGAAGTGAAAGTTTGATTACTACAAAGTTTTGCCTGTTTGAGCTGAAGTGGTTTTCTTCCTCACAATAGATTATTAAGCTCTGCAAAGCCAATGAGACAAATCCAAGTATCTGTGTCCTTCCTCTGTGCAGGCACTGGGGCATATGTCTGATACCATCAGAGAAACTTCTCTGAGGTTAAACAGGGCACAACTTTCAATATTTCTCCCGTGACAATGTGTAGTGAAAGAAGTTCAGTACTCTGGAGTGTATTTTGATGGCTCACTGCCAATGTAGTTAATAGGAGCAAGCTGAGAGCACCATGGCCTCACCATGGAGGAACATTTATCCCTGCAGACCAAAGGTACATCACAGGACCACATTCCTCCCCCAGACATGAAAGCTCTTTGGGAAAGACATTGGCCCAAAAATTGCTGACATGGGGAGTCCTGATCTCAGCACTACTTTCGTAGCACTGCTTGACTCAGTCCTCACTGTCATCTGGCCTCCCTGCTCCCATCTTCAGCTTGGCTCCCAAGTGCTTCATCTCCCTGAACCACCCAACCACTACTAAGACTCCAGCTTCCTCCTCTTCTCCCCTTACATCTCTCCTTGTCTCACCAGAAGGTGGCAGATAATTGCCAGAGATCATTAGGACAGGCAGGAAATTGTACTTTCCTTCTGGGCTAAATACCCAAAGGAGCCTGAAGCCATCTCTAGCCCTCCAGTGCTTTCCTTCCCTGTGCACAGTTTTGAGGTAGGACTGTTCTAAGCTGTCTGAATCATCAGCTAACTCTCTAAAGAACTTGCCTCCTCTCACCCCTGCAGCATTCTAGCAGCCCCACTCAAATCCCCCAGCGATGCAGGGCATCCTCTCACCAGCAGCCAGGGAGCCCAGCTGAGTGCATTGATTGTTCCCTAGGCGCTGATTTGAGGCTGATCCACTAATCAGCCACAAGAAAACCCTGGGGAAGCTCCCAGGAGCCATCCTTGGAGTAAAGCCTGCAATTTTCCTTCACACCAGCTCCCCAGGCCATGGCTATAGACAGCACAGCAGGGACAGAGCAGGAGCCTGCATTAAAAAGGAGATGTGGATGGCAGGAGTCACAGGATGCCACTGCCACCTACCCCATCCTTTCGGGGAGTTGGGGGTGACTCAGCAATAGCCAGAACTCTGTGTTATTACCAACACCTCTCCAGCTACAGATGCTCCTGCACAGCACCAGGAGTGCTGCCTTGGGAAAACTTAACTCCATCCCAGCCAGACCCAATACACCATCTCTGACTGCAGACTTACAAATTACACCCTTCAATGTACCTTTAGGATACACCCAAATATGCAGAAAGTCTTCTTTTGGATAGACATCTTCAACTGAAAAATTAAATAAACTGGGAAGAGGAGGAAAACACACTGATAATAAACTGATTATCTGATGGTTGCTGATAATAAACAAGCATGTGTTGCAAGCTTTCACCAGCTCCCTGGCAACCAAAAATGTCACATAAGAGAGCAAGGGGCAACTGGACATGTGGTCTAACTGGATGCATCCAGAGCAATAGCTTTAGGTGGATAAGTAAACTCTTTGGTTTATTCCCACATCTTCACCATCCTGTACTGGTATTACAGGCCCCAGACAAAATCCAGGGAGACTTCAGACAATTTGTATTCAATTCAAAGGAAACAGTGGAAAAACAAGAGACCAGATCAAGAGAGACCTTTTACCTTCATGTCACTCTTGCTCTTCATTTTTTATTCCCGTATTAGAAAGTAAGACAAGTTAAGGCCTATTTATTGGTCCAGAGACCACTTGGAACATCAGGGTCTATCTCCATCTGGATGAATTTCCTTTCTCCCCAAGACAAGAGGCCAAAAGCAAACATTCTTGGGCTACCCAATCCCCTAAACTGGGTCTGAGTTTGTCTGAAAATGTTCCTTGGCATGGGACACAGCAATGCTGGGGGACACCAATGGCCAAACCATTACACTCTCACATCAGGCCAAGCATCCAGGGGCAGGGAACATCCAGGAACATCCTGGACACCCTGTGAAATGAACCAAGGCACATCTCCCCTGAGGTGGGCACTGGGGTCCCACAGACAGAATTTGCCATCATTCATGGGGCCAGCACCACAAGTTGATTGGAGAAGAGTCACTGGCTGGAAGCCCAAGCTCTGACAGATTAGTGTCTGTCCTAGAGGCAGCAAGTCTGGTCCACAGAGATTAAAAGTGCTCTGCCTATCCTTCTCTGTCAATAAGCTCAGGGATGGATGAGATGTACAGAGCAGCCCCCAGCAGCAGGGGAGGTGGCAGTGGACGAGGTTGTTTTGCTAAAGCAACAGTGATGTCCTCAGCCCTGTGCCTGCCTTCCACACACACCTTTCCTTTTCACTGCAGGCTTTCCATGCAGAGAATCTCTCTTTTCAAAAAGACCTGGCGCTGGCAGAAAGAAATAATCTTTGACACATTTCCTGGGGGTGCTTTGATAATGAAAAAAGAGTTCAACAGTGGCAGCACCTGACTGGCCTTCTTGCTTTCTTTTTATCATTTTAATTATTTTTTTAGAAACTGTCTGAAAAAAACCACCAAAATAAAAGCAAAACAATGGCGAAATATCAGTCTTCAGATAAAAGCAATTTTGAAATCTGATGCTTATGTAGCTCTGTAGGCACAGTGGATATTAATAATTCAACAAAATATTATAGTCATTACTATATTTGGCAGTATCACAACAGTGCGTTTTAGCAGAATTTCTCTCCAAATCTCATTGCAACAGCCATTAATAAATAAAATGCAATTCACTGCATTAAATGTGTTGTTTAAAGGCTAAATATTTCATCAGAACTAATTCATTTTAAATAATCAGACTAGGACTCTCCTCCCAGCAGCAGGACAAATCTCAGCTCTGTACACTTTCTACACTTGGAAATGAAATTATGTTTCAAAAAGCAAACCACAAATTGAATTCAACTGGAACATCTACGCAGCAGCTCTTGGACTGCAACCCACTGCAGACAGACAGGGTCACATTCAAACAGGCCACAGGTTTCACAACTTTGTTATGCTGTTTTTGCCACCCCAGTAAATTAAGACTGAAAAAATACAGTAGAACTGTTTGCATTTACTGCCTGCCTTGAACAGTGGCCAGGATCTGATTCCCTGGGGGAAGGAGAAAGAAAGGCACGTTGGTCCAGACCTCAGCTGCCAATAGCTATAGATAACAGTGCTTATCCAGGGCTTCCCACCAGTCCCTCCCCCAGGACTCTGCAAGCAAGGTCAGGTTTGACCTCTCACAGGTGGGAAAACTGAGGCACAGAGGGAAACGACTTGTCAGTGGTTGATATAAAGCCTGAAGGTTGAGCTTCCACATATTTGTCCATCCTACATGAAAGCTCTACCCCATTGCCCCCTAAGGCACTCATGACTCCGTTTCAGTTCCAACTTTCTGCTGGCAAATGCTACCTTTCCCCCCCACTATAGTTTTTTCTTGTATCTCAGGAATGAGACCAAGTAATTTAGATCTGAAATGTAACTCCCCCTTCATTCTCAAACACACCCAACCTACCCAGCCATAAATTGATGAGTTTCTAAGTCAGGATGAAGAAGAGGGAGTTTGATTTTAGTTTCTATCAACTGCTATCATTAGCAAAAATATGTTAAGAAACCCATATTACAAATTAAATAAATGACAACCAAAACTAAAAAAAAACAGACAAAAATCATATGTGTATTTCAGCTTGGAGCTTTCAGTTTAAAAATGTCTTCAAAAAGAAAAAAACAAACCAAAAAACGCCCAACAAACTAACAAACACAACCAAAAAACTCTCTAAACTGTAATTTTCTGGCCACCTCCAGAACAGTGTGTGAGTATCCACCCTGCTGACTTACCAGCTGACGTCAGCAAGGTAATTCCTGTAATTAACACAAAACAACATGACCTTACAAGCAGGTCCTGCATCAGACACCATAATCTCGATTTTTACCCACAGAACTCACTGCTTTCCTCCAACAAGAGCACATAAACCTGCAACCTTCTTTTCACTGACTTTATACCAAGACAGCATAGCACAAAAAGTCACAGGAGCAGTATCTTCAAGTGTGACTTTCTACAGTAAAATAGCAATTTAATAAGGGCAGCATATTTGGTATCTTCTAAATTGTGCTGAGTTTGCTTTCATAACTACATAATAAATATTTTGTTTTAACCTTTTAAAATAAAAATATCACCTTTCCATTAAAAAAAATTCTTTCAACAATTCCTTAAAATTTAGGGAGATGTGGTTTTTTATTTTGTTGGTTGGTTGTGGTTGTTTTTGTTTGTCTTTTTTAAACCTGAATGCGAGTCAGTCAGTGCTTGGTCCAAGTCAAAACCTGGGGAGACCAATCAGGGTGGTGATGGGTGGCATTAAACCCAAATTATTTCCCTTTTGCCAACCAGCCTACACACTCTCAAAAACAGCAAGGCAAGCAGTCAGTTATTTACAGAGCTCTCTGAACTACATATTCTTGATTCCAGAGAGGTGCCAGATACAATTCACTGCCAGATACAGCTGTGCCACAGAGCAGTGTGACATTGGGAATAGATGGACTTTTGGTCTTGTCCAGCACATCTGATCTTATGATCCTGGGCACATGTCCAAACCCCATTAAAGTCAATAGAAATGCAAAGAATTCACTGGCTTTGAGTCAGACCTTATATGACAGTGGACAAGAACAGCTAGAGATATTTAACCTGTCAAGGAGAAGAGTTAATGGGAGCATGCTCTAATAAATGCACCACCTTTACTGCACTGCCTGTTTGTGCTTTAAGTCATTCATCCTCAAGTGCTAAGAAGCCTTAACTCCTGAGCCAAAACCCAGAATATTTCTCTCAGCTTTCATCAAGGCCCTATAAAGCACTCCTGCCCCAGTCAGACAAGCCAGCAGGACCTGAGCTAGAGGGGAACCTAAACCCAGGACCAGTGAAGGACCAGCACAGCACGGCTAGAGAGGTCACAGCCAACAATGGAATTGTGAAACTGATTCAGAGCTCTGGTAATAAGCAAAGTAGTAAGAGAATATGCCACACCACAAGCCAGGGTGGCATCTACCAAGGCAGTAAAGAAGCTTCATTTTTGTTTGATGTGGTGTTTGGACACT
This sequence comes from Ammospiza nelsoni, assembly GCF_027579445.1. Classification (NCBI taxonomy): domain Eukaryota; kingdom Metazoa; phylum Chordata; class Aves; order Passeriformes; family Passerellidae; genus Ammospiza; species Ammospiza nelsoni. Next base: position 11,632,149 of record NC_080640.1, read on the forward strand.
GCTTGGTGGAACTTAGCAAGTGAAGCCCTCATCATCACTCAAAGCTACTTCTAAAGGGCTGCATTCCTGGATTGCTCCTGGTGTCTCTCCAGGAGACACCTCTGCTTCACCAGGCAGGTTGATGGCTTCTGACACTTGGTAATTTATCACTGTGTTAATGCTCTCCTGGTTGCTGTCTCTTATGAAACACAGGTAGAAGCACAGTCTTGCAGATGGAAGAGGCTTTCAAATTCCATCCTGTCCAAGCCTGCCAGCTGCCAGAAAAGGGGAAGGCACGTGGGTCTAATTCTCATCTTACTGACATTTCATCAGTGTATCAGCATTGACTTTGAAGGTATTACTGTTGCACTACTCAGCATCATGAAGATGAAAAATATGCCCTTGAAATAAAACATGCTGCTCTGACAGGAGCTCCTGCCCCATCAAGCTAAGGTCCTTATCAAGGTTTTATTGCAATAGGAAGGATTTAAACCAAGCACAGCAGTTTTATTAAAGAGAGTGAACAAAAGACAAACCAAAGGGTTCCAGTGACAAGTTACTCCAAGCAGAAGTGAGAGATCCAGAACACCATTTCCAATCTGGCAGAGATCACTCACAGCACTTGGTCTGTCTGGCCAAGTCTGTGTACTCTTTATCTACCCAGCCAAAAAAAAAAAAATTTCCTCATAGCAGCTGTTTCTAAAACAAGCACAGAAGAGGCTGGCAACCCCAGCTCATGGGTACAGCATAGCACGATGTTTAAAAGTCTGGTTTGCTAGCTTATTACAAACAGTTCCCTCCCTCCAACTTCCATCTGGGCAGGTATTGGTGACGTCTCAAAACATTTACCCAGGGAACATATTTAGCGCAACAGTGGACTGAGAGCCCACAGTGGCACAAAAGACTTTGAGAGACACTGTGCACTAGGAAGGGATACCTGTCTTCTCCCAGAACAAGGCCAACAGCATTTAGGATGCAGTTTAACACTGAGATTTTTATTCTAAATATTCCAAAAGAACAGAGACTTGGCAATTTCCAGCTTGGCAATTCTCACCCTCCAGTGTCCAAATCCCTGGTAGGCAATTAACACAATTAACATTACTGTTTTTATTGCTAAAGCATATGCTAGTGCTCTTGAACATCCAAGATTCTCATCAATGCAAGAAAAAGAGAAAGAGACTTGGCCACACTACAGCAGTACCTGAGTCTTCCTTCCTTAAGTCACAGATTTAGTCATGTTCCCCACAATCAGATAAGTCATTTTCACTGTCCCAAGTTCAGGACAATAGAAAAGAAAATACAAGACAAATTGGGGCAGGGGGGAAAAAAAGTCACGGGCACAATTATAAGGAGGTACATAAAGACAAAGACCCAAACTGGATAAGCTACGGCTGCACACAGAACTATTCACATTTGGGTCCTGCCCACACTAGCACACTCAGTAGAGCTTGATTCAACATCAGCATAAAATCACCATAAACCAGAGTGGATTTCAGAACACTAACATGGGCTGAACAGTACCCCTTGAAAGGCTAATTTGCATTTACTGACATCCTTCTTCATCCTTCAGTTAATGGCAGGACAGGCCATTTAGTCAGTGGTCTAAAGCTTTAGCTCACAGGACGGCAATTTATGCACCCTGACAGGTGAGAATGACCCATTCAGCCTAAACAAGAAGGAGAAAAGCCTCCTGACAGCATTTCTCTGGCCAGTTCTTTTCTGAGACAACTCCAAGTATCATTCAGCCATGGCATGTCTAACCTGAACTGACCGTGTCCCAGACTCCTGGGAGTCAGATCCCCTGACTTTGAATAATCACTTTTCTCCCTCTCCCCCGGCAGGATTTAGGCACAAAGCAGTACATCATCCAAACACTATTTAAGTTCCCAGTGGCTGTGCATGCCTTGCTCAGGGGACTGATTTTTTTTCCTCTGGTGCTAATTCCATCTCTTAGGTTCATTTTCTGTCCATGCCCTGGGCAGGAGCTGCCACAGCAGAAGGATGCCCAAGGAAAATGCATCAGGACAAGTCAGGCACAAGCATGCCCCTGGAGGCAGAGAATTTAAATAAAGAATGAACCTGAGAAAGCTACCAGCATCCCTGTAGCCAGCACTGTTAAGAAAAATTCACCACAGGGGACTATCACAGGAGCAAAACACCTTCTGGCCCCATATTCAGGAGAGAGAAAGCAAGCACAAAACTGACCAGTGTGCCACCCCAGGGACTGGCAGAGGCTGGTGTCAATAAGTCAGAAACAACAGAAAAGGCCACATCTGCCCCATCACAACTGATCATCTATGTTCTGTAGAAACAAGCTGGCAGGGAATGCCCATGCTGCCTCCTCTTCAGGGAATTCAAATTCCATATATGCAGGCAAAAACAAATGGCAAGGTTCTGCCTTCTGTGTCATGTACATCATCCTTTAAAGACACAAAATTTGTGCCAGGTGCTGTACATACAGCTGGGTAGGGAGAAAGCCTCTTCTGTTCCAAATGTTTATCATTAAACACAGTTTTCTACTTCTCTCTTAAAACCATAAAACTCCACTGGGACTTTTTTCCAAAGAGAAAAAAAAATGCTTTCAGCTCAAGACAGAAAAGATTGAAAGGACAGAGTCCAACTAACTGCCAGCTCTTTTCTACCTTACCACCATTTCCTCCAATCTCATGATCAGTGAGATCTGCAGATGAGAGCAGAGCAGAGCTGAACCCAGGGAGGACACATGCTTTAGGAGAGTTCCAAATTTCCAAATTCAGCACACCAACAACCATGCTCAGCCTAAGGAACCTGGTGTGTAAGGGTTCCAAACCCAGCTGTGACAGGCACAGAAAAACCTTCACTCTCACTCATACCAAAGCCTGTCCAAGCCACTGCCACTGTGCAAAGGCCACAGCAAAGGAAAGAGGAGGAAGCGACCTGCAGTACCATATAATAGCATCAGAGCCCACAGGTTACAGTGAGGCATAGAGAGGGAACAGAGGAAAAGCAGGAAAAATCAGACTATGGCCCCAAATCATCCCTGGCTACATGGTATGTAGGTTTTTTCTAATTATATACTTATATACAAGTTCTGTAGTTATCAGGTCACATATCCTTACACACACATAAATGTAGGCATAGCATCCCCTACATTTCAAAACCAATTATTTTTAAACAATATAGTGATTAAAATGGGACTTTAAAAGATGTAAAAAAGCCCAGGAAGATCCACTCTGTCCCCTCCCATTCTACTTTGAGGTGTTCCCATGCAGCTGATTTTGACAAACACAGGTAACAGCAGGCTTAGTTTTGTTAAACCTGGTTGGTACCAAGGACAATAAATGTTACAGCAAACTCTCTCAGGGAAAAATGTGCAGCATTAGAAAACGTGTTTCCCCATGAGGTGTGAAACAGAACACTTTCACACATATATTGACTCACTCCTGTGTTCTGACAGGTTTGATGGCCTCTCACCCCTGTCTCCTCCAGGATGAGCACACGAGGAGAACTCTGGCTCATTCCATCCTGTCTGAGAACAGCATTCACTAAGCAGTGACTTTCATGACTGTTAAACTTTGTCTTTGGGAAAGAAAATGAGAATCTCCTCTTCTACAGAAGACACAGCATTCTCAAATGATTCAATGTTTTATCATCTAACATTTGATCTCATTCTGCAGAGTTAGACCTGCCTATTTCCCCTTTCTGTGAGTCATTTTTCCATCTCCCCGAACCAGTTTATTGCCTGTTTCCAGGAGCACTACAGGAAGCACAAATAAATAATTTTTTAAAAGCCAGAGAAAGCTGAGAGCCATAAGAACAAAACCTCAGTGCAACTGAGAAAGGCAGGCTTTGTTACTTGCAGTATGTGAGCTGGAACAAGTAATGCAGATAATCTGAAATTAATTGAAGGGAAAGGCAGGTACATTGAACCTGCGCACAAAGAAATGCTGTATAAGCAAACTGAGAATGCTACAATACAGCAATTGTGCCTTTTGATTAAAGGAATGGAGTTTCCAGGCAGGACAGCAAAAACCAACATGAACACTTAATTAAGAAAATTAAGGACTCCTCAGTGCTGATGCTGTAGCTGTGGTTTAGGTGCCTTGAAAAAGAAACCATTTCTGCTTTGGATCAACAGACCATGCTATGTGTAAGCTAGCACTAGAGGGATAACTATGGAATCTTTGAACCAATTTGAACTGAACTCAATGGGGATAAAAGGTCACAGAAGTGCAGAATTCCTCTAAGTTGAGCAGAGTGAAGAAGCAGGCCCCAAAATAATATCTGGCCTGAACCATAAGGCCCCCAGTGTCCACTTTCATAACTGGCAGGGCTCCAGCTGACTGATGCATCAATCACAGAGAGCTCTCCAGCACATCTGTAATGCTCAGCCAAGTACACCTTGTGCCAGTCTTCACCCCTCCAAACAGGCAGCAGAGTGAGGGATGGTGACAGAGATGATGGCAAACACCGAGAGAGAGAAGAGTCCTGGGAGGGCACACAGTTCAGTGACTGCAAACTTCTGTTGCTTAACAAAAATGACCAGGCATTTTGCTCATTTCCTGGTCCTTCAGAGAGCAGACAGCTCTTACAGACCAGATAAAGTGTTCAGCATGGCTACTTGGTAGGGCCTCAAAATCACTCAGCAGAAATCATAAGCTGGTAGGCTGTCCTGGCCAGATCTTGTTCTGCTCTATTCCATATCCACACTTTTCTGAAAGCCCTTCAGGTAAAGGCTCGGCTGCCCCTAAAGTCAGACCACAGACAGCTGAACAATCTCTATTATACCTCTGTGACACCTAATATGGACACTGGATGGGGCTTTATCCTGGTGTTGCTCCAAATGTTGCCAAAGTACACCTGAACAAAGATTCTTTCTTCTCAAATACCAGCTGTCTCAAGTTGCATGGCTATCCCATGGGTTTGCAATATCACTGTCTCACAGGCAAACCTCATTTCAGGCCTGGTACAAATGTATTTTTCAGAGCCCAGTAGGCAGGTGTGCATATCTGCCTCTCCCACCACACACTGTGAGCAGGAGCTGACAGTGCTTCTTCACATGCAGGCTCACCAGTCCTGTGTCTTGCACTGGGGCTTTTGGCCAGACAGAAGCAAACCCCTGTCCCACTGCAAACACAGGGTTTATGCAAGTTCAGAGAGCTGGTGTATCTGTCCACAAGTGCCAGGCCCCAGCCCCAGACACCCATCTGCACTCCCATCCACACTCCCACTGTAGAGTCAAGAACTAATGACATTTTGCTGGTTGGGAATAAAACTAGAAAGACACTGTGGGTGACAGAACAAGGACATTATCCATCACACACTGGTCTAGCCCTTCACCTGCCAGAAGACTGCCATGAGGAAACCCAACCAGGCCCACCAAGGGGGCAGAAGGAAAATTCATTTGCCCTGTCTCATTCAGGAGTACTTCACCTGCACCTGGTGTTGGGCAAAGACTTTCCCCTTTGGCTGTGAAGTGGAACATGGAGGGGAAGGCCACCTTAATGACCACAGAAGCTTACAAGACCCTTGAACTTTACATGCTTCTACATTATGCCATGTAAGATTGCACAAACAGGAAAGCAAACCTACATGTGCTATCATCCTAGAGTATTCCAAACAATCCACGTACCTCAGAGTCAGCTCCCACTCCCCTGATCAGACAGATGTGATGCCTCTCCTGTCTGCATTTCCAGTGAAAGTCCAAATTCATGGCTCCCACAGCCTCGTCGTGCTGATTCTCATCCAGCTCAAAAGGAGCTGCAATTTGAAATGGCTTGATCTGTCAAACCAAGCAGGTAAAAGGATTGGAACAACATTCAATGCTGATCTTAAAACCCTTTGAGACACAACTTTGCAACGCTTTAACATTAACATCTGTTAATGATTTTAGCTGACCATGTTCTACTTTTCTATTATTGAGAGCCCTGTTCTTTCGCCTCTTAACTCCTCACCTATTTTCCTTCCATGCAATCTCTTATAAAAATATATATCTACAGCATCTAAGCTGTAGCAATGAAGTAAGGTAAATCCTTTATTATTAAGTCCATCAATACTGATCATAGCCCAGAGTATATCCCTCCTCTCTTGCATGCCTCAGTTTCCTCAAAAAAAGAAAAACAAAGGAAAAAAGTTATGCTACTGACCTTCCTTTCAATGTCCTTTGGAATACACAGCTGAAGAAGGCAGCAAAAGACATTTTTATGTACAGTCATGTCTGCCATTGTGCAAGCACAAAAATGGTAGGATTTGGTAGTAAAGAACAGGAAGACTGGAACAGAGAAATGTCTCCATATACACAGCCATCTCACCTCCCAGCTCTTTAATGGAGGCAAATAAGGCCACAGACCAGCCAAATCTGCCTGCACCTCATGGTACTGATCACAGCTGAGAGGGATTTTTCAAACAGGCACCAACTGCAGGGAAAGGCTAACAACCAATTAAAGCCCCCACTCCATCCCCCCTGCACCCATGAGGTCCTAAAGTATTTTGGCAAGAGTGAGATAATTATGTTTTACGCATTCTCTTCCACACAACAGCTTTTGCAAATGTCCACCCATTTCAGGCCTCAGTGAGAGCCCTTCATATAAGTTAACTCCTGCTTGTGGATAGAGAATCCAAGACATTTTAAGCACAATGGCAAGACCACGAATCATAAACACAACCTGCGTGCACAGCCTGCTCTCCTCCACTGCCCAAAGATGCACATCTGAACTCAACCCATACATTTCCCTCTGCCTGAAAGTCAGCAGGAGCTCTCTACCAAGACTTCTGCTCCATTAACCCCTCACTGGGGTCCTCTACCAAATCCCCAGGAGAGGCTCAACCCATTTCAGGAGCCACCCACCAGCACCACTGAAGATGCATCAGCAGTACCCATGTTACGGACTGATGCAGTGTCAAAGCAGTTGCTTCCAGCATCCCAGTTCTTCAACCCATCACTGACCCTTTTTTTTTTTTTTTCCAGCTGCTCAGTCCTAGCTTTTATTAAATCCCAAACATACATTTTAGTCCCAAAGAGATCAGCTAGTGCAACCATGTGCAACCATGTTTCCCAGGAATAGTTTCTTTGTCCCACAGTGCACTGGCTGGTAAGAATTCCAATTCTTTCTATCCCTCCACATCCACAAGAAAAGAAAGGATGAACACAAACCCTAAGATTTGTGCAACACCCTTCAGCTTGGTCACAAAGTTAGAGTGCCAAGTTGCAGGAACCTGTCAGGGCAAGCGCATCCTCTGCGGATCAGGCACAGGGAGCGAAGTGAAGGGGCCCAGTTCTCCTGCCCTCCCCAGCGGAGAGGGAGCAGATGGGCCGGGAGGTGGCTCTGTCAGCAGCGCCCCGAGCGGGGGGACAACAAGGGCAGGGGAGCGGAAGAGGCGTAAGGTGCAGCCAGGAGCGGCCGCGCTGCTGCACGGTTCGAACACAGCCCCGCCCACAGCAGCAGCGCCGCCGGCAGCTGCAGGGCCATGCCGGGGGTTTCACAAGCACTATCCAGGCTGGAGGGGACGGAGCAGATGAGAGACCCTGGCACAGGGAAAACTACCTTCAGGGAAAAGCCTGGCAGCGCAAAGAGAGCCAGCATCACTGCATGGGATGGCGGAACGCTGCACCACGGCCGAGTGCCTGGCAGGACTCTTCTCGTCTCTGGCAGAGGGACTCCCAGGCAGCGGGAGTTTCCCAGAGTCTGTGACTCCGAGCGGGTGTCCATATCCCCATTTCAGCAGCCGCTGCCCTCCCCGCACGCAGTCCGGGCTCCGGCAGCGTTCGCTCCCTTTCTCAGAGGCCCACGCTCCCTCTAGCGCCCGGCGCCGCTTCCCTCAGGCCGGCAGCCCGCGCCCTTCCCTCGGCCTGCGCCCGGGGGCCCATCCGCAGCACGCCGGGCTAATTAAAACCGACGCTATGTGGGGCACGCAGGCCCTGTGGTGCTCTGCAGAGCTGCATGCCTGGCGATCGTGTCGCATGTTGGAATAAAAAGGGGAAAAAACACCGTGACAGCCTCAGTGTCAGGGCTGTGCCACTCGTTTCGGCGGGAGAGCAATCAGGTTTCCTTCAGCACTGACAGGGAGGAACAAAAGTGAGATTTGTTCACTCAGCATCCATCTTTTCTTACTTTTATTGCATGCTGCGACTCCACTGGTTATGAAGGCTGGAAATTGACCCTAAAGTTTCCATGGCAGATTATTTATCAAATATGTTTACACCCACACAGACACATTCTACAAACATGCAGCAAATTTTCTTCAGTTGCCTCAGTCTCATAATACCCCATAAAGAAAGGAAAGGAAACTTCCATGCTCTCCTTTTTGCATGCAGGAAATATTAACAACAATGGTGCAGCTCTCCCTGAACATGAGAAGTTAGGTTTTAGGAAATTGTTTACTTTGGATTCCTACACAGAATTTAAGCAAACCAGGAAGCTTGTATGCAAAGGCGTAACTGCAGCAAAGTATATTTCAGCTAAGGGATATTCCAGCTTAAAATTCCTGCTGAGCTCCACCAACTGTGTCACCAGAGCAGTGTCCAGCATGGCTTACAGTGTGGGTCAAACTCCCACAGAGTAACAAACTCTCCCAGCCAAACAAGGGACAGTGAAAGGCTGTGCACAAGAGAGGAAAAAACTCATCTGCCCACAGTCCTGTGGCTGTAATTCAGAAAATGTGAAGGGCCCACAGGTCTCTGTTGTACTGTTCCATGTTTCCTCACCTCTGTATTCATTTCTCAATCTTACTTTCCACTGGTTTAGGATCCTTCAGGTTGAATTCTCCAATAGAGTAAAATAGCCTAGATCAATCTTGTATCAATTTAAACTGAGGATCCAAACAAATACTTTCCTGCTTTGGGGAATTTCTGCAATTTTAGAATTCAATGCTTCACAAGGAACATGTAATTTAATTTACTCAACTGAGGCGGGTTGGATTCGACACCTTCAAACACAGATTCTCAATGGAAGATAACCTTGGCCAGAGCCCAACCAAACCCAAGCATTAACTCCACAACTGACAGGTCCCCTGCAATGTCCTCAAAGCAGCCCCAACCATGAGGCCTGGCCCTCAATTATGGAATGAATCTGGAATTGTGTGCGAGTGCTGACTGATGTAAGCATGTACTACTCTCTGTTCTACCCACAGACATCCAGGGAGCTCAAGAAGCATGATACTGCAGTATGACTTGAGTCAATTCTTGACTGTTTGCAAGACCGGTTTCCAGTATTCTTCAGTGCAAGTAACACCAAAGATCTTTGCCCTTAACCTGTGCTTTTCCCATTAGACAACACTGGTCTCCTAAGTCTTCTAGAATCCCTACTACAAACACAGCTGTAAATTTGGAAACTCTCAGAAAGTTTCATCTCCCTACAGCCTTGCCTTCAAGAAAATATTTGTTTCATCTCACCTCCCTTTTGAGAAAAATCTCTCCTGCCTAACATAAATTATCTGCTCAAACCCCTTTTCAAAAGACTTCATCATCTAATTGGATGAATGTTTTCCATTATGAAAAAAATAATTAAAGAATCACATCAGCTGTTTCTATTTCCATTTAATCCACCTTGAAAGCTTAGCCACAAGTCCTAGGGCATCATGGCAAAATCTGAGTACTGAGGTCTAAAGAGAAGCTGCTGATAGGCACCTCAGACAGGAGCAGTTCTGTTACTGAGCTTGGAACTAGAAGAACATCAATAGTTTGCTGTGCCAGACAGGGAAACGGCCCAGGGAACCTGCCAGTTTCCTGAGATCCACAAACAGTATCCAGGTCCAAACATCAAATTGACTTTGCAATGAAACCAGTCTGGAGAGAAACAACACAAAAAATATTTTCCAGATGCCTTCTCCCTGGTCTACTAACTAACACAACCACAAAAGTAGTTGCCACGCTGATTTCATTTTTACTTCCAATCTTCTATTTAAACATTAATTAAAAATGGATTGGCGACGTACTGGAGAAGGACTTTAGTAGCAAGCTACATTAATAAAGGTAGAGGAAAAATAGAAATGCATAAAGACATTTTGCCAGAGTTGGCCTACCTTCAATGGCAACAAGACCATAGCATACTCAAAAGCTATTTGAGAACAAAACAGTCTAGAATAGAAATTAAAATATCTGCCAAAGGCAGCGCAATTAATGTTGTTGCTCTCTCACCATTTTTGCATTCTAGGAGTAAACATTTTAGACTGAAATCCGGCTGGACTTTTGGAGCAGTTGCCCGTGGCTGATAACTAAATACAGCTTTGCCTGCCTAAAGATTTCCCTTCCTCCCTTCCAAGCATAGCAGTTTATTTGGAATTGCAAATAGTGCCCATCACACACCGCATTGCAAGGCATCTTAATGAAAAACTACCTGGCACAGAGTGATCCCATTGGCCTCCCCAGCTTGTAATGCTCCATGGGAGTGAGTAATGTCTCAGCATCCAACCACCAGTACATTAGCAGATCACACCAGAACCCTGCCAACAGCATTCAGAGGAATCATTCCCGGAAGAGACAGGCTTCACTGGGAGAACTTGCACAACCTGCTTGTCACTGCCAGCCCCCAGAGCTTGACAGGGCAAAGAAAAAGGATCGGTGGTAGCAGGAGGTAAAGAAAATCCATCCAGAGCAGAGTGGTTCCCAACAGATCATCATCTTTACATGAGTCTTGAAAATCCCCAAAAACCTTCTGGTACCTTGCTGCAGCACTTCCTTTGAGAAGAAACTTTTCCTAATGTCCAGTATGACATATGTTGAGGCTGTTAACACATATTAATCCTTCTTCAACCAAAAAGATAAGCTGCATCTTCTAACTCTACTTCCAATGTCTGTAAGTTACTGCAGCATTATTAGCCTCCTCTTTATTATCTTGTCCCAAAGGCATCTCATATTGGAGTGAATCTTGAAGCCACATTAACTCTAGAAATGACAGTCACAGGCCAACTGGACAAAACAGTGCAGCATGGCTGCCAAGACAAAACCAGACCCCAGTCCAGTGTCTGACCAAGACAAAACCAGACCCCTGACCAGTGTCAGCTCTCATCCTGACTTTCCCAGTTTTCAGGGCCTGGATCATACTGTAAGCATCCATGCAATTGCATGGTTTGCACAAGCAGCAGCTGCATCATTGAAGCGCACCAGACTTCCACTGGTTTATCTTCTGCACTGTTGTACTACAATGAGATAAAAAAAAATTGCATTGCTGACATTTTTCATGTAGTATGAAAAATCCAGCCCCTAGGATATAGAGGAACTTAGTCTGGCTGCAGCAACCTGCAATATACACATGCCTGAGACAAATGCCCTCTCCTGCTCTTACTGGGGCATTATAGTGCATTTCTCATCTTTATTCCAGAAGTTTGGGAGAATTTATGCCAGAATTTGGGAGATGTCTCTGTCCATGACAATGGGGATTGGGACTAGATCATCTTTAAGATTCCTTCCAACCATTAATATTCAATGATTTTGTGGAGTTTGCCCTCTGGTTACTAAAAAAGGCAAAAGCATATATACATGGGATAGCTAAAGCATGCAGTGATCATAGCTGCAGCATCTCCACAGATAGTGGATTGAAAATGCCTTCCAGAGAAAGCTAGAAATATGCATCTTTTCTTCTCATATGGAAAAAAACAATGCCAGCCACAATGCCACAGAATTTGTGGTAATTCCATCACGGAAAAAGCATGGACAAAATTAAGTACTTTCTATAAACAGCTGCTTTCATCAGAGGGACAGCTCTGAAATGTAACAAAAACAGTTCCCATTTCCCATTCCACCAGTGATCACGCCAGGAGAGCAATCCTAGTAACTGTGTTTTATTCACTGTAGCTTCTTGGAATCTCTTGGAAAACCTACTATCAAGAAATGAGATAGTGAGATTTAAAACTGTAAGAGCATTAAAGGTGCTGCTACCTTTTTTTGCACATCCTTATCCTAGAAATCAGGGAGAGAGGAAGGAGGAAAAGATCATATGAGGAATCAGATCATCTTCACAAGAAGGTTGGAGAGAGCATCTGATGAGCAGAACAAGGAAAAATTTCATGCACTAACATAAACATCTAGAGAGGGAAAACAAATCTAGACTCAAAATTTGCTCACTGAATTTGTACACAGCATATGTGTTCAGAGAGGAATCCTTTTGGAAAAAGAATGGTTTGCAGATCTTTTGGGAATAACAGTATTTTTCACTAAAAATTCTCCTTTCTTTAGAAAAGCTTTGGCAAGAAAACATTTTATCTGATCTCTCCAAGGTCCCTCAAGAGCTTCATGACCTTGCTCAATAAATGCTTCTATTAGGGCAGATTGATACTTGAAGCCCAAATAGAAGTCTGCTTTTTCCAATATCAGACCCACTGAACTAAACCAAGTGCCCTCCATAAGAACATAGAGAACACAAACCTCACTTCTACACAGACTAGCATTTTTGTATTTTCTTAACGATTTTCACTTCAAGATCCTCAGGTATTGTACAAAGCAGAAATGAATTCTGCTCCACACCACCACTTTGTGGTAGCTAAGTAGTACTATCCTCGTTTAACATGGAAGAGGAGATCCAGAGAGGTTAATTGTCTTTCCTAAGGTCACAGAAAAAGCCTGTGGGCAGGACAAAGCAGAGAACCCAAATTCCCTGATCTCACCAGCTTTTTGCCTCTATCATAATCCTGACCTCACTAGCTGCAAATACAGAAAACAAAAGTTTGTTGCCTGGAAGGGATTATGTTTTAGTAAGTTAAATTGTGATTTCAGGGATGTGTGAGAAAAGGGGAATAGTAGATTCACAGACACTTGCTTTTAAAATAAAAATAATTAAGAAGCAGAGGGGTTTAACATTATGGGTAACAAGCAGCTGCAAAGACCTCCCTTTTGTGGAGTGTCTGCAGATCTTCTTTGCAAATCCATGCAGTTTTCAGGAATACCCCACCACTAATGCACAAAACTTGATTGATTATGTTTTTAATAACACATAAGTGACAAAAACTGAGCTTTTGAAGTATGTTCAAGTAACAGAATTGGTAAAAGCAAGCTGTTTGCCTCTTTACTGCTTTGGGAGCCTGAATACAATAACACAAAAACACATCCTACTACTCTACTAGGTCAACTGGCATAATCATGACATGAGTTAATATCTATTGTCCATTTCCAACACACTTTCCTGCTGCTTTACATCTCCTGTGACCTAAGAAAATTTATGTTTTGTGATGTGGGGCTGGGGACCAATGTGGTTGGCAAAAGAAGCCACACTGTTTGCCTGAGTGACCTTGGGCAAATTGCTTCATGTTCCTGTGCCATGGACACACCAACAGTACAATTAGGTTAAAACTGAGCTGCAGCAGAAAAACAGGTATTGGATTCAGCTTTATCTGTTAATTAATGAAAGAACCCAGGTTCAAGCATATAACTTTCCCTCTACACAGTTAAAAAAAAATCCAATTAATTACTAAATGCAGTAATTTTTCTGCAAAAGACAGGAGAGAAAAAGACTCAGAATGCTAGACCTCATATTAGGAAAATCACAAAAAGATAACATTAGAATTTATTTTCACTCTTGCTTCCCCTTCCTACAAACACCACCCTGGCAATAAACACCAGTCTTTTGCTTTAGCTTGTGCTTTTGAGTTGGAAGCTTTCAATGCATGGTATCCTGAGGTGCAAAATCCTAATGGCATGCCATGAACAATCAAGATATTTTCTTTCATTACCCTTCTCAGTCACTTAAAGAAGAAGGAATCTAGTTATTTAAATAGCATGTTTCTGTGAAAGAAACTGAGGGGAGTGAATTTTGTGAAAATCACTTTCTGAGCTGTGCTTTAGGAAAAAAATAACCTTTCTTTCCCCTGCAAATGCCTACAGAATGAGTTTTCATTGCTACTTTAAGCAGAAATACTCAAAATTATTGGAAATCCGTGCTGGGAAGGCATGGGGGAGGCATTTAAGCTTCTTTTACTCAACACCCCTTGATTCAGCATCAAAATGAAACAAAAGAGAGGGCATATAGGTTGTTTTCTTCAGTACATGGCATTTTATGTTAAAAATAAATAGTCCTAGAGACAAGTGTAGTGTTGAAATATACCATACAGCTGTTTTCTCTTCAGTGTGTGCTTTCATCTTTAATGAGAGTGAAATTCATGTCTGGCAAACACAACTGCCTTTAAAAATTGGTTAAATCAAAGTAACATCTACATTGCTGTCAGAATTATTGCCTAAGTAGCAATAAATAGACAAAAAAAAATCAAGTAAAAAAAAACAGTTGAATTGCACATTAGAACCTATAGCTGATGCACAGATAGAGACACAGATAGATAAGTAGGTAGACAATTTGCTTTTTCATGGCTAGTAAGTTCCATGAAGAATGTATCTGAAAATACAACCAATCTGCTTTATGCTGTTAATTGCTTTATATTCATTTCCAATAGTGGCAAAACAATAAAAGAGGCAATTTCAAGGCAGTGACAAGCTATAATAATCAGAATAATGGGAATATTGTCATCAGACATAAAGGTTTCCCAGAGTCCTTCAAATTACATCTGTTCCCAGACAACATGAGAGTAGGAATGGTATTTCTGATACCAAGTCAAAAGAAACTTCAAGTTTTGTCCACAGCCACCTGCCGGGCGCTGCAGAGCGGGCGTGAGGGAGGGTCCTGCACTATCATGGCACAACGTGTGGGCTTTTGGGACGTGCCCTCTACACACGCACACACACAGTCCCACAGGCTTACAGGGACACCTCCGAGACTCGTTATTATTGACTTCGGGGAAAAGGCCTGAGATGACACGGATTTTTTTACAAACTTCCCACTCTGCTCGCACTACGTGCCTCCCCTCAAAGCTCCTTGACGTGCTGCGGGGCTTTCCGCTCCTTAATGAATTAATGGGATCTCTCTTGCCTCCAGCACTCACAGCGGAGCACTGGAGGGCTTTTCCACCAGCCCTGTGCATCACACATGCCAGGCAGGGAGGCAGCGAAGCGTGCCACGGTGTTTATTACATACGGGGAGACTGGGAGTGGGGGTCCCCAGGGCAGCGGCACACGGGACACGCGGGAGCGCAGCGCAGAGCGCTGGGGCCAGCCCGGCCCTCCGGGGCGCTGCCCGGGATCGCGGCTCTGCCTCCGGGGGCGGGGGCAGAACCGTGCTCCCACTCGCCTTCACCTTTCCCCGGGAAAACTTTTCTCCTGCGGACATCGCTCCGTGCCCCACTCCCGCTGGCCATAAGGGCGGGGTGCCCGCCCAGCGCCCCTCTCCTCCCCGCAGCCCCGTCCCGCTGCTGTCCCGGCTCCCTCCCCGCCAAGCGCTGCCGGACCGGAGCGGGTCGGGTGGGGTCGGCTCGGGTGTGCGGGGCGGTACTCACGCTGCTGTTGTGTCCGGACCAGTGCACCATGGCTTGGTTGTGCGCCGCATCCCCGGTGAGCGCGAAGGTGGTGCTGCTCAGCCTCGGCTCCTCGGCCCCTCGCGGCCGCGCCGCTCTCCCATCCTCCGGGGGCCCGCGGGGCTGAGCGCGGCCGCCGCGCTGCCCCTCGGCCGCGGGCACTCCCCCGACGCCGCCGGCCGGCAGCGCCCGGCGCCCCTCGGTGCTCCGGCGGGTCCGCGGCGCCGCCGGGCCCCGGCTCCCGGGCGCGCCGCCTCCCGCCCCCGCCGCGCGGAGCGCCGCTCCCCGCGGCCCCGCTTGGCCCCCCGGCTCCGCGCCCGACACCGGCTCCGCGGCGGCCGCCGCCCCGAGCGAGCCCCGCGCTCGGCCGCCCGGCCAGCTCCGTAATCCTCGCGGCGGCGGCGGCGGTCGCTGCTCCTGCCTAAGGCGAGACGAGGAGGACGGCCAGGAGGGCGATGGAGATGAGCAGGATCTGCAAGTTATTTCGGCGCCGGTGCAACACCAAGAGAGAAGTAAGAACCATGTCCAGGCGAGAAAAATGGTGTGGCAGGTCGGAAAGCAGTTGGTCCCCTTCTCCATGCCTTTGCGGAGCGAGTCGGGGGGCTTGCAGAGGGAGGGGGGATGAGGCGCTGCGTTTAGGGCTTTTTTTTTTTTTTTTTAGGAAGAAAGGGGCCGGATTCTAATTATAATATTTATTATTTGCAAAAGACGCCTCTTTCTCTGGCTCTTCTTCTTTCTCTTCTTCGCTTTTCTCTTGACTCTTTCTGAGCCTCTGAGACGATGACCAGGAAAAAAAAAAAAAAAAAAAAAGGAAAAGGAAAGAAGGGGGGGAAAGGAAAAAAACTCTCCCCGGTAGTTGGAGTCTGTTCCTTACTGTTGCTGGATAATTTTTTTTTTCAAAAGTGCTTTTCAGTGAAACTGTTCACGTTCAAGGATTTGATCAAGTGAGAGGGTACCACCACACGGGGGGAGGAGCCCCGAGCCTTGCCAAGCCGCCGCCGCCGCTGAAATACACCGCCGAGTCACCCGCCGCGCCGCGCCGCGCCGCCGGGGGCCGGGAGCGGGGCCGGGGGCGGGAGCGGGACACCGCGCTGCACCGAATCAGCTGGAGCATCACCCAGCCTTCTCTCCTGATTTGGTATGTGTGCTCCTGGCCGAGAGAAAGCAGCCGTCATTCCCCCGCTTCTCCTGATGTATATGTACATAGACTCGTGTTTACAGCGCTGTGGGTGCTCCTCGCCCTGTGTGTGTGCGCGTACATGTACGCACAAAGGGTGGATGCCAGCCACGGGTACGGGGGCACGAGGGAACGCAGCTGGGATGAGCGGCTCTTGGGTGCCTCCCGTGTGTGAGAGCGCACCCACGGACCCGGCCATCCAGCAGCATCCCTCCAGAGCCGGCTCCGTGCGTGTGGATGTGCCCGTCCCAAGCGCAGCCTCCCGGCCGCGGGAACTCGCGCGTGTGCGTGGGAATCCCAGCAGCCTTGCCACCGGCCAGCAAGGGAGACTGGCAGGATTTGTGTGGGGCCAATAACGAAGAAAGGGCAGTGTCTGCAGGCAGCTCCCTGCAGCAGCATCTCGGGACTGTGTCGGGAGAAGGAGCGAGGGGGATGTGTTTCTTTAGGTCACGGCAGCGCAGCGCTCCCGCTCCCGTCGCACGGATGCAGTTCCCCTGGCCAAGACACCTGTTTTCTGCTGGCAAAGCTCAAGAAGCCTTTGCAGCTTCAGCCCCCGGACAAGGTGTGAGTAATGGCAGGCTGTGAATGGGAGAGGGAGGCTGCTGCCGCCTCCCGCGGCTGCGGGGCGTCCCTGTGGGTCACCCTTGGCATCGCCATCTCTGCCAGTGCCACGTCCCTCCGGACCGATTCATTGCAGCAACACGTCGGCACTTTCTCTTCGCATCAAACCCACGGTCGACCTTCTCCCGTTCTCCTCCTCCCTTTGAAAAGTGTCGATAATTAGCGATTTTTTAATCGTCCCACCCTCCTACTTCCCGCATCAGCCATTCTTTGCCGTCCAAAGACGGATCCACCAACTACACGGCTCTCCCCGCGGTCTGCCCCCTCCCCACCGCCAGGCCGGGTGCGGAGGCGGCTCAGCACTTTCTCCCGCCTACCGCGGGTCTCCCAGCCCGGCAGGGAGCGGGGGACAGAGGCAGGCCCGGAGCTGGCACTGCCCGCACCGGCGAGCGGGGAGGTTTCTGGCCGGCTGCTGCCCGGCTCTTGGTCAGCGCCTGCTGCAGAGCGCCCGGCCCGGGCTGGGGGGTCCGTGCAGCCCGGCTGCCGCAGGGGAGCGAGCAGAGAGCCGGAGGAGGGAAGAGGGGCTGCTCACAGCGCTGCCTGTTGCGAACGCGGGGAGCGGTCGCTGAAGGGCTGTCCTGCAGGAGTGGGATGCGGGGCCGGGTGGCAGCCGGTGCGCACAGAACAGCGCTGACAGCCTCGCGAAGGCGGCGGGGGCCGTACCCACAAACGCGGACCCTTATTAGCCTCAATTCCCAACGCAGAGAGGGAAAGTGGGAGGTGGGGGTAGGGGAAGCGAATCTCCCACTCCCAACGCAACGGATGGTATTCCTGGCTTGGAATCGGCTCCTTTTGTACTGTGCTGCCAAAATGTTTAGATGACATTTTATTTGTGTGGGAGCAGTGACGTGGGCCTGAGCCAGAGCTGCTCCACAGAACCTCAGGCAAGGGGATTTCACAAATTGCACACACTTGTGGCAGGGGCTACCCTGCATGCACAGGGATACACCAGCCCTGAGACCGCACACTGCTGCTGCTTGTAAGCAACCAGCAGGGTGTGGGGAACAGGAAGGAGCCCACTGCCCCTCAAACTCAACAGCTGCAGGAACAGAGTTCCCAGCTGTGTGACATTAGCAGCACACGTCACCCCAGTGTCTTGCCATTGCTGTGCACTGTGAGGAGAGGCACTGCCCACCTAATGCCATCCTCTAGCAGTGAGGCTGCAGCTGTGACAGGAAGAACTTGTTCTTAAATTATAATCAAAGTTTCTGCAGTCCCTCTGGACCCAGCAGCAGCTCACTGCTGCTCCTGAAGGTCTCTGCACATCCAGAATCCCAGCCACCACATTGTAAAAGCTACTGTGGTGCTAGCAATTACCACTACTTAGCCAGTCCCCTGCAGTGCAGTCCACACAGTCCCATTTATCTCTCAGCCTTGCTGGACACTGCTTAGGATCTAGTCCTTGTCCAGATCCTGACCAGTCACTCCTTTGTGCAGCAGCATCCTTGGCCAAAGCCCACCCAGACCAAGACAGGACTTGTGGGCACATCTCATTTCACAAATCCTGCCAGCACAAAGCATTTCTTTGTGTCCACCACATCACTCTTTGTCACCACAAGAGCCCAGCTGTGCTGGACATGGCACAGAATGTGATGGTGAACACTTGCATGCAGCCTAACACTTTATTTGGGACAGTACTTTCACCATTCCAATAGCAGGTGTTTTCCACCCTGCAGACTGAAGAGCCATCCCTTGCAATCACCTCTGTGAGTGTCATCCTCACCTGCCACACTCGGGGATAGTCCCAGACATTCAGTGCTGATTGTATCAGTGAGATTACCCCAAGCCCTAATTTCTCAGACAAACACCCACAGGAAGCTCTGGTCTTTCTGAAGCAAATTCTAAAATGCCTTCGTCAGTGCCTGCTTATTGCTGTTAGATAACAGGATGCACAGCTGGGGGAGTCCCACTGATGATGTGGGACTGCGTACTAGAATCTCCCCGCTCTGCCTCAGCAGCCGTGCTCTCAAGTGTCTTTCCTTCTCTAGAAAACAAAGGTAATGTGAGCAACACCCCCATCTCCTGCACGATTCGTGAACTGCGTGCCCATGGCCAGCGCACAGAAAAAGGGGCTTTTCCAGTTTGTACCATCTCTGTTGCAGGAATAACAGATTTGCTTCAAAACCTGGCCTCTTGCATGACAGGGTGAAAGTGAGGATGTCATCTGACAACCCCAGATTTGCACAGTCTATATCCAAGAATAGAAATGGAATAGTTCAACGCAGTATCCATTACAGGCTGTTTTAATCCCTGATCTAATCCATTATGATCTGCTTTAATCCCCACCCAGCTGCAAACATCCATTCAAAGAAGCAGGGGTTGGTGTTATATTCTGTTGGACCATGTTGAGTTTTAATTGATGTAGAGAAAACCATATGCCCTAACACCAGGCAATGCAGAGGATTTCTAAGTAAGTAAGTAAATGTTCCGGAAGGCAAATTGTGGCACAAATACAAAGTAGCAGAACATTCCTATAACCGAGGGGGAGCTGAGTTCAGTTAAGGAGAGAAAAGCAATTGGGGGAGTTATGTTTGTTTGGAGGGGGTGATTTGGATGGAAGAAGACTAATGACACTATCTAAAGAAAGAAGCAAATAGAGCCTGGCAATTGCCAAAGCCTTCAAAAGCAGCATTGATTATTTGGGTTTTACTTTTTTTTTCCTCTTTCCTATTATATGAATTCCATGTGGGAAAAAAATAATTATGAAATGTTAAATTCTATCACACATATCAATAACTTCATCATCCCTGCCTCTGCTGTTGATTGTAGACCTGCTGCCCAGTAACCCAACCCTTCTTTTTTGCCCAGCTCTGCCTATCATTGCTCCATGTCCCTCTCCTCCTGAAGGATTGCACACACCCAGAGCATGTCTCCCAGTCACTATCCCCACAGGAAATTTCTGAGTGGGAGCTGGATCATGAAAGAAAGGAGGAAGGGTTAGGTAAGAGATCATAAGAGGAAAATTTAAAGAGGGGGAAAAGAAATTAATGTCCCAGCTACACTGCACTCTTTTCACACACTCACACCCTCCCCTGAAGGTCTCCTGCACTACTAAAGGCCTCCCAAGGGAGTAAATCCCACACATACTAAAAGAAAAATCAATGCTTGCTCCAGTTAACTTTAACCTATTTATTATGTGTGAGACCAGTCGCTGGAAAACAAAGCAGCTCTGTGATAATGCTGTCTTGTTTACCAAGGAAAAGCCTGAATCTACCTAAACAAAAATCATTAAAAGCTGAAGTATCCCTGTACCCTCAGACAAAGTGTCACCTGCAGGCAGGGCCTCCACCATTTTTGCTGGTGCAGTACTACCCCATTGTGGGACAGATTTTCTCTGAGCACAGCCAGGCAGGGTGTGCAGCAGACAGTCTGACTGAAGCACAGCAGGCCCGTGGCACTGACAGACCTGCTGCAAAGCTCCTGAACAGAGGCTGCAGAAAACTCTACAGATGCTGCAAAAGGGAGTCTGGTTTCTGCACTGGGTGATGAAGTGGGAGTCCAGCAGCCCAGTACAGCAGCCAGAAACACAGGTACCACATAGCAGCACACCAAGGGAGGTGTTTCACACAGCCTGGATCAAGGGACGGTGGCAGGACACTTGATCTCAGCTGATCTTGGAACAGGGTCCTCACAAAGTGGATCCCCTCACTACATCACAGCACCAGTCTCTGATCAACACCACTGACAGTGCCCCAGAGCAGGAGAGGGAGCCACAGGCCACACTGGGACTGCAGCAGGTTGGGGCTTAGCAGAGTGAAGAACCCCTTCTGAAAATCTCACCTCGGGCTCCCCAGCATGAGCAGATGTCATGTCAGGTTTGCTGACCAACTGGACTGCATCCCTCCTTTTGATTTTATCTATCTGCACACCATATCTGTGGGAGACAGAAGAGCCCCTTTCCTTCAGGGATGCTCAAACAGTTGCACTCTCTTCAGCCACTGATAAGGCTGCCCAAAAGGTGCACAACCTGCACAGTGCAGGTAAGACACTCAACAAGACACAGAGCAGGCAGGGGTGTTTTCAATTTTCTGGGGAAATTCAGCAGGTTTTAAATCATGTTTCTAGTTAATGCTGGGCTTTATTGTTCATCTTAAAGCCAAGATAAGAAAATCCCCTTCTGCTGATAATCAGCATCATCAGGAATGCCAGAGAGTTTATCAGAATGGAATGAGTGCACAGATTTGCAGCATACACAAAGATAAATTGTACAGCACACAAGTTCATGGTGTTGAATTCACTGTATATTGAAGATTCCATATATTTTTATCTTAGAGATTCCAGTCAGAAATACAGGATCCCCCATCTCCCAGATTTCAAATCATTTAGGACCACAGTGAGATACTGGACTTTCAGAGGCATTTGCCAAGTTTTTGAAAATATGCTCCTTAGCATTACTTAGAGAGCTCTGGATCAGGACATTTAAACCTTCAGCCCCTCTTTGTCTTCTGAATTCAATGAGCTCATCTAAAAGCTGGGTCCAACTATGCCACATATTATGAAGAGAGGAGGAATAATGGCTTAAGATGTTACAATATCTAAGAATACTCTATGAGTACTGAGATACCCCATTTGCAGAAAGGCTGATTAAAACCAGAAATGTGGCTACAGTTCATTAGATCATTGATTCAGGAAGACTAAATGACCCTCATCTCTCTTCCTGTCCCAAGGTTTGTCTCAGAGTTGCAGGTTCCCTGAAGAAAAGGAATCTTCCTTACTGTTAGAAATGTTGTGCACCTGTCATCAGCTTTTCATTTCTGGTTGTTAATGAAGCCTCATGCCTAAGAGGGTTTAGGGTTGGCTTTACAGCCACCAAAAGGGAGAGTACAAAAGCTGCCTTGCTGTGCAAAGACAGTCTTTGTGAACATGGAGCCTCCCCTATGCTTGTTCCATTCCTGAAGAAACAAGACAGAAAAATGACAAAGTGCCTTTCCCATCCCACAGAGCACACACTGGGAGAATGAGGCTGACATGGTCAGTGGCACAGCAACAGTTCTCTCTCTCCAAGACTCTGTTCCCTCCCCAGTTACCTTTTTCCTATTTTTTATCTTTGTCCAGACAAATCTTTCCTTTTTCTACTCTTCCCTTCCCCTAAGTTTGAGATAGACTTAGAAGGGGAAGGAGCTGGTATTGTTTCTCCTCTATTCAAGCTAAAAAGTGATTTCTCTGTGTGTGAGTGCACAAAGGCAGAATTTTCTTAGCAAGCTAGAGAGAAACAAGTCTGGCAGCAACCCCAGCTTTGATGGTGGGACTTCACAGGAGGATGTTGAACCTGCAACAGCTTGGTGCTCTTTCCTCTTCCACAACAAACACCATCTTTTAAGATTCTCACCTATGGCTATTTCCTTCCCTTCTTTTAAGAAGAACCCCAAACAAGAGAGAAATTGAACTACAGCACAGAGGAAAGACTTTATACTAGTCAACATGAAGGGAAGCTTGTATACTTAGCACAGAAGAAACAAATCAAGAAGGAAATAAAGAAAAATAACGCAAAACTACAGCAGTAGGTAGCTGGCTGTAGGCAGGTGTTTCTTACCAAGCCAGTCCTGGCAGTCCCCAGATATCCTGTGCACTGAATCAGCAATAACTAACTCCTAAAAGGAGTCAGGTTAAATCAAATATCATGTAAACAGAGATTGAAACATTCTGAAGTGGGGAGTCTCAGACAAATGTGTGCTCCCAGCACATCTAAGACATGAAGTAGGAGAGAATTAAGAGGCAGCTTTTACAGCCTTTGCTAGACTGTCTTGGCCAATAGCTTCAACTCACAGGGGACCAAGTGAAGTTTCACACCACCAAAGGAAATTAGGAAAGATAACACCATCCCCACAAAGAGAATAATGCATGCAGTGTAATGAATTCTGGCCGGCAAAGGCCAGGCATCACAGCTCTATGTATTTCCATTATAAAAATGCCAATTACTAAATTAATAATAATTTTAACTTTAGGAATGCCCAGAGTCCCTGTCAGGCTCCAGGAAAAGGCCTGCAAATGCATCAAGGAGACAGTCCCCTCTCGGAAGTTTAGGTTAGGACTTGAAAGAAGGAAACTTGTGTATAATTTTCAAGACAGACTGAAAATCAGAACAGTTAAGGAGATTTATCTTCACAAAATAAAAATGTACTGGGGCAAATCAGGGAGTTTGTCTTGGAAAGAAGGAGGAAAAACCTGCACAGGGATTTATTGCAATGCAAAATCTGTCACAGGCAAGGGGTGGAGAGGCCAAAAACCTGAAAGGTTTGGTAAGGCTCAAGGGAACTTCTTCCCTTGAAAGACCACCTGACCACAACATTTATTATTCCAACACAGAGTGTATTTATTCTGTGTTCTACCAAGTGATTTAACAGCTTCCTTATTTTCTTGATGGTTTGAATCTATTCCTTAGCTTTCTTGCAGATGTCCAGGTTCCAGTGCAGTACAACAGAGACCACCCTTGTCTTTTCTCCCTTTTCTGAATCTGCCCAACACCTGGCAATTTCAGGAGCAATCTCAAGAGGGTTAAAAATCAGGGACACAAATGAAAATGCAATTAATAAGTCTGCCACATAAAAGACCCTGGTGCTCATGATGCAATCTGCAAGGGGTGAACGTTTTTCTTTGGGCTTCCTGTGCTCCGCGGCTGCGATAACGCACGGCAATATCGTTAGCATTGATTTGCCGCAAGGTGCGTGTTCTACATCTGCAAGCTACCAGGGGAAATGGAGGGAGGCTCTCTCCTTGAAAGGCTGCAATTACTTAATTATCCAAGGAAAATGACATGCAGATTTAACAGCACAGGGAAGGGTTAGGACTCACTTCTCCCATTCCCAAAGAATACAGAACAACGCTTCTCTGCTACGTGATCTCCTTGCAAAGCTAACGCTCCTGGTTTGGTATTATTAATTACCCAGCTCCTATTCACTGGAATTCAGAGGTGTTGATACTTTGCATCACCCCCAGCTATGCTTGCAATTCATAAATCATACTGAGAGGAGTTGCCAGGAGAGGAGAGGAAATACTAAAGGAAACTTGCAAGCATCTCTGAATAGGCAGCTGCTGCTCAAGGAGGCTGCATCCTTTGCACAGAGTCAGATGTAAACCAGGATTAGAGCTACAAGACAGCAAGAGACATGCCAAAAGTGGGCAGGTAAGACAAAGAAACAATGCATTCAGACAGAAAAGGTAAAGGAAAGCAGATGGCCCTGGGGATTAACCTTTCATCTTCACATCCACAGGCTAGATCAGATGGTCTGATAAAAGCTCAAAGGCTCTATTACGATTAATAATCTGGAAGAGGTTGACTGTAGTCCAAACAGAGAGAAAGGTGGCAGTTCTAATGGTCAAACCAGCACTGATTTCCATTTCCCTGGAATTTAAAACCTCTCTCCCAGTTTTCTATTTGTAAAATAGATCTGAAACTGCCTAACAATATCAAAGGTAAAGTTTTGAACAGGGTTTTGGCCATCCCACACCTCCTCTTTATACAGATATATATTCCCCAGGAAGTGTCCATTCCTCTGCTCATCACAGTGGCTGTGCTATTGTGAAACTATCGTGTCCTTTTTAAGGAATTGAGAAAGGTAAGTTTGATACCCAAGGGATTTCTGTCTTAGGCAGTTAAGAGACTGATGACCACGTCGTGCTATTGACCCCACTCAGTTGCCCTCTGGCTGGCACCAGAACAACATGAAATCAGATGTGGATGAAAAAAAACAGGTGGGAAGCATCTGGACCCAGATTTATCCCTATCTGTGAATCTCTCCATTCACAGGGTTGCCTTTTTTGGGTTGGTTTTTCCTCCCCTTTTCAAAAATAATTTCAAAGTTACAAGTAGTTGATCCTTGAAAGCAAGGTTTGTTGGAAAGGAATAGCAGCTTCTCGTAGGGCTCACAAGGTACCTCGAGGAAAAAGAGAAACTTAAAGGCACACAAGGCCTTCATTTGGCCTCTCAAGTTCAGTTTTCTTATTTTGAGGGAAGGAAAGGATCTCCTTCTCTTTCCTCCTTTCTGCATTTTGACCCAGAGAAACTAAAGATCTTAGGTTGCTTTGTTCTTTCTCCATTGTGGAGTGTGTGTGTTTTCCCTTTCCTCACACTGCACCTCTTCAATAATTTTTCAGCCCTGGGAGCTTGACAATGTGGCAAAAGAAACAATGAAAGTAACACAGAAACAGAAAAATAAATCAGCTGGAAGTTATTCATTCCAGTATTCTATAATATACTGAAGGGGAAAAGGGGCAAAACAGGGTTAAATATCATCCTCAAAGACCACTGATATGAAATTCTGAAACACTGAGATTTCTGGTCTCAGTGAAAACCACAGAAAAGAGAGAAAAAAAAAATTACAAATACCTTAACAGAGGTAATATTCTCTTTAAATGTTTAATTTTTTCTTAAAAAAAAAAATTAAACAAGGTTTTTTATTAAATGAAACCCTGAATTAATGAGTAAATTTTAGAAATAGCAGGTTTAGCCTGACACTTTGCTTTCCACAAGTGGATTTCTCATTACTACCATAATAGCATTTTTATGTTGCAATTAACTTTTCTCCTCCCAGACTGAAGAGAATATTTCTTATTCTTCCTGCTAGAGTTTCCTCCCTATTATCTTCATCACTGCATTACCAGCACAGGAGATTCAGAAGTACTTTAAGCTGGCAACTAAAGAGGTTTTCCTGCTTAGGTCTGTCATTGAGACCCACCTTTATCACAGAAGTAGACACAGGAGGGAGCTCAAGCAACCCCATTCACACTGAGGTTACATGTCTTCCTGCAGCAGCTGAAGTGATTTTATACCTCTAATTCTCAAATCAGGGTTCCTTTAGGTCTTGAACTTAGATCTCCACACCTGCCAGAATAGAAGTCTCCTTTTTTAGATAGCAAAACAACTGATACATGCTTCCTACATACCAGAAAAAGAAAAATCTGCAGCAGCTCTGGCTGAGCTGAGACCAGAGGGATGAAATCTTTGCTCACCAGATTTGGCAGTTGCAGATGTGAGTGCACACACACTTGGAATTTAACAATGCTCTTAGCACTGCTGGCTGAACCCTCAGCTGCCTTTTCTGTTTGTTCTTGCTTGTCAACTTCTTTCCCCTTGCTAGACCTCACAAAGAAAACCCTACGAGTTTCTCTTCTTTTGCCTCCTCCTATTCTGCCTAAGCAAAAGACATCTCCTGGGGAACAGGGAGCAGGAATTCCTTCTCTTCAGAGAATTTCTTTATTTGTGCAACAACCAAGGCAAATCTCTTGAAAGTAATGTTCATTTACTCTTTATATTCCTTTCTACTACAGATTTCATCCCCCTTATTTTGTCTCCCTTTCCCATTGCCCTTAATAGGAATATTTCATGGAATCATGAAATGATTTGGAAGGGAGGAGACCTTTGAAGGTCACCTGATTCCAACCTGCCTGCCACGGGCAGGGACACTTTCCATTAGAACAGGTTGCTCAGAGTTCCATCCAACCTGGCCTGGAGCACTTCCAATTATGAGGCATCCACAGCTTCCCTGGGGAACCTTGCCTGTGTCTCACCAACTTTCATCATAAAAAATATTATTCGTTATGATCAATATGAAATAGCCTCTTTCAGTTTAAAACCGATGTCCTTTGTCCTGTCATGACAGGTCCTGGTAACAAGTCTCTCCTGTCCTATAAATCCCTTTATGTACTGAAAGGCTGCAGTAAGGCTTTCCCGGAGCCTTCCCTTCTCCAGGATGAACAAACCCAGCTGTTTCAGCCTTTCCTCACAGGAGAGGTGCTCCAGCCCTCTGATCATTTTTGTGGCCATTCTCTGGATTGCTCCAACAGATCCATGGCTTTCCTGGGCTGGGTGCTCCAGAGCTGGACACCATACACCAGGAGGGCTCTCAGAGAGCAGAAACAAATGGGCAGATTAACCTCTCTTGACTTGCTGGCCATGTTCCTTTGATGCAGGTTGGCTTTCTGGGCTGCAAGCATACATTACCATCTCATATCCAGTTTTTCAGCACCAAAATAAAAATATTTGAAAGTGTCTCTTTAACCCAAGTTCACAATCCTCATTAAAAATGAAGCAGTGCATGAGAATTCAAAATAAATTCTTACAGGCACCTAAAATGAATTCACTAAAGGGAGAATCTACAGCCATAGCCCTCAGCAACTATTGTCACCTGTTTCCCCATCACACACACGAGGTCAGGAAGCCCTGGAGGCAGCTGACACAATTAAATGAAGATTTCGATCAAATAATCTCAAAGTCAAACAACTGTGAGCAGACACCAAGATTAAATGTTTGCTCATTTGCCAAAATATGGCCAAAAATAATTTTATTTTGGCACATATTTCTATAAAGAATAGAATAGGCACCAACAGTGTGGTCTATTCTAGGTTTTCCTGCTTTCTCTAACATCAGCAGTGTCAGATAAATTCTGGAGAGAAAGATAGTTTTGTTCTACCTTTTTCTAAAGAGGTTTTGGAGGATGTGATTATTTACTGTGTTTCTTTGCAGTCCTCACACTATGAAACCCAGCTTAGGCATCAGCTTTGCACACCAAAGCAGTAGTGATCTGTAATAGCTGCAGCACCAAGAATGAACCTGGATGCATTAGAAGAGCCCAGAAGAAATCACATGTCCAAGAGGACTTTGTTAGATGTAAGGAAGATTATTGACTTTTATCTTCTTCCTTATTTCCCTAATTTCTGCTGCTCATGATGGGTGCAGGGATGTGATTATTAGCAGCCTTTTTGCTGGGATGCACTGGCTGCTGCTAGTTGTCCTCTTTCCAGCTAGACCCATACAGCAGTCCCCAGCTGCTGCATTATCTTTCAGGCTTCTCATAATTTGCAAGGAGAGATCATTCTTCATTTGAGGGGAGAAAAAACAGGCTTGATTTAATTTTTCATTTCTCCATTTCCCTTGTATGTAGCAGCCCAGTTTTCTAAAAGGCCTGTTTTTCTGCATTGAGATGGTGTGTTTTACATCCCTGAAGAGAGCAGACATTCCACATTACCATCTGAGCACACTCAGTGGGGTATTGGAGTGCAGAATTCTCAGTCTGTTCCTCTGCCTCATTCATTACTGAGCAAATACCTCCACAATGAACCAGCAAGTTGGCAACCCTATCTGCTCTGAATATACCCTGCCATTAGAGGAGCCAACAGAATGTGTATGGCATTCTTGTCCCCTTCTTCCAGCACATCCCAGAGGGCTTTGCAAACTACATAAGTCTTGAATGGGCATGCAGGTTATACATTGATTTTTTTTCAAACAACTCAAAGGATTTAAAGTTAGAACAGGCTCAGCTAGGCAACTATGAAAGTGTCAATGGCAAACTTAGGTAAAGAACTCAGCAATCTTGATGCTGTTCTGCCTTCTGGTCAGGTCTTCTGCACCTTAAATTAATTTCACTCACTGCTCTGAGCAGAGGTCTGAAACTTATTTTTTACAGGGACTGCATTTCACCTCTAAGGGGAGTTTCTCCTTATTTGTATGCTTCCTTTCCCAATTCTACTGCCTCAGAAGTCTCATTCTGTCCCAGACTTGCATATTGGCTTTCCTCAACCCTCCTCATCTTGCATGGTGCATTGATATGTTCTTGCTGAGACTGAAGGACACAGGTGCCTGCATTTATGCTGGTTTGCATAGCAATCATTATAAAGAAAGTACAATCAGCATTTCCTTTGCAATATCTCCCAAGAGAAGCAGTATTAAAACCTAGATTGTTAAAATACTCTCACTAACAAAAGGGTTTCATCCTGGAAACATCTTTTTAAAATATCTGGGCACTGCTATTTAAATACAAGTTCCAGTCCTAACCTGGAGACACTGAAGACTCAAACACCCAGGATACTGTGTGAAAATAAAGCCATTTCATGACCACACAGTTCCCTGCCACACAAAGCCACCTCCAGCCTCTGCTCACCCTTGTTCACAGAGACAAGTTCACTTCTCTCTTCCAGACACAGCACATCCAGACACGCAAACCCCTGAAGAACCCAGCAGGGACTGCTGCACTCTGCTGCCTTGCAGGATGCTCAGGGCACCTGCCCTGGCCTCCCTGATTGTCACAAGGGCCACAAGGGAAGAGCAGTTCTCTCACAGCCACAACAGCAGGGATATATCTGCCACCTGACTTCAACTCTTTTCTTTCTTACAGAGAAGAGATAATGCAAGGGATCCTGAGGAAGGTGAAAAGGAGGTGCAAAGAAGAGGTATGTCTTTCTTGGAGATCAGAAACATGAAACTGCACATTTGGTGCTTCTTTCCTTTTCTTTTCCTTCCCCAAGATTTTCTTTTAAACAGAATTCTCAGATGATGTCTACTTTTTCCTAGATATTTTTTGTTTGTCTGTTTTGTTTCTCTAGAAGAGGAAATAAAGCTGTATATTTTCACCTAATTATATTAGTTATTGAGTGTTTTGCACTGTTTTTGGCAGAAAGGCTAAATGTTTGTTAGAAAATATTTTGACAAAGGAGAAAACTAATTTCCAGCTAGGTCTAACTGTAGGAAAGGTGAGTATGGCTCACTGAGCCTGTAACTGTATCAAAGGTTTAAAAAGTGCCAATTTAAAATCTAATCCCAGCACCCTTGCATGAGTGGTCCTATTAAAGGGAGAACAAATTTACTTTTTTGCCTTCAGATTTATACTGGTTGTCAATATAAGCAAATGAGAATGAAAGAAATTCAGAACCACAGCCTGTTCCAAGCTGCACCACTTCAAAGAAACTCTCCAGGAGTCAAAGGATGTGCTTTTAATTAGCACTGGAAACACAGAGTTGAATCAAGGAGATATAGTTTTTAAGTTAACAAAGGTGGTATCATTTATACACTACAGCATCTCTGAATCATACAATACATTTCAAAGACAAAAGTTAGGATGCCTCCCTCATTATGCACTCATGGTAACTGCTAGGTATGCACTCACCTTCCTTTGATTACTGAGGTTCAATCAAAAATCTTCTCATGGTCACTCTACCTGAACATTGCATTTTGTAAGTATCCCTGCATCTTGGTGAAGTCTGTGTGCAAGCATCAAAAAGTGATTGCTCAATTCCCAATATTCCACCACTTGTGATATTTCCAAAGTAAACAACTCTTCCTCCATTGGGAAATAATATCTAGGCTAAAATAAAATTGTGAAATACTAAAAGAAATCTAGCCTGCTCCATATTAATCTTAAAACATTTATGATAGATCAAGGCATTGAATTTCCAGATCTAATGAGATTTTTGTGCTCTGAGGTAACTCCTCAATTTATAAGGGAGGAGAGTAGGTTTCACCACTCCTTTGCCACCTGGCTCAGAAAATCCTTCTCATATTGTGTAATTGCAAAAATGGAAGCCAAATTATTTTTTGTCTGGTCCTGTCTATACTAAATCTGCTTAAATCCCCTGTAAAGCCTCCTTAGTATGGACATAAATTACAATCACTCTATGATACCCTAAGCAATGAACAGGAAACTGGTCTGTGTGAAAATAAAACCTGCTGAGTGACTATCTCTTGTGAAAATCTGGCTTTTGATGACAAGAAGAGATAGAACAGGACAGAAATTGTCTCTGAATCTTAGAAAATGTGTGGCAGAACAAGATTGCTGACAGCATTTCATTGAAGTTAAAGTAAGCCTAGCTTTCACATGATACAATCCACAATAAAGGTGGTCCATGTTAGAGTGCGTCTTGTATCCATATTTCTGGTCAAGTTGGTTTCTTACTGGTGAATAACAATATTGAGGTAAGACCAGTGAAACCCAGAGCAGTAAGCACAGAGTCATGTTTTAAACAGACCAACAATTCCACTTGAGGATAAGATCCCACTACCCATGTGCTTTTGGTCCTTGAGATCACAAGTTAAATAAGATCAGGGTCAGTCTGTCTGCAATCCTTGTACTTATTCCAGCCAACTTTCACATTGCTCCTGCAAACCAGCCCACATCTCAGTTTAGCAGCCCTCAGACTAAAAAGAGGGGTTCATCCCTCCACAGTCACTCTCTCCCAACCACACTGCCCCCAGTAACTGCTCTAAGCATTTCCAGATTTCTTCTTATTTCCTGTTTCCTCATTGGTTTCAATCCTGCATCACAAATTCACAAAGCTCCTGTTGAGTTAACCTCAGAAAAAGGATCTTAGCCCAAAATGGGGTTTTCAACAGTTCTTGGCAGTGGCCTAAATTCAATTTCTTTGAGCAACTGTGACAAAATTTTACCAAAAGCTCTCTTAGGCATATCAGATAACCCCACTCCAACTCTGTATCGGCATTTTTCGCTGCACTGCACTTTGCCGTCTTCTTTGCGCTACAAATGACATGTATATTACAAATAATAGGCAGACTGAAATCCTACACCATTTCTTTGAGCCCTTTTTCTCCCCCCCACCAAAATACAGAGACAGCTGAAGAGCACAAAGATATTTATTCTCTCGGAAAGAGCAGCAGTGCTGCTGCTGAATTATTGAGTAATTCTGGCTTGGCACAGGAGCTCTGATTAACTCCTATCATGTTAAGTCACGTTGTTTGCAAATTGCCTCCATTTCCCTCCCTCAGCCTCTTCACCAAAAAACCCCAAGAACATCCCACATATTCAAGAAAAAATTGTAGTATCAGTAAAGGAAAAAATTAGAGAAGTTTCATTCTCACTTTTTGAAGGGCACATTTATCTTCAGAGGCAGAGACAGTAAGGTTTTCATAATGTTTGCTGACCTGAAAAAAAATGCTGTATTTCCAAAAGTGTGAAGGAATTCTGTTCCATTAATTCATTTGCATTTCATCCCCCATAAGATTAGGAATATAACCCTTTCTGTCTCCCCTGTCAGCTGACATTCCACATCATAGCTATGCTGAGGCCACTGTCATGCCCCATTAAGCATTAGAGGGCTTTGCTCAGCCAATATAAGTATTTAAAAACTCCCTAGAAAACACATTAATCAAGTGGATTTGCAGTTGTGTAAAATCAAAGTTTTTAAATGTACCATATTTAGTACGCAATGGACTGTCAAGCACCTCCAGCATGCCAAATTGCCACAGCTCATTGCATCTCCTGGCTTATGAAAAACATGTAGAAGCACAGAACAGCCCTTTTGATATAACTACTTTTTCCATATTTTTGTTTCCTTAAAAAAAAAATCAAAGCTAAATTCTAAATATAGAAGCAACAGACAAAATTTAGCACAGAACATAACCTGAGCATGATCATAAAGCCCGTGTCAGATCACAGTGTGACTTATTCACCTGTGTAAGAATACTAATACATATATTCACATAAAATTTATGACTCTCATTTTAAAACAAAGGTGACAAATACTTGTGCAATTTAGAAAATGGACCACTTTTCATGATTTAGCAGACACACACAGCATACTGTGTTCCAATTACAAACTAAATGGCACGCATTCACTGGCAAATGGGAAACAGAAAATTATTTGCTTTGAATGTGTTGAATCATGAGAGAGAATTTGAAGTGGCACAGCACAGAAAATGTCTCCAGTATGCATTTAATCCACACAGATCAATGCTTGAGGCTTCACACATTAATTAGTGACCAGCACAACATCAAATACTCCTGTCCCGTGCCACAATAATAGCATTACACAGCTCAACAATAAAACATTCACCCATTCATTCACCACTGGTTGCTCTGTGTTTGCTGCTGCTGGAAGCTCCCCAGAAAGATCTGTCACTTCTGAACTCGTGTATAATGTGCAGGGCACGGCCTCACCTTCAATGTAAATGGCTGAGGCCGATTTAAAAGTCACATGAGAAAGATGGATAAAAATTCAGTTTAATGCTGGGAAGACTTGCAGTGGTTTTCCAGGGTATGCCTCTCTTTTCTCCTTTTACCCTCATGTGGCATTGGAACAGCCCTGGGCAAGAGGCAGCAGAGCCAGGCTTTGTTGGGGGGTATTTAAGGCAATAACACAGGAAAGGCACTAGGACCATCATCTGTCCTTGGGACATCAAGAGCTACCAGAACACTGTTCCTGATTCATTTCTGGCTTATATTGCCCTAACTCCATGACCTGTGAGAGAGTTGTAGCTAAATAAAAGCTCCACTAAACTCAAGGCAGTTACTCAAAATTTACTCCAGGAGCTGAGCCTATCAAGGCACATTCAAAGCGTGTGTAGGTAAGAATAACATATGTGATTATAGGAAAGGCAAACACAGCAAAATAGGGACTTAACAAGGTGAATAATGAAGAGAAAGCAGCACTCAAGTTGTTGTTCATACCCTTCTACTTCCATGCAAATGAAACAAACCTGAATGCTTGCCTGAGCATGAGGGTAAAGAATGCCATTCATCACATTTACTCCTCATCCAGCACCAGCTCCACAGCTCATCTTCCTGAAATGAGGTTTACAAAGGTGCTGAAACAAATAGAATATGTATCCTGCAGTTGTGTTTCAAACAGGAAAAGGTGTGGCCATCAGCATCCAAACCCCTGAAAATAGGAAAAAACATGCATGGAGTCTTCTAGAAGAAAAAAGTAAAACAGTACATTTTTTAAAATCCCTGCAGAGTCAGGAGGAGGCTGGAATAATTCCACTGTCTTTTCTTGTCTCATTTGAGCTGAGTACAAGAAGGGCCTGAGGCAGAGCTACCAGCCAGGAGCACACCTCAGGAACTCAAACCTGAGGAGAGATGCTGCAGAGGTGGACAGCTTGTGGAGATGTGGGACCTCCCCGCAGCAGCAGTGCAGTGTAACCCCCAGGTGTGAGGGAGAGGGATTGCCCGCTGGACTGATGAGAACAGGCACACACACAAGATAATTTGGGGGTGTTATTTAGTTCCACGTCTCCTTTCATTGACATCACTCTGGAGTTTGGAATCTGACAAATGAGATTGAGCTATCCAGGACTTGAACTCATGATTTTACCCCCAAGTAAAGATATCAGCAGCATCATAGGAAAAGACATTCCCTCCTCCACCAAAGCTCTAAAACAGTGCATCATTCTGAGGTAGAAGAATAATGTCACAGTGGTAAGAATTAAACCATACATGATCCCAAAAGGTGAAAAATTCAGCTTTGTATTATACATACCATATATATACAGTAAGGGTGATCCATGTAATCCTTCAAATGCCAGTGTCTCCTAAGTTCTGAAAACCAAGTCCCAGACCTGCCTACATATTTTGACATAAATGGCAAATCTCAGGAAAAAAACAAACAAGCCAAACCAAACCAAACAAAAATAAAATTTAAAAAAAATCAAGGGGGCAAGCTCAGTGCAAACTCAAGAAAGCCTCAGTCTTTTCCCTAGACTGCACTTTTCATTCATTTTGTCTTACAGCACAGTACAAATTGCTGAGCTAAAGAATCTCCTGATTTCAAACATAAAAGCACAGAGTAACAAGGCCGTGGTCTGAAGGATCACTGCTTTGCCTTTCTCATAGCCAGACAATCCTTGCTCTGTTCTGCACAGAGAAGGAAACTATCCACCCTGTTCACACCACATCCTCCGGGACAGATGAGCACCCAACATACCGAAGTGGCTTCCCCCAATACACTCCCTGAATTTTTAGTTATTTAAAAAGAACAACAGCAAACAAAAGCTCAATTGTGAGTACATCCTGAACTTAAAATCATCTAGAAAAGACCTTCCTTCATTCCCTGCTGTAGCTTTTTTTATCGCTGCCAGCTACACCGCAGTGCCCTAGGGTAAGTCACAAAATTCTCCATTCTTTTGAGACAGGAATAGTTCAGCTTAGAGAAGGAGCCATTGTCCACGTGAGGAGATACATGTACCTGATGTCAGCACTGGGTTTGGGAAATAGGAAACCAAACTGAGAGAGAAGAGGAGGGAGAACTTCATTGTAATACAAATGCACACACATCAACAGGATTTGGTTTAGTACTCTGGCAAGAACTTCTTACAGAGGTACTGAAAATGCACTTAAAGATCACACCACACCTGGGACTCTGTGATATTGGATGTGATGCAGAGACTGTCACTGCCAAGAACTGTTTTCATACTAAGCAGACCGTATAAAGAGTAGGAAGAGAAATGAATA
Source organism: Ammospiza nelsoni (assembly GCF_027579445.1). NCBI lineage: Eukaryota > Metazoa > Chordata > Aves > Passeriformes > Passerellidae > Ammospiza > Ammospiza nelsoni. Next base: position 11,667,189 of record NC_080640.1, read on the forward strand.
ATTTGTAGCCATCAAACCAGCACTGTCTTAAAAGAGCTGGAGAGCAAATGCAGATTTTATATTGTGCACAGAAGGAGGAGCAGGTATCAGACACAGTGCAAGCTACCTGAGAGCCTGTCTCATGCATCCATGCCAAAAGAGCTCATACCAGCGCATCAAGTTAAGAATAAGCATTACACATCACAGTCTTCACAGAATCATCTGGGGTTGTTATGACAGAAGTGCAGGACCTGGCAGTTCACCTGACTGAACCTCATACAGCTGGCATTTCAATCCAGCATGTCCAGATCCCTTGGCCTTCCTACTCCCCAGCAGGTCAGCACTCCTGCCCAACTCAGTGTTGTCTGTAAACTTGGTAAGTCTGCCCTCAATCCCCTCCTCCAGACCATGGAAAAGGATGGAGGCCTGGCCCCAGCACTGAGCCCTGGAGAGCACCAGTCAGCCTGGCTGCCCACTGGGTGCAGCACCATCCCCACCACACAGGCAGGATTTTACCCAGTGAGGTGAATTCCCATCCCTTCCATCTGCAGACAGTTTCTCCAGGAGAATGCTGTGGGAGAAAGGGTCAAATGCTTTACTACAGCACAGGCAGACACAGCAGCAGACACACTAAAGCACAGAACCTCAGCCTTTCCATCATGCCCTAGGCAGGTCAGGAGACAGGAGAGCAGGTTGGTCAAGCAGGACCTGAGTGTCCCAACCCCACCCTGGCTGGGGGTGATGCCCTGGCTGTCCCATATGTGCTGGGTGATGTCACTGCTCCATAACATTGCACAGCTCCGAGGTCAGGGTCAGCAATGCTCCTTTCCATCAGTCCATCTGTCTGATACCAGCCCACACAGAACTAGAGTTAAACTCTCCTCAGGCCAGAAAGAGAGATGAATTCCCAGCCACCCAAACACAACACAACACTCCAGTCTTAAATGCTCAGGTCTTACAGACTGATTTCTGATCTGACTTCAGGATTGTGGTGGGAGCATCATACTCCTCAGTTTGACCCCTTTGACAGTGATCCCTGGAGTACAATCAGAGCAATCAGGGAAAATGAGGAGCACACATTGTAAAGGCAGGGTATGTGATTAGCTTTGAATCTCCATGCCAGGTCTAAGTCAGCAGCTCCCAGTGCTTGTGGTAGCAGGGAAGGCAGATTCTAGCAGCAGCAGGATGGGGATGCTGGGCTGGCTTTCCACCATAAGAACTATTTCTGTAATAGCATTTTCAGAAACTGCATCTTAGGAGGATGTTATAGCCTCCTTAGTAAGGAGGAAAGGGAATATGGCAAGAACCAAGTAAGCCTACTCACATGTTCAAAGGCAGAGAGTTACAGTCTATAGCTCTGATACTAAATGGCAACTCCAAGCCTCCAGCTGCCTTCCCTTGCCAGAAGTTAGCAGGCATCTGCTATAAGCATGCACCTCTGTGGCTTGCTGTCAGGCATCACCAAGGGCTGGAGAGATGGTAGATCTACAAAGAAAGCAGAGACAGTGGCACCAGGATTTATGTCACCTCCCTCCCTTTTTGGGCGTTAAGGACTAACATTACAGTCTAATGAAAAGTCCAAAAGAGGAAAATTAATAATTTATGTAATTATTAATGATTTTAATTAATATTTCTATTAGATTTTGCTGATAATTGTCATACAGTTTAAAAGTGGTTGTGGATGAAGTCAAGGGTAAATGCACACAATTTCCTCTGCACCAGCCAGCCTTCTCCAGCTCCAAAGATTCCCATGCTGCAAGCATCTCTCTCCATCACAGCTGCCACAAAACCACAGCCAGATGGGGCTGGGACAGCAGCAGAAGGCAGGAGACTCTACAAGCACCATTTTCCTTTCCCCATCTGGGACACTACTCAGATTTCAGGCTCTGTTGTGGCTTCTCATCTTCCCCAGCAGGCTCTGGTAGCTGCTGCTCAGAGCTCCCTGCACTTCATGCTTCCTGCTAACTCACACTGTGCTGTTACTTGCAGAAGCTAGATTGCCACATTTTCACCTTTTGGTATGAAATTTTGGTTAAAAATAGAGCTAGTTTGGGGGGAAGTATTTTCAAAATTTTAAATAAAATCATATTATCATATTACTTCAAATTTGTAAAAATGAGCAGGCACTTGGTTTTTTCCATGAAGAAGATTCAAAACTAAACTATGCATGTTTAATAATGGCAATTATTTTACAAGCTTTTCTAAGCACTACCATTTTCCCCCCACTTCTTGCTGTCTGCTCCTATTTATGCAGAGACTTGAAAAAGCATGTAAGTTGCTCATTCCTCCCAGTCCTGTCAGAGGGTTTGAAAGAACATATTTTTCATAAGATAATAAGGACTTACTTAAAAAGCTTTTATGAAAAGCAGCATTGTGTTTATGCTTTTTAGAAGCAACTAAAAAATTTCACAAGCAAATCTGAAGTCAATAACCATTCAGCAAAAAGTTTTCCTTCAGAGAACTTCAACTAGCAGTCCCTGAAGTCTGACAGTCAGGATGCTGCATGGATTTGGATCTGTATTAACTCAAAAGAACCCGAGTTACTCCCCTGTTCACATCTTTATTACTATGTCATACATAACTGGAAACTCAGGATTGGTGTTGAGGCAATTTGGCAACACATGCTCACCTTAAGAAGCTTTTTATCCTAGAAGGTGTAGCAGGGGCTACACATTATTGCACCTCAATGTCAATCTTCCTCAACAATTACCAGAATAACTTTTTCAGCTTTTTTTCCCACCCACATCTGAGACTGATATTTTTTCCCACTGAAAAATAAAACCCTCATTGCCATGGGAATTTACTAGTAAATTCCCATAAGGCACAGTCTTACTCTGCCTTTCCACTTTCAAAATTAAACTTAAAAAGTGACAGAAATTGGCCAAGGGCAAGGATGAAAAAATCATAATGGGTGCACTGAAGGATCACAGTCAAAGCAAGCAGTTAAAGACTAATAAGAATTCTGTCTTTAGGCAGGATCTAATCAAAAGAAAAGACAGAGCATGTTGTATTAGTTGTTCAGCAGATGACACCAACAAAATGCAGGAATGGAGGGGAAAGCAGCTTTGTAATACATGAGGCGCCTTCCTTCCAGTAAGAGAGAGCTGTTAGACCATTACAAGAACTCTGCTGGGATAAAGCAGACAGTTCTGTCACCTACAGTCACAAAGAGTTATGAAGATCAGAAGTGGTGTGAAACAGGGCTAACAGTATGATCAGGAAGAGAAAAAAGTCATCCTACAAGTGGAACTTCGATTATAAAAAGCAAAATCGAATGTGATCATTCTCCATATAAATCTTCAGCAATTATCACTAAGGAAAGAATTAACATGCAGTGACATTTTAGCTGGGGAATATACAATGACTTCTAATCACAATTGTTGGACTATCAAACAGCTTTTTGGTAGAGTGATTCCTAGCTTTAAAGTGAGTATAATCAGTGAATAGAACAGTTAATGGTTTTGACAGCATAGACCTGGACCTCTTGACACAGAAGATTCATTCCACAAATTTTCTTTCCTGTTTCTGAACTCCTAAAGAACTAAATGAATCCATGTTCCATCTGCTAGGTTGAAGCATTTGTTCAACAACAATACTCTTCCAACATTTATCATTGTCACCTGTTCATTAAGCACTGGATATGGAGTTACAGCTCTACCAAAGAAAGAACATATCTGGGCTCTTCCCATCTAAACAGAACACTCTTTCATCCTGTTATGTAAGTTTCCCTCTTCCCAAAGGATCTCAAAACACTTAAATGCCATGCACTGGTTTACTGTACACAGAGATTTACCAATTTTAGCATGCAGCTCCTCTGGGGTGGTATGTGTCAGCTGCTTTAACAGCCCACAACAGACACACAGAGCAGACGAGAGCATGTCCTGAACACTCAGAGCAGATTCTCTGGGAAACAGGCTGGAACTACACTAAACTTGGACTCTGGCCAGGACTTCATGTCTAACACTTCTAAATGGTCCCACCATATCTCTGAAGCAACAGGGAAGTTTGTTTTAGGCTATATCCAAATGAGGTTCTCAAGTTTCAGACATCAGGATGGCACATAAGTGGTTTTAAAAATTTGATAAATTAGCATTAGGACCAAGGACCACTGTGAGGCAGGATAAGGATATTTTTCCCAATTTACAAATGGTAAACCAAAGCTCATTGTACCTGAGTAATTTCTACACAGTAGCAAAAGAAGTCTGTGGTGGATTGAACCCCAGTTTATACCCCAGTTGTTCTTCCTTTAGCTGTTCTTGAAGCCATCTATTGCTGCAAATAATAAATATGAGGTTTATTTATGTAAGGGGAAAAACTCCCATGCTTATAAAATATCTCTCCTCAAAACCCCAGATTAATTTCTTGGGTTTCAGAAACTCCTATTGCACCATTTCTAGTATCTGAAGGATGTAGGTACCTGTCCTTTCAGGAAAGCTGCCTCCATATGTTAACTTCCATGACAGCCTTGACACTCATTTGTCTATGAGTGTCTATCTACCACATAGACAGTAGATTTATTTTTAGTCCAAGCTCTGCCACCAAAAGTACTGAATCCATTTTGTCCTTCACAACAGCTAAAAATAATTTGCACTTCCATGGTTTTACCCATCAAACGAGCTCCCTACGCTGCACAAACTGATACACCAGGGGAGGTCCATCAAACAGATCTACTCCATGACAACAATGTATATGGACTGTGACTGAAATCTCCCCATGGTCTCACAAGTGGAGTGCTATTTTCAACCTTGATTTAGAGCTGGGGTAAAAGAAATCAAAGAAATTTGCTGCAGAACAGGGCATTGAATTTAAATTACTTAGTTCACATGCAAAACTTCTAAGCAGTAGACCAGTCTTCCATTTACCATTAAAAAAAAGAATAGAAGAGATCACAATGTGCTCAGGTGACAATATCATACTTCTCTAAACTGCATATTTCTTAAACTAGAAGCTTCAGATATTGGAAACATTGATGTCCCCCCATGTCCTTTTATAGCCTAATTCCTCCTCTTTCCTCTACTCTAGTTCCAAACTTTGCTGCATTTGAAAATGTCATCATTCACTTGGTGACACATCCCAGCCATGCAGTAGGGTGGCAGCTGAGTCACCTCCCTGCTGTGACGAGGTGTAATGGTGACACAACTGCACAATCCTTTTTTGGGCACTTTGTGTTGGAGGTTGCTCTATACAAAGGCTGGGTGGGAGGAACAAATCAGGGTGGAAGAACTCCACACACACAAAGAGAAAGGAGGGATTGGAGGTGGCCCTGGCAATCAAATCACATCTTCAAGCTAAAGGACACGTAGAGAACCAGGCACAGCCTGAAAGACCAGGAATGAGTCAGAGACTCCTTTGGGTTGACATTTGGCTGATATCTACTGAAGGCTCGGAACTAAAGCAACTCTTGAGGCATCCATGTCTCCCCACAGACTTTGTGGAGATACTGGAATGTAGCATTACATCTTTGGCTTTGATGCCAGCTTAAAATGTTTCTTTCTCCCACCAATTCTATGCCTTCCAGTTCATGAGGAGGTTCACCTTCCTCTCAGGCCTGCTAGTAAGGCTGTTTGTGGGGTTCTCCTGGAAACTGGAAAAGTAAATTATCCTAATTTAAAATGTCCTATTTGTCATGGAAAAAGGGCCAGAAATGCCCTCATCCAGCTTTGCTGTTCAAGACAATGGACCAGCACCACAGATCACCTAAAATTCCCAAACATTATTCTGCTTGACTATGCCCTCATACCCATGTCAGAGAATGTTTTACAAGGCAGATGATCAGACAGCACCCACAGAAATAACTACTGCCTAAAGGGCAATGGAAAAGCACTGAAAAATCAGACTGCTCAGTCTAAGATGGTCTTTGATGGGTAAGTGGGAAAAAAGTCCTTCCAAACAGGTGACACCACATAATCCCAATTGCATGATTTTGCCTTGAGTGCTTGAAGGCCAAATCCTCAACCCTTATGTAAAAGGGAGAAGCTGAACTCGTGGTGCTGAACATCCAGAAAAACAGCTTATTTACATCCTTACCCCAAGGAATAAATTTGCTCATCAAGGTTGGCCTCAGCAGGATGGCATATCAGCTACATACATCCTCTTCTCTCTCTAATGCTCAGAAGCCTGGCAGTTGTGTTTCCTAGGTTTGAAATCATGGTTTGGTACAAAACATTGTCCAGTGTGGCACCTGGTTAACCAAGGAAACAAAGCTGGAACTGACCACCAAACCATAACCTTCTTGCACATTTATCTGTGCCTCCTTTCTCTGAATTAGGAAGTGCATTATGCCAGGTTGCATTATAATGTCCTGGAAATATTTGCTGCAAACTTCTAGTAAAACTTTAATTCCTTTTTGGCCTGCACCGTGAAAGATATATTTTCTCCAATCAACTGGTCCACCAAAATACTGCAGCTTTTATCAGACCAATTTACAACTAATAGAGAAACAGAATAACTACAAGCAATGCTAGAGCATGACTGATAACTAAGGACAGGATGCTTTCTCTGTTCTCTTAGTGTTCTCCACTTAAATATAGTCCCACTTTGACTTCATGATGACCTGAAGACCCCTATCAGATGGAACTGCAGGTCAGTTATTCTACTCTTCTATGCTCTACTTCAAGTCAGCTCAGGACCAATTTTAAATGCTTTTAAAAGTAAACTCTGTACAGGAATCCTTTATTGACACTTTCTTGCAACTGGAGTTGAGCAATTCTTCCTGTGGAGGCCACACTAAATGTCTGCAATGGGTTTGACCTCACAGGATGCATCCCTGATGCAGGCTTTGTCCAGTTTACTCTCTGGGGGGCAAGAGGGGAATAGAAAAAAGTATAAGAGCAAAAATGAGAATTCAGTGCATTGTAGAGTGTTCTCCCTGGTGTAATTGTCTTGGCTGCACAAAAGTAGAGAGTACCTATTTCTGGGGCTTCTGTAAGAATCTCAGCTTAACAGCTGACCCTTACATACAGCCTAGTTACAAAAAGAGGTGATCCATCATTCACACATCACTTCCTCACCTTTGGCTGAAGTAACTGGAAAGGGATCAATGATAAAGATAAAACCTGAAAAATCAGATGTATTCCCAAAGGGGCCAGGAGTTTTTTACTCTTATTTAAAAAGCTTTGAGAAATGTTAACGGTAAGTCAATATAGACAGGGAAAGAAATGCAGCTAGGCTACCCCTTGCTCCCAGGAGCAGGCAGACAAGGAAAGAGCACTCACACAGCAAAAGGAGATCTGCAAAGTTAATGCTCTCTCAAGCTTGCAGCAGGCCAGAGTGTTACTGTGAACCCAGCATGCTGTGCAAACTGCCCTAAACTGGCTAAGAATAGTCACTTTATTCTGCACTTATCAGCGCCTTTGGCACTGCTTATCCTTTTTTCAGCTGGGATAGAGTTAATTTTATTCCTATTAGCTGGTACAGAGCTGTGTTTTGGATTTAGGATGAGAATAATGTTGATAACATTGTGATGTTTTAGCACTTACACTTTTCAGATGCTTTGCTGCCTGGCCAGTGAGAAGGCTGGGGGTTCACAAGAAGCTGGGAGGGGGCACAACCAGGACAGCTGACCCAGCTGGACAGAGGGATATTCCAGCTCACATGGCATTGTGCTGAACAATAAATCTGGGGGGAATTGGCTGAGGGTGGCAGCCTGCAGGCCACATGAGAGATTGCATGGCAGGAGAGGGACACAGTGGATTCCCAGTCTTGCACTGTCCCAGCCAAACCAGAGCCCCCAACTCAAGGCTCTAAGTTTACTATGAGACAAATAGAAAACAGCTGCATGCTCACCCCCAGGAGCTGTGCACTGTGCTGCCTCTGTCCCAAAACCTTCTGTCCAAGGCTGCAGCAGATGAAGGTTCAAACCCTGCCATGATGCTTGGTGGAGCTGCTGGCCACTTAAACACAGGACTCCTGCACGTGTTGGGGGAAGATGATGCTGAGCCCTGTGGTGCCTTCATGTGGACAAGAATTACTGAAGAGTCAGCTGTCCCAGCAGCACCTGCTGGAGGACAAAGATTCTTTACATTTCAAATTTCTGCCTGATGTCACCCCCAGCCCTCAGAAATAAATCTTCAATGTTTATAGCCCTATAACTATCCCTTTTAAAAGGCTTCTTCATTTTCTGGTCTTTTTGTGTCACATACCTAATCAAATGTGGTAAATTTATTCTATAGTGTCTTCTACACATTCTCTCCCTCCTCAAGATTATTTTCAAATGAATTTTTTTCCAGCATCTGCTTCTTCCTGTTTCTGTACCACTGCTGTAAATGGGATTTTTCTTCTTGACATCAAAAGAAGCAAAATAGGGCTTCCTAAGATAGTTTTCTGGCTGATTACACAGAAGCAGTGCAGTAGTCATGAGCAATAGATAAGTAGCTTTAACACATCATAGTTTTGCTTCTTTGGGCTGTAGAACAACATAAATATGATAATGCACCCTGCTCTGAGCCCTGCAGAGCTCCACAGCAGCCTCTGCTCTCGGCTGCAAAGGCGAGCACACACCTCTGTGGGAAGGGCTCCTGCTCTGCCCCCACACCTGCAGCTGTGCACAGGCACCAGCACAACAGCACAGGAGCCTCACAACTCCCCTGATGTGCCCTGGGCCACCACTGAACCACGTGGGGCCAGCATGGGACATGGTGACAGCTGCAGATGTCCCTCAGGGCGTGATGCAGCCGTTGGGTGGGGAAGTAACACAGCTCAGGTCCTCTGAAGAGGACTGGCCATGAGGGAAAATGAAGCATAGTCTTTAGCTGTCCATTTCAGCCACAGGGCCCATCTAGATCATACCTGAACTAACCCACTCACTGATTTCTTTTTTCTAAAAAAGCAAACAAAACAAAACATTTAAAAAACCCTCTGGTGTTCCCATGGGTTCATATTTAGGTAGCAAACAAGCAAGAAGCTGGAAAAACACAGTCAAGTAAAAAACTTTTGCAAAGGGGTTCAGGCAGGCAGTACTTAGAGAACAATTTCCTGAGCACAAACTGTCTTCACTGACAGCACAGAGACACTCAGTTCTATGCATTGCAAAACCACAGTCTGTAGCAAACTACAGTCCTGGCCTAAGGACCAGAGATAGAAAGAAGGATGAAGAGACACCCAGGAGGATGGAAAGGCACAGAGGTTCAGTGAAAGCAGAGCCCTGGACTGCTTTTGGAAGGTTCAAATATCTGCTGTAGAATATTTCATATGATAACATTACATATATGTGTGTTTGGAGATATGCATTTCTTTCCTACATGCCCATTATGGAATTGTCATGAAATAAGACATTTCTCAGGAAGTAATTCTTCTGCAGAATAATTTACAGTTATGTACACAAGTCATCTACTAAACTACAGTTGCATTTAGACTTCCATTTCTGAGCTAGTTCATAAGATTTTCATGTAGTAGCACAATTTTGCTTGTATTTCTGAGACTGCAGGCAAATGTTTAAATATTTTACAAATAGAAAAACATTTTGAATGAATTTTTTAAGCCAAGATGTAACATTTCTATTCCTATTTGATTTGAGGAGTTTCATACAGTTAAAGAATGCCCAGCTGGGACTTGAACAGAGAAACCAATTCTCTTCAGTTTTTACAGGTAGAGACTGATTCTGCATTGAATGCATGGGATGACTTTTCAACTTCTGGTTAAACTCAAGACACTAAATTATAAAAATGCTTCCATTATCATTGTATATTCCATATTCCCTTACTAGTTGCTTTCCAGCTTCCCAAAATTCTCAGTATATCCTGAGACAAACCTGAGCAATTCAGTGGTGCAAAGCATATCCAAATGAGAACTGGAGCCTTCATGGGGTGCCTGAAAGGAAGGGGCCAGATAGAAGACATTAAACTATTTTCTATATAGATTTCTCATCCATGTCCTTTACCTGATGAATGGCTGCACAAGTCTGAATTAGGAGCTTCCTTGAAAACACAATCCAAAACTAACAAATTGACAGGTAGTTATAGAATGAAAAATATACCCTAGAAAATTGATCGAGTTGAAGTTCCTCAAAAAGTACAAGGCAATAAAGCAGGAGTAGAACCGCTAAGTCAGGTCAAGCTCCACACAATGTTTGAAATAACCCAGGTAGAAACTTCTTAGAGAGATTGCTGAAGTAGACAAAAGGGAAGTCGTTGAGGTTTAGGGTCTTCAACTCTTACATTTTCTACTCTTTCCTCAGCTCCTTGCCAGAAAGAATCCTCACTAAAGAAGATGTTGTCCTCATTCTGAAGCTCTTTGAGCACATTAAATTTTTGCATGGATACAGAAATTTAGCAAAGACCTTGAGGTCTTCTGTGTTTGCTAGTACTTTGCCTTACAAATAAATTGGGTATTTAGTACCAGAAGTCTATGGCAATGAACTGGACTCTTTGTGGACTCTGTGTGGTGGGAAGGAAGAGTGGATCTTTTGTCATCCTTGAGGAGCACAAGATTTATTGTGCTTTATTTCTGGTCCCTGAGACCCCTCCTGGAGCACTGTGTCCAGCCCTGGAGCACTCAGCACAGACATGGAGCAAGTCCACGAAAATGATCAGAGGGCTGGAGCACCTCCCTTGTGAAGACACAGAGCTGCATCTGTTCAGCCTGCAGAACAGAAGGCTTTAGAGGTCCTTTCTAACCCAAACATTTCTGTGCCTCTATGAGAAGCAAGCATTAAGATTCAAAATATGATGAACAACAAGAAAAGGATACACAAGTCTGTCAGCCTGCTACAGAATTCTCCTCTGCTGTCCAAAACATTTTTACTTTCAAGAACCAACTTTCATAGAATAATTTATGTTCTTTGTTTCTTATATGCTTCCTTGCAAACATTAAAATCAATCATGCCTAGAAACCATCAGACCCAAATAGGAGAGGATTATGGAACAGCATGTCACCAGTGAATCAATATTGTCCGACCAGGCCATGTGCTTGTCAAGGTCACATTGATTTCTTTAATGACCTTCCTGGCAGATCCATCCACGCTGCAGTGGTACCAGGTGTACACTCACCTCATTGCTGGCCAGTCTGCAGGATGCTTTTCCATCCCAAGATTCCATTCTTTATCTGAAGCACCATTGCCCTCCATATGTTGTTCCCAACTCCAGCAAAACCCAGTGCTGCAGTGCCTCCTGCTTCCTCTGGCTGGACACACTCAGCTGCTCAGATACCCCATCAAAGCCCCTGTTCTGAAAGCACCAGGGGCTACATGTGCCTAGCACACTAAAACCACACCATCCTTTATGGGGAACTGAAAACTATCACATCTCTAGGGTATGAGCATAAAATTTCATCTTTGGCCATCAAGCAGTGGTCCTTATTATCCACTGAGTACACACCAGGAATTGTAATGGAAGCAACATAACAGGATTGTTCACCACTGTGACTGTCATCTTTTACTTTTAAGCAGGGAATTGTTAAACTTGTCTTCCTCATCTTTTACAGCATGACATTATGAGGTGCACTGAAGAAAAACAGCTCAGAATATAATTAGATATCAAGGGCAATAAGCAGAAAGTTCTATATTTATTACCAGATGTTAGTGGCAAGTTGCAATGCAAACATGTAACCTGGCAGCAAAGTCCAGGCCCAGCAAGAGTTGGGAATAAGAGCCAATTCACACAGGAGTGTTATGTCCCAGGCTGAAGAGTGGTGTCAGATATTCCAGCAGTTTCTTTACCAAATAAAGCCACAGAGCCAAATCAGGGTGCAACATGAGTGAGAATGTTATTTCTAGGCAGAGTACAGACTGGTGGCAGGCAGAAGAACTCCATGTGCCAAGCAAAACCAGTTAGCCAACTGTCTCTCCTCTTTGAGTATGAACATGCTGCTTTTCTTCAGCTTGAAAGATTTTATTTTTTTTTTAATGAATTCTGTCCCTAACCCTAGGGTAAAGCAGCCCAATTCTCAGTGCTGCTAATAAAACAACTCCCATTAAACACAACATTTAATAAAGAAAAAAAGCAGTCACATAGGTAAAATCAGAAAAAAATGGGTGGAGGAGAAGTCTGTGATAGGAAATTTGGAGCAATCAGAGAGCAAAAATCTGGCTGCTTATCCTGCCAGATAAAGATGCTTGAGGAAAGCAATGAGCTAGTTCCCCTGGTTAACACCTGATTAACAGTTGTATCACTACAAAGCGAAGATGAAACAATTGAAAGTCTCCTCATTATAAAATAACACAGATGGAGAGAAAAAGAACTTTCAAAATTATGAGTAGTTAACACAAGCTTTAGCTCATTTCCCAACTGGGTGAGCAGGGAATGGAAAAATACTAAGAATGTGGAGAAACAGTTCTCAGGATAAGACAAACATGAAATCCCTTTCTTCCCCTATATAAGAACCCCAAGAACCAAACATGGACTTTTTTTTCAACAACTGTTCAAAACCCATGAGTTTATTATGGGCACAGTCTGTTCCATCTTGGGGGTCACCTGTAAAGTAAGCATATAGGTATTCATTAAATTCTCATAATGACATCTGGTGCTGAAGCACAAGCACCTTTAAAAGACTATAAAGACCAAATTTTTGGAAGATGCTGGCCCACACTTTCATTAGACCCACCAAACATTGGGAGCAGCCTATAATTACACCAACACCAGGGCTCTTGTCATGTACTCAGGGCCTCAGCTGACAGAACAAACTTCTTAGACCATAACAAAGCCATGTCTGTAAGGGAAGGGAGCAATCATGTGAGTAATGAAACACATTTCCACTAGTTCCATCTCCTAGCTTTCCACCATTTCAAGCAATACTGATTTCAAAAGCAAAGTTCATGCTGTCTGCTGCAACTACTACGAGTGTAGAAGGTCAGTCCAACAGTTCAGTTAAACCCTCTGGCAGAGAAGGAACCTCTCAATCAATCAGTATTTAGAGCTCACCTTTTTTCTAACTCTCAAGTTATAGCAGTGCTGCAACATATTTTGCTTTTAGCAAAGTGAACTGAGTTTGAGTGCTTAATTCAAAGTAAACCAGTAAAATCACACAGACAAATCTGCTCCCCCATACGTCTCCTGGGACAACAGCCAGGGTTGACTTTCATGTCATCCCAGCAAGCACAACCCCTGAGGAATTCAGTTTAATTTATTCTAACACCTCTGCAGAATATGCATTGCAGCAACCCAAACATGGAGCAAAGGCAGCTACAGTAAACCTCAGTACCTCCACTCTCAGTGCACAGCACAATATCTATATATCTGGAGAAGAAAACTTCTTATTTTGGAAGGTAATCTCCACAGCAAATCTATCTCCAGGCAGCACAGTTTAATGGTATTAATTCACAGATCTATATGCCCTCTGACATGTTCATTACAATTTGGAAATCCCTTCAGGAGTTCCTGCCCCTTCCGCTCATCCTATTTTCTTTTTTTTTTTTTTTTATTAACTAGTTATTTTCAAACCAGTTTCATGGACCAGTGGAGGCTTCAGAGACATGAACCTCCTCAAAGAATTTCAGTATTAGTAGTTGGATTAAAAAGATTGCCCCAAATTAATGTCTCCTCCTGGGGAATGTTTTTCTGTTAGACATCAGAAAATTCAGCACTTTCTCTCCCTCCCAGTCCTACAGATGGGAGACAAAAAGAGTCAGCAGCCATGCTAGAAAGCAGGCTTCACACATTTTGATGTTCCTGGTGCAACTTCTTGAAAGTTAAGACAAATTCTGAGATAGTGACCTCAAAGGTGCAACTTCAGCCTGAGGTTTGTTTACAGAATGAGGACACACAAAAACACACTTGGGCTTCTCAAAGAAACCTACTTGGTTTGTGAGTCCAGAAGGCAAGTGGGCAGCTATCATTGCAGTTTTGCTTCCAAGGGCATTGCAGAAATGAATTTACAGTTTGGGGTTTTGGCTTGCTTTGCTCTTGGGGTTAGGGTGCTGGGTTTGTTCTAGATGGTGTGGTGATAGTGGGTTGTTTTGTTTTAAAAGCTTCATCCTCCAGAGAAAGCAGCTTCTGGGGGATGCCAGGTTGGCAATTTATGCAGCAGGTAACAGGAAAGCTGCACATAATTTAGACAAAAAAGAAAGGTGCACAAAACTCAGACAGTTTTAATTGAACGTATTTAAAAACAGCAAGGCAATATCTTGCATCAAAAGCTCTCTGTGGCTTACAGCTGGTGCCAGCTCTGCCATTGATCTCTCAAGGGTTCTCCTTAGTTAATCTCTCTTTCTTATCCATAAGACAGAAAACAGGAACCAAAGCTGTTTGCTGACACAAATGGGGGCAGGGTCCCAGATATTAGCCCAGTCAAGGACTTGAGAGATCAGGTTTCTCCTCCTTGCTGTAACATTGGCTTCCTGTAAACAAATCACAAGGGCCAGGTTCATAGTACTCCCTCCAGCACTGAAAAACAATCTTAGAGTTGTAGTGTGGCATCTAAAATCAAAACAATGAATGATGAGCTACTGAAGGGCTTAAATTAAATATTGTCCCTGTCTTTCCACTGACAGGTAGTTAGGAGTTTTCAAGCTAATCCTTCTGCTATATTGCAAGATACTGATGGACTTGAGTATATAGTGATTGAAACCAGGAGTACAGAGAGAAACAACTCTGTGAGAAACAAATTACTTAATGTTCCAGGAAATTTATTATAACAAACCTTAGTTCTCAACTAATGTTTCCTTTATATTAAAAAAGGCAATTAGCACAATTATCCCTGTGTGGGATGATGACTGTGGGCAAAATTAGAGAAAACTGGGAAGTTACATTCTTCACATTACAGCAGAAGTTAGTACAGAATTTATAGGATGGAATGCAATTGGCATGTGCAAAATGTACTCCACAATGATTCCGCACACAACACAGCCTGCAGCCCAGTGTACAGCCTAAGAGGGATGAGATGAAGGTGGGAGCAGCTGGAGACATGGCAGCCAGGCTCTGCTGCAACCCTTGCAGGGATGGGAAGTCAGTGGTACCACACAGCTGATAAATCACACAGCAGCTGTCAACCAAAGGAGACAGGAGGTGTCTTGCTGCTGAACCAGCATCTGTGGCAAAACAGCTGTCTACAGATGAGCTTGGTGCACCCACACCTCCAGCCCAAAGCTACCTGCCTCCAAGGTACAACCACTCCTCACTCAGCATGTGCTCTCTGCTTCACTGACTCTATTTTTCAGACCAAAGCAAGAGACTTTTACACCAATCAGAAACAAAGGCATGTATGAATGGAATCACTCAGGCTCTACCTAAAAGGAAAGAAATAGCATAATGGTGAATTTAAGGAAGGAGACAAGTCAGGGAAGACTCCACTGTAACTTCTGGGATCAGTCACTGGGCATCAACTGTTCTCTGCCCATAGGGCCTCCTGTTGGGTAAGAATTGCATTTGGTGCACACGGAATGAGTATTTGAGCAGCTTTCATTGGTGATTTGAGCTTGGCTATTATTGCTTTAAACGCAGGTTAAATGCAGCTGCCAGCAGAAGATGACATGATCACCTGAAAGCAGAGATATCCAGGAGGGAAGGGGTCTCTTCCTAAATTATAGTAAAGGACTCAACTCTCTTACACTGTTGGTACATGGCCCTGATCAAGTTAGTCAGGCCACCCATGGACATAGCAGATTGTTCAGTGGAGTCCCCATAACAGGACACCAACAGGCTGGTTAGGCACAAAAGATAAATCACATTTTATTTGAAATCTTTGCTATGAACATTAACCACTAGCAAACTATAGACAAGCCATGAACAGCACAGGCCCAGTAAAAATATTAACACTCTTTGTTACAGCTGGCTACACACACCTCTGGAGAGGGTTCTATTGATCTGGTGGAGAGGAAGATAATATTTTAATAACCATTTAGTTAAAAGAAATTGCTAATGAGCTGTTTACAAATGGAAACTTTAAGCATTACTCAATTGAAATCTTTCTGTCCAATTTTAGAGCAGAGAGACCTCTGCAACAAGCGCTATCAGCTAGCAAAACACAAAATTAAAAATCTGAGAGTATTCTCATTTTCATTAGAGTTGGGAGAAATTTATGTTATTCTATTTGCACATATCATTATTGATTTAATACCTGTTACACTGCCCAGGAATTTTATGTAAAATAGGTCAAACAAGAAATCCAGCAGATTATTTCTACAGACTTCTAGAAGTAGCACAGGGTATACTCATTTGAAGATTGTGTCTATCCATTAATCACAAATTAACATTAAAAACCAGTCCAAACTGGTCCTCCATACACAGCTGTTCTCAGTCTATTTGGGGTATTTCTCCTAAACACAACAGAAATGGTTATGCATATCAGAAGGAGCTAACTCATGTTGGAGAAAGTATTTCAAAGCCCCCAGAGAATCAAACCAATCAAACCCACCAGGTCATACATAAAATCAGCCCTGTGGCTTCACTGTACATGTGGTAAGTAGCAAAACAAGGCTGAGGAAACTAAGTGTTCTAACTGAAGGTGTTTTAGCCAGGTCTGGTTAACTTGATAAGTGAGGGATTGAGGGCAAGCAGAATCTCAACCAAACCATCCACAACCAACAGATGCTGAAGTCTTCAACTGACAAATAAACTTTTAATCCCTTGGAAGTGATGAGAAGAACGCATCATAGCAGGTTTTAAGAACCACTTCCACAGAAATTCCACCAGAACAATGATCTTCATTTCTACAGCACGAGCTGCCTCATCCTGTGGGTCACACACCAGCACAGCCCACTGCAAATCACAGGGAGATGTTTATGCCTGAATTAAAACCCTTGCTGTGGGAGGCAGGCAGAGTCTGGACTAGTACCCTTTATCATTTATTAACTTCACTCAGCCTCATGACCTATTTCTGTCATTCAAGACAGAACAGCCAGACATAGTCTTTCCATCAATCAGTGCCAAACAAGTGGTAAAAATATTACTTGTCTGTTTCCAAACATCTTTTTTTTTTATTATTATTATTGATCTATTGAGTTAGAGGAAATGCCAGACTACAAATACATAGCACATTCATCAAAAATTCCCACCTTTATCTTGTTTTTTTTCTTCCACTGCTGTTAAGAAAAAAGAAAATCCTTGTTGAAAAATTTATACTGGAAGAATTTAGCATTGGAGGAAAATAGCCATGTCAGCTCACAACAGAAAGAACTATTCAGAATGGGAGAATTTCTTGCATTGTACCCCCTCTTCACTCCAGAGCTGCCTATTTAACAGCTTCTGAAAGCAGCAGGGAATTTGCTGCTTTAAATTGCTTTCCATGTGCTCCTGTGGATCACTCCTACACATGCTCAGCTGAGCAAAGGTGAAACCTGTCCCAAGGGAAGGTGGCTCCAGCCTTGAAATAGGGCAATTATGCTGCAGAGTGAATGAACAGTCGCCTTCAGCAGAAGATTGAGTGAAGCTTCCCAAGAGCACCAAAGCCATTGTGTTATATCAGATCTGCCCATTAAAGAGGGGTCAGTTTTATTTTCAGAGCAGAACTTGCTCTGGTGAAGAGGTTCACAGAATTCTGTGGGAAATGACCATGTTTGGAGTATTCATGAGGCCAGAAATGCCCTCAGATGAGTGGGCTGTATCCTGCAGTCACACATCAGATGGACCCAGAGGCTCTCAAGGAGTTACAGCTGTTTGGGATATGCCCCTTGTAAGGTGCCCAAGGCCACCCTGATCCTGCACACAGAGCTGCAATGAGCACCCCAGCAGGAGCAGGGAGAGGATTTCAGCCCTTCCTCAAACTGATGGCTCTCAATTCCACAAGGGAACTCCCTTGAGCACAACAAGGGGAACCCAGCCAGGCAACTCTGCTGCTGTCAGATGGGCAGCTGGGCCCCAGTCTCTCTCAGACACTGTACAGCCATCTACAGTCTTTGGTAATTTTTTCATTCACAAATATCTACATTTTCTTGGGTATTTTAAATCCTTTTCAGCACTGTCCTTCTGCAGCCATGAGAGGACTCCCTTTCCAAGACAGGGATGAAGAGTTTAATACATCTCAATAAATTTATTCCTCTCCTGAGCAAAGCTGTCAGAATTCAATGAGCTGTCAGCAACAGCTCTAACTGTATAATTTTATCTCTAGGGTCCTTCACAGCTCATATGACAATGGATGTCTGTCCCACGTTCTTCTGGGGACCACAGTATTCAGCACACTGAGACAAAAAGCAAGGGTACAAAAAAGAAAAGAATGAGACAGAGTATTTGAGTGTGAAGAGAAAAAATGTTGGTTATATGCCGCCTAAACAAAAAGCCTTAAAAATAAATTCATTTTCTACTTCCCAAAGTCCAAATAGGGCTATATTTGAGATCCTCTGTCTAACTGACACCTTGTTCTGATTTGGACGTGTTCATACCACTTTCCAGGGGAATGGTTCTCAGCCTTCTTCCTTTTGGGTAGAAGGAGGGAAAAATGAAACTTCCCTTTTAGTGAAAGATAAGGAGATCACAACACTCAAACTAGACTGACTGTTTACTCATGCATGGGAGGTTCTTCAAGTGAGCGTGTATTTCAAAAGAAAGGGACTTTTGGGGCAGACCAACTGAAAGAAAGGCTGGCCTACATTTACTAGATAAATGCAATTATATCAGGAAAGTTTAGTTGCACCAGCTATTTTTTCACCTAACTTAAACAATTCTTAAGGTATCTAATTCTTAGATACTGACTAAACAGTCAGTGTCCCCTAAAATCAGGAACTAGCAATCCACATACAGACCAACCTGAAATAAGCATCTTATGAGACTTACAGGATACAGGATACCTAGCTAAACCCCTGTAGCACATGTAATTTTGGTTTAATGAAATTTTAAAATGGAATTTCCCCTACCTCTTTCAGAGAAAATGTTTAAATCACTGATCTCCATGTCTCTACCAAGAAATGAGACATTTAATTCCTGATGAGCATCAGCCCGGTTCATTTCAAAAAATAAAGCAAAAGGGCAGGTAAAACAACATACAGTAAAAGGAGGCTACCCAGCAGGTCACTGATGATGGGATTTTCTAAGATGCTAATGAAGATATATTTAAATTCTACAGGAATTTGGCACTTTAACCTTGAGGCAAAATTTGCTTAGTGAGTTACAAAGACTTTTAACTGCACACGGCCAGCCTTATTGAGTTATGCCAAGCTGACAAGTGTCAGCACAGCTTCCTAAAGCCAGCAGCATCCCAACCCTCGCATATTGCCAAGGGCTCCTTTCAGGTTTGCTTTAGTCTGACAGAGACCCCTCCAGTTCTGAGCAGAAACATCCAGGTTCCATTCCTCCACCAACATGAGTTCCCATCTGAGCAGGAAAACATAGTAAAGAGGGAAAATTATTTGCCAACATTTTTACAGCTTTTTTAAATGTTTTCCCCTTTCTAGTTAGAAGTCATATTAATTCTATAAAACCTCAAGCTCTGAACAGTGAAAATGAAACAGAGGAGCCCAGAAAGCTCCTCTGGAATCTGGCTGAAGAGCTGTCCAGTTGCAGCCCAACACTGCAAGATGAAAGGGAGGAAGGCAGTGACAGTGCAGGAGAGTCAGTGCGGCTGTGCCCTCAGTCAGCCACCGAGGGGGCCAGCCCTCAGCCTCGCTGCTCTGATCAAGCAGCATCTCTGCCTCACATCTGGCAGAGTGGGAAGAACACAGCAGCACAAATGTTTGATTATCCTTCTTAAAACATCCAGTTCAAACTCCAACCTTGTTCCGTACAGACACATTTCAGGGGCACATCCTCCCATTACCAGGAGCAAAGGAAACAGAGCTTTGAATGTGACCAAAAATAAATTGTCTGTCAGAGAGGGAGAGATCATTATATCTTTTCAAAAAAACAAGACATTAGGGACTTTGTTTCACTCCATTTGGTGTCTGGTATTTGATGTCAACACTTCAGAAACAAAACATCTAAAGTTGTTTGAATTTGGTTTCTTTCTTTGTAGAATTCATTTCTTTGTCTTGCTGTCAGTGCCATTATGAGGGTCTCAACAATTACAGGTAACAAAGTATGTCTCTATTGCCATAAATACTTTGCAAAGACAGGAAAAGTAGAGTACTTTATGCTTTGTAGAAGCTGTAAGTATTGGGTGAAAAGAGACCCAGGGATTTCTGTGCCAAAGACTATTTCCAACAGCTTGTGTGTTTCCTGTGCATTGTCCAATCCTTTGAATGTCAAAAGTCCCACACTGTTTTGTTAAAAAGAAAAACATGCCATGCACTACTAATTGAACAAATCAATACACAGAGAAGGCCACAAAGGGAAAGAAATGTTTTTGACACATACAAGCAGTTGTTTTCAATGTGCATAAGAGGAAAAACCCTGCTTGGCCTTTATGCCTTAATTAAGGCAACCTCAGGAACATGGGGTGAAAGACCTTTCCTCTGCACCCTCCTCACCATTCTGCTCTTAGCTCCCTGCTGTTTGGCCATTAGTGACAGTCAGAAGTCTGTGAACACAAAACAAGTCACTGCAGTCTCTAAGAGGGGATCCAAACACCAGAGGGGCTCCCACCAAGCTCCAGAACAGCCTCAGAAATCCATGAAAGAAAATGTGTGGTGGACCGTTGCCATAACAGGGGCTGGATATAAAGTGCATTTGTAGCGTCCAATCACAAGAGCTATCTAAAGTCTTTGGTAATTTTTTAATTTATAAATATCTACATTTTCTTGAGTATTTTAAGTCCTTCGTCTCCAGAAAGTCCTTCCAAGGTCATCTTTACAAAACCTTTAAGCCAAGAGTCTAACAAAAGCAGCAATTTCAGCAGAAATCTTTCTCCAGAAGCTTCTTCTGGGCTGATGAGCACCCATGAAATAGCCTCAGACAGCTTGCTTTGAAAGCACTCTAGGGAGCTCTATGGAAGCCTGGCTTTTGAAGCCACTGAGATTTACCCTTTCCCAGAGATATATGAATCTCTGCAGAGAGATTCACTGCAATGCAAAGATGAGCAACCTCCCCTTTCTGGCTGCTGGGCTCTGTCTAGCAGCTCTTGGTGCAGTGCTTCCCTGCCCTGCTTGTGCCTCCCTGAGGTCAGGCCATGAAGGGCTGTCCCTGTGAACTGCTGTGGTGGCAAACAGCAGAGAGGATCTGTGATGCACTGTGGGATCTGCATCTGCTTTCTCATTCCCCAGTAGAACCATATGCAGAGATTCATATTCCCTATGCATGGCACTGGCTTAGATTAATACTTTGGAGCCCTCAGCTTGCTTTCCTCATTAAATGTAACTCTTAAAAGCAATCTAGTGTGGACAAGAAACCATTTCAGTCCTCCAAGGACTTTCATCCTTATCTTTTGTTTACTGCCCTCTCTGAGATCCTCAAACTTGGATGGAAAGGAAAAGTAGACATAAGACAAGTTACAGCAACCATAGACTGAGCTCAATTAAGGCATGCCTGTCTATCCCTACAGCTAGACAGATAGTATATGATTTACTGCCAGTCAGAAAATGAGATCAAGAGACCTGAAGCCTGTGAAGTGGCATATGAGCAAATCAAGATACATTATGGAAACCATTTGTGCCACCAGCTGTGGCACAAAACTGGAGCAAGGCAAGAACAAGATGAAATCTTCCTCCCATGCTTCAGATTTGGGGTTTTTAGGAGGATGTTTAGAGCTCAGCCCTGCCTTCACTACTGGTGTAAGTTTTATTTGATCTTTAAACACCTGTAGAGCATTACCTGCAAGAGAAGAGACTCTGCACCCATCAAATTCTAGAGTCTGTTGCTGGCATGTCTGCACACACAGTACTCCTTAGGGCCCTGACTCTTGCCTATAAGCTGCTTGCACTTCCACTCAAAGGGCCTGTGGGTGCCAGGCACTCTTGAATCAGTTCAGGAGGGACCTAATCCTCTTTACACCTCTTTACAACTCAGACTCTGATGTGCTTCATTTTAAGGACAGAATCAATGCATTACTCAATGCACACCAGTAACACCAACATTTCCACATCCTTTCTCTCTTTTTTCCTCAGGCAATCCTATTGCTTGCTAAAATTCAGCTAGATTATGACTCTCTAGTTGAAAGCAACAAAGTATTTTTCCCGTCCTGAATGAAATTTGATCCTGAAGAGACCCAGAGAGAGAATTGACAGAACTTGTTTTGTGGTAATTTCTCACCACTATTCTGATGGAGCACAGTTATCTACCAACAGCAGATTTTGCTCCAAGGAAGCAGTATAGAATATTTACGGCTGTGGTCAAGATCCGAGCTCAAATCTCTAGTTTCTATCCAAAGACCTGAGACACCAAGAATGATTTCAATTCGCAACATGCTAGGAGACTACAGAAAGAAAGCTTAAGTGACTGGTCAAGAAAATCAGTCAAAAAACCATTTACACTTGCTCTCACTCCTGCAAGACACCAAAGAAGAAACAATCCTGTTGGCCTGATGGAGTTCATGGTATCTATTAAGCAGCTGGTTGTTCTGTCACTTAATTTATGCAACCATTTGGTGTCATGATCTCAGAGTGAAATCATAAAATACCCCTTGTTCTTTTCATTTTTATGATTTCAGAGAATAACAGTTCCAACTTCACTTTTAACTCCCTGCATTTTCATGACTATGAGTAACAGAAAATCTCATATACCTCATGTTCACAAGAGCCTTGGGCTGAGAATGCTGGCCTGGAAATCCTTAAGAGTAAATCAAATTGACTTTTTCAAACAAAGATTTTTTAAGTGTGAATTCTTCCCTCTGTCCACACATATTGTGCAAAGTTCTTCTCAGGAAATGAAACAATAATAGGTGTCCAGCATAGTCAAAACTACTAGGAGGCCAATATTAACTGACAGAAAGGATCAAACTGCCTTGAGAAGTACGATGAGTGAACTCAGCTATTCTAAATATGTAAGCATTTTCATCTCTGCCTCTGCAATTAAAAATTAGCACTTAGATTTAGCATCTTCAGAGTGGTCTAAAATTAAGCCCTAATAACTCATACAAATTAAAAACTAGGCATGAGTTCAACAGTGTAATGTATCGTATCTTCTGTAGAGGTCAGCTCATTAACACCCCAACATTACATGGTGAGACCTTCCCGTCACACAAGTGAGCAAAACATCATTGAGGAGAAGTTCCAAACATTCCAATGCTTTCACATCCCAGGACAGAGTATGAAATGAGATATAATCAAAGAATTGCAGAAGATGCAGTTAGCCAATGACTTTGTCTGATCTATTTCTATACCCTCAGGAACGACCACTTTGATCTAAACCAATCCCAATAGATCTTAGTTTTTCTTTAGGGTGATATAAATCATGTCTTTCAAATTGTTTAAAAACACATCTGCTTCCAAAGCTTTTGGAGTGAAAAGTTAGGTCAGTTCTTTAAAGAACTGCTCTTTCTGTAAGATTTCCAACTTTTTATACTTTTGGTGAAGGCGGACATCTTAAAACAAATTTTCTTCAGCCTTTCAGGCTCTGGTCAAACACTCTGCAATGATGATTTCTGCCTATTTCACACATCTCCCTCCACTGGTCATTCCAACACAAATATATCCCGAGAGTTCTCTACACAGAAAGCTTTGGAATTTTCCAGAAGTGCAGTGGGATAAAGAAACCACCTAATCAAATCCAACCAGAAAATGTCTGCAGCTTCACTCTTAGCTGCTTCTAGCAGCACTGGAGATTCTGGAGGTTATTTAATGGCTTCTAAACCAGCTATTCAGTAGGAGAAATGAATTGCACTGGAGACACAGTTCTTTGATTGAGAGCCAAAAGTCAAGATCATTAATCCTGATAATCAAAACAGCAGTGCACTAATTGAAAGAAGCAGGGTATAAGCCTTCTTCTCCCAAACAGATTTTAACCCTCTGAACCACAGCTCACATAAATTTCCTGATTCTGATTTGCTATTTCATTCCCTTGACTCCAAAAGTGAAGCTGTGTGGTGGAGTCACTGCTGTGTTCAACACTATCAGATTGACATCAGCTCATGTTGAGTGCATTTTGGGGGAGGGGAAAGGAAAAATCATGCAAAACACAAAAGAGCCTCAAAAAATTTTTGTAGGAAAAAAATTGCATCTTTAGTGGGGACAATTTTACACAAACCAGAGAGAGGAAAATAAAACTCAGCATTTAAAAAACAATTTCTGGAGCAAGCAAGCCTTCAATTTTCTCAAAATCTGCAAATTTCTCTGAATCTTAGCACTTCTCAGGTTGCATTTTAATGTTCAGTTTTTCATTGGCTATAGTTAGTACATCCATCTGCAAAATGCTGCAGGATTATTTGAGAGGAAAAGCTTATGCATATGAAATAATTTTTATGTATGTACTTATAAAAGAGTAGTTCTAAAGTCACTTCCAGCATGCCAATTCCATTTCTTCTTATATTAATCTAATGTTTAAAAAAATATGCAGTTCCATGATCACGAATTAATTTCTATGTGCTCAAACTTTAGAAATACATATATACTTTGTTGAAAATGTTATATTTAGACAATCATAAGCTTCAGAGTTCCAAAAAGCTGCTTTGGGAAGAAATGCTTCAACTGATTTGGGAGCTAGAAGCACTACTACCCACCCTTGTTATCTGCCATGGTGTATGGAATTAGATATTTTCTCAAAAAGAATGCCACATATAAAGTCATCCATTAAAGGTAACAGAAAGAGGCTTCAGCAAAACTTAGATTCCCTTTTCCTTGATAACTACAGAGTGCCCTTTCCAAGCTGATTTCAACAGCAGGAGACATCTAAAGGCTGAGTAACACACTGCAAGCAAACAAGTAATTCCGTTCAACAGCCCATTTCTTGGACATGGTGCAGTGAGTCTGCTTCAGATTGTTAGACCAGAGTTACATTCCTAAACATGGTGGGATTTTCAGGCACTCAGAACAATCAATACACCTTTCAATACACCCTTTGATATGAAAATTCCCAATTTGGGGAGGTAGTTGAAAGAAATCTGATGCCAGCTCATAAGTCTGATTCTATTTGTTTCACTTCAACTTTTGTCAAATCTAGAAATATTGATGTGTCTAAAGGGAAACTATTCTTAAAGATTTAGTAAGTATTAAAATAGAAGAAGCTCATACAGGCATCTGATTGATTACATTTCTGAAGTACTGTAAACATCCATGGAAACTCATCATAAAATGGGTGAGATTATCCAGCACAGTTTAGACTGCAAAGCAAGGAGATTAAAATGAATTGGGGTTTTTTGTTTGCTTGTTTTTTAACCCAGCAGTCAAGGACAGGCCACTGCAACTCAGCTGATGTGCTGTAGCTCAGCACAGTGACCAGAATAAGTGTCCATTCCTTGCCATCATCACAAGGGTTGTAAAGTCAGAATGTTGGAGCAATCCTTGTATCATCAGCATTGTACCTGCACCAGGCAGCTGGAAATCTAGCCTCAATCCTACAGAGCTGGACCCAAAAATCCAGTCCCACAAACATCCCAAGGCTGGTAATTTCCATGGGTGGAATGACTGCCAGGTACTTCAGCAGCAGCTTCTGTTCCACATCCCTCAGAGTGTGCAAACACAACCCACATGAAATAACAGAGGACATGACCACCATTCATCTCCAAACTATATAAATATCACCAGTGGTTCATAAGACAGTAAATCCTGGGTCCAGACATCCTGTGAAGTGCAGTGTCCCAATTCTGATAGTCCTCTGCCATTAACCCAATAACCAACTTTTCATTAAAGTAAGCAATGTGCATAGTGCTCTTCCCTGCAAGAAGAAAGGGAAGGTGAACAGCATCCCTCTGCTCCTCTGCATTTTGCTGCTGGCTAATTATTCATTTGCTATTTATCAGCTAATTACACATGTGCCTTGGCATTTGAAGACTTAGGGGCATACTTTATTTAATGGCTAGTAATTACACATGCCTCCTCTGATCCCTGTGCTCTAATAGGAAGGTTTTTCTGGTTTTGTCCTTGTGCTGTTAGGTCTAGAGGTTAAATACCCCAGGACAGATGGCTATCCTGTTGCACACAGAAGCAGGTTTATACTTTATGTGATGATACAGGGTTCCCCAATAGTTATGTGTTAATGCAACAAATTATTTCCTTCAGAGCTCAGTGTTGATCTGTCCATTCACGTGTAGGTAAAAAATTACCGAGGTGCAAAAGGTAACATGAAAACCGATTCACTGCTAATTTTTCCCTGGGAACAGTCCAATACACAGGCCTTGCTCTTCAGCTCAACATCTGCACAACCCACTGCTGCAGCTGCCTGCCTTGGTGTGCAACACCACTGGAATGCCCCTGTGAGACAGGCCTGAGCCTCAAAATAGATCTGTGTAGAAAAGACAAACAGATATAGCAGGATGCAAAGAATTCCTTGAAATTTGGCACAGATGGTTGAATAGCACAGCTGGAAGGAGTGAGACTTCAGGTAGGATTGCTGCCAGAGATGGGAAATATTGACAGTAGTTATAGTTGTGGAGAAAGGGTTTTGCATTTGTTGCCATCAGTGTTGTGAGGATTATGCTCAGGTAATTGCCTAGGAGCCTTAACTGTGGGTCATTTCATCTTGAGAATGCTCAGAAAAATGAGGTAGATTAGCTACAGGCAGGGAGGCAGCACACATGAAGGGTTCCTTACATTCCCAAATGGATATAACTGTCCTGGAAGTTTTAAAGCCCTGCCACTCATTCCTCTAACATAAGGCCACTTTATGTTTGAAAGAGGGCACTCACATGAGTTTGGAGGCTAATTTATTCCAATAGTTGATAACCTGTACCTTGCATGAGTTGTGTTCTCTAGACAAACTGTGTCCCAGCCATTTATTACTAAAGAACCTTCAAAGTTTCCAGGCTCCAGACACAATAGAAAGGTATTTACATATGCCTTCAAACAAGAAGGAACTTCAGAGATTGTGATATCCAAACCGAACACTTGCATCTCTAACCCCTCTTCAGAGTTAGGCTTCTGAACACCTCTGATTTTGGCAATGGATTAACTCTAGAGCAGAGCAGAAACTTGAACCTACCACTCCTATCCCAGCTCAGCTGGTAGCCAAATCATTTGGCCATCTGTGATCTGCACTAGCTGAATCCATCAACTCACATGAAAGGCAAATGATCTCTTAAGCTTTTTATAATAGAATCATTTCTCTTTCTCACCTTAGGTAAATAACCTCTTGGAAACCATCCTGAGTCAGCAAGACTGAAGCAGCATCTGATATAATAAGTTAATACTTCCAGCCTAAGAATTCAGAGAAAAAAAAATAGAAAAAGAAAAAAGTGGCTTTCACAAGTAATGGGATCAAGCTGATAGGTCCAGTGATGGTGGATTGTACTCATGGATATATCAAATACTGCAGAGGGTTGTAAGTCCAATAAAAACTATTGTTCTGCATCCATACTGTTTCTTCATTTAAGCATGCATCAGTTCTACTGAAAATGTTTGTCCCTATTCATAAGCACATTTACCTGTTCCTGCTATTAAATCAGTGGCATCCACGTCCCCTGAGACCAGCCAAGCTTACAAATACACATTCTTTGGGAAAGGAAATGACTATTTTAACAGAAAGCCATGAGAGGCCAGACTGGAGATCCTGTGAGGGACAGACAAAGGAGATTTAATGTGGTCTCTTGATTCCCAGAGTCAGCTGTCCAGTGAGCTCTGCTCTGAAGAAACAAGCAGACACACAGAATCATTTAGGTTGGAAAGACCTTTAAGATCAAATACAGCTGTAAAACTAACACAGTCCAGACCACCACCAAACCACATCTTCCAAATATCTCAAAGCTGGTGAACCCCTTTTTTGGGCAACCTTTTCCAGTGCTCCATACTCTTTCTGTGAAGAAACTTTTCCTAGTATCCAATCTAGGCTTCATCTGTGCAATGCACAGGTTGCTTCTTCTCATCCTATCATTTATAAGTAGTATCAGAGGAGAAGCCTCAGATACATTCTCTGAAAATACATTCTCTGATACAGCCTATTAAGGAGAGGGGCAGACAACATTTAAAGCAAAGCTGTCATACACCAGCTTTAGTTTATCAGCTTTGGTATTGGATCCCAATAATGAGCAGAGATGTTTCACTGTAGCTCAAAGTCCACAGTGAAGGAAAAATCAATTTCTGGTTGAGATTATAAAGGCTCCTATTCTGATTTTCCTTACTTGGTGTCTCACATTGGGATTTTTCCCTACTTTAAATGATGCTATGAGAAATAAGAACACAGAAAAAAAGGGAAGCTGTAAATGCATATATTTGGGGGAATAACAATAGAAAAAGAGGAGTCCTTCACATCATGGTAGCAGTGCTTGCTTGAAGCTCAAAAACAGAAATGTCAAGTCCTGTTCCAGATCTCTTGCTCAAGAAACAGTGGGAAGAAGAGAATTATCCAGAGAGAAGTAAGTGGATGAGTCTTTTCTGGATAAATAGCAGAAGTATCACCTTCTCTGAGGATACTGGTTACTGAAAACAGTGCAGCATGAAACAGAATCTAGGTTCTTTCTGGATTCCAATAAGGAGAAGCTGTTAAGAACTGAAAGGTGGAAAGCACTGCAGATGAAAGTGATCATAAGAGAGCAGAGGAAGGGAGAGAGACCAGGAGAATGAGGACAGTGGACTTAAAAAAAAAAAAAAAAAAAAAAAGCATCAGTCTTGAACACACTCAGAACTGCGAGGGATGGTCTCTTGGGAAGATAAGCTAAGGTAGGGAGGAATGTAGAGGATCTGGTAGTGCTGAAAGGGACTGTACAAAAAGCACAATAGCAGCCTATCCTGGTACAGAGCAAAGCTAGTGAGCATAGCTTGAAACCAATATGGTTACATTAGGAGCACTTTAAAGGCTGAACAATCAAAAAGCAACTGTATAGAAAGTGGGAACAAGGACAAGCATCTCAAAGTATAAAGGACTAGCATAAGCAGGCAGGGATAAATCAGAAAGGCTAAGGCACAAGTTGAATTACAACTAACAAGGACATAAAGGCAACAAAGGAGGCTCTATAAATACCTTAAAAGAAGAGAGGAAAGAAAAGCATAAGACCATCAATTAATGGAGATGAACAAATCTGATGATGCTGAGAGTGCAATGTTATCTCTGCAACAGCCTGCAGAAAAACAGGTTACTTGTGACCCAACACTTAGCACAATCATAATAAGAGAGGTGGACAGAATAGGGAACAAGTTGCAAACAGCTTATATGAGTTAGGGCTTGCTAGCCCAGGGATATTAAAACATGGTAAATTCAGGTGTGAATTTACCCCTGAGCACCAACCACCAGTGCTGCACATCTGCATCCACAGAATAAGTGGGCAGGTGTATTGTTCCAGAAGCTTGTTGATGTCTGACCTTGGCGAGGAGGTAGGGATAATGAAGCACCCAGAATATTTCTGGAGGTAAGAAAAAGTACATTTTCCTCAAAGGCAAATTTCAGCATTCTGAAGAGGATTTTTTTTTAACCAACTCCTTGAATCTGTTCATCTGAGAAGTGTGAAAAGTTACCAGTTACCAGTTCAGTACAATTGGGTAATTCCAGCTTTGCTCTGCCATTTTCCATGGAGGCCAGCCTTCAAAAAGCTATAGAAACAGTTCCTGTAGTCAGAAACACAACTCCTTGGTGCTATCAGATGTGCTACCCAGCAGTTTCTGCTGCTAAGTCAAGGTACAGACAACCTCTTACACTCCATGTTGGAATCTGTCCTGGCTGGCCAGGATGTCTCCCTGCCTACCATCCTCCATATGGCACAGACCAGATGAAGTGTGTGCTCTCAGGACTCCAAGTTTTAACTGTCCTCTATTAATAACACAGATTCTTCTTTCTACAACACAAAGTGACTCCACAGCATTTTCTGGTAAGGGAAATTATAGCTTGGCATCTGTTCTTTTCACTGCCAGAACCAGATTGCTCATCTTATTATATCTTACAAAATTGCTCAAGACCTGCAAGGAGAAAATGGATTTTCAATATGGCCTTTTTTGTTTTAATAGGCATGCTTAAGATCATGAAAAGCACTGTGCCACTTCCAAACACACCACAGAGCTTTTGCAAGGACAGGCATCATAAGGGCATTAGGAAATAAAACTGAGGAGCTTCAAAACATAACATCCCAACACTGATACCAAGATCATCTGATTAAAAAGCTCTGTGCAGCACTGTCACATTTCAGCTCAGCTGGGAGCAAATTTACCTTTTAACCCTGGCTGGTGAGTGAGCACAGCAGAAAACATCTCAGGACAAAAAAAGGACATTTTGTAGCTATTCCCCTCTCTTGCAATCTCTTCATTTACAGGTGAACTGAACTCCCACAGCTGGAATTTCTAACTGAGACACAAAGGAACTTTTAAGAACATGACACAATGGCACAGGTTCAGAAGAGGAGGCACCCTGGCAGTTAGGATTTATATTTCCATTCACTATCACCCATGTTAGGGAATAGAAGGACCACACAGCCAGGAAGAGCTGTGTATCTGCATTCAACTGTGCTCTCTGCTGAATAGAGGTTACATTAAATCAATAGGGAAGATAATTCTTGACTTTCACCCTGCTGCCACACCTTCCCAGCATGATAAAGCTGACAACAATCTGCTGGGTTACACATGGCTTTCCTAAGCCTCACATGAATCCACAACAGAAATAAAACTCCAAGGGATCAGGATCTGTGGAAAACAGCATACCCTTGCAGGTAATGTGTCTTCCACAAAATCTTCACAGAACAAGTGAATGTCTCCATTCCAAGAAGTCATTTGAATTTCTTTATAGGGCAGTCCAGCTGTTGAGTTTGCCAAATGTCATCCAGAGAGTAGGGAATATTAATAAATAGCCATTTTCCAGATGGTGCTCACACCATTTGCTTGTATGTCGTGTGCCATTGCCCCTGCGCCACAAACCTGCACAGCCTGAAGACTCAGCCTACAGCTGGCCATGTCCCTGGAGCAGTTCCAAGAGGCAGCACCCACACAAATTTCAGCATTATGAAGACTTTTTTTTAATCCATTTCCTTGAATCTGTTCATCCGAGAAGTGTGAAAAGGGCCCCACAGTTACCAGTTCATTGCAATTGGGTAATTCCAGCTTTGCTCTGCCATTTTCCATGGAGGCCAGCCTTCAAAAAGATATAGAAACAGTTCCTATAGTCAGAAATCTCCTTTCAGTATGAAGTTTGTGCTCTTCACACCAATGATTTTGAGATTAGTCTGAACTACAGACAGAGGATCAGTTCCACTCCACTGCCATTCCTTTCTGGTAATTTACAATTGGGTAATATGGAACAGTGCTAAATAATGTGAACACCAAAATAATGAAAGATAATACATAAGGGGTTATAGGAGCTGCAGCTTCAAGTGGTATTTTGGCCAATTTAAAATCAGTAGATGAACTCTGCATTCCAAGGGAACAGACCCCTGTAAGCAGTTTGAGAAAAGCAGCCATTGAAATTGAGATAAGAGAAAGGCTATGACTGAGCTGAGTTCAGGAACATAAAAAACACTGAGATCAATTACAACCAAGGTTCAATCTGTGCAACCTCACACAGGGTTAGAGGGACTGATGATGCTCAGTTTACCAAACCTGAAGACTCTGAAAAGAAATCATGAAATCCAGAGATCACTCCTATCAAATGAGGAAGTGTTCATTGAATGCCCTGAGAACTCCATTTAAACCTTAAAAAAGAAAAAAATTACCACCACCTACAGTCATTAAAACTATTTTAAAAAGTCAAATTTTGATTGCAGAAATGTAATCTGGAAACAGTCTATGAATCTGAATTATGGTGAGTCATGCATATTTTATTTCCCTCTTCAAATGTAAATGAATGCCTAATGTATTTAAAGTTTCATCTATTGCCAGGTTGTTTTACCAGCAGATGTACAAAAGGAAAGAGATGACAAGGAGGCCAGAAACAAGACAGTTTCTAAGTACTTGAAATCCTGAGTGTAGAACACAGTAGACATAGCCATGGTCCACATGTCCTAAATGGTACAGAAAAAGACAAAGAAAAGAGTGAACAGTCAAGGAGAATGGAAGGGGAAAAAAATCTTCATTGTTACTGGGATGAAATGGGTTAGGCGGAAGTCACAGCTGTGCCTACCCAGAACCACCTTATTGTTCTCAATGGATCAGCAGGTTCTGGTCTCTTGAGTATCTAAACAATCCTGAAGTTTCCTCCAATGCACAGGAAGTAATTTCCAGAAATCAACAATACCAAAATACAGCCATCATGCCCTCTCTCTTTCCCTGATCATGTATGTGATTTCTGTGTGGGACATCTGGGAAGTTAGGCAGCACAGGAAACTTAGAAGGTGGAAAACACACGAGGAAGGGAAAGGGATGATTTCAAAACTTGCTGTGTGATTTGCCTCACTAGATAGCCCAGACCCATGAAATGTGGTGCAAAACCATCTGTCAGCCTATTTGTGCTCTGGAGAAGCCCCAAGGAGCCTGCAGAGAGGGCAAGGTGGCACAGACCAGCCTACAGATGTAGAAGAGACAATGAACTGCCACAGCTTTGAAAGAATAGCCAGGTCTTTTAAAAATATCCTATCCAAGAGACTCATGGCCCTATAGGGAAAGCAAAAAGCAAGTTTTGGTTTGGCAAGCTCTGAGCCCCAGACCCATTCTATCTCCAACAGCACCAAAGCTTTATCAAGACCAAGAGGTCTGGAAAAGGACCAAATCATTAAAAGTGAATGAGTATTTCCAGTAACATATTCCTTTCACCTAGTTTATTCCTAATGACTAGAAGCTGCTGCTTACAGAACAGTAGGCATGAGAGATGGAAGGAAACCAAAGGACCAATTAGGTCATTAATCCATCAAATTGACAGAAGATTAGTTCCTGGAGTATATTTCTTACTTTTTCATCCACTTTACTTTTAAAAAGCCCCAGCAATGGAGAGTTTATCCATTCTCTCAAGAAAATCACCCACAACTTGTTAAATATTTCTCACCAGGCCAATTTCTATTCTTTCCAGCTTATAGTTTCCCTTTTTCTTAAT
Source organism: Ammospiza nelsoni (assembly GCF_027579445.1). Classification (NCBI taxonomy): domain Eukaryota; kingdom Metazoa; phylum Chordata; class Aves; order Passeriformes; family Passerellidae; genus Ammospiza; species Ammospiza nelsoni. The sequence continues at coordinate 11,699,927 of NC_080640.1, forward strand.
TTTATGTTGCTGCTCTCAGCAACATTTTGTAGGCCATTCTCCAGCACACATTCAGCAAGTGCACATGCATCCTTCCTTATCCTCTAGCCACATAAACTCCATTGAGTAATTTCATCCTTTTCAAATGCATTTTTTTCCAGTCCTTTAGATTCAGAAAAAAGTGGTGGCTTCCTTTGGCATATTTTCCCCCCTGAACTTCCCTTCCACCTGTCTCTATGTTCTACTGTCCCACTGGATTTGAAAGAAAAACTGCTACATTTATCTCCTGAAAGTAATAAGACAAAAAGACACCAATTTTTATGGACTAATATCAAGTGCACCCAAGTCATTGCAGAGGGATAATATAACACAGACAATTTTCTACTTTCATGACGCAATGGGATGGAAGATTGGCTGGCTGTTCACTCCTCTCTCAGTAAGAGGTGTTGTTCAAATGCAGATTTACCTGCCTAGCAGAAGGATCAGGCCAACCTCTGGTACAGAGTAAAAAGGGAAGCATGAACACAAAAAACACTCCCAGGCAAGCACGTTCCCTACTGACACCATTACATCCATCCATGGCAGAGATTTGGATCTCAAAGCACCACTCCTCCCTCTAGGTCAAGTCTCAGCCTCCCCATGGGCTGCAATTAGAGCAGCTGCACTAATTGCTTGTGGGACAGCTGGCTGTAGTCAAGGTCAAGGCTGCCCTTTGCTAGATGCCAAAAATCTCAGCTGAAGACTGGCTACACACTGAAAGGGACAGAATCCCTTCAGTCTGAGGGCTGGAAATCAGAGGGGTCACACACCACAGAGCTCCAAAATGGAACAAACTGTTCGAACAAGATGGTTTTGATTAAGCAGGAAATAAAGATTAATTTCTTAGTGCAGCATCGAACGGAGTTGCCGCCTGTAATTACAGGCAGAGGATGCCACAGCCAGCACAGCCTCTGGGTATCCCCAGGCAGAGATTCCCAGGGGAGACAGTTCTTCTCACAGGAATTGCCTATGGACTTGCCCAAGCAGAAATACTGCAAAACACACTACACAGTAGTCCAGCCCCACTGAGAGAAGAGGCTTGAGCAGATTTCTATCTGATGGCCAGGAGAGCATAGCCACATGGGCAATTCCCTGCAGCCCCACTGACTTAAGAGGGAGTGACATTCACCAGCCAGAGCACACCTGGGCAAGGATGAGCTCTTGTCTGTGCCTGTCCACTGCAGGCCACTTTGTTCAACTGGAAGGGAAAGAAAAGAGATGCTTTGATGGGACTGGAGAGCCACAGACTGCTAGGAGAGTCCAGAGGTGGTTCAGCTTCAGGGAGTGTCTGAGCTTTCAACAGATAAACAACATTCTCTGCCCCTAGCTGAGAACAGGAGTTGAGGATCATAAGCAAGAGGAAACTGGTCCTGACAACCCCAGCTCTGTCTCCTCACATGAGTGGAGGAGATCTCATTAATGCATTTTTACTCCACACCATCATAATCTCTCTTGACTTTCAATGGCTTTGAGCAACAACCTCACACCTTGAAGAGCCTGATAAACTCAACTTTAAACTGATTATTGAAATATCCAAGCTGTTCATGCAATGAGTGCCAGCTGAAGCTGCACTCTCTTCACTGCTTAATCTTCACTTACAGTGACAGAATTCATTTGTTCTTTCCCACTGCACTCCTTATACCCAATTGTGCATTCCCAAACCCTCACACATACCCCTCTTCCCACCTCCAATGAGCACACTGCTTACAGGATTTCTGGAAATAGCTCATTTAAGGGAGAGCTTATTTGTTTCAAGCAATGAACAAAGAAGAAAAAGCAAAAAGAACAACTCAATTACTGTTTAGTTGAGGATAAAACCAGAGCAGCTTTGATAACTTTATGTGCAGCAGCAACAGAACTTCATATTTAATTATTTTCCACTTCCTCTTCTGAATTCCTAAGCAATATTAAGTAACATCAGCTCTCCACACTGCCAGAAGCAATTGCATTTAGAAGTAAGATGTCCCAACATAACTTGAAGAAGAAGCTATAAACACCAAGATGCAGCTACCACACCCAGCAAAGGGAATGGAGCTCTCTCACCACCCTGCCACCACCTATGGCTTCAAGCAATCCATGGACTTACCCGAGCCTTAAGGCCTCATCTGAGCGAGAAATCCCCACACCTCTGCCACAAGTCCTTCCTCTAAGCTGCCTCCAGCTCCCTTCATTCTCCTCCAGACCAAGAGACAGAGGGAAGAGGAACTCAGAGTTCTCAATCCAGAAGCATCCTCCACATTGCTAACCTCTTGCTCCTCCTCCCCACTGCAGATTTGAAGGTTCTTTTCCTCTGCAGCTGTTCCCACTCTCTCCTGAGGGCCCCAGAAGCAAGGGCAGACAGCTGCAGCTTTCTGCAGAAAAGGTCACTTGCTGATTGCTTGCCAGGTGAGGGACAGTGTCCATCCCCCTGAGGAGGGCAGATATTATCTCCTCTGTGTGACATTTGCACAGTGCTTTGGAACACAGCTATGTAAATGGACAGCAGTCAGGGATGTTGTTCAAATCCTGTAAACCCATCCAGAGCCAAGAGGGCAATGCATTCGAGTATCTAGATCTGTGTACTTAACAATCAGAAATGAAGTATAGGGCCTCTAAGCAAGTCCAGGTTTACCCAGATCTGTGGCAAACACTTCACCCCAGTTTTGCTGAAAAGCAAAATTCTCTCCAAAGGGAACAAAATTCAAACCATTTGAAGAGATCATGTGACACTGCATTTGTCATTGCCATGGCCGGGAAATTATCCAACCCGTCACACAGCATGGGCAGCCTTTGCAGGTGGGTCAGTGGAAGCCTGGGGCACAGACCAGCAGCTACAGCAGAGGTCAGACAGCCCTGTGGTGTGGGCACTGGGGCCAGCAGAAACTGTCAACACACACGGATTTGAGGACACCGCTTGGCAAAGTGTCATTTTCTACTTCTCTTCCACTGAAGCCATGGGAACACTAACACTGCAACACTCCCCCACCTTCCCTAGCCCAATTAAGTCCCAGATAAAAGATTTGGCAGTGATGATTTACCCAACCCCCCTATGCAGTGCAATCAGATGTTTAGAAACACCACGAGTCCTGAATTCCAACTATTGAGTCTTCCTATGTTTTTGCCTGACAGATCAAAAGCTTTCTGCACATTTTCTGTTATGTAACACGATTAAAATACCCTGCAACAATACCCTGAAAGTCACAGGTAAAAAGTGCTGGCACTCCACAGGGCAGTAGATGTGAAATACTCCGGTACTTTAGTCCAGGGCTTTCCAAGCAGCTCCCTGTTTAATGAGTCCCTCACCAGGTTTAATGACCTGCCAGAGCTTTAGAAACACTCTTCCCTCCTCATCAATGATTCACATGAAGTCTTAAAGCTGTGCACAGATTAAAGAGGCTGCTGCTCTCCCACCTCGCTTCAGCCCAAAGTGGTTTTAAATATTTCATCTCACCACAGAACTCTTCTGTACACATCCCAAAGGTGCTCTGAGAAGCTCTCACCAGGAGCTCAGCATTACCTGGCAGAGGGCCTGCTGGCACCACAAGAAAGCTGTCACTGCCAGCCATGCCCACATCCTATATTTACTTTCTTCAATGAGTCCTGCATGACCCCAGCTGCCAAGAGTGGGGATGGGATTTTCTGAGGTAGTTGATGCTTTTTATAGAGAAACAAGGCCTGATTGCAGGGACAGAACGAAGAAATACCTGATCTGTAATTACTGGGGTCAGCAGGAGCTTTCCTTTGACTTCAAGGGAAATGGAAGCATGACTCTCTTCTTAGCTCTGAGGGGATTCAAAAGGTATCCAAAAACACTGGCTGGATCTTGCACTTCCCAGGAGAGCATGTCAAGGATTAGCAGTCTAATAGGATACCCCTAACACCCTGTAGCTCTCACTGTGAGGCCACCCTGAAGTGAGAAGTCTCATGGTCCAAGCTGCCACAGAGAATTCCCCCTCCCTCCCTCCACACACAAAGCAAGGCTCTGCCCTGTGGTGCAGTCCTCATAAACACTTTTTTGGTCCCAAGGAAAGGAGAGCCAAGTAGCACAGGGAAAAGTGTAAAAAAACCTCCAGCCACCCCCAAGCTTTGCCACCAATGGCAGGAATTTGCTGATACCACTCCAAGCCACCACTTTGTCGTCTCCCAGATGGGAATGATACCAGCAGATCTCACATTCCAAGCCTCTGCCAGCTTAGTGGCCCATGGCTAGCAGCCACAGTCTCCACATGCCTGTAGGCATTCACAACACAGGAAAGGTTCCTCAGAAGATCACCCTGGGGTCCTCTGGAAAATTCCTGCCCTTTGGATTTTCATTTAAATCAACTTAAACCTTCAGAACCTCCACGGCACAGAAGACCCTGCCCCCCTACAGAAAAAAATCCCTTTCCAGCATCTGCCCATGGTCAGCAATGTGGATGAGGAACCAGATGATTCCCCTACACTGCCAGGGACAGTACAAGCATGTAGTACTTGGTCACATAATTTCTTTGGCCTCATTTCTTTTTTCATTCCATAATGGAAAATGTGGGAAAAAAATCCCTCAGGGGATGAAGGGAGTCACAATAGTCCACAGCAGACATGGCCAAATCATGAAAAATGTTGTTTGTTGGCACACTCAATATGAAGCCTTGAGTTCTCCTGTGTAATCCAGCCTTTATAAGGAAAGAGTGATGACCTCTGTAGGCCTGCAAAGGGTAGACTTGACTGAGAGAAAATACAAAGATCCCTTTACTTAGTGCAAAACCAAACAAAAGTGAGCAATAAAGCACTGCAGAAAACAAGCAGGTAAGCACTTGTGTTTTATCTTCAGTCAATACCTTTTCAGCATGGCTGATCTCTGAAATCTGATTTCATGTAGTTCTGCAAACCCATACCCCCTGGGAAGCTTGCACTGCTCTAGCCAAGCATTAGCTCTCACTTCATTTGTCCACACAATCTCTACACAGCTGTCATCTTGACATCCAAGCAAGCTTAAATAAAAACACAATCTCTCCATAAAGCACACCTCTCTTCTCAAATAGCTGCTGCTCTCAGGTGTCCCTTTCCATGAAATCCATCACCAAACCACTTTGCCTTCCTCAGCAAAGGGAGGACATTTAGAGAAGAGAGCTCTGTAGTACATCACAGTCTCAATTTGCTGTGGCTCATTGCCTCCTTGCTCACTCTATTCCCTCCTGGAAGTGAGAGGGCCATGGCATGGGTTCCTGGCCAGAGTCACTGCAGCAGCCGTGGAGAGATGCATTGTACATCCTCTCTGTACAACAAAGCCATCAAGGAAAGGATGTGGCAAGAGAGAGCACTCAGTTAAAGGGCTGTGTGATGAACAACTGGACCTTGAGGTGGATGAAGGAACCAGGTGATAAGGCAAGGAAATATCTACTGCCTTAATGTCAATTCACTTCCTCCTTCTTTCAGATCCCTTCTTGTCTAACGACTCAGGGCTTTCAATGAAAGGAACTGCTCAATGCAGTCCAACCCATGCCCAGGAACCACTGTGGCTCCCCATCACCCCCTGTCAGCTCCAGCTGTCTTACTCTGCTCAGCAGAGGGTGAATGTCCATGGCTCTGCACAACCCCTGTGCAGAAATCCTTGCAGTTTAACCACAGCACCAAAGCATCACACCAGAGGAAAAGATGCAGGTGCTGGGCTGTTTCCAAAATGCCTTCCTTCCACTCAGCTGTCTCCAGTGCAGCTCAGCCAGAGCCACACCATGATGAGCTCCTCACTGGAGGAGTGGTGCCAACACCTGGGCACCCCACTAAGCCACCAGGGCTCCCGAGCAAAGAGCCATCAGGTACCCAAAACCCTAAACATTCAGGAAGTTTGAATCATATGGAAATCAAGATTTATCAAATTCCAATCATCTCCATCCCCAGCAGAAGCTCGGTGGCCTTAAAGAAGTTTTATCAGGTTTGAACTTATCCCAGGTTATATAAAATTGCTGCAGTAGACTCAAAGATGTGAAACATGGGTATGAGAGTGCAATTATGTTAGAGTTGATTGCATTTAGGAGTTAAGGTTAGTGGAACCAAACTCAAGCTGGTGTGAATCATCACAGTTCCACTGGAGGGAACAGTTACATTATTTACTCCGGATGAAAATCTGTTTCACTAAGTTGAACAGAACAAGAAAAGGGCTATAAACAGAATCAGACTTATAAAACAGTAAACCACAATTTTCTGTCCTTAAAATAAGTCTCTCTCCAACGCTAGATTTCAAAGCTGGGGCCATGTCAGGTGAAAGGCAAGGCCCTCCATTGCTGACTTACACACACAAAAAGGATATAACCTGATGGCACCTGGCAGGTATAACTCACTTGCCACATCAGGAAGCAGAGCTCATAGATGGGCTGCCCCTCAGTCACCTGAGAACATTGTTTAAATATTTTCTCCAGATGCAAAGGCAGCTCTGTGGATTGCAGCACAGCTGTTGGATTTTGGAGCCTGAGGCTCAATGTTTGCTTCTACTACAGCTACTCCTCAGCAAGGCTTTCAAGCTGTTCTGAACCAGTCAGCCTTCAGGACTACCTTGCACCTATACCAATGAATACCTGTGCATAAAATATCGTCAGCTGAGGACCAGGGACTGATGCCCATGGCATTGGGTTCCTCTCCCCTGGAGATGCTCTCTTATCTTCCTGCTCTTCCTGTTTTCATTGAATCACTGGAAACTCCCTTAGGTCTCTGCCATAGGGAACCAGGATCAAAAACAGACCTGCAGCTCCTTATTTTTGATGCCCAGCTCTGCCATATCCTGCTTTCTCCCAGCCCAGGTAGAGAAAACTCCTGAGAGCTCTGTTTTCTGAGCAAGCAGCATGCTGCAGGTGGCTTGGTGCACTGCAGGGTGTTGGGTATACCTGCCAACACCAGCAGTCAGAGGTAATCTCTCACACTAAATTTCTGGTTGGGGTAACAGACAAGCTTTTGAGCACTTTACCCCTTGTCACATCACTCCACCTACAAAAGGTCCAGACTATTTCAGTCAGCTGATGGAGAATTACAAAATGAGGGTGAGCACCCTACTTTACAGTGCCCTGTAATGCCAGAAATTTACACCGACCTTGGTGGCCCCAGAATACTGAACCACGTAATGCACAGCTCCCCACCAGCCTCCATCCCCTGCAACAGGGCCAGACTTTGCACACTGGAGCATTAAATCAGCAATCCTCTGCTTCTCTGGCATCACCATGGGACTCTGCTGCTCAGGTTTCCCTGCCACAGGAGTTTGATTCACAGTAGAGGCTTTTCAGCTATGGCTGTGGGAAGCTGATCTACATATTAATATAATAACCCTTTACAATTCAATAAGATGAGAAATGGAAAAATATGAGAAAGAAAAGATGAAGCCCTCTGCAGATGTTGTCCTCACATATGGTGTCCCATATGGTTGTATTTCAGTGCAGCTTGGTTTTATAAGATCTCTCTCCAGAGGGTAACCCCAGCCCCCTTCCATACTGTGATCAAGAGATTGATTAAGGAACAGGTAACACTGCAAGCCACTTTGTCACTGCTGATAGAAGTGCTGAACAGCCACTGCTAAATTACAGCTATCAATCTCCCAGCCTGTACATGGATCCATTAATTATTTCTTCCATTACCCACAGAGACAGATGCTTCCTGTTTTCTTGACATAAGCTGTGTGGATCTCTTGCCCATCTGGCTTCTGTGTGTTGCTATAATGGTAGCTTTCCCCCAGTCATGCTACAATTCCTAACAGCCTCCACAAGGAGACAACATTATCACTTGGCATTTCTAAAGGATAACTCTCCTCCAAAATTTGTTAATTCGCCCTGGAATTCCTGGATTATGTTATGAAGTACTCTTAGCCCAGATATAGAGGGGGTGTGTAAGGATGGGAAACTGGTACCAGTGGCATGACTTGCCAAACATCATAGTAGGGATGATCATCACCATCTACAGTGACAAAGTAGACACACAAGCAAAAACCTGACAGTTTGCTTTCCCATCAGCACATAAGGATAACAGACAGCATTCCATGACCTGCTTGCTTAGGGAAAGCAGAGTTCTCATGCACAGTGTATGGCTGCAGCTACAGCCGGGCCCAAGGATGATGATGCTTCTTTAGTCATGCAGGACACAGCAGCAGCACAGGGTGAAGCCACAGCCACACCAGCAGGGCCACCACCAGCAGCCTGCCAGATTCCACAAGATCTGACCTGTCCCCTGCACACACAGAGAGCTCCAGGGTTTCTGCAGGGAGAGGAAGCCCCTCTGCACAAATTCCATCAACAAAACTGGAGCTCTCTCCAGCTAGCAGATATAGAAAGGAGCTGGCTTGGGGATTCCCATTTCAAGTTCACACCTGGCCCATAACCTGTGAGGGGAAGATGGCCATAGATGTTAGATTAGAGCAATTCTACAGATGATCTCTCCTGAGCATCAGCTTCTCCAGGCACAGAGAAATGTGTAGCTTTGATAGCAGTTCCTTTTTCATGACTCACTTCCATGTCATTATACCAATAAGATCCTGTCTCTCCAGGGTGTTTTCCTCTAGTGATTAAAGATTTGAGCCTTTGACCTTGTGCCTTATCTACACTACAAACATACACTATAACCACCTAGAAACTTAGTGCCTTTCATCCCTTATTCTTAATAAAATTGCCAGCAGACCTATTGCAACAGAATAATGAAGCTAAGCAATTGCATTCAGCTCAGTAAATCTAGGAGCAGTGCCTGTTAAAAATAAATAGAATTAGATTTAAAAAACTCTCACAACTAATTGCGGAAATGTGGAGTATTATGAAAATATCCCAGCAGTTCAGCCAGAGTTCAAAAACCTCTCACTCTGCTGTTTCAGCTGCTGAAAGGACAAAGTGTGAGGAAAGATGAGAGAAGGGACTTGCACATATCTGGAAGAAGAGGAAGAGGAGATGTCAGGACATATCCACACATAGTGTGTGCCTGAGGGAGCTGCTGCAGGAGCTGCAGACAGCATGGCCCCTGGCATGAGATGCTCAGGAAGGGAAGGAATGATGCTCAGAAGCAGGTGCTTTGGCAGGGTGTTGGGGAGAAGGCAGCCCTGCACCTGGCTTGCAAATTTGGTGACATGTCATTTCAGCTGACATCAATAATCTGCAGTTTGTGTTGTATTAGTGGTGCAATTGGGCATTTCTGGCATGAAGCACAAGGCAAGATTCCTCTTCCAAGGCAAGGCACATAGGCAGGACATAAGAGCAAGGCACAGGGCAAGCACTGCATGTGCAGGGACTCCTGACACTGCTCTGCTGAGCAGCCACATGAGGGCTATCCAGGTCCAGATGCCCAGTCTGGAGGTGCTGAAGGTACAGCCTTTTCCACCATTGCCTGTGCATGGTGTGGTAACCACATCTCCACCTCTGGGTGCACCCTGTGGGTCTGGACAGGCCCACAGAAGGTCTCATCTGCAAGATCACTCACAGACATCTGCCAGGGCTCATGACACTGCCCCTGACATGCTGGGAAGAGACTGTTGCAAGATTTAAAGCCACAGAAATTGATTCAGCCCCCAGCAGGTGGTAGGAGAAAGCAAGAACCATGGCCTTCCCCATATCCAGTTCCCTCCAACAATGAGGTCATCTGGGGAAAACTCCCAAATCACCCCAGGATTGCCAACAAGTACAATGAATCTCTTCTGCCTCTACACCTCCCTGGATTTCAGGGGAGAGATCCAGAAACCTCCAGCAGTTGCCACCACTACCCCAAAGAACTTTCTCCAGCTGCCAAATCGCTTACAACTGGATCTAGACCTGGGTCTGATTCCTGGGAGAAATTGCTGCTGTAGGTGTGAGCTGCTGCCCTGCCCTTCCACCAAGAAAGGCAGTGCATGTCCCAAATACACAGAGAACAAGAAAAGGGAGCTCCATCTCCACAGTGCACTGCACAGTAAGTGGTGTAATTTATAGCACATAAATACTGTACGTATACTGCTGCGTTTTGCAGACATTATCATCTCAAAGGGTAGGTAGGAGGTGGGAAAACAGCTTGTAACAACTGTAGCTTAGACAGCTGCTTTCTTTGCCACGTCTAATGCTGTTTGGGGAGGTAAAATAGGTCTACCCAGCAGTGCCTCTGCCTCTGCTAGGATACACTGCAGCTCCATGTGGAGCTTCTGCTGAATAATTAGGTTCAAGGCAGATTCATGTAGGCAATCTTGTAGAGGCTTTCTGGGAGAAGGACAAATCCATTCCTGACCCCAAGCTCATTCCTTTCTCAGAAGAGACCACACTGTCCTCATGCTGGGCTTTGGCACTGGGTCTAATACAGTCTGTGTCCCAGCCACTGTGGCTGAGAATCTGTGGGCAGGATTATCCTCCCACAATGCCAGGTATCACAGCCAATGGCACCTTTCAAGACTACTTTAAAAAGGTTTTTTCCCACACCAAAAAAGTTAGTCCTAGTCTTTCTACCCCTCCTCCTTTCTTCCCCAGCCTGATTATTGGCCACCTGTCCTTGTGCCCGACAAGAGCCAGTTCTGTCAGCTCACTAATCTGACAGAATATGCTTCCTTTATTCTATCCTGGGGGAAAACTTTTGGCCAAGTTTGTTTTTTGTGCTAATTTAGTGAGTTAAATTGTCTCAGCAGGAGCTGACTACCAGAATCAAAGCTGACAATAGCTCTACCAGTAAAGATACATAAATGGAAAGTGAAAAAATTCAGGATCACAAAGACATTGGATCAGCTCAGCTGCACTACTGAACCACACCCTCCATTAAACATGGCACATCTCATTTTACACTTCTTTATATTAGACAAATAGGTGGTTTCTCTCCTAAAGTCCACAGGATATAAGAAATCACATTTTCCACTGGTCTGGTTTATTCTAGTTGCTGGACATCTTGGCTCTACTGGCCAAAGGAGTAGCTTTTTCTCATTTGTGCTTGGAGTTTGCCTTGAGGAAGTTTGGCAGGATGCAGCTATGACATCTGTAATGGTAACAGCATGGGAAAGGACTGCCAAGGTGATCCTGTGTTAGCAAATGGAATCACACTGCACTTATGCAGCCTTAAGGAAGCCATAACATGACCCAGGATTTTTAGCACATAGAAAACTGGAGGAGACACAATGTCTGGCTCTGGAAGCCTCTGAGATCACCAGAAGCACTGCATGGCAGTGAAGAGAGTGGATCACTCTTTGCTCATCCTGCTCCTGTACAGGTGCTTGTGCTGTGACAGCACAGGGTTGTCACAGATCCCTGCTCTGACCCAGCAGAGCCATCAGCTCTGGCCCAGACCCTGCAGACACAACTCCACAGAGGCCAGGAGCCCTTCTTGGCTCCTCCCTCCTTCTGCTTGGAGCTCTCAGAGCAAGGAAAGCTTTGCTTTTCCCTTTAGGGATGTTAGGCCAAGAGTTCCCAGCACTGATGGTTTGTCTGAGCAGCACAGAATTGCCATGGTTACAGCCTTGTTTGTGGACTTAGGGAGAACAGCAGGATCCATGGAGCCAAACTCAAAAGCTCGCTTGAGCATCAGAGAGATTCAACTGGGGATGAGTCAACATCAGAAGGAAAATAAGTTGCTTCTCCCACCACCCAAAATGCCAAAAGGGACAGTTAGGAAAAACATCATTGCATCAGGGCTTTGAGAAATTTGAGCTCAATCCCTTTCATTAAAAGGCGTAGAAAAATAACTAACCTTCATCACTGCAACTCAGTGCCCTTTCTCCTCAAGGGCAAAGTTTAATTATTCTTTCAGAAGTGCAAACTCCTTCAAGCAATTCTCTTTGCTCCTTATTTTGTTTCAGCCAGAAGTTGTGAGGTTCTAAATGTTGTGAGGTTCTAAATCTCTGCTTCCAGCAGCACTGATGGAGGCTGTGAGAGGAGTTCAAGGCAGAGCTCAGCCTGGCAGACACATCTCACCTGTGTCAGCTTCCCCCTCACAAGCGTGACATGACAGAGTCCCACAAACCCTGCAGGTGCAGAAGCTCAGAAGGGCAGCTGTGTCCTGACTGCCCCTTTGGGTGGTTCTGTCCCTCCTAAGAGCTCCATTCACCCATGAGAGGTCACCACCCTCAGCCCAGACACAGCCTGAGCACAGCCTGAGGCCAGAGCCTGTACCTGTGCTACCCCCTCATACCTGCAGCATGAGCAGGTACCACCAGGTCCTCAGGCATGGAACACCCTTGCTTTTGGTAGCAATTCCCACTGTGATTCACTTGGCCATGCATCCATAGTGCAGCTGTACAGCACTGCCAGATCTCAGCACCAAATACCCAGCAGCACAGCTGGTCCAAATGGCACCGTGCTGGAAGTCTGGCCACAGCCTCAGGGACAGTGCAAAATGCTGCTGTATGAACAGTGTGACATGCTGGATGACACACATTGCAATCCATGGCCTCAAGGGATCCTTCCCACCAGGCTCAGACAGCACCAGGGTGGGGCTGGTATTTGCCCTGTGGTGCTGTAAGCCAGGATATGACCACAAACTTCTGTGTTTACAGGAAAACACCCTCCCACACCACAACACAAACTGGTTTCATCACTCAGACCCCTTGGAAAGCATCTAGAAAACAGCAGGAGCCCACCACTATCACTTCTAGAGGTCACTGTCCATGAACATGACCACATGAGCTCCTTTTTAAGGCTTCTTCCAGCAGAAGATGGTAAGAAGCAGGCTCACTCCTGCCATTTCATTGGGCAGAGAAGCAGTCTGAGCATGCAGAAGAGCAAGGGAAGAGCCTTCCCTGGTGCAGTGTGCCTGGCTAGCACAGTGTGACCAGCACTGCACCTTCTGTCATATCCTGTGATTCTTTGAAACCGGCTTGACCCCACTGAGGAGGAGCAGCACAACAACTTAGAAGCTCAGAAGGAGATTTCTACTGGTGTGAATACCCATTCCCCAGGAAATCAGTGTATTTACAGCCCAAATTTAAACTGCTACAAGCACTATCACTAAAAACATATTTGCATTATTATCACTGCACTGAGCAGTTAATTGCTGTACAAATATTTGTGCTGCCCACATTCATTCAGGGCTGCTGCTGCCTCTGGGTGAACTTACTCAAAATCTGATGTGTTTTCCCAAGACTGGAAGTCTTAAAGGGGATGTGTCTATTTTAATGCTCTGAGAAACACTGATCCAAAATTCCTTTCCACTGAAGTGGATCCAGAGCAACAGGGGACTGTTTGCTTCAGAGGAAAAGCATGATGGGGCAAGGCTTCCCAGGCTACATTTTTGGGCCAAGAAGTCAGGCTGAACTTACCTTTCCTCTTGTCAGCCCATTGTGATTTATTTAGATTTATCACCAGTCCTTCCTACTCCCCTCTCTCTTTCTCTCCACTTTCTTTTTTAATTAGGCCACTGAGGCCTTGTTTTTAGAAACCGTCTGGATCCCAACAGAAGCTTTTAAGTCTCAGACATCAAATGGCAGGCAGTTTACTAAAGTTAATTATGGTAATTTTTGCTTAGTAGTAGCTTCCCTCTGAAGAGCCAAAACTACTTAGAAAAAGCCCCAGCCTCAGGCATGAATTTCTAAGAACATATTTTTTGTCATACATTATTTTACAAAGTTAAGTAGCTGCAGAAAGTTAAAATCCAGAAGGGAAAAAAGAGCTGACAAAAAGAATAAGCTTTTGGGGGCCATACACACAAGCAGACAATATTTGCCTTTTGCAGGCACTGCTGGCTGAGCTGTGTCCCACAGTGGCCCAGTGACTGTGTTCAGCTGGAAAGGCTGCTCTGAACTGCACAGAAGGACAGGCAGCTCTCCAGCCAGCCCCAGAGCAGAGAAGGCACAAAGATATCCTGAAAATTCTCACAAAGAGGAGCTGTGAGTGAGGCATGCTGTGTGTGCAGTGTAGGTACCTGGCTGTCCCAAGCAGCCAGGCCCACAGGGATGCCCCTCTTTGGAGGCAGAGCATTATGTGTCCCACTGCAGGGCATCCCATGCAGCCACAGGCCAGGGAGGTCACAGAAACAACAGCAAACTCCTTCCAAGCACTTCTGTAGGCAGATCATGTGCAGCAACAGGGCTTTTACAGTACCCTGGCTAAAGCAGACCCTGCCTCTTAGCATGGATTCAGCCTGTGGGTGAGAACATATTACATGTTCAAAATTACTATAACTATGGCACTCACAAAAACATCCACTACAAAGAGGATGGAGTTGATTCATGCAGGGATGCAGGGTTGTTGCACAAGGAAAAAAGGCAAAAGCCAAACAGTGAGGAATTAAGAGCCACTTTCCCAATGTCTTGACAAACCATCACCTCACTGCCTGCAGATTACTCAGCCTTACATGAGCTAAATACCTTGATTTATGCCCCTGCTTTTTCTTTTGCCAATCAAGAATATCAGCCTCTATTTGTTTTCCAGGATTCCCTTCTAGGTTCCCATAGGGGAAAAAAAAAAACTTTTTGAAGAGAAGTGTGCCACCTGGAGAGGAAAGGAAAACAGAAGGAGGACTGACAGTTTGCTTTTGATTTCTATGGCCACAGAGTCTGGCCAGATAATCTGGGCTTTAATACACAGATTGTTTCTTTTATGAAGGGTCTGAAATGTGGTGCTTTTATCAATTACCAAATAGGTAATCTTCAGCTACTGATGAGTTTGTTTCATCTTCAGACTCTTTTAGGCAGTTTAGCATTTCATCTGGGAATCTAGAAACCACTGGGAGCAGTTGAAGTCAAACTTTCAAATATCTATATTTGATGGGTTGAGAGGTATGCATAAGAATGTAAAATACAAGTTCAGAGCTTCCTGCATAACCCATCTCAGCACTGGAAGAAAGGAGGAGGGGAAAATATATGTGTATTCTAATTTAATCAAAAACAAGTATCCAAGCAATCACTATGGTCCTTTCCAGAAGTTCTCATTCTGTGGATGCTGCAGCTGTTTGTTTGCCAAGTGGTTTGAACAGCTTAATCATTGTTTAGTGTAAAAGAAAGTAATTGATTTTTGAATTTACACTGAGACATTACACAGCACTGAGAAGACTGCCTAGATTTCCAAAAACATCTTTTAAAACAGTTTGCCTTTTTCAGCAAAGTAGATCTGGGTGTCTGCCTACTTTCAGACAATGAAATTCTGGCTCTCATCAAGCTTCTTGCTATGCAAACATGACTAGGTTTCTGATCAAATGTATCTGCTTCTTTAGGCCAAACCTAATGCACAAAAGCATTAGATGGCCCCCATGGTCCCTCCCAGCCCTATTCTGTGCAGCTCTGGAGTAAACACTGGGGCTGTTTTGCCTTTCACCATCCCTTCCTTGAATGCCACGATCAGTCTAGAGGGCCACCAAGCAGTGGACAAGGATTTGGCACTGGGACTCAGAGCTCCATCAGAGCCCCTCAGTGCCCAGGTGGTTCCACACCCTCCAGCCCCTCCAGGCCATGGTTACAGCTTGAGGGCTCATGCCAAGCACTGGAGCCTGTGGGACAATGGACAGGCCTGTGCTTTATGGGTTTGTGGCACTGCAGAGAAAAGGAGCAGTGGAAAAGATGCCAGCTGGCAGGGATAAGGCTGGAGAGCTCCATTTCCCAGGCCACACAGCTCCACTGCCCAAGCTGAGACCTTTTCTTTCAGCAGTCAGGGGCTGTGACATTTCCCTTCTGTGACAATTAGGGAGAGCAGCCAGCCCTGCAAGAAAACATAAGGACAGCTCCTGGAACAGCAGCAGTGGTAGGACCAGCTGAGGCAGAGGGAAAACAACCATATCTCCATGGCAAACTGCAAAATCCATCTAAGCCCCAAGAGCAAAGCCCAAGGATCATTTGTTTGTGATCCCTCATGCCTCTCAGCCAGCTCTGCTTTCCCAGGACAGAACCTGTCTCCTGTCACACTCCTTTACAACAGATTTTTGGAGTCTTAAACACCCCACCCCAGCCCCAACAAAAAAAACAACAATAAAAAGGCCAAACCTTACAGGTAAGCACAACAATCAAAATTACAAGAAAAGTTTCACTTCATTAACTTTCACTGCATTATCCATGTGGTGAACATGGGGTTTCAACAAAGGAGCAGTGGGAAAACCTCAGGTAGCCTAAAAATTCCCCTTGGAGAAACCCACAGGGCTCAGCTATCCAGATACACTCACTTCTGTAAATTCATACAGGATGAGAGTAATCCCTGCAGCACCAATTCTCATGTTACACTTCAATTCTTCCACTTCAGAATTAGAAGATTAGAGGACATAAAAAAACACCCACATCATGCTAATACCTATCTCTTAAATAGATCAAGGTACTTTTTATAGAATTGCTCAAAGAGAGTGATAACAAGGCCCAGGCCTGTGCTGAACATCAGTGGAGAAATCTCAAAGCACTGTGTGCAGGCACTTCTGCTCTGAGGTCAGCATGCACACCAGGAATTTCAGTTCCCCCTCCCAGTTCTTGCTTCCCAAACTCTGCAGTGCACATCCAAGAGCAGCTGATGCAACAACACCTGGCTGGAACTTTGTTCACCCTCCTCACAGCCTGCCCCATTCCTGCCTGTGCCTTTAATATCCAGCACACAAAAGATGACACACCTTGGCCATTGCCTTCTGAGCTGTCATCAAAAATCCTCCTCTCTCATTAACCAGGCCCCTCCTTGACACCACTGCCAGCCAGAGCATGGCTTTCCCGTTTCTGAGTAACCCAAACTGAAAGAGCTGCTCCTGTTTCCCACAGCTGAGACAAATCATATGGCAAGTCAGGGCAAGATTTCCCTTTCTCTATCCTTTCAGCAATGCCATCACATTCTTTCTAACTACAATATGCTCTTTGGGTCCAGGGAGAAGGACTTCCATGTGTCCCAGTTCATAACATGCATTGGGGCTGGGGACAGAATGACAGAAGTGTTATCACTATACTGGTGAAATCAGTGTTTTGTTGGAATGTGCCTGTCCCCACTTCACACAGTTCTGCAAGGCCTTGGCAAAAGACACCTAAAAGCCCTGGGTTTGTGTCATTTGTCCTGAAGCTGAAATCATTTGTCCACAGAGCAAAGGAGAGCCCTCTTCTTCTGGAACAAACAAACAAAAGAGCAACAAAAATAACCCAAACAGAGCAAAGGAAGAGAAAAGGGTTTAAATGCGTGGAAAAGGGAACCACTTACCTCATCTCTCCCTGCTCAGCATCTGTTCAGTCCAATCCTCCAACCCTCCCACACAGGTACAAAGGGGTCACCTGTTCCTCTGTCCATCAGCAGCCAAAATCTTGCCCCAAAATTGGCCTCAGCACACCACACCTGGACCAGCCAGCAGCTAGCAGCATCACACAGCTCTGTCCCAGGAAAGCAAGTCTGTGAGGGGAAACTCTTCACTGCCAAACACAGTGAGCTAGAGGCACCAATTTCACTGTCTGTTTTAGTATTGTTGCCTTTCCAGCAGCTGCCTCAGCTCTGTCTGGGGTTAGGCTCCCCCCACCCCACACCTGGTAATAGTGCTGCTTTCATGGCCAGATCTGAATCTTTGCTGGATAGAGCAACCCCAAAAAGAGCTTGGTTAATTAAGAGCACTATACTGATTCTGCGCTCTTCTTTGGCTTGTTAAGAATTTGAGTTCAAAAGGATTTCCACTGCCAAGAAATCAATTAGAGTGGTTTCAGGAGATACTGAGGAGAAAGATGCGGGCAGACATGCTGATTAAAAAGGTTCCCATCCCACGGTTGTGTTTCCACCTGCCAGCTCTCCTGCCTATGCCATAGTCCTAAAGGAAGATTACTTACAGTTTTCCTTAGTCCAATTCATAGAAATTCAGCCTGAAGAGTCTGGAGCTCATTTTGTGGCTGCATTTGCTCAGACTGGGGGATTTTTCATGTGTCAGGTCAGAGAACTCAGGGGAGCCCTCCCTTGAGGGCTGGGGCAGCCACATGAGGAGCATCTGCCAGCCACATGGTAAAGGAAAGCATTTCCTCATCCACACAGCCCTTTAAACTCTCAGAACTTTTGGACAATAGCGACTGATGCCCTGCTTGGGTTACTGGCTGCCCTGAAACCCATTCTGTCTCCCCTGGCTGTGGCACAAAGCCTCTCCATGGAGGTTGTGCATTCCCCCTTTCCTCCACCAGCAATTACCACTTGAGGACCCCTCTCATGCCACCTGGTGCCCCACCCCAGCTTCTGCTGACAACCATGGGCCCAAGCAGGTTACAGAGCATCAGTAGGGTCTTCCCTTTGGGAACACCAGCTCTGTGCTGTGTCCCATCCCTCAAAGCACCATTGCAGAGCAGCCAGTCCTTCTGCCTGCTCCCCCAGTGCTGCCTGCAGGGATCCCCCTCTCACAGCTGGTTGCACCAAGTCTCGTGCAAGAGCAAATCAGTGTTGGTCAAATCACTTCAGCTTTCCAATGATCTGTCAAATTATGCTGATAGCATCTCACTAAGTCACAGTAAGGCTTAGTTAATTATTTTAATGTACATGAAGATTTCTAGATATTTGTTATAGGCACAGACATAAGCAAACTATACTGCATGAGTGCCAGCCCTTGACTGAGTACATCTCAGGGTCTCTAGCAACGGGCACATGGTTAGCGAGTGGGAAAGTACCAAAAGTTATCAGTGGACAGATGGCAAAGCCTCCCCAGCCTCACAGGTTCCTGTCCTGTATTTGTGAAGTCCATTTCTAATCACTGCCCAGCCTACAAGCAAGAGCTTCCTGTATCAAAGCAGCAAGATGAGCTCCTGCCTAATTAAAATTAACCCATTATGTTGTGCAACAGCTTATTCATTTTGATATGCACAACTAAATAATTATTGCAGGTGTATGCAAAAGAGGCTCTAGCTTAATAGGCTCCCTATTTTGTTTGTTTTTGACCAGAACAATTGCCTATGAAGAAAAATCAGAGCGCTTTAGGCAGTTGTTATTGTTAAAAACCACAGTTTGGGGGAGAAAGGAATTTGCAGTGGAAAAAAGAACTCTCATTTGAATAACAAAACAATTTTTGTTGATTTCATTGTTGTTTATGAGCTATTTAAACCCAGGGGTGGGTAGAAAAGGAGAAATAGGAGGAATTTACTGACAAACATGTTTTAAACAGATAGCACCAATGATGAAAATCCCATTTTGTGTTTGAGCAGTGAGTAGCACATCATACAGCTTCTAGGAAGGAAATTTAAAAGAACCTAATGAGACATGAAAACATTGTAACAAGTGGTGTGTATTTTTCAAAATAAACACAATATTTCCTCCCTTTTGAGCTCTTACATCTTTTAATTTATTCAGCCAATTTTCCATCCTCACTGTTATAAAGGTTTGGAGAGCAAGATGGCATTTGGCTTCCTCCCCTCCACTCATGGTGAGCAGTTTGCAGTGCTGGAAGAAGCAGTGGGGCTGGAGAAGCACAGCAGGAAAGGAGGCAGCAGTGCCTGCACACCACTGAGACCTCTGAGCTGGACATCAGCCCTGTAACTAAAGTACCTGGGAATAAATAACTCAGGCACTGTTCACACATCTCAGATCAGTTTTCTGCACTGCCATGAATCTGTTGCTTAAAATCTGTTCTGGTTCAACCATTGCTTTTTGCTCCACTGTAAGAGTTCACTTAAGTGATTTTTACTCCCTCTATGTGAAATAGCTTTGAGACCAGTTCTATTTCAATATTTTGGCTAAATATAAAACATCTGCAGTTTAACAGCACAATATTCATAGCATGAAACGAGCTGGGCACCTAAAGGTCACAGGTTTCTCTCCAGAGCAGCTCCTCATACACAGCAAGGAAGAGACCAGTGTCACCTCCATCACCTGTACACACAGCCAGCCATGGATTCAACGGTGAGAAAGCACAAGGCAAAGCACCACAGGTGTTGTGGCATTTTACATGGAAATGTGTGCACACAGAGGTCTTTGAATTTCAAAAGTTTCTCACAGTTTTAGAAAAATAAATGTGCCTTTTCTGCTCTGAGGAGTTAGTCATGCTTGCTTTTATGTTGTGGGTTTTTTCTGGCTTTGGGGTTTTGGTTGGTATTTTTTTTTTCAACTAATAAAATTACTTATTGAGACATTTCACAAGATATGTTCGCAACATTTAAATTACAAAGACCTATCATCCTTGACAGGGATATTCAACATGTTTTGATATAAAAAAATTAAAGAAAAAAAGGAAGATAATTCTTTATATAAAAAGGGGAAAAGTATTTCAGATAATTGCTTCACAAGTGATGACTTGTTATAAATGGATCAGTGCCTTCCTGCAAAGAAACACCCAAAGATACTCCTAATTAGCAGTAAGCTAATTACCACAAAGCCTCCCGTGTTCAGCAGTGACATGCTAAATAATCACCCCCGCTCGCAATTTCTGCAGCTTCACAAAAGCCAGAGGTGGGAAGGAGGAAGGAGCAGGGAGAGGAGTCCCCGCCTGCTCTCCTGGGAGCTCAGCTCCCACTGCTCCGAGCAGCCCTGGCAGGAGCTGGCACCTTCCCTCCCTTCCCAGCACCGCTCCATCCCCTCACCCTCACTGTCTGTGCCCACCACTGCTCTGTGCTCACACCTGTGCACCCTGGTTTGCCCCGTGCTGGTTTGGTTTGCTGTAGGCCTGCTATTCCAGCAGCACAAGGGAGCCAGAGCCTTCCCTTAAAAGCTTTTCCACCCTGCCCATCAATGAGGCTCAAGCTGCCCACAATGAGACAAGGGCATTGCTTCTTGCACACAGGTAGGTGTTTTAGCCAAGGGAAAAGAAGAAACAGAGCATTCAGAGCATTTGGTGTGCAATATTTGGAAGTTGTTTTGAGTTGGCTGTTTGGTTTTTTCCTAAAGAAATTCCCAAAGACTCCAGCAAACAAAAAAAAAAAATTATTTTTTTTCCATTTTCAAATACTGAGGTATTTCAAGATATCCCCATTAAACCCTATCCTAATCTCCACAATTCACAAGAGGGAAAATGAGGTGATGAAAAAGACAGGAAATGAACCTGAAAAAGCTGTAAAAGTCAAAATGTTTGAATTTCAACTTTTACAATGCAATTTTTTTTTTTTTTTTTTTAGATAGAAACAACTAGATTTAACTTTGTTAAAAAACAGCAGGAAATGTTAAAAACCATTCAGTGGAGAAAAAAGCTGCATCATGGCTCTTTCTCTCCTCTGCTCAAGCTCAGGTTCAGAATTTCTCCTTCTCACCAACTTTGGCTCTTGAGTCTCCCAGCTCAGGGCTGTGCAGGCAGAGCAGCTGGCTGTGCAGGGCTCTCCTGACCTGACTCCCTGATATGAAGCAGCATTGTCAGGAGGTTCCCCAAATCACAGTTCTCCTGGGGAATCCCAGACTCTCCAGCACAAGGCCACAGCCCTCTTCACAGCGAGCAGCAGGCACAACTTTCTCAGGCATTTTCCTGGGGAAGGCTGGAGAAAGCTCAGAGAAAGGAATGATGAACAATTCTTATCTGTATTTGCTGCTCCTGTTGTTGTGCACATGTGGAATGTGTTACGGAGATTGTTTTCCAAAGGGGATTTCTTAATTGGACTTTTCTGATGGTGTTTGGATTCATTGACCAATTGGATCCACGTGTGTGTGTTGGACTGCCTGATAGGTTTTTCCTTAGTAATTTAGTGTAGTAGTAGGGCAGAGTAGCATAGTGTAATACATTATAGCTTAATGAAACATTGTTCAGCCTTCTGCAGTCATGGAGTCAGTGCACACCATTCCCCACTCAGGGGGTTCACTGTCACAATACCAGCTGTTATGAGTGGAACAAGCTGCCCATTTTTTTTTTTAAAGGTTGCAGAGTTAACAGGTTGGACCAGTTGCTGCCAGGGTGGAGTTCTACCTGTTTGTTATTGTAATCACCTGTCATTTTCATTAACTACCTGTTGCTGATGGTTAAGAATTGCCCCTTTTGTCGAGTGACACCCTGCTGCTTCCTGGAGGATGGCACCCAGACGGTGAAGGGGAAGGGACATCGAGTCAACATGCAAATGACATTGGAACCAGCATGCAACGGGAGAGACCCCTCACCAAACCTAGATAAAAACCCCTAAAACAACGAGCCAACACAAAATTGATTAATCAAAGCAATGGCTAGACATGAGGAACAGAATCTAGTAGCTGCCACGACCCTTTTTACACCTCACCCTAACCTAAGGTGTCAGCTAGAAAGAGGAGCTCAAATGTTGAGTTGAAAAGTAAGCGATGTCCCAATGCTCTTATGAAGACAGAACCCCCAGCCCTGCCCAGAGACCAGTGGACAAAACCGCATTCTGGGAGCAGTGGTGGTGTGAGTGTGGACCCACCCATTGGTTCCCCCCACCCAAGCTGATCACTTCTAATAAAGGCATTAAAAAGGAGAAAGATCTCCTGCCCGTGTTTATTTCAGCACCAGCCGTGGCCCCGGCCCAGCTCTGTGGGGCTGGAGCTCCAGGAGCGCCTGCTGCTCCCAGGGGTGCTGCAGGCCCTGACCCTGGTCCTGCTGCTCCCAGGGGTGCTGCAGGCCCTGACCCTGGTCCTGCTGCTCCCAGGGGCGCTGCAGGCCCTGACCCTGCTGCACTGCCTGGGGCTGTGTGGGGATGGCAGCTGCAGGGTGAGCTGCCCCAGAGGCTGATTCACAGGCAGAGCTGGATTTACCCTCTCTGAATCACCCTGCAGAGGAGATGGCTGCTCTCTGACTACAAAAGGAACTAGAAAGATTAGCAGCAAGTTTTCCTCTGTGAGTCCTCATCCCCAGCATCTCATAAAGTTTGCTTCAGGGCTTAACCCACACAGCCCAAATCAACACTGTCACTGCAAGCCCTACCAAGCAAAGAGAACAAAAATAGCTGGGACAGAGCAGAGTAGCAGGAACCACTTTTACTTGTGCTACACACCATCCCAGATAAAACATCATTAAAATTCAGCCCCAAAAGCCACCTGTGTTCCCTGCCTGGGGACCAGGCTGAGCCCAGGGTTCCATTTGAAGCTCAAGGACAAGCTCACGACCCAGACATGCAGCAGCTTCCAGAGGCAGGGAGTGATCCCACAGCCTTCAGTCAGCTCCGCACCCACCTAACAATCCACACAAAGTCATGGATCACTTGTCTTCCTGCTTTTAAAAAATGATCTTGAGCAATTATTAAATCATGGAGACAAACTTAGAAGGGAGAAAAAGGCTCCCAGACTCCAGCTCTCAGAACAGCCTCACAAAAACAGAACATCTCCCTGCCAAAAGGAAAAAGCTTGATAAGGGTGTAAATAGCTGGGACAGGGGCCCAGGAGAGCTTTCTGTGCTTCTGTTTTATTTCCTGACAATTTGCTAAGGAGGTTCTCTTGGGCTGATAAACTTCAAGGACAGGGTCTACAGGCTCACACTGTGGGCCAGTCTGTCTGCACCCACTTTGTTTGCATCCTCCTCCACAACCATTTAAACTTGGCACTTCTGAAAGAAGTGCTGGAGGAAATCTGCTCTCTGCCCTCACCAGAGCCATTCAGCTGCAGAGAGCCGTACCTCACAAAGCTTCTGCTCATCCACAGCAGACACATCCAGAGGGAAAGGGGCTCTGCTCCTTAGGGATGGGCAGCTCAGTCCTCTCAATCCCTCTGCATTCCTATGGGCCAGGAAAATGCCATGAGGCTGCTCAAGGCTGATGTGGGAACACAGCCTTGTCCTCTGCCCAGAGCAGAACAAGGAGAAACACAGGAGCTACACAGTGCTCCACAGGGAGCCAGAATTCCCCATCCATGACAGCATTTACCCACTTGTAGCACCAGGCAGGATCAGGGCTCTGCTGTGCAATGAAAGCACGACACAGACTCTGACACCACACTGTCTCCATCAGGGTAAGGGCAGGTTTTATTGATCTGAGATGCATTGGTTGACAGCTGATTGACAGCTGCAAATCCAAGCCCAGACATGAAGTTTTTGGGGTCCCTCTCCATGCCTTGTGTCTGTGTGTGCTCTTTGTTTGTCACACTGAGAAACAATGGGCAGCTATTGCTATCACATAAGTGCCACTGAACTAAACAAATTCCATTCAGAAGCTGTGCCACAGGCTCCACTACATGACCTGAAACAATCCCATGCATCAAATTCCACTGCTTTTACCATCTTTACTTCTTGCAAGTGATTGGAGGTATAAATCAATCTGAAACAGTGAATGTTTTGCAGATCAGACACTGCTCGTTGCAGAACGTTACAGCTCCTAAATTATTAATATTAAAAAATGAGGTGTCCCAGAGCTGCTCATTCCTGGAGGAGGGAGAGTAGGAGGGGGGTAAGAAGAAAGTATTGTGCTGTTACAGGTTATTTTTATCCAATGTTTCTATGCTTCTATCATTAGCTAATTGATGACACAGCCTGTTTAATATTATGTCTGCCTTTGTTATTTATAGCTCACCAATTACTGTAGTATCTAGGTGCTACTAACAAGCTGCTCTCAGATGAATTTGGATGCTCGTGAGTGGATTCTTTGGCACAAGAAGTGAAATTCTCATGAAGTTCAATGCTTCATACTAGCCAAGGATTTATTGGCCAGCCCAGTTAATCATGGATGGTGATGCTGAATCCAGTTCATTGCACAGTGCAACAGCAGCCACCCCAGGGACCCTCAGCATTTCTGCTGCACTTGTCACCAGGGGTGTCTGAGACAATTCTGCAGTGAGACACCTCTGGGTATCATCATTTCCTTGAGCAGACCCTGGAGAACTCACACTAAACTTTCAGATATTTGATCCAAATACAAAATCCCTGAGAAAGAGGGAGAAGGGGGGTCAATTTCCAGGCAGATTTCCAAGTTCAATACCTCCCAAGTATCAATGACATCTTTTTAGTGGAATTCACAGCACCGAGCCTTGGCATCATCAGCTGTGTGAGGATTTGCACTTGTGGCAGATGGCACTGACCTTTGGGCAGTGCTGCTGAGAGAGAAGTGGCACTATGCACACTCAGAGCAACATCTGAATGTCAAAAGTGTTCTCAGCTCTGACAGACAGACACCAAACAGCTCGGTTTGACCTCTGTCCAGAACCTCTCATTGCTACAGTACATTAACAGGGGAAAAATACATGTCTCAGACATATTATTTTGTCTTTCTACCACCTGCCCTACAGCTTCCAGAAGATGATCACACATTCACAGGCCCAAGGACACCACATTCACTAAGAGCTTCCTGTTTGAGGTGCAGGTCCCTTGGGCCACCAGCAGGTCCTGTTGGTTTGTGGGACTCGGTAGCACAATGATTTAACAATTAAAGACCCATCAGGAAAAATCTCCAAACAAGAGCTTACCTTCTTCCAAGTCCTACAGGTGGCATGCACAGGAGCGGCTACCTGCAGTAAAATGGCAATTTTCCGTAACTGTAAACAATGTCAGTGCCTATGTATTTCATTCCTGCCTTTACTGAGTAAATCTGAGAAATAATGAAACATGTGGAGAACATTTGAACTTTCATTGTACCGGGTAAAAGCTATATAACATTACCAAATCAAAAAGCATTACTTCCCAAATAGCAAAATGCCAGGCCATTTACATTAGCCATGCTCAGATTCCTGCTGTGATTGGTGTGTAATTGTCCATCAGCAAGGAACAATCTCTCAAAATTAGTGCTTGTCACAGAGCTCCAGACTGCCTAGAGCTGCACTTAACAGGGCTTATAGCCTGAAATGCACAGAAATCTGCTTTTAACCCCAAATGAAAGAACAGCCTTTCTAGTGCATCCTCTCTGTAGCTGCCCCCTGCCTCCTTTTCATTTCTCTTTCATGAGGCAAAGTAGTTTGGCCTTAAAAATATACATAAAAACTTTAAAAATCCTTCTTTCACAGATTTGGCATGTTGTGAAACAGCTTCACGTGACCCCCGCAAGATTGCTGCCCCACGAGATCCATGGGGCCGCCAGGAGCTTGTGCATCCCACTGCAGCATTATATCACAGTAAAAAGCTGCAGATGTCACAGGATTTTTCATAAAAGTTGTCTTTCTTTAGGATTTTTGTTCCTGAAGCTGAGAGGCCTCAGGAACAAAATGTAAACAATGGTTATCTGCTGCTGTGGAATGCAACAGGTGGATCTGTGATTGGCCCATGTTTGATGTTTGTGATTAATGGCCAATCACAGCCCAGCTGGCTCAGGCTCGGGTTATCATTCCTTCCTATTCTATTCTTAGCCAGCCTTCTGATGAAATCCTTTCTTCTATTCTTTTAGTATAGTTGTAATGTAATATATATCACAAAATAATAAATCAAGCCTTCTGAAACATGGAGTCAGATCCTCATCTATTCCCTCATCCAGGAACCCCTGTGAGCACCATCACACAGACACTGTAGGGAAGGACAAGGCATGAGACAGCACTGAGGCTCAGCTGAAGGGGACATTCCCCTCCCACCCCCAAGCCAGCTCCTCAGGACACCCAGTGTCCCAAAGCTTGGTCTGGCCAGGACCTCCCCCATCAGCAGCAAACACCCCAGCACCAAGGCATTGGCTGCTCCTACTCCTTCCCCCCCACTTCTAGCCAGAAATTCTGTCATGGAGCTGGGAGCACCTCACTGTTTCAAGTTTTGTTAAAATAAGCACTTGAGGAGTTTCAGTTTCAAGAAGCTGACACATTCTGCCAAAATGCATTTAGTTAGAAAACTCCCAACCAGCTGTGATAGCATTCAAAATTTCTTTGAATTTTCTTTTTCATTCATAAAGACTGTCAGTATTTTTAAGTTAGAAAGTGACTGAGAAAAGTTTATATGCCTCCAACATTGCTTCCTTTAGTGGCAGCTCCCCAGCAGGAAAAACAATAGCCTTAATTTTAAAAGGGAAGGGGAAAGGCTGAAGAAACATCAATGGAAAAGATTAGGTGGACTGCTGGGAAAAAGAGCACAATTAGTTCCTGTCAACACCCAAATTATTTCTGTGGGATCTTCAAGCTAAAGCAGTGATGGAGTTGCAGTGTCAGTCTGTGGAGAACGTAGCTTTGTCCTTCTTCATAGTCCAGCACATAGCCAGTGGCATAGCCTTGTCTCCAGAATTTTCCACCCTCTGAGGTTGCTCTGTTTCATGCCTTCTTTTCCCTGGCTCTTATTCCCCTTGAAGCTTTCCTGGTCTCTAAGAGCACACAAACATATATGGGGCTCTTCAGAAGCCTCCCACAAGCACCCAGAATAAACTAATCTCTAGCAATTAAATGGAGGCATTTTGCTGCTCTCACTTGGTTGCAGAAGGAAGCAGAGGAGTGGTTCTGCTTTCTCTGTTTACTCAAATCACAGAAACAACAACTATCAGCAGAGGAATTGGCACAATAGATCAAAACAGGAGCCTGAGTGGCCTCTACCCAGACAGACTTTTCAGGCAGAGCAAATCAAAGTAAAGGGCAAGGTCCTGGAGAAGTATTTGCTTTAGCAGCTCAGTCTTAATCCATCAGCAGCTCTCTCCAAGGCACATTGGAGAATAAAGCCAGGAGAGCTGGGTCCCTCTTGGAGCTCTCCTCCCAGCAGGGCAGAGTCACATCCTCTGTGCGCTTGGGGCTGGGCACAGGGCAGGACTGAGGGCACATCCCTGGCACCACACAGGGAGCAGCCTCTGACCCACACATTGAGGGAAGAGCAGCAGCTGCCCAGGAAGCAGCAGTTTTCCCTCCCAGCACACAGCCCTGCCTCAGCCTGCCACAACCACAGCTCATGCCCAGGATGAACCCCTTGAACACCAAAAGGAGCAGCTCAGGCACTGACCCTGCTGGAGCAGAGAGATCAGCACCTGCCCTGAGCCTGGGGAAAGGCAGATGTGCATCAGTCCCCCCTGTTTGTGCACGGTGTAACCAGTGGGGAGAAAAGCCTGGAGCACCTGGGGACAGCACAGGTCATGCCTGAGTGTCTCTCAGTCCTGCGGCAGCCCTGGTTTCAGGGTGCTCCTGCAACCTTCCACAAGCCATTCTCCAGGATGTGCCATCTCCACAGCAGCCTCAGCAAGGGACTGAGCATCTCCTGTGTTGCAACCTTTTGCCACACTGGACAAAGAAGGATCCTGCCATGGCTGCAGTGACCAATGCACCTAAACTGTGCACAGCAGCCTCAGGATAAAGCTCATGATCTTCCTGGGCTCAGGGGGCTTTGTTTACAAAGCACTGTCCATCACCTCTATCCAAATCATGCTTCCAAGTGGGCATGCAGGGCAGGACATGAGAAAGGACAGCCCAGCTGCACCAAACCAGGAGAAGGAGAAGAAAACAGAACAGAGCACTTCAGTCTGATAGGGCTAAATATTCCCCTTGAGCTGGATCAGACATTTGGAGGAGCTGGGCAGTGATGTGCTGGCACACCTTGGCACTGTGCTAGAGGATGGATGGAGAAGAGCTCCCCCATGGGTGCTACAAGGCTGCTCCCCACCATTCACCCCAGCTCCTGGACATTTTCTGTCTCAGGCAGCACACTGGGCAGGTTGCCCACCCCTTACACTGCAGCACCCTCACTCCCTGCTCCTTGGCCAGCACCTTCTGCTCTGGAGGTGACACCAGTGCCAGGCTGCAGAGAGGAGCTGACACCAGCATCCTGCCCTGCCTGCAGCTCCTTTGCTCTACACCTTGCACAGTCCAGACAACCCAGTACAGCAATGGAAGCTGAGCTAGATAAATGGCCAAGCTTGTTCTCAGGATTAATCACCCTTAGATGTGTTGCATGATTCTGCCACAGCCTCCATGGCTGGTGAGGTATTTGCTGTCTCAACTCATTGGGAGTCAGGAAAATGAAGCAGCAGCGTGAGGTATCCCATTACTTAGACAGTTTGTACTGAACCTCAAGTACCTCACAGGGAGACAGCCAAGGATTCATCCTCCTGTTTTAACAGTGCTGCCCCTCGTCACAGTGTAGGAGTCTGAAAAATTACAACAAAAATCCTCTACAAAGACAGTAAAAGTGTCCATTACTGCCCTATGCAAATTCATTTTCCAGTGGAGAAGTCCTTAATACATTCATAATTTTTTTTATGTGACCTTTAGCTATAAAACAGATTTTTCCCAGGGTTATGTCAGCATCATGTCCAATTCCTTGCACAGATATTCCATTCAAGGGATGCACAAGGTTGGGGCAGAGGCAGGGGAGGTTAACTCTGCTAAATTCATCACACAGAGAAGCTGAAGGAGACAGGGCTGAGACAGACAAAGCTCCAAGGATATTCAGTGCAGTGCCTGGGTGTTCATCTTGCTTATGAGAGGGGAGAGCCAGCAAAGCTGCAGGATTACAGTTCTTGGAAGAGGTCACTCCTTCCCTGCCCTGGGGCTCTCTGGGGATGCTGGAGCAGCAGGAATCTGGGACTGGAGACTCT
The DNA here is from genome assembly GCF_027579445.1 of Ammospiza nelsoni. Taxonomy (NCBI): domain Eukaryota; kingdom Metazoa; phylum Chordata; class Aves; order Passeriformes; family Passerellidae; genus Ammospiza; species Ammospiza nelsoni. The sequence continues at coordinate 11,729,034 of NC_080640.1, forward strand.
AAACTGAGTGCAACCACTCAAACTTTTCTAATCTCCCTCAGTGCAGTTTGCCCTGCTCTGAGCTGTTGAGCTTGGGTGGGGAGAGGCCAGAGAGGAGGCTGCAGGTTTGAATTCCAGACCAAAGAGGTTTAATGCAAACTTCAAACAAACCCATCACTGTCACATCCACCACCAGTCTGCATTTCTTCCACCAGTAGGAAAAAAAAGAAAGTAATAAAATAACTTTCACCTTGAGAGAGGCTTCCAGAAACCCCCTAAGAAATAACTCCAGTAGGGATGGACCTCCAAGCCCACCCCTGGCCAGGGGCACCTGACACAAGGAAATCCTGAAGAGCTGGTGCACAGGCAGCCCCCAGCCACAGGGCTGAGCCAGCCCTACCTTGCAGGGGCCAGTGAAATTCAGCCCCTTAAAGCAGCACTCTGCAGCCACACCACAAAGACACAAAGCCACCTTCCTACTGCTTAAACACCTCTTCATCTCATCTCTTTCCCTGCTGCTCTTACACCCTCTGCCCTCTCCTCCCCCACCTCACACCATCTCATTTTCTCTCTTCTCCTCAAACCTGCAGCTCCCACACAATACATTTTGGTGGATATTAAGGATAAAAGAACCAGAAAACAAGAGTGTGAGTCCTGCTCCAAAAGGAAGAAACAAAACCAGCCTCCCTACCCTTACAGGGAGAGCAGAGGGGTGCATGCAGCCACTGACAGCAGGGCTTCCACAGCAACTTACACTGCATGGAAGTGCAGCAATCCCATTATTGGCTAAAAATCTCTGTTCACTTTCAGAACAGATGATCACTGCTGCCAGCCCCATTTATCTCCCCACAAATCAGATGTTAATGGCAATGCAGCAGCTCAGCCCACCAAAGCATTTGTTGGGGTGGTGTCTGCAAGGGAGGCAGAGGAGGCAATAGAGGAGGAGGTGGGGGCCCAAGGCCAGGACCCCTCTGTGCATCCAGAGCTGCTCCTGCTGCAGGCCCTGGCGCTCCATTGCTGCTCCTCCAGGCTCCCACAGCTCTGCCCTTCCCCTCTCTTTCACTAAACCCTCCACATCTGGGCCTGAGCCACCCTCACAGAACCCACACAGCCCACTGGGATCTGTCTCAGTAGACAGGATCCAAACACTTTTGCCATCTGCTTTACAACTGGTGCCAGGCTGAGCTTGTGTCAAGCACCCAGATCCAGGCTGGAAGGTCACAAGCCCAAGGCTGATGCAGTTACCCCTGTGTGCTGGATACTCCAGGGAATCTTGGCAGCACACAGTGAGAGGCATCCTGTCTTTTAAATATGTGCTGTGCATGGGTTCATCACCAACACAATCATCTTCTAAGTATTTATGTCATTTGCTACAGCCCTCCTCAATAAATCAGACTGCAGCATCAACATCAAACCATAAGGGAAGATCATTTTGTACAGAAAAGCAGTGCTTTAAAATTGCTTATGACTGCTGTATTAAATAAAATAATAAAAATAAAAACTACTCATAGTTCCAAAACAGTGATGACTTTGCCTTTAAAAATGATTTAGCTATTAAAGAAAAATAATATCCCCAGAGGGGATAATTTCAAAAATGCAACAACATAAAATAAAAATTAGGCAGAGGATGGAAAAATACATCTTCAGCTCTGTAAATCAGAGCTTTCCCATCCTGAACACACAGCAGTGCTGAGGAGCAGCATGTTGGCATAGCTGTGCTGTTGTCCTTGCATTCTTAACACACTTTTGGTTAAATTAAGAAAAGTGACATTCCGGAAAAAATCGTATTGTGCCCCTGCCTGAGCAGTCAGGGAGAAGAAATCCTGTCAGCAGCAACATGCTGCAGTCATTTCTCACCCAAGGGTAATGTGGCCCTGGGTGCCTTGAAATCTCCTGTTGTCATCACTGGTGCCCAGGCAAGAATCAGGGAAAGAGGCACTCCAGAACCAGGGGAGAGCCTGCCTGGCCTGGCAGCTCTCATGTGAGAGAGTTTAGGACTCACTGATGTCCTTTCCCTAATGATAAAAATGTGATGCTGCTCACTTCAAGAATCATCGCGTCTGCTATTTCCCCATACCATAATATCTGGCACATGTAGTGCCACTTGGAATGAAGGATGGGGAGAGGACACTCTAGGAGAGGATCACAGCATTGGTGTAACAGTAATAAAGACAAGTGGTGCAAAAAAGCAAACTCAATCCTACCTGCAGTGAATCTGCCCCAGGATGACAGAGCAGATCCAGGAGGAGGCTCCAGTATCCAAAGTCCCATTTCCCACACAGCTCCTTTACAGGAGAGAGGAGCCTCCTGGCACAGAGGCCATGTGATGGAGGTGCTCTTCACAGAAATCCTGTAAGCCAGAGCCCTCACCTGCCCCTGGTGCTCTCTCAGGGAAGGGCAATGATCGTCATCTCACCCAACTCTAAAAGCAGAGTCTTTAGAGCCCATCTGGGCACTTCAGACTTGCTTGAGCCCAGGGAAAGTCTGTCCTGGTGGCTCAGTCACTGCCCATGATCCTTGTTCACTCTCCCTAGTGCATGCTCTCTTGAGCATCATTTTAAATCTCTGAGACTATGAGGTCCTTGCAGGCCAGGCTGCCCTTAGCTGAACACTTGTCCAGCATCTCACACATGGACAAGTGTTTTGGAGCCCCAGCACAAAAAAAGATGCTCCAATGCTCCACACTGCACTAAACCTCCTGTGCACCTCATTAGCCCTTCTCCTTCTCCCCCAACAAAGACCCCTGCTTAATTTTCCCATGTGGAATGCAATAATTACACTCTCACATTGCACCATAAATAAGGAACACAGTTTTGTACTGGAAACCAAAACACAGTTTTGTACTGGAAACCAAACTGGGCTAAGCAGAGATGGGCAGACTCTGGCAGTGCCTGAGCAGGGCTGCAGGCTCTGGGCTTGCAGGCACCGGCCCAAGACATGTGAGCATCCCAGGGCTCCCCCTGCCACCACCTGTCCCCAGAACATGCTGCTGCCAGCACTGCCATCAAATCCAGCCCTTGCACAGGTACAGGCACAGAGCCCTCCCTGCCTAAGGCTGGCTTTACCAAGCACAGCCTTACACAAGCTCAGGGGTAAATCAGGAGCAATCACACAGCACCAGGTGCCCACCCAGCAATGGCAATAGCCCCCAGCAGCCAAAGCCAGCCCTCATGGCTCCAGCTGAGCTGCTCAGGACCTGGTGGAATGGTGACCAGGGCATCCCTCACAGGCAGAACCCTTCCAGTACCACCACGAGAGGCTCCAGAAAGGAGCAGGAGCAGCCAAGAGCCCCAGCAGACCCCACAGACCAAGGCAGAGCTGACCCTGGCTCCACACAGCTCACACACACATGGTTGGGTAAAAACAGCCCCAGGCTGTGTCACAGGCACAGCCCTGACTCCTCTCCAGCAGACCTGGACAAGCAGCAAGGAAGCAGAGGAGCAGAGCCCCTTAAAAAACCCAAAGCTGCTGCACTGGGGAAGCACAAAGAGGGGAGGGGAGGGGAGGGGAGGGGAGGGGAGGGGAGGGGAGGGGAGGGGAGGGGAGGGGAGGGGAGGGGAGGGGAGGGGAGGGGAGGGGAGGGGAGGGGAGGGGAGGGGAGGGGAGGGGAGGGGAGGGGAGGGGAGGGGAGGGGAGGGTGTTACAGCAGCACTGAGAGGAAGAGTTTGTGAAGCTCCCAGAAAGGAGACTTGGGGATCTGGGACAAAGAAAGATGTTAAGATTATGCATATGTTCCCCTTGTGTCTCCCAGGAGTCTCCAGCCTTGCATCCCAAATTATTCCAGTTCTTCATTAGTCTCTCTCTATCCCCTGCCCACCAAGCAAGCCAAAATGTCATCCAGTTGTCAAAAGCTAGCACATATACACTGCAAAAATGTTTGCTCCCTCATGCTCAGTCCCTGTGCCAGAAAGACTCACTGCACCTTTCCTTCTCATTCCTTATTTTAATTTCCCTGACACCACTTGGAGGGGGCATTGTTGCTTCTGCACAGCCTGGCTCCTTGCATTCCCTCCTGGAAACAAACTGGGCCTTCAGAAAACTCCCCACCAAAACCTAGAAACTCCTCCCACATGGTGCTCACCATCCAAGGAAACAGGCTTGGCTTGGAGAACAACATCCCAAACTTACCAAGGAATAATTCAAACCCTTCAGTACAGAGCTCTGGCCCTGGGTCAGCACAAACACACGGGTTGTGTTTTTAGTGCTTCTGTGGAGCAAGACATGACCAATGTGCACTCACCCAGCCCAGAGATTGCCATCACAGGGGAGCAGGGCAGCTCACACCCATTGCAGCAAGGACACCCTTCCCCAGAATCCTCAGGCAGCAGAGCTCACTCAGCCCTGGAGGAAGCATCAGCCATGAGGAAGGAGCAGCAGAGCTGCTGAAGGCAGCCCTGAGACAGCCCAGATCCCTGTGGCAGCCACACCAGCCTGGAGTCCTTGCAGAGGAGAGGCAGCTTCTGCCACCCCTGAGCTCTGCAAGCAAAGCAGGAAAGCCTGGCAAGGTGGGACCAAAGGGGCTTTGGCAACTGATCTGCACAGTAAATTAGGTTTAAAGGAGGGGGTGGCATAAAAGGGCCTTAAATGCCTCACAGTGATTGATGCACAGCCCTGAGCTGTGGTTACAATCCCGTGATGCAGACAGCTCCATTAATCACCACTGCACCCACTAAACCCTACTCTAGTTCTGGGAGCAGTTTCCCTGGGAAATGGCTCATGTTTCTAGGATGGACAGGTCTTTTACTTTTTGGTTTCTGCTCTCTCTCACTCTTTTTTTTTTCTTTAAATAAGCAATAAACTTATCAAAATCCTGATGTTTTCCTATGGCCTCAGCCCTTCTCACCTTCCATGATGCCCTTCTCCCCAAGGGGCTTTCAGTCTCTCCCACTCTAAAAATAATTCTAGAGAAATTACAGAGAAGTTGTACTCCATCTGTCTCTAAAGTGGGGTTTGTGCTCATATTGTTTGTCAGTGACATTCCATTGCCACAATTACCACTGCTATTTTATCTCTCTCTGCCTGTAACGTTGATGAGAGAGAAGCAAACTGTGCTGGGTTTTAAGCTGAATAAGTCACTTAAATACATTTATACCCCCAGATCACAACATAAAGCATAAATCTAACCATCTATCATGCACTCACTTGATATGAATGCTCACCATGATATCAGGCAAAGCAATCTCAAGAAAAGCACAGGATGATTTGAGCTGCAGCTGCCTGCAAGTATTTGACAAGGGTATTAGATGAAAAAAATTCAAGAAAGGGATGAAGCATCTCACCTAGACATGGCTTTTGCTGGGCTGATTCCAGAGGGAAAGCAGGGACTTGAAAAACTTCTTGGTAAATTTGCAGCTATGCTTGTAATATTCTGAACGACCAAGGGATTGCCCAAGGCTTGGCATTGAAACTGGGTTCTTTTCTTGACATATCAAAGAGAAAAATTGCCCACAGCCAGGATGCTTGATACGGTGGACCTGGCTCAGGTTCTGCCTGCAAAGCACCTCCCAGCTCCCCTCCACTGCCCTGTCTGTGGGGGCCTCTCCTCATCACTGCTGGGCCAAAAGCTGGGAGATAATTGGGATGATGTTTGGATCCTACACACCTGAAACTTCTTTGAGGGGCTCTGCCTTAGGGAAGAAATACCTTGTGCTTCCAGCTGCCTGCCCCAGATGTGATGCAGTGTCTGAGCAGGGTTGTTTTGATGCTGGCCCCTCTCCTTGTAGTCTCCATCTGGACTGTGCAGAGAAAGGTGAAATACTGTTACAGACATCACCATGTCTGGTGCTAGGTAAGAGCCTTTGTCCCAGCAGGCAATTAACACAACACCTTTATTCCAAATTCCCTTCTCCTTCAGCTTGAGTCCAACACAAAAACAAGGAAGATGTGAGCCATGGTGGGAAAGCTTTGTTGCCTTTCTCTTCCTTGCAGGTGCTGAGAGAGAAGAGGGATGAAGGTACCACACTGTCAAACTGGAGACAACACATGAGCCTCTCATCCACCCTGAAGATCCCTGCTCCCAAAGCTTGTCTGTTCCCTGAGCAACACATCACTGTATGGGCTGTGCTTGAAATATAGGCATTTCCTCATGGAAGCATTGTTCAGCAATCCCAGCCTTACTGTTTTTCCTAGACTCAAAAGCCACCAAAGGGTTGATTTTCCCCCCAGGATTGCTGACTGTCCCATCAGGCATCTGCCAAAGGTGGTTTCCAAGGCTGTCCTGCACTATCCCAGCCCTAGTGAAAGACTTTCCCCACACTCCACTTCATGCTAGGCTTAAGTAAACACCACTGGCTTCTCAGCAAAGCTGGCCTGTCCTGCTGAGCTGGGGAAGAGGGCAGGAGAGGGGCACTCTGCAAAGTGGCCCAACAACCCTGCCCAGTTCACCTGGGGGAATTTGTCCATGCATGCACCAGACTGGGAGCAGAGGTGACAGGAGAAAGCTGATTTATCTGATATCAGGAGGCAGGATTGTATCACCAACCCCAATGCTCCTTTGCACTGTAATCAGGTGAATTTTAGCTGAATATATGACACAAAAATCTCAAGTTACCTCAACTCTGGAAGAAAATAAATCTCAGTGACTGACCTGTCTTGCCCATGGTGCTCACAGAGCACCAAAGATGGTCACTGCATCCTGCTTTGCTTCTTCCCTAAAATCCATCTCCAACCCAGGCAGGACAGATGCCTGGATAAAGGCAGAGGCCAGTCCTGGGGTACACAGTGAATTCCATCACTCTTTCCCCAGGCAGACCTGGGGCTGTTTGGATGCATCAGCTCAAGAACCAGAGGCAGCCAGGGGCAAAGTGGGTGCAGCTCAGGGACACAGGATGGTGCTGAGGAAACCAGAACTGGCAGCACATGGAATAAAAGAAAGTGAAGAAAGGAGGGTCCCAGCTGCCAAACTTGATCAAAGCCCAGCAGAAATCTGCAGGCTGCCAGTGCAGGGAACAGGCAGGGGAGAGGCAGTGGGGGACAGAGGGCTCTGGAGCTGGCTGCCAGATTGCACTAAAGAAGATAGGAAAGAAAAAAATCAGTTATCCCTCACCCTGAAGTAAATTACAAGACACATCCCTCAAGAGCACAAGGTGAAGCTCTTGATCAGACAAGCGACGCTGGCATGTAATTCCCCTTGATATCAGCTGATTTGAATTTTAGTGCTTGTGAAGGGTACATGACTGACAGCTCTGGAAGCTGCAGGCATCTGTTCCTGTGCAGGAGCAGAGCACACAGCCCTGGGCACCAGCATCCCCATGGCAGCTCTGCTGCTGCTGGAGCTGCAGGGATAGGCAGCACATCTGGGGAAGGAGGACAGAACTCATCCCTTGCTCCATGCAGCCCTTGTGCACCCCACCAGGGCTGGGCACATGGGGCCTGTTGGTGCCTTGTGAACATGAGCGTTTGCCTTATATTACACAAAGCTTCAAGTTAGCTATGGAAAGGATGAGATCTCCCAGGGTTATGGATCCCATTCTTCTGACAGCTACCTGTTGTCATTATAGTGGAAAAGTTTCATATTGCTGTCTTCTTAGTGCAAGAGTTTCATGCCTCCTTGATGTCTCTCAAAGGCAGCTCCTCCAAGCACTGGCTCTTCCTTCTTCTCTCAGTAGCCAACTGACTCCAGCTCTCCTCAACCACCCAATCCACTCTTTTATAACACTCTTATTATTGTCTACAGCTGTGGCCTGTTAAAGTCAGGCCTGCTCCCAATCTTTAATAATTAACCCAGCTACAACTCGTTAGGGGGTAAGATTACTTTCTATACTACCTTTATTTACTTATATTCTATCTCCCTACACCTATCCACATGAGATACCCATCTACCCATGAGGGCTGGGCGGGAGCTGCAGAAGTAGAGGGGAGAGCATGTTCCAACACCAGACCAGTACAAAGTAGCCTTTTGGAAATTCATTCTCCCTTCACACCTCCCCACATCAGGATCAACCGTGGGGTCCACCAACAGCAAAACCCACCAGAAACACCACCAGAGCCCTCAGAGTCTTGTAAGTCAGAAACACCTCATTGTTGAGGATGACCATCAGTGTATCCATCCAGGCTGCTTATCCTGAGTTGCTGACCAAGGGACAGCATTTGATAGAATTCATTGAGCTGGAAGGGACCCATCAGGATCATTGACTCCAGCTCTGGGCCCTGCACAGGACACCTCAAGAGTCACCCCACATGCCTTGAGAGCATTGTCCAAACACTTCTCAAACCCTGTCAGGCTTGGTGCTGTGACCACTTCCCTGGGAAGCCTGTTCCAGTGCCCAACCATCCTCTGGGTGAAGAACCTTTCTCTAAACATTCCCTGGCTCAGCTTCATGCCATTTCCTTGAGCCCCATCACTGTTCATGAGAAAGAAGAGATCAGTGTCTGCCCCTGCTCTTCCCCTCACAAAGAAATTGTAACTGCAGTGAGATCTCCCAGTCTCCTCTTCTCCAGGCTGAACAGTCCAGGTGACCTCAGCCATTCTCACACAGTTTCCCCTCCAGACCCTCCCCATCCTTGTGGCCTCATTCAGATGTTCTCTAACAGTTTAATATCTTTTCTATATTGTGTCACCCAAACTGCCCCAGCACTGGAGGTGAGGCTGCCCAAGGCAGAGCAGAGCAGGACAATCCCTCCCTTGCCTGGCTGGCCATGCTGTCCCTGATGCCCCCCAGGACACACTTGGCCTCCTGGCTGCCAGGGCACTGCTCACTCATGTTCAACTTGCCATCAGTCAGGACCCCCAGGTCCCTTTCCACAGTGCTGCTCCCCAAATTTTCATTCCTCAATCTATACACACAACTCCAACCCAAGTGCAGAATCTGGCACGTGCCCTTGTTAAAAATCATACAGCTGGTGATTGCCCATCTCTCTGATTTGTCAGGGTCTCTCTGGCCTAGGAATGGTTTACATGCCATCAACATTCAATATCAATGGTGAAATTCAGAAAACAAACAAAATAAAAGGAGACTTGGATTCACTAAGCCCACACCATTTTAAAAGCAAAGTAGGAATTGGATCTGTTTAGATGCAAATGGAATACCCTAAACCCTCACTCCTGTACCCTGGCAGAAATCTGTTGAGTTCTGTAACCAAAGTTCATTTAATTGCTCACTTCTTCCAGTTAATGCACATCACTCCCCTTCTGTGCTGCATACCAATTGAAACAGCTTCTCTGCAACAAGGACAATAGAATCTACTCTGAAACCAAGCCACAACAGAGTTTCTCTGAGGAATTTTGAAGGTAACTTTGGCAAGAGAAGCTGACTAGCAAAGCTGCTGCAAATTCAGGAGTGCTGGAAGCATCAGGAGTTAGCAAATAGCTCACCACTGAGCAAATAAATCAATGCAGGGCTGTTAAAAAAGTCTGGTCCAAGACATTTCAGGTCTGCTTGTCTTTTTCCTCTACAGCACCTGAATCAGCAAGGGACTTGGCAATTTCTGAAGACTTGTGTACACTCAGTTAAAATAACACTCCAGTGACGAGTTTTCCTAACTGGCCAAGAGGGAATACCTCTGAACAATAGCACAGAAATTGCACAGGAGGAGGTAGCTCAACTGGGGGCTCAGAAGCAAGAATATTTATTTCCCAGATAACTCCCAGAGTTTGCCCTGTCATTCAACAACATCATGAGGTTCTGAACATCCTTCATGAAAGGGGGCTGCAGAGGGGCACAGTCTTTACGGAGCAAAACCAAACCCTTCCGAGGATTTTACCAAATTTGTGAGTTACCACCCTTTGGGTATTTGCTCATAGCCTGCCCTGACTGCAAAGTAAAACAATCTTACTTAAACTGCTGCTTGGGCACCTTTTCATTTGAAGTGAGCAACATGGTTTAAGCAAACACATTTTACTCTGCAACTGGGGACAGCTCAGTACCTGTGGTCAGTCTCTGCAGCTCAGCTGCCACAGAATAGCTTCTGGCATGATCACATGAATGTCAAAGCAATCCTAGAAAACTGCTTTTGGCAGAAGCTGGGCACAGAATTCTATATTTTTTTATTTATTCTTTCAACAAAATACACGTCTTTCCTCCAGAAACACTCTGTTCTTAGGATAGAATTTCAAGCTGTTCATGGGGAGGGAAGACAGGAGGTCATGTTGATCAGTATCTATATTTTTTGTAGGAAAGAATGGTTAATCAGCAACTTCCCAGGGTGATGCCAAATATACCACTCCCTTAGTACTTTTGCTTTTATCATCCTATGGCTCTCAATAAGTCTGAGCTATCACTGCATTTTGCCACTTCACAAACATGCTTTGTTTCTACAGGGACACTTGGAAAATTAAGAGGGATCAACAAAAGTTGCAAATACATACTTCACTTGAAGTGTATTCAAACCCCATGTAGAGATTCTCATTTCAGATTAAAATGGCTTTAAATTACTGCTTATTCTTCTGCCAAGAAAGAGCCCTGAGAAATGGCTCTTGCTGTGAAGCACTGTGGAGTTTAAATCAGTTTAGACTGGCTGAAATCGTAGTTTTTATATCCACTTCACACCTGGGCATATTAAAGTGCCCACCACCAGAAAGGGAGGCTCCTGGCCACCATGGAAGGAAACTTAGATCTGTCAAGATCATTTTGCAAATATAACATCCTTCAAAACAATGTTTGCACTTTTTTTTTTCTTCCTGAGTCTTGGGTAAGCTGAAGATCTCACCACAAAAAAAACTCCAAAACAACAACAAAAAAATCCAACCCACAAATAACAACAAAACCACCACCACCACAAAGAAGCCAGCTTATCTGAGACTCTATACACCTATGATGAGGTTTATAGGTTTTTAAACCTACTGAGGTCTGCAGAGGGACTAAAAGTTTCAGTAAACCTTCACAGCTGCTCCACTTCAGGAGAAAGGAAGCTGAAGGGTCAGGCTTAGAGGGGCAGGCAGCTGCTTTGACCTCAGCCATTGCAGTGTGTCCTACAGGTCCTGCCCTGCTCCCTCACACCCACAGATGCTACAGACACAGATTCAGCTCCCCTTTAGGAAACAGGGCTCTCAGACAAGCCCAGGGGATGTGATCCTGACATCTTTCTGTATACTGAACAGCACAAGTTACTGATCTGTGTGGGGCTGCTTACAAAGCACCCAAGTAGGGAAAAAGAGGAAGAGCATCAAAATCAAGTGTCTGCTTTTAGAAATGCATTAAACACACTAAAAATACACTCTGCTAGAGGAGATGGCACAACAGCTAAACCACCAGCAAGGAAAATAGTACTCAATTGCTGAAGTGCCTAAATACAAATACACATGATTTAGAGACACTAATTTGGGTAAAGATAGTTGGGATGGCCAATTTTCAGGAAGAGGCATTAACATTTCAGAGATGGCAGGCACTGCTTTTGCTGCCCAGCTTTTTGACTCCCCTGGTACCTCTGCCCTCTGTCAAGCTCACGTGGGCAACAGGGAATAAGGCAAGGGGATCTCTGCTCTACCTTGCAACTTGTTTAGGACACAGCAGGGTCACACTAAACAAAGTACAAAGCAGCAACCTGAGACCTGGCACTGTGGACTCACACAGTAAGTGACAACCCACCTGCAGGCAGTGCTCTGGGCCATGCTGCTGGATGCCTCTGGAGCAGCTCCTTGTTTGAAAGCTTTGGGAGAAAAACCTTTCACCTTCTTCACCTGAGCTTTCTACACCCACAGATCCCTTTTCTGGCAGTGCAATCCATCCCTCTTCATCCTGTGGGCAGCCTGGTCTTGGTCAGCGCTGAAGCTGTTCCTGTTGGGGCACAGCAGGCACCAGTGGTTCCCTGAAGGACAGGACAGCCCAAGGAGCTCAGCTGCAGGTTTGAGCTGGTTCAATGTGCCCAGGGAGAGCTGAGCAGGGCCCTCCAGCCCCACCAGTGCCCCACGGACCAGCACCTGCTGCTCCCCTCACAGCAAAGCATCTGCTCAGTGATGCTGGTAAAAGTCTGCACGTGCCAAGTTCTCAGCCCCTCTCCTGCCTCCCCAGCCTGTCCTGGGTTCGTAGATCTCAGCAAAACAGAGTCTGAGCTGTGCCCTGGTTTTCAAAGGGTTCCCAGATTTACAGCAGCAGGACATGTTACTGGGTGTGTGAATCTGCTGCTCCAGATTCACAAAGCAAGGGTAAATTAAGGACTGGATTCTTGCGCTCTGCCTTTCATAGCTGACAGGTAATCCCAGAAGGGTCATGGTCCCATATTTGAACTCGGTAGTTCAGTGTACAGTGTCTTTTTTGTGTCCTGCTCATGCAACACACTGAACACAGACCTGCCAAACAAGATCAGACAGAGCTTAATTTTGATGTGAAATTACTTAACACAATATCTACATACTGCAAGAGCTTTGAAAGTGAACAATATTACATACTTTGCTCACTAAGAAAGGCTCCAGGATAGATTTATTGTGCAAGCTCCAATCCAAAGCAATTAAAGTGAAGAAAGATTTTCTCTAACTTAAGTGCCATGGATCATAGCCCTTCACCTCCATCTTTTCACATATCTTTACAGGAACAAGAAGTTAAAGATATACTCGCTACATCTTGCACAGACTGGAATTCAATTAACATTTTTCTGCAACAAAACTTAGAGAAGCACTTCAGAGCTGCTGCTCACAATGCAGAAGCAAGTGAACAAATGATATTCTCATTAGCGCTCTGCCTTTCCCTGCTGTGCAAGCCAAATCCTTGAACACTAAAAGCACCTCAGCATCAGCTGGGCTCACAGACATCCAGAGCAATTTTTCAAGCTCCCTGACTTTTATAGACCAGGGGGGAAGGGATTTGGTGTGCTTTAATCCGTTCTATTATATGAACTCAGAAATGGTTTTCACTCTCTAGCACTATAAATTAAACTGGCTGCAGTTATTTTATTCCTGATTATGCTGAAAGTTACTGGCAATAATTTGATGACTATATTTTCTTGTCTTTATTTTTTTTTCTTCTTTTCCAAATTAACTGGTGAATTTAGTTTCTGTGGTAGTAAGTAAATAATGCAATAAAACTGAAGATAGTAGTCAACACATTCACATCTTGATGCCTGAAATTGTGGATGAACAAGTAACAGCTTCTTTACGTTGCAGGTGAAATTTACTGTATTCAATTCTCAGCTCTTTAGGCTGCAAGAACATGTTGTACAAGAAAACCACATTATTTTGCAGTCCCCTACATTTTTTTTTTTATCTAGAAGACTAGCCACCTTTTCAATGTAAGTGGATATACCTTTTCAAGTCTTTAGACAAATACCATCCCAACCATTTTAAAGACAGGAAAAACTTAGGTCAAGAATAATTTACAGAAAAGCTTTTTACTTGTGCTGTACAAGCTATTATTAAGTACAACTAAAGATAGAAAAGTATCCATTTTACTACTGCACTTCTAAAAATATATGAAAGTAGGGAAAAAATTCCATCTGCGTGGCTTCCTCTCCTTTCTCCTGACCGCTGAGACAATTTGTCTTCTAAAGCCTGGTAACAAACAGAGAAAAAATGAGACCACACTGGCGAGGCCACTCAAGTGCTGTGTCCATTTCTGGGTCCCTCACCCCAAGAAAGACATTGAGGGTCTGGAGTATGTTCAGAGAAGGGTAATGGAGACGGGGAAGGTCTAGAGAGTCCTGTAATGAGCTGCTGAAGGAGCTGAGGGGGCTCAGCCTGGAGAAAAGAACACTCAGGAGTGACTTTATCATTCTATAACTACCTTAAAGGAGTTGTACCTGACAGAAGCTGGAGCTTGGCCTCTTCTCCCAGGTAACAAGTGACAGGCCAAGAGGACATGGCCTCAAGCTGTGCCATGGGAGGCTCAGGTTGGACACCAGGAAGAATTTCTTCATGGAAAGGGTGGTTAAGCATTGGAACAGGCTGCCCAGGCAGGTGGTGGAGCCACCATCTGCTCAAGAGTCGCTCATGAAATCACTGGACATTACACTTAGTTCCCTGGTTTAACTGACATGCTGGTGTTCAGCCAAAGGTGGGACTGGATGATCTTGGAGGTCTTTTCCAACCTGAATGATTCTGTGATTCTGTGGGAGATGTACACAGACTCAGATTATCTCTGGATAAGTTAGGGGGCACACTGTACATTTTGGAGTGTAATACATCAGCGGCTTCTCTACAAAGTGACAGGGTTCTTGGAGTCCAACTGTGCCTCTAGTCCATGGGAATTAATAAATGTGTCTTTGATGATTTATTTCAATACAAATTACTTGCCAGTGTAAGCACAGCAGAATCCAGCTTCAGGCAGGATACTTGGTACCTTAGAAAATACCAACTTCTAAAAGCTTTAGTAAAACCTACTTGGGATTCCATCAGACTCAAGTGCCCATGTCAGTTATTGTCAATTATTCCATCTATAAGGACATGCCAGATACACAAAAGACACTATTCTGACAGCAGGCCTGCCCCAAAATGATAAGTTTAGCATAATGCACTTGACAATGAGAAAAGCAATAATAGCTATTTTGGGGACAAAAGAAAAATACAATGGATCTGATGACTAAGTGTTCTGGTCCCCAGTGTAAAAGCAAAGTAGATCCCTGTTGTATTTAACTTGATTCTTTTGAATTAAACACTTCCATTAAAGTTTCCCACAGTAGCTTTAATATTTAATTATGTATTCCACCAAAGAAAAGAACAAAATCTTTGCAAAGGGTTTTTTTGGGCTTTTTTTTCTGGATGTGAAATATTTATCAGCATATCTCTTTGGACAAGTATTTTTATCCCCCAGGCAGGCAAAAAAACTTCCACGTTCAAATTGGTTTCAAAACATTTTATTTTACAGCTTGAAAGTTTTCTATACTTCAGCACCTCATGCCGTGACTTTGTTATTTCACTTGTTAATGAATGGTAATTAAATCTCTTTTGGCTGAAAAGGTTGGAGGGCTCCTGCTGTATTACAAAAACAATTTCTGAAAGTTACAAAAATGCCCAAGTGTCTAGAAATTAAAGCATAAAGTTTGCCATGTTTTGAGTCCAAGTTTTAATCGCTCAGAAGGGTTTGTGTGGGAGAACAGCACGTCCCAGTGAGTGTGCACAGTCCCCCCAGATTGAACAGACATAATTATGTCACTTTGTATCTACCAGAGTAAACACAATCGTGCTCTTAATAATCTACATTGTGGCCACAAGCTTCCTTGATCTTCCTAACAACTGTAGCTAACACTGCATAAACCCTATTATACACTACCTACACAGAGAACTGCTACATATGTACATCTAAGTAAAGACTTGTTAATTTTGCATTTGCTCAGCAGGGCTTGAAACATCAGCCTATTAATTTTTCTTCTTTTCTGTATTCTCATTTCTTTCAGGTGCTTTGAGCAGGAGATAAATGGAGTGCGAGCTTACAACTGAGGTAGATAAAAGAGAAATAACTACATATTAAGGCATTTTGTGGCATTACAGTGCTAAATAGAGACACAATATTGAAGAAGAAATATCTCCACTATCCATTTACATCCATGCAAGCGTCTGCTGGTATCAAATGGGCAGATTTGGTACACAGATTGTAAAAAGAACTATGTTAATTCCAATATAAAATGTAAAATATATAAATGCAATATAAAATGTAATTCCAGTGTAAAAATGTGTTTGATTACATGCAATATACCATTTTTTCCTGAAGGTGATACAGTGATTTCAGCAGATTTTGAATCTTTTTTAAAATTACAATTTCTCAAACAAGAAACTGGGAGCAGGAATGCAACTAGATGAGTGCATTCCTAGACTGCAATTTTGGGAATGGGTTTGCTTGAAGGAAACCTCACCCCTAACCTGAAGTGAGGTATATCAGTCTTGAGGGGTGGTAATTTTGTCCTCATATAAATGCCGGATTGCTCCTTCTCCCTTTAAATAGAAACAAAGAAACAGAAAATTCATATTTCATTCTGCAGTGCAGAGATGTTTACAAATTCAGGAAATCAGTGTCCTCCAGAGTTTCTTTGATGCAACCACGTATCAAGAGATCATTTAAAAAGTGTTGATTAAAACCTGTTAGGCTAAACCTCCAAGACTAGTGTCTGGATCTAATTACAAAACCACTGATGGAGTTTGGAATTATTAAAAATTAGAAATAAATGAGCTTTCTTTGTGCTATTCCCCAAAATGGTGAGAGCACCTCATTAGAGCAAGTATGTACATGAGCTCCATGACTTCAGATTTCTAATCACCATCCTGTTCTAGCTGGAATATGCCTGTTTTCAAACAAACAGCCACATTCATCAAAGGCACAATGGGGAGGGTTTTTTCCTTTGTTGAATTTTAATGAATATATAGTGCTATCTGTCTTCACATTTTACCAAAGTTCCAGCGATAATTGCCCTGTCTGTGACATTTGCAGAAAGCCACCAGTGTGCTGTGGGTGCACTGACAGCCCCAGGGAGCTGCTCCATCTGAGAACCCAGGAGGTCTTGACTTTGATGGCCTCAAGAGGAGGGAACAAGGGTTAGCTGGTTCCACTCTCCCAAAGCTGGGGAGGTAAGCAGAGCACTACAAAGACAAATGGCAAAATTCCAACCTCACTGCAACATACCTGGATGCTTCAGAGAGAAGTCCTGAGATACTTAAGATTAACCAAGTGAAGCTTTATGGACTTCTAGTTTATCATAAGAGCAGAAGTCTCAAGGCTTTCCAAAGAAGGTCAGTACATTACTTTATTTCACAGTCACTGAGACTGAAAAACAAATGTGAGTGCAACCACACTTGTACAAAATCTAGCCTTCTCACATGAGTATCTTTTCTCAGTCCCCACCAAGGGAAAAGAAAACACTTCTGTAATTATTACTTTTCTATTTGCCCCTAAATAATTGTCAGGATAGGAAAAAGTTCAGAGAAACTGTGTCAGATTCTAGTTATGCATCCTTTTCCAAACCTGACCCATATAGAAGTAGAATAGCCAAAAGATGGCACAGATGAACTTTACAACGAAAACCATTTATAACTGGTTTTAATTGTATCAGTGTAGCTCTAATGGATATGCCAGCTGACAGGACTAACACTCTGTATTTAGATGGCTTATCCCATCTCACTATTTGGTTTCCAAGTCTGGGGAGAGAAAATGATCCAGAATCCATGCTCATTTTTTTCCTCGTGCTCCCATGGAGACAACAAACAGATGTGCTCATCAGTATGGAAAATTCTATGCAACTGAATACTATAATATATTATGCAGAAGTAATGTGCAACCAGCCACGTGCAAAAGCTCCCAGTTACTACTGACATCCCTCAGTGCAGTTATTTACATATATAGGACTGCTGGATTAGGTCTCTGGTGTGGATTTAAGCTTCATATTTTCTCACAAATCCTTATCAAGATCAAAATGGAATCCGGGTGCTAGAAGCAACCAGGAAAATAGTGATGCAGAAAGGGTTCAAGGAGCTGAAGTTAAAAATAGGAAGAGATAGAACAAGAACAGCTAAGACAACTGGGAAAAGCAACATTCAGAATCAGAGAGCTGAAAAAGAGGATTTCAAATTCACAACCAAAATCTTAAACACTGAATTTTCATTTTTAACACAAAACAAAGCTAAATTCCCACTGTTACTATATTCCTTCAGCATCACATGCAAAGCTGCATTTATTCAGTACCACGATGTTAAACCACAACTCAAAGCTATCTTGTGCAAATCAATAAAAGCTTTAGATGATAATTTTGTGTAAGGTTATCCAAGAGTATTAATTCTCTTTCATACCAGGGTAGTCAATAATGTTGTTAATGCTATTGTCCTGACAGGATCCTCTTTTTATTAGCAAAACCAGCTACATTTATTTCAGACATGATGTTAATATTAGCCAGCAAGACAGAGAATCAAGTCAGTGGTTTTCTGTCAGCTGGGATTTAGAGATATCTGAGATTGTATGAATCAAATGGCCTTGGCTCTTTGGCCAGCATCCACACAGCAGGCACAGCCTCTGTTCAGCCCCCCTGAGGCAGCAGGGGTGTGGGATGGCTGGATGGCAGGGATGAGGACTCCTTGGGGAAGAACCTGACTGCACAACAGGTTCTCTCTGCTGCAGAAAGCCAGCAATGTGTCCTGCACACCTGGGAGGCTGGAGAAGGAGGGCTGAACAAGGTTGTTTTTTCCCTTGCCAACAAAAAGCACAGCCTAGAGACAGCAGAAGTTGCAGTTACCCAGGACTGGCATGCCCAGTTATGCCTCTGGGTTCTTCACAGCAGGATGCAGTCCAAGAGGCTTGACTGGGGTACAAAGCAATGAGGGGCAGAGGAGAGAAAAGCCCAGCACCACCCCTCAAGCTGTCACAAGATAGGAGAGGTACAAGCCAGGGCTGGCAGCACAGTGCTGGTGCCTTCCGAAGCTCTGCTGGGGACCACAAGATGATAGCAGCCTGCAGAAGCTCCACTAACAGTACCTGGATGTGCTTCCAAAACCCAGATGTCACAGAGACACCAATGCTCATCAGACTACAGGCATGACTGCCCAAAAGAACAACCTGAAAAGCTGACCCAATAGCAGGTATTTATCCTGACCCTATAGACAGTGTATCCAGCACTAAATGACTTTCAATATGAAATTTCTTTCGCTGTATAGCACGGCCCCGTTCAGCTACCATCAACTCACACAGTATTTTTCATTTTAAAGCAATTATGTCCTTAACAAGAGGAGTTTTTATGAGAGGAATTAATTTTAGGTGAGATATAACAACAAAATGTGGGTGAGCTTCTCCTCATTTTATAAACAGAAAGAGACATGATGCCAGAGTCTGAAATGCAAACACCAAATCTACTGTGAAGGAGACATTTAGCTGCTGGAAATGGATTATCAGGCCCTATGGTAGCCTCACATATTGATCCTAAAGCTCCAGAAAGGCCATTAGCACTGCACGATTGCTGCTAATTCCAAACATTAAGGTAACATTATGCAATTTACAGATGGACAAAAGTCACTGTTTATCACTGATTATTTTGCTAATTTAGTCATCAAATCATTTGTTGTCTGAAATTAAGGAAGAATTAATAAAGGCAGTTTTGAATTCTATTCAGCAATGGTACAGAACCATTGGCTTTAGTGTGTGAGGAAGGCACCAGCTGAGGATGGAAATGAGTGGAAAGACAAAAGGCCTTCTGTGCATACAGAAAAACTTGGTAACAGATCACATCATCTGACTGCAGAAATCTAAGAAACCTCTTGTTAAAGTTAAAGCCCACCCTCAGCACGTTTTCAGATGACAAGCTGAATGGGGCAGGTGACTCACCTGAGGGATGGAATGCCATCCAGAGGGACCTGGGCAAGCTCAAGAAGTGAGCTCATGGGAATCTGTTGAGGTTCCACAAGAACAAGTGTGGGATGCTGCACCTGAGGCAGGGCAAGCCCTGCATCAATCCAGGCTGGGACATGAGCAGATGGAGAGCAGCCCTGCCCAGAAGGACTTGGGGATGCTGTGGGTGAGAGGCTGGACATGAGCCAGCCATGTGCACTCACAGCCCAGAAATCCTGCTGCAACAGGACAAGGGATAAGGAGTTTTAACTAAAGGAGGGTAGATTTAGACTAGATATAAGAAGGAAATTTTCTGTTATGAGGCTGGTGAAAGACTGGCCCAAGTTGCCCAGAGAGGCAGTAGATGCCCCATCCCAGAAATATTCAAAGTCAGGCTGCGGCTCTGAGCACCTCATCTGGACGGAGATGTCCCTGCTCATTGCAGGGGGATTGGACTAGATGGCCTTTAAAAGTCCCTTCCAACCCAAACTCTTCTATAATTCTATGCTTTGATGTCAGAGACAAGACACTAATCTGTGTTCTCTGGGCATCATCTCACTGGTATGAATAATTTAACTGGACTGCAGAACATGTTCAGCAACATCTCTGATGGATGTTCTTGTCCTGGCCATAGATCATGGTAAATCCAGACCAGACTGAAGGAACATGAAGGATAACATTCAGGAAAATTAGGCAACAAAACTGTATCACCTCAGTCAAATTTGGCCACATTCTGATCCAAAGGGTCTAAAACAAAATTCTAGCTTATGCAGAAAGTTGTGCAGACAAAAGTGTTGTTTTCCCATACTTCTTCTGTTGCTCCTTGCGTTTCTGAGACAGATATTTCTTTTTCATTTCCAGAAGCTCATTGTTAAGTCTTTCAATTTCATGTTTGTATTCTTTGCTCTGTGTTTCACACATAGTCAGTTCTGAGGACAAAACCTAATAAACAAAACACAAACAGCAGAAACAGGAGATATTGCTTCACTTACACATAAGTACTTTTAAAAGCACTTCCTCTTTTTATATTTCATGATGTAAGACATGATCATTTTCCACCACAATTCTTTTTCCCATTTGATGTTTCATTTGATCTCACCTCCATTCACCTAAAAACATCTTACAAAATAAAGGTTATGCCATTAACCATAATACAACATGTAAAATATGCTCCAAGCTTTACGGGAATGGCATTAATAGCTACATTAGCTCTTAATTTCTGGGACATAAAGCTGGGCAAAAATCCAAAGTTAAGGTCCTAATAAATCAGGGAATTATTTTATAATAATGGGGTTTATTCACAGGGATGCACTGCTAAGTGGAGTAATTCAAACCACACAGGCAAAGCAGTACCAGGCGCTGCAAATATTAATACAAAGCCGCTTATATGTGAATCAGTAAAATTTTGAAAAAGGAGGAACATGCATAGTGCACCTTCTTTCTTTCAAAAGGGTAATAGCTTGACCTGGCACCCCAAAATGCATGCATGCCATCATGCTACAGCATGCTGTGTCTGAAATGCAAAGCAGCAATTGACTGCATTAAGGACAAATAAGGACCGTATGGAGAACTTCAAATCACGTTCAGTTTAGCTAAACCCTGGCTTCTATTTTACATTTTCTACATTGTTTTTCTTCTCCATGGAAAGCTAAGATTTGCATAACAGCCTCTTTGTTTCCTAAGGGCCCATCTGCTCCTGCATTTTTTTCCTCATGGTTAGTATAGACGTGATTATGATGCAGTGAACAGGAGATGATGACTTCAACAGAGAGAGGAACTGCAGAAGTAGATGAACTCCTGGGGAGATGATCTCTCATGCAGGCAAGAATAGGAGAAGATCAGTTTATTCATAGAATATCATTGAATTCTATCAAAGAATCGCTTTTTAATATTATGCTTTTTAAATGTCCTACAAGATCCTTTTGGAAGCAGGAACTCCTCCCTCCAACTGACAAGGGGTTAGAACAGGTTCCTCCTGTCATCTCCACAAAATCTGCAAATCTAAATATACATGTACACATGGCAAGAGAAAAAACAGCAACTTAAGACTGGATTCTCAGTATATTCTCACTGGTTTGTTAAAAAGAAAAAAAAATGGCTTTGATTTGCTTCTTAAAGATATTAACAGTTTAAGATAAAGGGAAGGAGAATAAGCTGAATGAAAAGCTGACAGTATCCCAGAATGCCCATGCAAAATACATATTTACAGCATTGTGCTGCTAACTCATATTGTAACAAGATTTTTCCTCTATTTTAATTTAAAATGTAGAACAATGTGCAAAAAAAAAGTTTGTTTGCTGCTCTGTGTTGACCCTTGAGGAGATGCAGCGATAACCCTGCTTTCCTGGGTTATCAGTTCACTGAGGATGTCCCTGCAGCCCCTCCCCGGGGACAGCGGGCACCCCTTACCTTGATCTGCTTGCCCTTCTCGCGGAGGATGTTCCGGTACTGCTGCAGCTGCTCCGCGGCCTCGGGCCCGGGCTGCCGGGCCAGCACGTGCCTCAGCTCCACGTACAGCTTCTCCTTTTCCTAACAAACGGACGACACGAGGAGCTCTGGTTAAACTACTACAGCAGCAGCACAGCCTGAGAGGAAATCAACCGCATTGAAAATTGCAACTCAGTCAGGAAGGTATTTGGAGAAACAAATCTGCCTGTGTGTCAGGCTTTCCTCACTAGCCATAAGGTATTTAAAGTTGTTGTGATAGCAATGGGAGAGCTCATTAAGATAAACATCCAGCTACTTCAAACCATGAATGAAATGCTCTTAAACACCATCACCAGCAAACTCTCTACCTCAGCACTTACTGGAAGAGTATCCAGGGCTGGGAAATTAATCACTAGAAACTGTGCTTATTGTAATCTTTCCTCTTATGAGTCACATTGCCTTACATTAAGGATCACAGCTTCACCCAACAGGATGTGAGCTGGCTATAGATATGTCAGCAAAGGACTGTACAAAAGAGTTACTTCTTCCAAAGAAAATCCTGCAAAGCACATGTACACACACACAGATATTTATATATATATAACCTTTCAGTTTAACTGCAGGGGCTCTGGGAAAGGAATTATAAACAGCAACAATTATGACTAGCACAATTACCAAGTAATTTTTGTCATGTGTCTCCTCGTCCTTTATGTTGGAACAGTAATACTTGTGGGAGTTGGATATTGCCATGCCTGAAAAGAAACCACACCATGGACCCACTTACATCTTTCTGTACTGCAATGCTGCTTTCAACTGTGTTTTGAGAGTCTACTTCTTTTTAGTCTGAGGAATAAAGCTCTGAAAAAAGCCACCTTCGTAGTTTTGCACATTACAATAGTTTTACTATCTACCCTGGAAAACTAAGATTGTTAAATAATATAATTTAGTAAGATCACATCCTTTTCTGGTACAATGAAAACTGGAAATAAAAAGGAGACTAGCAGACAAAACATTAAACTGAGGAAGACAGAAATGCCAAGAAGGCAGGATAGGCGATTATTTACACTGGATTTGGCAAAGCCCCTTTTAACAGTCTTTCTTATAAGGTCTCTGTACAACTCTTACCACAGAATTTGTCTGTTGATGTGGGAAATGCTGCCATCACACCATCTAAAATTGCTACATTTGTACTTTCTCAGTGGTTGAGCCAGGGTTTTCAGAAGTGGTTTGCTATTTTGAAGATGTAAAACTTTAGGTGTTCAGTCTTCAAGAACATAAAGAATGTAGAGCTTTTAGACCTCATCATTTTCTGAAAACTATGAACTACAATGATCACAAGTTGGGACACCAAAATGGAATCACTTCAAATCATGCCTTACTTTTACAAGCATTGTCCTTAAACTCTGCAGATTACTGAAGAAGAGTTCCCTATAAATGAAATTGTTCACAGTTTATCTCTGGAAAAATCCAAACCTCCTGAGACTCATACTGAGGTTTGCATAGCAGCAAATACTAAATTGAGAATTCAGTCTGAGTAAAGAGTTAAGTATTCCACATCATAGTGTTATTCCCACTACCAGCTTTTCTTACTTCTGAGGAAGTAAGATTTTACTGCAACGTAAAAACAACTGCAGAAGAAAAATCCACCTTATCAAAATCTGGCCAGTCAATATTAACATTTCAACCCTGAACGTATCATATATTTGTATTTTGTAATAGTGTAATGGCAACTTGGATAAATATGGGGCAATTGATAGACTGAAGGTCTTAAGTGCAATTGTTTTCCAATTTTTTTATCTCCCTGCCCTCTACAATGGCCAACCAAGCTCTTCAAACACTGTGCAATGGTGTGTATAATAACCTCATTTAGAGACAAAGCATGCAATTCTATTGTAAGGAGAATCTATTTTATGCAGCAGAGACTCATTAGGTGTCCAATGTATATTGTATCCATAATCCAACAAAGGCAGAACCAGCTGTCTTATAATGCATATCTTGTCCTTCCTTGCTGAGCACTGTCCATCTCTTTTACATCTAGTCAATTAATTTGTCACTGAGTTAGAAACATCATATGTCAGCAAAACATTAAAAGAAAACCCTGGATACTTCTTTCCTATTCAGCAGAAGTTTGTATTCACAGGTTGGCATTTCTTTAATTTCTGAAATTTTACCCCAGGATCCAAAAAAAAAAATTAAAAATAAATTAATTCATTTCAATTAATTTGAAAACACCAACCACAAGACTAAATCTATGAGTCACAAGGTGCATTTGCAGATACTTCCATCTCTAAACATAAGAAATCAGAAATGACCAAGAAAAAAATATCAGCACAAATTCATAAAGAAAAAATTTGTTTTCTGTAATAGATTAAGTCAATCCATTATGACTGGGTTTCTTTGGCTCATCCCAAACTGCCTCCCCTCACATTTTCCTCCATCCTCACACCAGGCTGCCATCAAAACACACCTTACCACAGTTCTGAGGTTTTGAGATCAAGGAACTTAGAGTCACAAACACACTGTGAGGCACAACTCTTCTTCTTGAGGTGAGGGAAGATCAAATCTCTGCAAACCCATGCTGGTAAGAGTAATGCACCTGTATTCAGACCAGGTCTAGGCCAGTAACAAAGCTTTTTATGGGATCCTTCCACCATGAAATTCCAATGGAATTCAGCAGCTTGAATGTAGGACCGAGCCCATCACATCAACAAGCTTCACTGGTCTATGACACAAACTAAACCAAAATGATGGTGGAGAGATGATGGCACATTCATTTTGGGTACGTAGGACACGCTGGGACACTCAGGCTGAGGATTAGAGTTAAATTTCAGGCATTTCAAAGATAATTTCAGGACCTCTGTGAACACCTGCTGTAAAAATTCTGCAAATAAAATTGCATACTATTTTTAGAATAGCCCTTCCTGTCTTAGATTTGTTTCCTAAGGGATCTCTGAGGAACTCACAGATCTGTCTGTAGGCCCAACCATTACAGTAATTTTCTTCATCCCTAAGTCTCTCACCCATTAATTTGGAGAAGGGAGGGTGGGGAAGTAAGTGGTGCTTTCCCCTAAATTTAACTAGGTGCTGTCTCAGCCATATTCTGTAGTTCTCCTGGTCTGCTTGCTCTACAGCAAATTGAGACAAAATTCTTTTCTTCTGCAGAAGACTGGCTAGCATTTGGCAAACTTCAGTTGGTTGTCCAGGATCAGGTGGTCACGAGTTGCCTCCATCTTCAGCAAGAAGAATCACTTTTGCCAGCAAAGCCTTACTTCAATAGAAGCTGTTGCTGCTGACCAGCACAGCACCATTTGCTTTTCCATGTGAGAAGGACCATCAGCACCATCACATTCCCAAAGTGGCAGCAAGACATTCACAGTCATTGACAGGGAATGGGAAGCATTCATCAGTCCCAGGCTGGAATAGAGCTCTAAAGATGTGTTCCCATTTTGTGTCATCCTGTCCCCCATCATGACACCAGGAAATGGCAGAAGACTGCTAACTAACTAACATCTTGTTAGTTAGCCCAGGGTTTTCCTCTGAACCAGAGATGATGGATGACCATACTTCTAATGAAGATGATTTCACAGCAGAAATAGGCCCTGCAGTCCCAGCTTCCTCATTTTTATCTTTCCAAATAGATAATTCAACAAATTTACCTGGCAAAGCAGTACCCCAAGAGCCCTCTTCACAAGACCCACAAAAATCCTATTATGCACCAAAAGCTTTCTATCACATGAATTACTAAAAAAATACAAAAAAACCTAAACAAAATTTAAAAAAGGCAAAAATAAAAAACCCAAAAAAAGTCCAAAAGACTTTGCATCATAGTAAATTTAATTTATGCCAGTTCTTGTCTCCAGCAACGGGACTAAAGAAAAAGCTCAACGAGACAAAGATGTAGTGGAGAAGTGTGCGACATAGTGTATGGCAGCAGTCCCTAAAACATTCACCCTAAATAAAAATTCTTATTTTAATTAGTAAGGTGGAGAAAGCAATATAGTAACCATGCAAGCACTCTATAGTTCCTCATGGCTTTGGTGGGGATATCAAGTCAGTCAGCGTGCCACGGGGGGTTTCTTGTTTATTGGCACTATAACCAAAATGTCAGGGCTGTGCTGAACTCCAAAGGCATTTTGTTTATGATGCCATGAAGCAGCAGAGCATCCTTAGGGGTGGTGATTCCTCTTCATAAGTGTTAAACAGGACACAGAAATCTGGATTAAATACATACACAGACATACATATCTAGTCATAGTAATTTTCACTGTATAAGCCCTACATTTATTTGTTGTTGTGTTCACCTAGCAGTAGCTGTTGGCTCAGTACATCTATCTTTAAAAGTTTCATGAGGTAAAGAAAAAAATTAGCATATGGTGCCCTTCAGAAATTTTATAATAACAGAAGAAAGCTGCCTCCAGCACTATGAGAAATGTGCAGTATGAACTTTCTCTGTAAACACTTTCCAAAAGCTCCTGCTCTTTCCTGTCTATTCCACATCCATCAGCAAACACCCTCGCAAGGATGCAGTTCCCTAGAACAGCTCCTGTTTTCATTATCACCTAGACACTTTTTAATCTCACCACTGTGAGGGTTTTTATTGGATACATTAATTAAGTTTGAAAGAGGACACTGAGGCCCTTTCTCAGTGAGGCAACACTAACACTGTGTTAGACGTTTTGGGTTTTCCTGTGAAAACCAACACTTGAAGGAAAGGCTGAGATAGTCTCACATTTGGTGAAATCTGCACCACCCAAACTTGTCCTATAACTTATTTCTCCAGTTGATAATAATGCTTCTCAAGAGCAATTCTGTTTTCTTTGGCACAAAGCAAACTGTACCAAATTGACTGGCATTTTCAAAACAGCTTAATGAAAGAGGAAAGAAACCTCGAAACAAAGAAAGCACCTTGTAAGGTCTCCACCCTTGGCTGCTTTTTGCAACAGCAAGAGCTGAATGCTGCAGCATCACCATCTCCCAGGAACAACAAAGTATGAACATTTCCACCTGGAGTGCAGCTGCAACTTATTTTTATTATTATTATTGCTAGGAACTGTTACTATTAGATCTTCCCTAATAAGGGTGTAGGAAAACAGTATTTTTTCCAATGAACAAATAAATACATATACTCCTTTCAACTTCTGAACTCTGAGACAAGAGGTTAAGAATCCATCCAAAGTAAATGGCATGGAGGTGTCTTGCTGAAATAACAGCTACAGTACCCTTTTCACTATTGACATTACACAAGAGTTTATAAAATCATTAATTAGAGTAGCTCATTTAATCACAGTGTTTCTACTTTGCACTGCAGAAGATTATCAATTTATTATCTCCTATATCTGTGAGCAGAAATACACACACATGAAAGTGAGCTGTTCCTTGAAGGTGAGAATTACCCCTCACATGATATGGATTGATGTAAATATTCCAACTATTTTCACAGTGCCTGCAACTTGACAGCTGGGTTGAAGAGAGCTCTAAGCAAACCTTTGTTTTGCATTCTAGAAGCAGTTTATCTTGAAGTGACCTGGAGGAGATGAGAGGTCAATACAAATCTGATCAACAAGGTTCCTAAATATTCTAAGTGAATAAGTCTACAAAGCAAATGATGGGGAACCTTTTACTGTATAATAATTACTTTATGCAGGGTTCTAAGAAAAAAACCAAATTAAGTCTCTTCTTCAGATCTAGACTATTTGACTTAAAAACTTCTGTATTTTATTGTCAGTGTAACAGCATGTATTTCAGCTATTCAATAGCCATTAGATTTTTAAAATTTTAGAGGAATCAAAGAATTATTACAGCTCTGTTGATAATGATTAGCTGCTCCTGCAGGTGACAGCTGGGGATGAGAATTCCCAGTAGACTCAGCTTCTGTTCTCACTTCAGACGGATCTGGCAGATGACCTTGAAGGGTCAGAGAGATTGCAGTGCTCCTTCTAGAAGTATCTATTTTTAAGTTAAGCACCTCTATCTCTTTAGTCACCTGCTTGACTTAGATCTTTAGATTTCCCTGAAAGATGAGAGCACTTTGCTTCAAGTCCTTTGGTGTTCTGGAATTGCTACCTCTGAACAGCTGTCTCAAAGTCAAGCCACCACTTAAATCTACAATACCTGTCTAACAAGGCAGTAAAGCCTACATACATCTTTTTGACAGGACAGCAGAGTTCCTCTGCATACATCAAGTACCTCAGAGAAGAAAGACTAGTCTCCTGTTACACTTTGGAACCTATTAAGAAATAACAGTACATCTAAGAAATACACACAGCAGTTCTGAAATCATGAATGTTTTAATGCATGGCTTCCTTCAGGCTCACCGTAATTAGAGCTGAGCCTCTGCTATTCTTCAAGGAGTTCTGTTTCAGCTCCCCTTGCCTGCTTCTTAAAATTCAAAGAAACAGAAACAGGACTAAAGGAAAGGGAAAGACAGTGAATCTTAATGTCCATGTAAAGACAACTGCTGTGCTCAAGTGTCCCAACCCCTGTTTAAGATTACAGCTGTATCTACTTAGACAGGCATGGGAAGCCTTGAGCTCTGAGCTCCAAGAAGAGGTGCAGCACTTGGCTGACTGATGCACCCCACTGGGCAGAGACTCTCCCTACTGAGGTTCATGGCTCCTGTGCACTCAGCAGCACATTTCTGGATATCTCAAGAGAAGAGTGGAGAAATGGGGTTCTTTCTTCATCTGATTG
This sequence comes from Ammospiza nelsoni, assembly GCF_027579445.1. Taxonomy (NCBI): domain Eukaryota; kingdom Metazoa; phylum Chordata; class Aves; order Passeriformes; family Passerellidae; genus Ammospiza; species Ammospiza nelsoni. The sequence goes on from NC_080640.1 coordinate 11,757,296, forward strand.
TGTCCTTCTATGTCCCATTTTAAGCCACCCTTCTAAAAAAACCCAACCAGCCACAGTGACTCTGCCTACCTTCCTCCAACAGCTGCAAAAGAGCCTTAGCTGCAGCAGCTTTCTGCATGTGTTCCCTCAAAAACAGCACCATTGACAGTAAGAACAAAAATAAGAGAACTGGAATAGAACAAAATTAGTCTGTCCCTGTAGAATTACTTTTTTTTTTGTGGGGTTTTGCTGTTGTTACAACTGTCATACAAGATAATAATCCATCACTGACTGGGATGCTGGAGATTGTCCATATCTTGCTGCTGAGGGAAGAGCAAAACACCCCTTAACACAAGAACACCTGCCAAAGGGTGAATACTAAAGATATACCTCTAGCTCTGGGCCACCATATAGAATATGGGCTTGTGAATGTTTTGCTACATTGCTGCTGCACTCCTGCAGTAATTCAGCTTCTCTAGCAGATTCTGGATGGCTGACAGTCAGTATCGGATTGCCACAGCACTGCAAAGTCTGTGCGCTGCAATGTATTCAGTCAGCACAGCAAGTCATTTATTTTCCCTTAACAAGATAACTGGTTGATTAATATACTTTACCCTGGGGTGCACAGCAGATTTATTTCCTTCTCAGATACATGCTGAACACAGGAATGAGGAGTAAACAAGGTTGTTTTCAGTTGTTATTTGCTGGAACAATTCCTGAACTTTTTATCCAAGCTTTTTTCCAGCAAACTAATGTTGAAGTTAAGGGCAATTCTGACTAAGAACTTTAGGATTGGGTCATTTTACAAAATATTTTTAGTCCAATGATACAAGGTATCTGTGCTCAGGATTCTGGGTTCAGATCAAACATAATGTATTTGAATAAAACACTTTGGTGATCACTGTTTCTGTTTTGCTGATGCAGATTACAGATGACAGTGCTGTGTCTTAGGTTCTTACATGGCATCCTTGCCTCAGTATCTGAATGGTGTTAAATCTTTATTGTACACATGCTGAAGAACCGCTTCCAGCCAGGCAGTGATCCTCTACTCATTCTACAAGAGTTCTGGACACAAAGAGTTATTACATGAATTGCCAAGGTTCACTAAAACTCCTTGAAGACACAGGAATGAAACTCAGTCTCCCAGTCCCCCAGGACCACCATGCTGGTGGCTGTGTCAATACTCCTGCTCCTTGCTTTTCAGAAATAGCAGGCCTGGTCTACAGCAGGAGGTTACAAATGTGCAGTAAAACTCACAATAAGCCACAGCGTACTTGAAGACAACAATCTCTTCAGACATGCTAAACTTTGGGAGTGGACTTGGGAGTAGATGTATTAGAATGCAGGACACAAAACTATGCTTGACACTCATCCACGGAGGATAGTATTTATGTAATTAAAACAATCTTGCATGATGAGGAGGGGTGACATCTGATGACCCATGAGAGTTCTCTTTCAAGCTCAAACTCAAGTAAATATATCAATTATCTTAAAAAACTTGTAAGACAGATTCAGCATTCATGTATACTTGCCACCTATGAACCCTAAGGGATTTTTACTCTGTCTGCAACTTCCTCAGCTTTCTAAATAACCTCTGAATATTTCTGACCAAAACATCATTAGGTGAGCTAAAAATGGTGCAGATCCCCAGAAGTTATTTTCTCAAATAAACTTACACCTTGCTTCTGTCCAGAACCATTTATCATGGGAAATATATTTTGTTTATGAGGGTGGGGTAGTTTCACAAAGAGTCAGTAAAAATTATCTCTTCCACTAAGGAAACTGTTCACCAGAAATATTTTGTTTGTTCACTAGGTAATCTGCTTTGCTTCCCATTTCTCAGCGCCAGAAATATTTGCACTATTTTTATTGGAAAATTATTTTCTCACCCTAAAGAGCAGCCAATTATCTCCACCTGATGACATTAAAGTGATCAGCATACTTCCTACCCAATTTTTCAAACCCCTGTTTAAACAAACATACCAAAAAAAAGGATATTTTTCTGGGAAGACTTTATTCTTTTCCACTTGAATTGCAACATATGTGGGAGGAGGGAAAGAATCTAAATGTCAGTGTGTTTTTAAGAGCAGTTTATCATGCTGTAAATTTCTATAGCATAAAACATCTTCTAATTCTAGATGGACTGAGATTAGAAGGTCTAAAATAAACTAATGCACCAAGAAGTGTATTGGAAATATGCAGAAATACAAAATCAACTCCTTTCTGAAGAGAGCTAGGGCAAGAACTGAACATTCCTCAGATATCTATTGAATTATTAAAGCTCACACAAAACTTTCAGATAGATATGTAGACCTTCAAGACACCTTCACACAGGTGACTCATAACTTTCATGTTTTTGAGATATGATTCCTTACTACACCATCAAAGGATTGCATATGAGCCCCAGTAAATTGCACCAAGATTTAACACAATTATCCTACAATTGGCTTAGTGTGAGTGGTTCTGCCCTGCTCACAGAACCCTGCTGGCTACACAACCAATTTTTAAAAACTAAATAATTAAATTAATTGGGAAAAAATTATCCACGTTAGAACAAAAGACACTAGAGATATTCTAATTGCATGGAAAAATCATCATGCCAGGTATAGAACCACTGAAAGATATTATTCCTTCAATTTAAAACCAATATTAAATACAAAACATCTCTACTTAGAGTCAAAGGTAAAATCTTCACTCAAAGTCCTAGTTTAGCAATGAACTCTTCAAACCCAAGAAAACGAAAACAAAAGAAAACCAAAAGAAGGAAAGAATGTAAGTGTAGTCCTAAAGAGTGACTTGATGCATTAGGTACCTCCATATGTCACTTCATATTGCATTGGAGATTCCAGTTCAAATAAGTTTCAAGGTATTGGACTGAAATTATTTTGATGGCACTAATTCAGTAGACTGTTATGCATCATAAGATTGAGCTGGTAATGAGATATTTTTTATCCATCACAAGTTAAAACTGGGTTGCAGCCAGAGTTCATGGGCACACATTATTTTTTCATTTGAAAAAAGAACAGAGCTTGTCTTTGGAGTCTAAATCAAGGCTATTCTTACTGTGTGCCTTTGACACATCCACCTAATTCTGCATGACACTGGGGAAGTAAACTTTTTCTTTATGATTCATACCCAGCTGAAAGCCAAAAAGTAAATGTTAGGCCTGAGTCCTCACGGTATTTCCCATTCCTATATTTCAATGCAAATCCCTTGAAATTCCAGTCACCAACTTAGAATTGGAGTCATAACCTCAAACCTCACACTCCACCCGGTACTGTTTTCTCTCTCTTGTTCCCTTAAGGTACGCAGCAGCACTTAAGTTTTTATAAGGACAGGATAGCATTTTTCTGCCTTTCTCCTTCCCCTCACCCTCCCAGAACCATTTGATCAGTGGCTAGAAGTTTTGGCAGCTTAGGTTTCTCAGCCAGAATCCTAGAATACCGTGTTGAAAGTAAATCTCAAGATTCATATGGTCCAATCTTTCTTTCATTCCCATTTGCTTATATTGGTGACCATCTATGAGAGCAAACAGGAAATTTGCTGTCCCTTTAATGGGACCAGTCATGCAAGGACTTTGGGATTAGATCTTAAATTGACACCTTTTAAATCTCTGAATCATAGAAAAGAAGGTTGTAAGGGGACCTCAAGGATCATCTGGTCCAGCCTTTCTCAGCAAAAGCACCATCTTGACAAGATGGCCCAGTACCCTGGCCAATAATCTCAGGGGGATTATTGCCACGCCTTCCAAATGTTCTCATTGTTAACAGCTTTCATCTTGTGTCCAGTCAGAATTTCACAGGAGTAACCTGCACCTATTACCCCCATCTTTGCCATGTGATTCCTTGTAAAAAGAAAATCTCCACCTCCTTTTTAACAACCCTTTAAATACTGAAACATGGTTATAAGGTTTCCCCTCAGCCTTGTTTTCTCAAAGCCAAACAAATCCAGTAGTTTCAGTCTTTCCTCCTATGGCAAGTTTCCCAATCCTTTCATTATCTTTGTGGCCCTCTTTTGGACCCACTCCAGCCTGCCCATCTTTTCTATATAGCAGGAACCAAAACTGAGCACAGATTCTATGTCTGCTGAATAGAGCAGAATAACCTCTGCTAGTGATGCCCATGTTGACATAACCCAGCACCCTGCTGTCCTTCTTTGCTGCAGCAGCAGAATGTTCACCCATACTGAGCTTGTTGTCCACCAGGATGCCCAGGTCCCTTTCCAGAGAGCTGCTCCCCTAGCAGGTAGATCCCAGCATGTCCTGCACTCCTGCATTGAATTCCCCAGCTGTAAGACCTTACATTTGTCCTTGCTGAACTTCACTCTTTTAAAGCATTGTTGCTATTTCACTTCTCCTAACAGTGGGCCAATATTTCTGTCTGTTTCTGCTTGTTGTTTACATACCTGAAGAGCTCTTTCTTGTGTTTTTTCACAACACTGCCCAATTTCAGTTCAGTTAGTCGTGCAATTCCTTTGTGCTGATCTGTTTATGCCAGCTACTGCCTATGCAATTAGATGCAATTTTACTGGCAGGAAATTATTCTGCCATTCAAGAGCTGCTATAAGCTAAATCAGAAAAGTGACTTTTTTGCTGGTAGAAATGGGGCTTTTAAGCCTAAAAAAGGCCTAGAGCTCAATATACTTACCCTTTTAATTGAGGGCTGAGAGAACTGCTAGCTTGAGCTGCAAGATAGGGTATTAATCCAGTGCTTCCAGAGGAACTCAAATCTTCCAGGAAACAGAGATAGAAAAGCACCAAGTCCTACTACACTATAAAAAGCTAAAAAGAAAATTTCCCTTTTCATTTTTGGATGGAAAATCCCTTCAAAAGGCTGACTTCACATATAAATGAAAAAGGAGCAGTAAAGAAAGGATTGCATTTTGGTAGTGGATTTTGCAGTTCACCTGTAAGTTTCAGTGTACACAAAGCACTATCCCAAGCTACCTCTGGGAAATCTCTCTAAAGACAAGATGACAGAGGAACAATAATGGGCAGGTCAAAGGAGACTTTTAGGGATTCTACAGTCATTAGTTCCCTGAAGTGAATTGCAGTTATTTTTTTATGAAAATAGACAATTTTGCCAAAAAATCCTCAGCTCGGACTCTATACCCTACCTGTAACATGCAAGGAGTTTATACTCTCATATCCAAGTAGAATCTACACTCAGCACTAAAAACAAATAAATGCCAAATTTGAGAGGGTAAAATAAATCTAAGCCATTTTGAAGATACAAAGATAACATCTAAGATAAAACTCATCTGGCCTTAATAATACCAAATAATACCAAAATAAAGGTAGGGGATAGGAGAGTATTCTCTCAGTTTTCCCAGCAGATTGTCAGATGTCTTTACTCAGCATTTGAGCATACATTTCTCTTATGTGGAAGCTACTTGAGCACTGAGAGGAGTGAAGAACTTAGCAGCAGCATGCTTCATGAAACTTCCAAGTTAGGGAAAGAAGTGATTTTCAGAAGGACTAGGCTCCCATAAAGTGGGCTGAAAAAAATCTCATGAGATTAAAAAAAACCACAAAAAATTATGTAATGAATGGGGGGGAAATGCATAACAAATAGAGGGAAGCAAATTCCTAAGCTCCTTCATTTCTTGAGAGAAAACTTTGTTTTCAATAGCTGCCAACCTGCATAAACCCACACGGTAACACACTGTTCTAAAGTAGTTTTCTTTATGAAACTATAGTACCAGCTCTGAGAAATAAAGATGGTTATGTATATGTTCAGACACTATAGCAACGAGCACCTCAAACTGGATAGAACAGCTCTACTACCAACTTAGCACAAATAAAATAAAACATCTGCCTATTTTGAGTGTTTCGCTACTGAATTACGTCTCTAATATATTCATTCACACACCAGAAAAAGAATGGAAATTATTTTATTCCATTTTACTTGATGCGAAGTATGCAAAAGCTAAGTAGCCTGCCAAGGTCACAGAGAAAGTCTCTCACTCTCCCCTCCCTGTATCTCACAATACCTGAAAGGGAACAGGGCTGGAGACAGCAGCATCCCTTCAATTCCTCCTACTCTCTGTCACTGGGACAGTCAGTTCTCTGGAGGGATTGAAACTTAGCTCCAAACTTGGCTCAGTGCAAGGACATGTGGGTGCTGTCTGGCTGTAATCTCTGAGTCAGATACATGAGCTAATCAGGCCTTTTGCCCTTGCGCTCTTTGAACTATGAGCTCAAGAACAGCAGCACAGCATCACATCCTGACTGCCCAATCCTGGGCTTTCCTTGCTGACAACTTCAAACAATACACATGTACAGAAAAACAATGTTTTCACTACTGCAAGGCTTAACTAAGACATTTGCCTTTGCCTCCCTGAACAAATAATCCAGATTGCACTTTCTTTTACATTTACATTTTACATTTATGAACAATCTTCTGAGATGACTGACAAAAGAGGTAACTGACATATAATGTGAATCTTTATGCTGTTATCCATTCCAAGACATGCAGCTGAATAAAATTCTGCTCAGTCAGACATAAAATCAAATTAGAGGAGCTCACTCTGAAAAGAAAGAACTAAATTTGAAACAAATAAAGCAGTGCATAATTCACTTTTAATGGGATAAGTTTCCAAAACCACACTAATCATAATCCTAACAAGGTAATATTTTCCACTGTGAGTTTACCACATCACTGCTCAGTACACAGAACAGAGCTTCAGTCACATGAGAGATTTGCCCCACATGCAAAGGGAGCAACTGTATTTTTGCAGTCAGGATTTGCAGAGCACTCCTGTTTATTAATAATTATTCCTTGTGGCCTTGCAACAAGTCATTCATCCCACATGTGTTCACAAAAACCTTCACCCATCTGTGAGATCTCCCGGACAGCACACAAGGTATTGCTCCACAAAGCCCTGCAGTATTACTCAACAGCTTAGAAAAGAACCATAAACTGCTCTTGACTGCACAAATTCAGAAGGAAAGTAACAACTAAGACAGGAAAACTGGCTATCCCTGAAATAACATTTCCTATGTTTGGGAAAAACACCATTGGATTTTTATTGACCATAAGTATTCAAGACCTTGTGTTTGGATCTGATTTTTAAAACAGCATTTTTCATCAGCACAGCAGCTCACAACTGTGAGAATGCCTGAATTAAAAGAGAAAGTATGACCACCTGCTTTGCAGCTACTCTTCAAAGTAGCTTCCCTGGATGACCATATTTATTTGGTATATAAGAGCTGATTCCTTATAACCCAAGATGCTGTGGTGACAGGGCACAGATAAATCAGAAACAAGAAAAGACTTCCGTAATTTCTCTAACAGATGAAATCTTTTTACACCTTTATTAAAATGTTCAACTCTGAAAAGCTGCTCTAGCAAAACCGAACATTCAGCATGCTGCATATTCTCTATCTCTCAGCATCTGTCTTATCCAAAAAATGTGCCCTGATGACTGGTTAAGAGAGATTAAGATGAATTTTTGCATGAGATTTTAGAGTCAAACTGGGTTTTTCCCATATTGTCAGCAATCTAAATTTTCTGACTGAAACACAGCAAATCACTCTTTTAATCACATAGCATGGATTGTAGCTTGCTTCTACATCTGCCTCAGTTTTAAAGAAATGACAGGTTAGAAAAAATGAAAAAGCTAATAAAAAGGATATGATCAAATGCACATCAGGAGCAGGTAAAGTAAGCAGATGCTTTTCCACATGAATCTATGTACTGTGATCCTTACTTAGTGAAAATTTCCATTTCTATATCCAGCTAAAACCTTGCTCCCTGCACTTTTATTTAAAAGACCATTTACCAAAAAGTAAAACAAGAAGACAGAGCTACAGTGCATACAATACAAATGGAATTATTTTTTCCTTATAAAAACATTATGGCTCTGCATGAGTATGCAGCAAGGTGAATACCCTACAAATCAAACCGTAGGTTGCTGACACTGGGCTCAACCATTTCTTCACATGGGTTATTTCTAAACTCCAAAGGTATTTTTAATACTCAGTATTCAACACACAAGGTTTTTTGTACTCTATTTTATTAACACACTGATGTGAGGGAATTTATGCTACACAATACATACATTAGACACAGATACAAGCTTCACCTTAAACAAGTATCCTATTTGCTAGTATGATGGCCACACACACATGAAAAAAGATTATGTATGGCAAGCAAGAGATTAAGATAATTTTAAAGCTGATACACCTAGTGGCGATGCCCTTGTTACAGGGCAAGATGTGAATGAAGATGACTGCGAGTGAGGAAGTGTGACTTAGGCAAGCAAACATAACACAGGGAGAGCAGGGGTTCTCTGACCTAGTAAGTTTGTATCCCTCAGTCTGCAGGCTCCAGCTCTGAGTATGGGGGATGTTCTGCCAAGTAGGCACAGGCCAGCCACCAGCAATTCCCCCACTCCTGCAAATGAGCAGTGACTGAACTGAGCTGAGCTGACTTCAGGAGAGACTCATATTAAAAAGACGCTGAATGCCTTTAAGCATGAAAGGCTTACCAGGATTAAAAAAAAAAAATAAAAGAGAGGGATGAACTCCCTCAACATACAAATTATATTGAGGGAACAAAATTTAAAATTCCTGAAATTTGAGCTAAATTACTGCTATTTCCCATAATTCTAAAGTTCAGTCAGGATCAAATCCTACACTACCTTTCAAATACTTCACTTGAAATACACTTCAAATATTTCAAACTGCCCAGAAGGTGGTCTTGTGAAGCCACCCTTCTCATGTGTGAAACTGAGCTTTCTCCAGAAAGCTGATGTTATTGTCCTGCTTATCTCCTTCTGCTAGAAGTGTTCCTTGGGCTGGGTCCTTCACCACAGCAGTTTGGAACTTGGTAACATCAGTTCAGTAAGTTATTAGCAAGGGTTTTGTATTGGTGAGTATCAGGGTATGATTTTAGAAAAGAGATGCTACCATCATACCAAGGACAACCAGTCCAAAGAATAATGAAATGCCTTGTATCAGATTATCCAGACAGTCAGCAGAAGCAGCTCTGCCAGCACCCTTAATTTGTGGTAATTGTGCCAGTAAGCTAATTAGTAGCACTTAAAGCCCCTAAAGGGAACAAGCTGGGGTTGTTCTCCATCTCTGGTTACCTCGTCATACCCACATCCTGCTATGAAAGAGCCCTATTTCAGTCATGGTGGAGGACTCAAAACCCTGGAAAAACAGAAAAGAGCTCAGAAACATTGATGTTAAATCCCTGAACAAAATGGGGAGCATAGTATTTTTGGCCTTCACTATTATTTCTCCAAGGGAAACCTTCATTTCAGCATTGTTACACAGGAAATTGGTGCCTGAATTAAGAACACAAAGGAACTCATTAGCAATTCTAGCTATAATAATTAGATTTTATATAGCCAAACCCTGTCTTAAATCTAGAAAAGTAATAAAAACATCATAGAGTTGCCATAGAAGGACCATTGCAGAGAGAGAAACGTTACTGTACTAGCCATTGGTATAATCTAAGCACAAATACCTAATATTTCAAAGATTTTCTTGTGCAGGCAACTTAATACCTCTATATCTCAGGTCTTCAGCTGAAAATAACAGCAAAATGGGAGCATTCTAAGGATAAGGCCAGATTGCAACAGAGATGATCTAAAATCTAACAGAATTTGTTTTGTGCATGGGTAAAGCACAGTAAACTGGAGCTATTTTTGCTACATTTTAAGCTAACTATTTCACTGACAGCATTTCAGTGCTATGCAACAAAGATCACATTTTTCCAAGCAGAGGAATAATACACATAAATTACATTCAAATGAAATTTCAGATCAATGTTTTCCCATGAAACAATAAATAGAGACAAACCCTGTTTTGATAAGATCTGCTGAGCTTCTTCTCAAGACAGAGGGAGATTCAGGTCACATCTTACTCTCCAGTGAGTGATACCCAACACAGATATACAAGACTATTAGGGTATTTATGATGTTAAAATCATACCTAGAGCTGGTAATCTATAGCTAGCCCTACAGTCACCAGAGAGACTAGATTAATACCTCTGGATAAAGCCAGGACTCTCTGAAGTCTTCCTCTGTTATATTTCATAAAAATGTTTGCACTATAGGAATACAGTCTTTCCTTCATTCTACAGCATAAACCTTACTGTTATCACTGGGGTTAAGGGACACCTGATAGAGTTCAAAAAAAGATAAGCTATCAGAAATTTTTTTTTTGAATGTTCAGCATAAAAACCTTGAAATCAAACATGCCCCAGCCACAGCATATCTAAATCTCTTTAGGATTCCTCCTGGCAAAAGCCAAGCTAAGCACAAATGGAATTAATCAGGAATTTTCCTTCATGTTCAGGTCACAGCATACTTGTTTAAAACGACACAGAAAAACTTTTCAAATAGTCTAAGTCTGACCTGAAGACTAATCTCTGACATGAATAAACTAAAGCCAACCTTTAATTGTATTTTCAGAGCTGACCAGGTATCAGTAACCAGAATATAAAAATCAACTAATCTGACGCTGTTTGTTCTCTTCCAGTGAGTCGGTGCTGCCATCTAAAGCTACCTAAAGGGCATGCAAAAGAATTCCAAAGTCTGCATCTAAGGAACATTCAGGAAGCACATGTCACTAGACAAAGTAAGTCAAATATATTAATGAGATGCCACAAAATAATGATGCTGCAGTACCTGAAGGAGAAATTCTTTCTCTATCACTTCATTTGTCTTGCTGATAAGTCGCTTCTGTAGTCTCTGAACTTTCAGAATCAGCTCATAGGTAGAGGGGTCACTGGCCTAGGAAAGAGCAAAGGAGTCTCAAAAATTATACATGATAACAAGTTACTGTTCCTTTTTTGCAAATGAAAACTATAATATCTCAGTGTTCAAAAGTAACAAGTGTAAAAGGGGGGCTAGGGGAAGATGCATTCAGCTAATTTTTTTAAATTGCATGTTCACAGGCAGTCCTGGAACTTAATATATCTATTTTAAAAGCAACTGGAACTGTCCACTGACAAATTAAAAGCAGTGCAAGTATCTCCTGCTGTTCAAGAACTTCAAACAGTGCCAACTTAGTTTTTAAGGAGAAGATTTTTCTATTGAACAAAGCACCAATTGCACTTTAGTCTTGAAGCATGTGGAGAATTTAAGAGGATTTGGGGGGGTACACTGATGAATTATTATGGGGTTCTAAAGTGTCCATACATGTGAAATCCCATTCTTCAATGGAATTAAATGCTTAAAATGGTGACAGAATGTTTGCACTGTAGTGTTGCCTTCTACCTACACAGCCCATAAGAACAGGAGCGAGTAGATGTCTGTCTCTCCATCCCTTCCTTTTCATTTTTTTGGCATAGATTGAATCTGGAGAAAGCTCTAAGGAGCAAAGAAATAATTCCTCCTCCTTCTCAGGAGAAGCCAGTACAGCTTACTTTCCCAGTACTTTGTGTCTTCTTGTTGGATCTTTCAGTGAAGGACAAATTCTGCCTGCAACTTTTCCTCACTCAGGGTCTCATATCAGCTCTCTCCCATCTGGCTTTCCCCTCTCATGGGGTGCCTCACAAGGATTAAACTCACACTGCAGTAAAGGCTCCAATAAAGTCCTGCTCTCTTATATTCACTTGAGCTTATAAGGAACTCTGCATCTCATTGTTCTTAATCTTTTGTCTGATTTTATCTAAATTGACTAATCAATTTAAGCATAACTAGGACACTGACACAGATACACATGCAATGCTTACAACACAACATCATCTCCTGAGAAACCAGGCTAAAAAGTAGACCAGTCCTCATGATTGCCTCAGTCCTTGATTTTTTTATAGCACTGCCCAAGCATGGTGCCAATTTGTGACTACTGTAGTGATATGAGAGTGTTTGTTCATTAGGAATTGAACCAAAACCCCATCAGGATTATTTCATACAGATCTTGCCATCTGCTGGCCTTTCTGTGTTCCAAATACAAACCAGTTACCTAGAATGGAAAGACATGATTTCCCCATTACCAGTCTCTTCATACATTCATTTTCCCATCACTTGATGTTTTGACTGGCCTGATTTTTCTTTGTTACAAGGTGCTGCTAGAGTTTGTACCTAGATGTGTTTAACCTACTTCAGCATCCTGCATTTTATCTCCCTTCCATGAGAAAAGCTAATCACACCATCCACCTTTAAGCTCAGCATGGAAAGATCAGAAATTCACTATCATACTAGTAAGCACAGTGAAAATATTCAGCTCTGCTTCTGCAGGGACGGAGCACATTATCACTCAATATTAGAGAAGCTAAGCAACCCAGGCTGGCATCAGATCAGAGATCCATGCAACTGAGGAATGTCAGATGGCACTGACTTACATCAAAAATATCCAGTGATGCCAACTGATGCTTATATATTTCATCTATGCTTGATGGATTTTTTATTTTTCCCCTTCACTTGGCAGGTTCAAATCATGTGAAAACTTAGATTTGCTATTTATGTAAAGCAGTTGAACTCACATTACCTGGAATTACTATCTTTGTGAGTCCACCACTGTTTATGTGGAGGACTCTCTCTGTTTTTTCTCAGATGTAATTTACCTTGTGACTTCATATCTGTTCATTCTTCCATCTACCTATTCTATTAGCCCTTCAATTACTGGTTTTCTTCCCATATACATTCCCATATACATCTCCCTGCTCAGTGAGGGTAGGATTATATCTTTCCCCTATCATCTTATTTCTCACCATCCATGTTAAGGAATCACCCCCTTCTAAATTTGCCTAATGCATTCTTATTCCCTTTATCACTTCACTGTCTCTACAAATCCCCCTGCAATTTTTCATTGAGAAAGTGCCACAAAAATAGCACTGATTGCATTGTGCAAGGAAAGCATTCAGCAGGTAAGGATACCATTGGTACTATGGAAATTTCAGTCTGCCCAATCCCTCCACATCATTTGCATAACAGTAAATGAAATAGGCATTTGCTAGGTCACTGATGTGATAATAGGGGCTTTGGGAACACAAAATCCTCACACATCACCTCTAATTTTCTCCATCTGTGAACTTGCAAGGGCTTCTGCAGTTCTTCTTCCAAAATTTTGCACCGAGTCTGTTCCCTTAACAGTTCCTTCTGCATGTGATTAAACTCCCATCTGAAGACCAGCATAAAATAAAAAGAAAAAACACACCAAAAATACTTCAACATGACCAAGGCACTAATGTGGGCATTAACAAATCATTCTCCCATGCACTATGATGCACAGGAAGCACTGCATGGAAAGCACAAAGAGGCACTTTGCCACTGCAGCAATACTGTGGTGGCAAATGTATCAATACAACAGCACTGAACAGGTGGAACCATAAAATAACACACTTGGACCTCTTCACTTGCTTCATTAAGAATGGCTCAGAAAAGAGGCTCCCAGGGAATCTACTCCACAGACTACTGGAACTCGCTCTTCACATCTTCCCATGTACATTAAGGCCAGAAGGACAGTTAGTTTATAAACCTACAAATCAGTCATGGATCATATCCAGTTACTCCAGTGTTGAATCTAACAGCTTTTGTTTGAAAGGGTTTAAATCTACATGGCTCACACAATCCATCAAATAAAACACACTCCAGGACCTAAGCATGATGGACACTGTTCCAAAGAGAACTGAACTTTGATTTCTTTTATTACATCTCCTCAAGGAATTTCAGAGGTGACTTGCTGAATTTAAAATTAACTGAGCACTACCAAGATTCTTCAACAACTAGGTTTTTTTGGTGGTGATAGGGGGTTTAAGGGCAGGTAAAAAAGGCATATTTTGTAATTATCTGACCCTTATCACTCTAGTGGTGGGATCCTCTAAATTCTCCAGTGTCAAAAGGGGGTGAAAGATTGTGATGTGCCTCTTCTACTACTGAATCTTTTCCTACTAAACTCAGAATTGCATTTAGCTCACTAGAGAGAAAAAGGTCTTTTTTTAACTGTGAGGTTGGACAAGGTTATGGAAGAGGGAAAAAAACCTCACATTTCCAATTGGCAAATCGGGAAAGCTAATTAGTAGCACAAGTGATAAATGGAATCTTTTCAACAGGCAGTTTTCATGATGGTTTTGGACTTCATTAAAGTATGAGATTGCTGCTGCAGTTAGCAAGAATTGATCCACCCATCATGGCATACAGCACACTACACTTCAATACTATCACTGAGTTTCAATACAGTAACAGACTTTCAGCTGAATGCATTTGGGCAGCAAGTTCAAATTCCATTCCTATCTGCAGTCAGTCGATGAAAACTGCAATTGCTAATGCTGTGTGCCCAGTTCTCCTTTCTGTTTCACCAAATCAAACTGGCATAATTCCACTGGAGTCAATGGGACTGACCATGGACTGAAGTTAATTTGTTCTGCTGAAAGCCACAGAACCACACTGATAAAGATCTCACCCAAAACTGTGATAGCTACACCAAATTGGTACAATGGTTATCTGCTAAAACATAACTGCCTCTCCTTGCAAATCAAGACTGATTCTTAGAAAATATCCAGTTTCCCATCAGGAAAGAATACACCTCAAATACATGAGGGGCAAACAAGAAAGGAAGCATTAAGCTGGAGAAGGAGGAGATAAATCAGGTTTGGGCTATTAAATTACTCTTTTAAAGAAACAAAACCTTCAGTGAAAATTTAACTAAAACTTTCTCAGAGTTCATAAGATTTGCATCTAAATCTAGAAGGAGAGAGCTCTGAAAACAGGATTTCATTCTGAATATGCCAAGTGTCTCCCATATTCAGTGGATTGCTTAACCAAAAGGAGTTCCATTAATCTAGGCCTTGTACCACTGTACCACTTAGGAGCTCACTGGACTGTGAACACATTTTCTGCTGCTGTCAGGTTTATTCTGTAGGCAGTAACTCACAGTACAAGGGGAAATACAGAAACTATTTCAACTTTAGCCAAGATCTCTTCTTTCCTTATTATGATATTTCAATTTTCCTAATTGTTGGTAAATTGTTTAATGAATTTAATCCAGTCTGTGTTTGAGATCAAACAAAAAAAAAACCTTTCTCCAAGGTTGATACAAGTCTTTATTATGTATAAACCATATTTTCTGTCTCAAACACAAAACCAAGGCTGCAGTCACTATGGAAATGTATTCCATTGGGTTTCCTACCTGAGCTCCTACACGTTAGTCACACTCTTGCAAGTATTCTTGGCAACTTTAGACAAGATCTCTTCTTTCCTTATGATATTTCAATTTTCCTATTTGTTGGTAAATTGCTTAATTAATTTAAATCAGTCTGGGTTTGAGGTCAAACCAAAAAAAACCCTTCTCCAAGGTTGATACAAGTCTCTACTGTCTCAAACACAAAACCATGGCTGCAGTCACTATGGAAATGTATTCCATTGGGTTTCCTACCTGAGCTCCTGCACGTTAGCCACACTCTTGCCAAGTATTCCCTTCTCACGCCGTAGTTTTTTGATCTCCAGCTTGAGAATCCTCATGTCCTCCACCCGCTGCCGGTACTCGTTCTCGCCCCGGTTCAGGACGGACTGCTGGATTTTGATCTTCTCGTAGAGCAGCGCCACCTCGTCATTGCGGCGAATCAGCTGCGTCACCAGGGCGTGTCTCTCACCGACCACCTGTGGGCACCGGGCAAAGCCATCAACTCACACTTCCTTCACACAATCCCAGAGTATCGTGGCTATGCTTGGATCAGTCAAAATCATAGACATTAAGAGGTTTCACTGCTATTAATTAAAGAAAGATGGCAAGAACCTAATGATTTCCCCCACAAGGGTTTGATCACCTTGAAGAATACAAACTGCAGATTTTGTTCACTTCAGTATCTTAACATTTTGGTTTTAATGGCATTATAAAGCTTCAGTACTCCCAAATTCACAGTAGCTAAAAATCTTCATCTTAAAATACACTGCACAAATGAGGGAACAGAATGCAGGGTCTTTGAAAACTCAAATTAGGGATTCCAACCTTGTCAAATTCTCTCTTTTGCTTCATTCTCTCTACCTCAGCTTCAGCAATGATGTTTAGCAGTCTTTTC
Source organism: Ammospiza nelsoni (assembly GCF_027579445.1). NCBI lineage: Eukaryota > Metazoa > Chordata > Aves > Passeriformes > Passerellidae > Ammospiza > Ammospiza nelsoni. The sequence continues at coordinate 11,773,249 of NC_080640.1, forward strand.
TCTTCTGCCTCCTGATTTTCAATGTAGGCTTTGACTTCCTGAGCCTCTTTTGTCATCTTAAGCAGTTCTGCCTGATGGATATAAAGAATACAGGTGAACAACTGTTAAATAATAACTTCCCATTATAGAAACCTACAAATAAGAGTTACTTACAAATATTTCATACATTATTTTACCTTCCTGAGAGGTACACATTTTGTTAGTTTTTGAGAACTGATCACCAAGATAAGCAAGCATGAAGACACATAAAGAAATAATATAAATATTACTTTAATGTAATTGTCTTATACACAATAGAAATTTGAAAGTATTTTTATCTATGACAATTGTTCAAGTTGTAATTCAGGGATACCTCTTTTTTTTTTTTAATTTTACTACACATATTTAGAAAGCTTTTCAGTGGAGTTGCTATTCATAGTCAGTCTGGGATGTGAGAAAGAACAGTTCACCTTGCTGATAAGGGCAACAATCTCTGCTGTATAGTAAAAAGCAGCATCAACTCAAGAAAGGCTTCAGACTGGAATAAAAGGATTGGTGGCAACCAGGAAAGGAACAGCAAGATTTAAGAGCCACAGCACTTTGTTTAGTGGATGTGTTAAATGAGGAAGACTGTGAAAAGAGGGGCTGTTCTGAAGCAAGGAGGAGCAATACACTGCTACAGCAACTGCCCAGCACCAATACAGACTAACACTGGAATCTGGCCAGTCATTCTATCCCATTGTCACAAAATTTGCAATTTAAGGCATGTATGTAGATAAAAATAACAGGGTCTTCCTGGATTATTAGAAGTTTTTATCACTGCTAGGTAATTAGAGCCAAGATGGAACTAGCTAACCACAGTTCATTTTCATAGCTTTGAAAACTTTCAAGCCTCAACTCAAAGACCTTACCACAACTCTGACCCTTATAAAGAATGATGTTAAAAATAAGCATCATCCAATGCTGAAAGATTGAGCCTGTGATGAAGGGTGCACCCACAAAAACATTGATTTAAGACCAACAGTTCCATCATAATAATAAAAGAGCTCGTTCCATTCTTATTTTCTTTAATAAAATTCTCATTTTCCTATATGTGTAAGACATAGCTCTCTTAGTCAGTGTCAGATATTCATCAGCTGAATAAAAATGCAAGTCACTTCATGCTGAAATTCAATAAACACTGTACAAAAGCAGCCCACAAATGTAAAACTGCTCTTGTGTTCACCATTGCTGATAATGTTGTTTTAATAGATCACAAATCTATGGTACTCTTATGTCAGAAAAATATGAATTGTAAACAAGAAGTGGCATTAGATGTGGTCAGCAAACACTCATATAAACAAATCTCACTAGAATGCACTCAGTTTAAATAAATCTGAGCTGTCTTGAATAGTAAGGAACATAAATACTTAAAGCCACACAAGGATTTTCAGTTAGATTAAATCTGCCCAGAACCACAGTACCAAGGTCTCTGTACATCAGGTAAAATGAAATTAATAAACACAGTCACTGTGCAAGCAGAAAAATGGTCACGTCTGAAACTGCTGTAAATCAGCACAGCTCACCTGAAGTCAGTTTGAGAATTTGTAAAAACTGAAGAACAGTCAGCAAGAAAAAATAACATATATGGGACCTACACTAATATCTCAAACCAAACTCAAACTAAATCCTTGTTTAGACTCTGAAGTATTAGTGCAAGTGATATTTTTATTGGTATGCTCTACTAGAGGTAGGAGGAAAGCAGGAGTTTTGTAAAAGTTATAACTGGGACTGAACACAGAATACTGAAATAAAAAGTCAGATTTTATATTCAGATTTCCAGAAAAAATATGCATAAACACCTACAAAATTATATTAATCACTTGACTTGCCAGCAGCTCCAATCTTGAGGGCCATTGATTTTTATTTTTTTTCAATATTCAGATCCTTTGTCTAACAACTCTAATCTGCAGCCAAGCGTGAAGGCCAACTGAAGCCAAAAGGTGTCATTGAACTGGCTTTAATAGAGCTTGGATTCACCATGATTACATATTTTTAAGGCCTTTATGCCATCTGAGGTGAGCATGTCTGTATAACCTCATTCCTATGAATCCCAGTCCTCCATGATTTAGCACATTCTTTAAGCTTATTTCCCAGGAACAGCTTTCTTACTTCCTTCACATCAGTCCAAACAAGACAAATTTATGCTGGCTTGCAACACAAATAATTGGCTTCTTTTGTGTCTGTGACAATCAGCTGCCTCTGAATTCTCTTCTAGTTTAGCACTCAGCAGTGACACTCAGGTAGAAGCCCACAATGCCCTGAAGCAAGTCAGTAATGTCATGTCAGTGTATGGACAAACCTGCTGGTGAATAACTGGGTAGTGGGTAAACCATGCAGCAATCGTGTTTGTCAAACAAATGGCAGACAGTTCTGAGGTGATGAGACAGAACTGGGGACTAGTTGAGGCTGAAAGCCGCTCACAGGGAATGGGATGCTGTTTGACTTCTCCATCACTGATAGAACATCTCTGAGACAGACCAGGTACAAGAATACAAATTCATCACCTTTTTACAAAGCCATATTGACATCTTGTCATAACTCTACGTGCTGAGAGAGGCTGAAAATTCAAGGAGTCATAGCAGCAAAGCAATAAACTGACAAAAGAAAATATTGTGAAAAGTGACAGGGAATTTTTGGTTTTAGGGGGTATTGTTTGCATTTTTTCTGTTTTTTTTTCCTAGTGCTTAGTGAAGATTAAAAATAAACTCCTGTGAACACAACTCCATAAATCTTTTCAGAATATAGCAAATTGGGTTGAGATACCACCACAAATCTAATAGCTTATCCAAGGATGGGCTGCAGCAGCACTGAGAAGAACCATCCGAGCATCAAGCTTAGATTTCCTTTGATTTAAGACAGAATCTTGCTGCTTTATACCACAGTATTAAAATAACTTTCTCTGCAGAGGGACCTACTAAAAGGCACTGTCTAACTCCCAAAAGGCTAATGCTTGCTAGTTACTTAGAAATACAACATTGTGCAATATAATGGTATTTGCACTTAAAAACAGTAGAAAGAAAAAAGTCCTTAAAAAGTTGAGTTATAAAGGTCTACATTAAAAAGTTTGCTAGAATCAGTTTATACACAAAATCAACATCTCTACAAGCAAAGTGGAACTTTTTAGTAAAAAAATGTTCAGTCACCAAGAGATTTAACGCTTCCAACAGACAATTCCAGACTCTTTTATTATTATTATGGGCAGAGATGAAATTTGTCAGAAAGACAGATTTCTGCAACTATTACCTCTAAAGGGTGCTGAGATCTTGTGCTTCAAGTACAGAATAGCTTATTAAAATACAGCAAAACAACTACCACAGATCAGAACACAGTGCAGTCTGGGAAATCATGGAGTCCACCCTTTGAAAGAAAGTATCTGTGTCAAGGGTCTTACTTTCATCGACTCTTTCTCATCCTCTGACTGCTGGAATTTCACTTGTACTTTCTCAAGGGCTATATCCTTTTCTTTGACCTCCTCTTTCAGCTGATCCACCTGGCGTGTGGAATTTTTCAGTTTCATCATCATTTCTGCCATCTCGTCCTAATAGAATAGGAAGTGTGATCACAGAGAGGGTTAAAGCAAGAGGTTGTTTGTGATGTGGAGTTCAGGCTATTTAGATGTTGGAAAATGTAGCAATGGTGCATGAAACTAGATCTGTTGTACCTACTATAAGACATCACTTTTTAATCCAACAGAACAAAACAGTTTCATTAAACAACAGTTTTTTGTTTAAGCCAGCATGACATTGCAATTAAAAAAAAAAAACTTTTAAAGATACACTGACAAAAATAATGACCATCAGTCATGAGTTTAATAAGACATTTAATTTAAAGTGCTGGACACACTATAAGAACTAACAGTAAATCCAAATCACTAAGATTCTGATCATATCCATCTGTTTTCATGCTCTAATAACATGCTTTTCCAGTAAGGTCATGCATAGTTGAGCACAAATCTTTGCAGAGAAGCTCATTTTGTGCAAACAAACATAGCCTCAGTAAGATACCAATACATGCTAGTTTGCACAGAGGTGCAAAGTTCAAAAGAGGGCTCAGTCTTTGAGAAGGTTCTGTGAAAATATTTAGCACATACTTTAAGCTCAAATACAGAGCAAAAATGTTGGTAGCACTGAAGAGAGATTCAGGTCAGTAGGAATACTTCTAACAGCACAAAGGTGCCTGCCTGTACAAAATTAGCATTTCAGCTCAGCACAGAGACAGCACATGTTATGCCATGAAATGGAAGCTAATAGAGTCAATGATTACACAGACATATTCTTCTGGATGTAATGAAAGCAGCTATAGAGGCTACTACTCCTCTGCCAGAGCCTACCACCTCACAAGGAAGACATCATAATCTCTCATATGGATCCACCCTCTTCCAGTGCCAAACCAGGGTAGCTTAAAGCTCCTTCAGCACTATCCACCATAGGCTGGATTTACTCAACAAATGAGGGATTTTTACCTGCATGAAGTGCTTAATGTAGCTAAGCAAGATGTTGAGTCATGGCAATCTTCACCCAAGCAGCACAGAGAGAGGACTGATTAGTAGTAACAATATCACTAGGCCCAGCTGTTTGCACATTCAGCCACTTCCATGAAAGCAAAAGTTATTAAAAGCTGTCTTGGGTACACAGCCTATAATCTCTTTGGTGTTGTAGAAGATGACAGAGATTTAGCACATAGAGCCCAGACATACTTAAATACATTCTCAATTCTTTATTTAATGCAGAACAGTTAAGAACACACAATTTTGCAAACTGGTCTCCTAATCAATGTGCTTAAATAAATGAACTCCTAGCACCAAAAGAAAGCCCCAGGATGAAAGCATCAGCTATTTATATCATAATAACAGCCTGCCAGGATGCCTTTTCCATTCTAATGACTTGAATATTATGGTATTCTGGAGACCACTGGCAAGGTAGGCATAAGATCATTTCACATTAAGCAGTCCAAAAATATTTGCATCCAGCTTTATCTAAACAGACTTGTGCAAATTTTACTTCCCAAAATGAGAAAGAGTTCGCCATAATGTTCAAAACAACCACATTTTATGGTTTCTTTTTCTTTCATGACTGGGTGACCTGATACTGAACATTGAATAGCTACTTTTCTCATTGCTAAACATAACACTGCCTTGGCCAAAAGATCTTTTGGGGTCAGCTATTTTCTCATGCAGGACTTGCCAGAAGAGTTTGGTAGTGTGACAAGCAAGCTATTAAAGTCTAAATATTGGCCTCTAACAACTGGATCTGTGAACAGCATAGTGTTACCACCATGTAACATTCAAAACCCAAAGACCAAAATGCTGCTCCATTTCTAATTCAGCAAACAGATGCCTGTTCTTTATAAATAACCAAATTTATTTAGTGTTTTAAGATAAAAATAACTAGGAAAAAAATCAGCATTGTGATTTTTCAACCTTATCTCTCTTGACAGATTGTTTGGGAGCCACAAGAATCCCAACACTGAATCCACCAGATGAGAGGCTGACTAAGGTCAAGTAAAACATCCCACATAAATGGCAAAATGGTGCATTCCTCATAAAATTCAGCACACAGCTTGTTAGGAACTTTGACAGTTCCTTCCCATGTGCTTCTCAAACAAAACAACTACCTTTCCAAACCTAAGTATAAATTTGTAATTTACTATATATTTTATGTCATAAATACTTATTTGGAAATAACCCAAGGCTTAAAATGACAGCTATCCAGGGCCCCAATATCTGCCAATTACAATAGGATTTGTGTAGTATTTTAGATCTTTACATCAGAATAACAGAATATATCCTTAAGTGCTCTGTTCTCTTCTTCTAGTATTGTTAGTGAGATCCCCAAGGAGGAGATATGAATGGAAAGAATCATCTCCTGAGGAAAATGACACTCTCTGAAAGAAACCAGCAAGGTGGAAGCATTTGGTTCTCATCAGAAGACCCCACTTCAGCTGGGAAAGTGTTTCTCTGCTTCCTAAATCATTATTCACAGTAATGTGCATACTCATTCAGGACTAAGGAGGCAATCTTATTCCCCTCATACCCTATTTCACATACATGCATACAACTCCTAAAGGGATAAAACAGACTGGAGGCAGGATGGCTTTATGAGTCTGTGGCTCCAGTGTACCATGATTTTACGCACGGTTTGCAGCGGGGATATTTCCACATGATGACTGAGGACTCCTATTTCCAGCCCAAATACAAATGGTGTAGATAAAACTTCAGGGACCTAAAACATTCATTTCCTCAAAACCCACAGGAATGCAGAAACTACTTCTGCCATTGAGCCACTGAGCTTCCCTTTAACAAATTAAAATTAAATCAGGAAAAAAAAAAAAACAACAGCAGAGAGAGAAGCAGGAAAAATGTATCCTTCTACCTTAGCTTCAATCAGATTTTTACTGTACAGGGTCCTCTCTGTTCTCAGACTTTCACAAACAGCTTTTTGCTGTTTTAATTTAAGTCCTTGCCCTTCTATTTCTTTCTCATAGTTGCAGATCTGAATTTGATGCATTTCAAGATCTTTCATGTGATTGAGAATCTGGAGCAAAAGGAAAGGAAAGAAATTAACATGATTAAACCATCATCACAAGATTAGAAGGATGGAACAAAGTTTGTGATTTGAAAATGACAAGTTTAAATCCCTGGGATAAGCAGTTTTAACTACAGATGAAAATTGCTCCAGTCGAAATACAAGTTTAACCTTTCTGACTTGCTTATGTGAGACAAAACTGTATTTTAATCTGATACCTAGGTTTCACTCAAGACTCAAACTTATAGAGGAGCACATATTTAACATCAAGCTACTGAAAGAAAATATTGCCACAGATTGGTTGCAATACAATCAACATAAACAGTTTCCATCAAGAATAGACTCCATTCATTTATGAAGCAAGTCTAGATTTTAGATGTTGTTTTGGATGTCAGCTGTATGATAAGATAAATTAACACACGTGTTTTTCCAGAAGCCCTGCATGTGCTCCTACATTCTAATAACCCAAATTTTTAATGAACATGTGACCACGGAGTTGATGATTACAAAATGTTCAGATACAATTACTACAATAAGAAAGTCAGTTACTGTAACTTACACTTGGTCTAAATAATTAGGTAAGGTAGGTAAGGTCTAACACTTGGTCTAAATAAGTAGGTAATCACCATTATTTGCTTCTATGAAAGATTAGAAATAATTATGTGAAGATTAGCTAAGGAGAATGGAGTATTGTAGACTATAGAAAGAAGATGATCACATGCAGTATCAATAAACAAAACCACAAAATTTTACAGACACCTTTATTAAGCAGTTACATAAGCATAACATAATTAAGTTATCATAACAAATAATAATTGCTATGTTACAGGGGCAAAAATACAAATAGTTACTAATCATTATGAGGAGATTCTAAACATTTTAATTTAAAAATAGTTTTTAAAAAAATATTTTTGATTTTTCTCCTGCTATACAAAGCTGAAAACAGCAGCACTCAAGGAAGCAGCATTCATACAGAATTCAGCATCACAAAAAAATAAGAAATAAAAACAATACTAAGGAGCACACACATCAAAAACATGGTTTGCCAGGTTCACCACCCAGGAGGAGAAAACAATGCCATTCTTAAAGGTAGGGGAAAAAAATTAGGCATTAAAAAAAAGCTGAGGAATCACACAGACAAAATCCAGGAGAGGAGTCAACGTCCAGATGCAGTTCATATTCTGTTCTCCTGACTCCACTTTTGAAAGTAGAGTTTTGGGCTAAAATACATGCTTGCACATCAAAGGAGAAGAAAAAACCAAATGTTTACATCAAATAGTCAATAACTGCAAAGTTCGTAGTTTACAGCATTATCCCTTCCTCAGCAGTAAAGTCTTGGGGAGGCCTAACTACAGGACAGGAGCTTAATTAAATATTCCACCAGGTACCTCCAACCAACTTTGAAGATGGGGGAGAGCTAAATATCAAAAATTTTATTACAGAAGCAGGAATAAAATTCCAGCACATTGTAGCTGACTTCAGGTGATCCCAGGAACTGCTTACAATGCAATACAAAAACACAATCCCACTTTATAACCTACTCCTGTCTTTTCCTTCGCTATTTAAACAATCTGCCAAAAGTAATAGCACAGAAAAGAAATCAATAAGGCATGTTTTCTATCTGCACTATGGTGATAATAGGCTGGAGCAAGTTTTGAAAGCAGGTCACTGCATTTATAAGCATTTTACTTGTTTCTGATACAATATAAGTGCAGTAAGATTGTGGACAAAGTTTTCTGAGTTGTGCTCACAGGCTACATGCTGATTTTGCTTTTTCAGGAATGATTAAACTCAAATAATTCTTTCTTATAAATACAGAAAAGATACATGCAGTGTGTCACAACACAGCCCCATGGGAGGCTGAGCATGCTAAATTCCTGTTTAGTCAATAGGCACACTACACCTCTCAGATTTGGCAATGAGGGCACAAAGCTAAGCAAAAAGGATTTGGGATTCATCATTTTTCCTCTATTCTCATAGCTCTATTATTTGTACACTTCAAGTGGTGCTGTCCTTACTTGCTTATCCTTTTTTGACCACTCCAGGAAGTGCTGCCATGGCCTTAGTGATATGTCTATTGAAGAACAGGTTTGCCAAAAGATTATGTGAATTTAAAAAAGGAAACTTATCTTTTAATTTTCCTGGATAGGTAGTTAACTGCACACTCAGCATTTTAAGAGGGTTTATTTGAAAAAAGCCAACATATTAAAAACTGGTTTTGGGACTCCTCAGAAAACATAGCCAAAGAACAGTTCAGATGGAACTGGAAGGTATCAGTGAAAATTTCACTACCTCCTTTTCAGCAGCCTAAACCTCGCACAGAGAAACCAGTATTTTATAATTTAAGAATTTCAATTCAAAAAGGAAAAATATCTGCTAAAAGTTGTACCCAATAATACAGGCTACATAACAAAGAGCAAGAAACAGATGCTGTTACTTACTTGTGCTGGTTAATCTAGAAGTAAGACTTTTCAACAAGTGGCAGTGACTTGAAAATAAGCAGTCAGCCAAGGCAATAGTTAGAGGAGGAAATCATGCACAAACTCTCACCCTAAAAATATTTTACTGTTGTGTATATGATTTTGTTGACTCTGTTTATCAGTTAATAGTAAATTATTGTTGTCACAATATACAGAGTATTACCATACAATTTCAGAAAGCTTTAAGCATTTGCGCTAACAGAGTAACACCATACCACACCAGAAGGCTTCAGGCATCTGCCCATACAGAGTAACATCCCATCACTTCAGAAGGCTGCTCCCCTTGTTCTTCAGCCAAATCTTTTTTACCCTCATGTTCATGCACTGCTCCTGTGTGCCCTCTGCTCCCTTTGGTGGTTGATCAGTGCCCCTGGGCACTCCATGGCTCGTTGCTGTCAGTGCTGCTCACCTGCTGCTCACAGCTGTGCCCATTGGGGATGGGGCTCTGCCAGAGCCCCACTCCAAATCCCCACAAACTGTGTGATGTGGTAAATGATGATTTTGAAAGATGAATTCTGCAGCTCTGTAGAGTATGTGCTGCTATAAATAGCCAGGCAGCTTTCAGAGCCAGAATAGCTACATCTCTTAGCTACATCTCTTTTTCAGCTCTTATGCAATTCCAAAGGTGGGGTGCAACTTCCTGCAAAACCAGGTTGGTAGCAAAAGGTGAGAGAAGAGCACTGACTGGCCATAGCCTTACTACCATCAGTAGCTCATTCCCCACCAGCTGTGAAATGACTTCTGTAGTTTTGACACAGCTTCTCAAGTCTGAATAGGTCAAACAGTGAACCTAAATATTACCTATTTACATAACAATCCTGATCCTATGTTGTCCTACCCTGCATTTGGACTTGAAGGACAAGACTGCTCTCTCACATACCCCCGTGCTCAAAACTGTTCTTGCTGCTCTTCACCTATAAGCAGAGTCAGGAACTGCCCCTTTGGTGATCCAAGGAAGCCTGCCAGTCCTTTGGAAAGCTGCAGTCACTGCAGGCATCATTATACAAACAGCTCTAGTGTCATAAGCCATTTACTGAGTCTCTGCCTTATAAGAAATGATAGAAAATTTACACCCAAAGTGGCAGGGGGAGAAAAGAAAAAGTAAGCAAACAAACATTTGTCATTCTTACCCTCAAAATACTATGGGCAGCCCCAAATAGAATTAAAAGAAAGAGCCTTGTAGTTCTGAGTGTTATGAATTACTCTCTGGCCCTAGCTTACAATGTTCTTAACTCACATCTACACTGTTAGAAATGCACTATGAGGGAAAGAAGTAAAATATGACTTTGCAACAAAGACAAATCTCACTTTTGTGGAATATTATTTACAAGGAAATGACAAGAGGTATTCCAGGCAATGGAGCATACACCACTCTAAAATGATTTAAAAGCCCCTGGTCAAATGAAGTTGGAAGGATAATTTTACTGTGAAAAGATAGCAAATAATTTTTGAGTTGAAACTGCTTCGAAGCTAATCCCAGTAAATCAATGAGTTCCTTGGAGGGCTCTCCAATGTGATACTCAGCAATTAATGGAACATGTTAAAAACATGTTCCTGATTTTACTTCACCAGTAATAAAGTTATACATAATAATGGGCAGCAGGAAACACGGATTTTATGCCTCTGCAGCTGCTCCTGGAAAACTTGTTTTGCAATCTATTTTGAACATGCTGAACTGTTTTCACATAGGAAGTAAGCCTTCAAAATGTTAAGTACCTCACAAATATGTTGAGCACTGTTAGGTCTCCCTGGCCTGGATTTTAGGACAGTGGTCATTTGCAAGATAAGGTCCTTTGCAGATAGGGCAATCAAAGTGTAATTTCCAAGTGCATATGAGTTTCAATTGTGGGACTCATGTATAAGAAGTCAAGAGGCCTTGGTTGGAACTCCAGTAATGGCAATACATGGCTGGACTCCAAGTCTCTCACAGAATTACCAAGTTTCTCTTCCATTGATAAGGTTTCCCTAGAGAGAGCTGAAGCAGTAGCAGACAACATGCACTGACACCAAGAAATATTTGTACATTGTATTGAAGACCACCAATCCAAGCTTTCTCCCACTGGCATGTTAGGAAAATTGATGTATCATGTTCACAGTTCTGAGAGTAAGACAGGAAAGAACCCCTTGCACAAAGAGCTGTTCCTACCTTCTCTTTCAGCTCACTCAATTCCTTGATGAAACTCTCTCTCTCCTTCTCCAATTGGTAAATAATTTTCCTTTGTTTCTGAGCTTCTATTTTACAATCTTGGATTTCTGTCTCCAAGTTCTGTTTTGACTGTTCATGGAACTTCATCAAATCGATCTGCTTCTGATTAGCATTTGCAGCCTTGATCAAGTTCTAAAGGGAACAAAAATTAATGAGTCTTGAGCTGAAAATGCAACACTGTTACCACCATGACAAAAGCATGTCATTGTCAAAGCGGATTATGGACTTTTCAATGTTATCATTCCTTATCTAATTTGTTCAGTTGAAATACTTGAACCTTAAATCTGATCTGAAAAAAACCCAAAATCTCTAGCACAGCTGCTAAATAGAGCTCTTTCTGATTTCGTTAAAACACTAGTGTATGCATTACAAAAAATAAAATTGACAGGATTGTTTACAAGTGGATATAACTAATGACTGGAAAATCCTTACCAGCTTAAAGGCATTTTGATTGTAAAGCATGCCAACAGCCAGTAACATTAAAGCCACATACACTTCTTTCTCATGTCTTCAATACAAAGTTCAAGCTTGAAATTAACCAAGCTTACTTTAAAATTTTGCATAAAGATTAAACAGAAAACATCAACATATAATCTTTACAAAATCAGCTTCCTGGTCCCACTTTAAAATTTCCTGCCCTATACAAAACAAATGTTTTTAAGCTGTCAAATCAGAGCCTCTGCTAGATTCAAGACACAGGACAGTAAATCTACACTAAATAAAGCACGTCAGAAATCATCTTTTAGCACTGAATTTAGTAGATAACATTTCAGGTCTGCCCATAAACCTGAGATGCTATACTGCAGTACAAGAACCTTGGGCTGATGGGAAACAATGAGAAATCAGATCTAACAGCAAGGATTACTACTCAACCAACCTGCCAAGCTGCTGCAAGTGTATCAACACTCTGGTTCTCTTCTCTTAGCAAACACTCAGTTTGCCTAGATTAGTACCAAACTTCATAAGATACAGAGTAAAAGATCTGTGTAAAAACAGATATAGCAAACTCTCCGGATACCAAATAATGCGTTTGCAGTTTGAAGTCCCTGATGGTTTATACATTAAAACTTGGAAACCTTCTGTGTTTTTATGGATACTAGCATTATTTCAGTGCACAGGAAAGTAGTTTGTACAGCTGCTTAAGGAAATCTGAAGGCTTTAACTTACCTTATGAATTCTACATTTCTGTGTTGATGTGAATGTTTAAGCTACAGGCATTTAATTCTCAAGCTGTGAGGCTTATCAATATGACCAAAGCAAACTCACCTGGTTTAGCATATCCCTTTCCCTCACAAGCCCATCTATGGCTCTCCTGTCAGTATCTGCCTGCTTTTTGCCTGTCTCCAACTCTAGAGAAAAAGAGAAAAGACAGTGAATTCTCTGTTCAAATTGTACAGATGTTAAAAATGCAGATGTCCACAATTTAGTGGACTTTTTTTAAAGCCTCGACATTACATAACCAGTTCAAGTAGTTTTGAACAGGTTTTACAACCCTATGTATTAGCTGATGCTAATGCTTATTGGGTACCTAGAATAACTTGAAAGAACTCAGAAAACAGATCCACCTATCTCTTTGGCACCTACCTTTCTCCAGTCTGATTATTTGATTTTTTAGAAGGCTTTTTTCATTTTCTGCATCAACTTTTTGTTCCTCTGCAGTGCGCAGCTTATTCTGGAGAACATCTCTCATTTTGCTCAGCTTTGAAATTTCGAGGCTCATATGAGCAGATTCATCCTCTATCTCCTACAGAATAGCAACAGGGAAAGGGGAGAGAAAGCATCCACAGAAAGAGGGAAGAAAATGCTTTTTTATTTGGTGTACACTTACTCCATGAAACTCAGTAAGAAAACATGTAAGTGCTGTGGGTCAGCTGCAGAAAGATAATTAGCTAACTGAAAAATATTTAATATAATTTAAACAAAGCCAGCTTGGGAAATGAAAATGATAATCAAATCTTACACTTTAGGGCTAAAGATGATCAACAAAGAACCTCGAGCTGCAAACTTCACACAGCACTACCCAATTAGTCCAGTAGATTAAAAACAGGCAGATCTATTTTCATTTGAAGTACTAGGCACAGTGATTGTGATGAGAAAGAGATCTGTAGTGTGGTCTGATTGCATGTCCCTAAATAGCAGGTATGTATTATCCCCATCTCTTTTATAATCTATGGCTTTAAAGAAAAGGCAAAATCCAGAGTCTGTCTCATTTACTATACAATAGAGGAAAAAATAATCAATCAAAATACTGCATGACTGGTTACTGGGAAACAACCAATAATCACAACAGCAATCAGTCTTTTTCCTTTTAAGAAGTATAACTTTGTACAATTCAGTGCCACTGCGAGGTTTTACAGTCATCACAGACTACAGTGTTCCACTTACAGCCTCAGATACTGATTCTGTGGGAAGGGGAATCCTGCTATGAAGCATCCTCTGGGAGAATGGAAATCTCCTCAGTTCTCACTGACAATAAGCTTCAAGAGGTTTAAGAGTAGTTTGACAATTCACATTGCCCAGCACACTGCAGGATAGTATTGCAGGCACAATCCCTACAAAACCTGCAGCCCAGATCATGACTAGGGCTCTTAACCTTTAGCAGCTGGCTTAACTGCTAACTGGGCAGTATCTTCTATTTTTTTGTTCCCAGAAGTCCTTGAGCATGACTCTGAAAGTTCCATCAACTTTTCCTGAAATCAGGATAAGATCATAGAAACAAAATCCTCTGACACTCCAAAGTCTCAGATGTAAGTCATATTTGTAAAGTTTTAAATAATGATGGCATTGGTAATGATAAAACTGGATCATCTGGAAAAGACAGTAATTTGTTTTTCAAATAAGTAAGAAAAATAACCTTCAGCTTGACTAATAAAATACAACAGAAAGAAACCTCCTATCATCCTTCATTAAGGATCCAAATCAGAACCATCCATGTCATATCAGTTGTGAACTGAGCTTTTAATCTGTCAGGGCTTAGTTTCTATCAGACTAACAACAAACAAGCTTTTTATTTAGGTGAATTAGTTATATACAGTAAAACTCAAGAAGATAATTTTCTACCTGAATTTTCTAATGTTTACTGTTTTAACCCCAATGGTGACACAAAATGCAAGATATGGTAAATAGCACAATAGCATCCAACATCTATACATTACCCTTTGTCAAGTGCTCTCAAAATACCCTAATAAGAATATGCAGGAATCCTTTAATTGCTCCTCAACAGAAACTCATCTGCTTCTGAGTTGTATAAAATTACTGTTGAGTAATGTGAAGTCAGGCAACAAAACCATTTAGATCTGAAAGTAAACACCATCTTGGTTATTTATATTAACTTTCTCAATCGATACTGGGGGGGAAGAAATTTTAGTGTTGAAAGCAATTCCTTTCAGTGGAAACTATCCAGGACACCATTATTATAATTTATAACCATTTTTCAATGGATTTTGGCAAAATTCAAATTACATTAATCATTGTAAGAAAATCATTCCTCTTATTTGAAGATCTCAGGATTGAAAAGAGTCCCCATGTTTGTGACCGCCCATCCTTTATGAACAGAGTGTTTAACATTTTGGTTCATGTGTTTTATGAAACAACTCCTCCAGGAGAACAGGTGCTACCATGTCAGATGAGAGGGTTGGAGACTACCTGCCATAGAAAGAATGGTATCAGCAGATCTTTTCCTAAAAACTACTCATGTTTCCTCCAAAACTACCTGTGGGGAACTATCAGGACAAGAACTGGAGTCATCCCTGTCCCAAGTGGTAAGATTTCATTGGAATTATACAGCTCGTAGGATGAACCTTCTGGAACTTACTTTCAGTTGTGCTGTCTTCTTACCAATGTCCTTCATCACATCATCAAGCATTGCAGTCTGCTGCTCATTGTCTTGTGAGAGCTTTTGATATTTCATCTTCAATTGCTCAAGTTCCTTACCAGCTTTTTCATTCAAGGTCTGTTAGATTAAAGAACAATCCTATTAATTCTTCTAAATCTCATCACAATACCTATGTACACCTGAAGACCAAACCTTCCTGCTACCCAGGAAACAAAAGCTGCTGCAGATTGTTGTCTGCTTAAAAACCAGCCCTCACTGTTGATGAAATTACTAATATTACTAAATATGATACATGGTCATAATGACATGGAAAAATCATAATGTCTAATGAACAACAGATCCAGTGCAATTTTTTTTCTGGAAGCTTAGCAGGTATTTATTGCAAGTGGTAAATAGATACTTTACCTCTTGTTAGGCATCTGGCAACCATCACATAATACAGCTTGCTACATACAATTACTGAAAATGAGTATGAGATTCAAATCACTTCAATCAGCAGAGGGCAGGGAAGCTCTGTTTTATGAGCAAGCATCCTACATTAATGTGCTGATAACATTTCTCTGGGTACATGGTTTGCTGAGACAAGGACAAAAGCATTCTGCTCTTTAATTTGTCTTCAGTTAAACATATGGAATAGTGGGTTTGTGTCTTCTATACAGAACATATATTTCAATACTGGAGCTAACAGATTTATCTTCTGCTGGATGGAAATTTCCTTGCAGGTATTACATATATAAATGAGGAAACAGCCATCATATTTTTCCCTCCTGATGAAGTCATTATATTTTGCTCCTTTAAAAACATTAAAGGAAGAGAAGTAGAACCTAGTGTAAAAACAAGGAATACTCCTTTTTACATTGCAAATGTCAGGATAACACTGTTTCAGGCAACCCTTTATTGAGTCTTGAACAGGGGTGGGATAAAGCTTATAGCAGCTGTATCCAACCATTTTCAATGTCATGCAAAAAAGGGTGTTTCATTAGAAATTTCTTATAAAATAAGAATAAGAATAAAAGAATAGCAGGTATTACAGCAACTATTCAACTGAGACAATAACCTGATGAAATTGCAGTAGCTGTCTTACCTTCTTTTGAAGATTTCTACCCTGACCCTTGCAGAGTTGGATAGCCTGTGTTTTGGACAGACTTCAAGCAAAAGACCATTTAGGGCATTCACAGACACCTTCAAGCCAGCACAGGCAAGGAAGACAATGCAAAAGTCTGGTTAATTAGCCCACACACAGCACTTTATGTGAGCTCATATTTTCCAGGACAGTTTGGATAATTGAATGACCCTAAAATCTACACTTTGAAAGCCTGGAAAAGACTATAAAAAGGAAGAAGAATGGAACAAAACCAGTATACACAATGTGATTGCCATGGCAGATGATGGAGCTGCCCTCAAAAGCTGCATCAAATCAGTGATATTCAGAAAATTAATCCAGTCTTCTCTCTATCTCTTTTCTGAGTATTTTAGTAAGACTTTGTGTTGACTAAAAATTGGCACAGACCTCTACCTTCTCAAATTCAGGGACCAGAAGCGAAGAAAAAGCTATAAAAGTTATAAATTTACAAGATACACACAACTCACAAGGAAGTTTCCCTTGAGGTAGGACTGGTTTACAGTGATGAGATCTCCCCTGCCATTTACTGAAATTGCTTCTCTGAGAGTTTCTCAAAGTCAGGGGAAATGGACTGAAAACCTGAAAATTCACACACTTGCAGAACACTATGTTAGGACGTGTCCAGATAATGTTTTTAGAAACAGAATGAGGAAATCAATCAAAAAGGTTTATGAAGACAGTTCCTTGCCCTTTCACAGGCTGGAGAGGCAGATAAAAATTATTTTCAAAAAGAAGAAAGAAGGGATGGAGGTAAAATTATTTTACCAATGCCACTAGACACAATCAATAGCAAAGCTGGCAATATAGTCAGAAGTCCAAGCTGGCAGTCTCCTGCTCCTATAGATCATCCATGTTCTTCACAGATTGTGTCTCATTTGCTGTGATTTTTCAAGATGAACAATATCATTGTGATCCACTACTGACTTCTGTGAGAAATCTCTCTGAAATCTGTCAGCAAGCTTTACATACTTATTTATTAGTAAAGTAATATTTATATAACACTGTTTATTAAAATTTAATAACTTACTCTCCCTCCCTCTCTTTTCAGAAAATTCCATTTTCTTCTTAATTACAGATTTTACTCTAATCTTAGACCTGATAAACAGCAGTGTGCCATGTACCCTACCTTCTGCTCTTTAAGATTATTTTCTATTTTCAGTTGTTCCTCTTTGTCATTCTCTATTTGTTGCTGTAACTTCTGGACCTCAGCTTGCTTCTTATCCATTTCAGCTTGAAGATTTTTCAGCTCAGTCTCCACTTTTTCCTTCTTTCGCATCTCTCGTAACTCCTCGGTTTGACGCAGCTGGATGTCTTGCTGAAGCTATAATAATAGAGAAGAAAACAATTTTAAATTCTGCTGCCTTTTACTCAGGAAAACAAGTCCTCTCACCTCTCTGATTCTCCTTGATTTTAAAAACAAGAGCTTCTATATTACTGCAACCATCACTGTATGCCAGATCTTCTCAGAAGTAATTATGTTTTCTAATGGTTGAACAAAAAATTATTCTGCATGAGGGCCCTATTTATTGATGACAAAAATTTGTTAAACACCAGTCAGTTCAACTAGACAGAAGTACAGTCTGATACAGTCCAAACATAAAAGCATTCCTCTGGAGATGCAGTGGCATAAATGTCTTTACTGTTATAAGCTACTTGCAAAGTGGTACTTTCTCAATGCAGCATTAAAATTAATTGGGGCTTTATGCTGTATTGCAAGGATTTTTCTTTTTATTATTTTCTCTGACTAGCAGAAACACTTATTATATTGATATTAAAGGAAAGAGAGAGATGTTAGACCAGTATTCATTTTCTCAACTGCTCTCAATTTTTCTACTCTCCAAGTTCCTATGTGAGAACTCTGAAAGAGGAAATTTTTCTCATATTTAATAGACTTTTTTGTGAGTCCTGCTCTCTCACTCCACAAAAATTTGATGGAGCAGAATCAGCAGAGAGGAGACACAGGGGGCTGATCCATATGGAAATATTCGGTTCAGCCAGGGACCAGCAATTGAAAGATGTTCTTTGCTTAAGGATTCCTCCCCCTCTGAGCCCACAGATGAAAAGTTGCCAGAACTAACTGGATCTTCAACAGGATCTTCAAAGAGACATTGTCATTTAAGCAGTCTGAAGTGGAGAATAATTTCATACTGGAAGAATGGGAGGTGATTACAAATGCTGTAACAATTCTGTAAAATTAAGGGTTGATGAAGTGAGTATCAGAAGATTAAGGCTGCCAAGATTCAACAAGTTTTGACTCTTTTCTCTCATGCCCACAATGCTGTCAGAAAAACAAAGATTTTATATTCTCTTGTACATTACCAGTCATCTTCTTTATAAATAGCAACAATTTCTGTGCATGAAACCTAGACTGATCATTACTTTCCTATTTGTAATTTATAAAAAACTGTAAGCCAAATGCTCCTTCTATCTCTTGTCTGTTCATTGTTTAAGTGTGATTTTCTACTCTTCCTTTCTCCAGGTGTCTTGCTCCAGCCCCAATTTATATTCTGCTTTAATTCTTTAATTTCTCATTATTATGCTTATATATTTGATATATCAGAGTTCTGTATGCCATGTTTCATCTTTTTCTACCTTCCATTCAGTGGCTATTCCTCTGATCCTCAGACTTGTCTATCTCTAGCTGCTCTATACATTTCAAGAAAGCCATACATATTGATCACAAAGAACAACTGTCTATTCAGATGGTCAGAAATATAGAAAGCCTAACTTCATGTAAAGCTGAGATGGAGTATGACTGCTCTCTACAGACAATTGTGTGGTGGAAAAATTAAGTGGAAAAACAGTAAACCAGAATCAGAGTAAAGAAGAAAGTAAGAGGTACCTAACTATGGAAAAAGCAAAAATCTGGAAAAGGCTTCCCATTAAGGAGAGAAAATAACTTCATTATTTTTAAGCCAGATTTTGATACATTCTTAAGAATGATGGTGTCTCACAATATGGCAACCACTGCCAACAGCAAGGGACCAAGAACCTCCATTCCAGGTCTATGTTCTAAGTGTCTCTTTTGAGGCATAAGGATTTACAATACAGAAAACATCCCATTTCTTCAGCATTAAAGATGATTACAATTCACAAAAAACAACCTTGGCCTCAGTGGGATATTGGGAAGCTGTGGAAGCAGCTGGTACATGACAATACACTTTGCAAAGAACATAGCCTAAAACACAGAAAAATATTAAAGTCATTCACGGCAAAGTCCACTCAGAGCACTCCTGAAAATGTTTAAGATGCAAAACAACAGCTAGTAGCATTCTAGTCACTGGAGATCAATTGTAAGTGTGGAGAAAGGCTGAGGGCAAAGCCTAAAATCACCATCTGGTGATCAGTACAGACCTGCAGAACAGATTGCTCTGCCTCATTTTTTTCCTTTTCTGTTTCCTGCTGCTGCTCTGTGATTGCAGTGAGATCTTGACGTAACTCCACAATTTCTGACAACAGTCGGTCTCGCTCTTCTGTTACCGTTTCTTGAAGTTTTAGCAAATCCTCAACACTGGAAGCAAGGAAATAATAGTCAAGCAGTGTCACAGGCCATTTCTGTTCTTCCTCCTATGCCAGACAAAGACTTTTGTGACAAAGAGGAGTTGAAAAAAATTTTTTTTTTCATTTTAAACTCCTCTGTATGAAGACTGATGGTCAACTGAATTATATGCTTTTATCTACTGTGAACAGAGTCACCATCAGCCAAGTCAAAACTCTTTCTTGTTGTATCACATCCTCATGAGTTTGAATAAACCTTCCATTTCCCAGAAAGGTAACAGGGGAAAAAATTTCCTCTTTTGTTCCCACTGCAAAATTAGTTAGGGACCAAAAATGTTACACTATTGTAACCTGTCTCTCTGCACCTCACCTGACTGGACACCTAACTAGGTTATGTCATACAGTCACATAATGTAAAAAAAAAAAACTGACTCTGTTTTGACACATTTACAACATGAAAGGAAGTCCAAGCATGGGTTCAAGCTCTGTCTTAAAAGCAGTCTAATTGTTCTAAAATATTATTGGGTTTTCAAGGCTGTAATCTGCAAAGGAGTGAGTTAGTCTCATGGCCTTGTCACTGGACAGGGTATTTAAGTGTGGAACTGAGGACAATACAGAGAGAACTTCAAGAAGAAATTGTAAGCCAGCAGCAGCCTGCGCAGAGCTGGAAACAGGAGTGAGGTGTTAGCAAAGTAACAGCTCCTGGCTCTTGCAGGAAAATGCAAAAAGCTAGGGAGAGAAGACTTTAAGGAGAGTTATACTAAGGGGAGGTTGCATGACCAAGGTTTTAGATCCAAGGAAAGCAAGCAGGTCTAGAACATGTCAAGGACAAAAGGTGAAGGATTTGTCATGGACCCAGGTGGTTTATGTGCTGGCATATTCCTTGGAGGGGGAAGTGCCTGAGCACACTGAAGTTTTCGCCACCTGGATACACAGAGTGAAGAGGCAAGCATGTCCCATACATATCCTGCATGCATATTATAAATAAATACCTTAAACAGTGTGAAAATTTCAAGCCATAATCAGGCAGGCCAACCACCAGCAATTTCAGTAGGAAGTGCACAGGCCATAGGGTCAAAACACTTAATAAAATCTTTGAGTTTAACTTAATGTTACAGCATAAGCAGTCTCTGAGGACCTGATACTACAAACAGTAGTTCTGGAGAGCTTCTGAGCAGCTCCAGAGGATGATTATTATGTTCACAATGCAGTGGCTTAGAGGCTGCATCTCAGACTAGGTCCCTCTATGTGTGTTTGGTTAAAAAAACCAAAACATAATCTTGAAAATGTATAAAATACAAACAAGAACACAGACAGTGTTAAAGCCTTATAACAAAGCTAGGAACAGAAGAGAAATCAAGTGTCCTGCCTTCCTGATTTATCTATTTGACCTTGCTGCTGTGAAATGTAAAAATGTTGACAGGATCCTATTCTCAAAGTATGCTGAAGAGTTTGTCAGATAAAACAATATGACACATACTGAGAAAGTGCATAAGATTCATTTTATTTGATCTTTTAGCTTAATCCAACACTGAATGAACTCAGTCAGAGCCTGATTCTGTTACTTACTCACTGCATAAACACACAGACAAATAAATGCGTATTCATGAGAAAAGTAAAAGACAGAAAATATCTATGTTTTCCACAGTGTCTACATGGCTAAACAAGGTATAGAATGATAGAAAATCAGATCAGGCTTTCTCTCTCCCTGAGGAAAACTTACTTGTAATCCTGTCCAGCTCTTTCCTTCATTAAATCATTTAGGCGTGAAATTTCCATTTTTAGTGAGTCAATTGTTTCCTTCGTTTTCTCTTCCCTTTCATGGGCTTTATCCACCATTTTCCAGGCCCTTTCAAGCTCCTAGGAATGAAATGGAAAATAATTACATAAATTAAATTGTGTTTAAAAATAACCATTAATTAGAAATTAATTGCCTTGCACTTTACTTAGTTGAGAAAATAGAATTTTGTGCCTTTTCATGATTAGGTTCACAACAGTCCCCTTCACTTAGTATCTTTTGTTTTGGATGAGGGCATGGACTTTGTGAGGCTTTGATAACATGAGCAGCACCAATATCAGTAAAAATTTACTGACTATTCAGTGCCCACAAAGGTATCCTCTACTTAAATAACTCATGTCTATAGAATTCCTATTAGGACAATGAGCATCCAATTTGATTTGGATGAGAAAAAGATGCTATTCAACTTTTCTTCCTCTTTGTTCATTTTTATCTGTGAGGACTTAGTGTAATTTGATTTCAACTAGTTTTTTAGACACAGCTCAATTCATATGCCAAATTTTAGCACATGGAGTTACTTAAATGACAGATTTGTGTGCCTCTCACAAGCCTAGGGTTTGATACCCACAAACAGGATAAGGGAGGAGGATTCACTTCATTTTATAACTTCCTCTGCCTCTCTCTCCCTTGAAGCAGATCCTTATGATCTGATTCAAAATCACGATTTATTCCTTGCTAGGTTCAAATAAAGCTCCTACCATTTCTGGAATCCTGTGCTAAAAAAAAAAAAGTCTAAATTCAGCAAGTGACTGGACCGGAAGGAAAGTTCCAGAAGTCTCAGTAAATGATGATGATACTACTTTTACACTAGAAGTCCCTGAGCTTCAAATCACAGCATGATGCTCTTTTCTCAGCTGGCTCCTAGCAGAGGTCTGGACTTCATCAACTTGTACAGATCTAGACCCCAACCGTGGCTGTGCAGTTCTACATTAGCTCTAGGGTCTCCCCAAGGAAAGCCAAATAGAAGCATCATCATATCAGGCCATAATATCCTTTCAACTCCTACTTGCATCACATGAAATTGGGGCAGGAAAAAACTACTTTAGAAACCATCTCCACAAGGAAGAAAAGAAAAAAATTTAATTTATATCAAATTGTTTACAAAAATTCTTTATTGTAATTGACATCTCTGTTTGTTCCTAAAAAAAAAAAAAAAAAAAAGCTATTTATTTTAAACTCTAAATTATGACACCTATGTTATGTTATATTGTTAATATATTTATGGAAACCTTACAAATCAAATCTATGTAATATTTAGCTTTTTAATGCCTAAATTAAAAATTCAAACTATAGAACTAGCAGAAGTAACAGGGTACCATATTTTGCTGAATGATAACACAAAATATAACATCTGTAGCCTCTTCAAAATGCAGAGGGAATACATTTCCATTTTATTTATTCAACTAGCTCAGCATATCCAAATTTGAGAAACCATCTGGAACATAAAGATCAGGAATTTTTGCTCTTCCTTTTTATCCACACATACTAATAAAGAGGTAAACAATGAGCTTTCCTTGCTCAGAAATTCTGAAATTACAGTCAATTAAACTCACTACCTACAAACAGTATTTTCATTACATTATAAATTATTTAGTTCAAAATTTAGCCTGAAAAATATGATTTTTCACTTATGTATCAAGCATTTTTAAACAGCTTTATATATAAAATCAACTTTTATGTCATACATTTTGAGTTCTAATCTCCATTCAATGCAGCAATGATCATACATAAAGCATCAAGCATTATCTAACAAATTATAAGTTTTTCATTCATTAATATCTCAGACAAAGAAGCTAAATTCTGAAATTTAAATAAATGCATGTTGGGCTGAAATAATTGCACAAAGACACAGTGTACTTATTGACTAGCAGAGAAACATAAAATATAACTGCAAATAAACATGTTTCAGATTTGTCAACCAGTAAGAGGCAACTACCCTTTCTCTAGAAAAAATGCAAATTGAAAATAAGATTAAAGCTGATTATATACATCAGAGCTTCCTGCTGGCTGATTAGACTGTGATTAAAATTGGTGAATTCAATCATTACGATTGGAGTTTTGCGGAATAGGACTGGGGAATAAAATCAATAAGCTTCTGAAAGGTTTTAGTGGCTTCAGAGAGTCTTTTGTTCTGATGAGTATTTGCAAAAGTGATCTCTTTTGTCAATAAGACCATTCAGATAAGCACTGATTTCAGGTTATCCTAAGCTGTGCTTTTTGAACTTTATCTTTGGCCTGTAAAAACTTGTATTGAATTTGTATTGATAATACAAATTTTTATCAATAGAGTAAGAAGACAGGGGTGATGGCCATGCTAATAAGCAAAATCTAAATAAGAATTTTCTACAGACTTGAGCATCAGCAAAACTGAGCTTCATTGTAGCTGCTCCTTGGTTGTGTCTTCTGCTGTAAGAGTGGATCAATAGATCTGTTATTTTCAGAAGTAAAAAGGAGAAAAATTTTGATGATGGAAGTCTTCATAGAGGAAATATTCACATTATTATTCAGTGTGAGAGATTGCAGTGTGTCAGCAACACGGGGTGATTGCAGTACAAGATAGGCAGGTAATGCATGGCAGTCTGCTGCATAATTAAAGGGAGCACCCTGAATGTTTGCTGTTAGAATAATTCAAAAATCTCTGGAGAAGTACTGAACACTGGAACTTGTGAAGCAGAACTTATGAAGTGTGACTGCTTTACTTTGCTTTCATTAAATACCCCAAAAGATCACATCAGTTTCATTGCTCAGAAACTGAGAATTAATGAAACGTTTTCTTATTATATTGGATTGATACGCCTGGAAATTGAAAATTTGGCAATTTCAAGCAGGGCAGTACAAGCTCCTATAAATTCCTCTTCTAGAGTACTTCCAGTGCAGACTCATGGATCAGTGTTTCTAGCCATGAAAAATAGAATTGAATTTCCTTCATGATTAGCTTGGCCCTTTGCTCCTTTGATATTACTGTAAACAGCAGATTGTTGTGTCCTGTTTATTAAAACGACAAAACAGATCCTTTAACTGCCACCTGACAGCAGCTATTGATTATCACTGACCCACCTCCTACCAGCCACTGATCTGTGTGCTTAACCCCTGCCCTAAACAAACTCTACTGATTACAAACAGGCTTCACATGGAGAAAAAATTTTCTTCTGCATGTTTTATTTCTTACCCTAATGACCCATCAAGTCACCAAGATGTAGGACCTTAATTTGGAGCAACTATTCCATTTTTACAGTAACTGTTCAATTTTTACAAGAACAGCCCCATCAGGATTCTTTTATGGTTTATAAATAATTAAACTGTGGGACAGATTTTTTGTTTAATTTAGCACTGAAGAATTTCATCTTGGCTACTTTAGCACTTGAACTTCCTTCTCAACACTTAGCTTGGATACATGGGAAACAAATTGTTTGAATGTTCACAAAATTGTAGTGAAATACAACAACTCTTCTAGAACTTTCCTTCAGAAAGAAGAATAATATGGAATATAAAGGGTTTACCAAGCAAAGCCTCAAACAAGACATGAACATTTTAAACAATATCCAAATAATTCCTGAACCTTTAAGAAAAGGACTAATTCTCATAACCAAATTGAAAAAGTATCAGCTATACACGACCCACAGCACACCACTAGAAATGAAATGTCACATCTTGTGCATTGCACATCATTTCTAGCAGGATCATATTGTCAAGCAGCTTTTTCACTAGAAAATCACTTAATGGGTTCAATAGTAGGCAGTATGCTTCAGTCATATCCTGCTTGAGCTTAAAATTAGCTGCTGAAATTGGAAAGGCTCTATTTTCCCAACATTTCCACTCCTCAGTTTTATGACGTTACCGAGACGTCTCCTCAGTTTGGGAATGTCTGGAAGGACCACCACTCCTACTGTTCACACACAGAGTATTTCCATGTGATAGCAAAAAGGAAATTGTAAGGATCACCATGGTTCCTGATGTTCATCTGCCAGGTTTTGATTAGCAGCAGTGAAAATCAACAAGATTTTCCATGCTTTTCTTCCTCCTTGAAGAGGCTTTGGGCATGGGTTTGCAAGCTGCAGCCACAGGATGACAGTGCTGCTATTTATATTTACTCTGAATTTATTTTCTTCATAATTCTAAGGACAAGAAACTCCATTTCAAAGAACTTCTATTTCTGTAGTGCTCAAAAATCACTCTGGATTGCTACACTGACTTTATTTTACTGGAACAAAACACTTTATTGTAAGGCATGGAGGTTTCCCAAATAAGTGCTAAATTAAAGCCTATCTAGGTATCACAAATCTAAGTTTTTAAACCATCTGAATGAAGAAGTTCCACATACAGTCTTAAGATCACTTGGCAGCTTTAGGTTTCTGACAGTGAAAATTCACTGTAAGCCTAAAAACATCAACTGCTTTTAAGGAGCCAAGCACTTTGATTTGACAGAGTTTAAATCAATAATAACAAACAACACATCAGAGTAAATTGGTGAAATCACACTGAAATGCTATATAGGATTCCTTTTCAAAAGCACTGTGAAACATTTATTTATATAAGTTGTCACTTCCTTGGCCTAAAATCCATACTTCAAAAAAAGTAGGGTTTTTTTTTATGTTCTGGCAATAGTTAACATCCAAGCAATCTTTCAAAAGTTATAATGAATCAAAACCAGTACATTAAGTTGAAAATGTGCCATTTTACAGAGGGAAAGCTTAAATAAAAACTTTCAGTAAGTACTTGAAAGGTGACGGAGTTGGTTTAGTGCAAATAAACACAGAAATTGACTAAAACCTGTAAATATACCAGGCTGAGCAAACAAAGCAAAGCAGAGGTTAAACAACTGGAGATGCCACCTCTCTCCTTAATCCTCCAGCTAGCTCTCTACATAAAATCAAGTGTTCTTTCAGGTGCTTTTCTTATTACCACGTTTTTCATTACAATTTCAGATCATACTTCATTCTATTCAAAACTTTACCGACTTCAATGATGATATAGTTTCCTCATCATCATGAGTGATTTTGGTGAGCACAGCTACTTTGGATGACTTCTCCACAAGCTCAGCATTCAGCTTCCTGCATTTCTCCATGAGATGATGTTCATTTTCACGAGACTTCTTCATAATAGCAAGAAGCTTCTCATATTCGACACGGAATTTTTCCAGAGCTTCATCCCTACTCAGTATACTGATGAATTCTTCGGAGTCTTTTTCCAGTGCTTCAAAGGCACTTTCTTCCACATATGGTTTGTCAGACTCTTCCTGAGTGAAATAATAAACAGGAAGAATTTAACATCTCACTTATGACCCCAGAACACAAAAAAGTAATATACTGAGTGTATAACAGCTACTAAGAAATCATGACAAAATTTTCTGTAATAACAGTTCTTTTGCTAGCACATAATATGCATCTTGTAGGCTATTTTTCAAACACATTTCTCCTAATTTTACTGAAATAACTTGTGCTTTACCAGCCAGAGTTCTTATAATTGAGTCCCACAACTGCTTTAAAGACAAGTCTATAAAATACCATAATTGTGATAGTGTTTGAATAATGCATCAATCACTGAGGAAACCCAGTATTTTAGCCCTAATTCTGCCCAGTTCTCTACCCTCTAAAGTCTGATTAGTTCATGATTTCTATCCAGATAGTGCCAGAGACATGCAGACAAGCACGTCTCAAAGCTCCACTGATGCCAACACAATCCAGTCCTCCCTCTGTGGGAAATGCTGCTGTTAAACCTTCCACAGAAGACATTTTTAATCTAGCTCAGTTCTGATGCCAAATCCTTGCAAATGCACCTCTGAGGTGCTCTCACTAGGACAGGGAAGCAGCTCTCCTGTCAGCAGGAAGACCTCAAGGGCAACTTTAATGCTGCAGCCCATGCTCTGGCTGGCATCAAAGAACAGTCTGAGCTGTGAGCTCAAACTTAGTGCATCCCTCCTTCACACCTGCTCTAGGACTCACGGCTTTCTTCTCATTTCATCCTCTCCAAAGCACAGAACCACAAAATGGTTTGGGTTGGAAGGGGCTGTGAAGATCATCTCATTCCAACTCCCTGCCATGGACCCTCCACTAGACCACGTTGCTCAGAGGTCCATCCAACTTGGCCTTGAACGCTTCCAGGGATGGGACATCTGCAACTTCTCTGGGCAACCTGCGCCAGTTTCTTGCCACTCTCACTGTAAAGAATTTTCTCCTAATATCTAATCTAAACGTACTCTCAGTTTGAATCTGCTCCCTTCTGTCCTGTCCTGTCCCCCACTACATGCTCTTGTGAAAAGTCTCTCTCCAGCTCTCTTGTAGGCTCCCTTCAGTAGTTCAGTCTTGATCTTGTTCATGTTTGTGATTGTAAATAGAGTTAAAAGATGAGCAGTAATGAGGGGGGAGGCAGGCCAAGAATTCTACCCACGATCTTATAGGTAGCAGCTACTCCTAAAATATAGGAGTTAGTACTGCCTGGGTACAGGTACAGGACCTAACTGAGCTCTGCTCACACAGGTGACACATAAATGTGGTATATGGCTACAGATGATACACGGGTGGTGTTGTTGGGCTTATCCTGAGGTGCAGCCCTCGTCCCGTCCAGGGGACAGGCAGGGACGGGAGGGGCAGGTCACAGGTTACCTCAGCCATGCTGCCGTCGGGTGGAGGTGGCGGGCTCGGTGCAGAGAGTCGCTGTCGGTGTCAGTGTCAGTGTCAGTGCCGGTGCTGGGGCGGTGCCGGTGCCGGCGGCGGTGCCGGTGCCGCGGGCAGGGGCGGTGCCGGTGCCGATGCCGGGGCAGTGGCGGTGGCAGCCCGGGCCCGCGGCGGTGCCGAGGCCGCTGCTGGCAGCCAAGGCCGCTGGCTGTGGTATCGTAGCAACGGCGGCGGCTGCGGGCGGGGCCGCGCTGGGCCCAGGGCACCGTCAGACACGGGCCCGGCGGCGGCCGTGTACCGGGATGGGCCGGTCACTCCGCTGCCAGAGCGTGTGTGTCCATCTTGCTGCTGAAGTTCGGCCGTCGGGGATTCTAACCAAGGACACCGAGGAATGTTTCCCCTCTGGCCCAAAGGGCTCCCGGAGCAGAGCGGCTGAGCGCGGCCGACAGGGTGGGCCAGCTGGGTCACAGAATTGTTAGGGTTGGACACCCCTGGTGATCAGTCACGGAATGGTTAGGGTTGGACACCTCTGGTGATCAGTCACGGAATGGTTAGGGTTGGACACCTCTGGTGATCAGTCACGGAATTGTTAGGGTTGGACACCCCTGGTGATCAGTCACGGAATGGTTAGGGTTGGACACCTCTGGTGATCAGTCACAGAATGGTTAGGGTTGGACACCTCTGGTGATCACCCAGTCCAACCGCCCTGCCAAGGCACGGACACCCAGATGCAGAAATGTCTCCGGGTGGGTTTTGAATGTTTCCACAGAGGGAGACCTCACGACCTGCCTGAGTGGCCTCTTCCAGTGTTTTGCCACTCTCAATGTAAAGAATTTCTTCCTCGTGTTGAAGTGGAACACCTCGTGGTTTTGTTTATGGCCATTGCTCCTCATCCTGTCGCTGGGCACCGCTGAAAAGAGCCTGGCACCATCCTTTTGGCACCTGCATTTGAAACATTTATATGCATTGATAAGATCTCCTCTCAGTGTTCTCTGTTCTCTCAGACTGAACAGGCCCAGCTCCTGCAGTCTCTCATCATGCAAGAGATGCTCCAGACTCATCATCAGCTTTGTGGCCTCCACTGGACCCTTTCCAGTAGCTCCTTGTCTTTCTTGTCCTGAGTCCACCCAAGGCAGGGTCTTGTGGAAGGCAATAAACAGGGATTTGTGCAGTTTGGGGAAAAAAATCATAGAACCACAGAATACATTGGGTAGGAAGGGACCTTAAAGATCATCTCATTTCCATGCCCACTGCCATAGGCAAGGATACCTTTCCACTATCCCAGGTTGCTTGAGCTCCATCCAGCTTGGGCTGGAACACTTCTAGAGATGGAGCATCGACAACTTATCTGGGCAACCTGTTCCAGTGCCTCATCACCCTCACAGTAAAGAATTTCTTACTGAAATCTAATCTAAATCTACCTGCCTTCAGCTAAAGGCCATTTCCCCTTGTCCTGTCACTACATGCCAAATGGCATTTGGAGCCTGACTTCTGCCATATCATCATGCTTAACTATTCACAGTAGCCTGTCTTTGCATGTGGATGCTTTGGCACAATCCATGGTGCAGGAAAAGGAGAGGCAAGACAGCAGCTCAAGGATCAGCTGCTGCTGTTCTCTCCACTCCCAGCTAACCCCTGAAATGGTGGGGTTTATCTCTCTAAGCACACAAATTGTTCCATCTGATAGGGCTTTTTAGGGCAGGGAATGTACTGTACCATGTATACACTCCCTAGCAGCATGCATGTTGGTTACGACCTTAAAGTACCACTTGAAACAAATAATGATGACAGAAAACTTTCTCTCTTGCTGGTTTAATGAAGCCTGAATTGTAGCACTTCATTTTACTGATTACGTGGCAAAATAGGCAGTTTCAAATGGATGCTTTCAAATGATCTGATTTTACCATTAGAACTGGAGAATAATACTCGTTTTATAATGTATTCTTTTTATGTGTGACTTAATTTACAAAATACCCTATACACTGAAACATTCAAACATTTCAATGCACACTTCTAATAAAAAAAAAATCAATAAAGTTCCTTTTCTAAGTTTTGTACTCCCCTTTTTCCTCATTTTCTTTTGTACTGATGTTTCTTACATAATAAGATTACAAGGAAGATGATTATGATAAATTCCTTGATTCTAGGATTTCAGTTCTCAAGAGGACCAAACTTCTAGATCTTTAACACAAAACAATGCACATGTAATGTAATATCAAATTATACAATTATAATTTTGTGAGCAAAATACTGCTGGAAGAAAGGGACATGCTCAGAATTTAAAAAAATAATATTATATTATAAACAAAAAAGGCCCTCCAATTTACATCTCGAATATATAACTTTGATATTTTTATACTGTTTTTTATGTTTTTAAAAACAAAACATGAGTAGAAGGGAGATGGTCACCTTTGGGCTTCAGGTTCATGCTTGTGCTTGAAGGAAACAGTATAAATGTGTTTAAAAATTATACCCATGTATTAAGACATTTCCATGAGCGTCCTGGTCTGGTTGAAAAGGTCCCTGTTCACTGCTGGACTAGATGACCTTTAAAGGCCCCTCCCAACCCAAACTATTCCATGATTCTACTCTTATGTTTTTCAAACTCCTCATGAGTGTGTCCTCTGAGACTGTGTAAGTGTGACTGTACACACTGG
The DNA here is from genome assembly GCF_027579445.1 of Ammospiza nelsoni. Lineage (NCBI taxonomy): Eukaryota > Metazoa > Chordata > Aves > Passeriformes > Passerellidae > Ammospiza > Ammospiza nelsoni. Next base: position 11,804,005 of record NC_080640.1, read on the forward strand.
TCTTCATGACAACTTCCATTTGAGCTAAATTCACCCAAATTCCGCAAGTTCACCCTCGTGGCAGCCACATCTCTATCTCAGCAGTGCAGAGATAGTGGGGTGAGTGTTAGGAGTCCATGGTAACTCATGCAAAAGCCCATTTTATTTTAAAGCCTTAAAACATCACAACCGGGACACAAATCAGTGTGACTGTGAAGACCCAAATATTCACATTTATTTAATTCTGCAATAAATTATATTGACAACGAGAGAATGCCTCAACAGCTTCATAAACCAGGAGCTGCACTGACACTCAAAAGGACACCTGAGTTTCTGAACTTAGCAAAAATTTACTTTCACTCTGGACGAGCCACTTAAAATTCTCTATGCTTGAGATTCATCAGTGAAGTGTAAATAACCACATCTGCCCTCCTGCAATGCTGCTGTGACTGTCATGGCTATAAATGATGCACTCATATAATAGAGAGAACCTCTGGACAAGGTGGAGGTCTTCAAGTGGGATCACTTTAAACTCTCCCTTTTAAGATGAGCACATGTCCTCCTCTGCAAAAGCCTTTCTGCTAATAAAAGCAAAAATCTCCAATAGACACAGAAGAAAAAAAAATACCTTAAATAAAAACAAATAAATCTCCATTAATAGCAAGGACAAGCCAGACCTAGAAAGTTTCAGTTCATTGAAAAAATTGCTATTTATTTCCCTGAATGTCTTTGTTCAAGATGCACATTCACTTTATGGTAAATAAGAAGAATCACTTGTCTCACCAGCTGCATAAAAGAGTTTTGCATCAGTGGCGTGTGTTGATGTGCATGAAGAAAGGGTTACTAGAGAAAAAATGTTTGCTCACTGATTTATTCGAGGTCACAACCCATGTGCAGTTAATTTAAGACATGTTTTAAACTGCAGTAGCACGAAAATGATAAGCCATTACTTCCTGAATGTAAGGATTTATGGGCTGCTGCAGAGATATAAATAATAAAGTAAAATCTCATCAAAAGATGACCCAGGAGTATGTAAGCCATTTGGGGCAGGGACCATGACAGTCTTCTGGAAAGTGTGAAAGGAGCCTTGTGAGGAGAGGATGAGGTGCTGAAGGAAAGCACGGGGGCTGGGGTGGTTCCTCCAGCCCCGCAGCTGTCGGGAGGCAGCAGCACCACACTGCGGCCGTGCCTCCTGAGCTGATCCCAGACCCCAAACACGGCTACAAACATCTCAAAATACCCGGGATGGAATGCGGGGTGAACACGTGTCCCTGCACGAGGCTCTGCTTCTCAATTCGGTTTTGCTCTGTTTACTCAGATAAAATCATCAATGGGAAATTGCCACTAAGGAAATCAAAATTTATCTACCTAATATTAAATTATTGTTTGATGTTGATTACAAATATGTTACATAAATATTACTTAATCTAACTGCAAGTCTTGTACTTTGCCCAGCAGGATGGAAATCCAGCAGAGCCTCATGGCCCCAAAAAGCAGAGATGCTTCAGGCACTGTCAGTGGGCTGACATCCTGGGAGATACCCTACAAACCAGATTGCCTTCTCAGATTTACATCAGTCTTGCAGTATTAAAAGCAACAAAAGTTACTGAAATGCATCTTACTGAAAAGGCTCCTTTTGCTCCAGTGACAGGAAATGCTATATAGTCCTCAATTATTTAATTATCTAACTGATGTTTTTACTATATTCTTTTTTAATGTCCTCTCCACCTGTTATTTTCAAACCTAATGATAGTTTTATAACAAGAACGGTTGTTCAGTTTAAATTGGATTGAGACTTTCTACTTTGTTCATAAAGATGATGCAATAGATCTCAAATAACAGTAACCTTTGATCATGTTTGGCACTAGAGTTGAGCTAACGATCTCAAGAGAGGAAACATTACCATTTTCATAAGAAGTTAAATCATAGCAATGCTTCAATTAATAGAAACACCCAAATAAAGACCTTGGTTAGTTCTGAGAAGCTAAAGCTGACAAGTGGTCTGTGTATAATGTACAATTACATGTTCTACCTAAAAAATAAAATAGATGAGAATAAAATTAATTCAATAATCCTGAAACTAAGTTGAATTTGCTATTCCCCAGTATGGTTTGAAACTGCAGAACAGTTTTCCATCCCAGTTTTTCCTCCCAGTTCTGAAACTGGGATTACTATGGCATGTTAGAAAATTCCTCTCTTGCACCCTCCTCCAAACTAAACACAGGAATTCTCCAAGACTGCTGGATGAAAGCAATGCTCTGCAGATCCCCATCACCATCACTACCCACTGTGGGCTCCTACCATCACCAGTGTTATGGTTTATGCTATGAGTCTGGCCTTCAGCTTTAGAGAGTGAGATGGGGGAACTTTTCTTCCTATATATATGTGAAGGAATAGTCTGACAGAAGTAACCCCTCCCATCCTGTTGCCCAGCATCATTAATTACTGGAGAGCCTATAAAGGAAAGCCTACAAGGCTTTTAAATACACTTGGCCCTGGAGAGCTCTTAGGTTTCTTCAAACAATAATTTGCATTACCTGCTTACCAGTTCTGACCCATGGCTGTCTTCCCAATCAGGAACATTTGGGTCTATATAAAAATGAGTTTCAAATATGTAAGGAGTCATCATGTGCTCATTAGCTTTCCAACAGCCTTTTGGTTCCAGCAGCAGAATCCAGGCCCTAATATCATATTCCTGTTCCACTCACATTTTATTCTCCAGCCTTTTAATTCTCAGCCACCAAGCCTTTCCCTAGATGAAGAGTCTGTCAGGCATCTTTCACTATTCGACACCTGACTCCTCTGGAAGGAAGAGGCTATTAGAAAAAATCTTAATACCCAGAGAAGGGTGGAGAAATCATAGAGATTTAAGATGTTTTTAAGATCAGCTGTAGGGGGTAGATGAGGACACCGTATGGTGAGCTGATCCCATCTCCCTGCACATGTCCTTGCATGATATGCAGGAGGTGTGAAATGCCCATGGGTGGGAGTCCCCCACTCCCTTCTCCCCTTGACCTGCTCCTGCTGTGCCTGCTAAAGCACCGTCCTGCTGCAGTCTCCTTCAGGCTTACACAAGGGTGGGCCCCAGCAAGGCCTGACAAGTGCAAGATTATCACTCCTGCTTCTCTCTGTGAAGTGTTAATGTAATCCCCCTGTGTACTCCAGGCTCGAGGTTGTCTCCAGCATTCTTTGATTTTTTTTATTTACTGTTTCTAATAGCTTAAGTAACTATTGATGGTTTTGTAATGAATTAGAAATACCAGTGGAAAGATTAAATTTTCAATCATCTAACATATCTGAAAGCAGCTGGGAAAAGTACCTAAAATTTGAGTCTCAGCCGAAATCCTGCTCTTGTCCTGCACCTGCTGATGGGATCTTACTATTTTAGAAATAGTATTATTATATCTAATTTCTGCTGCAGTAGTGGCCGCATCACAGAGCCACAGTTAAGTTCCAGTGTGTGAAGAACTGTGGTACTGTTACTCCGCTGCTTGCAGCTTCAGGTCCTGCCCAGCATGTGAGTAAGGTTAGCGGAGCTTGGCTCATTATCAAATAAATTACTACCTTTAGCAAGATAATGATTTCAAGTCTTCTGCAGTGCAGCAATACTCAACAATGAATCATGTCCTAGAGTTGTCAGTTGCTTCTAGCTTTCCCTCTTTCAGACTGCTGAACTGCATCAAAAGCCCCCTAACACAAATCAGATGAATGTGTCTTGGTTTGAGTTTTCCATTTATGTGTATTGAATTGTTATAATAATTTTATACCATCTTAGGTGGCACAGAAAGTAGATCCTGAATCTAGGATGGTGGGTATGTAATATAATCTGCTGAGATGTGAGTCTTCCTGTGAATAATGTTCAGGTCTTTTCCCTGTATGCCAGAGAACTGTTGCAGATACATATAAATTATAGCCACTGTAACCTATAGTGATTTGTATTGTCCAATGTGTATATCCATACAGATGCACATTCAGAATCAGTAATTTCCTCCTTATTGGGCTTTATGTGGGTGATATTCAATAGACATTTTCCTCTGGGTGAAGTGATGAATAGCTGTGATCCAGGCAAAGGAGCTGCTTTCTCTCCTCCTGCTGCTCTGAAGTTCCCAGGGGAAATAAGCAATGCATCAGACAGGCTGGGTCCTGCAGCAGGGAAGCAGGGAGATTCCAGTACTGCTCTTGCTAGAGATATTTCCATAGATTAGGACATATGAGGAAGGAATGTACTAATAACATCCAGGTTGCTAATAAAACTGAATAAACTTGATTTGGACACTGAAGAAATAATGCCTGTATACACAATTAGAATCACAAACCCTTGGAACAACATTAAAACTGTTACTTAATTCAACAAGCATTTCAGGAAATACTAAGAACAGGATGACTTAACAGTCCCAGTTATCACTCATGAGCTAGCCAGCTTCAGAACAAATCTGTTCCACCACATTTGCCTGGTTCCTTTATAATAGCACAAAGTCTTAGTGCAACATAAAACACAGACTGTCACCCACCACCGCACATGTCCACCATCTGAGCTTAAAAATAATCAAAGCAGTGGTGGTGGAGAGCATGCAACATGCCAGAGCAGTAGTAATATAAACCAGTTGCAATGCTGTGGAAAGAGGAAGGGTAGGATGTAGTTCCCTAAGTCACATAGATGCTACTATGCTCGTGCCCTTAAGCTTCCTGTGAAATGGACAGTTGTTGAGAAAAATATTTTTGTGAAAAATACAAGAGGATGGCCTTTAACTCTAGGATGAGGGTAGTGTTTGAAAACACTTTCAAAAATCCTTTACCGTGGCCCCGATCATTAGCTAACACTTGCCGTGCCTCAGTTCCCTCATCCCTACTAGGACCGAGCCTGTCAGAATTCAAAATTCGTTCGGACAAACTGTCACGAACATGGTGGGGCTGTCATGTGCACGGCAAGGAGTTGGCCCTGTGGGTCCCCTCCAACTCAGGATACGCAATGATTCTAGAGAAACTAGTACCACTTCTGGGCCACTTCTGGGGAAGGACGTTAGCAGCTCCACAGCTTTTTACGTGTGCCAGCTTGGAGCACGAAAATGGGTCAGCAGTTCCGAGATCTACTCCTTTGCTTTGATAAGAACAGCACACGGGGTTCCGCGTTTCAACTGCTTTCCTGACTTTCAGGCGCGACCACCAGGAGGTCAGAACACATCCGAGAAGCAAGATGAGCGCATTTCCTCTCCGTCCGCCGTGCCCTCGGTCCAGCACCATCTGGGACGTTAATGGGGGAGCCGAGGGGCAGATCGGACAGCGCGCTGCCGCCCGCCGGAGCACGGCTGGCCTCCTAGGGCTGGCGGGGCTGGCTTGAAGGAGGAGAGAAGCAGCGAACCAGAGAGCGGCGGCAGCGCGGGCGGGGCGGGCTCTGCCCCAGCCGCGCGGAGCCGGAGCCGGAGCCGCGCCGACAGCGCCGGAGCGCCCGGAGCGGGGCCGCCGACCCGGCCCGGCCCGGCCCGGCCCGGTGAGTCTGTGCGGGGCCCCGGCGGTGCGGGGGATGCGGGTCGGGACGGAGCGGCCGTGCGGGCTGCCCGCGGCGGGTCGCGTTGGTGTGGCTGTCCCCCCGTTTTCCTGACGGGGCAACTTTTGTTTTGTGCCTGTTCTCCGTCTCGGTCGTACCGGGGCACCGGCAGGGTCGGGCCCCTGGGAGGGGGCACTGCGCCCACCAAAGTTCTGCAGAGCTTTGGGCGTCCCTCTCCCTGCAGCCCAGGCGGGGGCCGGACGCGGCGGGAGAGCGGCCGCAGCCCCTCGGGGACTCGGCGGGACCGAGCCGAGCGAGCAGAGACCTCTCGGCCATCGCCCTTTGCTGGTGACACAGCCCGTGGTGTCCTGGGGCCAGCGCTGACCTCGGACATGTACGGTCCGTGCAAAATGCATCACTGAGCCTCGCTGCGTGTTCGGTGTTACACGGCATGGGTTTAAAATTTATTTCTTCTGATACTCAACATCTCACCAAAGAGCACAGAGAGAAGGAGTGATGCTTTCAGTGGAGCTGGAGGGATACTTTCAGTAGAGCTGCTCTTCATGTGTGCAGGCGTGTTTCTGAAGGTGGCCAGCAGGTCTTTGTAGCTCAAAGCAGAGTGAGCCAGGACTGTGATAGTGGCAGTCAATGGGCTGTAAAACTGGTGTGCAGAACGTGAGCCTTCTGGCCTTCGTCTTCAGCTTGGCAGGCTCCCACCTGCAGTGGGAAGCAGTTCTCTTGGGAACTACCATGCTAAAATCCTTCAGGAAAACAGGACATGTTGCTATTGGCATCTCTTACGTGGTCAGGAAAGATGAGCAGTGTCTCTGAGTGAACATTACTATTCATATGTTTTTAATGAGGGCTGCAGGCCTTGCCCATCCCTTGTGCATGTCCTTCAGGCACAAGTGTTTGCCATGAGCTGCCAGGCAAGAACCTGAGCCACCATGGAACCAGCACTTGGACAGGAGAGCCACTGTAGTACAGCATATTGTGTTGTGTGAGGTTTTTTAGTTTGGTTTGGTGATGATGGTAATGCTCTTCTGCAGCTCTGACTAAAGTGATTCTGGCCACCTTCATAGCCATCTGCTTTTAAAGCCAGATTCTCCTTAGTATAAGTGAAAGGGGTTCTCTCCATCGTCAAACAAAAGTAGAGCATACAAATTAGGAATAAAAGCTGTAAGCCTTCTCTTCAACTTTGTTTTCAGCGCAATAGATGCTTTATGCTGCTCTCACATGGGAACTGCACATATTAAGTGTGATTGCCACAGATATGGAGAAAGGTGAATTGATTTCCCAAATTCAGAGAAGAGTATGAGTACTGGGGCCAATCCTGAGGGTTTCTTGGCTCCCAGCTGTAGATGACACTATTTTTTGCTTGCGTGACTTGTGTGTACAGGACTCAGTGATCTATCTGTGTCCACACCAGTGGCATCTGCAAGGAAGTGTTCTGTGCACACCAGAGGCACTGAACTTATCAAGAGTTCAGGGGGTGGCCCCTCACCTGTCTTTCTCTTTTTGTTGCTTGGAGTATTACTATATACTAAGAACACCAATTTTTTTCCCCTTTTTTTTTCTTTTTTTTTTTTAAACACTTCTTTTTCCCCCTCAAGTCAGACTAAATAGCCCTGGTCAGTGACTGAGGAATTTGGTTTTCCTGAATAATTGTTTTGGGCCACCTGATGACTGGGGCAGCCAAAAGCTGCATGTCCTGCTCCTGTTTTGTATTTTTGTTGGTGCTATCCATGGCAATAAGGGCTTCTGTGTGTCTCTGCATGACGTCTCAGAGGGATGCCAATGCTTGTGATTCTTCTTGCATGGCAATGACTAACATGGGGAAGGAACCTGATCCACAGAAACCTAACACCAGTGTTTCACAAACTGATCTCACTAATTTCTGAGTTTGTTTTTTAAGTAAAATGCTATGGTTTTCCAAAGGACAATTTTAGTTTGACTTTTACAACTGTCTACCTGTTGACTGTGGTTTCAGTATCTTGGGCTTGCCTGCAAATGAATTAACACAGAATATGAACTCCATGAAGAGCCCACATGAGTCTCCCTGCTGTCCTGTGCTGTTCTGTCCTGCTCACTCGGCTTTGCAGAATTGCAATTGCAATCCATAGCAATGGTGCAATGGAAAAGGAAGCTGAAAAAAGTTTCTGGCTTGTTCCTTTAGATTCTCTTTAAAATGGACTGTTGGGTGGGCCAGCTTTTTCTCTCCCAAGTGTTATTCCAATCCATTTATACTGGGGAAAAAGCAGGTTTGCTGCCAGGCAGCATATTTTCCACCAGCACTTGTAATTGTTGGGTGGCAGAGAGAGGTAGAGACTCTGGTTTCCAGGCTGGAGGGAGAAAACGTGGCCAGGGTGTGCAGTGGGCAGCATTGTCATGTGCCCAACCATGAATTCCAGGTTTTGCAGGGATGTGGGCTCAGCTGTGTAAGCAAGCCCTTCTGCCTGCTCACTCCTTGGGGCGGGCAGGGAGGCAGGTGGCCAACCTTCCAGCAGCTTGAGGGATGGAGAGCTGCCCTGGCGTGTAGCTGCAGCAGAACTCTGTTTTTAGCTTGTTTATTCTTACACACACACACGTGGGCTACGCAAAGCTGGCTGAGCCAACCTTGATCAGCAGCAAAACAAACAGGTTTTACTGCTATGACCTGAAGGCCACATCAGCTGCTGAGCTTCGCTGGAGCAGGGACAGCTTTCATTTCTGTCAAGGAGAGGAGGCTCTCATATAGGGCTGGCTCAAAACAAACATTGTGGTGGGCTGCTCAGACTTCCTCATGGAAGCAGTGATAAGAAGGCTTATGCAAGAAAAGGAGGTGATTTGAAGGAGCCAGCATGGCTTGACTGAGGGCAAATCATGCCTTACCAATCTGGTAGCCTTCTATGATGGAGTGACCGCAATGTTTGTCAAGAGAAGACAAAATATCTGGACTTCTGTAAGACCTTTGACGTGATTCCACATGGTGTCCTCATCTCCAAATTGGGCTGCATCCAAAATAGCATGGCCATCAGGTCAGGGAGTGGATTCTGCCCCTCTACTCCACTCTGCTGATTCTCTGCACACAGTGTTGCATCCATCTCTGGAGTTCTCAGCACAGGAAGGACATGGAACTCTTGGAGCAAGTACAAAGGATGATCCCAGTGCTGCAGCATCTCTCCTATCAAAATAGGCTGAGAGAGTTGTTCAGCCTGGAGGTTCTGGAGAGACATCGTTTTGGCCTTCCAGACCTTGACTAATCCATAAGGCTTAGTCAAGGTCTCTCCAACATCTACAAAGTTGAGGGAGACCCTAACTTAAAATCTCTCTTTTGAGATTAAAAAATTATCTTAACAAGTGAATTGTATGCCCTATAGAAGCAGTTCCTGCCCAGCATTTAATAGCTCCTTTCCTCCAAGCAGACACACCTGCTCTACCTCACTGGCCCTGAGCCACCATGAGACCAGACATTGCAGGCCCTGAAGGTTTACAAATATCCACTGGGATATTACAGTGCAGATCCAGACCTTTGGGGCTTGGGATGTCTTTCTCCTGTGCTGCTGCTGGTGATGTTGTGGCACACCGGTTGAGCAGAGGCTCCAGCAGCCCTGCAAGATGGGAGGGCTGGGCAGAGCCCATTTGCCCAATTTGGCCTCACAGTGGAAGATGGAAACAGAGAAGTGAAACTGTACACACTGTCTGGTCAAAGCAGGTACGTGGGAGGAACTGAAGGAGTTCAAGAGAGCAAGGATGCGTCAAGCTAATGCCCTTAAAATGGGCTTCAGGCTCAGCTCAGCCCACACTGATCGTTTCATCAGGCTTTGGACAAGGACAGTGGGAAAGTTTGAAGTGGTGGTAGCTGGAAATGAGGGACGTGCATTCCTCCTCCCCAGCCCATTTGTGTGCAGCTGGGGAAGAAAAATGTCTCTGTTGTCTGCTGCAACCAGCTTGTTTGGTCTTCTCCTCCTCCTGGTTGTTTCCTGTTGCATATAAAATTTCTTCACTTCTCTATCCTAAAATATTGTAGTTTATCTTTTGCGGTTCTGTGTTTCACATCTTCCTGTGCTCTTACCCTTGCTTCCTGCCTCTTCTGTTTTCTGTTTCTCCATTAGCTCTGTAAACCCAACTCCCCGAGCAAGTATTTCTACCTTTCAAGCTGCTTACAGAAGCTAGATGCCTTTTCTAGACAAACCAATCCCAGACAAAACTGTCCCAGCCCTTGCACTTATGCAGCTGCTCATCTGACCCTAATCCATTTTAAAAGGAGAGTGCTGGTGGGTGAGGATGGAGTCAGAGGAGGGAAGTCCTTGCTTGCCAACACCCATGGGAGAAGCAGCATTTTAACTCTTCCCTGATCACTTCAAACTGATTATTCCTGCTCTCTTGAGCTTTTATGATCATTTTATTAGGTAAGGGGGTGAGTTAATCTCTCTTTTAATCAATCCATAATTTAGATAACTGCATTATGTACCCATCTTCTGCCTGCACTTCCTCATTCATTCTCTGTGCTTTGCAGACTTCCTGGCTGTGCTTCAGTGGCGGGTGACTGAACTGAGTCTTCTCTGCATCACGGTGATTGTAGTAATGTGAAGTTTAATGAGCACCTGCAAAGCTGTGTAGCAGGTAAGTGCTCCAGGGGTCATTCTTCCTCCCAGATTTGATGTGATTTAAAAAAGCTTCTTGATGGGCTCTCACTAGGAGATCTTGAGCCTTGCAGCAGAAATGCTGAAAGGAAATTGGTGTGGCTCATAATTTAGAAATGTTCCCAGCAGTGAGGTACAGACAGCTTCTTGCAAAGCTGAAGTAGCAGTGTTGTGAAGGTTTAATTTGGAAATGGCTTCAGTGTGGAAGATCAGTGTTAACAGCCTTTCCCTTTTGGACTTTCAGTATAAAATTGGCTTTATCTAACTGCTTGGTACAGTTGAGATCTAGTCAGAGAGCGATGGCAGAGGGGAACAAAAGGTTCCAAAGCTTTGCTGACATCAGTTACTGATCCGTTTTCTGCTGTGGAGGAGAACTTGCCAGAAGTACCTTACCCAGACTGGTAAAGTACTGGAATTCCCCTCTTCTGAGTGTTAGAGGGAGAGCAGATGCCTGGAAGTGCCTGGACAACTTCAGATGATCAAGGGTGACAGCAGAGGCAAAGGGAAACAGTGCTTTCACAAGCCAGCAATGTGTGGAGTTTTCATGTTTGTATGAAAACCCCTAAAAACACAGAAAGGAGAACTGGGTAAAAGCAAGATGTCTGGCAGGGCTGTCCTGTGTGTGACAGGAGGCTCTACAGGCAGCAGTGGTGGGAGGGCAGGAGCTGGAGCTGATGACAGAGGGAGCTGCCAGAACAGCACTCCTGGCTGCCACAATGTCCTGCTGCAGCTCTCAGTACCTGTTAGCTCATGCACTCCACGTGATTTTTTTTTTTTACTTACTTATTCTGGATCTGTTTTGGGTGGTGTCTGTCCCCTTTTTCCCATCAGAGTTCAAACAGCTGCTCTGCTCTAGCAAAGCTCAGCTCAGAGAGTTCCCTGGCATGCTCCTCCAGCCAGCCCCGATCAAAGCTGTGAGAGCTGGCCCACTGCCATTCTCCTGTGTGTAAATGAAGCTCTTTCTCTTTTTCCTTTCCGTGCACCATGTTTCATTATTATCCCTCTCCAGAGGCAGGTTTTTCTGGCTGATCTAGCACGTTATTTGTATCAGCAATATTTGCCTCAAGGCAGAGATGCTTTTTCAGCAGGTATATGGAAAACATCTGATGCATCCCACTGCCATGTATGTGGCTCAGAAAAACCAAGCATGGTGTTGGCAAGGATGAGGAGCATTGCAGCCAGCTGTTGCAGACTTTAAGCCCTGCTAGCTAGGCACAGTCTCCAGCTCATTGGGTTATTCTGGTTGCCTGGCAAAGGAAAACTGTTACTGTTCCTTCACTTTTGAAACCAGGGGAAGAGCACGTAGAGAAGGTTCTTGTGCCTGGGCAGGAAAAGGGACATGAGTTATAAGGTGTCAGCTGAGCCACCTGTGTGGTTCAGCTCATCTTTCCCTGGGTTGCCTCTGGGGATGGTGGGTGCTTTCAGTTGAAAACGTAGAATTTGTAGTAAGACCCAGAAAAACCAATGTAAATCAGCTTGAGAATGCCTTGCTTTCAGCTCTTCCAAGCTGCAGAGAGTTTGGTAGTGAGCACCTGATGAGGAATGGGAGCAAATGGTTCCCACGCTGTTTGCAGGGAGGTAGAGAAGCTCCCTGAGACAAGATACCACCTGCCTGTGCCAGGATCCCAGCAGGAATCCAAACAGCTTGTTTGGGAGAAAGCACATGCAGTGATAAGGAGACTTTCCTGCAGGTAGGGGCAGCTAAGCAATAGTCTAGACTGCCTCAGGAGGCAGAGATTCGCTGGAAGCTTTTCAGAACAAAGTAAACAGAGAGTTGGCGGAAATCATCGAGGCACAGAGTAAGCCATGCGTGTAGGCAGAGGGAATAAACTCTATTGCTTTTTCAGACCTCTTTTTCCTTGTATTTTTTAAGCTCCTGTAGAGTGGCAGAGCTAAGGAGATGTTCTCAAGCTTAAAATGTCACACTTGATATTCATACTATTATGCTTCTCAGAGGGGCTTGGTGTTCTGTATCTGCACCCAGAATGCTTCAATCCTAATCTGTTTCCTCCTGGATGTTCAGGTGCCTTTCTGCCACTGGTTTCAGAAGAGAATTTTATTTCTAAGGCCTTTTGGGGATTTAGCAACCAAATACATTGGGACTATTGGAAATTTCTTGAAGAGGGAAAACATTTGAAGTTTCAGCAGCACACAGACACCTCTGCACTGCAGATTGCAACTCATTCATGGTAATTAAACTTGCCCTTATCTTCCAGCCTTGCAGGGGCAAGAATGGATGTCTTTATTTTGGCTATCTGGAATCCATCATTTGACCCTCCCTTCCTGTAACACACAATGACAGAAATTATCTGGCACAGTAGGTGACTTAAGGACAGAACTCCAGTGTGGTCCCACCTAGTGAGCTACTTTGCTCAGCTCCCACCTAGCTATGCTCAGCCTAAGAATCATGGTCATGCTGTTCTGCAGCCAAAATCAAAAGATGGTCTGAAGGTGCTTGGATAATGTTTATCCCACCTTCCTGTTGACTCATAGCTGCATTGTGCTTTTGGAAGAGGTGCAGGGCTATGATCTCACGCTCTGATAGAGTTACAGGCAGAAATGTTGACTGAAAGGGATGTGTTTGTGTGCTAAGGCAGCCACAACATGTGCTCCCAGCTCAGCCTTGTGTTTGCTGCTAGTCCTGGCCGCTTTGGGTCTGCCATGTGGAGCTGGAGGCTGTGCTCCTTGCTGAGCTGCTTGCCTGCTCAGCACAGGGGGTTTGTGCCTGTGAGCAGGGGCCCCAGCCATGACTCACAGCTCCCATTACGTTGTAACTCAGCCTTTAAGTGAGAGGCTGTCCCTTGGCTTTCAAACAAAGCCTTCCTTTGTTGTGCTTAGGTTATAAAGAAAGCAACCGTATGTGCTCACCCCACACATCCCAAATGAAAACCACGTGGCTTCACAGCCTTAATATGTGTGTGTTTGATATTTCTGCTGCAGCACTGCAAGTTACATTGCTCCTTTCCCCTTGAGTCTTTTTAGAGATTTTCTTCCCAGCATTCAGTTTACAAATTCTTCAGCAAAACAAAGAGCTTAGAGATGTTTCCTTTTCTTGGTAAGAAGAGGGGACTGAGCAGAGAGCACATGAAAATTATTAAATATGAGTGCATGTGGCAATAGGCTGTCTCTGAGTCATTCCCTTGGGTGAAAATGGCTCTGGGTTGGTGGCCACGGGTGCTGAAAGAATGAGCTTCATGGAAATATTGTAGGTAAGTGGGGCAGTTTGTTTTCTTGTGTATGACTTTTTTTCTTCTGCTGCTTTTTATTTATTCAAACTCATTTTGAAGAGCAGGATTAGCCAGAAGTACCCTGCAGCCAACATATTTTTGTGCATGCGTCTGCCTTGGCAGTTTTTAGGTTTATGGCAAGTGAGCCAAGACTGGGATTTCTGCTTCCCAAAGCATTTGTGTTGTTTCTCCTGATCTTTTCTAGAGTCATTAGGTAATGAAGTAAGAGGGTTTGATTCTTACTCAGAGGCTGTGTGCAATGCACAGTGTCTCTGCTTAGATCAGGGAGTCATCTTGGTGAGGGGCAAGGAAATGGGGCAATGCCGTAAAAGTGCTCTTGTTCTCTCTTCCTTCCACACCCTCTACCCATCCCTGCAGGGGCTTTCACAGTCAGTTGGGTTGTGTTTTGTTTTTTAGTTTATTTAAAGAACTATATTGTGTTTAAAAAAAAAAGCTGGAATTTCAGGCAACAGAATAAAGCATTGCTTTTGATTTCTGTGGTGACGCTTTGGCAACAATAGCCAGCTTTTAAATACAGTTCTTTCCCTATTGTTTGAATACAAACAGCAGTGACTAGTTAGCAAAACAATGGTCCAATATCACACAAACCTTCAATCCCATCCAGTGGTTTTGGGTCCTGCTTAAGCAGATACCTGGGCCTGCAGGTTTCCTGAGCTATGAGTGTGGCTTTGTCACTGAGTCAAGACTGTGATGGAGTAGAAGATCTCAGATCAGCCAAATTCCCAACCCAAGATGATAATTTCTTTTTGCTGTGTTTTTGTTCAGTGTCTCAGTGTGGAAGTGTCTGGTGACTCCTGTGCTTTCCACTGTCTGTAATATGTAAGTGCTCGTTGTTCATGGCTGAAATGGGACTTGATAGTTTCACATGTGAAATGTAATCACTCTGCAAGTCATGTCTGTGCCCTGCCAACATCCACATGTGCTCTTCTGAGATGTGCTGGAGTGCTGTATCCCTGCTGGGAAATCAACTTTCTAATAATGCTTCCACCAATTATTTTAATACCAAAGCATTTATTCCAGTGGGTGCACGATTAAGTTGAATGTACAAGGATGCATATTCTTACCACAGGATGAGGAGAGCCAGGGTAACCACTGGCTGATTTAACAACACTGGTGTGGGGTTTTAACCCCTTGCTGAGCATTAAGTGGGGAAAAGGAGGGCAGATTTAAACAAACATCTTGTCAATTGATCTCTTTCTCCACTCAGCACCTCTCCCTGAGGTGAGTGCCAGGTGGGACCCATGAGCCATGGCTGCCTCACATGCATGGAGCTGTGGTGTGGCTGAGGGGGTGACAGCCAGAGCAGGACCCAGCATGAGCACCAGGTGGAGGCCAGAGAGGATCTGTGCAGTGGCAGTGCTCCATCCATTGTGGTTGACACTCTCAGGCTTTTGGTGGAGCAGCAGGGGTGTTTGTCCATCTGTGCTGATGAAGGATTGGGCAAGAGAATGACCAACTATTGCCCAGGCTCCCATCATGTTGGGTTGGAGGAGGAGGGTGCTGGTAAGGGTGTTAAGCTAAGGGTGTTTTCCTTTGCCTGTTTCTTTTCTTCTCTTAAAAAAAAAAAAGAACTCAAAACCCACAAAAGTTTGGTTTACTCCAGTTGTTTTCCTCACTATTAACAGACAAAACCAAACAAAATTTATTTGGCTTAAAAACACAAGCTGTTCCTGGCTGTGGTCCTACTACAACAGCTCAATATGTGGGTGGGAGTCACATAACATGCACACTTCCTACCTTTGCCCTCCTGCCTCTCCTGCGGCCCACACTGTGTTCCAATTTGTAAAACCCCTTCTTGCCATAGCAGAGGGAACCCAAGGCACTCCACAGACTGTATGCCCTGCTTGCTAACGAGGGCTGAGCTGGCTTGCATAGTCAAAAAGCAATAAAAACACATTCAGGCAATGAGCAGGATGCTGAGTAACACATTCCTCATGCTGTTGGCTGTCTCCTGGTCTCCATGGGCACCCTCTCTCAGGTCCAGCCTTGCAAGGAGTAAACAGTGAGTGCTTTGGGGACATGAGGTGTCTCTGTGTTACTCATTACTTATTAAAGTTGCCTTTAATGGTGGCTACTGCCTCCTGGGGCAGGAAGAGGATCATGTTTTGATTAGTGTTTTGATTAGTGTCATGATACCTGTATGCACTGAGAAACAATGACTTAGAAATGGGCCCAATAAATCCCCACTTGATGATAAAACTGAAAATCTAACACGTGCCACATCTCTTTGGGTTTTGGAAAACAGCCCTAGAAGGCAAATAGCTCCCTTTGGGCCAGGAAAAATACTTTGTACTGTCTAGGGTTTGGGGTAAGGGGGACCATGGATTTTATGGCAATAGCTTGTAAATGCACCTGTGTACAGTGAAAGTTGAGGCAGGACAGGAGTGCCTCTGAACATCCTGAGTGCTACTGCAAAAAGAAAACAAAAAATCTGTCCTACTTGTACCCACAGTGGGCACTGGAACGTTACGGGGTTCAAACTGCAGCAAGGGAGACTTAGCAAGGCCTGAGAAAAAGCTTCCTGATGGCAAAGGCATTACATGACAGGACAGGAGAGAGATTGCCTGTCTTTCCTAGGGCCAGTCAAGCTCTCCTCTGCTCGGAGAGAAGCTGACAAAGTCTCTCATTTGGACCTGGGGCCGCCCAGCAGTATCTGCTTCCAGAGCACTCTCAGTGCCCCTCACGTGCTTATTCCCCCCGAATCCTCCTGCCCGTGGGAAGGGAGGGCTATCTAGTCCTGTACACAGGATGAGCATCAGCATTTCCTTGGAAATACCTGATCTGGTGACCCCCAGGAGGAAAATATTGTGTGCACAAAAGTGCACAGCAGACCTGTTGGGCAGGATGTCGAGGCAGGCTGCGCAACTGACCCCGTTGGCACTGCAGCAGGCCCGGGACAGGATGTACACAGATATTACAAAAGGCTCATGTTCTCAGTCAAACAGCAGAACAATAGCTGTCAGGCAAGTGGCCTTGTCCAACTCCTGTGCTGTGGCCAAGCAGCTGATCTGGGGTGTGGCTTCCAGGCATGGTTTGGGAGGCAGTTGCTCTGCCATACCTGACTGCCATAGTTCTGTGCAGGCCAGTTAGCTTGTTCTGGTTTTAAATGTGGTTGTGTTACCAGTCTCAACATCCAGACCCCTGCACCTCATGTATTGGTGCATTTGGTCCTTCCCCTCTTGAGGCTTTTGGCTTTGGCTCTCCCCACAGAGCCAAAGACAGAGCCCAGTCCCACCTGTCTGTGCTGAACCAGCTGTGATGGTGCTGGCAGTTGGAATTCAGTACTTTGTCTGTAGCACTAATTGAATGCTGAAAAACAAGTCAGACCATGAGTTAGAGCTGCTGTGGCTGGCACTGTTCTGTCCCAGTTGAGATCTCATCCCACTGATGTCCTGCACACAGCTTAATTCATAGGGGCTGAAAGAACAGCACAAGTTGGTGCTGCTCAGGCTCTGAATTGGATTTTTATCCCTTATTTTCCTGTCTGGGCTGTGTGTGCTGCAGCTGACTATGATCAGGAAATGGGAGAGCAAGAGCCTATCCTGGTGCACTGTGTTGTGTGAGTGTGGGGTTGGCTAAGAAACTGCATCTGTCCAAGTTTTGGGCAGTAACAATAATACTGACGTGCGTCTCTGTAATTCCCATTTCTCTGTCATTGTGCAAGTTTCTTACAAATCAGAGCTTGTAGTCCCCACTAAGAGAAACTATGATTTCTTTCAGTTGCAGCTGGATCTTATCTGTGAATACCTGCAGAGGTGGCAGTGATACTTGCAAACTGGAGAAGGATATGGTGCATTACTAAGGGCTTTCAGCAAACTTTTATTATTTACTAGACCTTCATATGTGCAGCAGAAGCTTTTCTCAGACTAAACATTCAAAGGCCAGAAGGTAATTTTTCACTGTTGTAAGCAAAAGAAGGCATTGCAGGGCTCCCAGAAGCTCAGCCATGAGGAAGCACAGCTGGGCTGGGCAGAAACTCCTCTGACTGAGGTTCACATCTTCCCAGTAAGAAAGTCCCAGGTTTAGTGCCTGGTTTGACCTGTTAGTCTCTGCAGTCAAAACAAGTAGCAGAGTCCTTTCCAAACCTCAAGGACCTTCCCAATAAGAGAGTCAGAAATTATATTTGTTCCCATGAAAGTTCTGGTTTCAAAAATTTGGCAGCTTTCAATGAAAAAAGGCTCCCAACCAGCTGTATTTTCTATCATCTACTTGAAATGCCTCTTTTTTTGCAGCCTACCAAAGCAAAATACAATGTAGCAGCCACCTATTCATTGCCTTTTGTGTCGGCCAGATTGCAGGAAGCAATCGAGTGTGTTGTAAGTGATGTCTTGGCGTGTTCAAGTGTAATACTGAACTGCACTCAGTGGCTTGACTTGGTTTTTTCCAATTTAAGAATCAAAGCTTCAGCTCACTCCTGTCTGGTTTATTGCTGAACACCAGCCAGAGCATGTTTTGCTTACCGTGATTCAAAATTTACAGGAATAAAATGGCTGAAAAAATAAAGCTGCATGAGGAACTCCTGAGTAAAGAAAGTTCACTGTTAATGAAAGGGAAATACTTTCCCTTGTCTTCAGAGAAGGTGGTTATCTGGGCTCAGAGCACATGAGCAGCCTGCAGAGGCAAGCTGCCATCTCTTTCTTTCCTTTGCCAGGCTGAGCAGGAGGTTCTGAAGCTGGTGTGGAAAAGGGTGTGAGGAAGGCTTAGGGTCATCAGAAACTAAGCACATGTAGCTGGAAGGGACAGGACATTTTTATGACTTTTTGCATCATCATCATCTCCATGAAGGACTTTGCTGCCCCTCAGAGCAATCTGTTACAGGGTGGCTTGGGAAGGGGCACACATTGCCACAGGGCAGCAGCTGCTTCAGGCTGCTCCACACAAACCCTGTAGGAGCTCTCTGATGCTCCCAGGTGAGGAGGAGAAGCTGAAGGTGCAGCTGCTGCTGCCTGACTCTGTGAAGGCTTCCTCCTGTGCCACTTCCCTTTCCTTATGGTGTGCTACCTGGAACTGTGCTCCAGGCAAGCCAAACATCAGTAAATTGTGCAGCAAAGGGCTCTCAGATCAGCTAGGGTGAGAGCTGGCCTCCTTGTGGCTTCAAGGCACCAACCTGAACTGCATGACAGCAGCATTATCATTCCCCTTCCTCTCTTGGGGCTTCTGCATCATCCAGGACTGCTCTGGAGCTGGTCAGGATCCTCCAGCCACGGAGGCAGCTTCATGCTTGAAAGGATGAGACCTAACCTGCCTGGGAGCTGAGGGTGGAGGGCTGTGGGTGCTCTTGGTGGACCCGTTGAACATGCCAAGTGCTGTAGGATGCAGCTGATTGTTTGTAATCAGGCAACAGACTGATCAGCTGTTTTTATCTCTCTGAAACCTCACTCCCAGCTGGAGGGTGGGATGGTGTCTGCCCCCTCCCTTCCCAGGGCTGTGCAGAGTGGTCATTAACCCTAACCTTGGTGAAGCCCCTAGTCACTACAGCAGTGAGTGCCACAGAAAAGCTCAGAAGGAAACCAATTCTAGTGCCAGAGGCAGGTTTGAACAAGTAGCATCACATGCTGGGCAGTGAGCAGAGACAGCTTCACATCAAGACAGTGAGGTTTCACATACCCTGGCCCTTCTTCATTTCCCAGGCAGCATTCTTTGGTCCTCCTGAACCTTTCCCAGCTTTGTGCCCACATGAGAAAAGAGGGGTCTCTGCATTCTCACCTGGCCCAGGGAGCAGAGCAAGAGCTGCTTTGGCTGCTGTCAGGAGTGGCCTACCTGTGACCACAGCACCTTCTGGGGGCTTTTGGAGCCCCAGGACTGCCACAAGAGGGTCTGCAGAAGGTAGGTAGGATGTAAGCCTGTTACTGAGTCCAGATGTTATTTATGCTCTAAATGGGAAAAAACTGTCAGGGTGAGAAATTCAGAAAAGGTTGCAGATTGCTTTGAGAACTTGCTATTTTAAAACTTATGAATACCTTTCTTCCCCCACCCCCCCATATTTGAAACGTTGCTAAATTTGATGCGTAGATTGAAAAATTGCCATTTCTCTTTCTTAGTCTCAAGCTTGGAAAGGTTTGGACTCTCTCCCTCTTCCCCACACAAAAGCTGTCTCAGCCTGAGCAGGCATAAATATTTTTATCAGACTTAAATAGCTTGGGCTGAAGTTAAAAGCAAGGGAAAAGAGCAGCCTTTGTTATGGGGAGTGCTGCAGCGCCGTAGCAGGCAGCGCTACTGGTTTCACCTGTATTATCGAGCCTTTCATATTAGCCAGGAAAGCTGTGTCTGAGAGGTGTGGGAATGCTCTGCCTGTACCACCCTGGCTGCTGCCAAGGGCAGGCTCCACTGACTTTGGCCACTGAGCAGCATTAACCTTAAACCTTAGGTTAATGTTTGGCTTCATTTTCTGGAATGAGTAGCTGCAGTGGCAAAAGGGCAGTTTTGACCAGCAGAACTTACTCTGGGCTGAAAACAGACATACCTCTTGCAAATCAGTGTGATCTGAAGATCTTGTCACTTCCAGTTTCCAGAGGCTGATGCCTGTAGTGCAACTGAAGGAAGAGGTTGCTGCAAAATGAGCTAGGGTATCCCAGAATGTCAGTGTGACCCACAGTGAATTCAGCTGAGCCAGCCACTGATGGACCTGGGGGTGTCTGGCCTAACCCCTGCTGCTGGCAGAGCTTTGGGACAGGTGACCTGTGGCAGCAGTGTGCCCATGGGCAGCTGGGCCTGAGAAAGAAGATCCTGAGGAAGCTGACTTCTTTCAGCCTTACACACCTCAGAAGTAATGTGGTAACAGTAGAACATTTCATCTGCTGGGACAGTGGTCGAGCAGAGCAGAGCAGTGATGTCATCCTGGTCAAGACTGCAAGAAGGAGGCACCTGGCCCCTGGCCATGTTATTTTTAAGCTTGGAAGGCACACGTGGTCTGCAAGAGGGTAGCACTAAGGAAGGGAACTCACCAGCACTTCCTGCCCTGCCCCAGCAAACTGATAAAGCCCTTTGCAAAGCAGGGCGACCCCAGTTTATTTTTATAATGTGGCCAGGCGTAGAGCTCATAGAATAACTGGAACACCCAGATTTGGGCATTAATTCAGTTTTAATTCATTGCCTGATGAATTAAGAGTTAATGTAAATGTAAAAAAGGACAAGATAGGGCCACAAACTATTTCCAGAGCAATGTCTGCATAAGAACATTCATCTATGCAAGTGCATGGGATCTAAAATAAAAGGGTGGCTGGTAAATGTTACACAGGGAGGGCATGGAGCATTATCCTGAGCACCGTGTGAATTTTCTTGCTGCTTGGACAATGCATCTCAATCCTGTTCCCTTCCCTTGTTATTCCAGTCCCAGCCCTCTCATAAGCAAAGATAATTGTGTGCTGAAGGATACAGTTCCCATGTACAGTAACTGCTCACACTGAGGAAATCCAGGTTCCTGCAATCAAAACCAGAGGTTTGTTGTGCAGTTACAATAACAAGGTCCACTGGGGTGGATCTATCTTTATTGTGTGCCCTGTGGAGGCATAAATGAGATTGCCAGAGATATTTTCCTTCTTGCCCAGATGCTGGGACAGCAGGGTTGCTGTGGCACCAAAACATGCTGGGTTCAAGCCAGGAAGGAGCTATTCCAGGGGGTGGGAATTACAGCCCTGAGCCCCTGGAGCACACAGAGTGCCTCACACCATCTCTTAGCTGTCTGTGAAGCAGCTTCATTCCCACAGTAGCATTACTTAGATTGCTATTTCTGGTCTGATTGATGAACTATGTTATTGGTAGACTTTATTTCTGTAACAGAAACCCTTCTCTCTCATGCACTTTTGAGGCATTAAGCAGCTGTCCTAAAATTTCTCAGCTGGAAGAAGAAATATCCCTGCTTGTGCATCTTGTCCTTGCTAGAAAGGGGGACTGGTGAGCTTCCAACATCACAGCAAAGGGTAACAACTTCAGATTGTACTGCCCTGAGCAGGCACTTGGGCCCTTGATAGTGATGCCAGCCCTCCAGAAACAAAAATGCCAGCTGGAGGAGACAGCCCAGGCTTTAGCCTGAGCACCATCTGGCCCAGCCCTATAGGAGGCCTTGGCAATGTCCCAGAAAGTTGGGAATTAAATCCTTTCATTGTGAGCCCCATGGATCAAAGCCATGGTGTTTACTAATGTCCTCCACAGGTCAGTAGTGCAGTAATCACCAAAGATAAGCAGCCTGATGCTTTTA
Source organism: Ammospiza nelsoni (assembly GCF_027579445.1). Classification (NCBI taxonomy): domain Eukaryota; kingdom Metazoa; phylum Chordata; class Aves; order Passeriformes; family Passerellidae; genus Ammospiza; species Ammospiza nelsoni. Next base: position 11,825,539 of record NC_080640.1, read on the forward strand.
GAACCACTGGGCTGAAGGAAACCGTTTCCATTTTAGTAGAGTCTCTGTCTGTCCCTTTTTCTGGAACTGCCATCATGAGCCATCCTGGTGGCCAGCAGAGTTTGCCACAGCCTGATCCTGATGGTGCTGAAAGGCAGGAGGAGCTTTGCCTGTAATGCCTGCTATGAAACACAAAACTGTGCAGGCTTGTTCCCACCCAGGTGCAGCTCACCAGCAGGGCAGTGAAGGTTGCCCTGATCCAGGCAGGCTCTGCGGGTTCCCAGACATGCTTAACATGGAACATGGCCAGGACAGACCTGCCTATGCCACTGCCACATCTGAAATACTAACTTTATGTTGAGGAAAAGCAGTGCTCATCTCCAGTGCTGTTTTTTACAGCTGGGGAGGTTCTGCCTGCTTATTTCTTTCCTTTTCTGTCCAGGGAATTTTAAAGGAGAGGCAAAGGAAGGATGTGCCCTCCCATACTGCCCAACAGCATCGTAGTGGGTTGACAGCAGGAAGTGCCTTCAGAGTTCTGTTTTTTGAAGTTCATTTGATAAGAGCCACTTTCATCCTCACCGTCAGCTGATAAAGCCTCTTGGGGAAGTTGCTTGATAACTTGCAGAAATGGGTGTGCACTTAGTGGTTTCTAGATTCCAGCATTTTTTCCAGGTCTGGAAAGGATGTCAAAGTTCTTGTTGCAGTGGGGAGTTTCTTTCATTTTTGTACTTGAGGGAATATATTCCAAATCATGGGTCATTTCACCTTTCTTTCTCTTCCAGGGAAGGAACTGCCATGCCCGTGGGACTCTTCCGGGTGTGCCTACTGGTGATCACAGCCATTGTCAACCACCCGCTCTTCTTCCCTAAGGAGAATGGCACGGTCCCTGAGCACACAGAGGAAATCATCCAGAAGATGAAGGAGCGGGAGGAGAGCCTGCGGCTGGAGCAGCTGCGCTTGGAGCAGGAAATCGCACACCAGGAAGCCACACAGAAGGCTCTGGAGGAGGCTGCAGTGGTAGTGGAGGAAAGCAAAGAGGGAAGGGTCCGATGGGATATGTGGACTGCCCTCTCCATGGTCATCTTCCTGCTGATCGAGCTCTGGAGGCAGGATTTCCAGGAAGGGAATTGGCAGGACATAGGAGGAGAAGAGGATGACATGGCAGTGCTGGGGAAGGCATTTAAAGGAGTGGCCTTGCCCGACAAGGCTGTCCTGGCCAGCTTCTATGAGAAGCGTATCCTGGGTACCACTGGAGACATGGCCAGGATGCGGGAGATGGTGGAAGGCTTTGCAGATGACCTGCTGGAGGCCTTGAGGAGCGTCTGTAACCGGGATGCTGACATGGAAGTGGAGGATTGCATGGGTGTGGGGAGCATGTATGAGAACTGGAGAGTGCGCAAACCCTTCGTCTGTGATCTGATAGTGCCTTTTGCTCCCCCGGAGCCTTACTGCTTTCGCTGCCAGACCTGGTGCTCTGGTGACTCTTTTCCCCCAGATGAACAAGGTTATGGCACTATCAAGGTGTGCAGGGCAGATGAGGATGTGACGGGCTGCATCTGTGACAAGACAAAACTAGGGGAAGATATGCTGTGCCTCCTCCATAGCCAGGTCAGTAGTACCAAGCCCAGCAGTGAGATGGAAGACCTCCTGTGCTTCAAAAATACTCAATATCTGGATGCTGACCAAGTCATGAAGTGGTTCCAGATTGCTGTCACCAAGGCCTGGAACAGAATCTCCCACAAATATGAATTTGACCTTTCCTTCAGCCTCCTGGACTCGCCAGGAGCCCTGAAGATAAAATTTAAATCGGGGAAATCTATTGCCTTCAACCTCACCCCTGTGGTGCAGTATGAGAACTCTGACGTTTACTTCATCTCCCACTTCCCTCGGAGCAGCCTGGCAGCAGATGTTCCCTCCAGCACCCACTGGTTTCTCACCTTTGCAGTGTATGAGAGGAGGTTCATCCAGCTGGTCTCCAAAACACTGCCTGCCAATGCCTGCCACGTCAGCTGCCTTCAGATCCTCTCCTTCCTCCATGGGAAGCAGTGCAGCCTCACAGGTCCCAGTGGGCTCACCAACTACCACCTGAAAACAGTGCTGCTGCATCTCCTGCAGGCATGTCCCGGCCAGGACTGGGCCCCAGAAAAGCTGGAGGCCCGCCTACAGGACATGCTGAAATTCCTAGAGAAATGTTTGCATGAAAAGAAGCTTTATCACTTCTTTATTGGCAATGGGAAGGTACCAGCAGAGCTGGGTTTCCCCATCATATTTCAGAGGGCTGAGCCTCTCAACCTTTTCCGTCCCTTTGTGCTGCGCAGGGACATTTACAGGAAGATGGTGGACACGTTCCACGAGATGCTCAGGAACATGTCTGCACTGATAAATGAGTACACAGTGCACATTCCCCTTGCACACACCAATGGGATCCGTAAGGAACCCCTTTAACCAAAGCCTAACTCTAAGCACAAGTCCAGAGGGCAGCTTTCTGAAGCCTCCTGGAGACAACTGACTTTGCCAGTAGAGCTTCTTGTCTGGAGCTGAACCAGTCCTGGGCCATGGTTCCTGCTGAAAGGAAGAGGCTTGGGGGGAGAATAGGGAGAAACTGGAAGATGTGGTGGTGAAGTAGGTTTCTGTTCCACTGCTGTGCCTGGTTTTATGCAGCTAAGAATATATTTTTTCTATTGTGCCTCAGTCATGCTACAGCAGTGGTGAGCAATAAATATATGTCATTTATTCAGATGCCTGCAATGCAAATGGGGGCGGGGGTGTGATGGTGGCCAAATACTTCATTTCCTTCAGAAGGGGCAGATAAGAAGAGGGTGGGGGAATCAGAGACAGGATCTTGGGATCAAAGGAGCCTGTCTGCTTGCAGACAGCAGGAGCTCATTCACCAATGGGAAGTGCAACATCAGTCTACATGCTGGTGTGGAGAGGAGGAGGGTCATGCACAAGGTCTGGACTGGATGGAGGTCCTTAAATAAAGCACAGCTTCAGAACTATAGTTAAAAAAAAAAAAAAAAAAAAAAAGAAGAAGAAGAAGAAGAAAAAGCCTTCGTGACTGGACTTGCAGCAGTAACTTATATGGCTTGTCCTGTCCTCCAGAAATACTCCTGCACATTTTTTTCTCCTGTGGGAGGATGTAGCAGAGCAGGGTCTGTGTCTTCAGACCATTTCATTTGAATCTTCCATGGGAACATGGCTAGTGGTTTATATTCCTGCCCATTTTGTATGGATCAATGAACAGGAACTTTTATTATCTTAGATAAAAGAAACACCACTATTGGGTTCTGACATTTTGGGTTGTTTGTTTTCGTTACCTCGGGGCACTACAGTGTAAGAACAGCCTAGAGAGAAAGGAAAAGCAGGGCTTGAACTATATAATCTTTGAAGGTCCCTTCCAGCCTAAACTATTCTGATTCTATGACTGCTGTAAGTTTTGATTTCGTAAAAGAAGCAGTTCTCCAAAATTATCCTGTAATGAAGCCAATCTCAGAAGTCTGGAAGCAGGAGTGATCACCCTCCATTTGAGAGTGTGACTCTCTGCACATGGTTTTAATTAGGCCAAGGCCAGCAGGGAAGGAAGGGATAAAAAAGATGCACATGTAGTAGATCTGAGCAGTGCTGCTTGCAGCTGCCTTATGATCCATGTTGCATCCCCTTCTGTTCCACATATGCAGGCAAAAGCTACTTTATACATTCTCTTCAATCATTTTAAAGACTGCTGCTCTGAGGATCTGCACTAGTAGACTGTAATTTGCTGAGCTGGGAGTGCAAAGGAGGAGAGCTGAGCAAGGTGGCTTTGCTGAAGGAGAGGACTCAGGAGATCCTCACCCTCCTGAGTGTGGAGTCCAAACCAGGGCCCCAGTGCATAATTGCTTTAGCTAGTCCCAGAAGCCTGGCCTCCAGTGCTAGGGGACCTTTCCCACCATTTTCTCACACTAGGATTCCCTGCAAAGTTTTACACTAGGGCTTCCCTTAATCCTGTTTACAAGAGAGTGGTGGTTCTGTGAGGTAAGACCTGTCAGAGATCCTTTTACCATCACTCCACAGGTCCCTTTTTATCAATCCTCTCTATCACATCAGAGAGAAGATTCAATCCTGTATCACTGCTGGAAGCAGCACACAGCATGAAGCTTGTTATCCTGCCTTATCCAGTTGATAAGCAAACTCTCCATAGACATGTCCTCTCTTCCCTCTTCCTGGTAAAAACTGTTTCATCACCTCATTGGTGTCTGCTCTTCTCTGTCCTGCCACCACTGAGGGACACTTCACACACAGAGGCAGAGGAAGCTGTAACTGCTGTCTCCACACCTGGTTTATAAGAAAGCACAAATGGTGGCAGAGCTATGCCCAAAGTGCTGCCTCCCTTGGCTTTTATTATCACAGGTAGTTAAGTAGGGTCTCTGAACAGAAAGTAAGGGGTAGGTAGGAATGGGGGAGAAGAGGCTGGTGGGTAATGACAGTAGGAAAAAGTCTTGGATCATCAGTGCTTACTTCAGCATCCTTGGTGATGAGTGCCTGGGAGACTGCCAGGAGAGCAGCAGGGCAGGACTAATTGCTGACGCTAACGAGTGCTGTAAATCCCTGGCTTTCCAAGTACAGCCAAGAAGGCTTTCCCCAGTAGGAAAGAGAGCAGGAGCAATCTCAAGGGCCATGGCAAGCAGGTAGTGACAAGCAGAGGTACAGGGAGGGTGGGTCAGTACTGGAGCCTGGAGGCTACCTCAGAAGCTGTGTAAGTCGTTTGCAAACCCAGGTGATTTGCCATTTTTACCTGCCCAGGTTTACTGCAAAGTGCCTGCAGCAGACCCAGCTTTACTTGGACTGCTGGCATGTAAAGCAGGCAGGTCACGCTGGAGCAGTTGTGGTTGAAGTTGCTTCTAAATGTGCTCCCAGCCCAGCCAGAGAGAAATTAGAATTTCTCTGCCATTTCCTGTCAGGAGTCTAAATTTAGACTGTCCAAAGAACAGAAACAAATTTATGACCCAGGTCTCTCAGGAAATGACATTCTGAGTAGAAAAATAACTTTTATATAAGGTTGAGCAGGAGGACCATGAGAAGAAAAGGCTGTTGAACAGAATAAGGTAACTCCCCTATTAAAATGTCAGAACAAAGCTTTGCAACACCAGTTGCAAAGGGCTTGTAAACGTGCCCAAACTCGCCTTTACACAGCCCCAAGCACTGCTGCTCAGACTCAAAGGGAACCTGAACTGATAAGTGGATTGAATCTTTTGTTCTTTGTTTTCTGTACTTGTATGCCTGTTTTCTCTTATGCCCAAACTGACCCTGAAGTATTCCCACGGGGTTTAGTTGAACAGAAGCTGGAGCTGAATCAAGTAATTTATGGATTTGATCCCACTGAAAGCAAATTGCTTGGCATAGTTTTCCTACATGCAATATGCTCATTTTGCCCTGAGCACCTTTAAAGTGATCTGGTCTGTGCATTTAGGCTGTGAGGGGACCCACTCATACCTGTTGGGGGGAAATGTTATCTGTGATTATAAGCTGTGCTTCAGTCAGCCTCAGAGTGGAGATCTTCCTTGGAAACCAAGGTATAGACATGTCCCATCAGAGGAGAGCCTGGTACACAGTGTTTCTTTAGACCACACTTCTGCCCTGGTACAAGGAGGCTGTGATGTGAAGCACATCATTCCTTGGACTTCCTTGTCTCTCCAGGATCAAATCTTTGCCCACCAAATACTAGCCTATTAGTAAGAGCCTAGACTCACATTTCACAAAATAAGGTTTATAAGACAATTCAGTTTCAGCAGCTGCCAGTCAATAAAAATGTCTTAGGACATTTTAGTGTTGCCCATGGGCAGTTCTGCCTTGGTTGAAATCTGGGTGGGTGATCATAGGAAGCAGCTTTAAAGGATGGGAGTAGAACTGAGATTTTGTGGTTTAAAGTGAAAAACGTTTTTTTAAAATCAAACTGCTTATAGCAGTTACCTGAGTAACAAACATATCTTTGGCAATGCCTGTATCTCTGTGAGATACTCTAAAGAAAAGTAAACAGCCTGTCCTGGACTCTCAGTGCTGTTCTTGCCATTTGCTAACCAGGAGAATTCAACACATGCACTCCGAGTGCCTTCCACTGGTTTCCAGCCACTCCCTGAGCCCTCAGCTTGTGGTTTTAATATTTTATTACAGGCTCTGTCAAAGCAGTGGAATTAGTGGTGAGTTGATAGCAACCACTGATCTACAGCATAGCCTCAGGAGCCATTTGCCCTTAGAAAATGTCTTGGTCTAAGGTTATTATTGCTGTACAGGAGCTGAATGTCTGCTAAGGGGTGGTGTTGGGTGTTCACTGTTAAGCAGCCACAGAAAAGAGTTTCTCTCTTTCCAAGCTGCTCTGTATACAGGTATATACAGGGGTATAAAGATGTAGTTTAGCCAGATGATCCAAAAATTTATCCAGTATTCAAGCAGCAGGATTGAGTGATTGTTCACCAGCCATTTTTAATGCAAAGTTTTTGCAGTGTTTTCTCTGTGGTGAGGAAGTGAGACTTCAGGCACCTGTAACAGCTTTGCTGCTGCTCAGTGAGGAGTTGTCTCACAGCACCTACCTGGTAAACAGCTTTATTTATTACTTGGGTTTTTTAGAATTGGGGGGGGGATGTGTGTAATGTGCTAGCTCAGAAGCAAAACTGTAGTAAAGAGATGAATTTGGCAATGCAGCCAAGATGGGCACTAATACCAGAACTCTCCAGACTAAGGTCTTCCTTGATGGACAATGCTGTACTTAAACCACTGCTTCTATAGCAGGACACTGTTGAATTTGTATAGATCTCATGCAGCTTTATTTATAATAAAGGAAGTCTTGTACAAAATCTCAGTGAGCATGAAGTCTCTTTTCTTTCTAGTTCCCTGCCAAATGTTTCTAAGAGAGCAGAAGGAAAAAGTGGGGATGTTTCCAGTGTGATCCCAGTACAGGGAACCCAGCAGCAAGAATTCCTGGAGAAATTATTCCAGAATAAACTGCAATATGACAAAGTGGGACAGCTATTCCAGAATAATGCCAGGGATGTCATTCTTCTTGAGAATATGAATCCACAGGAAATCAAAGTAATTATTCTAAATATGTCTGCTTAAAAACACCCTTAGCAAGCCCTAAATAATGCTGATAGATTTTGCCCTTATGGGCTGAACAAGAAATCTCCCGAATTTCCATTTCACCCAGAGGAATCCTCTTTACCTGCTGATTTTATGGGTATCCACAGCCAAGTTCAGCAACCACCCACACCCTGCTTAACTCCTTTGCCTGGTTTAAGGGAATGGCATCTCCTTGTTAACATTCTAATATGCTCTGGCTCTGGAAGCACACCCAGAGCTAGTCATTAATTCATATAATAAAAGCACCACTGTTTCCTTAGCAAAATGTCTTCCAGCCCCACAGAATGCCCTGCACGCCTTTAATAACTCTGCCTTCCAGTGCTCACTGGGGCTGAATCACCACTGTTAGGTCTGAGAAGCAGCTGGCTTAAGAGCTGCAGCCAGAAGTTAGAATTTCTCAGGGTCAACCACACACTGCTGGAAAGGGAATTCTGTAGCTCAGGATCATCAGCAGTCTTGGTTTGGTGCAACTTTGATAAAACAAGAAAACCCAAACCAAACAAAAATAAACCCATCCTGCTTCAAAGCTAGCTGACTAGCTCAGCAACATTTTTCTCCATTGAGCTCTCGATTTTCTACAACACTTTTTTTCTTGCCTCAATTTACTGCTTCAGTGTTGCTGTGAAACATAAAGGGCAACATCCCTAAAAAAATCCTTTTCCAGAAGGGCAATTGGCAGATTTTTGAACCATGCCATGACCATTATTGCAGTATTATTCATCATAGAATAAGCAGAGCAGAAAGAAAAAGCCACCCACTAGAGATTGGTTTTTAGCTTAAAAATTTATCTAATGACTTTTTACCACTCATGGGGTAGCTGTAAGCAAAGACACAATCTCCTTTATTTCAAGCAGGCAGAAATACCTGTGCCATTAAAAAAAATAGCAAAGCAGCCGCGGAGGATATGGAACTCACAAGCATGCTAACATGAATTCAGTAAGGTACCAGAAGGGATCAAACTGGCAACACTGGTCTCAGCATGGGATACAGCTCAGGATTTGCCCACATAGTGAACAGGTTCCATGCACTCTGCTGATCTCTGCATCACGGTTTGTTGCTTGCAGGACTGAAAGCTAACACAGCTCTGTCCCCAGGTGCCACTGGCACAGAATCAGATTTTAACTTACATTTAACTGGATTCTCTTTGTTTGGGAAAAGGATGCCTCAAGGTGTTGGGTCATTGAGTTCAACCCAACATGTGAGCTGTTGCATCCCTTCCAAGTAAAACTCCAGGCAGTCCTGTTTTTCTGAAATAATAAATTCCTTATGGCAACATAAACTAGGTTATTTTTAGCAGTCAGTGTGTTCACACATCTGGGCCAGGGTAAAAGAAGGCCTATGCTTTCATCTCCTTCCAAGTAGCTTCTGAATCCATCAAAGAACTTTCACTCAATTTGATAGATCTCAGAAAAACCCCTGATAATTTTTAGGCAAGCAGGCAAATGGACAAGAGACAAAGACTCCCATAATGCTTCAAAAGCACAAAAGAGGTATTTTGAATGTTCCCAGTGCAGTAAAAGGTAGTCTCATGTCTTCTTTGACCTGAAGAAATAAGCTGTGAGGAAATGCAGAGTTGTGTTACTGCTTCTGCTGCTCTCAAAATGATCCACCCAACTTTGCAGCAGAGCCTTAAGGGAAGATGGATGCAAGCAGTTATTCCCATCATATCTATTGGACTAATCTGGTATCAAAACAGAAACCTGAGCAAGCCCTTGCTGTGGATCAATTAATGTTACTATGTTTTTCAAAAGAAACTTCATTTTCCAGTTAGGTTACATTTAAGAGTATCATCTGAGACTCCTCAAGTGCTGGAAGTAAAATCTCTGGCTGCAGAGGCAGAGAATAAAGCTTCTCACTCATTATTCAAAGGCAGCACCTCTGCAAATAAAGGCTCTGAGTTTACAAGTAATTATAAATCTGTCTAGCTAAAACCAGAGCTCACCCAGAATGTTAGAGGAGGGAGAAAAAAAAAGGTATTAGCCTTATTGATCTGCTCTGAGGGGGAAGCACAGAAAGTGCTGAGGTGAAACATTTAAATACAGCCTGTTCAGATATTTGAGTGCCTGTAAAATCTCTGACTGTGGCACTATGTTAAAAATTGTGCCCAAAAATAAAACCAATGAAGTTCTTTAGAGTGTCTTAGGCACTCTGCAGTAAAGGAGTCTATTGTAGATGGGAAACTATCTTCAAATCCACTGGTGGGCCCACAGGCAGTAACGGACTCAAAGACTTAATCATGTAAAGAGACAAGTTTTTGTCTGATTGTCCTAATTGCAGAAAAGCCATGACACTTATAATGCCATTGAAGCCCAATTAGGCACCTTTGTGCAGCCCATCCAACATTGAGGATCCCACAGAGTGCAATAGAGCCCAGGGGCAGAGCTAGGCAGGTCTGGGATCAGTAACCACAGTGCACAGCCTGACTCATCCCCAGGTGCATCAAGAAATCCATTCCCTGGCTCCCAACCTTCAGCCTTGCTCTCTAGCCCTCTGCTGGGAATCAGGCAGCACAGAGGGATTTCCCTGCTCCTCAGGGAGATGGTATGTAGCTTGGGAACATGTTCCAGATCTCATCCCTGCCTGCTCAGACCAGGCAGGGCAGGGCAGGGCAGCCCTGGATGGTTCTGTGCCTGTAAGCACAGATGATCCAGAGCAGCCCCTCCTGGCCTCCATCACCTGGGTGTTCCCACAGAACAGAGGTGTTCTGCACCCTCAGCAGGATATTCCTGCCAGTTCAGTTCACCTTCAGGGCTATCACATCAAGTCAGTGTTACAAACCTCCTGTATCCAAAACTAGAGAAAGGCAAGGCTTGCCCACATGCAGCTGTCTACCAGAGCCCCACACTGACTCCCCTGCCAGAGCCACACCTGGCAAAGCTTTGGAAGTGAAAGGTTTGATCCAGAGCAGAGATAGACCAGCAGAAAACAGCCAAGACACATAAAGCATATGGAGAGGAACTGAGGCACCTAATCTGTGGGCTTGAATGCACAGGCTATATCAGAACTGTCTTCCCACAAAGACAAACAGCTGATTAATCACCACACCTTAATTACTACAAGTAAGAGGAGACAAACTCTGCTTCCAAGCCTAAACAGGCACAGAAAGAGCTGTGATGAATGTTTAGGGGAAAAAAGCACCCACACTTCAACCTGTGGATTGGCCCAAAGCGCATTCTTGTTAAGAGCTCCCTTCTGAGGATGGTTTGAGTGACAGAAGGAAAGGCACAAAAGCATCCCTTGGGGTAGCAGGAATGCTGCAGAGAACTGCAGGAAGGACAGTATTAATTCACAATGTCTCATTGGTCCTCATTGATTCTTCAGGCAGTCTGAAGCTGACAGTTTTTTTCCTCCTTTTTTCTCAGCCCTCCTATGCTTTTGCTGTGCAGTCACATAGGTGACTCATGCAAATGGTTTGCAGCTTACAGGAAACACTGTCTGTTCTTTACCCAGCTTGTGGCTGTTCAGTGCCCCTATTCTTGGCTCCCTTTCCCCTGGAGAGATGGCTTTTTCCATCAGCTTTGCCAGGGGTGGTGGTTCTCAGACACAAACCTGGAGCACGTGCTGCAGCTCTCACAAGCTGCTTCCTGCTCACCAGAAGATGCTGTGAGAGGCACAGAATAGGCTCCACACATCAGCCCTTCATTCCAGCTGCATTCTCACTCCCTCCTGGGCTCAGATACAGTGTTATTGCACACTGCTAAACAGCTGTCACACTCTACCCCAAGCACACTCGCATCCCACTGACAAGTTTTGAAACTCATGTTTTCGTAAATCAAAGTGTTGTAGAAAGGGAAAAATACTAATGACATCATGTGGCATCATTACTGCACTCAGATAAACCAGCAACTGTCATCCCTGTTGGCTTTGGACCAGCAGTAGAAAAGACTGTTTCCATCTTACAGAAAATGGGAGTGTTTTAGTAAAATTGCCCCTGCCCTCATGACTTTAGAGGGACTGCATTTTCACGAGCCATTCCCAAGTGAAATCTGTGTCTGAGGAACAGTGGTGAAATAATCAGACTACTAGGAAAGACAGGAGTGAGGAAAACAAACAGCAAACAGCCAGTTCTCAAACCCTGCTAATGCAGGGGAACATTCAGATGCCATGACAGTGGAAAACTGGGGAGAGCAGTCCCAGGACATGTAACACTGTGCCAACACCTCATGCCCAACACATGCACTCACAGCCAAGCCTGTCTGGTGAGCAGGACAGACAGCTGCTAAATTAAGCATGGCAAGAATCTGAGATTAAGTGAAACAGCAAAAAGTTGATATTTCCATTTTTCTTCCTTTTTGATTGACTAGAAAAAGCAACAAATCCACAGGCATCTGCATGAATGTAAAGTGTCCCATGTGTCTATAGTACATTAATTTTGAAACTTTTCAAACCAGTATATCCAGTTACTACCACTTTCAGTGCCAGAAACACTGGCCCTTTTAATACCTCCCTAGACAGAAACTTCTCAACAATTTCCCCAAGCAAGGGCCTTCTGTTATAGCTGCAGTCCCATTCACCCAGGTTCCCACTCAGCTTACCCAAAACTCAGCAAAACTTCCCAGATCTGAGAACCTGGGATCCTCATTCCTTCCTCCTGTCTTGGCTCCCCTCTACCTTTCTCTTAGCTTCAACATAAGGGACCCTAAAACTATAATGAACAAACACTGGAACACATCTTGTATGAGGGTACCAAACATCTCAAGGATATCAGTAAAGATACAGGAACATGCTACAAATGCAGGATAGAACATGGCCCAGTGCCTTGCTAATCTGAAGTATCTATTATCCATCATGCTACTAAACTCACTATTTTTATAGTGACTCTGTCACACTATCTGTCACAGACTCTGCCCTTGTTTTCTTGATACTGAATTTATCTTTTTTAACCTGTGGTAGTAGCAATTGTATTTGGTGGCACAATAACAGAAAACAAACAAGCACCATCTTTTTTCAAAAGTAAGAGCACTAACCATGTTCAAGGGCAAAACCTGGAGCAGAAGGCAAGTAAAGACCTACTCACTGTACTACCTGACCCACAGAAGGTTTTAAGGAGAGCTCTGACCAAAGGGGAGAGCTGTTCATCTGTTTGATCTTTTCCTTACACACTTCCGTCTTTCTCTTCTGTTGACCAGTGCTGAAAATGCAAATGTTTCCTTTACACCCATCCACCCAGAAAGGAGAGAGCCAGTCCATTCCACATAACTTGTCTTTTCCTTTCAAGACTGGGCCAGCATTGCATATTCATTACCACATTAAAAACACTTTGCCTGAGGCCTGCATTTCTTGCTGTGCTGTAATGAGTTCAAGACCCCAGCTGTCTGCTTGGGGATTTAGAACACAGATATTTAATAGTAAATTATAAGGCAGAATATTTCATTTTACTTCTTTTCTGCTGAAGTAGCACATTTATAATGGTACACTACAGCCACTAAATAAAGATGGGGAGAGCATTTCTTTCTGTTCAGATAACACAATCTCTGGGTTACTGTGGTCTGGCTGGAGCCAATTCAGTTTCTGGATGCTGATCTCTGCTTTTAACCTATTACTGGATCTCCCTAATGCTACATCTCCCACTACAGTCAAATAACACATTGGAGCAAACTGTAATATATTTCTAGCACTATCCTAACAGCTTTTAACAAGCCCTACACAAAGCAGAGCTGCTAATAAAACCAAAATGCTCTGCAGTTAATTCTTGGAAGCTTGCCACTGAGATCCCACCAACACTACTTCAGAGACATTGGCTTTATAAAGCTCAAACCCTGCTTTCATCTAATGGAAGGGCCCAGATCCACATCCTGACAACATTTCACAGCTCTTGGCTCCCTCTGGGTCCTCTGACAATCTATGAAACATGTGTAGCATCACTTCCCAACTGGGAACTCTTTTAAAAACTACAGTATTCTAGAAGGAACAGCAGCATAATTATTATTTTTCTAGGTAATACCAGATGTGTTTAAAAGCCACAAAGGTAAACAGGAGGGGAAAAGCTGCATACTTTGAATTAAAGCTAGTAAGAGCATAAACAAGGACCTACTTTAAATTTTCCTTTTACCTGTTCAGATGTATAAAATAGCTCCTTTCTGAAAATATCTTTTTGTAGCCCTCCAAAAAACTTCTAAAAAGACCGGCTGCTTCAATACATCACAAAGCATACTGGATTTCTTTCTGGTGCTTTGCTAAGTAGAATGTAATTTATGACATTTTTTTGCCAGTGAATTTTGATCACCTATAAAATCCTATATGAGTATTTTAAAAAATCTGTCCAGAAAGGATTTTTTTCTATTTCTCATTCTTAACACAATAGCAACACAATTGTGGAAATATTTTTCAGGTAAGCAACATCAAGTCATATTAAGCTTTGGTAATAGCACACGTGCAACCTGTTAATTTTTGAATTAAATATGGATTATATTGCCACAAACTGCAAACCAATAAAACCCATACAGAGAGATTCAGAGATATTATTATTGCCTGCTCTGATATTTGGGAAAAAAAAAAAAAAAAGCAACAAAGAAACAAGAAAGGGAATATTGTGTTTATTCTCTTTCTGAAAGTAATTCCCAGTGCCAGGGAACAACATTCTCTGAACTGTTACTCCAGAGTCAATTGTTTATCCTTTTAACAGCCTTTAATGGAAGCATATTTCTATTATACATGATTGTATAATATATAATATATGTTTATATATATATACCACCTGCCCTTGTTTCCACCTCCTAAGTGCTACTATTTTTCACTCCGAGTTGGCTCAATAGGTCCTTATCCGTCCATGGTGGCCTCCTGGAATTTTTACCCAATTTTGTTCTTGATGGGAGGACAAGGACCTCCAGCTGTGTCTGCCTACATTTAGTGTACAGGAAGGGTGGGTTTCAGTGAAAAATAAATTCTATGTAAATGTGAAGTCATATAATATTCATTTGAGTTCGGAAGGAGTGTGAAAATACTGTAACTGAGGTCATGTGCAGGAGCAATATGTGCAACCCAGAGTGGACACAAGGTTATATGCCAATATGCACTCAGACACTGGCACTAATTTCTCCAGCAGTAGTAACACAGTGTGCATATACACTACTAGCAGTAGAATGCCTCGTAGCAGACTAAACCACAGCCCTTCCCTTTTTGTCACAGCAGTCCTAATATAGATTTATTTATTGTTTTAATCTAGAATAACTTGTAGCCTTAAAGGTCTGGAAGCTCAGCCTTCTCGGACTTAATTTGAGCAATGGGGTACTTTACTTATGAGCAACTGGTGTCAAAATACACATATAATCTGTGATGCTATTTATAGTAGCTGATCTGTGATAGCTCGCCTTAGTATGTGAATTGCTTTGATAAACACTCTGTGAATGTACATGGTGGACTTGGCTTTTCAGAAGACAACCAAACAATTGCTCTTGATGCTCGCCTCTGAAGGTAAAGCATTTGTGGAGAGATCGGAATTTATATCCAGTCAACAAAATTAATCTCATCAGTTTTAAAGAGAATGTACCTTCTAGTTGGTTGTCACAAATATCACAAATGTTGTATGTTTTATTTTCCTGATTCTCTGTTCCCTTTTGTTTTTTACTGTTTTTTCAGTCCTCTATTAAAACTTTTTTATTTGCATGAACTAATTAACAAATATTTTAAAAAACAAGAATGTGCAGCAGTGAAGCATGCCTTTCCAATGACAAGAAACAACAATTTATCACAGGTAACAGTTCAAAACTAAAGTCTAACCCTGAGTAGCAAAGAAAAAACCTTCAGAATTTTTTTTCTACCACTGGATCATGGGACCTGTTTGGCTTTTGTTTTTTTCAGTGAAGTTAATACAACTTGTTCTTAAGTGTTCTACTACTGGGACAAAGTTAATTTTCTCATGTAAAATTTACTAGTATTATGAGACAGTGGTTATGAGTCATTAAGGATCTGAGGGTTCTTATACAACGAAAAAAGAACTGAAAAAACTGTGCTACAGAAATGGATATGTAAAAATGATGCTATATGAAAAATAAGATTAATAAACTGAAGAAGATAAAAAGAACCCAACTCTTTTCATCCTCCCTACAATTACCAAAATATGAATTCAAAATGGATTTGACAAATGTGAAATATTTTGGCAAATACCCATAACAGCATCACTAAATTAACAAATAATGTCATCCCATTGTGCCTGTGCTTCTAAAAATTAGGAAACCCTCAATTTTCTCCTGCTCCTGACTGTCCAGTTGGTGACCACGAATGAAGAAAAAAGATGGACTCTGACTGAGGTGTAGTCACTTAAAAGTATCTTTCCTTTAATATTTGTCCTTTTTTTTTTTCCTTTAAGAAAAGAGGGCAAAAGAAGTTCCATCAGTCTGTTGAGATCTTTCAGTTCCAGAAGGAAACATTCTTACAAATGTTGCACTTGTATTATATATCTGCAGCAAAGAAAAAAATCTCATGTTAGCTACCATGCTCTAATTATCAATTAAATTGATAATATACTTGTAAGGCAAAGGTTTTAAATTTAAATATTTACAAAAAATTGGGAAAAATAACACACCAGCAAAAACTCTACTAACAAAATAATTACTATGTCAAAATTCAAACTGTTATTAATTGCCTTTCTGAATTCTTCAGCTTGAGTATTTCCACCCCTAGGTGATCTTGCTTTTTGCTACCATAAATTTGATTGTGAATGCAAATAGGTTTGAAGATGATTGCAGGAAATCCTATTCTTCCTGGTAATTTGTGATTACTAGTTGCATAGTGCATGGACTATATTCGTACTATTTTCATTTCATTTTTCTTCATAAGAGCCAGTTATTCTAGAAGCTTTTCATATCTCTCAGGAATATTTTGATTACATAAATAAAAGAGAAGCTCATGACCCCTTGTGATAAAGAAATACTTTATTATGGCTGAAGAACTCTGATTTTGGCTGCATATGCACAAGCGCTCTAATGACTGAACAGTTTTATATTGACCTCATATGACATTGGAATCTGAATTATTTGGAGAAGCTTTAGGCACAGAAAAATACTTCTTGTAAGAAACATCAAGGCAATAGATCATTTGAATTGTGAGAATGAAAAATGAATACTGGGAGTTGTGGCTTTGTGCTAGAATGACAATATTTTTTGACGGTTTTAATAAAAGGAAAAAATTTCCATGAAATCTTAAATTTGTAGTTATATGCATTATTGTCACAAAGCAAAGGCAATCATTTAATAAAATGGGTAGGTTTCAGGTTTTTCCCTTATTTTTCCGGTAAAAGCAAAGTGGCATATGACATAGTTTATTTCAGAGCGATGACCATCACTGATGAGTTTGTCGAAACAAAATCTTAGAATCTAGTCTATGAATTTTGCCATTACATCGCATATTTTTCACATCACATATGTATCACAAATATCTGGCTTTGGTATTTAGTTGTCAATGTAATAGAATGATAATAAAGTCATAAAATATTTAGTTCTCAGGTTACTTTACGGACCGGGTTTAGGGCAAATTTGGGAGAGAATCTCCAAAGGGGGGCCCCTCCAGTAAGCAAACCCACATGGCCCCGCCACCCAACCAGTTTGGGCAGAATTTCTCGGAGAGAAGTGGAAAGAACCTGTTTATTTCACAGGCACAGCACACCCCAGCACACAAAACGAACAATACTGGATGACAAAACTCCTTCACCACTCTGAAAAAAAAGATGACAAATTCAGAAAGTCTCTCTCAGGGGTGCTCACTCTGTTCTCAGTCCCTCTGGAGCTCAGGCAGCTGCTGCAGCCCTCAAAGAACAAATTCTGGGTGTTCCCAGGTCCCAGTCCAGAGCAGGTTCAAGTTGGTAAAAAAAACGAAAGGAAAAACAGGCCAGGAAGAAATTTGGACTGTTTAGCTAAACTAGCAAATGAGCAGAAGAAAGAGCAAACAGAAGCAAAGCAGAAGCAAGAGCGAGACAGCAGAGCAAAACCAAAAGCAAAAAAAGGAAAGGCAGCACAATGTACTGCCCTGTCTCTGTGTCCCGGCAGACTGAAAAGAAAACCCCAGCTACACTTTGACTCTTCAGAGCCAGTTTTAAAGACACAGAACAAAATATCCAGCATAAACAGAATATGTCCATGAGGATACAAGCATAAAAATGTCACCATAGGACAACACTGCAGCACATTTCCTCAAAGATCATTTACTACAACATTAAAATGGATATGCTGGATTTATTGGGATTTTATGAATAGCATTTCATTTGATAAAATCGCCTTTCCAGAGTGTTTGTAAGCCTATCTTTCCAGGTTCGCAAGATTCCATTTAATATTCGTAAGGGAAAAGGAATCTTGCGATTTCAATGGGGAGCAATAGAGGAATCTTTGGTGCATGTCCCTGCACCTGATGGCATGCCATGCCTTTTGATGGCTTTGACTTTGGGAAAGATTTTTTTTTTCTCCTCCAATTGCAATTCCTTTGATGGTATCTCCATTCCGGAGTGTTTGCAAGTCCTTCTTTTCTCTTTTGGCCTTCAGTGGGGATCCATTTTGGGCAAGCTTTGCTGCATGTGCCTGCACTTGATGGCATATGGCCTGCCTGCATTTTGATGGCTTTGACTTTGGGGAAGATTTTTCTCTTTTTTTTTTTTTTTTCCAAGTATCCATGCCATATCCCTCATCTCTTCCCCTCCAAGTTGTGTCTTCCTCCTTGACTTTTTCCCCATGCTTTTGCAAGATCTGTGAGCTTAGTTTTGGTCCTTTGCAATGCAGCTCATTTCCTCACAGCCTATTTTTTGAAGACACCAAAAGTCCCCATTTTCTGGGATTTTGAGTTTTTTTGCAATTGCATTTCATTTGATGTTTCCAGAGTGTTTGTAAGCCTTTCTTTTGGGGTGCGCAAGATTCCTTTTTCCCTTCCCGAAAGGAAATGAAATTTGAAATGAAAAGGAATCTTGCAATTTCAATGGGGACCAATAGAGGACCAAGAGCCACAGGCTGACAGATCTGCTCATTCTTTTTTCCCCATCATATCTCTTTCCTACTTCAAGTTCCACAAGCATGCACCACCTCAGTTGCCATGCCAGGGCAGAACATGTTACAGGAAGAAGCTAAGTCTACTTTTCCTTCAGAAAAGCTCCAAGTGTCCCAGTATCTCAATTACCATGAAATCTATGAACCACCATATTCTGCTATGCTATCTCACCTCACTGCAATGGGAGGCAGACAGGAACAGTCTTGGATCTCTCATGACAACCACCTCATCCTCACAGGAACCACAGCCCTGCCCTTGGACATTCTGCTTTGCCTTATTTCTTTCTGTGTGCTTATCCCCTGGAATTATGGCTAGTTTGGGTTGCTAGTGCTCTGACAAATACAGAACTGAGCAACATCAGAATGAGTCATAGATGTGAACAGGAAAAAGAAAAAACAGGAGAGGAAGAAGTTTTTCCTGTGACTGCTTGTGCTTCAAATAATCTTGTCCCCCCACTGCTATATTAACACTGCTATATACAGAATAGCTTCAAAGATGTTCCACTAAAAAGCTCTGATCCGGCCACTTACCTGATGAAACAGAACACTCTTTTCTTTCCAGCAGCAAGACATCACCAGCATAATGTTCTGACTAAACTCCTTTCATTTCTGCTCTCTAATTTTACCTACACCTTGACAAGCAGAGCAAAGCTTCAAATTCTGAGAACAGAAAATCAATGTCCTTCTGCTCAGGATATTGTTTTTGTTGGCTTTACTCCTTCCTCCAGCCTTTAGGTTAGAACCTAGAATAAACACGCCAGTACTTCAGAAGGGCAGAAAAGGATTATAACCATACACTCCCTTAGCATATCTAACAAAAACTAGAAGCCCTTACTAGAACCAAGAACCAATCCAGTGACTAACAGGTGCCCAGAAACAGGAAGGAAAAACTGTTTGAAGACATTGCTTGTTTTTTATTCATTTTCAAGACATGATTATTACAACATTTAAATCAGGTAACAGCATCAGTTCAAGGACTGCCCACTGCAATGCCTAGAAAGAGCCCAGAGATTAACGACCATCAACTCTTGAGTGGAAACATTATCCTTTATGGAATATTCATGGCCAACAATGACTTTCCATCTCCTGCTTGAAGCCAGCACATCCTTCCCCCAACAGGAAGGAGTGGAGTTCACAGAAGGTTTCTCAGCCTTTTCAGCACAGATTTATTCCCCATTATAAATGCAACCACAGAAAAGCCCTCACCAAATTACACTGATCTCCCACATGAAAAACAGCACTAACACTTCAGCCAGCACATTCCTACTATCACCTCAGAGCCCATAATCACATGCCTCAGGGCTGTTCTTCAGATACAGCTGGAGGTAGTTTTTGTATATTTGTGGGTCAGTTATTGTAGCCTTGATAGTAGGGTCCTCCTTCATGGCCTCCATCCAGCGTTGGAGCTTTGGGGTGTGATTCAAAGAGCTACAGGAAAAAGGAAGAGACTGAGTAATGCAAATGGAAAATTCAGAGGGCATCAAGGAAACAAAACAGCTTGAAAAGTTCCATTTTACTACTTTCTCTGTCCCAGTACAATGTCCAGTTTAGAGCAGGATGCTTCCCCCAAACTGCAACACAATACAAGCTTTCTTCAGCAGCCCCCAAGAGTGGCCCATTGCTGCAGGGTACACCAGGAATATTGATGCTGAGGCACTTCAGAACACACCAGAAGCCAGGCAAAGTACTTACTCCTTCAGCTGGAATGGTTCCAGACGTTCAAACCATGGCCAGATCATGTAGTCAACCATTGAGACTGAGTCCCCACCATAAAACACCGTGTTGCGTTTGGACAGAACCTGGGAAGGATGAGAGGTGTCAGCTGCCCTCAAGGAAAAGTGCAGCAGAACACTACACAAAAACCCCACTGCACAGTGGAAGGCAGGCACACTACAGGGATCAGTGAGCAAATGAAGGAGATACAGTACATTTCTCTTGTGCATACAGTATTAGCAGAGTCAGTATAGTTAAGATTAATACTATAGCTGCTATTTCACAAACTCAGCCCAGCTCTTCTCCAGAGGTTCAAAATCTGTCATGAAATATGAACCACTAACAAGCTGCAGCATGTGCACAAACAAAGAGTAGCTTAGCTCAGAATGTTTGCGATTTTTTCCTTGTCATAAAACTTAAATGGCACAGACTAATCAAACACAGCAGCAAACATTCATTTCTTGAGCAATAAATCCAGCTAAATTAATCATCCTGCTAAATTAGAGCACCATTTTAGCAGGGACTCTCTTCCCATGGCAGCTGAGGCCAAGTGGTGTCAGGGAAGCATTTCTAACAATACATCTCAAACTGCATTTGATTCCAGGTGCAAAAGCAACAGTAAGCAAGTGTAACTGACACCAGAAAGAGATCCTTCTCACAGCTCAGCACAGAAAGCATGCAGCAAGCTCTCCTGT
This sequence comes from Ammospiza nelsoni, assembly GCF_027579445.1. Classification (NCBI taxonomy): domain Eukaryota; kingdom Metazoa; phylum Chordata; class Aves; order Passeriformes; family Passerellidae; genus Ammospiza; species Ammospiza nelsoni. The sequence continues at coordinate 11,846,003 of NC_080640.1, forward strand.
TACATTTATGACTCTGATGCACTTTTAAGTGCCACGGTCATCCAAGTTTAATATGCTTTAAGGACCCTCCAGAGCCTGTTCTCTTCTTCCGTTAGATTAGTGGCTCTAGATTCATTAGTGACTTTATTTTCAGGCACTTTGGTGTTTTAAAGGTGGAACTCAAAAGAACTTTACACAACTTGTTTTTTTTGAACACACACCCCCTATACACTCACATGGCATTTATTCCCTGCCCATAACCCCCATGATCTAGTAGAAATCTTGAAGCAGCCCTTCAGGAAGCATGGAGCTGTTTGAGTTCTCAGGTGTCTGGCAGAACACAACCAGCAGCTGCACAGGGGCAGCGATGGGAACACAGCCCCCTCTGTTGGGCAGCAGAAATCGAAATACAGAAGTGTTCCAAAGTACTTCCCCTCTGGAATATCTCTTACAATACACTGAGGAAGTTTGCATGGCTCTGTTTCAGCCTCTCATTCACAGCTGACCATCAGCTGCTGCTGTAAAATCATTCAGGGTATAGTAAAATAGAGACAATGAAGCAACAGCAAGTTATTTTGCAGTATTAATTGAGCAGGAAGAAGGTTAATCCTTCCCTAATGTTTAATACATCTGTATTTCAGGGAAGTGAAACACACAACTTCCCCCAGGAACTCGCCATCTGCACTACTCCAGCCTCAGCCTGACCAGATGGACAACACTACCCTGGAAACAATTGTGTTTTGGCAACCCAAGGGGATGGGAAAGCAGAATGCACCAGACTTTCAGGAGAACTAGGAAAGAATTAAAAGGTTATTGGCAGCTTTGCACCAGAGCAGAAATACTCTGTTCTTCATTGATCCACCCAAGCATTGGCTGTGGATGCTAAAGACAGAAGGAATGGATTCATGACAGAGACAAGTGCAACACCTGTTCAGATTAGCCAAGAACCATTACTGACACAGACTGTCAAGTGGCTAACACAGCATCAAAGCCACCTGACACTTCCTGGAGCTCCACTGAAGTTGCATTACACCACCATGGTCCAGGGCTGGATTTCTACAAAGCACACATTACATTCTGCTTCCACCCACCCCCACAGATAAGCTCTAGAACAAAAAAGATTTTGTCATCACCAAGATACCTGCACTGGTTGGGTTCAGCACAGATGCTTTTCAGCAGCTCAGACTCTTCAGCCCTTGCTCTTAGTACATGCTGCAAGGTCTCCTTCACTTAGAGCAGAACAAAGACAACAGCAGTGGTTGTTCAAATTCAAAAATCTCTACAAGCCTACACAGTCCTTATCATAAGATAAAGTTTCGTTTGTTTAGTTTAGCTAGTTTTGGTCCCTGAAATTTATTCCAATGGTGCCATTGTGCATCCTGGGCTGAGGGTAATAAATTGAGAGACTGGTTGTTGTGGTAACTACCAACTAAATGAGAGATCTACCTCCAAATGCCACATCATGAAAGGACAAAAGGGAACATATAAAGGCTGGCAATCTCCTCCTTATCATGAAATACTCTCACCTCTTCAAGTTTGCCAAACTTTTCAGCAATCTCTGCTTTCAGTGCAGTGGTGTCCTGTCCATCTTTGACTGCCAAAACATGCTTGAAAAGCAAGGATGTTATCTATAAAAAGGAAAGCATAAAGTTTTTAATGCACCGATTACAAGAATATAAGTTAGTCACTCAAAACTGAAAATGTTAACTTAGATGTTAAGATCTTCAATGCAAATGAAATCTTAAGAGATTTGACATTAAAGATCTACATAAAGTCCATTGATAAAAATCTTCTATATTTCATAAAAGCAAGCAAAAGCCTAGAGGAAGAATTAATACAAACAGTAATGAATTTTAGTCTTATAATAAGAAGAGAATAGTGAAAAATGTTTTCCATCTGTGCATTTTCTTTCTTGCAACACACTTCCCTCTTTCCATTCGGCCTATTTACTGAGTGTTGTAAATATACTCTCCCTTTTATTCTCCTTCTTTGTCCACACCCTTTGCATCTTCTGTTTCTTTCTCTCTTGTTTCATGTCCATGTGACTTCTTTCACTTCCTAGACTCCTCAAATCACATGCTTTGTATGTTTGAATGTACAGAGAGGTTAATTCCAGTCAGCCAGCTCCAACCCCAAATAAGAGCCAAAACCAGCCTCCCTACACAAGTCCCGTGTTTACAGCCATGTGCCTGTCATGGTTTTAGGCTCTCTCAGGCACTTCCCACATCCTGCATTCACTCAGCATTTCCTCCAGAAAGGACCAGAATAAAATACAGCAATTGTCACTCCCCAGGTCTCACACATTTGGCTTGTTTGGTCTGCTAACCTTTGTTCCACTGCAGGATGCTCAAAACCCTATCTCAGTCATACAAGCTTTCGCTTGCTTGGATGCCTTCCTGCATCCATCCTTGCACATAATTCTGGGAGCAATTCAGAGACACAGCAGACTGTATGTGCTCACAGCAAAAGGCCCCAAATATCCCCTCTGCCTATTTAAATGCTCATCTCAGACACAAAACCTGCCTTCAAGGTTGACAGCAACATCAGCAACAGAGCTGCAGTTTTTGGTGCAATGGTGAGGTCAGAAACAGTCCCACCCTGATCACACAGTACCTTTGAGAAGTCTTCCAAGAGCATCTTCTGACAAGCTCGCTCATAGGGGTCTGAAGGCATCAGCTTCTTCCCTGGAAATGCTTCATCCAAGTACTCACAGGTGATTGGGGACTCCCAGATCAACTGGCCCTTGCTGGTCTCCAGAACAGGAACCAGCCCAGAGGGGTTCTTCTCAAAGTACCAGTCAGGTTTGTTCTTCAGATTGATATTGATTACTTCATGGCTAAAAGAGCAAAAGAAACAAGACCCAGACAGGCTCAGTTCTGCTCCAGTCCAGCCCATACCATGGTGAAATGTAGTCACCTCTACAGTTCAATAATTGAGGGGCTCAACCCTCAAGCCCCTGTACTCCCCTGTTTTCTTTGAAGCTGTTTGCAGGACTAATCCTTTGACACAGAAGTACTGCCACACTTTGCTGGAGAAAGCACATACTGACTTGCAATGGGCTGGCTATAGACTGCAGGCATGTCTTTTACTAGATTAACAAGCACACAACTACCAGGCTAAAAACAAAGATTACAACTCAGCACACTTACTCCATGTGAGTTCAGGGGCAGTCTAAGAAGCAGGTGACTGAAAGTGAGCTACCCCCATTAAGAAATGCACCTGAACCTTAACCTGCCCTTACACCAAAGAACAAATCAGGAGAGCATCCTTCCTGCTTATCTTCCCAACTTATGGCCTTATAAGGAACAACTGCTTAGGGCAAAGGCAAATAGATATTGATTTAAAAAATATATGGGAAATACATCTATATTAAAAAAACAAACAAACAGAAGTCATATGCTGACTTGAATGTGTGACCCGAGACAATTCCTATTAAGCCCAAAGGTCAGCTAAACACAGCTGAGCCTTCAAACAACTGAGTAGTTACCAGAAGGCAACTATCACATCTAGGTAGCCATAAAACCCCTCCAAAATCACTATGGTACAACAAACCTTCCAGCTCCAACATCAATCCAAAGACACCAAATAAAAACAGAATTAAACTGACCCAGAAATTTTATTGCATCTACCCTTCCAAAATCAAAACACCCATGTAAAAAACAAAATGAACTAACTCAACCCTCATCTTACTTTCAAGAGACCTGTTAGCATTCCCCATTCCAACATGAACTCCCAGCCCTGTGCTGGTTCACAAACCACTGGTAGGCCTTGGACTTGGCAGAGCCACAAAAAGATGGAAAAAATGGTTAATTTTCATTTGTACCTGAGGAAGATACTAGACCCCATTCAAGAATGCTGAAATGGCTATCTTGAAAAAGAAACAAACACAAGCACTGAATTTTGTTAACTAACTACAGCACAGGAAAGATAAATGTTATAGCAACACGGTACATTTCCTTTTTAAAAACGTCATTCACTCTCTAGTGAGTTTTGTTGGGCAGTAACACAACAGAAACAACTCCAGAATTTTCACAGCCACTCACATCAAAAACAAATAGTGTTTGCTATGTCTCTACTCAATTTACTCAGGGCAAAAATTATAAAAGAAAATCAGCTAGGGGTTCTTACTTTGGGCCTTTATGCAGCTGCTTTCATACACACCCTACTCTTTCAAGCTCCAGAACAAAACCACGCACAGAAGCCTGTTCCCAAGCAGTTCGTTCAGGGATGTTTAATTTAGGAAACAGAGGCAGCCAGGCCCGCCGCTCGCTCCGGAGCTCACCTGATGCCCTTGGCGCGGAGAACCAGGCGCGTCCGCTGCGCGTAGGGGCAGAAGCGCATGCTGTAGAGCCGGATCAGCCCCGCGGGCACCGGGCCCGGCGCCGCGCTGCCTGCGGGGAGAGCATAGGGGCTGTGACCGCCGGCCATGCCCCAGCCCCAGAGCCGTGCCGGCCCTGCCCCAGCCCGAGAACCCGAGATCCGTGCCGGGCCCGCGGCGCTTACCCTTGCCCAGGCTGCGGGAGTGATCGCCCGACATATCGACAGGCTCTGTGACGGCTCCGATCGGTGACGGCCCCTCCGCAGCGCCCGGCCCAGGCCGCCGGCACCGCCCGCCGGGGGACGGGTGTGCGGCCCCGCCTCTCTCCCTTCCCTCCCAACTCCCTCTCGGCCCGGGAGAGCTCCGCTGCCGCTGCTGACGCCGAGAGCTGCTCGGTGGTCCCTCCCTGAGGTGGCCGCCCGCCCCACCGAGCTGGGACAGGCACTGCTCAGCTGCTCTCCCTCCGCCCGCCCCACGCAGCTGGGACAGGCACTGCTCAGCTGCTCTCCATGCTCTCCCTCCTCGTTTACAAATAACTGCGCAACCACCTCCAGCATTCCCGTGGCGATAGCACACTCACGGCCAAACTCCACCTCACGGGCCTGCTGAGGTACAGGGTTCCCCTCAGTGCCTCCTCTGCATCACCTACCACTCTCCAAAGCCCCATCCAACCCCACCTTGATGGTAACAAGAAGGGTTTATCTCTCCTGCAGCTGTCCTGCTTCATGATAAAAACCCAGAGAGGAGATAATAACCCAGGAAACAGCATAGCAAAAGTTAAATCTAACTTAATTACTACAGTGCAGTTATAGGATTCATGCTTCTGCAAACATCTTTGTGGGAACATCAGTGTGGGCATAGAGCAAAAGACAGAACCAAACACAGATTGAAGTCTTCTCCATCCCTTTGCTCCATCTCTAGTTGAGACTAGGGTACCAGGGCCTTCCTTGTACCAGCTTTCCTTGAAGTATAAAAATGGAAATGGAGGTGCTTTCCTCTCAATGATTTTCATATATTCACACAGTGTCCAAGTTGATTTCTGACCACAGAGGTAAAGTGATTCCGGTCCTGTGGCTCCACACACCAATCTTCAGGTTGGCACTGTACATTTATTGAAACAGCACATTTGTAGGGACACGGCTCTTGCCAAAGGGAGGGAAAATCCTGGCCTTCCTGGCAGTGCATACTCCTCTGTCAAACCCCCAGGCTAACAGAGCATTCTCCAGTCCCATCAATGGATCCATGTTTACACAGGGGACAAGTCCTACCTGTTTTGGTTTGGTTTTTTGTTCTGGACCTCAGACACCAGGTTACAAAGACCAATATTTTCTGTGGAGATCTCACCTGCAGAAAAACACCAAGATGATCACTAGCAACACAACCATGACCTTGACACCATTATCCATTGCAATGGAGGAACATGATTTTTGTTGAGTCACTGCTGCTTGATTGCGTAGATATTAAGCAGCTCAGCACAGAAGGGGAGTGGTACCTTGTTGCACAAAGGTCTGCCACGCCCTAGGCAAACAGAACCTGTACATAAGGTGCTCTTTGCCAACAAAAAAACTTCTCTAACCATAAAAAAAACCCCAGCTGTGTTAGAGGACATAGCCTTTATTCCTCTAAGTACCTATCCTTAGTAAAGATTCAGCAGAATTTTGTGATGAAAATAGAGAAAATTAATTTGAAATTTCTTATAGCAATTATGAAACACACAGGCAGTCTGCTAACCCACAGCCTGGAGACAGGCATGTAGGAACTCAAACCAGCATCACAAGACCCACATGCTGCAATAGGCCCTCAGAAGTACCAAAGAAAATAAACTCACTTCCTCATTCTCTGCTGGTGTTGGCTGACACGCAGAGTGCCTGTGGAGACAGGAGGTGAGGAATGGGCTCGTCCTGCTGCCTCTGGGCAGAAATGCCACTCTCCATGCATTGCCCTCTAGCACTGTGAGTGCACACCAGAATGGCAAAACTGCACACTGCCACTGTCCAGGGAAGTTACAGCAAGCTAAAACAAAAAAAACCACAGTATAAATAAAAATCCTCCCTTAGGAAAAAAAATCTATTTTTTAAATTCTGGGAGGTTACTGCTGTGTCACCAGGCTAAAAGTACAGAAGGAAAGGCTGCAGGTGTACTTTCTCGTTTTTTCTGGGGAAAACTTCTCCTCAGCTCACTCTGAAGCTTCAGGAGCTTTATTGCACAGAATCCAAGAACTTTTGTACCTTGTGGAATTACAGAATCATCAAGGTTGGAAGAGACATTCAAGACCATCAAATCACCCCTAAACCACATCACCCAGCAGCAGATCCAGACCCCTCTTGAACACCTTTAGGGATGGTAACTGCAGAAAGACACAAGACACAATGGGAAAATAGGTACAGCTGTCCTGCAAAGAGACAGGCAGATGGTACTGGGTGAGATGCAGAGACATGCAGGGTGACCGAGAGATGGAACCCACAGACTCTCTCCCAAGGCTGATGCGCTCCTACACTTGATTCAGCAGCAATGATTGCCCAGGTGAAAGGGCACAGATTATATCAGTGGCTCAGGGGCAGAACTACCCCAGCTTATTAACAATAAGAGCTGCAACAACAGCTCCCACACTTCTCACGGCTCAGCTAAGAAGCAACGTCCCCACCTGGGTTGTTAAATACCCGCCCGTGCTCATTGATTGGCTGGCGCAGGGGCGCGGGCCAATCAGCTGCGTGCTCCGAGCCGGGCCAATGGCGGGCGCCGTTGCTGTTGCCAGGGCGCGGGGGTCTCGCGGCGGCGGCGGGCATGGCGGCGGGACCCGGCGCGGAGGGAGCCACCCTGGAAGTGAGGTGGGGGCGGCCGGCACCGCGCCCACACGCTCCTGAGCCCGCCTGGGGGGCGCCGTGTCCTCAGCTGTGCTCAGCCCGCGGCGGCCCCGTGAATTGGGCGGTCAGACAGGGAGGGGAGGCTGCGCTGTCGGGGTCTGTCAGGACAGCGCGGGCGGAGAGAATAATCATGGGCACGGATGGCAGGATCACGGAATGGGACGGTCCAGGGCACCTCAGTGGTAATCTGGCCCAAGCTCCCTGCTCAGGCAGGGTCATCCCCGAGCATGGTGCTTGGGATTATATCCACACGGTTCTGGGACAGCTCCAGTGAGGAGACTCCACAGCCTGTCTGAAAAAACCTGTTCCAGTGTGTGGTTCTTCTATCTATCTATCTATCTATCTATCTATCTATCTATCTATCTATCTATCTATCTATCTATCTATCTATCTATCTATCTATCTATCTATCTATCTATCTATCCCTACCTGCCTGTTTCTAAACAGCCTGAACCCTTGTCCCCTTAGGCCTTTACTGGATGTATAAGAATGATAAATTGGACTGTCACCCCCATTAATTTATCCCTACATACACGTTTTCTAGATTCCATTTGACCTCTCAACCAGAAGTTAGGAATACTTCATTTCCAATGATTCAGAGCTAATGTTGCAGAAAAGCACATTAGCTTTTAGTAAGCGTGTTCAAACAGGTCTCATGTGCTGTGGCACCCCATACAATCTGTTTTTGTATGAAGGAAGGCCCAGAAAAACACTGGCAGCTGGAATGTCTCCTCTGTTGCCATGGCTTTCAGTTCATCTCCACAAGCACATCGACAGGGCTCCCACTCCTCTCTGGCTCCACTTGACTCCTATGTAGCAAAAGAAGTCTAGAGCAGAAATTCCTCAGAAAAGATAATGGGAAGTTATTGCTGAAAATAAATTCATCTCAAGACCAGCAATTTTAAAACGTTCCTAAGTATGAGAGTGCTGAGGCTTTAGTACCATCTTCTCTGAAGAGTACAAAGGATCAGCAACTGAGCTGATTTTATGACTGACTTATGTTTGTGAAAGGAACATAAAAATATTTCTGGTCATTGCAGAAAACAAAAGTCCTTCCCAGTCAAATTGTCTGATTTGGAAAAAGAGAAGAGATGGGATGTTTCTGAATAACAATTCAAATTATTCAGAGGGAGGATGCTAACAGCAGTGTTGTACACAGAGGGTATCTCTGACACTGCTGGAGCTTTCCTGCCATGGTACCAGGCTGAACTGACATCCTCACTTGGTGGTAGATGCAAATCCCTTTGCTAAGACCACCCTGCTGTTTGTCCACACACTTTTTCAAAAGTAAAAACATCTGCAAGCAGTTACAAATTTGTTGACATGTTGTAAGCTCATAAACAGAGTCCTCCTCAGTAATTTATTTCAGTCCTTGTGTAACACATCCTTTTACATTCCAGACTTTTACCGTGTTAAAGTACTGGAGTCTTCAAAGCAGAACAGTCCTCCTGGTTTGCTTCATATAAACAGAAGCTGTACCTTTATATCTTTTATGTGTATGAGATGAACTATGAAAGTGCAAAAAAGTTAAGCAAACACAACTGGGTCCCAAGTACAGATCCTACCCATGCAGTTCTTTCAAATAAAGTTATACCCTCTGCAGGGATATGTGAAACCAGAGCCTGTGAACTTGGCTGACTTTATTTTTAGTGAAAACTGAAAGAAATAAAAGCATCTCTCCATGTTCTTATGCCAGTTCTTTGTGCATTTTGTGACTATGTTTTTGGAAACAGTGAACTAGTGACTCATAGTACCAGATCTTAGTTGTTGTGGTTTTGCAACATTGGTATGGGGATGAGTCTAACAAATCCCAATCATCAATTCAGTGTAACTTTGGCTGCAGCGTTCCCTTTTGCGCAGTATTTTGAGAAATTTGTGTCTGATTCATGTTTTAACATTCAGTTACTCTGTTTGCAGCTGGGTTCAGGGGTTCTCAAACAAGAACGTGGCCTTTATCAACAATCAAACTGTCTGCTACCCTTGTGGTAACTACATCCTCTTCCTGGACATCAAAACAAAGAAGACAAGAGCAGTGCAGTGTCAGAATGGCCAGGTGGGAGCCTTTGCAGCAAGTGCCAGCAGCCAAGTGGTGGCTTTTTCTGACCGGCAGCTGAATCCCCTCATACACATCTACACTTTTCCAGAACTGAGAAAACTGACAGAGTTAAAAGGTAGTGATGTGGTAACCCTCATCATCATCATTATTTCATTAAAACAGTACTTTAATCATCAGTTTCTGAAGTTGTGGGGCCTTTTTATAAGACTTGTAAACCAGGGACTGTTTGTCCCTGTCACAGGAACTGTCTCATGAAGAGATTCATGGAAAGCAGTGCAAGGAATTTTCCCCTGCACTACTTTTATTTAGGTTTAAGCTAGGGAGGAATATGGCCATACACAATGAAGCTATTTTAAAAGGAAAAGAAGTTAAATGGAATTAGTTTTAGGAAAATGTAGTCAGAATAAGCAATAAAATCATACTGCAGTAGACTCCCAAGCCAGATGAGAAATCCAGGAGTGAGGGATGAGGGTTCTTGCAGTTAAACTTTGGAGTCCAGGATCTAATGTATGGTTTTACCTGCTTCATGTAGTTTCTCTCCTTGGTTTAGTTGCTTACCCTATTCATGTTTCAGTTCCCTTGCCATTTAAATAAGGATCGTGATGCTTGCTTTTTCATGTATTTGAATAAAATTATGACTGCAAAGGATTTCATCGGACGTGGGGAAAAATACTTTACAATTTCAAGGTATTATTGGAAAGGAAATTGAAACAATTCCAAGCAGTGATACATAGGGAGCACTTTTATGATCAAATCAAAAGAATAATCTGCAGTGAAGCAAAGAAATCAAGGGCCTGAAGAATATTTAAAGAGTTAAATGGATATAAAGGAAGTGAGAAGAGTATCTGTGGTATTATAAAATAAAGTCTGGGACAATCAAAGACCATATTCTTTATTTTTACATTTCAGGTGATGCTCAGCTGGACTATACCTTACTTGCATTAAGTTTTAAAGGCCCATATCTGGCCAGTTACTCTTCAATCCCAGAGTTTGTTCTTTCAGTATGGTAAGAGTAAAAAACCAAAATTCTCTTACACCATTTGTATTTAATTCATATTTTTGTGTGACTACTGTTTTAGCATAGATTTGGCTAACAAATATACAAATATGCTACACATACTGGTTGCCTTAATCTCTTCTTTTTTTGTTCCTGACTGATTATTGTCTGCAAACTTTCTGAACCAAAAATGCTGTTTATTTTCTAGTATAAGTAGACACTAGTCAAAATGGCTGTTAGTGGTAGCAAAGTTATCTTTCACCTTCTTCCAGATTTTGCTTTTTGGAGTGCTTCCAGAGCCTTCAGCATCAGTTAATTATCTGTTCACTGTTGGAGGGGGAGCATCATGCTGGTTGTGGAGGAAAGTTGCCTGCTGAAAAGAGGAGAAGGGTTCTAAAGCTGATTGGCACTGCTTTGTCCCCCTGGACTGTTCAGTGGTCCTCTTAATTACTTTTGCTTGATCTTAGTTCTGGCTTATAATTTTGCTCAGTGATTACACTAACTTGGATCACTGGGTTAGATCATAATTTTCTGCTCATTGATTTGAAGTATTATATAATGCAGTGCAGATACAGAAAGGTAGAATATTTAATATTTTAATTGTACTATAAAATATAATCCTGCTCTTGCCTTCATTGCCAGCAAGCTCCCATTGGCTGTGGAGTCTGAGCACTTCAAAATAAATGTGGAGGGTGGAGTAGGAGAGAGGCAAGTGAGGACATGTAAGGAACAGTCAGTATAGTCTCATTTTACTGATGATCTTTTCTTGTACAATTATAAGTGAAGATGCAGAAACTTCTGGAATTTCAGAATTTCAGTAATGAGAGTAGATACTATTACAGATGCCTCTTCTCCCTTCTGAAGAAGAATAATGTTTGCTGTGAACTCTGATCATAGACAGAGAAGGATGTCTGTGCATATCACACTGGAAACCAGCAAAGGCTCACTGGCCTGACAGCTGACACACTCATCACCTGCAGCAGAAGTAGCACACCTGGTCCAGTGTGTTCATTGTGTGCTCTTAAACAAAAATGCACCATCCTGAAAGACTTCTCTAGATTATTCTTAAAACCAGGAACACCTAGAAGTGTTTAAATGCTTTAAAGTAGTAGTAATTTCCAGGGCCAAACAATTTTAACCAGTTTGAATCAGTGTGTTACAACTATCAGCAGGTAATTGTCATAAAAACCATCTAAGACACAAAGAATTTAGTAACAAAATACAATTACATTAGAATATTAAGCTTAGAATGTGCAATAATTTGAACAGAGGTGTGTGAATTTACTGCCAAATCAGGACCTTCATTTTTGTGATTGGATTGTATTGTGTATTCATTGAAGATCTATGTGTGCATAAAGGTCAGAAGTCACAGTGTAGAGCATTGGATGTCATGACTATATCATAATTGCACACCCCAGTACTTTAGGCAGATAGTTTGGAATCAGAGGTGTAAGAGATGTTTTGAAAGATGTCATTCTCAAAATATAAAGAGCTTGTGGATAACTAAAACTGACTTTCATGTGAGATATTTTATCCCTAATATTTATTCTTTGCTGTTCAAAGGAGAAACTTAATGTCAGATTCCTTTTCAGATACATGTTTCACCATAGTTTCAGATCTTCGTAAATTATCTACTATAAAACCCTGTTGGCATTATCTGGTAGGTATGAGACAAGAACATGCTGACAGATCTTTAGAAAGCAAGATAAGCTGATATCTGTAAAAGTCAGAATTGCAGTTTATAGCTTCCTGTAATTTTAATGAGGGCAACTGCATATGTGTGAATAATTCCCACTTTTGCATATGCTATAAATGTTAACCATTGTTTGCTTCTTGATGGTTTCTGTGAGTGAATTTTTTACAGCCAGGCTAAGGGATTATACTGAATCTATTTACAGCAGTGTATGCATTTTACATTTCTCCTCTCAGCAATAATGACAAATACTAAAGCTATAAATATTATTTAGATTAACAGTCAGATAGGTTGTCCAATAAAGTAAAAAACAGTTTTAACCATTTTCTTCAAATGTTGTTAATCAGTTCTTGGATAGCACCTAAAAATGCAATTACCATCAGATATTAATCTGAATATTGAAAAATATTAAAAATAGAGGAGGAGGTCATAAAATAGGTTATACTGGACAAAAGAAAAGTCAACAGAAAGCAGATTCCCAGGTTTCTGTTAGCTACACATAACAGCCCCACACAAACTCTGCCCTGGTTTGTGGCCAAGTTAGTTAACGCAGCCATAGCTTGTATGTCTGCATTCTCAACACAATTACTGTATTATCTAGGTAATTAATCCAGAGATAATCAGAGGCTGAATGTGATTTCTTTCCTCATTATCACACCTTCCAGCTGCAAGCACTACAGTCATTATGTTACAGATTGGAAAAGCAAGGCTGGGGTGCTGAAGAGTTAATTGTTTGGGCCCATTTTAGTTGTTGCTGATGGAGCTAATGAAAAAGAAATCCGTTTCACTTGACCATTAGTCTTTTCACGAAAGGGATTGACTGATAATGTTTCTAAAATGTCAGTTATTCAATCATTTTCTAGCAGTAATAATTTTATGTGTGGCTAATTAACCACATCCTTTTCATTCTCAAGAGGACCTTACTGTTTTGACAGCAGAAATTTTTTGTCAGTGACAAAGTATTTGTTTTCCAGACTGGATCTTGAACATCAGTCCTAATCAAATCCCGGCCTTTGGCTTCAATGTTTTTTACCTGTTTAATGGATTTAATTTTCTTTTATTCTCCTTAATGAAGGAACTGGCAAGAAAATATCCTCCTGTGCAGTGAGCATCAGCCAGGGCTCACAGGAACCTCTCTGAGTTTTAACCCCATGAATTGGCAGCAGCTGTGTTTTGTTGCTGAGAGCTCTGTTACCATCTGGTGCATTGAAAAGAGCAAGGACGAGTATCTCCTCATACGACAGTGAGTGGAACCACCCTCAGGCTAAGAGCAACCTCTATAAGTATATTTTAATAATTAAAGACTGGCAGCACACATCTATTTGCAAAGGATTTAGTCCCACTTAGTTCACCTAGGTATTGCAGTCAGTAATTACTAAATCACAACCACTATAAATCTGTCTAGTCAAGCAAGTGAATTAAATTTATGATTTCATTTCTTAGTACTCACATGACAAGATTATGCACACCATGAAGCTAATACTAAATCAGCTGCCTTGGCAGCCTTGATCAAAAGCTGTGTGACTGAATAAAGATAGTGCCTGGACTGCTTTTCTGTACATGGCTTTCTTGAGTATTGCTTTTGTAGCTATGAAAGCATCAAATTTAGCTCAATTTGTACAAGCATAGTTAAACAATATCTTGTTGGAATCACAAATTGTACCAAAAGCTGTATCAGTTTTCGATGTGATTTCCAACTTCTGTGGCTAATTTACAGGTCCAGAGAGCATAGCTCTGTCAATGCAATTCACTGAGCACAGCAAAACTAGAATTTATTTATGCCAAAATGTGTTTTGAGGTTGGTGGAAAAGTAGCATGTACCACTGAAGTTGGACTTGTTGACATATAAAACCTGTGCTTCGAGGTGGCAGCTACTCTGCCATTCCCAGCTGTGTTTAATCTCATTAACTATTAATGTAATCAACATATTGCCACATCCACAGTTACACTAATGAAAGTATAAACAAGGCCTTAATTTGTGATCTGAAAAAAATACCAAAGGGCTTTTGCCTTTTGGCATTACAGAATGCATATGTAAATACACAGGCATACTTATTTTTCCTCCATTCAGTTTGCAGAAATAAAGCCCATTTTAAAAACAGCTTCTCCATTTTGTATCAGTGGTTGCTATTCATATCTCTGCTCCTCTGACTGTGTCTTTTGCCTTTTCACAGCCCTGTGAAACTCCCTGATGAACAGGGAGCCATGAGTCCTCATAAGGATTTGTTTTTCCCACCTTCTCGTAAAGATGATCCATACTATGGCCCTGATTTGCCAATTTCAGCCATTGGTGGACTGGAAGGAGATGAAGCAGAAACATTTGTGGTAGTTACTGAATTTTTCCCTTTTTACTATTGCCAGTCATATTTTCTATACAAATACTTGTTAATAAATTCATAATTCTAATGCTTATTAAATAGGTACAACCCAGTAAATAGATCTGTTATCTCAACAATATTTTTGAAATCCATTTTTCCAGGAGACTGAGAAGGCATAATGCTGCTGCATAGTGCAGTACAGTGTTGAGATGTTTGACATAGCTCCTAGCATAAATCTGTGTACTGGAGGTTTGAATCTCTGTCAGCATTTAACTGTGCCTTGCTAAAATGACCTGCTGAAAACTTGAAAACTTATTCCCATGCTAAATTAACCCTCATGTATTCTTGCTTCCCATTGGGATTTTCTTTTTGACATTGAAAATATTTCAAGCTATGAAAATGTTGAAGGGTTTTTTCCAGACAGAAACCCCTGCTTCTGAAATACATTCCCATACCACTGGAAGTGTTGGACCTTGCCATTGGTCTCACTTATATTTGATTATTTACTTTTTATCCACCCTTGAGGTGCCTCTTTTTAGAGGCTTCAAAAGTCTTCTCATTTTGTTTGAAATTTTACTTTCCCATGACTACCAGCTAGAAGTGTGAAAACATTTAATTTACAAATCTGGGATTCTCTTCTTAGATTAAGGCCATCAATTTCTATTTGGTGGCTTGTGGTGTATATGAGGCACCAAAACTGGCATGCATCAAATGACACTGGCATTATATACTGCATCTGCTCAATGGACAAATGGGTGTTCTGTATTAGTGTACAAAGTAGAGTCAAAAGGTAAAACCAGGAAATTATGTTTTCCTGACTTCATAATCTTTTTGTTGCTTCATGCTTTCACAATGGTAGAGGTTTTTTAACTGTAGAACTAGTTTCCTATGG
The DNA here is from genome assembly GCF_027579445.1 of Ammospiza nelsoni. Lineage (NCBI taxonomy): Eukaryota > Metazoa > Chordata > Aves > Passeriformes > Passerellidae > Ammospiza > Ammospiza nelsoni. The sequence goes on from NC_080640.1 coordinate 11,861,120, forward strand.
TTTTTAAGGACAATCAAGAACTATTAAAAAAATCCTTTGTTGATTCTAAATACATGTGAACTGTTCCTCTTTGAGATCACTTAGAACGTACAAAGTAAAGACAATATATGCTCATCTGGGGCCTTGTCATTTTCTTTTGCTTTACTGCTTCTTAGGTTATGTGCAGATGATAAATTCTGCAAAACCCACTTTGTTCTTTATTCTGTAAAGTGAATTACAAGTAGTATTGGAGAAAAAACAGTTCCTGTGTTAGGTCTGTGAGGCTTTATAGAATTTGTCCTTGAATAGATGCCATACTGTGCAGTAGTGGTAGGTTCTCATGCTTGAACTTGCAGAACCATGTTGGGGACTTTTCCACATGGAAAAGTTTATGCTTTCAGCCATGGTTGATATATGTACTAGAGATCTTTATAGGGTCTTTGCATTCCCAGCTGCCTTCAGAAAACCTAGATTTCTTTTTAGCACCTTCAATGTGATTATGTTCTCCTTATCCATAGAAATATTTCTGGAGTAAGAGTAAACTGTTCTAATAGTCTTCATTGAACATTTCATTTTCTTTCAAATTATATGGTAAATATTTCAATAGTTATTTACTGTCCAGTTTTCTTAGATGGGTGTATTTTGGTTGTTAGTAGTGGTAGGTAATGAACAAGTTGTTTAGAAATGAAATGGGGTTTTTCTCAGAAATACAGGCCCTTGTTCCTTTTGTTGTGGGGGTGGTATGTTGTTTCCTGTGTACTAAACTGTGAGGTTCTACACTCAGAGTTTACCTCTGGGAGGCAATGAATCTGTTTCTGGCATTTTTTCACCTTGCTCCAGTAAATGGTAGCTGGGTAATTTTTTTTAGGACTTGAATTTATTGTGCCTCCCAGGACTAATTCTCTCCTCCACGCATGCCTGTGCACATAAACCCCATCTCTAACCGAGCAGAAAAACTGAGCCCTCTTAGATCTTCTAAGCCCTGACACTGGAGGGAAATCCTTGTGATTGTGCTGTCACGTTTAGCCTCTTTCCAACACCCCAGCACTGAAAAGCCAGCCCGGTGTGCTGGTTTGCCTCGTGGAGGTGTGTCAGTGTTCCGTGCTCCAGAGCCACGTACTGAGACTGGCTACGAACCCAAGTGTAACCACAGCGGGGCAGCAGAGGGAAAGGATTGAAATATCCCACAGCTTTCCAGCCTTTTCTTCCTTCCTCAGAGTTTTCTAAATGTGCTTTACCACAGAATCACAGAATGTGCTCGGTTGGAAGGGCCCTACAAGGATCATGGAGTCCAGCTCCTTGCCCTGCTCAGGACCATCCCCAGGTGTCACACCCTGTCCCTGAGAGTGGTGTCCAAACTCTTGAACTCTGTCAGCCTTGGTGATGTGACCTCCGCCTGGGGAGCCTCTTCCAATGCCCAGCCAGCCTCTGGTGAAGAAACTTTCTCTAATGTCCAACCTAAACCTCCTGTGATACAGGCCATTCCTTCAGGTCCTGTCACTGTCACCGCAGAGCAGAGATCAGTGTCTGTCCCTGCTCTTCCCCTCACAAGGAAGTTGTAGTTGCAGTGAGGTCTCCCCTCTGTCTCCTTTTCCAGGCTGAAAAGACCAAATGACTTCACCTACTCTTTATATGACTCCCCCTCTAGAGCCTTAACTATCTTCCTAGCCCTCCTTTGGATACTCTCTAACACTGTATTATCCTTCTTATATTGCAGTGACCAAAACTGCTCACAATGTTCCAGGTGAAGCAGCCCCAGTGCAGAGCAGAGTGGGACAATCAAGCCCACTTGAATCCATTTCACCTCTAGCACCAATTTTATTCCATTGTCTTTTTATAAAACTTTTTGTGGCAAGGATCCATCATGGATTTTTTTCCCCTGATGAGGTGCTACTCAAAAGGGAGAGAAGTCAAAGAAAGACAGCATTATTATTATTATTATTATTATTATTATTATTATTATTATTATTATGCACCACCATACCATTGTACAGTCCAAGAAGCAACCTGGTTGGGGATTTACATAATCTCATCCTAGGCTTAGCATATTTTTATATGTAAAGACAGTCATGGCAGAAGGTACAAAGGAACACTGCAGAAATTGTGTTTACCCAGAAAGCTTCTGTTTTGCAGAAGTTCAGTTACAACCTTCCCAAAGATTTGTGATGTTCAAGCCTTATAAAATCAGTGAAAATGCCTATATTAGATGTTTTTCTGGGTGATGTAAAGCCCTATTTGCTGTAAATTTGTTACTGTCAGCCTTATTTGATTTATAAAGTAAATATTAATATACTTTATTCCTGTAACATTTTTCCCCTGAGAAACTAAAAATGCTTTGTAGGCATAAATAAATAGAATGTAAGTTACTTACCCAAAGTCACATAACAAGGGCTTGGTATATTTTGCTAATGAAATCTAGGTACTTATGGATATCTGTCCTATGTTTTCATCACAAGTTCATCCATATTTTCTCTTTTTATAGAACCTTTAGTGAGACAAAAGGTGTTTTACAGAATCATACATAGGACCTTCTTTTTTTTTCATCCATCATATTGTTTAGTGACCCTCACCACTTCTGCACACATGTATGGTGCTTTGAATCCTCTCTTTTAAATGTTCTCCCAAAGTTTTCTTGTGTTTGTCCCCCTCTTCCCCTCCTGAATTCTCTTTAATCTGGTTCTTTCTGTAAGGGCATTTTTATGACCTCTGTCACTGTTTTATCTGAACAGGCCACTCTCTGTCTTTAATAATATTTGCTGGAGAAGTTCTGTTCTTCCTGTTTTATGGAGGACAGATTTATGAGAGTTATTTTAGCAAAATGAAATTCAAGGCACATGGGAAGTCCAGGTCAGGGATATTTCTAGCACTTATTTGCAGATGACACAAAGATTGACAAAGCTGTTTTACAGAGCAATTTGGATTATACAATAAGATAAGGTATTCAAACAAAATGTGTTTTAGTGCTGCTAGGTATGCAAGAACCACATGTTCACGTTTTGGCAATAAAGTGGAAGAATATTCTGAAAAGCAGTTTGAAAGGCATTTGTTGTGGTGAGGTCATAATAAGTAACCATTTAAATTTGGGCTTCTAGTGCCCTTCTGACATTTAAAGAACCCTCTAGGGGCTCAGTGTATTGAATTTTATCATAATTCTATCATTAAAACTTTGGAAAATGCCCCTGTTGTGGTAGGTCAATATCTTTGTGAGGATAGGGAAGATACTGGAGGGATTTCCAAGCTAGAAATAAAATTGTAACAGATGCAAGTGCTGGAGAATAAATCCAGATAAATGCAAATTTAAAACTAGATAGTTTTTCATTGAAAATATAATTCATCATTTAAACAAGTTTCTAGAGGGAGAAGTGATTTTTCCACCACAGTCTCCAGATATACACTTTTTTGGAGAATGTTCTCTGTCAAGTTACTGGTTTCAGTGAAGGGATGACTGAATAAAATAATGCTGATGTTAAACATGATGTCAGACTCTGAGGTAATGATTTTTTTTTTCTTATCTTGAAACGTATGTAAGAGCTTGTACAGATATTTGTCCATTGTTGATTGAACTTGTTTATTTTCATGCTGAAGCCTAGAAATTGTATTAAGACTTCAGTGCATCCCACTGCCCACTGCTGGACTGCAGCCTCAGAAATATACATGGGCTGTAAAGAAGGATATGTTTTGGCAATTGATGCTGAGCAATACAGTGTTTCTGTTCTTCAACAAAAATCTCCACCTGGTAAGAAATAGCTGAGTGGGTTTCATTCAAGCAGGAAAGAAAGTAGATAGGTGAAAGCTTTTTGTGCTTTCTTCTGTTCTTCTATTGGGTACCTTACAGAAATTCTAAAGCTGTTTTGTAGAACCCTTTTTTTTTATTAGTAGAGTAAACAAATGAGAATGTCTTTTGAGATTCTGTGGGGGTGTTTTTAACAGCCAATAACTAACTTTCATTTTTCCTCATAAAAAAACCAAAAAAACCCCCAAAAAACTGTAAATAGATCAAAATTTATTAAATTAACTGTGTTTCCAGGAATCCTGAGGTGGTGTCTCCTCTGCTAAGTGCCACTACTCTTCTGTGCCCATTAAGAGGGCTCCTAAATGGAGTATGCTGAGACACAGCCAGCAAAAATTTTTCCTTAGGCAATGTGTACCCCATCATCCTTTGATGGGATGGAAAGTGTCAATCCTGTGGTGCACATGAAGTTCATACCTTGGTCAGGCCTAGGAGGGGTACTGGAATATACTTCTCCCTAACATAGGGATGTTTCCCTAACAAACACTGAATTAGTGGTAATAGATAATCTCCTGATAATCTTATTTTCTTCTGTTTACATATAGCACATGATTTTTTAAGCTGCAGTAAGTACCCTGACTTCATTTTTGATAGTTAACACCAAAATGGAAGGCTGCTTTTAAAACAATCTAACAAACCAGCATTATTTCTCTTTTTAAAACAATCAGACTTTTAAATTTAGCAAATCAAGAGTTGGAAATCATCAAGAAATAAAAACCTGAGGTGTGACCAGAACTGTTTTTGTTAGTTGAGTAGAAGGCAAGAAGAATATTGGCCATTTGGGCCTTTTCTTGGCCTGTGTGTTCATCTTTGAGTCCTGTCCTAAAACTGTTTAACAAAATGCTGTGTATTTATATTATACTGAAGCTTCTGCTTAATTTAAACCAGGCTGCAATCTGTATCTAGCAGAATGCTTAAGTGCATGGCTAGCTCTAAGCACATGCTGAATTCCTGATATGGTGCTGCAAACAGAATCATAAGGAGCCACAACATTTCACTTAGGCATTGTTTTCAGAGTGGCTGAATTTTCCTTCTAAGTGTATAAAAATAAATTTTTGTTAGAAATAAGAATACCATAACTTGGTACTAGAAGATAAATCTGCATCTGAGCCACTCTCCACACTTAAGTCCATGTTATCTCCTTGTTACAGCTGTAAACTGAATAACAGAACTGTGCTTGCTCAGTTGCATAGATGGCAGAAATGGTAGATATTAGGAAGAATGCACATTTTTCATTTAGCATACTGAAGCTGGCCTTTTGTTGAATAGAGTGGAATACAACTGACTTGTTTTGCAATATTGATCTACAAACAAAGTTGACATTCTAAATTGTTTTCTTTTGTGCAGAGGTCATGCAGAAAATAGCAGATGTGGTGTCCTATGCTCGTAGTGAAGTGCAGAAAAAGAAAGGTATTTCCATGTTCAAATGAAGCTAATAGATTTTTAGGCAGCACTGCTGATGTCTGGGAGTAATAATATGTGAGTGCAGCTGGAAGCCACTGGTTAGAAAAACTCATCTTACACTGGCCTCTGCAAGACACATTGTTGGCAATCTTGTGTGTGTTTACATGACAAAAGATTAACAGCTTTTCTGCTAAGAGACAGCCAAATTAAAAGCCTCAGGAGAAACAGTGACAGTGGGAAAAATTGTGTTCATTCTAATTTAAATTGGAATAAGTGGTGCTAGAAGAGGTTCCCTACTGCTTAGTTTAGCATTTCTGTAGAACTGCAATCACTCATAATTTATCTGAGTTAGGATTTAGGGGTTTGTCTCAAATGCTTTGTTTTGGGCACCACAGTACAAAAAAGAATGGATGAACTTCAGCACATTTCCACAAGGGCTGTTACAGTCGTGTTACATTACATACAAATTTGGTGTGAGAAAACTGTTTGTTCAGCCTGGAGAAAAGGAAATGAGGGATTTTACCATTGCTTTAGCTATCCAGTGAAAGGTTACAGAGAAGATACAACCAAACACAGTTTGCATCAACAGGAATTCTGGGTATATTTCAGGAAATAAATACTTTCACAGTGAAGGTAGTCAGCCATTGGGACAAATTGCCCAGAGAAGACATGGGATTGCCATTTTTGGGTATATTCAGACCTTAGCTGATATGAGTCTGGGCAACATAATTCAACTTTGCAGAGGGTTCCGAGTTTGAAATCAGCTCTGAGCAGGAGGTTGGATTAGAGGACTTCTAGGATCCCTTCCAATCTAAATGACTCATGATCCTTTTACTCACAAATAAATAGTAAATTATCCTGGATTTGGAGTTGCAGCACATGGTTGAAATAAATTAAATTTGATATTTTGTGTTGGTTTTGTGCTTTCAGGTCGCAAACCAAGCAATCTGCAAAAACCTGTTTTACTTACCATGGCATTTTGTAAAGAGGGACTGTATGCAGCTGGACATGTAAGGCATCCTTTGTGCTTTTGATTTACTCTGAGTGTGTGAAAATATGCATTCAAATGGAGTATATTTGCAGAGTTCACTGCAAAGACAGGAGTTAAGAAAAAGTGAGGGGCTGCAGGACCATAAAGTTCCTCTCTGGTGTTGACTATATTACTTTGTTAAGGCTTGACACAAGGGAGCAGAGTGTGAAAGGATTCCATTTTTGTACTCAAAGAAGCAATAAAAGAGGATAATCCTGGTTTTATTTAAGAATATTGTAGAGGAACAGAAATGAAGGATGGACAAAATAGGAAAGGAGAGAAAATGGCCAATAGAATTACCAAATTATTTTGTGCAATATCTAACTCAATATCTAACTCAATCTGAAAATGCCATTGTACATTCTCAAGTGGGAGACAAATTCTTACACTGTCTCAAAAACAACAATATGAAATCAAAAGCATTATCTAATGAGAGAATCTGTTGTTATCAAACATGGACTGTCACTAAGAATCGTATTAAAGAACACCTTTATGTTCAATAGATTTATTATCTCAGTTTAGAGTGCTTTAATTTAAACCTACTAAAGACAAATGACACCATTGGTGATGGGATGCAGTTAAACTCTGCTGCTCTAGTGATATTCTTAAGATCTTGCAGTTTATTTTGCCAGATAGTATAACTGACATAGACCTCATGTGGATTTGTACTTTTCTGCACAGGAGGGCATTTTAATCTTTTATCACATCAAAGATCTGCAGTATGAGATAAAAATCTCTGCTGATATCTCAGAGCCCATATCCAGCCTCGTGTTTTCTCCTGATTACACCAGTCTGCTGCTTGTCACTGACCAGGTACAACATTTGAGATAACAGCACTGCATAATGGGATATTCCTGGGATTCTATATGAATATGCTGATACTATTAGTACAAAATGTTTATGTAATCACACAAGTACAAAATGTTTAATGTAATCACACAAGTCAACAAATTATATCAGAAGATAACATAGTCCATTCTGTGTTTTTACTGAAAATTGGAAAGACTTTTAATGAAGCACAGAACAATTGTCTCCTACAGATGATGGAATATAAAGTACCTAAATGTTGGGATTTCCCAACAGAAATCCTTGTGTGTGTTCAGTTGAGTACATGTTCAGGGTCTCTCATGTGTCCAAGTCATGGATCTACTGGGCCTGAATTCCAGGCTTGATGTGTGCCTGCAGAGGGAGAAAAGTGTACCTTGGGTGTATCAGACCTACTGTGACTCTGCAGTAGGGTTGTTCTCTCTACAGACATGAAGTTTTGTGCTGATGTCTATTTATTCATTTCTTGAGTAACATGAAATTGGGTGTGTTTAAATTACTTTATTAAAGCAAGTTTGAGAAACAAAACTTCTTGAAAATCTGGTTAACTGGAGTGCTCTAAAAGGAACTAACATTAACCAGGGTAAATTAATATAATCCTCTAAACTCAGATGAATCCTACTAGGCACATTTTACCTAAGGTTTGAGTCAAATATAAAAGCTCAAAGAGTGAAGCTCAGAAAGATGGGAGGGGTTTTTTTAAGTCTTCAAAAGCTTCTAATATGCCAGTGATGGATTATTTCTCTGTATTTGTCAGGGAACAGTCTATAGTTACAGACCTGCCCATAGTGGAGAAACTGTCAAACTCTTGGATGCATCCGGCAGTTGTTTTCTGGCAGCTGATTTTCTTACTCCAGGGAACAACTACTGTGTGGTAAGTAATTGTATTATTTGTAATATAGAATAATAGCTCTTTTCAGGTAACCAATATGTTCTAAGGCACAAAATGAAAAGCCTTGCAGAAATCAAATTGTTCTGATATTTGTTACAGTTATGTAACTTCTCATTAAGGAAGTAAATGGCATTAATTTAGCTATAGTCTATAAAAGGGTCAGAACTTTTATACTGGGTTTCAGGTTGGATAATTTATGTTGTATTGGTTCTGATGCTGATTTGTGTGACTTAGATTGTTCAGGAAGATAGCTGAGCAAAAGATGGATTCATTTCAGAGAACTGATGTTGTCCAACAATTGCTACTGATCTTTTCAGCCCTCTGCACAGATTGGAACATCCTGAGAGATACTTCTGTGCTGAGTCCAGGGACCAAGAATGCCTTACTCATGCACCTGTCCATTCTTAGAAATTCCTTGTTTTTCACTGTCTTTTACCCCTGCAAGACATATATCTTAGCCACCAATTCATTTCCAGGCCATGAATTCTCCAGGTAGCCAGCCTAGAAAACCTGGGGTCATAGTTTATTAAATTGGCTGAATCTCTTTGTTCACCATTAGCATGGGAATGCTAAATTTTACCTGACTGTGTGTGAGTAGTGTGAAGGTTGACTGATCTCTAGCCTTACTTCTTCTAAGCCTTACTCCTTGTAATTATGGAATTACAAAACTACCTGGATATCGGAAGAACTCAATTGTTTTGATACCCATCATTTTTCCTGTGAGAAAATGAGACCTCTTCTCAAGGCCTTTCCTTTGCAAATAAAATGATAAGCACGTTGTTCTATTGCTGTCAGGATGGCAGGAGTGCTAATATTGATCAAGCTAACAAATTTTGCCCTAAATTGTCTCATTCTGCTAGAAGCTGCAGGAATGCACAAAAATTATTGAAAGTGTTCCTTAAGTTGATGTACCTTGCAGCACCAGGATTTAGTGAAAAGCTAAATAATCCCAAGTAACCTTAATCTGCCATGCTCAGTGATTATTTGAATATATATTCTATAGGACATCACTAGTCACTTCCAGACTATTTGGTTGTTTCATCCTCTTCTGACTCTGTTTTTCTCTGTTCAACAGTCTGTAACAATTACAGGGGAAGTACAAGTTTGGTCCTTGGAAGATGGAACTTTCCTCAGCAAGATAAACCTTGATACTGAGGTACAAGTAACCAGGAGCTTATATCATGACTGATACTTAAAAATTTCTGTATTTTTAAATTGATAGCATCATATTCCACAGATTTGCATCAATCAGTGCAGAGGAAATCTCAGTAATGTCTTTGAGCAACCCATCAATGAGATTTAAAGATTATCTTTCAGAATGTTTCCTTGAGCTAATCCTGTCATGTTTTTATCTTGACTTCAAAGAAGAGGAAACATTTCAGCCAAATGTCCTCATGATGCATCTTTCAGTATTTCAGTACATCTTTGTAAAAAAATCTAATTTTTTATGGTATTTTTTTTTAATGAGTGACAGAAAAGTTTCAAAAGTATATAAGCTAAATGCCTTGACTGATAATGAAAAACAGGTTTTAAGAATTGAATTGCTGAAAGTATTTCCAACTGTTAATGCCTTGTCCTGATTTAAGATGCATTCAGACCCTGAAATCTGACATAGTAAAGAATAAAACCCCTTTCTATAACAGCTATACACACAACAGTGCACTCACTGTTTTATTTAGGTGAAACTTCTTTCACTTAAAATCTGGAGAGTGGATATAATGGTTTTTTTTTTCTCTGTAAAGAACAGAATTAAGTTTTGATGTGTAGCTACAAAGCATAGATAAAATTTCCATTATGTCTCTAAATACTTTCTTTGTTAAAAACATGTTTTTAAAATAAACCACTTGTGGTTTCTTCTTCAAATTTTAGGGACTTTTAAATAGCAAAGGAAATTGCATGCTAGCAAATAGTATAATATATAAAAATATGTTGAATTGTTAAGTATCTTCTACTTCTCAACCAGGCAACTTCTATGGCTTGCAGTCCCTCCTCCAAGAGTGTTGCTGTAGGGACCCAAAGAGGCCAAATCTGTTTCCTTGATGTTACCAAAGCTGAAGCTCCAAGGGTTGTTCACAAAACTTTTCTTTCCAAACTTCCAGTGCTGTCTTTGCAGTAAGTATGTAGTAGGGTAGAGATATTGTCAGTTTATTCCTTGAGTAATGATATTAGTTGAACAAAAAAATTGACTTTTTTATTCTACAAATAAAAAATTGAAATATTTTAATAGCTTCTACATTTTTTGAGCATATTCTGAATTGTTTGCAAGAGGCAGTAGCAGGATTTATGAGAGAAATATAATAAATCTGTATTTTAAGAAGGTTTAACTGAACACAGAAGATACTGATGTATAAGATCCTTTCTGAAAAATCATATATGCAGTAATTATGCACAATTCTACGTATCTCACTTTAGAGGGTTATTTCTCACTGAATATAAATTTAAGGTTTTGTGAAGTTAAATTTAAGCCTTTTGGTCATCTCTTTCTATATGGTGGATTTTTTTACCATTGCTAATTATTCATTTACTTAAAGTTCTGGAGATTACCAGTCCTCTTGTAATTAGCTCTACTTATCTAAAAGGCTTTTGGTGTTTGGTTGGGGTTTTCTTTCGGTTGGGTTTCTTCCCCCCGCCCGCAATTATTGAATAATCTGAGAATATTTTACTCTCCTTTGCAAAAGATAGAATGGATTTTGAACTGTTAAACTTTAATATAAATCTGCCTGTTATTTGAGACTCAGATGTATCCCTTTTCACAGCTACCTAAGACAGAACTTTAAAAATAAATACAGAAAGCAACTTGTTCAAAATTAAATCAATGCAAAAATGTTTTTTTTTCAAAATAATGTCAAGAGCTGTGTAATAATTTTATTTCCAAAATAGTGAATGTAAAAGAAATTTAGACTTAACAAAGTTGTTAGTGCAGACTGCAGTGTAGTATGATCAACTTTAAATTGATCTCTCACTCAATTAGAAACTGCACTCATAGTACTGAGCTTTATATCTGACCCTAAACTGTAAACCCAGGAGCTGAAATTTATGTTTATGCATTCAGGCAAGTTATGGGAGTGAAATTATTTGACTCTTTTTGTTGACTGTATTGAATTGATTTCGACTTGGACTTGATTTTACCTAGTTATGATCAGATTGGTCAGTTCCTCATTGCCAGAGCTACAGAAGGACACATCTTTATTCTAGATGCTCGTCCATCAAAATTGTTCCAGGTTCTGGGATATACAGGTAATACATGTAACAACATTAATTACATTTTCTTTTCTCTATTTTATGCATTTAAAGTATACTTATCATTCAGCCTAAGCCATTCACCTTCCTTCTATTAATTTTCTTGGGGGACTAAACATATTCTTCCCACCTGTTTTCTAAGGGCCAGAGTTCTTTTTGGGGTTTTTTGTTTTGGTGGGTTTGGTTGGTTGGTTTTGGTTTTTGCTTTTGTTTTCCCCTTTGTAATTTTAGTTGGCAAATGTACCAATATTACCTTTCTTTCAAAGTATGTATAACTCACATGGAAAAGAATGGACTAACTGACAAACTGATCACAGCTCCAGCATAAAATTAATAGTAATGGCAAAGAACTAAAGAACTTTGTGAGAATTTGGACTAAAATACTGTAGGTTATAATCATTGTGTGCAATCTCCTATTTCAAATTTCTACCACAGGCATCTTTTACATGGGAACTGCTGAAATGGTCACCTTTGATGATTGATAGTGAGGAATAAAATATGATGAATTTTAACTCACAAAAAAAAAATTGGAAATTGTGAATTGATTTTTCCAAAAGCATTATTCTTACAGATCATATCTGTGTGTATAGATCTTCACCATAATTTTAAGTATAAAGGACATTATTTTATCATTTTAATTGGTTTAGCAAACAGAACTATATCTCCTTAAATAACTTATGTAATCTGCCTGATCATATATATTCTCATTGTCTGGAGGACTTGTTAGAGGAGGGTTTTTCTGTTCTTTATCTGGCAGTTATCAGCAGATAGCCTCAAAATTGCTACAATTCAAGCTTGAGGTAAATTCAGATTTAACTATTTAATGTAATGTTAATGTGCTGGTGTTTAGGGATTCCCAGCACCCAGTGCCTCAAGGGGAGTTGAGTGCATGCAGCACTCCTGAGCTGTGTTCCCAACAGGAGTCTCATTTTTTGTCACAGGATATTTTAATAAAAACAATGTTACCATGCCACAGTAACAATTTCCATTGATCTTCCTTACCTGCTTCAGTACTGGAAGGTGAAGTGCTCCATCTTTCTGTAACTCCTGACTTAAAGCATGACTTAGTTAAAGTGATGGTACTTCTTAATGTAGCAGAGGACCAACAAGCAAGACTGGAAATTTTTCATCTGACTTCAGCAATGATAACAGGTAAAAATTGAAATAGATACTTTCATTTTCTAGGGCAACTAAGGCTAGTGTCAGATTTTCAAGTTATTTACATTTAATTTTGAAAAGGCCTTACGTTTTACAAACTTTTCAAAAAGTAGTTTTGTAGTTTTCAACAAAGTTAATATTTTCTTTAAATATTCACTAATTTTGGACTTATTTTTGTGCCTGTGTTTAGATATATAAAATGGGGCTTTATTTTCAAAGCTGCTGAAGAACTACAGTTATTGTCTTCATTTCAGTTTTATATCAGGTGCCTTGTCAGTCTTAATTTCTGGTGTCCCTTTAAAGCTCAAATTAGGGAATTAATAAAATATATTACCTTTATATTACTAACTTTTATTAACTAATAAAATGTATTAATTTTCTCAACAAATTAAATGCCCTTTTGAAGATGTGAACTGCAGTGCTTTAACCAATACCACCCAGGCAGTGTGTTCCTCATCGCAGAGATTCCTAAAACAAGTTCTAGATGAAGGCAGTGGTGACATGAACCTGCATGCAAACTAATTAGCACTAATTATGTTGACGTAATACTCAAGAAGCAGAGTAAATTAGTGCATGCAAATAGTTACATCATGGTGGTTAAAGTGTTTCCAGTACTTCTTTAGAGCCAGTAGAGCTATTGCTCTGCTTGACTGCAGTGTCCTGCACCAGCACAGCTCACTGAGCTGGTGTTAAATCTAAGTGTTAATTAATTTCCAGTCACTTCCCTGAAAATTCCCCTCATGCTCACTCCTTGCTGAGGATCATTTTCATAACTACATGATAGACAAAGCACCTGTATTAATGGTAATCATGCCTCTTCTTCCTCTCTCTTTCTTTTGTCAATCCTTTAGATAATGAAAACTGTGTGAATGAACAAGGAATGTTTAATGCTAGTGACCTGAAAAAGAAGCAATATGATGTGGATTACCCTTTGAGCTCAGCAGTCAGACTGAAGAATAACACTGTGTATGGCTACTGCTCCTGTGCACCTCTCATCTGTCAATACCACCTCTCTGAAGTGGTAATTCTCTGAAGTTGCATTATTTTGGGTGGTGGTTAAATACAGCTAAATAAAAACAAAAAAACAAAGGCTGCAGATGAAATTAATATAGCAGGATATTATCTTAAAGAAATCTTCTCTCTGGTCAAAATACCTACTCCATGCATACTCATCAACTTTCAGTATCTTACCACTTGCTCAGAAAACTGGCAAAAATAATGTCCTTGTTCTATTATTTGATTCTTAAAATCCACACAGCTTGCAGGCACTTAAAAGTGGCTTCTGTGCTGGAGCTGTGGGTTTGTGCAGTCTGCTCTGAGGACATGCAGCTCTTGAAGGGACTGAGCCAACATCAGCCCAGGACTCTCAAATGCAATCTCAGCCCAGCCTCGCAAGGAAGCAGTGGGGGCTTCAGGAAGCCACTCTCACTGCCTGCTGAGAGCTGCAGCTCTCTGCAGCTCATAGGTCTCCCAGAGTTTATGAGTCAAGGCAGGTAAAAAGGTGAATTCTAAGGTCAGATTCCTCCTTGACATGTCCCATCCTTTCTGAGCCAAGAAATTCAGGCTCGAACGTACTGAATCCAGGCCCTTTTGCAGAAATGAGAAGCAATCAGCAGCACAGCAATGTCACTACTTCCTCAGCTCAGTAATCCAACAACAGTTTAAACTGCAATGCATGTGGTAACCCACAAACCTCTCATTAATTTTCTCCAAATGGCATAGATATCATCTGAACTGCTGCTAACCTTTTGCTTGTTTGGCAGACTACATTCGGAGGTCCAACAATATTTTCATCAGAACTGACGGTTCCTAGCAAACAGTTTGGATCAGGCTTGCTCTGTTTATCACCCAACAGCCAGTGGCTGGCAGCAGCAGCCAAGGATGGTGTTTTATTTATGTACAATACTTCTGCTCTGGTAGGTGGGCGTCTGGGCACAGGCTTTGTTTGATTTATGTGAGACAAAAGTGTGAAAATTACTTCCTTGAACTGTAAACTTTTCCTCACTTGAATAGAAGTTGTGTGAGAAAAATTTATGTTGAAAATGAACTGGCTTAGCATTATACAAGACAAGACAATTATTTTTATAATGAGTGCGTATACATAAAAAAAAAGCAAACAAACCACTTACTTCCTTCTTCAGTAAATTTTAGTATTGATAATTTTGCTACTGTTCTCACCTCCTGCAAAATCAGTATACCACAAACTTGTCCCATGTGTAGTTAAACCTTTTTAAACTGAAAAACCCTAGTATTTTATGTACTTTGTACTGCCATTTTGGATTGAATTTTATCTAAAAATAAACATACATTTAAATATTTTTTAAATCTAAGTAATAAAAATATTTTAAAGACATATTCTATTATAAAAACATATTTGCTGATACTGCTTCTATGACTTCTCTAGGATGTTCTTGCTCAAAACCATTGTCACTCATATCAAGGAGGGGGAATCAGATCCATGATATTCTCCCTGGATGGCAATTTCATCCTAGTTAACGGTGAAAATGATTGTGCCCTGGTGTGTCTGAAGTGGAAGTATGTATAAAGTGGCAGACTAATATTGATTGTGTCATTTCTTGTATTCTGATAAATTTTTCCCTCTACTTGTGCTTCTAGACTTCTTTTTCCTAGTCTCAAAGTAAGGAGAAGAGTTGGATAGAAATAAAATCATTCCTTTCATCTTTTGAGGCAGCCTGACCTCCCTAGCTCAGGAAAAGTCTTACACTTTGGGTCTGATTGCAGCACAACATACAGGAATATCTTCTGAGGATTTTTACAGAATCACTGAGTTGGAAGAAACCTTCAAGATCATCAAGTCCAACCCATGCCCTAAACCATGGCACTGTGTGCCACGTCCAATCATTTTTTGAACACATCCAGGGATGGTGACTCCACCACCTCCCTGGACAGGTGATTCCAGTCCTTTATCATTCTTTCCATAAAAACTTTTTCCTAATAACCAACCTATATTTCCCTTGGTGCAGCTTGAGACTGTGTCCTCTGGTTCTATCAGTTGCTGCCTGAGGAAAGAGACCCCACCTGGCTACAACCACCTTTCAGGGAGCTGTAGATGGTGATAAGGTCACCCCTGAGTCTCCTTTTCTCCAGGCTGAGCACCCCCAGCTCCCTCAGTGGCTCCTCACAGGGTTTGTGTTCCCAGCCCCTCTCCAGCCTCGTTGCCTCCTCTGGACGCGCTCCAGCGTCCCGACGTCCTTCCCAAGCTGAGGGGCCAGAGCTGGACACAGCACTCAGGGTGTGGCCTCACCAGTGCTGAGAACAGGAGCAGAATGACCTCCCTGCTCCTGCTGCCCACACTGTTCCCAATCCAGGCCAGGATGCCATTGGCTTTTCTGGCCATCAGGGCACACTGCTGGCTCATGTTCATGGCAACCAGCACCCCAGGTCCCTTTCTGCCTGGGCACTGTCCAGCCACACTGTCCCCAGCCCGTAGGGTTATTGTGGCCAAATGCAGGACTTGGCACTTGGACTTACTAAACATAACGTGATACCTCTTATCATTCTCACATCAGCTCTGGAAAGGGCTTTCTGGGCATGTAAGGGATGTAATCTGAGATACTGTTTTAACTCAGCGAAAAGGAGACATCACAGCTTTAATGGAAATTCTACTGTGCCTGTAGAGAGCTCTTAGCAGACATTAGGAGTAAGAGGCACTTGAAAGTACAGCTTTCCTGCAGGAAAATAAGTGTTCAGGTAGATTAATAAAGATGACTCTGTCAGAGCAATATTTCTAATATGGGTAATCCATCTTTCAGAATTTTTATTTCTGTGCAATTCTAGAACTCAAACAATACAAAAATACTGAATGTGCATTTTTAACACGTTTATAATTGTGTTATAAAGAATATTTAATACTTTGTCCTTTTTCATAATATATGAAAAATACATCAGTTCCCTTTCTGTTTACCAGGGAGACAAAGAAAACTGAAGTTGAAAAAGCTGCTCATTACTGGCAATCTCTACATGATATACTGAACAAGTCTATTTCAGCTGAAGACTCTGTTTTAAAATCTATGGCAGAATGGAATTTTGACCCAGAATCCACATCAAAATCATTTTCAGTAAAGAAATTTAAAGTGCTTTCTTTATTTTTATGGGGGGGGGGGGGGGAAGTTTGATCATTATCCTAAAATTTTACATGATAAAAATTGTCCTTAATACACTGATCCTTTTGTTAAAGTGGAAGAATACCCTTGAGGATAGGCTGAATATGCTTAAATAGTACTTTGTGAAAGAGTACTATCAAAGAAATAGGATATTTATGTGAAGATGACATTCACATCTTGATGTTCACTTGGTTTCCTCAGCCACAGGAAACTCTGTGAAAGTCAGTTTCTCCTCATGTGAAGTTACATGTCCTTCCCAGTGAGATGTTACTGCTATACATTCTGTGTTACTAATTGTATGGCTTTTCATTGAAACCAATCAAAATAGGGATTTCAGAGATTAGTCCAGTCAATCATTTCAGTCAAAAGGCTGTGCATAATAGCAAGAGTTTGCAGGATCAGATCTGGGGACTGGTTAAGCAACAAAATTGTAGCACCCTCTAATTTGGTGGTGGTGGTGTTTCTAATGGGAGTCCACTTTTTCTTTAATTTCCATCTTTCTGTCACTCACTCTTATAGTACCTGAGCTAGTTGTTTATATCCTTAATATAAACATCAGGAGGCACCACTGAAATCTTTTCATGCACAGGTGACAGAAGAAGATGGAGACATCACAGATACTGATGGCATGACATGGATGGGCCAGAAAATACAGAAGGTACTTTCAAAAAACATTAATCACATGTAAAGTATTAATCAAAACCAGAGTTTTCAAGGGTCATTAGTCACTTGGGGTACCAAAGTATTTGCTGTAAACAGATCTAGTTTCAAAAGCTTTTCTCACATTGTGACCCTTTCTTTAACCATTGTGATCTAGACTTGTAGAAATTCTAGGCCAAAGGCCAAGGTTATAAACACATCAGAGAAGGTGCCTAGCACAATAGGAGCTCTGAAGACCAGAAGAACAGTTCTATACAAGGAGTATACCAAAAAAAAAAGGCAAATAAAAACAAGGGGGAAAAAAGCCTGACAAATTCACTTATTTTAGAAACTTAAAAACTTTTTATACTATATGTCAAAAAGTTGTCAAGAAGATTATTACCAGAAACCAAGCAGATTACTCAATGAAAACTGAAAACAGTGAAAATTTTCCACAATGAAAAATCTAAGGATTAAAAAATTCTGGGAGTAGACTTTATGCAGTTTAATGTGTCTGTAAGCATTGCAGTTGTAATTACATCTTTCTTTATATTTTCTTTTTTTCAAGTGCTATTGCCGTACAACCAGTTTACAATGTGACCTGGCTGTAAAATCTGTTTTCTCTTGTGCAATTCTGAGAATCATCCTATTGAATTAGGGTTGTGTCTGTTTCAGTTATTAACCCCTCTGGCATTTTATTTTCTTTACAGATAATGTTCCTTTAGATTACTTCTGATTTTTTTTTCTCTTGCCTTTTTTTTTTTTGCCTTTCAACAATGCATTGGTTGTATGTCAGGTTATGAGAGAAGAGACTCTGAGGTTTGCTAACCAGAAGAAAGAGGTGCAAATGGGAATTAGAAAACTGCGTGAAACTGTGAGTTTCTTACCAGGGTAATGGCTCAGCTTCCCAGATTTGTTTACAAGAACACTTCCTTTATGGCTGTGAGCTCTAGTGCTCAGTTACATTTTTGTCATAGACTCTGAGCAGACAGGTATTAAAGAGATGTGCCTCTTCAGGGACCAATGCTGAAACTGCCAGGAGCTACTGTCTGCTTCTCATTTTCCTTTGCTCCAAATGAATATTTTGCGCCAGCCTCATACCTTGAGCTATCTGCCCCCTCAGCAAGCTAATTTCTGCCTGTCTAACAACCTTCCATTATAAAAAAGACTGTCCTCTCCTTTTTCTTCTGTTTCTTCCCATAAGGCAGTTAAAACTGCAGATAATTAAAATAATTTTCTCTAATGTCAAATTAAGAATAGCAGTTCCTCTATTCACATTCAAATTACTTTTTATTCCTTATATTTTTTTTAATAAAAACAGATTCAGAAAATGATGCATGAAAATGAGCAGGTGCCAGACATTGAGAAACTCGAGCACAGGGAGTTCAACCTGGATTTAGAAGAACAGGAACAAGTGCAAGCAGAGGCTGAAGAAGATGTGGCCAGGGTATGGCAGAATGGGGGAACATTTTAAAACTATCAGTGTAAAGGAGAAAAGTTATTAAATAACAGAGGATTAGCTCAAAGTTGCTGTTCACTGCTGAGAAGCAGAAAACCAGGAAAGTATTTAAAGTCACTTTTGAAGCAGGTGAAACTGCTGAGGCAGACAAGGGAAACTGGAATATGATTTATGCCAGAAACTATAAATCTCACACTGTGGCCTTGGGATTGTTGCTTAAGATCTAGAATGCTTTTCTTCTAGAAAATGATGCCTTCAGTACTATGCAGATAGTTTTTGGAGAAGACAGCTATGATAGTCTAAGATGATGAAATATTGATAATTCATTTCATTTGTTAGTCTTCTTTCAGTAACTCAATACAAATTGTCCATATATTGTTACTTTGCACCACATCCTGTTATTTTCTCTTATTTGTCTTGAAAGGCGAAGTGGGAGATTGAGATGGAGATTTTATCCTACCGCTATTTGCAGGATTTAATCAAATTTGAGTGCTGGGATAACATGTGTGTAAAAGAACGTGCAGTTAAGGTAACCTCTGCTTTCTAAGATATTTTCTGCAGTATTTTATTTATTCCTTAAGGTACAGAGACAAAATAATACATTTCTGATTTGCTTATGGTGTGGGAAAAACTTCACTTCTTCCCAAGGCTTGGGGAAATCTTTTTTTCTGTTAATTTTGTCTGAACCTGATGAATTTTACCTTCTAAAGTGGAAAGTAGTGCTGATAAGCAAATAGGGAACTCTAATTCCTTGATCTCAGACAATATATTTACACTTTATTGCTAAAAGAAGTAAATACTAATTTTCCTTGTCAGTCCATATGACTTCTGCTACAGAGAACATAAAAGCAAAATTCGAACCTGATTTTTCCTTTTAAATAGAGGGAGATGAGTCAAACTGATGATTCTGAATGATCCCAAGGGTAGTGAAAGACCAACTCATTTTACAAAAAAACCAAACAAACTAGTTCTGGTTTAATTCTGTGAATGAAGATGGATAAAGAGGCCACACCCATGGATTATTTTTTAAAATACAATTTTAATGCACAGGTGACAGAACACGATGGAAACATCACAAAACAATGTATTAAATACAATGTATTTAATACATTGTCTGTACTAATTGATCCTCAATTTTATTCCTGATTTGAAGCAGTCTGTAACTGTTTAGCATTCAGGTATTGAACAAATTAACTGATAGAAGCATGATGAAGAACTCCTTACTGTGTATTTTTTATTTTAAATTTGAGCAGTGCTTCCATATGGATTTTGCAGTGAGGAATTTTCCAGTGAAGGAACGTAGTAAAGAAGAGCTGGAAACTTTGAAGGAAGTTCTCCAGTTAAAGCGGACAGCTGATCTTCAGGTACAGATCATGATCTTCTCA
Organism: Ammospiza nelsoni; assembly: GCF_027579445.1. Classification (NCBI taxonomy): domain Eukaryota; kingdom Metazoa; phylum Chordata; class Aves; order Passeriformes; family Passerellidae; genus Ammospiza; species Ammospiza nelsoni. Next base: position 11,881,045 of record NC_080640.1, read on the forward strand.
GTTGGTATTTTATCACTTCTTCAACTAATTACATTCCTAAGGCCCATTTTCTTGCTCTAGGAGTTGGCCAAAAAAATTTAAAAACATAAATCAAGGTGAAATGTTGTTAAAAAGTATTAGTCTTAAATAATCACAGAATAGCTGAGGTTAGAAGAGCCCTTTGGAAGTTATCTAGTCCAGCATTCCTAGAGCATTTACTCAGGGCTATGTCCAGTGAGGCTTGGAATATCTCCACGGTAAAAGAATCCATAAGCTCTCTGAGCTACCTTTTCTCATGTTTGACAACCCTCACAGGAAAAAGAACCCCTCCAAGCCTTCTCCTTCCTGAGGGTAAACAATTCCAGTTCTTTCAGTCTGTCCTCACATATAAAATGTTTTAAATCTTTACTAATATTAGTGCTCTATCACTGGACTTACTTCAGTATTCCCAGTGTTGTACTGGGGAACCTACAAATAGACCCAGAATTCCAGATATGATCATTTCAACTTTGATTATTTTCATCACTGAGTAAATTGAAGAATATAACCTCTAGAATTTTCTTCAATGTGTGCCCTGGATCGTGTGCAAACTTAACACAGTTGCCATGTTTCTGATATGCAGGCTCAGAAGAAAAATCTTGACTCTGAGATTGGTTTATCTGAGGAAGAAGGAGAGGGGGCAGCATGGGAAGTGGCTGATCATGGTGCACCTCTCTGCCTAAATGGAAGCCTGAGCTCTCAGTATGGTGGGGACACATCTATCCTCTACCACCAGTGTGACCTGCACACAAAGGAGCAGAAACTCAATCAGACAATATTGTTGAAGGTGATATCTTCTGAAACCTGTCCTGCTGCAGTGACACTCTTGTATCTGTTGGTTTTTAAACCAGTCACAGTCACTGTTAAATTTTGGACATACTGACACTAAACAATGGAGAGTGGCACCAGTCTCTGAGTAACTGAGACAAAAGCTGATACATGCACAAACTGCTGTGGCTTTGCCAGCTTGGGTGTGCAAGAACAAGATTTTATGAAATTGGTTATCCAGTTTCAGGGTATCTGTATCCTTTTCACAGTGCATTTTAGTAAATTGACACATGAAGAGAGACATATGCTTTACCCTCTTTAAATTTCTGCTTTTCTTTGTTGAGATCAATTCTTTATGCTAAAAGAAGAATTTATCCACTAAGAATACAGGCTTTTTAGATAATTCTAAGGTCTGAGGTTTCTTAAAAATTCAGTTTCCAGTGTTTGTTTAATGGGCACATTTTACTTACATGGAAGCCTATTGAAACTGCAGGTTGCATCAGGAAAGTCTATCCTTTGCCTCCCTGCACCTGTGATTCACAGTCTCTAGATTTACAGGTCACATGTGTTTTTCTTTGAAGCTCCTCCTTCCTTCACCTGGAGAGGGGCAAAAAAAAAGCCAATAGAGGAGCCTAATTTTTTATCTAGCTTTGGCAGCAGCATGTTTCCTTCAGACTCTTTCTTAAATGCCTAATATGTAGAAGAAAATGAATAAAAATTTGTAGGGAAAAAAAAAGAAAAAAGACATCATCTGCCAAAGTCCATTTAACAAACTTGAACTCTATGCTTACAATTTTCACAAAAAAGTTTTACCATTTATTTCCTTGCCACACACACAAATACATTCATGATTCTGATGGCTTGAGGAGTAGTATATAAACATGGATGGATGTGATCTGAACAGTGCTGCTGTTTCCCTTTTTGGTATTCCAGGAAGTCATTCACAAAGTGAAGGCTTCTTTTAATGAGGAATTTGACATCATTGTACAAAAAAAGGAGCAGGAGATAGCACGAGTGAAAGAAAGAAACCTGAAGATCCAAGAAATCTTGGAGCAGCTTGACCTTCAAGTGGAATTGTGGGAGCCAGACTTTACAGATGATGAGATTCCAGAGCGAGTGCTCACCGTTCAGGATTCAGAGGTGTCTGAAAAATGCATCTTCGTATTTGACCCATTCAAACCCAGCTTTCTAATTCTTGTCATTTCCACACATTGTGTCAGTACTGAAAAACCCTCATGCAGATGTGTCTGTATAGTTAAAATCATCTTTCTGGCCCATTTTCTTCCCTTTCCTTTTTAGAGAGAAAAGCCTTAATAAGTTGATCTGAAATGAAAAATGTATACAAACTTAATTTATTGCTGTTAAAAGTTTTAAATACGCCCATAAATTTGATAGAAGTTCTTTGTTTCTAACATATCAACCAGGCTTTCAGGAATTGCTTCCATAGTTAAGAGTTTCTCTGTTTTCTCTGAGTGCCATTTTGAAAAAAAAGTAGTTTTAAACTAAAAATCTAAGTATTAGAGCATACTTAGTAATGTACTTATAAATTCAATTAATTATTTACAAAGAAACACCATATTTCTTATGCAGTAAATTCCACTGATCTTATCTGCTCGTGTGGTCAATCTTTTCCCATTTTTCTTTGCTCTCTCACCAGTCCATGTCATTGAACTAGAAGAGAAGGCATACACAAAACACAACTATAGCAACAATAGCAACAAAATAATGATGGTTTATATTTTAGGATATTTAAATATTAGCAACAAAAGTGATGATAGTTTATATTTTAGGATATTTAAATGTAGTTTCTGTTGTTGTTCAAAATGAGAATTTTCAACTTGAGGAATATTGTCACAGAGCAGATATACAGCAAGCATTGAGAATTTGTAGTACTCCATTGTCATGCTTTAACCCCAGTCAGCAACTATGCACCACACAGCTGCTCACTCACTGCCCCTTCTCACCAGGGTGAGGGAAGCAATTGGAAGGGTAAAAGTGAGAAAACTCATGGGTTGAGATTTGAACAGTTTCGTAACTGAAATAAAATATTATAATAATGACAACGATGATAAATAATAGTGTAATTAATGCAATTAAAACATAATCATAAATGTAATTAAGAGGAAAATAATGAAAAGAGAAAGAAATAAAGCCAAAAAAAACCCTAACTGATGCAAATGAGAAAGAACTGCTCACCACCAACATAGCAATCCCCAGGCTGTGGGATGCACTGTACACCAGCTACTTGGAAGAAAAGAAACTCCATCCCAGCCAAAACCAGGACTACCATTTTTCCAAAGGTTCTTAGTCTCTGTGATCACATTTGGAGAAAAGAACCCTGATACAAACTTCTTCATTTTCTGCCTTCAGATTAAAGCTGAGAAATACATGACTGAAGAGGAGAAAGAGCAGGCAGAAATGCTGGCTAAGCTTGAAAAGGAAAGACGCCTTGCTGCTACAGTAAGTGAAGAAACATCCCTTTTACACATCCCCATTGTCTCTGTTTAGGCTGTTTAATTATTGCAGCACTGAAACATTCCAGTAATGTAGTATGAGAGAATAAATCTAAACTGGTAGGTATTGATGATATCTGCCTCTTCCTTCTTATTACTGTTTACAATCAGAACTACATAGGTCAGCTGGGGGAAGAAAAGATAGAATGTTAGACTCACAGTTTTTAAACATGTGCTTAGGGGCAATTTAAAATACCATATCAGGTGGCTGGGAGCTAGATACATGTGCAAATTCATGCCTCTCCTCAGTCAAGATCTTTTTGCTTGATATGTGTTTGTTGATTCAGCAGCCTCTCTTCTCCATGGTTCAGACTAGAAGATTGTAGTGCTTTCCTCTGGCTTTAAAATGCATCTATAAAAAAACTAAGATGGTTCTGTCTCCAAAACAGATGCACAATTACAACTTCCTTCTTCATAGCTTGTCAGGAGTAACTTATGCCTGCATTCTTTCCAAAACTGCCAAAATGGCAGTTCTAGTAAGTTATTTGGCATATAAGTAACTTTACCAGAAAAAACTGAAACTTTTGGCCTGTTTCACACACATCCCCAAAAAGCATCAATCTGCTTTTACATGCTGAATAATCTAGAGGTAAACACTGTTATCATGCCCAAAACTTGCAATTGCTACACTTCCTTTTGTACCTTCAAATATTTTTTGTGGTTCTTCCCAGGATGATGATCGACTGCGTGCTCTTGAGGAAATGATGGGTGGAGTGCTGGAACTCAGGAGGGAAGACATTTTGAAAATGGTGAGATGTGTTTCTGCCATGTCCTTTAGGAAACTTGTGGGCTCTTCTGGCAATGTGAAATTCAACCAGCAAATATCTCCAAACTCAGTGACCACAAAAAGCTGGAGAACTGCAGAATTGCATTATGACCAGAGGGACTCCATAAGAGAGCATACACAAAAAAAGACCACAAGATTTTACTGCCTGTGTAGAATTACCTATCAACATCTATTCCTATCACATTGGAATACTCTGGAACATCATCTATTTAATGTACCTCTAAGATATTACCATTATAACACCTATATTGCTGGGGGAAGGCTGTGATTTTACAGAAAACCACTTTGTTTCATTTAACTCACCAAATATAGATAGTACAGCAATAGAGAAAGGAAAGGATGTGAAGGAGGGCCACAGGAAAAGGGTTGGTAGACCCAAGCACTCCTCTGAATTAATCTGTTTTGGAATATTAGGACACCACATAGAAGCTTATGGGAGCATGGAGTTAGGTTTGGGGTTCTGAAACAGAAAATTTGGTGTATCTCATACTGCAGTAGTATTGGAGTATGAAGTTCTTGTATTTGCAAGATCCAGTAGTGAATTCCTGTAAGCCAGTGAGTCTGCATATATATATGATATATAGACAATATAGATACACTAAAATTACTGGTGCAAGTAACAGACCAAAGCACAGAATATATATGTTACTTTGAATTAAGACTTGTATCTTCCTAAGAAATACCTTTTATTAAATTTAGTGCATGCTGTAGTTTCTTAGTGTGCTAATGTAGACTTAATACTGATTTTTAAACATATTATTCTTCAATACTTCCAGGATATTCCTCCACCTGATTTTTTATCCAAACCTGAGGATCTTTGGACTGAAGAAGAAAAGAAAGTATTTGAAGAATATGAAAAAAAAGTCAATGAATTGAATGAAGAAAAAGAAGATTATAGACAGGTAAATTAAAATGAGGAAAAGATGGGTTTGTTCACAGTGCTCATGACCAAAGCTTCCAGTCTTTCTTAGAAGCAACTTCTAAAAATGAATGCTAATAAATAGGATAAACTAAGAATAAATGATCATCAAAGATCACATGGCATATTAAATAAATCCCACCTCAGACAGAATCAGGCAGTCTCCACTTATAACAATTACTATGGGCAAAAACCTGTAAAAGATGTGATATCCTGAGAAGGTAACTTTCCTCACAAATGTACCAGTATTTCTAAAATGTGTTTTTCAGGTTCATTCCCAGAGTTGCTGATGCCATACAAAAATAATAAAAATTATTTATTCTTCAAAGTGGTATTGGAACAACATAACTTTGTAGCCTGGCAGAACTCTCTTTTCAAACAAGCAATTTCTGTGGCCTTTTGGCTGAATTATACATTTGTGTATTGTGCATTCTCCATCATCTCATGTATATAGATATATATTGAGAGAGACATAAAAAGTTACTTGTTCCTCCAGATGTAATATTGCTGCTCTTGTCCTTCCCTTCCCCAGTTTCTGAGAAATGAATGGAAAAAAATTGAAGCTTCCATCAAGGAAACAACACAAAATTTTGATGAGCTTGTCCACAAACTCTCTGTAAAGAAACTGAAATCACAGATGGTCATCTACCAGGTATTGCAAAAAAGCATTAATTTTTCATCTGTACCTCTGTGCAGCAGAAATTTTAACTTTTTTATTACAATCATTTCACAGGAAGAACTCAAAATAATCAATCTCATTTACACTTTACTGTTGGATGAAGAGTTGGACACCAGAGAAGCTGGACTTCATAAATTCCTTATGAAAAAGAAGAAAGAAAAAGTAAGTTATCATTTGGAATGCTGTTGTTGGGAGTAATGTAATGTTTAAAGTACAGTTTCATGTGAAGTCTGCTCTTTCCAAACCAAAATCTTGCCATAAAGGACTTTCTGACAATTTACAGTCTTTTTTTTCAATTTGTGCAGGTGACATACATTATAAATACTTCTGGTTTTCTTGATAGGTTCTCAGCTCAGTTCACCTTTGGTAAAACTTCATACATTCAGAAGGGCATGCTGCTATTTGTTTGCTACAAAGAATATTCTTTTCTACCTGGTATCAAGCTGAAAGTACAGCAGTTGGTCTAGGTTTCAATGCAAGTCTCTTACTGTGGTATTCTGCAGGTTGCTTCTGGCTTTTGGGACAATATTATCCCATTTGCCCACTTTGTCTTCATGGAGCTGTTCATGAGTCCTCAGATAATAAATATGCTGCTGCCTCCACATGTCAGCTCTCCTGCTCAGCCTGTGTGTGTTTGGAGCTGCCAGCAGCCCATTGTGAGCTGCAGGGAGGGATTCCCAACAGGCATCTAGCCCCCACCACTGAATTCACTGGACTGGTTTTAAAGCCATCTGAGGCCAAGAGTATACAAGCTTACAATTTTCAAATTTTTTTTTCCCCTCATTTTCTAAATGGGCACCTTGGTACAACTTTTGGTCCATGGAAACTGTCAAAAACTGTCACAACAACAAGTTTGTCATACAACAGAACTGTCTCCCCAGCAGAGTATTAGCATTTAACAGCCTCTATAAAACATGACTTTAATATCCTTATACATAGCAGAGCTCTGCCATGACAATGGGGAAATTGCATTCTAAAGTTAAGAACTCTCCACTGACCAACATTTGGGATTTTTTGACTGGTTTTACCTGAGATGACATGAAAGTAAAGAGAAATCTCTATAGAAAAAAAGGTATCAACGTACATAGTTACATTCAATGTTTCAAAAGGCTTGTAAGCATTTCTTTTGAAATGTGTTACATTCTTAAGCAGCAGTTAGTTTAATTTTACAGCACTTCATCTTCTAGCAGTACCTGTAAGTGACCACTGAAGAAGGCACTGTATGGTTACTTAAAATAACTCACAAGGTTATCTCTAGAAATAAGAATGTGTGAGCTTCATCACTGTGTGTGAATAGCCATCCACTGCTTCTGCTGCTTTTTTCATTCCTGAAATCTCTCGGTTTTACTATAGGTCAAGGGTGCAAGAAAAATCCTGGCTGCAAAACAGGCTGTTGAGGCTTGCACAGGCCCCTATAAAGAGGCATTACATGAAGAGAAGGTGAGACTTTTGAAAACACAAAGAGTTTCAGAATTCAGAGTTTCATTAAAAGTTAATGTTATATCTTCATAATGAGAAGAATGTACTGCTCTGTAAGCAAGAGTTGTGGCCAATTCACTGATCAATGAAATTAGGCAGTAAAGGACACTGTGTGCATAGAAGAGTTTATGAAATAGTGCAGATTCCTGTGATGTTTGGGAGCACTTGCAAAAGCACTGTATTCTCTATTTCTAAGATATGGGCAAGTTGATGCTTTTTTAAAAAATAATATTGTGGTAACAAAGCTTTCTTCCTCACTCCCAGAACCTGGAACATGGTTTTGTGAAGCAGTTTGCCCATACACCTGGCAGTCTCTTTGAGGAACTTCTACAACTTTACAAACATCGACCAGAGTAAGATCCCCTCTGATTCCATTGTTTAAATACTAATCTTCCTTGTGAGTCAAGAATGAGAATACTATTTATTCTAATAGTCTAAATTTTATTGCCTGCTTTTTATGGAATAGTTGATAATAGCTAATTTCCAATCACACTAAAAATTGCTATTTTGAATATACATTTCCTTATTTACTCCACAAAATCTATTTTAAATGCAATCTAAGCAATCATCAGGTTCCAAGACAATATTATTGTTCGGTATAGTCTTATCTGTTTGCTTTTTGCAAGAGATTGAGAGTATGAAACATTCTTAGTTATTTGTGACCTTCTGCTATGCAACAGAAAATACAAAGTACATTCTGTCTGTGCTCTGTGTGTGCTCTAGGATCCCAGACACAGAAATCCTCCTTGACACAGCTAACCCCTATGTGAAGGGATCACCTGAGGATTACCAAGGTGCAGTTTCCCTTTTAATGAAAGCCATGGATGAACTGGATAGACCTGAGCACATGCCTAGTGGCTTAGACCGGTCTATGTGGGAACGTTTTTGTCTAGCTAGAAGAAATAAAATGGAGAGCGAGGAGCTGGTATGTAAAATTCTTTATTTTGCCCATATACTTCTTGATATTTTTGAATCTTAAATTTCAGTGGAGTTCTCATGTAGAGTCAAGCTAGTGGTGAAATAACAATGCAGGGTACATATACTCCCTTGGCCTTTGAAAGTTTGTTCTGGCTACATTCAATTCAGAATAACAGGTGAACCTGTTCTCTAGTTCTAGCTGTAGTTCTTCAGAGGAAAAATTAGCCTATTAATATGGATGGATTTGATCAGAATGATTGTCACCTTGATATGGTTTCATTAAAAATAAAAACCCATCATTTTCCTTTTCTCTATCCATACAAAAAAAACCTATAAGGTATTTGATTCCCTTTATTTGTTGAAGTCATCCTCTCCCATAAGCATTCTACACTTGCACCAATGCATTCTGATATTTTTCTAGACTTTACAAAAGACGGTTCTGGAGATGTATTTGTTAATTATAAAAGCATGAATGAATAAATCTGAATTATCCAGTGACAGATATACATGAAATTTTACCAAAAGAGAAGAAAATATTATTTCCCTCCACATGAATATTCATATATGAACAAATAATTTCCTGAGCATAGTATAAGGCTTAACCTTTATGTCTTATATGCTGTACTGAGATTCTCAAAATACTGGGCTGCATATTTATATATAAAGACATCTTCTTAAGAACTTGGCTTTTCTGTCCTCAAAGAAGCTTGCCCTGACATACTGACAAAGTTGAAAAGGTTGAGAATGTCACAGTGTTGCTTGCCTAGGTGAAATGGAAGACCCTGGCACTGGCAGAGATGCAGGGCTGTCTCCATAGAAGAACGGAGGAAAATGATAAGATGAAGTCAGAACTGGAGAAAGCTTTCCAAGAACTCACTTGGTAATTTTTTATCTTTTCCGATGTTCAGCTGATCTTTAATACTCCACTAACACAGAACCAAAAGTTACAAACAAAATCATTCACTTCTGTTCTCCTGCGCTCTTTTATCTAGGTTTCATAAATTCCAAAGTAAAATATAAAGGAAAATGGGCCCTGGCTGGAAGTCTCTTCTGTTTTCTTTCCAATTGATATTAAGATTTCATTTCAGTAATGACATTTTCCCCAGAACATTGCTTAGTGTATGTTAAACTGAATCCAGTGCTTGAAAACTTTAAGTGTATATATACCATAAGTTCCAGATTTTGTAGTCACTTCAGCAGCAAACAGAAGACAGAGTCTGGAAAAGAGTAAGCCCTACATGAACATACCACCTGCCAGTAATAAATAAAAACATTGAGAATCATGGGAGAATTTCTGTAATCCTGTTGAAATCACTAAACACTGTTTTTGTTTTTTGCCATCTTAGGCTGAAGGAAGAGAAGATAAAGCTTCAGCAGAATTTGATTGTCCAGTTTTTGCTAAAACAAGGACAGGTGGAATTGGATGGTACTCAGCTCCCAGAGTACAGTGATGCTGTTCTCGTTGATAGGAGTGTTGTTGAGGAACTGAATCGCAATGTTGCGGTAATTTACATTATCTGGAGGAGATTTAAGCTTCCTAAACAAATGTATTGTCCTTCAGGGGCTCAGCTTTTTCTCCAGTCTGACATCTAGTTTCAATTCATTACAACACACCAGCAGGCTCAATTGTAATCTAGAAGCTATTAAGCATTCTCTAATGTCTCTTCTGATGATGTAGAGATTGCAGTGCAGACTGCTTTCTTGATGTTTGATCAATATAGTTCAGGTCAATGAAATGGTGACAGGCTTTAGACACACCATCACTTATACATTGTAACTAGAAAATGCTAATATCATGGGCACCAGACCAAAAATTCCCTTGAGGCAAACTTACAGCCATGTTAAAAAGCATTCAAAGAGTGGCTCACATTAAATTTGAAAATTCATAGTTTCTTATGTAAGGTGAAATTGGTGATGATACTTAAAACAGTTTTTCATACCCTCATGAAATGTTCTTTTTTAAGGCATTCTAGCTGTACAAAAATTGTCTTTTACTGCTACTGCACAAAGCCTTCAGTAACATATGCAAAATAACTTAAACAGAGCAAGCTTGTATTTTGTAGACCTAAAATGCCTTTCCATTCTTATGTAAGATAGATCGATGGGGCGAGAGGTTAGTTGTCATTTTCTTCATCTATTTCCATGATCTAAGGCTGTGACACAGAGCATAAAAGAGAAAGAACTTCCTTAAAAGATAACCATCTGGAGTAAGTCTGGAAAGAGGCATAAAGTATAGCATGTTTAATTGACTAAAATTATGACTTTGGAAACTTGCCCATCTTGTTGCAAACAATTATTCCATAATCTGTTAAGTGTGTTAATTAAGATTGATCTATTTTTTTAGGCTCAAGGAGAAAAAAAAATTACTGCCATGGTAGAATTTAAGGACTTCTCCAAAGGGATAATACAGCTGGAATGGGAACACAAGAAAATGAAAATGCAGATACAAGATCTGAAAGAGAAGGCTCGGGATATTGTAATCCTACCTATTTCAAAAGATTGCCAGCTAGTGAGTTGCTTTTTCTGATTTATATTTCAACTGTAGAAAATTATGCTGCCTATACCTATTAGAAAGATCATTTATATTTGTACCTCATAAATCTCTTATTACCAGAGAAACATGATTCCTAATAGGTCAACAATTCAGCTTTCAAAGAGAAGTCTTACTCGTGAGATTGAGCAGTGATGAAATTCTTCGGGATGTTACAGTGTTAAATTAAGGCAAAATTAGCCCTAACTCAGTGTTTCAAAATTGGCCTTGAATAAGGAACCAGAATTTTGCAGCCACAAGGAACAGATCTCTTAAATCGAGCAGTCCTTTGTAAGTGGAAGTCTGAGGTGCCCCCAGCTGGTATGGTACAGACATTTTTTAGCTTTGCTCTGCTCGGAGCCTGAGGTTCCTGGGGGAGCCTCAGCGGGTCCCACCCTCTCGCTGCCATTCGCTGGCCCAGCGGCAGAGCCGGGAGCTGTGCCCAGCCCGGCAGGCAGGAGGGGCGGCCGCCGGCATGTCAGCACCTACACAGCTTCCAACAAGCCCAGCTGGCAGGCAGGAGAAAGAGGTAAAGGTTGTGGGACACGGCCAAGGATACCACTGGGAGAAGGAAGGTTGTAGGCAATGCCTGGGGGTATTGCTGTATGGGATGTTGAAAACTGTAGGGAAATCTTACAGTCATATGCTGATGAAGGGGGTGGCATAAAGGTTTGGAGTAAGGGATGTTGAAGGATGGGTAGGCTGAAGATACAGCAGTGGGGACAGGTGTAAAGCACAGAGGAAAAGGAAAGTGTTGGACAGCAGGTAAGGATATTGCAATTCAACCAAAGGATTAGAAGAAAATTCAAAACATATGTTTTGCTTAATCTTCATTTGTATTGCTGTTCTACAAAAT